>NC_138965.1:221197500-222480000 GCF_055761805.1 Camellia sinensis | reverse complement strand
AAAACTTGTCATAATAATTAGTCACATAGTGACGAGGACGGAACCAAGAATGCATTGTTCGGAGTGTCAAAAGAAAGATATTGAGAGTTGTGTCCAATGAGAATTGAGTCAAGTTGGGTTTACATAATTTTTCTTAAACTTAAATGAATTTCAATTTAATAATTATTACTCCTGACGGAGCCACAGGGGCTGAGAGGGCGATGGTCACGGCAAGTCTTTGAATTTTATATGCAAATTTAATGCTTTTGATATTTGGTTTGTGAACTCTAGAGGAGTGGCCTTTCCAAGTTCCAATCAAAAGCCAACGCCTTTGAAGACTAGAATTAAAACTTATGAAGACACTAGTCCCACCATTTACGTTGAATTAATAAAATTTCGACAATATTAATTCTTTATCTTATCTTATTTGTTAGCATAATATTAATATAATGAATTTCATTATTAAAGTATACTTCTAATACAATGCTAATAACAAAATTTACACATTAGATTATAAGATAAGATAATAGATGACAATTATGACATTACTCAAAGTTCAATATCATTTCAAATAAAAAAATAAAAATCATTAATGTTATAATCATCTTCTTTTTTCTAATAGAGTTTATTTATTGCTTTATGAGTTTATTTATTACTATATGTGTCAAAATTATATTAGTTTATTGTGTTTCACCCCCTCATACTTGTTACTAATGGAATATTGACATATGAAATCGTAAACAAAACATGATAACAAAATATAATTATTGTAACATTGTTTGGTCAAAAAAAAAAAAAACAAGTGCTCATCATCAATAAAAAGGTGGCCTCACAATTTTATTTATTTATTTTTATATAATAAATATAAAAATAAATTGAGAGTTAATAGATTGAAATAGTTTGGTCATATGCAACGGAGACTAACAGAGGGAGTAGTGAAGAGATGTGATACGGTGACGGAAAATGAAAAAATATATATTTTTTTTATATTGACAAAAAAGAAAACTTTATTAATGAAAAAACATACATTACATATGAATATAGACGGGGACTAGTGTAGTAGTGTAGTAAATAGAGATACGAATCTTCTAAATTTGATTAACTAAATGACATTTGATAGATTAACTAAATGACATTTGACAGAATTGAGTGAGTTAGAATGATTCATGTAACCGACCCAATTTGATAGAATTTGAGGCTTGGTTTGGTGGGTTGGTTGGTTGGTTGGTATTTTTATATAATAAATATACAATCTCCATGCAACTTATATCACATAACACAATACCTTTTGAAGTAAAAAAGACTTATAATACAAGTTCATTAATAATAATACAAAAATAAAGGAGCCAAATTACTCTTACAAACGAACAATGAAAATTTTGATTGTCAATATGTGATTAATAGAAATACAAAGCAAATAAAAGTCAAGTAATGAAAAATTACAAAGCATTCTTATTCCATGTATAATTGTATATATTAAGTTGAGAAATTAATCTTTTTATTATTATAATACGGAAAAGCAAGGCCACTCTGACATTTTTGGGACCCTAAGAACTCCTAATATCCTAATATCGGGCCTTTTATATATTAAAAAAAAATTATGATCAAAAGATTATGTGTAATTTTTTTAAACTGTACTCACCAAAATGTTACTTTCATATACAACTAGTAAAATTTACTTAAATTTGTAACAAAGTTTACAATAAGAAAAATGATCAAAATAATCTGAGCTCAACTACTAAATAAAAAGTGAACAAATTGTAACAAAATATCATTTGAAGATCATTCTTCCATTTTTAATTGCAAAATTGTTGATCAAGCTTTCACAATTCACTTATCAATTAAATCATTTTCAATGACAAAATTGCTAATCCATTAAATTTTTATTGTAACATAGTTGATCGACAGCAATATTTAATTAATGTTAAATTTGAATTTTTTTTCTCTACAAACAGCTGTAACTGGTATAATTAATCGTATTCTATACATAATCAATGCA
Organism: Camellia sinensis; assembly: GCF_055761805.1. Lineage (NCBI taxonomy): Eukaryota > Viridiplantae > Streptophyta > Magnoliopsida > Ericales > Theaceae > Camellia > Camellia sinensis. Next base: position 222,478,022 of record NC_138965.1, on the reverse strand, counting down.
TTTGAGAAACAACCTTGCATTAATTTCAAATAATTCACCATATCATTCTTTTAGTTTTTTCTAATAAAATAATTATACATTAATTTTAAATAATTCAACACATCAACCACATATTAGATTTGAATGTTCACCAAACTTTGTTGGGAACCCATTAGAAAAACTGGAGCTAATCACATCCATAGAAAAATTGAAGCTAGAGCCACTCCACAAACTCTCTTGTCACATAAACATCAATTGAAAAAGGAGAAGACTGGCAAAAATTAGTTTTACATAATTCAACATCTCAACCATATATTAGATTTGAATGTTAGCATAACTTTGTTGGAAAGCCCTTAGAAAAATTGGAGCTAGTCACATCCACAGAAAAATTGAAGCTAGAGCCACTCCAACCTCAGCTCGATTCAACCCTTCCAATCCCCTCTCTAAAACCCTAATCCCCCCTGACCTCAATTTCTATCCAACTTATTCACTGTGTGCAAGTCCATTTACTTTTAGAAATTTGTTATGAAAGGTTGAAATAATATAGTTGATCACTAGTTTAACCTCATCAAATTGGCTCCAGCAGCATCATTAAAGTAAAATTAAAAATTTACATTGGTCACCAATATAGAGCAAGGGAATCAATTTTTAGGCTCTTTCACCTGGAGTTGAGCTCCTTTTATTGGTTAAATTTAGTGTGAGAATATCCTTTCTAAAAGTTAGGTTATTGTAGATGGCTGTAGAACCATGGTTAATATTTTTCTCCTCATTTTTGGGTGTGTATATTGGAGCATGAAGTGGCTTCAATATAACTAATGACTGAACTTGAAAGAGTTACATGAAACAATTAGGGACTTATTTAGCTTTGAAGTTATTATTGATTATTACTTTTCTGGAAGAACTTTTCCATTATTCTTGGCTTTGTAAAGCATTTCAAGTTTATAACTGGTTGGCTATAGTTTTTTTTTTTTCTTTTTTCAACTGGTTTTTCTGCTTTGAGTATCTTATGTAAGACAAGATTGAGTCACCTTGTTCACGGTTGTCATTATGCATCATGTACCGCTAATTTTTTTTAAATATTATACTTTGTTATTTTGAAGCTGTGAAGTTGTTTTTTTTTTTTTTTTATTAAAAAATAAGTCTTGGGCATAGAAAGATAGAAATAGAAAGAGTGGGGGTGCTTGAGATGCTATGCCCTTTTGAATTGGAGATGCTTATCCTATGATTTTTGTTAATGCCATGGATGTTGGTAGTCATCGTTTCTAATTTACTAGTCTGTGTACATTGCCTTTTGGGGATAATTTCCCCTTTTTTTTTGCTTATGTGAGCTCTTGTTTTCTTAGGAAGGTGATCCAATGTTAACAGATTATGTTTGGGGGGCTCTTGTGAAATCCTTTGCAAGCCAAATGAAGTCTACTTTCACTGCATCAAGTTTTGCGAAAGAGATATTTAATGTTGGGTATCCAAAGCTTTACTCCATGATAGAGAATCTTCTAGAAAGAATTTCACATGATACAGATGTCAAAAGAGTGTTACCTGCTATAACCTCGGATAGAAAAGATCAAATGGTTGTTGCCATTGAAATATTTCAGACAGTTTTCTTGGCCCCTGCGTGAGCCGCCTATGAGATCTTGTTAATACTGTGTTTCCAGTGTCATGTCGTGGAAGTGTACACTCTAAAAACATATATCTAGAATTATATCATGCATTCAGGAGGAAATTGAAGCTCTTCAACCAAATGGGTGCTTGACTTTTCTTGTCTTGCGTGAAATCAGAAAAGTTTTGCTTTTGCTTGCTGAGAGAGTTGAATACCAGGTACTTTCCTTTTTTAGTTTTATCAAACATGATTACTATTATTTGTAGCAATTAATGTTTTAGCCTCCCCATCCTTTGCAAAACACCCTTTAATTTAATTCTCCTGGGAAGAGTTGAACCCATGACCTCCCCTAGGGACTAAGCTTTAGGAAAGTCATGCTGGCCAACTAGGCTACACCTAGTTGGTTATTTTTACCCTGGGACTTGCCTGATGAATATAGTAGGGCAATGGGATGAAAATCCTCTTCTCTTTTTTCTTGGCAAGAAGTTATTGTTCTCTCACTGTTAGTACTCCTTTTTTTTTTCTTCTTTTTTTAATAAAAAAAGTATATTTTCAGGTTGTATTTTAAATTTATCAATCCCATTTGATTATATTCAATGCTTGGTCCAATTGGAGGAGTTTGTTGTTTTTTTTGGTTCTTGTCCTTTGAGCCATACCTGGCTTAATGAACTAGAATGCTTTCTATGACATCAAGTAAACAATCAATTAACTAATTTGATAAGTTGAGAAAATAGGGTGCTATGATGCTTGGTTGCACTATTTGTCTGGAGATATTTTGGTGGGATGCTTGTATGTATTTATAATAAATTTGTAGTTATCCATCTTCTAGTGTTTCTGTCTAATAGTCTCACCTTCAAGAATATACATCTTCCTTGGATTGGTATGGTGTTGTTTTAGGGCTCTTACACTTTTCCCAAGTTACTTTGATGTGGGAGTCACTGCATAGGGTTTGTGGCGTATAGTGAAGTTCAGACGTTGTAGGGCAAGTATCATGGTTAAACTATCAAAGGAAGGAATTCAAATGTGAAAAGGCATTTTTGGGCCTTGTTATGTAGGGAAATTGATAATACTTAGGGTTGTCACCTGTTGTAGTGGTGGAGTGTACCACACCCCTCTTTCTGAAAAGAAAGACAAGAATAAAACATAAAATTCTATTTAGACCCTATGCTATACCCATGATGTTTAATCTTGTTTAATCTCATGAATGAGAAACTTTGCCCCCCACAAAATTCAGGTTTTTCTATCTTGTCCTCCACTTATATTTCTAGCTGGCCATAAACTCCTTATAAACTTATTACTGTGATTTCACCCTAGAGGGTGCTTTTTTCTAAAAGTTAGAATATCCTTTCTGAAAGTTAGCTTATTGTAGATGATTGTAGAACCATGGTGGCTATTTTTCTCCTCCTTTTTGGGAACATATATTGGTGCGTGAAGTGGCTTCAATATAACTAATGACTGAACTTGAAAGAGTTACATGAAACCATTAGGGACTTATTTAGCTTTGAAGTTATTATCCATTCTTACTTTTCTGGAAGAACTTTTCCATTATTCTTGGCTTTATAATGCATCACAAGTTCATAACTGGTTGGCTATAGTTTTTTTTTTTTTCCTCAACTGGTTTTTCTGTTTTGAGTATCTTATGTAAGACTTGATTCAGTCACTTTGTTCACGGTTGTCATTATGCATCATGTACGCCTAATTTTTTTTATAAATATTATACTGTGTTATTTTGAAGCTATGAAGTTATTCTTTTTATTAAAAAATGAGTCTTGGGCATAGAAAGATAAAAATAGAAAGAGTGGGGATATATGAGATGTTGTGCCCTTTTGAATTGGAGATGCTTATCCTATGATTTTTGTTAATGCCATGGATGTTGGTAGTCATCATTTCTAATTTACTAATCTGTGTAGATTGCCTTTTGGGGATAATTTCCCGCTTTTGTTTGCTTATGTGAGCACTTGTTTTGTTAGGAAGGTGATCCAATGTTAACATATCGTGTTTGGGAGGCTCTTGTGAAATACTTTGCAAGCCAAATGAAGTCTACTTTCACTGCATCAGGCTTTGTGAAAGAGATATTTACTGTTGGGTATCCAAAGCTATATTCTATGATAGAGAATCTTCTAGAAAGAATTTCACGTGACACATATGTCAAAGCAATTTTACCTGCTATAACCTCGGAAGGAAAAGACCAAATGGTTGCTGCCATTGATATATTTCAGACAGCTTTCTTGGCCCCTGCTTGAGCCGCCTGTCAGATCTTGTTAATATTGTGTTTCCAGTGTCAAGTCGTGGAAGTGTACCCTCTAAAGAACATATATCTAGAATTTTATCAGGTATTCAGGAGGAAATTGAAGTTGTTTAGCCAAATGGGCGCTTGACTCACCTTGTCTTGCGTGAAATCAACAAAGTTCTGTTTTTGCTTGCTGAGAGAGCTGAATACTAGGTACTTTCCTTTTTTAGTTTTATCAAACAGGATTACTACAATTTGTAGCAATTAATGTTTTAGCCTCCTCATCCTTTGCAAAGCACCCTTTAATTCAATTCTCTTGGGAAGAGTTGAACCCATGACCTCCCCTAGGGACTAAGCTCTTAGGAAAGTCATGCTGACCAACTAGGTTACACCTATTTGGTTATTTTTACCCTGGGACTTGCTTGATGAAAATAGTAAGGTAGTGGGATGAAAATCCTCTTCTCTTTTTTCTTGGCAAGAAGTTATTGTTCTCTCACTGTTAGTACTCCCTTTTTTTTTTTATAAAAAAAAGGTATCTATTTGGGTTGTACTTTAAATTTATCAATCCCATTTGATTATATATTTCATTGCTTGACCCAATCGGAGGAGTTCGTTGTTTTTTTTTTTTGGTTCTCGTCTTTTGACCCATAGCTAACTTAATGGACTAGAATCCCTTCTATGACATCAAGTAAACAATCAATTAATTAATTTGATAAGTTGGGAAAATAGGGTGCTATGCATGCTTGGTTGAGCACTATTTGTTTGGAGATATTTCGGTGAGATGTTTGTATGTGTTTATAATAAATTTGTAGTTATCCATCTTCTAGTGTTTCTATCTAATAGTCTCACCTTCAAGAATATACATCTTCCTTGGATTGGTATGGTGTTGTTTTAGGGCTCTTACACTTTTCCCAAGTTACTTTGATGTGGGAGTGGATGCACAGGGTTTTTGGCGTATAGTGAAGTTCAGAAATTATTGGGCAAGTATCAAGGTTAAACTATCAAAGGAAGGAATTCAAATGTGAAAAGGCATTTTTGGGCCTTGTTATGTAGGGAAAGTGATAATACTTAGGGTTGTCGCCTGTTGCAATGGTGGAGTGTCCCACACCCCTCTTTCTTAAAAAAAAAGAAGAATAAAATGTAAAATCCTATTTAGACCCTATGCCATAGCCATGATGTTTAATCTTGTTTAATCTCACGAATGAGATACTATGGCCCCCCCAAAAATCTGGTTATTATGCCTTGTCCCCCACTTCCCTCGTTCTAGATATTTCCAGCTGGTAATAAACTCCTTATAAACTTATTACTATAAGCTCACCCGAAAGGGTGCTTTTTTCTTTCCCTTTACTATTCAATCAACTCCTCAAAAAACTTAGCATTATGCTCAACCAAATAACCTAAAAAACTGCACAAAACCCACAATCCCACAAGAATATTGTTTTATCATTGCACCCAAAGCTCCACAAATCGATCAAATGCATTTGAGAACATGTGATGATTGACTACGTAATTCACCTCATCCTCTTTGAGTTATGTTGGTTTAGTCTTGTTAGAGTGTCAAGTTTTAATGTAAGGTTTAGTCAACTGTTGGGTTCGTTGTTTTTGAAAACTTTTTCTCAAAATCCTTGTTCTTAATTATTTTTATTTCGAGTTTCACCTATTTCAAAAGGTGCAAGGTTGGATCTGGGGTGTCACGGGTTGAGTTGGTGATTTTTTTTGACTTGGAGCAAGGCCGCACGTGCGGTGCTAGAGGACAGGCCGCACGTGCGGTGAGGTGGAAAAATTCTGGTTTGGCTACTGTATTATATGCACGAGCGGAAGGAGGTACGGGGATGGATGTCACTCATGCGGGAGTGATAGCCGCACGTGCGAATAAGAGTGCCGTACATGCGGGAATGGGTGACGCACATGGAGGATAAATCTGAGTCCGAAAATCTGTCTTTCTCTTCCTTCTTGGGCTGTGTTTATATCAAGTTTTGTATATCTCTCTCTCTCTAAAAACTTATTTCTGTTCCTTCTCTCTACATTTCCCTACACCAAACTAGATGAAAACCTTGATTTCTTTAAATTTATTATAGTTTTGCCCATAGCTCCTTGTAGACTGCCCGAAACTCCGCTCCGCGCGTGAGGGCGCAAATTTGGTTCTTAGCTACTACAGTTCGGACTCCTGTCACGGTTCTGAATCTAATCTCACAAAGTGCAATGTAAGACTGATAAATCACCAAAGAGTCCAAATCCGGCAATTGATTTTGAAAAATCAATTTTGAATCGAAAAGCGCCAAACATTGACTGCTTTGCCAGATTTCAGAGTTGTCACCTAAATATTTTGTTTTAGAAAATTTAGGAAACCCTGACTCGTGCCTAAGGCCACGTGTCCGTCATCACCAAAGTTGCCTCAGCTCGAGAACTTGGGTACGAGGGGGGAAGGTCATGAAAGCACCCCCGCTCGCCCGATCAAAGATCGGCCTCTACTAAGCATGATATGTTGTTTTTGAAAACACATGTGTTCTTATTCCGGTTATTAGCTAACATTACTATGTGATGCGCACAACATACAAGTATAGACTCAATCACTCAATTTGGAACAAAACATCTCATGTTTGTTTTTCGAAAATGGTTTGAAATTGCCACCCTCAAATGGGCTTAAAACATGATGATTTGCCACTTTTTTTTTTTTTTTTTGGGTAAATAAATCATAAATTAAAGACAAAAGAATACAAATACAAGGGGCATACCCCAGGCCCTACCAAATGCTAAACAACAAAGAAATAGAAAACAAAAGACAAACGGGTAGCACCATGGCACACCAAACCCAAGAAAAAAAGAAGGAAAGGGGCCTACCTAATAAACAAAGCAAAACAAATAGGACAAAATAAGGCATCCGAAAGATATGTGATTTGCCACTTCAAGTGGGCTTAAAACTCATATTTTGATGAATTGTTCCAATTCAAGCAATGAAGCCTTCATCCACAGGCATTCATGCAATTAAACACCTAAGCAGTTAGCCTCATGGCAAGTATGCTATCATGGCAGTCACTTACACACATGCAAGGATGCTAAAGCATAAACACTCACAGTGTACTCCGAACCAAAACAAAAGCTATGTTAGAAATCAATGCCTGATCCTAGCTATGTTTGAAATGCCTAATGCAACACTGTAGACCGCCCGGAACTCCGCTCTGTGTGCGAGGGCGCGAATCGTTGTTCTTAGCTACTATAGTTTGGACTCCTGTCATGATTCTGAATCTAATCTCGCAAAGTGCAATGCAAGACTGATAAATCACCAAAGAGTCTAAATCCGGCAAATCGTTTTGAAAAATCGATTTTAATAAAGAAGTGCCAAACATGGATTGCTTTGCTAGATTTCAGAGTCGCCACCTAAATATTTTGTTTTAGGAAATTTAGGAAACCCTGACTCGTACCTAAGGCCACGTGTCCTTCATCACCAAAGTTGCCTCGGCACGAGAACTTGGGTACGAGGGGCGAAGGTCATGAAATGAGCATCCCCACTCGCCCGATCAAAGATCGGCCTTTACTAACAAGATATGTCGTTTTTGAACACACATGTGTTCTTAATCCGATTATTAACCTAGGATTACTATATGATGTGCACATCATACAAGTATAGACTAGATCGTCTAAGTTGGAACAAAACATTTCATGTTCGTTTGTTTGAAAACGGTTTAGAGGTGTTACTCGCAAGTAGGTGTAGACGTCCCCGAACGCCCCGGGGGAAATCCCGTTCTGTTCATTGGGCTCACTACAGTTCAGGACTCAATGTCACGGTCCTGTATCTAATCTCGCAGAGTGCAATACAAGACCGATGAATCATTAAAGAGTCCAAATCCGGTAAATCGTTTTTGAAAATAGATTTTTTTGAAAGAAGTGCCAAACATGGACTGCTTTGCCAGATACAGAGTCGCCACCTAAATGTTTTATTTTTGGGAAATTTAGGAAACCCTAACTCGTGCCTAAGGCCACGTGTCCGTCATCACCAAAGTTGCCTCGGCTCGGGAACCTGGGTACGATTGGGGAAGGTCAGCTATGAGCACCCCCGCTCGCCCGATCAAAGATTGGCCTCTACTAACCATGATATATTGTTTTGAAAACATATGTGCTCCTATTCCGGTTATTAGCCTAGATTAACTATGTGATGCACACAGCATATAAGTATAGACTGGGTCGCCTGAATTGGAATAAAACATTTCATGTATGTTTTACAAAACGGTTTGCTACTCGCAAGTAGGCTAAAATGCAGATTTTGCCACCCTCGAGTGGGCTTAGAAAACATGGTTTTCGCCACTTTCAAGTGGGCTTAAAACTCGCATTCAATGCATTGTTCCAATTCAAATAACCCAACCTTCACCCACAGGCATTCAAGCAGGTATATCACATAAGCATATAGCCTCATGGTAAGCATGCTATCATGGAAAACACTCACACACATGCGGTATGCTAAAGCATGAAAGCTTACCTAGTACTCCGAGCCAAAGAAAGAAGTTAATTAGAAATCATGCATGGATCCTAAATATGCTGAGATGCCTAATGCAACACATGCAAGGATGCAACTAAAATAGGCTCGGCCATTCTAAAGATGGCATATGAGATGCTACAGCTACCATGTATTCAACTTGGAATTGAAATACAATGCGATTAGTATGATGCGCCGAGCCCGGTGCATGCAAAACAAATGAATGAATGCAATCATGCGAGCATAAGTATGCTATTGGAAACATGCCCTAGTCTAACCATCATAAGCTGGTAAATAAAAAAGGAGAAAGACGTGGGGTTGGAAGACATACACATACTCGCGCACACTTATTACACAATTTCCCTCACTCGGAGGGTCCGAATAAATAATACGAACCAAATAAATGATTAACTACTCTAGCTAATTAAATATTACAAAACTTCTAATTAATTAACAAATTAAATATAGAAGGAAGGTGGCCACAGCCCCGCCTTGGAATGATGGGATGATGCATGCTCGATTCGTCTCACTTGTAAACCCGTTGTCATGCCACTGTTGCCTCTGTTTGCACTATTCGGCTTCTCTGAAAATTACACAAGTTTCCAGAACTGCTTTGAACCACTCCCTGAATATTTTGGAACGTCATCGACCAAGAGAGAACAACACCGGCCATGGGGATATGGCCATCGACCAAAAATTGGATCACCGGCTGGACACTGATGGTCGGTCGGCACTGAAAGTGGCTGGCCGGCCATTTATGCCTGCAGAATACTGGTTTTGCTGCAACAGAAGATAGACAATGCATGGCATGGAATTTTTAAGACAATGTGTGCGTGGCCACTCTCCCTATCATGCTATGGACTCAAGGGAGTGTGGCCCTCGGTCCTCGAACCACCAATCACGCATTTCGATGCATGATGGCCAAAGGCACCAAGTTTGCAAATCAATGTAAATGAATGCAACAAAACAAATGAATGCTTCACGCCCTATCATGTTGAGATCAAGGGCATCGATGACCGAGGGTTGAGACGTGTTTCGTCACTTTAAGTACGAACACACCTCACTTCTCATGTTTGGTTTGACACCCCAAACCAAACACAATGCAATGCATGTGTGCAATGTGGCTCAAGTATGCGAAATGCAATGCAGCAAGCATGGAACAATATGCGATGGAACTAACATGTGACAACACAGAATGAACCAAATATGTAACAAACATGCGACAAATATGTAATGGTGGACTTAAACCGCAAAGGGCAGACCTCAGCCTTGCCATAAACAGTGGCCAAAAGTGATGGAAATAATGGATACAACACAACCAAGCATGCACATGCAAAGGTCCCAACACTTAGGCACAAAAAGGCAACTTTCAAGGACACTTAAAAGAAGACAATCATGGGCATTAAACCAACATATTAAGCTTTGAAATACATGCAAAGGGGATGATGCCAAGACATGCTAAGGAATGGGTACAAAATAGAGAGCATTTAAGGCCATAAAGAGAGCATTGCTCTACACCTATCATGACCACACATGGCATGGATTATTCAATGCAAAACAGAGTTTTAACATGCAAAAAGGAGCCCCAAAACCCACTGATATGGCAGCTAAGGGACTCAAACCAAGAGGCATGCACAATGACTAATTTTAAGGCACAAAAGAACACCTCTTCAAAGCATGGAAAAGATGATGAATGCAAGCATACATGCATGGATTATGGACTAAAATAGCATGGGAAATGATTCCAAATCACTGAAAAAACCCAACTAAAGCATGCTTATGACTCACACACTCAAGGCTTACAAGCCAAAATGCATGGTGGTTAGACCAAACATGGCAAAGATGACCAAATCAGTACCAAACAAACCTTAAGCATGGCAAAACATAACTAAAAGCTTCACGAAGTCAAGCTAAAGTATGCAAGCATGATGGCCTAAATGCATGGCACATGTTATGACAATAAAGGGGACTACTAAGCAAGTGTATAATGCATGTAATGGACCATTGATCCGACCAAAAACGGAGGTATAATATGACCAAATAACACCAAAAAGCCTCTTAAATGGAGCCAAGTAAAGCTAAGCATGCACGCTACCCTTATGAGCCTTAAACACAAGCAAAAGAGACACAAAGGGAGACGGGTGTCCCTCCCCTATGCAAGACCTCAAAACCCCTTCACCATCACTGAAAATCCTCTAGATTTCAGTGGTGAGAAGACCAATATACAAAAGTTCCCAAAGCTCAACAAAGAAAGCACAAAAATGGCCATACAAGGCCTAAGAGGGAGAGCTTGACCCCCAACACTAAAATGACCTTAATGAAACATCTTAAACATCAAAAAACAGAACTTTCATCAGTTACACACAAAGCTCAAAACAACATGCAAAGTAGCTTAAAAGTTAGTACAAGAATAGGGAATATAAAGCAATAGTGCTCACCCTTGAAGAACACTTCAAGAACCAAAACTCCAGCCTCCTTTTCTAATCAAAACCAATTCAAAAGGTCCAAGAACAACCTCTCAACACCTCAATAACTAAGGTATGGTGTAGCACTAGGTGTCTTAGTACAAAACTAAGAACAAAACTCACTTTTGGACACTTTAACACACACAAATGTAGAGAGAGAGGGAGATATAGAGAGAGAACGGTGTATATATCATATATATCTCTGGTTTGCTGAACCTCCTCAAAGGAGAAGGGAGGCCTTCTTTTATAGAGCAAGACAAGGGCCAAAGCTTCTTGGAGAAGCTAAACAAAAAGGGTCAAGGGAGTCAAGCTTCTTGAGGAAGCTAAGACAAAGGATTCAAGCTTCTTAAGGAAGCTAAGACAAAGGTCCAAGCTTCCTCAAAAAGCTAAAGCAAAGGGTGCAAGCTTCTTCAAGAAGCTAGAGCCAAAAGGGTGCAAAGGGTGCAAATCCTCCATACACGTGTATAGAGGATTGGTCTGTGTGCTCCAGTTGGCACAACTGGCTTGCACAATGCCTGAAAAAGGAAAAAAGGAAGTCCCGGCCAGAAAATATGGTCGATTGACAAAAAAATGGCCGGCTAACCATCAATAGTGCCGGTCGGCCAAACATTTGGCTGATGGCAAAAACACATGGTCGGTGGCCTCACGCTACAGCCGATGGGTTTCAGGGATGGCTAACAAGCCTCTTCCCACCCTTAGAAGTAAAAAAAACAAGTCCCTGGTCCACAACCAAGCATAGAACAGGCAAGTTAAGAGATCCTGAGGCAAGGCGCGCGGCTGAGGCCTCCGGGAACTCAAAACGAACACAAACATGGATGATCACCGAGTGTTCAAACGATGACGTCCAAGTCTTGAGGACGGTCAAAAATGGGGTGTCTACAGTTGCCCCTCTTTGACAGAACTCGAAAATCATAACAATGACGGGAGTGAATGTCAAAGCCCAGAGACGACCCTTTTTTGACAAGGCCGAAGACTTAGACAAAGCATACAAGCTACAGATAAAGATATGCGCCCGAGGGCAGGGGAAAAATGAAAGACAGTACACAAAGCCGAGCATAACTTATGATCATGCAAAGAAAGCTGTAACGAAGTATAACATGTGACCGTTTTAAGCAAGCATAAACCAAACTACATTACAATGCAGTAAGGATGTAAGAAAATTATGTAATTCTTGTTACGTTTCACGCGGAGAATACAATACCTGTGCGGTTCGTCTGGTCGTGCCAGCTTCAAATGAACCGTACATACAATATCGTGCCTGAAAAAGACAGAAACTTAATAGGTACAATATCGTTAGCAACATGCATAACAATGCAATCTAAAACTGCGGGACAACGCAAGTAAAGGAGTGCATGGCGATGCGACCCATGTGTAACGCATGACAATGCGGTTTGAAACAATCATAATAATGCAAGGAGGGTGCGCGCGACAATGTAAGCCAAGTGGTGCATAACAATGCAATTTGAAGCATAAACACATGCAAGTAAAGTATGTGCGACAACGTATACAATGTGTATAATAGAAATTTGAACACATATAAGTAAAGCAATACACGACAACGCATGCAATGTGTATAAAAGGAACTTGAACACATATAAGTAAAGCAATACATGACAACGCATGCAATGTGTATAAAAGGTACTTGAACACATATAAGTAAAGCAATACGGGACAACACATGCAATGTGTATAAAAGGAACTTGAACACATATAAGTAAAGCAATACGTGACAACACATGCAATGTGTATAGCAGGAATGAACACATGTAAGTAAAGCATGCAGTAACGCATGCAATGTGTAACCTCCTGCAAGATGCATAAACACATATAAGTAAAGCACACGCAGAAACGCATGCAATGTGTAAAGCAAGCAAGGTATGAACATATGTAAGTAAAGTACACGCGAAAACGCATACAATGTGTAACCACCTGAAAAATACATATACACATGTAAGTAAAGCATGTAGTAACGCATGCAATGTGTATAGCAAGAATGAACACCTGTAAGTAAAGCATGCAGTAACGTAGGCAATGTGTAACCTCCTGCAAGATGCATAAACACATATAAGTAAAGCACATGCAGAAACGCATGCAATGTGTAAAGCAAGCAAGGTATGAACACATTTAAGTAAAGTACACACGAAAACACATACAATGTGTAACCACCTGAAAAATACATATACACATGTAAGTAAAGCATGCAATAACGCATATAATGTGTACAACAATGCGAAAAGGGGACATATTCAACTGAAACATGGTAAAGGCATGTTATTCATGATGTTGAGATGCAAATTCAGAACAAGACGAGGCATTGTGTAATGCGAGACGCGTAACGAGCGCGACAATTACAGTCAAAACAAAGCAATGCAATACCACATGTTTAAAGCGATTTGCGGAATCCGCAAGGTATATAAAAGGATACGAGGAAGGATACTCTTTGCCCGCACCGAGCATCGCATACAGAAGACATGGCTCGAGGTCAACACGAAGGCCAGCTAATGTTCAAAAGTGTACTTTCTTGCACTGTCTCGAGTAATGAAGGTGCCAAACCATATAATTGACCCGAACAAGGGTGTGGGAGGTGCATCGACCACAAGAGGAGGCCATCGGTATTAATCCAGACATTCTGCTGCCTTTCTCTCCTTTTCATTTTACTTTTTTTTTTCTAGTAGTTTAAGCACATTGCACTACTTTAGGCAAGTTTCACTTTTTCAAAACTGTGTATATATATTTTTTTTGCAAATGACATGATGGAAATGAAACAACTATTTTGTCCAAAGAGGCATTACATTTGTATTTTTCATGCATCGCATCACATTACATAACAATGTAAATGAGATTTGAATCTTATTTGAAAAGTAAGCAGTCGCATCGTAATAACCAGGTAATGAGCCAACTAACGACTAAACAACTCGATAAGCAAAACAAAGAACTTGATGATCTAACCAAATGCGAGTACAACTCGATAAGCAAAACAAAAACTTAAAGAATGCGACATACAACTCGATAAGCAAATGTGCACCAACTTGATAAGCAAATGGGCGTGACTCCGCAAAAATCATCATCAGAAGGCATTGGAAGTGGTGCCAGTCATAAATTCCCAGCAAGTTCAATACATAAACAGCTCAGGGAACAAGAAGGAAGACCACCGGCCACAGGGGAAGACCATCGGCATCAAGAAATGTCCATCGGCCAACAGTTTTGGCCAATCGACCAAAAATGGTGGTCGGTCGGCACTAATTTTGGCCGGCCGGCCAGAAATGGCAAGAACCACCAGAATGCTGACACCTGTCTTCCACTCACCTTATCCCCTACAAAAAGCCTTAGCTTCGTAGTTTTTCTCAATTCAACACTGATTTGCTCCAAATGGAAGAGTTTCTTGCCCAAAATCTCACAGCTTGGATTGCCAACTTGGATGGCTCGGAAAGGCTGAATTTCCGGGGCTTCGGCATGAACGCACTATTCACTCTGAGTCATACTCCGCTGCACTTTCCATTCCTCCATGCCGCAGCAAGGTTTTGGAACCTGGTAACACATGGCTTTAGCTTTGGCAGGCAAGAGGTATGTCCTACCTTCGAAGATTTCCAAGTTTTAATGGAATCCGAGCATAATGAAGAAATCTTGCCCCAACTTCGCTTTGGCCACGCCCAAGCCTTAGGGCGAATGTGTGGGCTCACGATGCATGACGCTCGATCTTTGATTTGTGACGAAATGCTAGATGTTCTGAGTTTGATTTGCCGGTTTTCTGATGCGGGTGACCGCAGTGACCATCATTGGCAAGGTTTTCGACGACACGCCCTTTGTTTGTGTATGCTATCTCATTTCTTGCTTGTCTCGGGCTCCGGAGGATCTAGTGTCCAGTTGATCGAGGTTGCCTAAGGCTTGAAGGAGGGCAAGAGCTGCATTGCCATGATATTGGCCGAGACATCGATGGGCTTGGACGCTTTCCATCGCCGGGAGACGACCAGATTTGCGGGGAGTCCACTACTGCTGTAGGTAATGTTTCTCACCCAATCTCACATATGTATTGATCACATCACTCAGCCCTCAGGCTCAGTTTTTCTCACAAAACCCTTTTCTCACTTTTCTCTTATCATACATCTCTCTATTCTTTATTCTCTCATTTTTTATCCCTTCCCAGGTATGGTTGATGGACAAGTTGCAGGTTGTGGACTCTTGCCCAGCATACTCAGCTCGCGGCTACTTCTTCTGGCAACGCCTAGTCGATGCCTTGGATGAGGGGTGGTGGTACAACTGGTGTGCAATTTGTCTGCGGACCACATTGCTTGGCGTTGCCCTTGGCTCAATCTGTCGGCAATGAGTTACAACATGACCCGTCAACCTGGGATTCAATTGATTGGCATGACACACTGTGTCTTTTATTTTCTGTTTCGGTTCCGGTGCCAGTTCGGACATGATCAGACTTGCCCACCAGAGGGGATAGAGTACCCTACTGCATTCCTAGCCCGAGGAGCACAGCTTGCCCGATATGCCACAGCATGGAGGACTAGAGAGCTCCTAGCCCCCGCTCCCACTTTCAGTTGCACTTTGTCTGATGAGTGCATAGATTGGCTCAATGAAGAGGCACAGATTGGGCCCAGCTTGGCATTAGAGGCTTCAACCAGCTCTAGGAGGGGGCGCAGGAACACCTGACTTATCTATGCCCCGGATTTATTACTTTATCAGTACTTTCAAGTTTTCTTTATGAGTGTAATAAAAAGCAACTTCAATTTGTATGCAAGAGCAGGAGAACTCTGTATTGAAATCAATGAAATTGAAGGTTGTGGGTACTGAAAATTTTCTGTTTGGGTCCAAAAATGGTCTAAGTTGCAAAAAGATTAATTTGAACAAAGTTAACTTTTATCAAAACTTTTCAAAACCATTTTCGATATGGATCAGAACTGGACACGCCTGAGATCTGTCACTGAGATGCACAATCCTAGATCCCAGCAACTGGAAAGTTGCCCCTAGTTTGAGTAACACTGTACCAGGGATTACAACCGAACTCTTGAAGGCTGAATAGACAAAGATGACTGAGATGATCAAATGGACAAAGTTGATCGGGGAAGAGTTTTATGGCTGAACTTCAGGATGAAGTTGCCTACGTATCCCAAAGATGGGAATCAAGCCTTACGTAGTTCAGGCTTGGGTTCACTCGAGTATTTTCACTCTCCTTTTACGCTCTAACTTTTGCCAAGGCCGCCCTTTGCAGGTTTTTAACCTTGCGAGCTCAATTTTTATAATTTCAAATTTTCTATGCTCTAACTTTTGCCTAGGTTGCCCTTTCGGGTTTTCGGCCTAACGAGCCTCTCAGGGGTAATATTTCTTCAACTTGTCCATGTTGATCGGCTGCGAGAACTCTAGGCCATCTAGGTCCATTAGAACCACAGCTCCACTTGACCAGATAGACTTGATGATGTAGGGACCAGTCCAATTGGGTATGAATTTGCCCCTAGGGTCGTGGATGGGAGCTCGGTTGTCTTTGAGCACCAAATCTTCTTCTTTCAAATTCCAGGACTTAACCTTCTTGTTGAAAATCCTAGCAATTCTACGCTGGTAACCTTGAACACGGTACAGTGCTTTCAGTCTTCTCTCATCAAAAAACATGAGTTCGTCAAATCTGCTCTGCTGCCAATCTGCTTCGGCTATCTGACACTCAGCCAGTACTCACAAAGACAGAACCTCAATTTCAATAGGTAGAACGACCTCCATCCCATAAACTAATGAATACGGAGTCACCCCAGTAGAAGTTCTAATTGAAGTTCGGTAGCCCCATAGAGCAAACGGCAGCTTATCTGGCCAGCCCCGGTAGGTTTCCACCATCTTCTGCAAAATGTGTTTGCTATTCTTGTTGGCGGCCTCAACTGCTCCGTTGGTCTGCGGCCGATATGTGGATGACTTATGAAAAGCCACGTTGTATTTCTCCAACAAATCAATCATTTCCTTCTTGAAGTGGGAACCGTTATCTGAAATAATCTCGTTTGGGACCCCATAATGACAGATGATGTTATTTCTGATGAACTTTGCAACGTGCGAAGCCTTCAACATAGCATAAGATTGGGCCTTAACCCACTTTGTGAAATAATCTATCGCGACTAGGATGAACTCATGCCCATTTGATCCCTTTGGAGTGACAGCCCCAATCACATCGATTCTCCAAACTGAAAATGGCCATGGTGAAGTCATATTGTATAGCTTCGACGGCGGGATGTTCATGCGGTTTGCATGGATCTAACATTTGTGGCATCGCCGAACAAAGTCGATACAATCCTCCCCCATGGTGGACCAGTAGTAACCCTGCCTAAGGATCTTCCGGGCTAACATCACCTCGTTCATATGTGCACCACATTCTCCTCCATGGATGGCCTCCATCAGGTGCTTCGATTCTTCGGCATTGATACACAGTTTATGCATTCCCAGATGACCTCTCTTATACAGTTTTCCCCCGCAAATTATGAACTGAATGGCCATTCTTCTAATTGTCCTTTTATCCTTGGCATTTACCCCTGGTGGATACGCCTCTTTCTCCAAGAAATTCCAAACATCGTAATACCAGGGGTTCTCATCTTGAACCTCTTCTATAGCAGCAATAGACTCGTAGGTTGGCACAAACGTCTGGTCAATGATGACTGGACGCATCCGAACTCCAAAAGGGATGTCTATCATGGAAGATAGAGTTGCTAGTGAATCTGCGAACCTGTTGTTCTCTCTTAGTAGATGAGCGAAGTTCAGCTTGTCAAACCGAGGAATCAGCAAGTCCAAGGTCTAGTGGTACATTATCATCTTTTCCTCTTTGACTTTCCAGTCTCCTTTTGCTTGAGACACAACAAGGTTCGAGTCCCCGATGACGTCCAATCGTTTTGCCCCTAGTTCTAGGGCTGCTTCTAAACCAGCAATGCATGCTTCATATTCTGCTTCGTTGTTCGAGACTTTGAATCGGAGTTTGAAGGCTAGAGGGATATGGGAATTGTCGGGTGCTATCAGCAACACTCTTATCCCATACCCGTGCTGGTTTGACGCTCCGTCAAAGTACATCGTCCAAGTTTCATCTTCGATATGCAAAATGGCCTCATCTGGGAATAGGTAGTCAACTGCTTCATCCCTGTCCACTGGGTGATCAGCTAAGAATTCCGCAATTGCTCTTCCCTTTACTGACTTGCATGTCACATATTTCAGATAGAATTCGGAAAGCAACAGCAACCAACGAGCTAGCTTACCCGTAAGTGTCGATTTTTCGAAGAGATAATTGATGGGATCTAATCTTGAAACCAACATTACGGAGTGAGCTAACAAGTAGTGCCGCAGCTTCCTGGTAGCCCCTACCAAGGCTAAGCAAGCCTTCTCCAATGATGTGTAGCGAGTCTCATACTCTAGCATCTTCTTGCTCAGATAGTAGATGGCTTTCTCCACTTTGTCCTCTAATTCTTGCACGAGCATGCAGCCCATTGTAGTCTCAGTCACTGAAAGATACAAAATCAACGGTTTCTCTGGTTCAGCCGGTGACAACACGGGTGGGTTCTGTAAGTATTCTTTGATCTGTTCAAAAGCAGCTTGGCATCGGTCGTCCCACTGGAATTTCTTTCCTTTCTTCAGGAGACCAAAAAGTGGTTCACAAGTCAAGGTTAATTTTGAGATAAACCGTCTTATGAATTGCACTTTACCCAAAAAGCCCCGCACCTTCTTTTCAGTCCTTGGTGGTGGCATTTCTGAGATGGCCTTGATTTTGGAAGGGTCGACTTCGATACCTCTCTGTGTAATCAGAAACCCCAGTATTTTTCCCGTTGTAACACCGAACGTACACTTCTGAGGATTTAGCCCCAACCAAAATTCTCTGATCCTTTGGAAGAACTTTTGCAAGGCGGTGTAGTGGCCCTCTCTTTCTTTGGACTTGACAATCATGTCGTCCACGTACACCTCAACCTCTTTGTGGATCATGTCATGTAATATCGTGGTCGCGGCCCGTTGATAAGTAGCTCCAGCATTCTTCAACCCAAACGGCATCACTCTGTAGCAGTAAGTTCCCCACGGGGTGGTGAAAACAGTCTTTTCCTGGTCTTTGGGTGCCATCACTATCTGATTGTAGCCTGAGAAGCCATCAATGAACGAAAGCAAAGCACGCCCCGCTGTGAGGTCCACCAACTCATCGATATGCAGTAAGGGAAAGTCGTCCTTCAGACTGGCTCTGTTCAAATCCTTGAAATCCACGCATACTCTGATCCTACCATCCTTCTTCGGCACCGGAACAATGTTGGCCAACCAAGTTGGGTATTCGGATACCAGCAGGAACCCTGCGTCGATTTGTTTGGTGACCTCTTCCTTAATCTTGAGGGCCCAGTCCGGGCAGATTCTTCTGAGTTTTTGCTTGATGGGTCGGGCCTCGGGGTCAAGAGGGATCCGGTGCTGTACAATCTCAGGATCGATTCCAGGCATGTCTTCGTAGGACCACGCAAAAACATCTTTGAAATCTTTTAATAAAGTGACTAAGCGCTCGCGTTCCTCCAAAGACAACGTGGACCCGATCTGGACCAGCCGCGGGTCCTTCTTAGTACCAATATTCACTATAGTGATTTCATCAACTAAAGGTTTAACAAATCTCTCCTGCTCTTGATCAATCAAGCGTTGCAAAACTGGAGGAATTTCTTTCTCGTCGTTTTCATCAAAATTTTGAAAGTCCTGATTGAAGCAATAAATCAAAGGCACAGAAAAGTGCTCAGAAACCACAGCCACATCATTCTCATTAAGCATTTCCAAATCGTCCGATTCTTCTGTTACAACAGACTCAAAAGAGAAAGAAAAAGACGACCTAGACAGGACTGTGGCATCCGGGTTATCACCCCCAAGAATACCGAACTCAGACTCAGTCGAGCTAGAACCTGATTCTGACTCACAAGACTTGGTGGAATCAGATTCCGGCTCACTACCTGACCCCGTGCTGCTTGACAAAAATCCCTCATCGTAATGCCAAATGAGGGAGGGTGCGATGGATGCATCCAAAATGGTTGACGGTAGGCCCGTAGCCGTTTCATTCCTGATCATGGATACCGAGAAGTTATCCCCCAAGCACTTCTGTTTGATCGGAGGATCTGAAAGTAGACAAGCCAGCGCTACCCTTATTTCACTTTCGGCGTCCTCAGACTCCACTTTCTTGCTCTGCTTAACCTCAATTGTTGGGTCTGTCTGCTCTTCGGCAACATCATTCCTAGATAACTGTAGGTCAAAAAAGATTTCAAAACCCGACAGGCACTTCCTCTCGGCATTTAGCCATGGCTCTGGGAAGCTGCAGAATGGAAAGTCCTCCCCCTCCCGGACGAAGCGTCCGTTTAGGGTACCCTGAATGGGCCGGTGCATTAACTCAAAAGGCTTCCCTGCCTACTTCGCTCTGGCTCTCCCAGCCATCTCCTTACCTTTTCTCACCCAATCCTCTTTGGTTGGCAGATAACCCAAGCGAAAGGTATGTGGGTTGTGCGGCACTTCGGCCAGTGCTGCAACGCCCTTCCGGCCACTATTTCCTATTCCCATCCCGGGGATGTGTGAAGCTTGTTCATGAGGTATACTGATTGTGCGCTGACATACACCCCCTCATTAATAGCTAAGATGTTTTGCACGGCCCTGGCCTTAGCCAAGGTAAAATCGGATAAGAACACATCCTCCATACCGTGCTTAATTTCCAAAACTGGCGTAGATACTTCTGGCGGTGGATGGATCGACGAATTTCCAAAAATAATGGCGACTCCCTTCCCATGGGGGTATTTCACCATCTGATGCAAAGTGCATGAAACTGCCTTCACCTGGTGCAGCCACGGCCCCCCCAAAAGCAGATTGAAGGTTGCAAGCACTTCCAAGACGTGAAAGTCAATCTCATGTTGTCCCGGCCCAACCTTGGTCTAAATTTTCACTGTCCCCATTACTTCTCTGCTCGTGTTGTCATATGCCCGAATTACCTGGGTTGTCGGCACAAAGTCCGCGGTCTTTAAACCGATTGCATATGCAGTTCTTGCCGGGCACACATTGATGGCGGATCCTGTGTCGACAAGCACCACGGGTATCCATTTGTTTCTACACTCCACAGAGATGTAGAGTGGCTTGTTGTGATTCGCACCCTAGATGGTAATTCCTTGTCGGAGAAAGTAAACATCGAGGTAGCTCCTCCCGGAAAAACTAAGCCCACCGGCTGTTCAGGCGTGGTGTCTATTTTAAAGCTTGGCCTTGTCCATGGCCGATAAGACAGTTTGTCGATGCACTCGTGACGCCATAAGCAGTGCCCAGATGAAGATGTCTGCTTGTATCTTTTTTAACTGCTTCAGTACAACCTCTTCTTCGAGTTGCTTCTCTTTTTGCTTCTCTGCCTCCTTATCTTTCCTAGACGCCTCTTGCTGATCTAGGTGTGGAGGCTTGAAATACCGCCCACTCCTAGTCATATGTTCGACTTCACCGATGTACCGGGTATCGTCTGGTTGATTGCTCCCCCAATCCTCATCCGTGTGGGCAAGACATAAATCATCGTCCTCCCACCACATTCCATCGGCAGTCGATAGGCACCTGTCCAGCTCCGGTATGACTGTTCTTGTACTCGCAATACCTTCCGTCGACATGCTCGCGGCATTCTCTGTCATCGTGCACACAGCACTTTCGGTCCCCTCATGGGGCTTTAGCTTTCCTGATTCTCTCAGAATCCTCGAATCTTTCCTGTTCCAACTGCGTCAGTACAGCTGGCTGTTCAATAATTCATGTTTTCAAATTGCCTAGATCCCGAGCAAAATTCTTGGCACCGGCGCTCTCTGGCGATGCGTTCCAATCCTCGGCGCTTCCGGCCACAACTGATGTCCTTGTCCCTGACGAGCCCCGTTCCAACTGAGATTCTTTGACAACGTCTAGTAGGTCATCAAGCCACCTGGTAACCTCTACTGATTCCTCAAAATCTGACCAGTTGATGGCCATGTCCCCTGGGCCTTGTTCGTTGAAAAACTGGAGGTCAACAAAGTCCCCTTCCACAGCCGCTAAGTCATCTGATCTCCAATCAAATCCATCCCCCTGTATCACACAAAGCTCTGCCCTCTCTGGCAATTCCACACTTGGCTCAAACTGGCCTACTGACAGAATGTAGTCACTCGGACTGTATACCTCTTCAGCGAAACTCCCAGATTCCTCAAATTCTGAGTCAACAATGCCATTCTCCTCCGAAATCTCCCCTGTTCTGTCTTCGATAGTCACCACCATTGGTCCGGGTTGGGTTCTGGAGATGCCCAACATGCACAAGTCAGTGCTGTCGGGAAGGAACACCTCCGGCTTGGGTAGGTGAGAAGGAGTGATATATACACTGGGGTCGTATGGCGTGACCCCGGTCTGGATAAAGTTTGTAATAACCCGACCCTCGTACATGATTTCTGTTATATTCTCAGTCCTCAAATGGTACTTTTAAATGCTTACTGTGTAGTTCCGTGAAAAAAATTATGATCAAGGAAGTGAAATCCATGTTTATGAATGTCTATCTGTCTCACAAGGAAACTATCTGTCACCATTAACGCGTTTGAATTAGAAATTGGAAGCCTTAACAGCTTAATTAGCTGAAATTGATTATATATCCGTAATCAGCATAATTTTTAGGTAATATTAAGCATGTTTGCGAAATTTTAATTTTGGAATGATTAAACGATTCATTTTTGTCTTATATGTCTTACTTATATATATATCTAAGACTTTGGAGCCTTGATCAAAAAAAAAAAAAAAAAAAAACAAAACAAACTTGAAAACCATTTTGAGGGAAAAAGAGGAGAAATCAGGGGAGAAGGGATTCAACAAGGAAGCTTGGCAAATTGGTAGAAGTGTAGGATTGAATTCAAGGTAAGCTCAAATCCTCATTGTTTTGGCCACTTAAAGTTTGTAATTGATGTGTATGTTTGATTCATGTCTACTTCATGCTTGAGTAATGAGGGTTTCTCTCAATTGGTTACTTAGGCATCTAGATTGGGTGTGGTATGCAATTATACTTCAATCTATGGTTTTCTATCACCACTTCATGGAATTATGCATATATCATGTGTTATGTTTCAAGGATATGAAGAACTTGAATCCAAGAATGGAAATAGAGAGGGAGATGACTTGTTAAAGCTCCTAATCTTGCTTAATTTATGATACTCAAGGTAGAATTCATGTTATAGTGAAGTTAGGTGAGTATAATGCATTAACTTAACCTTGGGTTGCATGTAAAAATGGAATGAATACCAGGTTGGGACTCGAATGAAGGTCCAGAATTTCAGAAATTCGCTTGGTCCGCTCGAGCGTCGGAAATCCCGCTCGAGCGGGAAAAACCACCTCTCAGCAGTTTTGTGTATTTTATAGTCCGCTCGAGCGGCCAAAGTGGCGCTCGAGCGGCCAAAGTGGCGCTCGAGCGGGGAACTCATTTTCAGGAAAAATTAAATGTTTGTTCAGTTTTGAGTGCTTGTTTCTCTGGTATTTTTAGAATATTTTACAGATGATTTTAAAGCGGTTGTAAATGCATGCAAGGTGTAATGCTGTATAAAAAAAAGGAGAGACTAATGTATTAATTGTGTGTAGGGCACATTCCAGAAGGAAGCAACACGCCACCTCAACACTGTGAGTAGTAGTACTTATGTCATGTTGTGCAATCATGTTAATGTCTCAAGCATGTAATGTGCTTATGCATGTTTAAGATATGTTAATGTTATATGTAAAGAAAAGCATTTACAAGGGCTATATGCCATTTTCAAGGGCCATGTGCCACAAGTTTCAAGTACATTCTCAAGGGCCATGTGCCACAAGTTTCAAGTGTATTTCCAAGGGCCTCGCGCCACAAGTTTCAAGTATAACACAAGGGCCTCGTGCCATATGTTCAAGGGCTTCGTGCCATCATGTTTCAAGGGCTTATAGCCACATGCTAATGTCACGGGAATAGGCCTAGGGCCATTATGAGCTAAACGCAGAATCAGACAAATCATGTGCATGCTGCATCTTTTTATGTATTGATGTATTTAAGCTTCAAGTCAGACGTCTTCATTATGTATTGCTACTCATTGAGCCCGGCTCACTCTCCATTATGTCTGTTTCTGTAGGTTACCAGTCAGGGGGTCAGTCCTAACTTCGATGCTGTCCCTTTTGTCAACCTTTACACGTCCAGGCACTACACCAGGCCATTTAGTTTTGGGAAGCTGCTAAGTTACGGGTCTACTTTTTGAGAGCCACCTATGGACGTTGTACATAACTCTCATATTCCTTTTGTTATGCCCAATTATCGGGCCAGGACTGTAAATGTATGTGTCTGTACACGATATTCAAGGATATAGTTTTAAACTTTATCCGCTTTTGATGATGTATGTAATGCATGAGATCCTGGCATATTAGAAATAGCTCAATGGAGTATGCTTGTAATTGTGTTATATTAATATTTTATGCTTCCGGTAAGGCCCCGTACGGTATGTACATCAGTTTTTATGTTCGTTTTCGCTTAGGTCATGCCCAAACCTTTAGGGGCAGGTTTAAGGCGTGACAGTGGTATCAGAGCACGAGTTGCTATCTCACACACGGATCCATTGAGCTGTAGGGTGTCTAGAAAGGATTTAGGCTTCATGCATGACATCCTAAAAATGTAAGACAAGTTCGATGGCAACATTAAGTGTACTCTGATAATACTAACCGTGTCGCATTATGTCAATAGTATTTAATTAACTGTTGTGTAGATCATGGTGAGAACAAGGACCGAAGATGTGGAAGATGCCACCTCAGCACGACTGGATAGGATGGAAAGGATGCTTATGGAAATGGCAGAGACCCTACGGCAACAACAGCAACAGCCTCTCCAACAGCCGCCACCACCACCAGTACCCCCACCTGTAGTGCAAGATTTTCATGCTGAAGACCGAACTATCACCCTCACTAAGGATTTTAAAAAGATGAAATCGCCAACCTTCAAAGGAGGAATAGAACCGATGAAAGCTGAGGCCTGGGTATTAGGCATAGAGAAGTTATTTGAAGTCTTTCCCT
Source organism: Camellia sinensis (assembly GCF_055761805.1). NCBI lineage: Eukaryota > Viridiplantae > Streptophyta > Magnoliopsida > Ericales > Theaceae > Camellia > Camellia sinensis. The sequence continues at coordinate 222,453,279 of NC_138965.1, read as the reverse complement.
GCACCGAAGCTCAAAAGGTACAACTAGCGGCCTTCACTCTTGAGGACGAGGCACGGAGGTGGTGGATGCTTACGAGGACAATCCATCCAGAGTTAAAATGGGACAGATTTCTGGGGCTGTTTTATGGTAAATATTTCCCCCAAAGCATGCAGGATAAAAAGGTGACTGAATTCGAAACTCTCAGACAAGGGAACAAGACTGTTGCTGAGTATGAGGCCCAATTTGCAGAGTTAGCCCGGTTTGCACCGCATATGGTGGACACGGATTATAAAAAGGCACGAAAATTTGAAGGGGGCTTACGGGGTGCCATCTTGGATCGAGTCAATATGTTAAAGTTGCCTACCTACGTAGATGTGCTGGAGAGGGCTGTTATAGCTGAGGGAAACCTTGCTGCTCAGAATCGGATTGCTGAATGGAAAGGAAAAAGGCAAAATAATCAATGATCAAAGGGAGCGGCTACCCCACTAAACAAGAAACAAAACTCAGGGACTTCGAATACTTCTGCCCCTAATCAGGGTACGATTCCTGTCTGTTCGGAATGTGGAAAGAGACATCATGGGATATGCCAATGGAAATCTGGAGCTTGTTATCAGTGCGGCAAAACGGGTCATTTGATAAAGGATTGCCCTCAGAGGAATCAACGAAATGGTAACAGGGCTGCTACTAGCTCGGCAGGGTCTACACTAACTACTAACACCAAGGCACCGGTCAAACTTAACAACAATAAAGACATAGCGAGACAAGGCAGAGTGTTTGCATTGGTTCCAGGAGATGTGCAGAATGCAGCAACAGTGGTGTCAGGTACATTTATGGTTCACGGTCATTCTGCTTCTATCTTATTTGACTCTGGCTCTACCCATTCCTTTGTGTCAAAATTATTTGCACAAAACTTAGATAAAACCAAAGAAACACTGTCTTATATGTTATGTGTATCTTCACCTATGGGAGATTCTGTGCTTTGTACTTCTGTTTATTGTGGTTGCGAACTCGAGCTTAGGGATGTCCGGGTATATGCCAATCTATTACCTCTCGACATGACTTATTTTGATATTATTCTGGGAATGCATTGGTTGGGTAAATATGGTGCAACTATAGATTGTCTAACTAAACGACTCAGTTTCCACCCTCCGGGACAATTAGAGTCTACCTTACAGGGGCATGGCGTAATTTCTCCACCTTATTTGATCTCGGCAGCAAAAGCATGTAAATTAATTCAAAAAGGGTGTCAGGGGTATTTATGCAGTATTTTGGAGGGGCAAGTAGTGAATGGAACTGTTGACATGATCCCAATTGTGTGTGAGTTTCCGAACGTCTTTCCTGAAGAATTACCAGGGCAGTTGATAGACCGTAAAATTGAGTTTACCATTGAAGTAGCACCGGGAACTCAACCCATTTCGAAGACTCCGTATAGAATGTCGCCAGTTGAGATGAAGGAATTGAAAATGCAGTTGCAAGATTTATTGGACAAGGGGTTCGTCCGTCCAAGGGTGTCTCCGTGGGGTGCACCAGTTCTGTTTGTAAAGAAGAAGGATGGAACACTCCGGCTTTGTATTGACTATAGGGAACTTAATAAAGTCACAATCAGGAATAAGTATCCATTACCAAGGATTGATGACCTATTTGACCAGCTACAGGGGGCACAAGTCTTTTCCAAGATTGATCTACGGTCTGGGTACCATCAATTAAAGGTCAAGGCTGATGATGTTGAGAAGACAACTTTTCGAACCCGGTACGGTCATTATGAATTTTTGGTTATGCCATTCGGGGTTACTAACGCGCCAGCAGCTTTCATGGATTTGATGAACCGTGTTTTCAAGCCCTATTTGGATGAATTTGTGGTGGTCTTTATTGACGATATCCTCATCTACTCGAAGAATGCAGATGCTCATGAGAATCATCTTCGTGTAATCCTTCAAACCCTCCGGGAAAAGAAATTATATGCAAAGCTGAAGAAATGTGAATTCTGGCTACTAGAAGTGGCATTTCTGGGGCATATCATCACAAAGGAAGGAGTTTCTGTTGATCCACACAAGATTGAGGCAATCGTAAATTGGCCAACTCCTACTGATGCGACTGAGGTGCGTTGTTTTATGGGGTTAGCTGGTTATTACAGGAGATTTGTTCAAGATTTTTCTAAAATTGCTGTGCCACTTACACAACTAATACGAAAGGGAGTTGCATTCGAATGGTCAGAGGAACGAGAATCTGCTTTCCAGGAATTGAAGACAAGGTTGACAACAGCACCAGTTTTGGCCTTACCATCCGGTACAGAAGGATTTGTAATCTACAGTGACGCTTCACACAAAGGGCTTGGTTGCGTACTTATGCAGAACGGAAGAGTCATCGCTTATGCATCTAGGCAGCTGAAACTCCATGAGAAGAATTATCCCACACATGATCTGGAATTAGCAGCAGTAGTCTTTGCTTTAAAGATATGGAGACATTATTTGTACGGTAGCACTTGTGAGGTATACACTGATCATAAAAGCCTCAAGTACCTTTTTACTCAGAAAGAATTAAATATGCGGCAACGACGGTGGTTGGAACTTTTGAAAGATTATGACCTGCAGATTCATTATCATCCTGGTAAAGCCAACACAGTTGCAGATGCGCTCAGTCGGAAAAATATGGGGATTTTGGCAGATATGGTGAGTATGGTTACAGGACAAAAGGACTTGGCAATTGAATTAGATAAGGAAGTGAACCTTGTGTTACATGGTCAAAAAGCCCTAATAGCAGCGATAGTAGCACAACCAACCTTACTTGAAGAGATTAAAATGCACCAAATGGAAGATGAAACTTTGAGGAAGATACATGATGAGTTCGAAACAAAACCAAAATCGGGATTCAGTGTGGTAGATTCAGTGCTCAAATTTCAAAATCGACTATGTGTTCCCAATGCGATAAGTCTTAAACAAAAATTGATGGAGGACGCGCATACCTCAAGGTTCTCAATGCATCCAGGGAGTACTAAAATGTACCGAGATTTAAAGCATAATTTTTGGTGGCCAAGTATGAAGAAGGAGATTGCGGAGTTTGTTTCTAGGTGTTTGCAATGCCAACAAGTAAAAGCGGAGCATCAAAGACTTGCCGGATTATTGCAACCTCTTCCCATCCCAGAATGGAAATGGGAACATTTGACTATGGATTTTGTTATGGGGTTACCACGGACTCCTCGAGGTATGAATTCAATCTGGGTCATTGTGGACCGATTAACTAAGTCCGCCCACTTTCTGCCAGTAAAAACTCAGTATAATGCAGATAAATTAGCAGAGATTTATGTAAATGAAATTGTGAGGCTTCATGGTGTTCTGGTCTCAATTGTGTCAGACAGAGATCCTAAGTTTGTTTCTAGATTCTGACAAAGTTTACAGGAAGCAATGGGTACAGAATTAAAGTTCAGCACAACTTTCCATCCTCAGACCGACGGTCAATCCGAGAGGACGATACAGACTCTTGAGGATATGCTCCGAATGTGTGTACTAGATTTTCAAGACAGTTGGGAAACCCATCTCCCGTTGATAGAATTTGCGTATAATAATAGTTACCATTCGAGCATAGACATGGCACCTTATGAAGCTTTGTATGGAAGACCATGCCGTTCTCCCGTGTGCTGGGCTGAAGTTGGGGATAAATCCTTATTAGGGCCTGAAATTGTTCAGTTGACTACTGAAAAAGTTCATGTTATTCGGGAAAGATTGAAAACTGCTCAAAGTAGGCAGAAAAGCTATACTGATAACTGACGGAGAGATTTGGAATTTGACGTGGATAGCTATGTTTTCGTGAAAGTTACTCCGATGAAAGGGCACCCAAGATTCGGAAAGAAAGGTAAGTTGACACCCCGGTATGTCGGTCCTTTTCAAATTCTGGAAAAAGTGGGTCCGGTGGCTTACTGAGTTGCCCTTCCACCACATATGAGTCAAGTGCATAACGTGTTTCATGTCTCTATGCTTCGTGGGTACCTTCCGGATCCGTCACATGTTATTGACTACCATCAAATTGAGTTGAACGACAAGTTGATTTATGAGGAAAGACCGATTCGCAATTTGGACTGACAAGTAAAACAATTACGAACCCGTGAGATTCCAATGGTAAAAGTTGAGTGGCAAGAACATTACGGGATCGACGCAACATGGGAAAGAGAGGAAGAGATGCAACATCAATACCCACACCTGTTCCAACCCTATGGTAACCCAAGTTTGGAGGACCAAACTTATTTAAGGGGGGGAGAGTGTAATAACCCGACCCTCGTACCTGATTTCTGTTATATTCTCAGTCCTCAAATGGTACTTTTAAATGCTTACTGTGTAGTTCCGTGAAAAAAATTATGATTAAGGAAGTGAAATCCATGTTTATGAATGTCTATCTGTCTCACAAGGAAACTATCTGTCACCATTAACGCGTTTGAATTAGAAATTGGAAGCCTTAACAGCTTAATTAGCTGAAATTGATTATATATCCGTAATCAGCATAATTTTTAGGTAATATTAAGCATGTTTGCGAAATTTTAATTTTGGAATGATTAAACGATTCATTTTTGTCTTATATGTCTTACTTATATATATATCTAAGACTTTGGAGCCTTGATCAAAAAAAAAAAAAAAACAAAACAAAACAAACATGAAAACCATTTTGGGGGAAAAAGAGGAGAAATCGGGGGAGAAGGGATTCAACAAGGAAGCTTGGCAAATTGGTAGAAGTGTAGGATTGAATTCAAGGTAAGCTCAAATCCTCCTTGTTTTGGCCACTTAAAGTTTGTAATTGATGTGTATGTTTGATTCATGTCTACTTCATGCTTGAGTAATGAGGGTTTCTCTCAATTGGTTACTTAGGCATCTAGATTGGGTGTGGTATGCAATTATACTTCAATCTATGGTTTTCTATCATCACTTCATGGAATTATGCATATATCATGTGTTATGTTTCAAGGATATGAAGAACTTGAATCCAAGAATGGAAATAGAGAGGGAGATGACTTGTTAAAGCTCCTAATCTTGCTTAATTTATGATATTCAAGGTAGAATTCATGTTATAGTGAAGTTAGGTGAGTATAATGCATTAACCTAACCTTGGGTTGCATGTAAAAATGAAATGAATACCAGGTTGGGACTCGAATGAAGGTCCAGAATTTCAGAAATTCGCTTGGTCCGCTCGAGCGTCGGAAATCCCGCTCGAGCGGGAAAAACCACCTCTCAGCAGTTTTGTGTATTTTACAGTCCGCTCGAGCGGCCAAAGTGGTGCTCGAGCGGGGAACTCATTTTCAGGAAAAATTAAATGTTTGTTCAGTTTTGAGTGCTTGTTTCTCCGGTATTTTTAGAATATTTTACAGATGATTTTAAAGCGGTTGTAAATGCATCCAAGGTGTAATGCTGTATAAAAAAAAGGAGAGACTAATGTATTAATTGTGTGCAGGGCACATTCCAGAAGGAAGCAACACGCCACCTCAACACTGTGAATAGTAGTACTTATGTCATGTTATGCAATCATGTTAATGTCTCAAGCATGTAATGTAGTTATGCATGTTTAAGATATGTTAATGTTATATGTAAAGAAAAGCATTTACAAGGGCTATATGCCATTTTCAAGGGCCATGTGCCACAAGTTTCAAGTACAATTTCAAGGGCCATGTGCCACAAGTTTCAAGTACATTCTCAAGGGCCATGTGCCACAAGTTTCAAGTGTATTTCCAAGGGCCTCACGCCACAAGTTTCAAGTATAACACAAGGGCCTCGTGCCATATGTTCAAGGGCTTCGTGCCATCATGTTTCAAGGGCTTATAGCCACATGCTAATGTCACGGGAATAGGCCTAGGGCCATTATGAGCTAAACGCAGAATCAGACAAATCATGTGCATGCTGCATCTTTTTATGTATTGATGTATTTAAGCTTCAAGTCAGACGTCTTCATTATGTATTGCTGCTCATTGAGCCCGGCTCACTCTCCATTATGTCTGTTTCTGTAGGTTACCAGTCAGGGGGTCAGTCCTAACTTCGATGCTGTCCCTTTTGTCAACCTTTACACGTCCAGGCACTACACCAGGCCATTTAGTTTTGGGAAGCTGCTAAGTTACGGGTCTACTTTTTGAGAGCCACCTATGGACGTTGTACATAACTCTCATATTCCTTTTGTTATGCTCAATTATCGGGCCAGGACTGTAAATGTATGTGTCTGTACACGATATTCAAGGATATAGTTTTAAACTTTATTCGCTTTTGATGATGTATGTAATGCATGAGATCTTGGCATATTAGAAATAGCTCAATGGAGTATGCTTTTAATTGTGTTATATTAATATTTTATGCTTCCGGTAAGGCCCCGTACGGTATGTACATCAGTTTTTATGTTCGTTTTCGCTTAGGTCATGCCCAAACCTTTAGGGGCGGGTTTAAGGCGTGACAAAGTTGATGCGTTTGGGAGGTGGAGCTTGGTTGTGCGGTGGGAGAGGGTTGGTTGTGACATTGGGTTTCTCTGGAGGCACGATTACCCCATTATCAATGAGATTCTGAATCTCATGGCATAATCGAAAGCATTGGTCGGTGTCATGATCGCGTTGTTGGTGAAATGCACAATATTTGGCTGGGTTGTGGGAAGGGGGAAGTTTTTCCGGCAATGGCCGTGGCTCTAGGGGCTTCAAGTGCCCTTTTCTGATTAAAACCACCAGAGCTTTGGACAGGGGCATATACAGTGGAGCAAAGGTTCTTTGGCTTTTGGATGGGTATCTGGCTGTTTGTGTGTTGCTTACAGACGCACAGGAGAATGGCGTAGCTGCCATGGTTCTTGGAGGGGGAGTGGTGGTGACCACGCTCACTTCTGAGGCTCTTGCAGTTGTAGCGCCGCTCGGGCCTGCATTGGTGTTGCGGTTGAAGGTTCTCCTGGGTTGCTCTCTGTCATTATCAATCAGGCCCTGATTCAAGGCGTCCTCAATCTGTACTCCCATCTTAAGCAAATCTGAAAAGGTAGGGAAGGGGAGTACGATCATTTTCTGCATCAGCTTAGGCTAGAGATTGCGCACAATCATCCGAATCTGATCTTTATCTGTGGGCCTTACGGTCATCATTGAGGCCTTGGCCCTCCATCTAGTTACGAACTCCGAAAAGCTCTCCTTAGGCTTCTGCCTTGTCGTCTCAAGATCATGGGTTGTAATCTTGATTTGCGTGTTATAGAAGTACTGTGCAATGAACACCTCGGCCATCTCATCCCAGTTCCTCTTAACTTCATCTTCTAGTTTTGCGTACTAGATGGTCGCCACACCCGACAGGGTCCGGCCGAACAAAGACAGCTTCTGTAATCTGGTGAGGCCCATCGGCCTTAGTATATCTGAAAACAACCTCAGGTGCACCATGGGATCCCTGTATCCATCAAATCGGTCAATATGCGGCATCTTGAATCGGTCCGGCAATGTCACAGTTGCGTCGGTATACCCATCTTCAATATCAGGAATGGTCTTGACTCCTTGGGATTTCTTGAACAACTTTTCAAGCTTGCTCAACTTCAACACTGTAGGGTCCACCTCGCACTCAAAAGGTGAATCCGACAAGTTGATTGGTGTTTTAGATGACTGGGGTAAGATCTGGGGTAGGATCGGGGGCGGAGGTGGCCCTGTGGGAATGTCCGTATCTTCCTGGACATTAGCCGTCTCCTCGAGTGTTGGAACTCCTGGTGGGGGAGGAGCTGGGTGTGAAGCTGATGCTCCGGCTTGCTGTTGTAGTCGAGTAATTAGCTCTGCCTATTGGGCCATGATTGCGGCCTGTTGCTTGGCAAACTCCACTTGACGGGTAGAGTCCTGCTGCATGGTCTTCATGGCCTTCTGCATCTGACGCATCATTTCTTCCATTCCTGTTGTTCCCGACATACTGCTCTGATCCAATTGAACTACCGGTAAGTCTATCTCTGGAGTAGCTTCTGGAATCTCAACCTGACTGTTCAAAGACCACTGATCTGGCAATCTCGGTACCGATACACTGCGTCTTCTCGACCTCCTCCTGACAACCGGGGGTAGAGAATAGAACACTGGTTGTCCGTCGACCAGATCCTCAGATCGATTGGGTCAGCGACTTGTAGTCCAGAGTGCTTGGGGAATATCTGCTGGGTCAGAAGCAATCGTGCTAAAATACCTAGCAAAAAGATAAATAAAGCAATAATAAAGGAATAAATAACCAGACAAACGGACAGCATAACGGCTTAAATAAACACAACACACAGTTGGGCATAACAACCCGCAGTTGATAAGCTGAGTACACTGTTCCTCAACACTGATCATTGTTCCCAAATCATTGCCCCCAAGTCAAAATCTGATACCCGCAGATAACTGATTCCCAAAATACTGATACTGATGCCCGCAGGCCTGATACCCAAACTCGTAAGCTGATACATGCATTCCTGTAGAGGCCAACTCTAAAGCACATAACAAACAAGTGAGAGCCAAAACACCCCTATGTTGGGGTAGGGTTTCCCTGTCCTATTTTGTCAGGAGCTAGGGTTTCACTACGCACACAGCGGTTTCAAACAACCTATCGGGTAAGCAACCTGTCCTAGCTTGGAATGGTCACTATGGATTCTGAATATGCACTAGGTCGAATGGTCAAAAAGGGTGCCCCGGTAAAATCGGGGTTTGTGTTCCCATCGTGGCAGAGCCCACAACCGGTCAGCCTTATGGCACGCTTCTTGAAGCGAGCCTCCGGAAAACCGTTCAGGAATAGCATATGGCAAACACGGTGTCCTAGGCGCACCAATGCAAATGCAATGCAAAGAAACACATAAGTGTAGTCAAAACAAGATATCATGAGTTCGAGTCAAGTTCTCTAACGTCCCCAGTAGAGTCGCCAGAAACTGTAGACGTCCCCGAACGCCTCGGGGAAAATTTCGTTCTGTTCATTGGGCTCACTACAGTTCAGGACTCAATGTCACGGTCCTGTATCTAATCTCGCAAAGTGAAATGCAAGACCGATGAATCATCAAAGAGTCCCAATCCGGCAAATTGTTTTTGAAAACAGATTTTTTTAAAAGAAGTGCCAAACATGGACTGCTTTACCAGATACAGAGTCGCCACCTAAATGTTTTATTTTTGGGGAATTTAGGAAACCCTAACTCGTGCCTAAGGCCACGTGTCCGTCATCACCAAAGTTGCCTCGGCTCAGGAACCTGGGTACGATTGGGGAAGGTCAACTATGAGCACCCTCGCTCGCCCGATCAAAGATCGGCCTCTACTAAGCATGATATCTTGTTTTGAAAACATATGTGCTCTTATTCCGGTTATTAGCCTAGATTAACTATGTGATGCACACAGCATATAAGTATAGATTGGGTCGCCTGAATTGGAATAAAACACTTCATGTCTGTTTTACAAAACGGTTTGCTACTCGTAAGTAGGCTAAAATGCAGATTTTGCCACCCTCGATAGGCTTAGAAAACATGGTTTTCGCCACTTTCAAGTGGGCTTAAAACTCGCATTCAATGCATTGTTCCAATTCAAATAACCCAACCTTCATCCACAGGCATTCAGGCAGGTATACCACATAAGCATATAGCCTCATGGTAAGCATGCTATCATGGCAAACACTTACACACATGCGCTATGCTAAAGCATGAAAGCTTACCTAGTACTCCGAGCGAAAGAAAGAAGTCAATTAGAAATCATGCATGGATCCTAAATATGCTGAGATGCCTAATGCAACACATGCAAGGATGTAGCTAAAATAGGCTCGGCTATTCTAAAGATGGCATATGAGATGCTACAGCTACTATGTATTCAACTTGGAATTGAAATACAATGCGATTAGTATGATGCACCGAGCCTGGTGCAAGCAAAACAAATAAATGAATGCAATCATGCGAGCATATGTATGCTAATGGAAACATGCCCTAATCTAACCATCATAAGCTGGTAAATAAAATGGGAGAAAGACGTGGGGTTAGAAGACATACACATACTCATGCACACTTATTACACAATTGCCCTTGCTCGGAGGGTCCGAATAAATAATACAAACCAAATAAATGATTAACTACTCTGTTTAATTCAATATTACAAAACTTCTAATTAATTAACAAATTAAATATAGAAGGAAGGTGGCCGCAGCACCGCCTCGGAATGATGGGATGATGCATGCTCGATTCGCCTCGCCCGGAAACCCGTTGCCATGCCACTGTTGCCTCTGTTTGCACTGTTCTGCTTCTCTGAAAATTACACAAGTTTCCAGAACTGCTTTGAACCACTCCCTGAATATTTTGGAATCTCACCGACCAAGAGAGAACAACACCGGCCATGGAGATGTGGCCATCGACCAAAAATTGGATCACCGGCTGGACACTGATGGTCGGTCGGCACTGAAAGTGGCCGGCCGACCATTTATGCCTGCAGAATACTGGTTTTGCTGCAACAGAGGACAGACAGTGCATGGCATGGAATTTTCAAGACAATGTGTGCGTGGCCACTCTCCCTATCATGCTATGGACTCAAGGGAGTGTGGCCCTCGGTCCTCGGGCCACCAATCACGCATTTCGATGCATGATGGCCAAAGGCACCAAGTTTGCAAATCAATGTAAATGAATGCAACAAAACAAATGAATGCTTCACGCCCTATCATGTTGCGATCAAGGGCATCGATGACCGAGGGTTGAGACGTGTTTCGTCACTTTAAGTACGAACACACCTCACTCCTCATGTTTGGTTTGACACCCCAAACCAAACAAAATGCAATGCATGTGTGAAATGTGGCTCAAGTATGCGAAATGCAATGCAGCAAGCATGGAACAATATGCGATGGAACTAACATGTGACAACACAGAATGAACCAAATATGTAACAAACATGCGACAAATATGTAATGGTGGACTTAAACCGCAAAGGGCAGACCTCAGCCTTGCCATAAACAGTGGCCAAAAGTGATGGAAATGATGGATAAAACACAACCAAGCATGCACATGCAAAGGTCCCAACACTTAGGCACAAAAGGCAACTTTCAAGGACGCTTAAAAGAAGACAATCATGGGCATTAAACCAACATATTAAGCTTTGAAATACATGCAAAGGGGATGATGCCAAGACATGCTAAGGAATGGGTACAAAATAGAGAGCATTTAAGGCCATAAAGAGAGCATTGCTCTACACCTATCATGACCACACATGGCATGGATTATTCAATGCAAAACAGAGTTTTAACATGCAAAAAGGAGCCCCAAAACCCACTGATATGGCAGCTAAGGGACTCAAACCAAGAGGCATGCACAATGACTCATTTTAAGGCACAAAAGAACACCTCTTCAAAGCATGGAAAGGATGATGAATGCAAGCATATAAGCATGGATTATGGACTGAAATAACATGTGAAATGATTCCAAATCACTGAAACAGCCCAACTAAAGCATGCTTATGACTCACACACTCAAGGCTTACAAGCCAAAATGCATGGTGGCTATACCAAACATGGCAAAGATGACCAAATCAGTACCAAATAGACCTTAAGCATGGCAAAACATAACTAAAAGCTTCACGAAGTCAAGCTAAAGTATGCAAGCATGATGGCCTAAATGCATGGCACACGTTATGACAATAAAGGGAACTACTAAGCAAGTGTATAATGCATGTAATGGACCATCGATCCGACCAAAAACAGAGGTATAATATGAACAAATAACACCAAAAAGCCTCTTAAATGGAGCCAAGTAAAGCTAAGCATGCATGCTACCCTTATGAGCCTTAAACACAAGCAAAAGAGACACAAAGGGACAGGGGTGTCCCTCCCCTATGCAAGACCTCAAAACCCTTCACCACCACAGCAAAATCCTCTAGATTTCAGTGGTGAGAAGACCAACATACAAAAGTTCCCAAAGCTCAACAAAGAAAGCACAAAAATGGCCAAACAAGGCCTAAGAGGGGGAGGTCGACCCCCAACACCAAAATGACCTTAATGAAACATCTTAAACATCAAAAAATAGAACTTTTATCAGTTATACACAAAGCTCAAAAAAACATGCAAAGTAGGTTAAAAGCCAGTACAAGAATGGGGAATATAAAACAATAGTGCTCACCCTTGAAGAACACTTCAAGAACCAAAACTCCAGCCCCCTTTTCTGATCAAAACCAATTCAAAAGGTCCAAGAACAACCTCTCAACACCTCAATAACTAAGGTATGGTGTAGCACTAGGTGTCTTAGTGCAAAACTAAGAAAAAAACTCACTTTTGGACACTCTAACACGCACAAATGTAGAGAGAGAGGGAGATATAGAGAGAGAGTGGTGTATATATCATATATATCTCTGGTTTGCTGAACCTCCTCAAAGGAGAAGGGAGGCCTTCTTTTATAGAGCAAGACAAGGGATTAAGCTTCTTGGAAAAGCTAAACAAAAAGGGTCAAGGGGGTCAAGCTTCTTGAGGAAGCTAAGACAAAGGGTTCAAGCTTCTTGAGGAAGCTAAGACGAAGGTCCAAGCTTCCTCAAGAAGCTAAAGCAAAGGGTGCAAGCTTCTTGAAAGAGCCAAAAGGGTGCAAATCCTCTATACACGTGTATGGAGGATTGGTCTGTGTGCTCCAGCTAGCATAGCTGGCATGCACAATGCCTGAAAAAGGAAAAAAGGAAGTCCCAGCCAGAAAATATGTCCGATTGACAAAAAAAATGGCCGGCCGACCATCAATAGTGCCGGTCGGCCAAACATTTGGCCGATGGCAAAAACACATGGTCGGTGGCCTCACGCTACAGCCGATGGGTTTCAGGGATGGCTAACAAGCCTCTTCCCACCCTCAGAAGTAAAAAAAACAAGTCCCTGGTCCACAACCAAGTATAGAACAGGCAAGTTAAGAGATCCTGAGGCAAGGCGCATGGCTGAGGCCTCCGGGAACTCAAAACGAACACAAACATGGATGATCATCGAGTGTTCAAACGATGACGTCCAAGTCTTGAGGACAGTCAAAAATGGGGTGTCTACAGTAGGCTAAGTCTTGGATTTTGCCACCCCCAAGTGGGCTTTAGAAAACATGATTTTGCCACTCTCAAGTGGGCTTAAAACACACATTTTGATGAATTGTTCCAATTCGTGCAATCCAACCTGCACCCACAGGCATTCAAGAAGTTAATCACTTAAGCAGTTAGCCTCATGGCAAGCATGCTAACATGGCAACATACACATCTCATGCAGTATACTGAAGCATAAACACTCACAGTGTACTCCGAGCCAAAATAGAGAACCAGTTAGAAATCATGCATGATCCTAATTCATGTTAAGATGGCTAATGCAGCACATGTAAAATGCAACTAAGATAGGCTCGTCTATTCTAAGAAGTCATGTGAATGCAACTTGATAGCATGCTGTGGAACACGTATTCAAGTAAATGTTGAAATACAATGCAGTTAGTATGATGCGCCGAGCCCGATGCATGCGATACAGATAAATGGATGTAAACATACGAGCATAAGTATGCTAAATGAAAAATGCCCTAAAACTAACCATCAAAAGCTGGTAAATAAAAGGGAGAAAGATGTGGGGTTGGAAGACATGCATCACACACACGCACGCTTATTACAACAGTTGTGTCCTCTCGACGGAGGGTCCGAATAATAAGCTAACTAGCTAATCTAAGCTAATTAAACTAATTATTACAAAACAAATAATTAACTAACAAGTTAACTAATTATTACAAAACAAGCTAATTAACTAACAAGTTAACTAACTAGTTTATTACAACACAAATTGAATAGCTAAGCAAGGCATTAACTACTTAATTACAAAACCAAATAGCTAACTAAGTGAAGCAGCTAAGTTAAGCAAAAAGAAAGGGCCTCGGAGTGAGAAGTGCATGCATGCTCGGTCGCCTCGTTCAGAAATCCATCGCGATGCCCCAACTTGCCTCTGTTTGCAATTGTTCTCAGAACACTGTACAAAGCTCCAGATAGCTTTTGCTCCACCATGGGGACCTCCAGGACCATGGCCGACCACTTGGTGGTGTTGCCAACCACTTGCCGACCACTTGTCTTTGTTGCAGACCAGAAAAAGTGGTCGGCCAGCCACTTTTACTGGTCTGCCAACCTGTTTTTGCTGCACTTCTCCAGTTTGCTACAACGGAGAACAAGAAGGGGCATGGCAATGTATTTGCAAGATATGTGTGCACAACCACCGTCCCTATCATTTCATGATCTCAAGGGAGTGCGGTTCTCGACTCTCGGACCACCAATCGCGCATCTCGATGCATGATGGCCAAAGAGGCAAGATTGCACATTTCAATGTAAATGAATGCACACATAACACATAAATACCTTAACCTCTATCATGCACGATCAAGAGGGTCGGCGACCAAGAATTGAAGCACGTTTCATCACTGTAAGTATGAAACGCCCCTCGTTTCTCGTGTTTGGATTAACACCCAATCCAAACATGTGCAATGCGACTCAAGCATACTCAACACAATGTAATGCATGCATACACAATGCAATGCAACATGAGCAACCTATCAATGCTAATGACATGCACACACAATGCAAGCATAATGAAATGCAACATAAGTATGCATCAACAATGCAAACAACAAGCATGCAAAACACAATGCAACTCAAGCATGCAAACATGATGCAATGTAACAACATTTGAACAACATGCTCAATGGACTTCAACTAAAAATGGACAGACCTCAATCATGCCCAAATCAGTGGCCATTATGCTAAAATAAAGGCATGAAAGCAAGAGAAATGCATGCACATGTATTGGCTCACCAATTAGGCATAAGAACACAACTCTCAAAAGTGCTCAAGGAGTGACAAATGTGGAAGTGTAACAACACTATAAGCACTGAAATTAGGTATGAAATGATGCCAAATCATCCAATCAACATAAGTAAGGCAGGCAAGAGTCCTTAAGGCACACAACTACCAAGGAGGACTACTCTAGAGACATGCAATACATGGCACAAACGCATGAACCAACCATGGACAAAGCTCAAATAGGTCAAAACAAAGACCAAAACATGCTAAGATGAGGGCTCAAATGTATAAGCATGCATGCATACACACTAGGCCATAAACACGGCAACAATGCACAACCCTTAGAGGCACTCAAAGGGTGAAAGAAGTGGGAGCATGACAATGCTACATGCTCTGAAATGCCATGTTAAGTGATGCCAAATCATCCAAACCATACAAATGAAGCATGCTATGGTGCTCAAAACTCAAAGCTAGCAAGGCCAATTGCACTACAGCTATGCAATACATGAAGCATATGGAAAATACAACCCAAAATAGTCCTTGAGCATGTCAAAATGATGCTAAAACATATATGGAAGGAAGCCAAAATAAGCTAGCATGGTGAGCATGAAGCATAAAATGTGCGAGGCCAAAAGGGAGAATTACACTACACCTACTAAGACCAAGCATGAGATGGCTTTGTCAACAGAAATCAGAGTTATATCATTGCAAAATAATCCCAAAAACACATTGAAATGATGGTCCAAATGCCTAGGCAAGATGGCATACACAATGGCTCATGTTTAAGGCATAAGGCACAAACTCTCCAATGCATTAAAAGAGCGAAAGATGTGAGTGTATGGCAATGAAACATGCTCTGAAATCACATATGAAATGATGCCAAATCATGAAAATAGTCCAAGCAATGCATGCTAGTGGACTCAATACACAAAGCTAATGAGCTAGATTAAACCATGGCTATACAAAGCAATGCAGGCATGACCAAAACAACATAAATCAGACCTAGAGCATGATAAAACATGACCAAAAGCTTCTCAGTGTTAAGCCAAAATTATGCTAGAATGATAGTCAAAAGCATGATGTTTGTTAGGCCAATGAATGGAATTGCACTACAAGTGCATGGAGCATGCAAGGGGCTATCAAACCAACCCAAAATAGAGTTATGGCATGCTAAAACAACACCAAAAACAAGCTGAGATGGAGCCAAAACATGCTAAAAAGACATGCTACTTCATAAGGCACACAAAGCTAGTTTGTAAAATTTACACTACAAGTGTATAAAGCATGCAAGGGGTGACCAAACTAAGCCAAAACAATGGTTTTCCATGTCAAAATGACCCCAAATACATGCTAAGATAGAGTCAACACAAGCTTAACAAACATGCTCAAACACGAGGCAAATGAAGCAAGCATCCAAGATACAAGGAGAGGGGACGACCCTCCCTATTTAAGGCCTCAAAACACAAGTTTTACCACTGAAAATCCACCGGATTTCAGTGGTTAAAAGGCCAAGAGAAAGTGATCTCAAGGGCCTAAAGTGATGGTGTAAAACAAAGCCAAACAAGGCACAAGAGAGGGTAGACCACCCACATCACAAAAGAGACCTTAAACAAACATCACAAGTATGCAAAATCAGAACTTTTTGTTGTAGAAAGTCAAGCCAAAATAAGCATGAAAATAGGGCCAAAAGCTTAATCAAAACAAAGGGTTTAAGAGGTTATAAGCTCACCCTTGTAGAACAACTTTAGAGCAACAACTCCAGCAGCTTTTTTTGACCAAAACCAGTTCAAAAACACCAAAACTAGCTTCAAAGTGCCTCATCAACAAGAGTATGGTGTTTGAGTGTGTGTTTGTGTGCAATAGTATGATGAAAATGCACTTTCAAGCACAAAACAAGAGAGAAGGAGCAAATATAGAGATAGGAGCATATCTATAGCTCAAGCACAAAATTCTGAACCTAAGGCAAGAGCGGGGAGGTTCTCTTTTATAGGGAACCAAAGTTCAAGCTTGTTGAATGAGCTTAGGCCTTCAAGCCATCCCTCCATACACGTGTATGGAGGATGGTTTCTGTGCCCTCCAGCTGTAACAGCTAGCACCAAAATATCTTCAAAAAGGTGCTGGAAAGCTGCCGACCACTTGAAGTGATCGGCCAGCTACTTATAGTGGTCGGCCGACCACCACAAGTGGTTTTCCAGGAAAGAAAGTGGTCGGCAGGGGGGGGAGAGGTGGTCTGCACACTGAAAGCAAGCCAATGGTGTCGTGGCTGACCATTTTTGGTGGTCCAAAGACTAGTTGGCCGACCAAAAAACTGGCTGGCGGGGAAGAAAAGTGGTTTTCAGGGAGAGAAACTGGTCTCCCACCCCTATTCCACCCTCCAAACAAGGAAAACAAGGTTTGTGCCAAAAACAAACCAAAAAGGATGCAAGACAAGAGTCCGGGGGTCGAGGCGCGCAACCGGAAGCCTCGAAAACTAGTCTACGGGCACCAAAAGTGGTCGGCAAGGGAATAGTGGTTTACGACCACAAAAAGTGGTCTCCCAGACTTCAGTGTCCCTCCAGGAAAAGGTAACAAGGCATGGTTCAAAAGCCAAGCCAAGAGGAGAATGTTAAGCGGTCCCGAGACATGGCGCACGGCCGAAGGCTCCGAAAATCAGAAACTAGCCTCCAAAAGGGGAAAGTGGTCTACGACCACAGGCAAGATAATAAAGACATGCGCCCACAGGCAGGGGCAAGATGCAAATGACATGCACAAAGCCGAACATGACTTATGATCATGCAAAGAGAGTTGTGATGAAGCAATTATGCAAAATAAATGCAACAGTTTAAGCGAATGCTATGCGAGCAAGTAAGCACGAACCAAACTACATCACATGCAGAAAGGATGTAAGAAAATTATGCAATTCTCACTGCATCTCACGTAGAGTACATACAATATCGTTTGGTTTCACCAACTCCAAATGAACCGTACATACAATATCGTACCTCCATAAGAAAGAAACTCGACAGGTACAATATAGTTAGAAACACATGTTCCACGTTACATCATGGTACAATTCCACTATGAGATAAATGTGTGCATGTACAATGCAAGCGGTGCATAGCAATGCAAGTGAAAAGTGCATGACAAAGCGAGTGAAAAGTGCATGACAACGCAAGTGGAGAATGTGCATAACAATGCAAGGTAAATGTGCATGACAACGCAAGTGAAGGTGCATAACAATGCAAGGAGAACGTGCGCATAACAATGCGACTAAAAGGGTGGAGAGGTGCATGACAATGCAACCTAAGTGTGCGTGACAACGCGGGTGGAAAGGTGCATGACAATGTGAGATAGATGTGCATAACTTTAATAGCATGTTTGAAGCAAAATGCGGAATAAAGAAATACAAGCCTTAACGAGACCAATTCAACCGGAACCTCCGATTTACCTCTCGGAGGGGTCACAACGTACTCAAAAGGATACACCTTGCTCTTGACGAGTGACAATGAGCCGCGCATCAAAGACTTGAATCATAGTTCCCGCGGGGACGATTTTGAGCCGAAAAGTGTACTTTCCTTGCACTTTCTTGAGGACCAAGGACTCCAATCATTACAAAAACACACAAGGAGGACAAATGGGGCCCTGGGGACCATCCAGGAGGGTGGCCGACCACCTACATAGCTAGCCGACCAGTTGAAGACCACTTAAGTGGTCGGCCGACCAGAAAAACTGGCTGGCCGACTAGTTTTGCAAAACAGGGACAACCTGGTCTTTTCACATGGAGATCTTTAAAAAATCAACTCCAAAACACTTTTCCTCACACATCCATTGCCAAAATACATTCTTCTTCCTTCCTAGACCCATTTTCTTCTCAGATTTACACTCTATACGTGTTTTCCAATGCCCCACGCGAAGTTGATTCGCGAAAACTTTTGATTCTCTTTGTTTTGAACAGATCAGAATTTGTTTTCGGAGCTTCTTTCTCCATTTTCACCACTTGAGGTAAGTTTCTCTCGATGTTTAGCACTTTTTCCCGGGCTTTGACTTTAGTTGACTTTTTCTCTTCCCGAGAGTTGACTTTTGTTGACTTTTGCTCATTTTGCACCTCTTTTCAAATGGTCGACCACATTCCGCACGACAGAGGTTCCCCGGGAGTAGAGGATGAGCCTGATATTATGCCATTGCCTCCGAGGATGCGGTCGTTCGACCTGGAGAGGTACCGCCCGCAGGAGCAGATACTACCTCCTAGCACCTTCCATCATTTCACTGATTTTGCGCGGCGAGCACCCACAGACTTGCTACTACGGGAGCCTAAGTCCCACTTATCTTATCAGGCGCGCGAGGTGTGTACTTCACTTTTACATTTCCTGCAATGTATTTTGCACTTCTTGCACACTTCATGCTTTCGCTATGTATTTTATCTGCTCGTTCTGAACATATTTACATACACAACACTTCATTCATTTGGCACACAGCTCCCATATAGCATCCCGCTGACTTGGCACGTAGCCCATACATAACACAATGCTGACTTGGCACACAGCTCATAACTCAACATTTTGTTCATTCGGCATGCAGCTCATAATATAGTATTCTGTTCAATTGGCACGCAGCTCAAACACAACACTGTGTTCACTCTGAACGCACAGCTCACAAAGCAACATTTTGTTCATTTGGCACACAGCTTATAATACAACACATTGTTCATTCGGCACACATCTCACAACATAGTATTCTATTCATTTGGCACGCAGCTCATAACACAACACTTTGTTTATTCTGAACACACAGCTTGTAACACAGTATTCTGTTTACTTGGCACACAGCTCATAACATAACACACTGTTCAATCTAAACACACGGTTCATAACACAGTATTCTGTTTAATTGGCATGCAGCTCATAACATAACACACTGTTCAATCTTAACACACGGTTCACAACACAGTATTTTGTTTAATTGGCACGCAGCTCACAACATAGCACACTGTTCAATCTTAACACACGGTTCATAACACAGTATTCTGTTTAATTGGCATGCAGCTCACAACATAGCACACTATTCAATCTGAACACACAGTTCATAACACAATATTTTGTTTAATTGGCACGCAGCTCACAACATATCACACTGTTCAATCCAAAAACACAGTTCATAACACAGTATTCTGTTTAATTGGCACACAGCTCACAACATAGTACAGTTTTCATTCTGAACACACAACTCATAACACAGTATACTGCTCATTCTGAACACACAGCTCATAACACAGTATTCTTTTCATTCTGAACACACAACTCATAACACAGTACACTGCTCATTCTGAACACACAGCTCATAACACAGTACTCTGCTCATTCTGAACACACAGCTCATAACACAGTACACTGCTCTTTCTATAACTGAATACATCTGTTCATTCTGAATGCAGGTATCATCCCGTTTCACACGGGGTTACGGATCAATCATCGCGAGGGAGTGGTATATGGAGCTCCCAGATGCTGTTCGACATATTGTGGATGAGGCAAGGTTTGGCCCACTTTGTATGGGGTTGTCACGTCATCCGACGAGCAGGACCCTTTTGGGTGCACTTGTAGAGAGATGGTGGGACACCACCAACTCCTTCTATTTCTCAACCACCGGGGACATGACGATGACCCCGTATGACTTCTCCATGCTGACGAGCCTTGACATAGCAGGCCGGCCAATCCCATACGATACCGATATGGGTGAGTGGGAGGCGGCTTCGACTTATCTGCTCGGAGCCCATCCACCGATTGACAGATCATCAGGTAGGGTCAGGTACACCTGGTTCGCCGAGCAGTACAGGAGGACTACGCCCGAGACTTTTGAGGCCATTCAGTAATATGCCTGGGGATTTTTTATGTTCCTCCTAGGGTCCACACTGTTCACCAACATGGGAAACACGGTCGGGCTTTATCTTCTTAGTGCTCTAGTAGACCTATCACAGGTCCGACACTTTGATTGGGGTGGCGCTGGCCTCGCTACCCTTTACTGCTACATGTGCATGACCTCCCACGAGCGGGGGACTATAGTTGGTCGCTACTGGAGAGCCTGGGAGGTACATTCTGCCCTCTTGATTTATATTTCTGCTTTTCATTATCTGTACACTGCACACTGCACACATTACATTTTGTACTCTACATTTTGCATTTTCTGTATATTCTGTATTTGCATTTTGCACTCAGCATTCTGTATTCTGACAGCCACTGTCTTGCCTTTTTACATCTGTGGGTTTATGCATACTTCTCGACGCTCGCCCCTGAGCTCGAGGTCAAAGCACCTCTCGAGATCCCTTATTCACGCAGATTTGAGGGTCGGTGCCGGCCCAGGCCCCGGGAGACTCTGCCATACCTCATGTAGTATTTTGACACCGTACGGGCGACAGAGATAATCCAAAACTCTTAGTTCTTCATGCTTTCAGCTTTGATTCATCTTTCATAGTTATGACATCTAATCATTTTATGCACTTGCTACCCGCAGATCACTTGGCAGCCTTGGATTGCCAGGCCAGGGTATTCTCAGTTCCAGTTCGCTGGGGCATGGGGCACCTCCCGATACAGGGTTTTGTTCGAGGGACCAGTCGGCAGAGCCTGGTTTCTCAGGGATCGCTTCATGCACCAGACGATGGGCAACCTCGATCAGGAGATCCCCTCACTGCCTTCACTGGACATGCGGTCCACAGAGAGCCTCACTTCCCAAGAGATTGACGACCTCATGTTGGGTGTTGACGTAGTTCTTTTCTTGGAGGAGGGGGAGTACGTGACATACCACCATACATACTTGATGCCTCCACTGACAGGTGTCCGTACCCTAACGAGGAGAGCTGCTGATATACCGTCGTCGAGCCGCGCCTGAGTTGGAGACATTCCTTCGACTAGTAGGGCCATCACATCGAGGGGTAGGGCCAGAGGGATGCCTCCGACTTGGCAGTGTGCCGGGTGGTCAGATCTTTCGACTGAGCTGACAGGTTGGCAGTATGGGACACCATACCAGATTCCGCTAGAGCCTCCA
Organism: Camellia sinensis; assembly: GCF_055761805.1. Lineage (NCBI taxonomy): Eukaryota > Viridiplantae > Streptophyta > Magnoliopsida > Ericales > Theaceae > Camellia > Camellia sinensis. Next base: position 222,431,576 of record NC_138965.1, on the reverse strand, counting down.
CTGCCGGATCATCGATATGTCAATGACCCTGACTCACCGCCGGTATGCTCCACGATTTTTATTTATCATTCAGATATTTAGACATTCATTCATTCACTGCTGACTTGAACCTGCATCTGCAGCCTCCCAGAGAATATACTAAGGGGTTGCTCGGGGTGGTGGCGTCACTCGAGAGCATGGTCTTACGGAGGGAGACGCTGCTATACGCCTTCGGCATTCCGATACTTTTCAATTTCCTTGCATTTATCATACTTCTGATGACATATTGAAACTGAACATTTCACTATATTGATTCACTGCATATGTAGAGCACATCTAACACATCACATTCACATACTATATCTGCATGCACACATTCCATACACCATACTTACATCTGATAGCACTGACACAGATGCTCCTGCTTTATTTACATCTGATACTTACTATATCAGAGGTTGCTCAGCCGAAGAGGGCAAAGAGGGCCTCTCGGTCTTGAGCTTGATAGCACTAACACAGACGCTCCTACTTTATTTTCTTTTTACTAGTAGTTGTAGCACATTGTACAGCGTTAGGCAGTTTTATTTTCTTTAAAACTTGTACCCTATTGTAAAATGTTGTAAAAAAAAAAAACATGATGGAATGAAAATGACTTTTTGTTCAAAAAGTGTTGTATTTGTATTTTGAGCATCGCATCGCATCATTTTGTACAAAAATGAGATTGAATGGAAATTGAACACCGTGTATTGCCAAGTTAGGTAGTGAACCAACGTAAGAAAACAACTTAACCCAAAAAACAATTCGTTAAAAAAATTAACAACTCGATAAACAAATAAGTAACAACTCGATAAACAAATGAGCAACAACTTGATAAGCAAAGAGCAACAACTTGACAATCAAGACTTAACAACTCGATAAGCAAATGCATTTTAGACAAATAAAGCGACGGAACGCATCCGAAACAGAGGTAAACTTGGACCTTCAGTGCTCTCAGCACACAAGAAAGCTAGAGACTCTCTTATGGAGACAAGGAAAAGGCTGCAGCCCACCTTTTGTTCATGGCCGACCACTAAAAGAGCCTGCCAACCAGTTTTTTTGTTCTGTAGACTAAAAAAAGTAGCTGGTCGACCAGAAAAAGTGGTCGGCCGACCACTTGGCCTGGGGACCTCCAGTTTTCTAACACTTGTCCTCCAAACAGTGCCTTATCCTCCATAAAGGTTCCAGCTTTGTGGTTCCCTCATTCTAACTTAGTTTTGCACCAAAATGGAGGCATTTCTTGTCCAAAATCTCACTAATTCGATTTCTACCTTGGATGGCTCGGAAGAGGTGAATTTCTGGGGCTTCAGCATAAATGCACTATTCATGCTGAGTCGCACCCCGCTACATCTTCCGTTCCTTCATGCCGTGGTAAGGTTTTGGAATCCGATTACGCATGTTTTTAGCTTTGACAGACAAGAGATATGTCCTATTTTCAAAGACTTCCAAGCTTTGATGGAATCCAAACGCGAGGAAGAGAATTTGCCACAATTCCGCTTTGGCCACATCCAAGCCTTAGGACGGATGTGCGGGCTCACTATGCATGACGCTCGGTCTTTGTTCCGCGATCGAGAATTGGACATCCCCAGCTTGGTTCATCGGTTTTCTGATGCCGGTGACCGCGGCGACCATCACTGGCAGGGTTTTCGGCGACACGCCCTTTGATTGTGCATGTTGTCTCATTTCTTGCTTGCCTCAAACTTCAGAGGATCTAGCGTCCATTTGATTGAGGTTGCCCAAGGCTTAGAAGAAAGCAAGGGCTGCATTACCATGACATTAGCTGAGACGCTGACGGGTTTGGATGCTTTTCATCACTGGGAGCCAACTAGATTCGTGGGGAGTCCACTATTGCTGCAGGTAATGTTTCCTACCCTATCTCACATATATTTCTCACATCGCTCGGCCCTCAGGCTCGGTTTTTCTCTCAAAATCCTTTTCTCACTTTTCTCACTTTTCTCTCCACGTATACCTCTCTAGTCTTTAATCTCTCATTTTTCACCCCTCTCCAGATATGGTTTGTAATAACCCGACTCTCGTATGTGTTTCTGGTATATTTTCAGTCCCTTATTCTGAGCATTTAAATATTTATGGTGAAATTTCATGTGAAATTAAATTTGCTTAAGTTAGACTTATGGTTACGGATTCATATCTGTCTACTAAAAGAACAATCTGTCACAATTATAATGTTTGAATTAGAAATTGGAAGCCTTAGAGGCTTAATTATCTGAAATTGACTTTACATTTGAGATCAGCATAATTTTTAAGTAATAATAAGCGTTTCTGTGAAATTTCAATTTGGGATGATTAAACGATTGATTTTTTGTCCTATTCACTTTTTATATATATCTAAGTTCTTTTTAACATTTGACATGGTAATTCTTCTTCAAAATATCTCTTGGGAGAGTAGGAAGAGAAGAGTTAGAGAAAGAAAGGAGAGATTCACCTAGGGAGGAAATTGGGGAAATTGAGAGGATTGGTAGAGATTTGAACCAAGGTATGTAAACTTCATCTTGAATTAAGCTCTTTCTTGGATTTGAGTAAGCATGCCTTTCATTTGGAAGAGCTAGGGTTGATGCTTGAAGTTTTGTAAGTATTGATTGTCTAAATGGAAAGTTATGCTTGCCATATGGTTGTTTTGAAACCTAATTTGAGTTATATGAAGAAATTACACCTTGTTTCCTTGTTAATTTCATGTAAATACTCATTTAGGTGGTTGGATTATAAAATTAAATAGCTATGTATATATGTGTATAAGTGAACCCAAAATAATTGGAACTTTGGAAAGAATTATGGTTGGTTGTGATTATGAATTCAAAGTAAGGACCAAAGTAGACCGGTGATTGATTTTTGTGTGATTTAGAGCCTTATTCTTGTGTTAAATTCATCTAATTTGAACCTTTTTATGTGTTTGCAAAGATGGGTTTTGTGTGAGTTTCGGACTGCCAAAACAGGGGCTTGGCCGCACGTGCGGAGGTCATGGCCGCATGTGCAGGCAAGAGAAAAAAATGAGATTTTGCATTCTGCCTATGGCCGCTCGTGCGGTGAGGAGGGACCGCACGTGCGGTCCATGTCCGCACGTGCGGAGGGGATGGCCGCACATGCGGCCCAGGTCGGAAAATTGGTTCGCTCTGTTTTACGTGCTTAACCCTCAGCTATTTTTGGAATTTATGTTTGAAGCCTTTTTGATGGTTGTAAATTCAATTGAAGTGTGATGACTCAAGAAATGGTTTAACAAGGAAAAAGGGAACTAATGTGTGTTATATACGTATGTAGGACACATGACGGGAGGAAACATCGCTCCGCAACAACACTGTGAGTAATAGTATGGAAAATGTACATTTTACTTACCGCTAATGACTATGGTTACTAACGCTCTGTTCTATGTAAATGATTACATTAACATTTGTATTGGTTGGGAATTAGTGTGAACTTATATAAATGCTAGAAGATTTACATACATCAGTATGACTTTGGAACCTCTCTGCTCTGCCATTAGCGAATATTAACTCTCTGTTATTGACAAGCAAACTACGTCATTCTTAAGAAATAAATGGAACTTACGTTCATCCAGAAAGGATGGTATTTGTGTGAATCGAAGATTATTCGGTTGTATTATATATGAATCTAAGGCCATTCAGGACATTTAATATGAACACAAAGGTCTACCATCGTTATATGACCCACGTTCTGATATGAATTATTCTGTCTCTATTGACCATACTGTCATGATACATGCGTCTTCCGTTAATAAATGTTATTGATACTCTGTTATCTGCAAGATAGCTATATTGATTCACAACGAATAAATGGAACTATGGTATCTCCATATCTCTGGAATGTGTTATCTTTTGCTAATAATTATTAGCAATGTTCTATTAAACTTATATTACCGATGGTGATTCATGTGAATAATGGGAAGAATGTACGTACTTTCTGTATGATGTTGAAGTTAATCTGTTTTGATGATTTCTGGTATGGAGCAAAGTGCTGTACGGAACTAAGTGCTACACTTTGGTGGGAGCCACCTCTAGAATCCGTACGAGCCACCTCTTGAGTCCATACATATATATTTCTGGGCCGCTAGGCCATTCTGTTATGTCTGGGCCGATGGCCGTTCTGTTATTTCTGGGCCGATGGCCGTTCTGTTATTTTTGGGCCGATGGCTGTTCTGTTATTTCTGGGCCCATGGCCGTTCTGTATCTATTAAGCCTATGGCCGTTCTGTACATTAGTGGGCTTTAAGCCATTTTGTTAAGAAAACTTGACCCATGGCTGTTCTGGAAGTAATTACAAAATGTAGTTAATCATATGCCTCTGCAGTTATATGTTTTATTATTCAAGTTAAGCATTACATTATTTATGTACTATTATTCACTGAGTTTCACTCATTCTATATTTTGTCTGTTTCTGTAGGTAATCAATCGGGAGACTAGTCCTAGCCCTTAAGGCTCGTCTCTCTCTTGTCAACCTCAGTGTGTCTAGGCACTTAGCTAAAGCCCGTGCATTTTGTAAAGTGTTGTTAGTTTTTTTGGCTTATGCTTTGGTTGTCTTTCATTAATATTTTTGTTATACGCCCAATTGTGGGGCTGAGTCGAGGTATATGTGTGTAAGTTTTCTGTATATTATTTACCTAATGTGATGTTGTGATCCTGGGATAATAGTGGTAGCTCAATGGAATAGATTTTTGTTATCAAGTGCTTCCGTTCAGGCCCCATACGTTACATATATCGGTTTTATGTCTGTTTCTGATGTAGTCATGCCCAAAACTTTTAGGGGCGGTTTTGGGGTGTGACATGGTTGATGGATAAGTTGAAGGTTGTGGACTCATGCCCAGCATATTCAGCTCACAGCTATTTCTTCTGGCGACGTCTAGTCAATGCCCCTGATGAGAGATGGTGGTGCGAATGGATGTGCAGTCTATCCGCTACCAGTATTGCTTGGCGCTGCCCTTGGCTCAATCTGCCAGCAATGAGTTACAGTATCTCCCTGTAGCCCGGGATTCAGCTGATTGGCCTGACACACTGTGTGTTCTATTTTCCATTCCAATTCCGATGCCAGTTCGGACATGATCAGACTTGTCCGGAAGAAGGGATAAAGTACCCTGCTGCATTTCTGGTCTGAGGCGTACAACTAGCTCGGTATGCCACAGCCTGGAGGACGCGAGAGCTTCTGGCCCCCGCTCCCACTTTCAGTTGCACCCTCTCTGATGAGTGCATAGCTTGGCTTGATGAGGAGGCGCAGGTTGGGCCTATTTTAGCATCAAAGGCTTCCACAAGCTCTGGGAGGGGGCGCAAGAACACCTGACTGTGCCCCGAGTTTATTTGTTTTAATCAGTACTTTCAAGTTTTCTTTATGAATGTAATAAAAAGTAACTTCAATTTCTATTCAAGAGTAGGAGAACTTTGTACTGAAATCAATGTAATTGAAGGTTGTGGGTACTGAAAATTTTCCGTTTGGTCCAAAAATGGTCTAAGTTGAAAAAAGATTAATTTGAGCAAAATCAACTTTCATTAAAACTTTTCAAAACCATTTTCGATATGGATCACAACTGCACACGCCTAAGATCTGTCACTGAGATGCACAACCCCGGATCCCATCAACTGGAAAGTTGCCCCTAGTCTGAATAGCACTGCACTGGAGATCACAACCGAGCTCTTGAAAGCAGAAAAGACAAAGATGACCAAGATGATCACATGGACAAAGTTGTTTTGGAAGTGTTTATGGCTGGACTTCAGAATGAAGTTGCCTACGTATCCCAAAGATGTGAATCAAGCCTTACGTAGTTTGGCTCGGGTTGACTCATGTATTAACACTCTCCTTTTGCGCTCTAACTTTTGCTAAGGCCGCCCTTTCCGTGTTTTCAACCTTGCGAGCTCAATTTTTATTATTTCAAAATTTTCATGCTCTAACTTTTGCCTAGGTCGCCCTTTCGGGTTTTCAGCCTAGCAAGTCACTCAGGGATAGTATTTCTTCAACTTGTCCATGTTGATCGGCTGGGAGAACTTTAGGCCATCTAGGTCCATCAGAACGACGGCTTCGCCTAACCAAATAGACTTGATGATGTAGGGACCAGTGTAATTGGGTCTGAACTTGCCCCTAGGGTCGTGGATGGGAGCTCGGTTGTCTTTGAGCACTAGATCCCCTTCCTTCAAATTCCTGGACTTAACCTTCTTGTTGAAAGCCCTAGAAATTCTTCGTTGATAACCCTGGACATGATACAGTGCTTTCAACCTTCTTTCATCAAAGAGCATGAGTTCTTTGAACCTGCTTTGCTGCCAATCTACCTCAACTATCTGACACTCAGCCAATACCCGTAATGACAGAACCTCAACTTCGATAGGCAGAACAGCCTCCATCCCATAAACCAAAGAATACGGAGTTGCCCCAGTAGAAGTTCAAATTGAAGTGCGCTAGCCCCAAAGAGCAAATGGTAACTTATCTGGCCAGTCCCTGTAGGTTTCCACCATCTTCTGCAAAATGTGCTTGATGTTCTTGTTGGCGGCCTCAACTGCTCCGTTGGTTTGCGGCCGATATGTAGATGACTTATGAAAAGCCACGTTGTACTTCTCAAACAAGTCGATCACCTCCTTCTTGAAGTGGGAACCATTATCTGAAATAATCTCATTCAGGACCCTGCAGTGACAGATGATGTTGTTTCCGATGAACTTACCAATATGCGATGCCTTCAACACCATATAAGATTGGGCCTCGACCCACTTCGTAAAGTACTCTATCGCTACCAAAATGTACTAATATCCGTTGGACCCCTTCGGAGTGACGACCCCAATTACATCAATCCCCGAGACTGAAAACGGCCATGGTGAAGTCATGTTGTACAGCTTCGACGGCGGAATGTTCATGCGATTTGCATGGATCTAACATTTGTGGCATCGCCGAACAAAGCCAATACAATCCTCCTCCATGGTGGATTAGTAATAACCCTGTCTAAGGATCTGCCCAGCTAGCATCACCCCATTCATGTGCGCTTCGCACTCTCCTCCATGGATGGCCTCCATCAGGCGCTTGGATTCTTCAGCATCAACACACAGCTTATGCATCCCGAGATGACCCCTCTTGTATAGTTTACCCCCTCAGACGATGAACTGAGCAGCCATTCTTCGAATTGCACTCTTATCTTTGGCATTTTCCCCTAGTGGATACACTTCCTTTTCCAAGAAGTTCCAGATGTCATAATATCAGGGATTCTCATCTTGTACCTCATCTATGGCAGCAATCAGCTCGTAGGCCAGTACAAATTTCTGTTCAATGATGATCGGACGCATCCAGACTCCAAAAGGGATGTCTATCATAGAAGATAGAGTTGCTAATGAATCAGCGAACCTGTTGTTCTCTCTTAACAGATGGGCAAAATTCAGTTTCTCAAACCGAGAAATCAACACGTCCAAGGTCTGATGATAAATTCTCATCTTTTCTTCTTTAACTTTCCAATCTCCTTAAGCTTATTGAGATACAACAAGGTTCGAGTCCCCGATGATATCCAACTATTTTGCCCCTAGTTCCAGGACGGCTTCTAGTCCAGCAATACATGCCCCATTTTCTGTCTCATTGTTCGATACTTTGAACTGGAGTTTGAATGCAAGAGGTATGCGGGAATTGTCGGCCGCTATCAGCAACACTGCTATCCCATACCCATATTGGTTTGACGCTCCGTCAAAGTACATCGTCCAAGTCTCTTCTTCGACATGCAAAATGGCCTCGTTTGGGAACAGATACTCAATTGCTTCATCCCCTTCAACTGGGTGATCGACTAAGAACTCCGCTACCGCTCTCCCTTTCACTGACTTGCGTGCCATGTACTTCAGATCAAATTCGGAAAGCAAAAGCAACCAACAAGCTAGCTTACCCGTAAGTGCCTATTTCTCGAAGAGATATTTGATGGGATCTAATCTCGAAACCAATATTACAGAGTGAGCTAACAGGTAGTGCCTTAGCTTCCTGGTAGCCCCTACCAAGGCCAGACAAGCCTTCTCCAGCGGAGTGTAGCGGGTTTCGTAATCCAGCATTTTCTTGCTCAGGTAGTAGATAGCCTTCTCCACCTTGTCCTCAGACTCCTGTGCAAGCATGCACCCCATTGTTGTTTTAGTCACTGAAAGATACAAAATCAACGGTTTCCCCAGCTCAGGCGGTGACAACACAAGTGGGTTTTGTAAATATTGCTTGATCTGCTCGAAAGTAACTTGGCATCGGTCGTCCCATTAGAACTTATTTCCTTTCTTCAGGAGACCAAAGAGTGGTTCACAAGTCAAGGTTAATTTTGCAATAAACCGTCTTATGAATTGCACTTTACCCAGAAAGCCTCGCACCTTCTTTTCAGTCCTTGGTGGTGACATTTCTAAGATGACCTTGATTTTGGACGGATCGACCTCGATACCTCTCTGTGTGATCAAGAACCCCATCATTTTCCCTATTGTAACACCAAATGTACACTTCTGAGGATTCAGCCATAACCGATACTCTCTGATTCGTTGGAAGAATTTTTGCAAGACGGTGTAGTGGCCCTCTCTTTCCTTGGACTTCACAATCATGTCGTCCACGTACACCTCAACCTCTTTATGGATCATGCCGTGCAATATTGTTGTCGTAGCCCGTTGATATGTCGCCCCAGCATTCTTCAGCCCAAACGGCATCACCCTATAACAATAGGTTCCCCATGGGGTGGTAAAAGCAGTCTTCTCCCTGTCTTCGGGTGCCATCAAAATCTGATTGTAGCCTGAAAATCCATCCATGAACGAGAGCAGCGCATGCCCAGCAGTGAAGTCCACTAATTCGTCGATATGCGACAGAGGAAAGTCGTCCTTCAGACTGGCTTCGTTCAAATCGCTGAAGTCCACACATACCCAAATTCTGCCATCCTTCAGCACCGGAACGATATTGGCTAACCAAATTGGGTATTCAGATACCAGCAGGAACCCTGCATCAATTTGCTTGGTGACCTCTTCTTTGATCTTCAGAGCCTAGTCCGGGCGGATCCTTCAGAGCTTTTGCTTAACAGGTCGGGCCTCTGGGTCAAGAGGGATCTGGTGCTGTACAATCTCAGGATCGATTCCAAGCATGTCTTTGTAGGACCACGCGAAAACATCTTTGAAATCTTTTAATAAAGCGACTAAGCGCTCGCGCTCCTCCGAAGACAACGTGGACCCGATCCGGACCAGCCGCGGGTCCTTCTCAGTACCAAAATTAATTGTGGTGATTTCATCAACCACGGGTTTAACAAACCTCTCCTGCTCTTGATCAAGCAAATATTGCAAAATCGGAGGAATTTCTTTCCCGTTGTTTTCATCAAAATTTTGAAAATCCTGATTAATGTAATAAATTAAGGGCACAGAAAAGTACTCGGAAGCCACAGCCATTCCATTCTCATTAATAACATCCAGTCCGCCTGATTCCTCTGTTACAACAGACTCAAAGGAAAAAGAAAAAGACGACCTGGACAGGACAGTGGCATCCAGGCTGTCACCCCCAAGAATACCGAACTCAGACTCAGATGAACTGGAACCTGATTCCGACTCCATAGACTCGGTGGAATCAGATTCTGGCTCATTACTTGACCGATGCTGCTCGATAAAAAGCCCTCCTCGTATTGCCAGACGAGGGAGGGTGCGATAGATTCATCCAGAATGTTTAAAGATGGGCCCACAACTGCTTCATTCCCAATCATGGACACTGAGAAGTCATCCCCCAAGCACTCTTGTACGATCTGAGGATCTGAGAGTAGACAAGCCAATGCTACCCCCATTTTAATCTCTGTGCTCTCGGAATCCTCCTTCTTGCACTGCTCAGCCTCAGTTGGTGGGTCTGTCTGCTCTTCAACAACATCATTCCCGGACAATTGCAAGTCAAAGAAAATCTCAAATCTCGGCAAGCGCCGCCTTTCTGCATTCAGCCATGGCTCTGGGAAGCCGCAGAATGGGAAGTCCTCCCCCTCCTAGACAAAGCGTCTGTTCAGGGTACCGTAGATTGGTCGGTGCATCAACTCATAATGCTTCCCGACCTGTTTGGCTCTGGCTCTTCCGGCCATCTCTTTCCCTTTCCTTACCCAGTCCTCCTTGGTAGGCAGATAGCCTAAACCAAAGGTATGTGGGTTATGCGGCGCTTTGGCTGATGCTGCGATGCCTTTCCAGCCACTTCACCCTAACCCCATCCCGGGGATGTGCTGGAGCTTGCTCATAAGGTAGATTGATTGTGCGCTGACATATAGCCCCTCATCAATAGCTAGAATGTTCTGTACAACTTGGGCCTCGGCTAGGGTAAATCCTGACAGGAACACATCCTCCGCACGATGTTCAATCTCCAAACCTAGTGTAGAAACCTCTGGCGGCGGATAGAGTGAAGAATTCCCAAAAACGATTGCCACCCCCTTCCCGTGGGGGTACTTCAGCATTTGATGGAAGGTGGAGGAGACGGCCTTGACCTGGTGCAGCCACGGCCACCCCAGGAGTAGATTGAAGGTTGCGGGAATGTCCAAGACATGAAAGTCAATATCGTGTTGTCCTGGACCAACCTATGTCCGAATCTGTACAGTCCCTATCACCTCTCTGCTGGTGTTATCATACGAGCGTATCACCTGGGCCGTGGGCACAAAATCCGCGGGCTTCAACTCGATAGCATATGCTGTCCTCGACGGGCACACATTGATAGTAGGTCCTGTGTCAACAAGGACCACCGGCACCCATTTCTCTCTACACTCGACAGAGATATAGAGCGGTTTGTTATGGTTTGAGCCCTTAGGAGGCAGTTCCTTGTTAGTGAAGCTTAACGTCCGGGAAGCTCCTCCCGAAAAAACTAGCCCTACTAGCTGTTCGGGCGTGGTATCGATTGAAAGTTTAGCTCTGTCCATTGCAGAAAGGACAACTTGTCTATGAACTCTTGAGGCCATAAGCAGTCCCCATATGGAGATGTCTGCTTAGATTTTCTTAAGCTGTTTTAGTACAGCCTCCTCCTCGAGCAATTTTTCCTTCTGCCTCTCCCCTTCTTTGTCCTTTTCGGATGCCTCTGGTTGATCCAAGTGTGGGGGCTTGAAATACCACCCACTCCTGGTCATGTGGTCAACCTCCTCCACATACCAGGTATCATCCGGTTGGTTTCGTCCCCAATCTTCGTCGGTGTAGGCAAGACATAAGTCATCGTCTTCCCACCACATACCGTCGGTAACCGACAGACAGCTGTCCAGTTCCGTTGCAACTGTTCTTGTGCTCATAGCACATTCGGTGCGCACAGCACGTTTCGTCCTCGCAGGGGCTTTGGCCTTTCTAGCCCTTTCTAGATCTTCGATCTTTTCCTGCTCAAACTGCCTCAGCGCAACCTGTTGTTTAGTCTCTTCTATACTCAAACTGCCCAGATCCTGAGCAAAATTCTTAACACCGGTGCTCTCCGGCGGTGTCTGTTGATTCTCAGCCATTCCGGCCACTGCTGATGTCCCCGTTCCTGACGGCCCCTATTCTGGCTGAGGCTGCTCAACAACATCCGGCTTGTCACTGAGCCACCCTGTAGCTTCTGCCGACCCACCCAAGTTGAACCAATTGACAGTCACGTCTCCCGGATCCTGTTCATTGAAGAATTACAGATTCGCGATATCCTCCTCCAACTTTGCCAAGTCATCTAACCCCTGACTGGGTCCATCCTTCCTAACCACACAGATCTCTGCCCCAACAGGTAGTTTTATCCTTAGCTTAATCTGGCCCGTTGATGTGATGTAACCACATGAGTTGTACTCAATGCTCGCAGACCCCTCAGGCTCTGAACCATCATTTTCATCTGCCCCCACAGTCATCCCGGTTCTATCTTCGATAGTCACCACCATCGGTTCGGGTTGGGTTAGGGAGGTGCTCAACATGCACAAATCTATGCTTTCTGGAATGAACACCTCCGGCTTAGGTAGGTGAGAGGGTGTGATATATATACTAGGGTCATATGACACAACCCCAATTTGGATCAGGTTAATGCATTTGGGAGGTAGAGCTTGTTTATGTGGTGGGAGAGGATTGGTTTTGACATTTGGTTTTTTCGAAGGTGCGATCACCATATTGTCAACGAGATCTTGGATCTAGTGACGCAGTTTGAAGCATTGGTCGGTGTCGTGACCATGCTATTGGTGGAAGGCACAGTATTTAGCTGGGTTATGGAAGGGAGGAAGTTTATCTGGCAATGGCTGCGGCTCTAGGGGCTTCAAGTGCCCTTTCTTGATCAAAACCCCCAGAGCTTTGGACTGGGGCATGTATAGTGGAGTGAAGGCTTTCTAGCCTCGGGGTGCATATCTGGCTGTTTGTGAGCTACTTCTGGACGCACCGGTGAATGGGGTAGCTGTAAGTGTTTTTGGGGTGGTGGTGGTGACCATGCCCAAATCTGAAGTTCTAATAGCTACAGCACTACTCGTGCCTACATTCGTACTGCGAGAAAATTCCCTCTTAGCCTACTCTCTGTCATGGTCAATCAGACCTTGCTTCGTGGCGTCTTCAATCTATACCCCTATCTCGTGTAAATCCGCAAAGGTCGGAAGGGGTAAGACGATCATCTTTTGCATAAGCTTGGGTTGGAGGTAGCGCACAACCATCCGTATCTGATCTTTGTCGATCGGCCTGATGGTCATCAATGAACCTTTGGCCCTCCAACAAGTTACGAAGTCGACGAAGCTCTCTTTTGGCTCTTATCTGGTTGTCTTAAGATCACAAGTTGTAATCTCGATCTACATGTTGTAGGAGTATTGAGCTATAAAGGCCTCAACCATCTCCTCCCAGCTTCTCTTGATAGAGTCCTCCAGCTTTGCATACCAAATAGCCGCAACACCCGACAGGGTCCGGGCGAAGAGGGAAAGCTTTTGCAGTGTAGAGAGGCCCGTCGGCCTTAGGATATCTGAAAACAACCGCAAGTGTACTGTAATAACCCGACCCTCGTACATGATTCTGGTATATTTTCAGTCCCTAATTCTGTGCTTTTAAATGCTCATTATGAATTTTAGGTGGAATTAAGCTTAATTAAGTGAATCCTATGATTATGGATTCATATCTGTCTAATAAGAGAAAAATCTGTCACAATTATAATGTTTGAATCAGAAATTGGAAGCCTTAGAGGTTTAATAGTCTAAAATTGATTTTATATTTGAAGTCAGCATGATTTTTAGTTCTTAAAAAGATTTTCTGTGAAATTTTGATTAGGAATGATTAAACTGATTGATTTTCATCTTATTCACTTTATATATGTAAGTATCCATGCTCTTTAACCATTGACTTGGGAATTCATCTCATAAAATATCACTTGGGGGAGAGAGAGAGTTAGAGAAGAAGAAAAAGGAGAGTTCAACAAGGAAGAGAATTAGGGCAAATTGTGAGGGTTTGTAGAGATTAAACCAAGGTATGTAAACTGCACCTTAAACTAAACTCTTTCTTGGGTTTGAGTGAGCATGACCTTTCAATTGGGAGAGCTAAGGGTTGTTTTGAAAGTTTTGTATGAGATGGTTGTCTTGGGGAACTAATTTGAGTTATAGGAAGAAATTGCATCTTGCTTCTTTGTTAATTTCATGTAGATACTCATCTATGTGTGTTGGATTATGTGATTGGATAGCTATATATATATACATAGGTATGTGTATAAATGAACCCAAAAATAATTAGAACTTTGGAAAGAATTGGATTGTAATTGGTTATGATTATGGATTCAAAGTGAGCAAGGATTAAAGTAGATTGGTAATTGATTTTTGTGTGATTTTGAGCCTGATTCTTGTGTTAAATTCATCTATTATGAACCTTGCCATGTATTTTCTAAGGTGGGTTTTGTGGGAATTTCAGACTGCCAAAACAGGGCTACAGCCGCACGTGCGGAGGTTGTGGCCGCACGTGCGGAAGAGAGGAAAAAAAATGGGATTTTGATTCCACTTTCTGCCGCTCGTGCAATGAAGGGGGACCGCACGTGCAGCCCATGTCCGCTTCTGCGGAGGGGACTACTGCATGTACGGCCCAGACCGGGAAAAATTGTCTCCTCCGTTTTGCATGCCCGACCCTCTGATATTTTTAGAATATTTTTTTGATGATCTTAAGATGGTTGTAAATTCATGCGAAATGTAATGACTCAGGAAATGATTTAAAAAGAAAAAGGAAACTAATGTGTGTGTTATATATGTGCGTAGGACACACTCTGGCAGGAACCATCGCTCTGCCACAAAACTGTGAGTAGTAGTACTGTCGTAGTACGCTTTACTTACAGCTGATGATTGCCATTAGCATTATGTTATCGTATGTTAATTATGTAACTATGTGAATGATTCAAAGAATGTGAAAGAATGATGGAAATGATGTGGATACTTTCATATGACTTTGGAATTCCGTAAGACTCTGAGCTAGCCTATTCTGATGATATCTGGGCCTATGGCCAATCTGTATTTTCTGGTATGAAACAAAGTGCTACACGGAACAATGTGCTACAATGTTTAAGGGCTTAATGCCAATCTGTTTAAGGGCTTAATGCCACTCTGTTCAAGGGCTTAAAGCAATTCTGATTAAAAACTGGGCCTAAGGCCGTTCTGAAATTAATAAAGAAGCAGATTAACCACATGATCTCTGTATTTACATACGTATTGATATGTATTATAATTTAAGTTGAGCATCGACTTATTTAAGTACTATTATTCACTGAGCCTGGCTCACTCTGTGTTATCTCCGCTGCTGTAGGTAATCAGCCGAGAGGTCAATTCTAACCCATGACGCCGTCCTCTTTTGTCAACCACTGTGTGTTCAGACCCTAGATGAGGCCACTTATATTTTTGTGAAGTCTTGTTAAGATGTTGGCCCATACTTAAATTTTCTGTCTATGGTTGAATGTATATAACCTCCGTAACTCCAGTGTTTTTGTTATACGCCCAATCATTGGGGGCTGGGTCTGTATATGTGTATGTATATAACCGATGCCCAGGTGCATGTTTCTGTATATTATTTACCTGTTATGATGTTTGTGATCTTGGCATAGTAGTGATAGCTCAATGGAGATTGTTTTCTGTTATTTTGTGATATTTAATGCTTCCGCCCAGGCCCCATATGTTATGTAAATCAGGTTAAGCGTCCGTTTCTGAATAGGTCTTGCCCAAACTTCTAGAGGCGAGTTTGGGACGTGACATGTACCATGGGATCCCCAGAACCATCGAAACGGTCAATATGCGGCATTTTGAATCAGTCTGGCAGAGTCACGGCTGAGTCAGTGTATCCATCCTCTATATCCGAAATGGAATGAGCTCCTTGAGCCTTCTTAAACAGCTTTTCTAGCTTGCTAACTTTTAGCGCTGTCGGATCCACCTCAAATTCAAACGATGTATCGACTAGATTGGTGTGTGCTTTGGACAGCTGAGGTAGGATTAGGGGTGGAACCGGTCCCGTTGGGACGTCTGTATTTTCCTGGACGTTGTCAGTCTCCCCGGGTGTCGGAACCCTAGGGGGAGGAGGTGGGTGTGGATGTGAAGCAGATGCTCCAGCCTGTAGCTGTTGCGGTTGCTGTTGTTGCTGAAGTCTGGCAATCAACTCTGCCTATTGAGCCACAATTTCTATTTGGCGGGTAGCATCCCGCTGCATGGTTTGCATTGTCTCTTGGAGTTGACGCATATCATCTTCTCCATACCGGCTATAAGGTGCTGATCCAACTGAACAACAGGTATATCTCTCTCTACAGTAGAAACGGAATCCTCAACCCGACTACTCACTGCCGGGGTGGATAAAGACCACTGATCTAGTAACCGCTGTACTGATGAACTGCGCCTAACTGACCTCTGTCTAGTAACCGAGGGTAATGAAAGGAACACTGGTTGTCCGTCTATCAGATCCACAGATCGATGAAGTCTTCGACCTTTGATCCAAAGTGCTTAGGGAGTATCTGCCTGGTCGGAAGCAATGGTGCTAAACTACCTTGCAAAAAGATAAATAAAGCATAATAAGGAAATAAACAACCAGAAAAATGGACAACATAACGGCTTAAATAAACACAACACACAGTTGATATTTGTAAGCTGGACACACTGTTCTCAACACTGATCACTGTTTCCCGAATCACTGCCCCAGATCTGATACCCTCAGGTAAAACTAATTCTCCCAAATACTGATGCTGTAGGCCTGATACTCAGACTTGAAAACTGATACATGCATTCCTGTAGAGACACACTCTAAAAGCACATAGCAAGTAAGTAAGAGCCAAAACGCCCCTATGGAGGGGTAGGGTTTCCCTGTCCTATCTTGTCAGGAGCTAGGGTCTCACAACGCACACAGCAGTTTTAAACAACCAATAATCGGGTAAGCAACCTGTCCTAGTTTGGAATAGTCACTATAGATTCCGATATGCACTAGGTCTAATGGTCAAAAGGGTGCCTCGTTAAAAATCAAGGTTTGTGTTCCCATCGTGGCAGAGCCCATAACCAGCCCGCCTTATGGCACGCAGCCTCGGGCAAACCATTCAGGAATAGCAGATGGCAAACACTGTAACTTAGGTGCACCAATGCAAATACAATGCAAAGAAACACATAAGTGTAGACAAAACAACATATCATGAGTTCGAGTCAAGTTCTCTAAATCCCTAGCAGAGTCGCTAGAAATTGTAGACTGCTCGGAACTCCGCTCCGCGCGCGAGGGCGCTAATCGTTGTTCTTAGATACTACAGTTCGGACTCCTGTCACGGTTCTGAATCTAATCTCGCGAAGTGCAATGCAAGACTGATAAATCACCAAAGAGTCCAAATCCGAAAAATCGTTTTGGAAAATCGATTTTAATCAAGAAGTGCCAAACATGGACTAGTTTGCCAGATTTCAGAGTCGCCACCTAAATATTTTGTTTTGGGAAATTTAGGAAACCCTGACTCGTACCTAAGGCCACGTGTCTGTCATCACCAAAGTTGCCTCGGCTCGGGAACTTGGGTATGGGGGGGAAGGCCATGAAATGAGCACCCCCGTTCGCCCAATCAAAGATCGACCTCTACTAACAAGATATGTTGTTTTTGAAAACACATGTGTTCTTATTCTGATTATTAACCTAGGATTACTATGTGATGCGCACAACATACAAGTATAGACTAGATTGCCTAAGTTGGGACAAAACATTTCATGTTCGTTTGTTTGAAAACGGTTTAGAGGTGCTACTCGCAAGTAGGCTAAGTCTTGGATTTTGCCACTCTCAAGTGGGCTTTAGAAAACCTGATTTTGCCACTCTTAAGTGGGCTTAAAACACACATTTTGATGAATTGTTCGAATTCAAGCAATCCAACCTGCACCTACAGGCATTCAAGCACTTAATCACTTAAGCAGTTATCCTAATGGCAAGCATGCTAACATGGCAACATACACATCTGATGCAGTATGCTGAAGCATAAACACTCACAGTGTACTCCGAGCCAAAACAGAGAACTAGTTAGAAATCATGCATGATCGTAATTCATGTTAAGATGGCTAATGCAACACATGCAAAATACAACTAAGATAGGCTCGGCTATTCTAAGAAGTCATGTGAATGCAACTTGATAGCATGCTGTTGAACACGTATTCAAGTAAATGTTGAAATACAATGCAGTTAGTATGATGCGCCGAGCCCGATGCATGCGATACAGATGAATGGATGCAAACATGCGAGCATAAGTATGCTAAATGAAAAATGCCCTAAAACTAACCATCAAAAGCGGGTAAATAAAAGGGAGAAAGACGTGGGGTTGGAAGACATTCATCACACACACACACGCTTATTACAACAGTTGTGTCGTCTCGACGGAGGGTCCGAATAATAAGCTAACTAGCTAATCTAAGCTAATTAAACTAATTATTACAAAACAAATAATTAACTAACAAGTTAACTAACTAGTTTATTACAACACAAATTGAATAGCTAAGCAAGGCATTAACTACTTAATTACAGAACCAAATAGCTAACTAAGTGAAGCAGCTAAGTTAAGCAGAAAGAAAAGTCCTCGGAGCGAGAAGCGCCTGCATGCTCGGTCGCCTCGTTTGGAAATCCATCGCGATGCCCCAACTTGCCTCTGTTTGCAATTGTTCTCAGAACACTGTTTAATGCTCCAGATAGCTTTTGCTCCGCCATGGGGACCTCCAGGAGCATGGCCGGCCACTTGGTGGTGTTGCCAACCACTTGCTGACCACTTGTCTTTGCTGCAGACCAGAAAAAGTGGTCGGCCAACCACTTTTACTGGTCTGCCGACCAGTTTTTGCTGCACTTCTCCAGTTTGCTGCAACGGAGAACAAGAAGGGGCATGGCAATGTATTTGCAAGATATGTGTACACAACCACCCTCCCTATCATTTCATGATCTCAAGGTAGTGCGGTTCTCGACTCTCGGGCCACCAATCACGCATCTCGATGCATGGTGGCCAAAGAGGCAAGATTGCCCATTTCAATGTAAATGAATTCACACATAACACATAAATACCTTAACCTCTATCATGCACAATCAAGAGAGTCGGCGACCGAGAATTGAGGCACGTTTCATTACTTCAAGTATGAAACGCCCCTCGTTTCTCCTGTTTGGATTAACACCAAATCCAAACATGTGCAATGCGACTCAGGCATACTCAACGCAATATAATGCAGGCATACACAATGCAATGCAACATGAGCAACCTATCAATGGTAATGACATGCACACACAATGCAAGCATAATGAAATGCAGCATAAGTATGCATCAACAATGCAAACAACAAGCATGCAAAACACAATGCAACTCAAGCATGCAAACATGATGCAATGTAACAACATTTGAACAACATGCTCAATGGACTTAAACTAAAAATGGACAGACCTCAATCACGCCCAAATTAGTGGCCATTATGCTGAAATAAAGGCATGAAAGTAAGAGAAATGCATGCACATGTATTGGCTCACCAATTAGGCACAAGAACACAACTCTCAAAAGTGCTCAAGGAGTGACAAATGTGGAAGTGTAACAACACTATAAGCACTGAAATTAGGTATGAAATGATGCCAAATCATCCAATCAACATAAGTAAGGCATGCAAGAGTCCTTAAGGCACAAAGCTACCAAGGAGGACTACTCTAGAGACATGCAATACATGGTATAAACGCATGAACCAACCATGGACCAAGCTCAAATACTTCAAAACAAAGACCAAAACATGTTAAGATGGAGACTCAAATGTATAAGCATTCATGCATATACACTAGGCCATAAATAAGGCAACAATGCACAATCCTTAGAGGCACTCAAAGGGTGAAAGAAGTGGGAGCATGACAATGCTACATGCTCTGAAATGCCATGTTAAGTGATGCCAAATCATCCAAACCATACAAATGAAGCATGCTATGGTGCTCAAAACTCAAAGGTAGCAAGGCCAATTGCACTACACCAATGCAATACATGAAGCATATGGCCAATACAACCCAAAAAAGTCCTAGAGCATGTCAAAATGATGCTAAAACATGTATGGAAGGAAGCCAAAATAAGCTAGCATGGTGAGCATGAAGCATGAAATATGCGAGGCCAAAAGGGAGAATTACACTACACCTACTAAGACCAATCATGAGATGGCTTTATCAACAGAAATCAGAGTTATATCATGGCAAAAAAACCCCAAAAACACATTGAAATGATGGCCCAAAGGCCTAGGCAAGATGGAATACACAATGGCTCATGTTTAAGGCATAAGGCACAAACTCTCCAATGCATTAAAAGACTGAAAGAAGTGAGTGTATGGAAATGAAACATGCTCTGAAATCACATATGAAATGATGCCAACTCATGAAAATTGTCCAAGCAATGCATGCTAGTGGACTCAATACACAAAGCTAATGAGCTAGATTGAACCATGGCTATACAAAGTAATGTAGGCATGACCAAAACAACATAAATCAGACCTAGAGCATGATAAAACATGATCAAAAGCTTCTCAGTGTTAAGCCAAAATCATGCTAGAATGATAGTCAAAAGCATGATGTATGTTACGCCAATGAATGGAATTGCACTACAAGTGCATGGAGCATGCAAGGGGCTATCAAACCAACCCAAAACAGAGTTATGGAATGCTAAAAAAACACCAAAAACAAGTTGAGATGGAGCCAAACATGCTAAAAAGACATTCTACTTCACAAGGTACAGAAAGCTAGTTTGCAAAATTTACACTACAAGTGTATAAAGCATGCAAGGAGTGACCAAACTAAGCCAAAACAGTGGTATGCCATGTCAAAATGGCCCCAAATACATGCTAAGATGGAGTCAACACAAGCTTAACAAACATGTTCAAACATGAGGCAAATGAGGCAAGCATCCAAGATACAAGGAGAGGGGTTGACCCTCCCCTATTTAAGACCTCAAAACACAAGTTTTACTACTAAAAATCCACTGGATTTCAGTGGTTAAAAGGCCAAGAGAAAGTGATCTCAAGGGCCTAAAGTGATGGTGTAAAAGAAAGCCAAACAAGGCACAGGAGAGGGTAGACTACCCCCAACACAAAAGAGACCTTGAACAAACATCACAAGCATGCAAAATCAGAACTTTTTTTAGTAGAAAGTCAAGCCAAAATAAGCATGCAAATAAGGACAAAAGCTTAATCAAAACAAAGGGTTTAAGAGGTTAAAAGCTCACCCTTGTAGAACAACTTTAGAGCAACAACTCCAACAGCTTTTTTCGATCAAAACCAGTCCAAAAACACCAAAACTAGCTTCAAAGTGCCTCATCAACAAGAGTATGGTGTTTGAGTGTGCGTTTGTGTGTAATAGTATGATGAAAATGCACTTTCAAGCACAAAATAAGAGAGAAGGAGCAAATATAGAGATAGGTGTATATCTATAGCTCAAGTAAAAAATTCTGAACCTAAGGCATGAGGGGGGAGGTTCTCTTTTATAGTGAACCAAAGTTCAAGCTTGTTGAACAAGCTTAGGCCTTCAAGCCATCCCTCTATACACGTGTATGGAGGATGGTTTCTGTGCCCTCCAACTGTAACAGCTGGCACCAAAATATCTTCAAAAAGGTGCTGGAAAGTGGTCGGCCAGCTACTTATAGTGGTCGGCCGACCACCACAAGTGGTCTGCCAGGAAAGAAAGTGGTCGGCAGGTGGGGTTAGGTGGTCTGCACACTGAAAGCAAGCCAATGGTGTGGTGGTCGACCACTTTTGGTGGTCCAAAGACCACAAAGACCAGTTGGCCGACCAGAAAATTGGCTGGCGGGGAAGAAAAGTGGTTTTCAGGGAGAGCAAATGGTCTTCCACCCCTATTCCACCCTCCAAACAAGGAAAATAAGGTTTGTGCCAAAAACAAACCAAAAACGATGCAAGACAAGAGTCCGGGTGTCAAGGCGCGCAGCCGGAAGCCTCGAAAACTAGTCTACTGGCACCAAAAGTGGTCCACGAGGGGAAAGTGGTCTCCCAGACTTCAGTGTCCCTCCAGGCAAAGGCAGTAAGGCATGGTTCGAAAACCAAGCCAAGAGGAGAATGTTAAGCGGTTTGGAGACAAGGCGCATGACCGAAGGCTCCGGAAACCGGAAACTAGCCTCCAAAAGGGAAAAGTGGTCTACGACCACAAAAAGTGGTCTCCAAGACCTCTCTTTCCCTCCAGGGAAGGTTAACAAGGCATGGTTCATGAACCAAGCCAAAACACAAAGAGTTCAAAGGCCTAGAGGCCAGGCACTCAGCTGAAAACTCCAGAAACTCGAAAGGAGCGCAAACATGCATAATCATCGAGCGCTCAAACGATGACGTCTGACTCTTAAGGCCGGTCAAAAATGAGGTGTCTACAAACACATGCAAAATGCAACTAAGTAGGCTCGGCTATCTAAGATGGCATTGTAGACGCGCTCCCGGGAACCCTCCAACATTGGCGCGCCTGCGAGGGGCGCAAATCTCGTTTTGTTCTGAGCTACTACAGTTTGGACTCAAATGTCACGGTTCTGAATCTAGTCTCACAATGTGCGATATGAGACTGATAAATCACCAAAGAGTCCAAATCCGGCAAATCGCTTGGGAAAACTAATTTTTATAAAGAAGTGCCAAACATGGACTGCTTTACCAAATACAGAGTCACCACCTAAATATTTATTTTGGGGAAATCTAGGAAACCCTAACTCGTGCTGAAGGCCACATGTCCGTCATCACCAAAGTTGCCCCGGCTCGGGAACTTGGGTACGAGAGGGGAAGGTCATGCAATGAGCACCCCCGCTAGCCCGATCAAAGATCGGCCTGTACTAAGCATGATATCTTGTTTTTGAAAACACATGTGTTCTTGTTCCGTTTATTAACCTAGAAATGCTATGTGATGCGCACGGCAACCAAGTATAGACTTGATCGCCTAAGTTGGAACAAAACATTGGATATTCGTTTGAAAAACGATTTGAAGTTTGCTACTTGCAAGTAGGCTAAAATGCGGATTTCAATGAGTTGCTCCAATTCAAGTAATCCAACCTTCACCCACAAGCATTGAAGCAGTTATAGCAAATAAACAATTAGCCTCATGGCAAGCATGCTTTCATGGCAACATTAACACACATGCAGTATGCTAAAGCGTAAACACTCAGAGTGTACTCTGAGCCAAAACAAAGAACTAGTGAGAAATCATGCATGATCCTAGTTCATGTTAAGATGGCTAATGCAACACATGCAAAAATGCAACTAAGACAGGCTCGGCTATCCTAAGATGTCATGTGAAAATGCAACTTGATACATGTATTCAAATAGGAATTGAAATACAATGTAGTTAGTATGATGCGCCGAGCCCGGTGCATGCAAGATTGATGAATGGATGCATACATGCGAGCATAAGGTATGCTAAATGAAACATGCCCTAAAATTAATCATCATAAGTGGTTAAGTAAAAGGGAGAAACTAATTGGGATTGGAAGACATGCATCACACACACGCACGCTTATTACAACAGTACGCCCTCTCGAAGGAGGGACCGAATAAAGAGCTAACTAGCTAATCTAAGCTATTCAACTAATTATTACACAACGAATTAATTAACTAATCCTAGTTAACTAATTATTACAAAACGAATTGAAAAGCTAACGCATTAACTATTAAAGTACAAACCAAAGCATAAGCTAGCTATCTAAGCATGGTAGCTAAGGAAAGCAATAAAACAGGAGCCTCAGAGGGAGAAGGGTGCATGCATGTCCGGTCACCTCGTTCGGAAATCCAATGCGATGCCCCGATTTGCCTCTGTTTTCATTTGCTCTCAGAACACTGCACCAAGCTCCAGAAAGCTGAAACTTCACCTTGGGAGCCTTGTGGGAGGGTGGCCTACCACTTTTGGTCTCTCCAGACACCTGTCGACCACTTTTTGTTGCCAAAAACTAGGAAAAGTGGTCGGTCAGCCACTTTATCTGGTCGGCCGACCAGTTGTTGTTGCTGAATTCTAGTTTTCTGCAACAGAGAGCAAAAAAGGGCATGGCAATGTATTTGCAGCATATGTGTGCACAACCACCCTCCCTATCATGTGATGAACTCAAGGGAGTGTGGTTCTTGACCCTCGGGCCACCAATCGCACATTTCAATGCATGATGGCCGAGAGGCGAAGTTACACAATTCAATGTAAAATGAATGCACAAGTAAACACATAAAGCCTAAAACTATATCATGTATGATCAAGAGCGTCAGCGACCGGGAATTGAGGCACGTCTCATCACTCTAAGTATGAAACGTCCCTCTTTCCCGTGTTTGGACTAACACCTATTCCAAACAAAATGCAACACATAACATGGCATGCACAATCCTATGCAACATGGAGTATGCAAAAATGCAATGCAACACAAGCATGCAAATATGCAATATGAATCAAGCACGCAAACATGCAATGCAATATGAACAACCTAACAAAGCTAATGGCATGCACAATGCTAATGCATGCAACAACAAGCATACACAATGCAAATATCAATTAGCATACACAATGCGATGACCAACATGGCATACACAATGCGGTGTAATATAAGCATGCAAACAACATGAAATAAGACATGCACAATGGACTTCAACCAAAATGAGTAGACCTCAGCCAGCCCAAATCAGTGGCCATAATGCTAAAGCAAAGGCACCGAAAACACATGCAAACAAGCATGCCAATTGGCTCACCAATTGCGGCACTAAGGTGCAACTTTCAAGATCACTTAAAGAGTGAAAAGCATGGAAGTGTAACAACACTAAGTGTACTGAAATGAAGTAAGAAATGATGCCAAATCATTTAAAAAACACAAGTAGAGCATGGAAAGGTCCTTAAAGCATGGAGCTAGCAAAGAGCACTACAAAGGAGGCATGCAATACAAGGCACAAATGCATAAACCAAGTATGGACAGAGCTCACATAGGTCAAAACAAGGACCTAAACATGCTAAGATGAGGGCTCAAAGGCCCAGGCATGCAAGCATACAAGCTAAGCCATTAACTAGGCAACAATACACAACACTCAAAGACACTTAAAGCATGAATGAAGTGGGAATATGACAATGCTACATGCTCTGAAATCAAGTGTTAAATGATGCCAAATCATTTAAATAGCTCAAAGATAGCATGCATGAAGCACTAAAACACAAAGCTAGCAAGGCCAATTACACTACAGCTACAAAAAGCATGAAGCATATGACAAAGGCAATCCAAAACAGTCCTAGAACATGTTAAAATGAGTCCAAAACATGCATGGAAGGGAGTCAAAACAAGCTAGAATGGCGTACATGAGGCATGATGCATACAAGGCAAATAAGGTGGATTACACTACACCTATTAAGACCAAGCATGGGATGACTCAACCAACAAAAATCAGAGTTATATCATGGCAAGATAACCCCAAAAACACATTGAAATGATGGCTCGCAAGCTACGGCATGAAGGCATACACAGTGATTCATGTTAAGGCATAAAGGGGCAAACCCTCCAACACATTGATTAAGTGACAAATGTGAATATATGGACATGAAACATGAACTGAAATCACATTACAAATGATGCCAAATCATTGAAATAGGCCAAGCAAAGCATGCTAGTGGACTCAATACACAAAGCTAACAAGCTAGATTGAACCAAGGCTATACAAATCAAGTCATGCATGACCAAAATAACACAAATCAGACCTTAAACATGCTAAAACATGAACAAAGTCTCCTTAGAGCTAAGCCAAAAGCATGCTAAAATGACATGTCAAAGCATGATGCATGTTAGGCTATTTCATGGGATTGCACTACAAGTGCATGGAGCATGCAAAGGCCAACCAAACCAAACTAAAACAGAGTCATGACTAGGCAAAACATCACCAAAACCATGCTGAAATGGAAAGAAAACAAGCTAGAATGACATGCTACTTCATGAAGCATACAAAGCTAGCTTAAGAGATTTACACTACAAGTGTATTAGGCATGAAAGAGCCTACCAAACCAACCCAAAAAAGATCTGAGGCATGTTAAAATAACACCAAAAACCTACTGAGATGGCCCCAAAACAAGCTAGAAACACATGCTCAAACATGAGGCATACAAGACTAGTTTGTGTGATTTACACTACAAGTGTATTTGGCATGCATGGAGTGACAAAACCAAGCAAAAACAGTGGCATGCCACAGCAAAATAACCACAAATATATGCCAAGATATGGCCAACATGAACTTAACAAAGGTGCTCACATATGAGGCATTCAAAGCAAGTAAACAAGACACAAGGGAGAGGGGATGACCCTCTCCTATTTAGGACTCCAAAACCACCTTTCCACCACTGAAAATCCTTTGGATTTTAGTGGTAGAAAGGTCATGCAATGGTTTCAACAAGAGCCTAAAGGGATGGCTCAAAACAAGGCCTAAGAGGGGTTAGATCACCCCCAACGAAAAAGTGACCTTAAACAACAATTTTAAGCACTTAAAAATAGAACTTTTTCTAGTTAAGAGTTAAGCTTGAAACAGCATGCAAGAAGGGCTAAAAGCTTAAGCAAGAATGGGGAATTTAAAGGTCAAAGACTCACCCTTGAAGACCTTCTTTACTACTGCAACTTCAGCAAGTTTTTCAAGTTCAAATCAACCCAAGAACACCGAAAACAACTTCAAGAAGCCTCAGTAACACAAGCAAGGTGTTTGAGTGTGTGTTTGTGTACAAAAGTGAGACAAATCTACACTTTAAGGCACAAAACAAGAGAGAAATGAAGATGTATAGATATAGCTTATATGTATGGCTCAAGGAGGTTTTTCTGAACCTAGAGGAGGGAGGGGGAGCCTCCCTCTTATAGAGAACAAAAGGCAAAACTTCTCCAAGAAGCTAAGCCTCAAACAAATCCCTCCATACACGTGTATGGAGGATGGCTCCGATGCCCTCCAATTGTGCCAGCTGGAGGAAAATATCTCCAAAAAGGTGCCAAAAAGAAGCCGACCACTTGAAGTGGTCGGCCTGCTACTTAAAGTGGTCGGCCGACCACATCAAGTGGTCTTCCAAGACAAAAATTGGTCCGCCATAGGTGGGAGAGGTCCAGGCACCAAAAACAAGGAAGTGGTGTGGTGGCCGACCAAAAAAGGTGGCCCAATGACCAAAAAAGCCAGTTGTTCGACCAGAAAACTGGGTGGCAGGAGGAAAAGTGGTCTCCAAGGAGAAAAAGTGGTCTCCCACCCTTGTACCACCTTTCAAACAAGGAAAACAAGGTTTGTACCAAAAACAAACCAAAGCGGATGCAAGACGAGAGATCGGGAGGCAAAGCACGCGGCCGAAAGCCCCAAAAACCAGTCTACGGGCATCAAGAGTGGTATGCGGCCACAAAAGTGGTCTCCCAGACCACAGTGTCCCTCTAGGCAGAGGCAACAAGGTGTGGTTCAAAAACCACACCAAACGGAGAACATTAAGCGGTCCTGAGACAAGGCGCACGACCGAAGGCTCCAAAAACTGAAAACTAGTCTCCAAACGGGAAAAGTGGCCTACGACCACAAAAAGTGGTCTACGACCACAAAGAGATGGTCTACAAGACCACTCCCTCCCTTCGGGAAGAGAAAACAAGATTCGATCCACAAATCGAGCCAAAGCACAAAGAGTTCAGAGGCCCGGAGGCAAGGCTCTCAGCCAAAACTCTGAAACCACTAAATGAGCACAACATGCGCCATCACCGAGCACTCAATCGATGACGTCTGAGTCTTAAGGTTGGTCAAAAATGGGGTTTCTACAGTTGCCCCTCCTTGACAGAACTTGAATGTCATAAGTGACGGGAGTGAATGTCAAAGCCCAGAGACAACCTATTTTTGACAAGGGCGAAGACTTAGACAAGCAGGCAAGATGACAATGAGATGCGCCCGAAGGCTAGGGCAAGGTCCAAATGACATGCACAAAGCCGAGCATAACTTATGATCATGGAAAGAAACCTCTAACGAAGCAATTATACACAATAAATACAACAGTTTAAGCAGGCGAATTCAAACCAAGCTACATTACATGCAGAAAGGATGTAAGAGAATTATACAATTCTTGCTACGTCTCACACGGAGTACATATAATACCGTTTGGTTCATCTGGTCGCGCCAGTTTCAAATAAATCGTACATACAATATCGTGCTTGCAAAAGAAAGAAACTCAACAGGTATAATATTGTTAGAAACATAAGTAGCAATGCAAGCGAAAAGTGCATAACAACACAAGCGGAGGGGTGTAAAACAATGCAACCTAAGTGTGACGCATAACAATGCGGAAGGGATACAAAACAATGCAACCTAAGTGTGACGCATAACAATGCGGAAGGGATGCAAAACAATGCAACCTAAGTGTGACGCATGACAATGCGGAAAGGATGCCAAAGAATGCAACCTAAGTGTGACGTATAACAATGCGGAAAAAAATCAAGCATAACAATGCAAGTGAAGTGTACATAACAATGCAATGCACTAACAAGTGCAGGTGAGGTGCGCAAGATAGCGCGAACAATGCAATGCACAAAACAGTGCGAATGAGGTGCGCAAGATAGCGCGAATGATGCAATGCGAAAGACAGTGCGAATGAGGTGCGCAAGATAATGCGAATGACGCAATGCACAAAACAGTGCAGATGAGGTGCGCAAGATAGCACGAATGATGCACTGCACAAAATAGTGCGAATGAGGTGCGCAAGATAGTGCGAATGATGTCATGCAATGCACAAGACAGTGCGAATGAGGTGTGCAAGATAGCACGAATGATGTCATGCAATGCACAAGACAGTGCGAATGAGGTGCGCAAGATAGCGCGAATGATGCAATGCACAAGACAGTGTGAATGAGGTATGCAAGATAGCGCGAATGATGCAATGCACAAAACAGTGCGAATGAGGTGCGCAAGATAGCGCGAATGTAATGTAATGCACAAAATAGTGCGAATGAGGTGCATGCATAATGCAAGAAAGGTGCACAAAATAGTGCGATGCAACAAATAGTATAGTAGATGTAAAAGGGCGACACTCACACCATGGTAAAATCAAAAGAAGGGGGAAAAACAAATCTCAAAACAACCAATCAGGAGCGTGCTCAACGCATCCTGAGACAAATTCCAAACACGCTGAAATCGTGAGAGGAGGGGGGATACTCAAACCATGCTGAAATCGCGAGAAGAGGGAACCAATATTCCAAACACGCTGAAATCGTGTGAGGAAGGAATGAAACTCTAACCACGTTGAAATCGTGAGAAGAGGGAACCAATATTCCAAACACGTTGAAATCGTGTGAGGAAGGAACGAAACTCTAACTACGTTGAAATCGTGAGAAGAGGGAACCAATATTCCAAACACAATGAAATCGTGTGAGAAAGGAACAAAACTCCAACCATGCTGAAATTGTGAGAAGAGGGAACCAATATTCCAAACACGCTAAAATTGTGTGAGGAAGGAACGAAACTCTAACCACGCTGAAATCGTGACAAGAGGGAACCAATATTCCAAACATGCTAAAATCGTGTGAGGAAGGAATGAAACTCTAACCACACTGAAATCGTGAGAAGAGGGAATAAAAAACAACCCACCCAGGCGCGTACACAACGCAACCTGAGATAAATTCCAAACACGCTGAAATCGTGAGAGGAAAGGGACGGACAGAGAAACATAGGGACATATCCCCATGTTTCGGGATGAAAGAGAAACATACGGACATATCCTCGTGTTTCAGAAAGAAAAAGAGAAACATAGGGACGTATCCCCGTGTTTTAAAATGAAAGAGAAACATAGGGACGTACCCCCGTGTTTCAAAAAGAAAACAACACATAGGGACGTATCCCCATGTTTCAGAACAAAAGAGAAACATAGGGACATACCCCGCGTTTCGGAAAAAGAAGAAACATAGGGACATATCCCCGTGTTTCGAAAAGAAGAAGAAAAATAGGGACATATCCACGTGTTTCAGAAAGAGGAGAAACATAGGGACATATCCCCGTGTTTCGGAAAGAAGAAGAAACATAAGGACATATCCCCGTGTTTCAAAAAGAGGAGAAACATAGGGATATATCCCCGTGTTTCAGAAAAAGAAGAAACATAGGAACATATTTCCGTGTTTCGAAAAGAAGAAGAAATATAGGGACGTATCCTCATGTTTCAAAAAGAAGGAGAATGGACCTCTCAACGTATCACATGCGAGAGGGGAAAGGGAAAACCTCTCAGCGTATCACACGCCAGAGAGGAAAGAAAGCATCTCTCAGCGTATCACACGCAAGAGAGGAAAGGAAGCATCTCTTAGCGTATCACACGCAAGAGAGGAAAGGGAAAAACCTCTCAGTGTATCACACGCAAGAGAGGAAAGAAAGCATCTCTTAGCGTATGACACATAATAGAGGAAATGAAGCATCTGTCAGCGTATCACACGTAAGAGAGGAAATGAAGCATCTCTCAGTGTATCACACGCAAGAGAGGAAAGGGAAAAACCTCTCAGCGTATCACACACAAGAGAGGAAAGAAAGCATCTCTCAGCGTATCACACGCAAGGGAGGAAAGGAAGCATCTCTCAGCGTATCATACGCAAGAGAGGAAAGGGAAAAATCTCTCAGCGTATTACACGCAAGAGAGGAAAGCAAGCATCTCTCGGCGTATCACATGCAAGAGAGGAAAGGAAGCATCTCTCAACGTATCACATGCAAGAGAGGAAAGGTAAGCATCAGTCAAATTGAACGGGAACTTCCCTTAATGAACAGTAGATACAATACTGTGCATAAATGAGAAAGAGACTAGATAGGTACAATGCAATACAATGCATCATGTTTAAGGAATGCAATACACAAACGAAGCGGCACTTTAGAAAGCACCTCAAGGAGTGAGTGGCAGTAAACCGCTCTACTCTGACATGGACCTCCCCTCGTGTTCCTCGAACACTTACCTTCAACTCACAGTACAAAGGTGCTGAAATGCTGACAAGGAGCAACATTTGCTGGGGAAACCACGGATGCCGCTTTTCTTCTTGATCATACTCACAACTTTCCCTATTCTTCAACGGGGTGACAGACTAGGTTGGATCAGTATCCAGAATTGAGGTGCGCACATGCTATCTCAACCTATGGGGCTTCCATATAGATTTCAAGCCGGGGATACGCCCCTGGGTATTTAGACCAGACTTTAGTCTCGGAAATTCCAAACCTTTGCGTTCTAGGCATCAGCCATTCGAACTCTAGTTTCCATCGTCGCAATTGATCTCCTAGGAACTCATTGCAAACACAGCCAAGATAACCCTGGTGGGGATTGGTACTCCAGGAGAGCACTTTTGATTGCCATTCTGGCATTGAAACAGTCAACACAATGTTCCGTTCACTTTGAACACACAGCTCATACAGCACACTGCTCATTCTGAACACACAACCTATACAGCACACTGCTCTGTTTATTTTGAACACACGGCTTATACAGGACACTGCTCATTCTGAACACACAGCCCGTTCTGAACACTGCTCATTTTGAACACTGCTCATTCTGAACACACAGCTCATAACACGGTACTCTGTTCATTTTGAACACACGGGATGCAAAGGTGGAACTTGCAGAAGTCGAAACAAACTCAGATGCTCCGAATTTTTCCTATTTTCTTTTGCTTCACAGTCCGGAACCCATATAGCTTCAGATAGGTCCTGGTTCCACTATTCTGACATGACCTGGTTTGAACCTTGCGGTTTATGAAAGAACAAATTCTGTTTTGCACAAATGTGGAGAATGACACATCACTCTGAGCACAAAACGATTTATTTAAGAAATAAGTTTTTAACCGGGTATTGAGCCTATGACTGAACACATCAAAAATGACTCAAGAATAGAAAATAAAAGGTACACAACCTAAACACATCAAGAAATACTCGAAACGACTCACAATAGGAATCGAGAGAAACAAAACACACACACAACACTCGGATGCGTTCCAAAGGCAAGAGACTTCTTGGTTGACGGGGAGCCCAGTTTCTTCGGGTATTGTTTCCCACCGTTTCTCATTTGTGATTCTCACATCACACGGCCCTCAGGCTCTGTTTTTTTTTTTTTTTGAAAAAGCCCTTTTCTCACTTTTTCTCTCATCGCACATCTCTCTATTCTTCAATCTCTCATTTTTTTATCCCTGCCCTGGGTGGTTGATGGATAAACGGGAAATTGTGGATTCATGCCCAACATTATTAGCTCGCAGCTATCTCCTCCGCTGACGTTTAGTCGATGCCCGGATGAGGGAGTGGACTAACTTGATCCATTCCAATTCGTGCTTCGCACTTGGCTTGATACCTTGCTGCTTGGAGGATGAGAGAGCTTTCAGCCCTTTGTTGTTAACTTCAATTGTGCCTTTTGTGGTGAGTAGAGTGCCCTTTCTGGCAAGTATGCCGACAAAGGAGAAAAGACAGAAAACCTGACTCAACTGCGCCCTCTAGTTCATTATTTTGACCATTTTTTGTTTTGGTTTTCTACTAAAACAAAATTTGACCAACATGATAGTTAGATTAGCATACTTGTTCGATTTTTTGATTTGAAATCATGCAAGTCAAGTTATGAGCACTGAAAATTTTCCTTTTTTGGGTCCAAGAAATGGTCCAGCTTTGGATAAATGGAATAATTTTTGAGAAAATTAGTCAACCACAGTAAAAATTCTCAAAAAAAATATTTTTGCAAACGGCCACTGCTCGACCAATTCGAAACTTACGCTTGAGATGCGCAACCTCAGATCCGTAGGAAAATTGCCCCTTGTCTGAAGGACACTGCACGGTAACGAAAAGCTCTCCCTTGTTTGAATAGCGTCGCAGCACACTGAACGGCAACAGAAAGTTGCCCCTTGTTTGAATAGTACCGCAGCACCTGTATGGCAACGGAAAGTTGCCCCTTGTTTGAATAGCACTGCAACACATGGCAACCAGTCCTCACAGTGACAATTACAACCGAATTCTCGGATACAGAGAAGACAGAGATCACCAGAACCATCACATGGACATAGTCGATTTGGAAGTGTTTATGGCTGGATTTCAGAATGAAGTTGCCTACATATCCCAAACATGGGAATCAAGCCTTACGTAGTTCGAGTTAAGGTACACTCGGGTATTAACCTCTCCTTTTGCGCTCTAACTTTTGCCAAGGCCGTCCTTCCGAGTTTTCAACCTTGTGAGCTTTGTTCTTCTTTTCTTTTCTTTTCTTTTTTCTTTGTTTTCATCTTTCTTTGCATTTTTTCTTTTTTTTTTGTTCTTTTCTTTTCTCTTTTTTCATTTGCTCTAACTTTTGCCTGGGTCACCCTTCCGAGTTTTCGGCCTAGCGAGCCTCTCAAGGGTAAAAGTGTAGCTTTGTCCATGTTAAATGGTCGTAGGATCTCGAAGCCATCTGTATCTAGGAGAATGGCTGCTGTTTGCTGATGACGTAGGAGTCCACCCAATGGAGGGCTAAATTTGCCCCTAGTGTTGTGGATAGGAACTCGGTTGTCCTTCAGCAATACTTTGTTCTTTCCTCCCTTCTGGGATTTGGCATTCTTGCCGATCTTCGTTAGTTTGAACAATGTCCCAATTTTTGACTCTTCGAGCACATTTGACATTCTTGCCCCTAGTTCAAGGGTTACTTCTGATTTAGCTTCACAAGCTTCTTTGATCAATCTGATCTCTTTGATCTGACTTTCTTGCCTTTTGTTCGAGGGCTGCTTCAAATCTGGCCACACAGGCCTCACATTGTGATTAACCTTAGAACATTTCGAATTCAGATTCAAGGTTTGAAACAAAGGGGTCGAGTCTCGAGGTTGAGAGCGATCATAAACTACACAATCTCAAGAGCGATTCCACACAGGTCTTCGCAGGACTGCGCAAAACATTTTTTGAAATCTTTTAAGAAAGCGACTAGTCGCTCGCGCTGAAGATAATGTAAAACCAATCTAGTTCAGGCTAGGATCCTTCCCAGTACTCATACTAACAAGCATGATCTTAATCATTAAGGGCTTAGCACGCCTCTCTTTCTTTCAATTGATCAAATTTTTGCAAATCCTGAGGAATTCCTTCCTCTTTGTTTTCACCACAGTGTTCAAAAAGTTTTGAAAAACTTAAGTCAAATACAATGATTTCAAGGCACAGAAAAGACACAGTTTTTTAGTCATATACTAACATCTCACTCAGAACTTCTGGCACAACTGGCACAGGGTAGAAGTAAACACAAAAGCATGAAAATTACTGCTGTTTCATTCAGATCTATTGGCACAACTGGTTCCACGGCAGAAACAGACTCAAAATAGTGTAAAAGACAAACACAAAACAAGCAAGTGATATCCGAGGTAACACCCCCGAAATCACCTGACTCTAACAAAACGGGACTGACTCGATGCAACAAGACAGACCCGACACCCAAGTCAGAAAGTACAAAAAGAAAAAGAAAAAGGAAAAAAAACTAGCATTCGCAAATGCTCAAAACAGTGCGTGCCATACACCATATCTGGAGTAAACTGAGATCACATTATCCCCTGATCACATCACATTATCCACTGGGTTCACAGATCCGATGACGTTAGACTTTGCTGAGATTGATGGGAGGACGACCCCGTTGTCAAACAAATCCTGTACTTCGTGGTGAAGACGAAAGCAATTGTCGGTGGTGTGACCGGTCTGTTGATGGTACGCACAGTACTGGGTAGCGTCATGACCAGGTGGAAGACGACCAGGGAGAGGCTAAGGCTCGAGGGGTTTAAGATGCCCCTTTTCATAAGCGGTTAAGTAAAAAGGAGAAAGAAATGGGGATTGGAAGACATGCCCTAAAACTAACCATCATAAGCGGTTAAGTAAAAAGGAGAAAGAAATGGGGATTGGAAGACATGCATCACACACACGCACGCTTATTACAACAGTATGCCCTCTCGAAGGAGGGACTGAATAAAGAGCTAACTAGCTAATCTAAGCTATTCAACTAATTATTACGCAATGAATTAATTAACTAATCCTAGTTAACTAATTATTATAAAACAAATTGAAAAGCTAACGCATTAACAATTAAAGTACAAACCAAAGCATAAGCTAGCTATCTAAGCATGGAAGCTAAAGAAAGCAATAAAACAGGAGCCTCAGAGGGAGAAGGATGCATGCATGTCCGGTTGCCTCGTTCGGAAATCCAATGCGATGCCCCGATTTGCCTCTGTTTTCATTTGTTCTCAGAACACTGCAACAAGCTCTAGAAAGCTGAAACTTCACCTTGGGAGCCTTGTGGGAGGGTGGCCGACCAGTTGTTGTTGCTGAATTCCAATTTTTTGCAACAGAGAGCAAGAAAGTGCATGGCAATGTATTTGCAACATATGTGGGCACAACCATCCTCCCTATCATATGATGACCTCAAGAGAGTGTGGTTCTCGACCCTCGGGCCACCAATTGCGTATTTCAATGCATGATGGCCGAGAGGCGAAGTTACACAATTCAATGTAAAATGAATGCACAAGTAAACACATAAAGCCTAAAACTCTATCATGTATGATCAAAAGCGTCGGCGACCAGGAATTGAGGCACGTCTCATCACTTTAAGTATGAAATGTCCCTCTTTTTCCGTGTTTGGACTAACACCTATTCCAAACAAAATGCAACACGTAACATGGCATGCACAATCCTATGCAACATGGAGTATGGAAAATGCAATGCAACACAAGCATGCAAATATGCAATATGAATTAAGCATGCAAACATGCAATGCAATATGAACAACCTAACAAGGCTAATGGCATGCACAATGCTAATGCATGCAACAACAAGCATACACAATGCAAATATGAATTAGCATGCACAATGGAATGATACAACCTAAGCATACACAATGCAAAGTATTAGGCATACACAATGCGATGAACAACATGGCATACACAATGCGGTGTAATATAAGCATGCAAACAACATGCAATAAGACATGCACAATGGACCTAAACCAAAATGAGTAGACCTTAGCCAGCCCAAATCAGTGGCCATAATGCTAAAGCAAAGGCACCGAAAACACATGCAAACAAGCATGCCAATTGGCTCACCCATTGAGGCACTAAGGTGCAACTCTCAAGAGAAATTAAAGAGTGAAAAGCATGGAAGTGTAACAACACTAAGTGTTCTGAAATGAAGTAAGAAATGATGCCAAATCATTTAAACAACACAAGTAGAGCATGCAAAGGTCCTTAAAGCATGGAGCTAGCAAAGAGCACTACAAAAGAGGCATGAAATACAAGGCACAAATGCATAAACCAAGTATGGACAGAGCTCACATAGGTCAAAACAAGGACCTAAACATGCTGAGATGAGGGCTCAAAGGCCTAGGCATGCAAGCATTCAAGCTAATCCATAAACTAGGCAACAATACACAACACTCAAAGACACTTAAAGCATGAATGAAGTGGGAATATGGCAATGGTACATGCTTTGAAATCAAGTGTTAAATGATTCCAAATCTTCCAAATAACTCAAAGATAACATGCATGAAGCATTAAAACACAAAGCTAGCAAGGCCAATTACACTACAGCTATACAAAGCATGAAGCATATGACAAAGGCAACCCAAAATAGTCCTAGAACATGTTAAAATGAGTCTAAAACATGCATGGAAGGGAGTCAAAACAAGCTGTCATGGCGAGCATGAGGCATGATGCATACAAGGCAAATAAGGTGGATTACACTACACCTATTAAGACCAAGGATGCGATGACTCAACCAACAAAAAATCAGAGTTATATCATGGCAAGATAACCCCAAAAACACGTTGAAATGATGGCTCGCAAGCTATGGCATGAAGGCATACACAATGATTCATGATAAGGCATAAAGGGGCAAACCCTCCAACGCATTGATTAAGTGACAAATGTGAATATATGGACATGAAACATGAACTGAAATCACATTACAAATGATGCCAAATCATTGAAATAGGCCAAGCAAAGCATGCTAGTGGACTCAATACACAAAGCTAACAAGCTAGATTGAACCAAGGCTATACAAAGCAAGTCATGCATGACCAAAACAACACAAATCAGACCTTAAACATGCTAAAACATGAACAAAGTCTCCTCAGAGCTAAGCCAAAAGCAAGCTAAAATGACATGTCAAAGCATGATGCATGTTAGGCTATTTCATGGGATTGCACTAGAAGTGCATGGAGCACGAAAAGGCCAACCAAACCAAACCAAAATAGAGTCATGACATTGCAAAACATCACCAAAAACATGCTCAAATGGAAAGAAAAGAAGCTAGAATGACATGCTACTTCATGAAGCATACAAACTAGTTTAAGAGATTTACATTACAAGAGTATTAGCCATGCAAGAGCCAACCAAACCAACCCAAAAAAGATCTAAGGCATGTTAAAATAACACCAAAAACCTACTGAGATGGCCCCAAAACAAGCTAGAAACACATGCTCAAACATGAGGCATACAAGACTAGTTTGTGTGATTTACACTACAAGTGTATTAGGCATGCATGGAGTGACAAAACCACGCAAAAATAGTGGCATGCCACAGCAAAATAACCACAAATATATGCTAAGATATGGCCAACATGAACTTAACAAACGTGCTCACATATGAGGCATTCAAAGCAAGTAAACAAGACACAAAGGAGAGGAGATGACCCTCTCCTATTTAGGACTCCAAAACCACATTTCCACCACTAAAAATCCTTTGGATTTCAGTGGTAGAAAGGTCATGCAATTGTTTCAACAAGAGCCTAAAGGGATGGTTCAAAACAAGGCCTAAGAGGGGGTAGATCACCCCCAACAAAAAAGTGACCTGAAACAACTATTTTAAGAACTTAAAAATAGAACTTTTTCTAGTTAAGAGTTAAGCTTAAAACAACATGCAAGAAGGGCTAAAAGCTTAACCAAGAATGGGGAATTTAAAGGTCAAAGACTCACCCTTAAAGACCTTCTTTACTACTGCAACTTCAGCAAGTTTTTCAAGTTCAAATCAACCCAAGAACACCAAAAACAACTTCAAGAAGCCTCAACAACACAAGCAAGGTGTTTGAGTGTGTGTTTGTGTACAAAAGTGAGACAAATCTATACTTTAAGGCACAAAACAAGAGAGAAATGAAGATGTATAGATATAGCTTATATGTATGGCTCAAGGAGGTTTTTCTGAACCTAGAGGAGGGAGGGAGAGCCTCCCTCTTATAGAGAACAAAAGGCAAAGCTTCTCCAGGAAGCTAAGCATCAAACAAATCCCTCCATACACGTGTATGGAGGATGGCTCCAATGCCCTCCAGCTACAGCTGGAGGAAAATATCTCCAAAAAGGTACCAAAAAGCAACTGACCACTTGAAGTGGTTGGCCGACCACTTCAAGTGGTCTTCCAAGACAAAAACTGGTCGGCCATAGGTAGGAGAGGTCCAGACACCAAAAACAAGCAAGTGGTGTGGAGGCCAACCAGAAAAAGTGGCCCAAAGACCAAGAAAGCCAGTTGTCCGGCCAGAAAACTGGCTGGCAGGAGAAAAAGTGGTCTCCCACCCTTGTACCACCTTGCAAACAAGGAAAAGAAGGTTTGTACCAAAAACAAACCAAAGCGGATGCAAGACGAGAGATTGGGAGGCAAAACACGTGGCCGAAAGCCTCGAAAACCAGTCTACAGGCATCGAAAGTGGTATGCGGCCACAAAAGTGGTCTCCTGAACCACAGTGTCCATCTAGGTAGAGGCAACAAGGTGTGGTTCAAAAACCACGCCAAACGGAGAACATTAAGCAGTCCCGAGACAAGGCGTATGGTCGAAGGCTCCAAAAATCGGAAACTAGTCTCCAAATAGGAAAAGTGGCCTACGACCACAAAAAGTGGTCTACGACCACAAAGAGATGGTCTGCAAGACCACTCCCTCCCTCTGGGAAGAGAAAGCCAGATTCAATCCACAAACTGAGCCAAAGCACAAAGAGTTTAGAGGCCCGGAGGCAAGGCTCTTAGCCAAAACTCCGAAACCTCTAAACGAGCACAACATGCACCATCACCGAGTGCTTAATTGATGACGTCTGAGTCTTAAGGTTGGTCAAAAATGGGGTCTCTACAGGCATATGAATGCAACACTCGATAACATGCTTTGAAACACGTATTCAAGAAAGTGTATTGAAATACAATGTAGTTTGAATGATGCACACATGCAAACATAAGAATGCTAATTGAAATATGCCCTAAAACTAACCACCAAAAGATGATAAGTAAAAGGGAGAAAGACGTGGGGTTGGAAGACATGCATCACACACACGCGCACTTATTACAAAATTTGCCCTCTCGACGGAGGGTCCGAATAATAAGCTAACTAGCTACGCTAATTAAACTAATTATTACAAACCAAAACTAATTAACTATTCCTAGTTAACTAATTATTACAAAACAAATCGATTAATTAAGCACATTAACTAATTAAGTACAAAACCGACAAATTAGCTGACTAAGTAAAGCAGCTACAGCAGTTAAAAGAGGTCCTCGGGGCGAGAGGTGCATGCATGCTCGATCGCCTCACTCGGAAATCCATTGCTATGCCCAGAATTGCCTCTGTTTGCATTTGATTTGATCTCTGAAAAGTGTACTAACTTCGAGATTGCTTCTGCTCCAACATAGGGACCTCCTAGTGGGCTGCCGACCAGAAAAGGGGGCTGTAGACTAGAAAAACTGGTTGTAGACCAGAAAAAGTGGTCGGTTGACCACCCCTACTGGTCGGCCGACTAGTTAATTTGTCAAGCTCCATTTTTGCTACAACAGAGAACAATAAGGGGCATAACAGTGTATTTGCAAGATATGTGTGCACAACCACCCTCCATATCATTTCTCAAGCTCAAGGGAGTGCGGTACTCGACTCTTGGGCTACCAACCGAACATCACAATGCACGATGGCCGAGAAGCCAAGTTTGCACAAGTCAATGTCAGTGAATGCACACAAATAACACATAAGGGCCTCCACCTCTATCATTCTTGATCAAGAGGGTCGGCGACCAAGAAATGCTACAGGTTTCAAACACTATGCAATGCAAACAAGATGCTTAGCTTTTGATGCTAAAGTGACATGCACAAGACTCTAACACGCGAGTAATGCATGCAAGACATGGTAAGGGGCTAAAATCATTAAAACTAGTGAAGTGTATTACACATGGGGCATGCATTATCAATCTCAAATGGTCAAACCGGCTATGGACAGACCTATATCATGTCAAAATAGAGGCCAAAACCTCCTGAGACGTGGGCATAAGAAGCTAGAAATGCATGCTCATATGATGGCTCATAAACAAGGCATAAAGGCACAACTCTTAAACACAATTACAGAGTGATAAACATGAGAGTATGGAAAATATATAAGCTCTGAAATACCATGCCAAATGATTCCAAGGCATGCAAACATCACAAGTATAGCATGATAGGGGCCTCAAAACTCAAGACTAGTGAAGCCATTTACACTATAGCTATACAAAGCAAGCCCCATAAGGCCAAGGACACACAAAATAGTACTAAATCATGTCAAAAAAATTCCAAAAACATGCATGGAGTATAGCTAACGCATGCTATAATGGAATGCCAAAACACCAAGTACACTAGGCTATTGAGCATGATTGCACTATAAGTGCAAAAACCAAGCAAGAGGTGACCCCACCAACCAAAAATAGAGTTATGGCATGCCAAAAAAACAACAAAATTAGGCTGAGACTAAGCCAAAACATGCTAGAATAACAAGCTAACTCATTAGGCATGCAAGCCTAGCAAAGAGGATTTACACTACAAGTGTAAGAAGAATGCAACAAGTGATCAAACCAACTGAAAAAAGAGTTATAACATGTTAAAAAAGTCACAAAAAAATGCTCAAACTAAGTCTCAAGAAGGGAGAAATACATGCTCATTTGATAGGCCAACAATACATGCCAACAAGACAAGAGGAGAGGGGACCACCCCCTCCTATTTTGGACCTCAAAACATGGTTTCCACCATGGAAACACCTCTGATTTTCAGTGGTAAAAGTCCAAAAAAGTTGGATTTGAAGGTGGTGAGAAGTTGCACAAAAGGCCTCACAAGCCAAAGAACAAAAAGGGAGAACAACCCCCTAGCCAAATAAGGCTCAAACTAACACTTTTAGGACTGAAAAATAGCGGAAATATAGAGGTTTTGTAGTTCAACACCACCCCAAAAATAGCCCAAAAATGGTTGAAAACTATGGCAAAACAATAGTGCACAAAGAGCTTAAAAGGGATAAGAGGTTACCTTTGAAGCACAGTAGCAAATCAGCCGCTTTTCTGAGCCAAACAACCTTCCAACAGCCCAAAAATAGGTTCCAAGGGACCTCAGCCCAATGGTGATCAACTTTAGTTAAGGGTCTCTTTGCAAAAGTGTAGAGAATTCTAAGCTTAAGGCTCAAAAACAAGAGGAGAAGGAGAGAATTCTAGAGAGAGAGAGAGAGAGAGAGTCTTCAGCTCTACAATTCCTAGAGAGAGAGGACTTTTAGTATGAGAAGGTCCCACAATTTCCAACCTTGAAATATATGAGATATGGCTCAATATATAGAAATATATGAGCATTGGTCGAAATATCTCAATTCAGAAATATCTGAGACAGTCTGGAACAGCTGGAGCAAAATATCTGCCAATTTTGGGCTTCCTGGAAATTTCTGGCCGACCGACCGACCACCCCAACTGGCCGACCGACCATTTTTTCTTGTTGAAAAGGATCATTTCTGGTCAGCATATGGTTGGCATGCTCCATTTGTTGTCGGCACATTTCCTTAGTGGTCAGCAGCAAAAATCAGTCCTGGTCCCCGACTTGAAGCAAGCATAAATCCTTCATTTGGATGCCTTTTCAGGTCATTCTCCAGCCTAAACTGAAGCCCCAGAAGTCTTCTTTCCAATGGTAGTAGCCTCACATCAAAATTCCAAGTGTGGTAAGAGATATCCCTCTTTTAGTGAAGCCTGCTTAGTTTCGGTCCAATCAGATTGATGCCTAACTTCCAACAACCATATCTCTCCCATCCGGACTCGGATTGAGGAGATTCTTGAATACAAAATGAAGCCCCGAAAGTCTTCTCTCCAACGGTGGTGGCCTCATAGCTGAAATCAAAGTGTACAAATGGATAGGCCCGATTTAGCGAGGGCCGCTTGACTCTCTCTTAACGGTTCATGCCCATCTTCTTCTCCAACTGGGTTTCTTCCCTCTTCTCCTCTTTTCCTCAACTCCGAACCCCTAAAAAAGGTTTTTTGAAAGATTTTCAAAGATTTCATCTCTCTTTCATTCATTTCCACTCTGTCCTGACTCGGTTTATCGAAAAGTGCAACATTTAACGAAATGTGAGCCTCGGAGCATCGCAGAAACCTTTTTCAAAATATTTTGAAAGAGAGGGTTTTAAGGTCTAAAAACCATGCAAAATAGTTTTGGTCCAAAAAGGGGTGTGAGGTTTGTATTTGACACTCTCCTTGCTAAACAAATCGACCCTTTGCATAGCATAGCCTGCATCACTAAGTAAACAATCAGTAGCGCCCAAGTCTTAAGGGCAGTCAAAAATGGGGTGTCTACACTCTTTTATCAAAGTTAGAGAACTCTTCGAGGGCTATGTAGTGTGTGGTGGAGATCGGGTTTCGACACCATTGGTTTTGGTGGCTTTCTTCTCTCTTTCCTTCAAGAACTTGAGGTAGGGACTTTCTCTGAGTCATATATACATAGTTGCTAGTTATGTTGCTGTTAGAACTCTTTCTTGTCGGGTTGAACTTGATTTTGACTCATGAGTTGTGGATGATTTTTAAATGTGCAAAGTGTTCTATAAAAACCCTTGAGATTTTAAGCCTTATTGTTGTAGAGAAGTGTTATTTGTCACACTAAGTGAAGAGAGTGTGATAGATACATAAAAGGTGACGAAGTGTGATAGATATACTAACTGAACATGTGTGATAGATATAGAAAAGGTGAAGGAAGTGTAATAGATACACTAGGTGAATAAAGTGTGATAGATACACTAAGTGAACATGTGTGATAGATACACAAAAGGTGAACGAAGTGTGATAGATACACTAAGTGAACATGTGGGATAGATACACAAAAGGTGAACGAAGTGTGATAGATACACTAAGTGAACATGTGTGATAGATACACAAAAGGGAACAATGTGTGATAGATACACTAAGTGAACATGTGTGATAGATACACAAAAGGTGAACGAAGTGTGATAGATACACTAAGTGAACATGTGTGATAGATACACAAAAGGTGAACGAAGTGTGATAGATACACTAAGTGAACAAAGCATGATAGATACACTAAATGAACAAAGTGTTATAGATACACTAAGGTGAACAATCTTAAACGAAACTTCTCTAAATGAACTGCACAACCAATATCGCCTGGTTGCGCTAGCTTCAAATGAACCATACATACAATATCGTGCATGAATGAGAAAGAAACTTGATAGGTACATTGCAATACAATGCATGATGTTTAAGGAATGCAATAAACAAACATAGCGGCGCTTTAGAAAGCACCTTATGGGGTGAGTGGCGATGAACCGCTCTACTCTGGGGATCTCCTCTTGTGTTCTTCAAACTCTTACCTCTAACTCACAGTATAAAAGTTCTGAAATGCCGACAAGGATTCTTCATGTAGAATACTTTGGATGCCACTTTTCTTCTTGACCATATTCACAATTTTCCCTATTCTCCAACGGGGTGACAAACTAGGTTGGTTCAGTATCCAAAATTGAGGTGCATACACGCTATCTCAACCTATGGGGCTTCCATACAGATTTCAAGCTGGGGATACACCCCTGGGTATTTAAACTAGACTTTAGTCTCGAAAATCCTGAACCATTGCGTTCTAGGCATGGGCCATTCAAACTCTAGTTTCCACCGTCGCAGTTGGTTTCCTAGGAACTCATTGCAAACACAGCCAACATGTCTCTGGTAGGGAAATGGTGCTTGGAGAGAGCACTTCTGATCGCCATTCTGGCTTGAAGCAGGCTTAAGCTTGAGCCTTCAGCTTGAGGTAGAGGCACACTCATACTTCGGAGCATTGACAAGGCTTGAAGAGGTACATTCGGAATGCAATCTCGAAACTTTCTGAAGTTGAAACACATTACGATGCCCCACAATTTCCTTTTTTTCTTTTGCTTTGCAGTCTGGAACCTATGTAGCTTCAGATAGGTCCTTGTTCTATTATTCTCACATGACCTGGGTTGAACCCTACAGTTTTATGAAAGAACAAATCCTGTTTTGCACATATGGAGAACGGCACAGCACTCTAAGCACAAAACAATTTATTTTTGAAATTGAAATTGAGAAATGAGTTTTTGACTGGGTATTGAGCCTACGACTGAACACAGCCAAAATGACTCAACAAAGGAAAACAAAAGGTAAAACAACCTGAACACACTATTGACACTCGAAACGACTCAAAACAAGAATCGAGACACACAAAAACAACAAACATAACACTCAGATGTGTTCCAACAGTGGGAGACCTCTCAGTTGGCGAGGAGCCTGTTTCTTCGGGTATTGTTTCCTACCGTTTCTTATTTGTGATTCTCACATCACTTGGCACTCAATCTCTTTTTTTTTTTTCTGAAAAAACCCTTTTCTCACTTTTTCTCTTAGCGCACATCTCTCTATTCTTCAATCTCTCATTTTTTATCCCTCCCATGGGTGGTTGATGGATAAACAAGAAGTTGCGGGCTCTTGCCCCTAGCATTCTGCTAGATTCTCTTTGTTCTGCTCACAACAGTGAGCTTTCCCACAGAGGGGGTTGTGATATGGTTGGATAAACAGCAGATCTGCAGTTGACATCGATTGATGATGCCCTTGGCCAGTTCGGATGTGATCAGACCTGTCTAGATAAGGGGGTGGAATATCTTGATCCATTCTAGTTTGTGCTTCGTACTTAGCTTGATACCTCGCTGCTTGGAGGATGAGAGAGCTTTCAACCCTTTACTGTTAGCTTCAGTTGTGCCTTTTTCTGGAAAATATGGTGCCTCTTCTGGCAAGTAT
Organism: Camellia sinensis; assembly: GCF_055761805.1. NCBI lineage: Eukaryota > Viridiplantae > Streptophyta > Magnoliopsida > Ericales > Theaceae > Camellia > Camellia sinensis. Next base: position 222,387,251 of record NC_138965.1, on the reverse strand, counting down.
GATGCCCTTTCTAGAAAGTATGCTGACAATGGGGGAACAAACAGGAAACCTGACTCAATTATGCTCCTAGTTCATCATTTTGACCATTTTTTGTTTTTAGCTTTCTACTAAAACAATTTTGACCAAAATGAGAGTTAGATTAACGTACTCGTTGAATTTTATGATTTGAAATCATGCAAGTCAGGTTATGAGCACTGAAAATTTTCCTTTTTTATTGGGTCCAAGACATGGTCCAGTTTTGGAAAAAATAGAATAATTTTGAGAAAATTAGTCAACCTCATTATAAATGCTCAAAACTGTTTTTACAAATGGCCACTACTCGACTAACACGGAATGTACTCTTGAGATGCACAACCTTGGATCCAAAATAATGGAAAATTGCCCCTTGTTTGAATAGCACCGCAGCACACTGAACGACAATGGAAAGTTAACCCTTGTTTGAATAGTACCGCAGCACACTATAACCAGTTCTCATAATGAAGGTCACAACTGAACTCTTGGATACAAAAATGACAAAGATGACCCGTTCAATCTCATGGACAGGACAATTGAATTTGAAGTGTTTACAGCTGGACTTCAAAATGAAGTTGCCTACGTATCCTAAAGATGGGAATCAAGCCTTACGTAGTTCAAGGTTAAGGAACACTCGGGTATTAACCTCTCCTTTTGCGCTCTAACTTTTGCCAAGTTCACCCTTTCGAGTTTTCAACCTTGCGAGCTCAGTTTTTCTTTTCTTCTCATTTTTTTCTTTTCTTTTCTTCTTTTCATTTCTTTTTCATTTTCTTTTTTTGTTCTTTGTATTTTTTCATTTACTTTTCTTTTCTGCTCTCCTTTTTCTCTACTCTAACTTTTGCTTGGGTCGTCCTTCCGAGTTTTCGGCCCAACGAGCCTTTCAAGAATAAAAAGGTTTAACTGGTCCATGTTGATCAGTTTGAGATCTCAAAGCCATCTGAATCCAGGAGAATGGCTGTTGTTCGCTGATGATGTAGGAGTCCATCCAATTGGGGACTGAATTTGCCCCTAGTGTTGCGGATAGGAACTCGATTGTCCTTCAGCAATACTTTCTTCTTCCAGCTACTGGAATTTGCCTTTCTTTCCAGTCTTCATTAGTTTGCAGAATGATCCATCTTTTGAATCTTTGAGCACATCTGACATTTTTACCCCTAGTTCAAGGGATGCTTCTGATCCAGCTACGCAAGCTTCCTTTGATAACACCTGACCTTCTTGATCTGACATTCTTGCCCCTAGTTCAAGGACTGCTTCAAATTTGGTTTGGCCGGCCTCCTTTGATGTCATACGACCTTATTGCCCCTTCTTCATGGGCTACTTCAAATCTGGCCATACAAACCTCACATTGTGGTTGACCGTTGAACATTCTGAATCCAAGTTCAAGGTTTGAAAGCAAAATGGGCTGAGTCTCGAGGCTGAGAGCGATCCTATGCTGCACAATCTCAAGATTAATTCCATACAGGTCTTCGCAGGACCACGCAAAACATTTTTTTGAAATCTTTTAAGAAAGTGACTAGTCGCTCGCGTTGAAGACAATGTAGAACCAATCTGGATCAAGCCAGGATCCTTCTTAGTACTCACATTAACAAACATGATCTCTTTCATTAAGGGCTTAGCACACCTCTCTTTCTCTCAATTGATCAAATTTTTACAAATCCCGAGGAATTCTTTCCTCTTTGTTTTCATCACAATGTTCAAAAAGTTTTGAAAAACTTAGGTCAATGCAATAATTTCAAGGCACAGAAAACTAGGTGAAAAGCACTGTCGTTTCGTTCAAATCTTCTGCCACGACTGGCTCAAGGTAGAAACAAACACAAAAGTGTGAAAATCACTGTTGTTTCATTCAGATCTTCTAGCGCAACTGGCTACACGGCAGGAACAGACTCAAAAGAAAGAGTGCAAAAGACAAAACACAAAACAGGATAGTGATGTCCGAGGTAACACCCCCGAAATCACCTAACTCCGACACAAAAGGGCTGACTCGATACAACAAGACATACTCAGCTGACTTAGTACAAAAAGACTGACTTAATACAACACAATAAAACTGACTTAATACCCAAGTCAGAAAGTACAATAAACAGCATTTACACATTGCTCAAAACAGTGCATGCCATCCATCACATCTGCAGTAAACTGAGCACCATCTGCAGGCGGTTCATCCCCCGATCACATCACATTATCTCCCAAGTTCACTGATCCAGTGCCGATAGACTTTGTAAGACTGGTGTGACGATGGCCTTGTTGTCAATCAGATCTTGTATATCATGGCGAAGACGAAAGCAACTGTCAGTGTCATGATCGGTTTGTTGATGAAAGGCACAATACTTAGTCGAGTCATGCTTTGGAGGGAGAGAATCGGGTAGAGTCCATTGTTCCAACGGTTTCAGATGTCTTTTCTTGAGTAGGACCCCTAGAGCTTTTGACAAAGGCATATAAAGTGGGGTAAAAACCCTCTTGCCTCGATGCGGGTATTTGGCTATTTGTGAGCTGGTTCCGGACGCACCGGTGAATGGGGTGGCTGTTTTTGGTGTGGTGGTGGTGACCATTCCAACTTCAGAAGATCTTGCAACTGCATCACCACTGGTGGTCGCATTCGAACTGCGTGTATAACCCTTCTTGGGTGACTCCCTTTCGTGACCAATCAGACCTTGTTTCATTGCGTCTTCAATTTGTACCCCAATCTCGTGTAAATCCGCAAAGGTGGGAAGGGGTAAGACGATCATTTTCTGCATTAGGTTAGGTTGCAGGTTGCGCATAACCATCCTTATCTGATCTTTCTCGACCGGCCTAGTGGTCATTGTAGAAGCTTTGGCCCTCCAACGTGTTACAAAGTCAGAGAAGCCCTTTTTCGGCTCTTGCTTGGTTGTCTCGAGATCACGAGTCATGACCTCGATTTGCATGTTGTATGAATACTGGGCGACGAAGGCCTCGGCCATCTCTTCCCAACTTCTCTTCACTGAGTCCTCCAACTTAGCGTACCAGATGGCTGCAATACCCGATAGGGTCCGACCAAAGAGGGAAAGTTTCTGCAGTATGGAGAGGCCCGTTGGCCGTAAGATATCTGAGAACAACCGCAGATGTACCATTGGATCTCCAGAACCGTCAAAACAGTCTATATGCGGCATCTTGAACCGATCCGACAAAGTCACCGCCGAGTCGGTATAACCATCATCTATGTCTGGAATGGAATTAACGCCCTGTGCTCTTTTAAACAGCTTTTCTAGGTTACTCACTTTCTGTGCTGTTGGATCCACCTCAAAGTCAGATGGTGTGTCCACTGGATTAGCCGGTGCTTTGGACAACTGAGGTAGGATTGGGGGTGGAACTGGCCCTGTTGGGACGTCTGTATTTTCCTGGACGTGAGCTGCCTCCCCAGGTGTTAGAACCATAGGTGGGGGTGGGAGTGGATGCGAAGCAGACGCTCTGGCTTGGTGGAGTTGCTGTTTCTGCTGAAGTCTAGCAATTAGGTCTGCTTGTTGAGCCACAACCTTTGCTTGACGTGCAGTAACCTCCGCCTGGCGGGCAGCATCCCGCTGCATGGCCTGCATGGTCTCTTAGAGTTGGCGCATCATGTCCTCCATGCTAACTGTAAAACACTGATCAGACTGAACAGGTGTGTGTCCTCTTTCTGAGGTAGAAGCAGATATCTTAGCCCAACTGCGCATAGGTGAGGTGGATAAGGACCGCTGATTTGGTAACTGCGGCACTGCTGATCTTTGCCTGAGTGGCCCTTCTTTGCCTTACCACTGGTGAAGGAAACACTGGTTGCCTTTGAACTGAATCTCTGACCTGACAAAGTCTATTAGCATAAGTCTGGTGTATCCGGGGGACATCGGAGCCTTCTGAAGCTATGGTTCCAGGAGTACCTAGCAAAAGAGAAAGCAGACAACACCACAGCCTGATTTTACCAAAATAGATATGAGCGTAGCTGAGTAACTGTGCTCTCTATTGAATTTTGCCCAAAATTATGCCTGTAAACTGATACCGTCAGGCTGATACTCAAACTTGCAACTAATACATACATCCCTGTAGAGACACACTCTGACAGCACATAGCAAGCAAGTGAGAGCCAAAACACCCCTATGGTGGGGTAAGGTTTCCCTGTCCTATATTGTTAGGATCTAGGGTTTCACTACGCACGCATGCAGTTTAAAACAACCTACATTCGGGTAAGTAACTTGTCTTAGTTTGGAACAGTCTCTATGGCTTCCGATATGCACTAGGTCGAATGGTTAAATAGGGTGCCTCGGCAAAAACTGACGTTTGTGTTCCCATCGTGGCAGAGCCCGTAACCTATTAGCCTTGTGGCATGCTTTTCCAAGCAAGCCTCCGGCAAACCATTCAGGAATAACATATGGCAAACACGGTGACTTTGACGCACCAATGCAAATGCAATGCAAAGAAACATATAAGTGTAAACAAAACAACATATCATGATGTTTGAGTCAGGTTCTCAAAATCCCCAGCAGAGTTGCCAGAAACTGTAGACCGCCCGAACTCGCTCCACGTGCCCCCTTTTGGAGAGGGACCGAATGGTGTTCTTAGCTACTACAGTTCGGACTCCTGTCACGGTTCTGAATCTAATCTCACAAAGTTCAATGTAAGATTGATAAATCACCAAAGAGTCCAAATCTAGCAAATTGTTTTGAAAAATCAATTTTAATCAAAAAGCGCCAAACATGGACTGCTTTGCCAGATTTCAGAGTCGCCACCTAAATATTTTGTTTTAGGAAATTTAGGAAACCTTGACTCATGCCTAAGGCCACGTGTCCGTCATCACCAAAGTTGCCTCGGCTCAGGAACTTGGGTACGAGAGGGGAAGGTCATGAAATGAGCACCCCCGCTCGCCCGATGAAAGGATCGGCCTCTACTAAACATGATATGTTGTTTTATAAACCTCATGTGTTCTTATCCGGATTATTAGCTAACTTACTATATGATGTGCACAAGATACAAGTATAGACTCAATCACTCAATTTGAAACAAAACATCTCATGTTTGTTTTTTCGAAAATGGTTTGAAGATGCTACTCGTAAGTAGAGGCTAAAACGCAGATTTGCCACCCTCAAGTGGGCTTAAAACAACATTTGATGAATTGTTCCAATTCAAGCAATAAAGCCTCCATCCACAGGCATTCATGCAGTTAAATCACTTAAGCATATAGCCTCATGGAAAGCATGCTAACATGGCAGCACTCACACTCATGCAAGGATGCTAAAGCGAAAACACTTATAGTGTACTCTAAGCCAAAACAAAAGCTAGTTAGAAATATGCATGATCCGAACTATACAAGATGCCTAATGCAACACATGCAACTAAATAGGCTCGGCTATCTAAGATGGCATATGGATGTAACACTTGATAACATGCTTTGAAACACTATAGACACCCCATTTTTGGCCAACCTGAAGACTCAGATGTCATCGTTTGAGCGCTCGATGATTCTGCTTGTTTGTGCTCGTTTCGAGTTTCCAGAGTTTTCGGCTGAGTGCCTTGCTTTCGGGCCTCTGAACTCTTTGTGTTTTGGCTTGGTTTGTAGACCATGCCTTGTTGACCTTGCCTGGAGGGAGAGAGGGGTCTGCAGACCACTCTTTGTGGTCGTAGACCAATTTTCCCTCTTGTAGACTAGTTTTCGGTTTCCGAAGCCTTCGGCCGAGCGCCTTGTCTCGGGACCTCTTAACGTTCTTGTAGACACCCCATTTTTGACCGTCCTCAAGACTTGGACGTCACCGTTTGAACACTCGGTCATCATCCATGTTCGTGTTTATATTGAGTTCTCGGAGGTCTCGGTCACGCGCCTTGCCTCAAGATCTCTCAACTTGACTATTCTGTGCTTGGTTATGGACCAAACACTTGTGTTTTTCTGCTTTTGAGGGAAGAGGGTGGCTTGTTGGCCATCCCCTCAACCTACCGGCCAAGGCATGAAGCCATCGCCCCTTTATCTTGCCACCAGCCAAAAGTATTGGCCGATCGGCACTGTATTTGGTTGGTCGGCCACCTTTGTCGGTCAATCGGCCACTTTTTCCAGCTGGCCCCTTTCCATCTACTTTTGGCAGATATTTTGTGCCAGCTGGCACAGTTGGCACGCACAATTACCCCCCCTCCATACACGTGTATGGAGGGATTTTAGCCTTACTTAGCTTCTCCAAGAAGCTTTGCAAAATTGCAAAATTGGTTTTCAATAAAAGGAGAGCTTCCTCTCCCTTTCCAGGGGTTCTAGAAATCTGATATACAAGTTAGATATATCTCTCTCTATATCTCCCTCTCTCTAGATTTGTGTGTGTGTTTGAGCTCAAAAATGTGTTTTGTTCTTACTATTGCACATAAACACCTAGCATTACACTATCCTTGGTTGCTGAGGCACTAGAAGGTTGATCTTAGAGTTCTTGAGCTAGTTTTGATCCAAGAAAGTTGCTGGAGTTGGTGTTCTTGAAGGTGTTCTTCAAGGGTGAGCAAACTACTGATTTTGTATGCTTAAGACGATTGTTTAAGGTCACTTTTTGGTTGGGGATTGTCTACCCCCTCTTAGGCCTTGTTTGGCCTTATTTTGTGCCTTTATTTTTGAGCTTTGGAACCATCTCATTTTGACCATCTCACCACTAAAATCTAAGGGATTTTTAGTGGTGGAGAAGTGATTTTGACATGTTGAATAGAAGAGGGACACCCCCCTCTCCTTATGTCTCATATCCTTGTGTTCATGGCTCTTAATGTTAGCATGTTTGCTTAGCATGTCTTGGTTCCATTTCAACAATTTTTAGTGACTTTTAGGACCTTCCTTAACTCTATTCCATGTTGGTTTTATAGCATCTTGCATGCTTCACACACTTATAGAGTAATCTTGCATGTTTGCATAACATGCATCTTGTGTTTGGACCATCATGCTTGCATATTTTGGCTCAACTTCATGAAGCTTCTAGCCTTATTTTAACATGCTTGAGCTCTATTTTTCATTGTTTTGGTCATGCTTACATTGTTTTGTATAGCTACCATGCAATCTAGCTTGTTAGCTTTAGGTGTTTGAGTCACTAGCATGCTCTATTCGGATCATTTTAGTGGTTTGGCATCACTTGTAATGTTATTTTAGTCCTTGTTCCATGCTCAAACACTTGCACTTATTACTCCTTTAATATTTTAAAAGGGTTTGTGTGTTGTGCCTTATGAATGGTCCATTGTGTATGCCAACATGTTTAGGCCTCTAGGATGCCATTTCAATGTGTTTTTTGGTCTCATTCTAACATGCCATTACTCTGATTTTATTGGCTTAAGTCATGCCATGTTTGGCTTTGATAGGTGTAGTATAACACCCCTTTGGTAACCTTGCATGCCTCTTGTTTTTGGCGTTGTGTTCTAGCTTGTGTTAGCTAGTGTTGAGCTCACTTTTGGTCTTGTTTGGACCTTCCCTGGGACTATTTTAGGTCCCCTTGGCCCTTTGGGGTTTGCTTCATGTAGCCTTGGTTTGAGTCCCTTGGCTAGTTTCAAGTTTTGGGTTTTATTGCATGCCTTAATTGCATGGTTTGGTTGATTTGGCATCATCCCTTGCATGATTTCAGGGCTTAACATGTTTTCCTAATATCCATGGTTGTCTCCTTTTAAGTGTTCTTAAAAGTTTCTCTACAATGCTTAAAGTAGCGGGCCATTAGCATGCATGTTTGTATGCGCATTCCATGCCTTTGTCGCATCATTTTGGCCACTGTTTTTGGTATGGCTGAGGCCTATCCATTTTGTGTATAAGTCCATGAATCGTGTGGTTTGCATGTTGATTGCATGCTTATCGCATTGCATGTTGTTGCATGCTCGTTGTTGGTATAGTTGTTGCATGCTTATCGCATCATACGCTTAGTTTGCATTTTGCATGCTCGCTAGCTTGCATTTTGTTGCATTGTATGTTTAAGTTGCATTGCATTTGACATGCTTGTTACCTTAGCCTTATGTGCATATTTGAGTCCTATTGCATTTGGCATGCTTAGGTTGCATTGAGTTGGCATGCGCATGTTGCATTACATTATTTACATGTTTGCATTATATCATGTTTGCATGATTGGTATATTACATGATGTTTAGCTAGTTGCATTACATAACCTTGTTGCATACTCAGCATGTTCATGTTACATTAGCTTAGCTTGCATGCTTAGGTGGCATTGCATTGCATTGAGTTAGCATGCTCATATTGCATCGCATTGGTTGCATGTTGCATTGTATTTGGCATACATGCATTGCATTGTGTTTGGTTTGGGGTGTCAAACCAAACACGAGGAGCGAGGGACGTTTCGTACTCGAAGTGATGAAACGTGCCTCAATCCTCGGTCGCCGACATTCTTGATCTAACATGATAGAATGTGTAGCATTCATATGTGTTTTGTGCATCCATTTCACATTAATGTGCACACTTGGCTCCTTTGGCCATCATGCATTGAAATGCGTGATTGGTGGCCCGAGGGTCGAGGACTATACTCCCTTGAGTTCATGACATGATAGGGAGAGTGGTACTGTATACATTGTCTTGTAAATGCATTGTCATGCTCTGTTTGTCCTCTGCTGTAGCAAAACAGCATTCTGCAGGAAAAGATGGCCGATCGGCCATCTTCAGTGCCGACCGACTATTCATTGTTGGCTGAGATCCCCACAAATGGTCGATGACCACTATCCCTTGGCCGATGGCCCTATTTCTTGGCCGGTGACCTCCCACAACACTCAGGGAGTGGTTCAGAAGCATCCTTAAGACATGTGCAGTTTTCAGAGATGCAGAGCAGTGTAAACAGAGGCATCATGAGCATGGCGATAGATTTTCGAGCGGAGCTGAGCGTGCATGCATTTGTCCCTCCTCCCGTGGCCTCTTTACTGCTTTAGTAGCTTAATTAATTTGTTTAGTTAGTTAAGTGTTGTGTAATAATTAATTAGCTTGTTAGTTGATTAATTAGCTAATTTGTATTATTCTTTCGGACCCTCCGTCGAGAGGGCAAATTTTGTAATAAGTGTGCGTGAGTGTGTGAATGTCTTCCAACCCCACGTCTTTCTCCCTTTTATTTAATCGCTTATGATGGTTAATTCTACGTCGTGTTTCAATTAGCATTCTTATGCTTTGCATGTTTGCATCCATTCATCTGTCTTGCATGCACTAGGCTCGGCGCATCATACTAACTGCATTGTATTTCTATTCCTATTTGAATACATGTATCGAGTGTTGCATCGATATGACATCTTAGAATAGCCGAGCCTGTTTCTTGTTGCATTTTTGCATGTGTTGCATTAGGCATCTCAGCATAGGTAGGATTCACGCATGATTTTTAATTAGCTTCTTTCTTTGGCTCGGAGTACACTGTAAGTGTTATGCTTTAGCATCTTGCATAAGTGTGAGTGTTGCCATGATAGCATGCTTGCCATGAGACTATTTGCTTATGTGATGTAACTGCCTGAATGCCTGTGGGTGAAGGTTAGATTGCTTGAGTTGGAACAATTCATTGAAATCTGAGTTTTAAGCCCACTTGAGAGTGGCAAAATCATGTTTTTCTATGCCCACTTGAGGGTGGCAAATCCACGTCTTAGCCTACTTGCGAGTAGCACCTTTAAACCATTTTCAAACAAACGGATATGCGATGCTTTGTTCCAAATTAGGCGATCTAGTCTATACTTGTGTGTTGTGTGCATCACATAGTAATTCTAGATAATTAACCAGAATAAGAACACATGTGCTTTCAAAAACAAAATACCATGCTTAGTGCAGGCCGATCTTTGATCAGGCGAACGGGGGTGCTCATAGATGACCTTCTCCAATCATACCCAAGTTCCCGAGTCGAGGCAACTTTGGTGATGACGGACACGTGGCCTTAGGTGGCGACTCTGTATCTGGCAAAGCAGTCCATGTTTGGCACTTCTTTCTTAAAAATCAGTTTTCCAAAACGATTTGCCGGATTGGGACTCTTTGGTGATTTATCAAGCTTACATTGCACTTTGCGAGATCAGATTAAGAACCGTGACTTGGTTTTTGGACCATGCCTCGTTGCCTTGGTCTAGAAGGAAACAGAGGTCTGTAGACCACTTTTTGTGGTCGTAGACCACCTTTCCCTCTCGTAGACCACTTTCTGCGCCCGTAGACTAGTTTTCGAGGTTTCTAGCTGCGTGCCTTGTCCCGCGGACTCTTGTCTTGCATCCTTTTTGGTTTGTTTTTGGCACAAACCTTGTTTTCCTTGCTTGGAGGGTGGAATAGGGGTTGTAGACTAGTTTTTCTCCTTAAAAACCACTTTTCCTGCCAGCCAGCCAGTTTTCTGGTCGGCCAACTGGTCTTCGTGGTCTTTAGATCACCAAAAGTAGTCGGTAGCCATGCCACCACCTTGCTTTCTCTGTGCAGACCACTTCTCCCCCTTGCCGACCACTTTTTCCTCTTGCCAGCCAAAAAAAGTGGCTGACCGACCAGTAAAAGTAGCTGACCGACCACTTGAACTGGTTGGCAGCTTTCCTTCACTTTCTGTAGGTTTTGTGGATGCCAGCTGTGCCAGCTGGAGTGCACAGATTGCATCCTTCATACACGTGTATAGATGGATTGGTTCAAGCTGTTAGCTTGTTCAAGAAGCTTGATTCTTGATTTTCTATAAGAGGTAACCTCCTCCCTCTTGTCTCAGGTTAAGAAATTTGGCTGAGGGCTATACATATCATCTATATCTATACTTGTTCCTTTCCTTCTATATTTGTGCTTGAAAGTGTAATTTCTTCACACTTTTGCACACAAACACCTAGTGAAACACCATACTCTTGTTGCTGAGGCACCTTGAAGCTGGTTTTGGAGTTTTTGGACTACTTTTGATCCAAAAAGGTTGCTGGAGTTGCTTCCTTGAAGTTGTTCTACAAGGGTGAGTTTCTAACCCTTTAAAGCTTTGTTTTTGTTTAAGTCTTTGGCCTTATTTCCATGCTGATTTAAGCCTAACTTTAAACTGTAAAAATGTCATGACCCGAACCCGCCCCTATGGGTTAAGGACATAACCGGCCAGCAATCTTGAGATTACCTACGGCCTCAGACCAAAACAGACATAAGTTGTCAGAGTGAAGGGGCCAAACGGAAGCAATTAATAAAAACTTTGTCCGTAGTGCCGTGCTTATATGCACATTAACAGACCATATTCAGTTACGTTAATAACCCACATCAAAAGTACAGTTCCACAAAATTCATTACAGACAGGATCATCCAAGACGAGTCAACCTATGACAGACTATGTACAGATATACATAAAGTCCTTGCCGGCAAGACAAAATATAATTACATAGCAAAAAGGCAAGGGTAGGTCTCAAGAGTGAGACGCAAGGCTGACTTCTGCAAAACTCGGATCTTTTCCTAGCAGACTTCACTGGGGCTGGGTTTGGACTTCCCTTTGCTCACCTACAAACACATGAATGAGCGTGAGCGATAGCCCAGTGAATAATATCAAATGCAGAAATTACATAACAATGTAGAACAACATGTTCCAAACGGCCTTGGGCCCAATTCACATTTCTACTTAACATATATATATACTTATACCAAATTTAGATTAAGTGACCGAAGTTCCTACATACTGGCCTTCGGCCCGTTCGGGTTTCCATTCTTGTCAAAACGGCCTTCGGCCCATTCATTTATGTCAAAACGGCCTTCGGCCCATCCATTTATGTCAAAACGGCCTTCGGCCCATCCATTTATGTCAAAACGGCCTTCGACCCATTCATTTCTGTCAAAATGGCCTTTAGCCCATTCGTTTACGTCAAAACGGCCTTCGGCCCACTCATTCATGACAAAACGACCTTCGGTCCATTCATATAGGTCAAACGACCCTCGGCCCGCTCATTTACATCAAAACGACCTTTGGTCCATTCATTTACATCAAAACGACCTTTGGTCCAATCATTTATTCCTGTCAGACTTTTGTCCACAATCCCAATTAACAACTCGTAAAGTTTATAAGGGAATAACAATTGGACATTGACAAGCTTTCAAATATTGATATTACTCACAGTGATCGGCTTGTGGATTTTCCCTGGAGCTTGACCCTACACATTTCATGAACACAAAAGGGTCATTAACAGTTCAATCCGTTCTTTAATTCACATATTCCTCTTTAGGCTTTATTATTAACTCATTAACTCAGTTACAATGCTTGACATATGCCTAAGAGTGCTTGCAAGTGAAAGAGAACGGAAAACAGAACACAAAATGCAAAAACAGGATTTCAGAAAATAGGGTCCCCGCTCGAGCGTGGACTCCACCGCTCGAGCGGACCCTTAGGTCTACAAAAGTACTGGTTGCCTTCAATTCCAGCTCGAGCGTGAACTCGGTCGCTCGAGCGCAATGCCTGTCTACATAGCTCCCCGCTCGAGCGTCAACTTCCCTGCTCGAGCGGGAACCATGTCTGCAGAAAATGCTGGGAGCTCGATTTCTCCGCTCGAGCGGCACTTCCCCCGCTCGAGCGGAAGTCAAAATTTTGGAAATTCCAGATCGTGTTCTTGAGCTTCAATTCAATTTCCCAGCTACCATTCTTGCATGCAAAGGTTCAAATCTCAAATATAATCATACTAACATGGTACAAACACCAAAACACATTATTATGGAGCTCAATTTCAAGGATTACACACTTGCATGTCTCAGATTGACACCAAATCCAATTCTATCACACATATTCATGCATTTCAAGCTCCCATCTTCAATTATTCAAACATGCATGCCCATCTTGACTTCATTTCTAATTCAAAAGATGCAAGTGGTGCCTATTCCCATAAAGCTCAACAAAACCAAGCTTGCATGCATGATCAAACCTCAAATCTTGCTTAATTAACATGATACATGTTAGATTTTGCAACTTATGGCAATTCAAAAGTAATCTTTTGTATGCATGATCATATCTCAACAAAACCAATTTAAAATCATGCTCTTGATCACAAAAATACATGGACATGCACAAAATTTCAATTATAATCCAAGAATCACTCACCTAGGAGCTTGATTCTCACAATCTATGATCAAATCTTGAATTAGACTTCCAATCTCCAAGTTTCAAGACCAAAGTTGCACAATCCCTCTTCCTCCCTCCCTATAGTCGGCTCTCCCACTCAATTGAGTTCAAGAACCAGCCAAAATAAGCTAAGGGAGAGAAATAAGGTGTAGTGCTCAAATATATCAAGTCCCACTAAGTCAATATAATAATATAAAATAATGGGGTACTTAATTTATCATTGCAATCAGTTTAAATTGACCAGGATAAATTTTCAATTAAATTTCACCGCAGGCTCTAAAACAAATTATGCCAATCACAGTGGCGTAATCAATTTCGGGTTCTGTGGCCGATAAGGCCCTCAATTTAATTCCCGAAGCGGATTATTCAAACAGATAATCCTACGGTGAACAGATACGAATTCAAAATCATATATCACCACATAACGGCACACAAAATCATGCTAAACACATAACCATAAACAATTTTAGGACCAATTTAGCATAATACAGAACAGGGGTATTACAAAAAATCTCTAATTTTAAGTGTTTAAGATGTTTGTTTAGGCTTCCTTGGTGTTAGGGGTGATCTACTCCCTTGCATGCCCTATTTGCTAGGCTTTTGAGCCATCACTTTAGGCTTTTGTTTTAGCCTTTATTTGGCCTTTCTACCACTGAATTCTAAAGGAATTTCAATAGTGGAAACTTGGTTTTTAGGCCCCAAATGGGTGGGGGTTGTCCCCCCTCCTCTTCTCTTGTATGCTTGTGTTGATGGCTCATCACAAGAGCATGTAGTTCTATCTTCTTGAAGCTTTGTTTGAGCATTTTTTTGTGACCTTTTAGACCTGCCATGACTTTGTTTTTGGTTGTCTTGGTCACCCCTTGCATGCTTCTTGTACGTGTAGTGTAATCCTATTTATGGCTCATCAAAGTAGCATGTCTTTCTAGCATGTTGAGACTCCATTTCAGCATGTTTTAGGCCTTGTTTTGCCATGCTATAGCTCTGTCAAGGGTTGGTTTTATAGCCTCTTACATCCTCCTTGCAGTTGTAGTGCATTTCCATTCACTAGCCTAACATGCATCATGCTTTTGACCATCATTCTAGCATGTTTTTGGCTCAACTCCAGCAAGCTTTTACTCATGTTTTGCCATGCTTAAGCTCTATTTTAAGTGTTTTGGGTCATGCATGACTTGCTTTGTATAGCCATAGTGCCTTCTAGTTCACTAGCTTTGAGTTTCTAAGTCACTAGTATGCATTGCTTGGGCTATTTGCATGATTTGGCATCATTTTTTATGTGATTTCAGTGCATGTAGTGTGGCCACACACTCACATCTTTCACTCTTTCAATGCTTTGGAGGGTTGGTGCTTTATGTCTTAAACATGCGCCAATATGTATGCTATCTTGCCTAGCTTTTTGGGCCACCATTTCAGTGTGTATTTGGTCCTATTTTGCCATGGTACAACTCTGATTTTTGTTGGTGAAGTCATCTCATGCTTGGTTTTGGTAGCTGTAGTGCAATTGGCCTTGCTAGCATTGAGTTTTGAGCATCATAGTATGACATACTTGAGATGTTTGCTTGCCATGACATCATTTCACATGATATTTCAGTGCATATAGTGTTGTCACACTTCCATGTTGGTCACTTCTTAATCATGTTTGAGGGTTGTGCTCTTATGCTTAATTGATAGGCGATTGCATGAGCATCACCATCTTGCCTTCCATGCCATCATTTCAGAGTGTTTTAGCCACTATCTTGGCATGTATGAGGTTTGTCCTGGGGTGGTTCACTCCATCGAGCATTGCATTGTATAGCCTTAGTGTTGTGTACTTCACTAGCTTTCATGTTTAAGGACTCTAGTATGCTATGCTTGTGCTCCTCGAATGATTTGGCATCATTTCTTACATGATTTCGGAGCATATTTCATTGCCATACTCTCACATTTGTCACTCCTTCAATGTGTTTGAAAGTTGTGTCTTCATGCCTTGCTTATGGGCCAATGTGTATGCATGGTTGCATTACTTTCGGACTTCATTTTGAGCATGTTGTGGCAATTGTCTTGGCATGCATGAGGCTTGTTTGAGGTTTGTTTGGTCCATTGAGTATTGCATTACATAGCCCTTGCATTGCATGTTGTTTGCATGTTGTTGCATTGCATTGTATTTGGCATGCTTGAGTTGCATTGCATGTGTTTGGATTGAGTATTAATCCAAATGCAAGAAATGAGGGGCGCTTCATACTTGAAGTGATAAAACGCGCCTCATTTCTCGGACGCCGACACTCTTGATCCTGCATGATAGAGGTTAAGGCCCTTATGTGTTATTTGTGCATTCATTGACATTGAATTGTGCAAATTTGGCTTCTCGGCCATCATGCATTGTGATGTTCGGTTGTTGGCTCGAGAGTCAAGAACCACACTCCCTTGAGCTCAAGAAATGATAGGGAGGGTGGTCGTGCACACATACCTTGCAAATACACTGCTGTGCCCCTTCTTGTTCTCTGTTGCAACAAAATGGAGTTATGCAGAATTTTCTTGTCGGCAGACCAGAAAAAGTAGCTGGCCGACCACTTTTTCTGGTCTGCAGCATACTTGGGTGGTCTACACCACCATCAACTGGTCGGCAACCCTCCTGGGGGTCTCCATTTTTCAATAGAAGCTATCTGGAGCTTTGTGCAGTGTTCTGAAAACAAATGCAAATAGAGGCAAGTTGGGGCATCGTAACGGATTTCCGAACGAGGTGACCGAGCATGCATGCACTTCTCACCCTGAGGACATCTCTTTACTGCTTTACTTAGTTGCTTGGCTTAGCTAGCTAGTGCTTTAGTTTTGTACTTAAGTAGTTAATGTACTTAGCTATTCATTTGTGTTGTAATAACTAAATAGTTAACTTGTTAGTTAATTAGCTTTGTTTTGTAATAATTACTTTAAATAGCTTAGCATAACTAGTTAGCTTATTATTCGGACCCTCCGTCGAGAGGGCACAACTGTTGTAATAAGTGTGCGTGTGTTTGATGCATGTCTTCCAACCCCCATTTCTTTCTCCCTTTTACTTATCAACTTTCGATGGTTAGTTTAGGGTCATTTTCAATTAGCATACTTATGCTTCGCATGTTTGCATTCATTCATCTGTCTTGCATGCACAGGGCTCGGCGCATCATGCTAACTGCATTGTATTTCAATACCAATTTGAATATATGTTATCTAGTTGCATTCACATGACATCTTAGAATAGCCGAGACTATCTTAGTTGCATTTCGCATGTGTTGCATTAGGCATTCTTAACATAGCCAGGATCATGCATTGATTACTAACTAGCTTTTGTTTTGGCTCAGAGTAGTAGGTAAGTGTTTATGCTTTAGCATCCTTGCATGAGTGTAAGTGTTGCCATGTTTAGCATGCTTGCTATGAGGCTAACTGTTTAACTGCTATAACTGCTTGAATGCCTGTGGGTGGAGGCTTGATTGCCTGAATTGGAACAACTCGATGATTGTGATTTTTAAGCCCACTTGAAGTGGCAAAATCATGTTTTCTAAGCCTACTTGAGGGTGGCAAATCCGCGTCTTAGCCTACTTGCGAGTAGCAACTTCAAAGCACTTTAAAAAACAAACATGAGTTATTTTGTTCCAATCTGCGTGATTTTGTCTATTCTTGTATGCTGTGCGCATCACATAGTAAGATAGCTAATAAACCAGAATCAGAACACATGTGTTTTCAAAAACGATATATCTTGTTAGTAGAGGCCGATCCTTTTATCGGGCGAGCTGGGGTGCTCATTTCATGACCTTCCCCCCTCGTACCCAAGTTCCCAAGCCGAGACAACTTTGGTGATGACGGACATGTGGCCTTAGGCACGAGTCAGGGTTTCCTAAATTTCCCAAAATAAAATATGTAGGTGATGACTCTGAAATCTGGCAGTCCATGTTTGGCACTTCTTGATTAAAATCGATTTTCCAAAATAATTTGCCAGATTTGGACTCTTTGGTGATTTATCAGTCTTACATTGCACTTTGTGAGATTAGATTCAGAACCGTGATAGGAATCCGAACAGTAGTAGCTAGAACTACGATTCGCACCCTCGCGCGCATAGCGGAGTTTGGGGCGGTCTACAGTTTCTGGCGACTCTGCTGAGTATTTAGAGAACTTGACTCAAACTCATAATATGTTGTTTTGTTTACACTTATGTGCTTCTTTGCATTGCATTTGCATTGGTGCTCCTAGGGCACCGTGTTTGCCGTCTACTATTCCTGAACGGTTTGTCGGAGGCTTGCTTGGAAAAGCGTGCCATAAGGCTGACCGGTTGCGGGCTTTGCCACGACAAGAACACAGACCTCGGTTTTCACCGAGGCACCCTTTTTGCCCATTCGACGTAGTGCATATCGGAATCCATAGTGACCATTCCAAATTAGGACATGTTGCTTACCCGATTGTAGGTTGTTTGAAACCGCTGTGTGCGTAATGAAACTCAACCTCCTGACAAGATAGGAAAGGGAAACCTTACCCGTCCATAGGGGTGTTTTAGCTCTTACTTGCTTGACATGTGCTGTCAGAGTGTGTGTCTACAGGTTGTATGTATTAGTTGCAAGTTTGAGTATCGGCCTGAGGGTATCAATTTACAGGCAGAATTTTGGACAGAATTCAGTAGAGAGCACAGTTATTCAGCTTCGCTCATATCTGTTTTGGTGAAATCAGGCTAAGGTGCTGTCTGTTTTCTCTTTTACTAGGGGTAGTCTTGGAACCATAGCTTCAGAAGGGTCCGATATTCGTCGGGTACACCAGACTTGTGTTGATAGACTTTGTCAGGTCAGAGATTCAATTCAAGGGCAACCAGTGTTCCTTCGCCGAGGCAAGGTAAAGAAGGGCCAGACAAGGCTCATTGGTTCATCTGATCCGACAGTCACCAGTCACATCAACTTCGTTCAAACTCAGCAGACCGTGATGGCACAGGGTTCAGAAGAAGTTGTGGCCATGCTAGCAGCATTAACCCAGGGAATCGCCATACAGGGTAAGACCGATGCTGAGATGCAACGCCCACCTGGGGCACCTACCACCCATCCAGTCTCGGAACCCCAATCATCTCAAACCTGTGAACCCACTACTTTTGAGCTGATAAGAATGATTGAAGATCTTCAGACAGCAGTGGCGGATTTAGCCTTTGGAGTTTTGGCTCCGTCATCGACCACATCGCCTACCGGAAGTTTCACGCCAAAAGGCTCCCCAATCTTGGGACGAGTTGCATTAGAAGAAGGTCAATCCCTTGGCAAAGTGGAGGCGAGAGGTAAGAACAAGGTAGGGGCAGGCATTGGTCCCCATAAACACCTCCAGTGGGCTGTTGAGGCTTTGAAAGACGAGGGGCTAAACAAACAGCAAGTGATTATAGTCATTGCAAAGACTGTGGATGATACTTTCGCCACTCAAGTCGAGGGTAGTTTGAATCGTGGGGTAAACCGGGAGGAGGGCCGTCATACCAGAAATGTGATAACCCTATTCCGTATTATGCTAATTGATCTTTATTATGAATGTGATTATGTGTTTGATATGATTTTGAGTGCCATTTATATGAATATATGTGGTTTTGAATTTCTATCTGTTCACCATAGGAAAATCTATTTGATTGTCTGCTTTCAAATTTAAATTGAAGGCCTTATCGACCACAGAAATCAAAATTGACTACGCCATTGTGATTGGCACAATTTTTAGAGCCTACAATGAAATTTAATTAAAAATTTATTCAAATCAAAATAATTAGATTCAGAACGATTAATTAGGCACTATTATTAACCTTAATCAATTTGATTAAGTGTGAGACTATAAGAGGGGCTCTATTACACTTATATTCACTTTGTTTTTGAGCTCAAGCTAAAAAATCACTCTAAAGAGAGGGAGTGAGGGTCGATTAGAAAGAGAGGGTAGAAGGATTGGAGCTTTGATCTTGAAGCTTGGAAATCTTGAAGATTAACTCAAGAATTTGCTATAGATTGGAAGAATTGAACCTCAAGGTGAGCAATTGAGCATGGGTTCATGAGTATAAGATTGAAAATTTGTGCATTCAAGCAAGTTGGGTAATCAAGAACATGAATTGAAATGAAATTGAAGAAATTAAAGCTTATATGTGCATGCATATAAGAATTTTCCATGAAGTTGTATAATTAAGCATGAAAAATATGATCCATGTAGAATTGTGGTTAAAATTCATGCTTTTGATCATCATTTGTATCACCTAAGTTGAAAATGGAAGTTATAGTTCATATGTAAGTGCAATTCATAGAAGCATGAGTGTTGGATGCATGAAATTGAAGCATTGATGATGGGTTTGATATGAATCGTGCGTGCGTGTAAGTAATTCATGGAAATTATGCTTCATAATGTTGTAATCTAGCATTTATAACATGTTAGAAGGTTTACATGTGAAGTATAAGTCGTGGTATGCAAGTTGTTTGAGTTTGAATGCAAGTTTGAACCACAAGAACAGTTCTGGAAAACCTAGAATTTGGCATGTCCGCTCGAGCGGGGAAAGCGCAGCTCGAGCGTGAAATGCGAGCTCCCAAAACTTTTGCAGACATTGATGTCCACTTGAGCGGGGTAGTTCACGCTCAAGCGAGGAGCTATGTAGAATGACTTTCAGCTCGAGCATCTGAGTTCACGCTCGAGCGTAGAAATGAGGCAACCAGTACTTCGGTAGACCATGAGGGTCCGTACGAGCGGGCACCCCTGTTTCAGAAATTTCGTAAAGGTGTTCTGTGTTTCGTTTTTCGCTCTCTTTCATTTCTAAGCACTCTTAGGCATGCATTGAGCATCGTAAATGAGTTGAAAGGATAAGAAAGAAGCCTAAGAGACATGCATGAATTAAGAACGGATTGAATCATTTGTGACCCATATGTGTTATGTAATGTGTAGGGTCGAGCTCAAGGGTGAATCCACCGGCAGAACACTGTGAGTAATATCTTAATAAAGATATTTTGAAGTATGTTAATTGTCCAATTGCTTATTATAAGTCTTATAAGTTTATTAATTTGAATTGTGGACAAATGTTTGCTATGCCATATGGTTGGGCCAGAGGCCGTTGGGTATGAATGAATGGCCAATGATTGGGCCAGAGGCTATTGGATATGAATGAATAGCCAATGAATGGGCTAGAGGCCGTTGGATATGAATGAATGGCCAATAAATGGGCCAGAGGCCGTTGGATATGAATGAATGGCCAAGGAGTGGGTCGGAAGCCGTTGGACATGAATGATTGGGCCAAAGGCCATTTGATATACATGAATGAATTGGACTCGAGTCCTTTCACTTAAGAACAAAGCGGGCCAGAGGCCGTTTGATATATCCCGGCTTGAATCACCTAATGTACTGAATAACACACGAAGTAGAATACTAAATGGGCCCAAGGCCGTTTGATATATGTGAATCTCATTCGTGTATTCTTTATTTGATATTACTCACTCGGCTTTCGCTCATGCTCATTCATGTGTATGTAGGTGAGCCAAGGGATGTCCAAACCTAGCCTCGGTGAAATATGTGAGAAATAGTCAAAGTTTTGAAGAGTCAGCCCAACGTCTCACGCACGAGACTTGTCTTCGCCTCTTTTGTTCTTTTGTTATAGTTTTGTTATGTTGGTGAAAACATTGGACTACTTTTGTATATAAACTTTGGGTTTGACTGACTTAGACTCGAATGATCCTGTATGTACAGTTTATATGTTAACTTCCCTTTTGATATGAGTTATTAACGAATTCTTATGTGAAAGGTTATGATGTGCATATAAGCACAACTCTATGGACAAAGTTTTAAATTTACTTCTGTTTGGCCCCTTTACTCTGATGAGTTATGTCTTATATGGTTTGAGGCCGTAAGTAATCTCTTGATTACTGGCCGGTTATGTACTTAACCCATAGGGGCGGGTTCAGGTCATGACAGAGTGGTATCGAAACACGAGTTAATAACTCACACACTTGTCCAAATAAGCAATAAGCGTCGAGAAAAGATCTAGGATGCATTAATGTGATAAGTATGAATCTGGAAGCATCGAGAATACGCTTAAATGTTTTAATGTGAATGAGTTGATGATGTAATGGTCAATGTCCGAGGCAACTGGGAATTCGGCGAAGGTGAAGATCGCCTAGACCCTATTCCCAGACGGAGGGGTGAACCAGGTTGCCGTGTAATCTCCTTGTTTGTTGACCTTTCTTTTATTCGGCTTCTTCTCCAAATCTTATCCTCTGTTTTTGTAGGAAGTAAGTTGAAGAGGATTCTGACCTCGGCTGACGATGCAGTCCTTGCGGAGATTAAGACTGCACTAAAGTACTTTGGCCATCCAAACGTACAGAAACAAGGCAGAGCCACCCATATTCTCCTGCGGTACGAGCCTACCTATACTACATTCTCGGCCACAGACAACATTCCGATCCTAACCGGTGAACAACACCATACAGCTCTTATCTTCCCCAGCTTCAAGACCCTTAGACAAACTGCTCTCGAAACTTCTGATTCAGAGCAAGACTTAGAGCCGGTGGCCGAGGTAGTCGTTGAATCAACGAAGGAGTTCACTGCAGACACCCCATTTTTGACCGTCCTCAAGACTTGGACGTCATCGTTTGAACACTCGATGATCATCCATGCACGTGTTCGTTTTGAGTTCCCGGAGGTCTCGGCCGCGCGCTTTGCCTCAAGATCTCTCAACTTGACTGTTTTATGCTTGGTTGTGGACCAAGGACTTGTGTTTTTACTTCTGAGGGACGAGGGTGGCTTGTTGGCCATTCCCTCAACCCACCGGCCAAGGCATGAAGCCACCGGCCCCTTTTTCTTGCCATTGGCCAAGAGTGTTGGCCGATCGGCACTGTGTTTGGCCGGTCGGCTACCCTTGTTGGTCAATCGTCTATATCGTCCAGCTGACCCCTTTCCATCTGCTTTTGGCAGATATTTTGTGCCAGCTGGCACGCACAATTCCCCTCTTCCGTACATGTATGGAGGGATTTCATCCTTGTGAAAGCTTCTCCAAGAAGCTTTGCATTTGGATTTCTATAAAGAGGGAGCTCTTCCTCCCTTCTCAGGGGTTGAAGAAACATATATAGAAGTTAGATATATCTCTCTCTATATCTCCCTCTCCCTAGATTTGTGTGTGTTTGAGCTCAAAAGTGTGTTTTGTTCTTACTATTGCACATAAGCACCTAGCATTACACTATCCTTGGTTGCTGAGGCACTAGAAGGTTGATCTTGGAGTTCTTGAGCTGATTTTGATCCAAGAAAGTTGCTGGAGTTGGTGTTCTTGAAGGTGTTCTTCAAGGGTGAGCAAACTACTTTAGATACCCCTTTTTTGCTTAAGCTTTTAGACCTACTTGCATATTGTTTTAAGCTTAGCTATAAACTGTAAAATGTTCTGATTTTGTATGCTTAAGATGATTGTTTAAGGTCACTTTTTGGTTGGGGGTTGTCTACCCTCTCTTAGGCCTTGTTTGGCCTTATTTTGTGCCTTTATTTTCAAACTTTGCAACCATCTTATCTTGACCTTCTCACCACTGAAATCCAGAGGATTTTTAGTGGTGGAGAAGTGATTTTGAGGTCTTGAATAGGAGAGGGAAACCCCCCGCTCCTTATGTCTCATATGCTTGTGTTAATGGCTCTTAATGTTAGCATGTTTGCTTAGCTTGTCTTGGTTCCATTTCAGCACTTTTTAGTGTTTTTAGGACCTGCCTTAACTCTATTCCATGTTGGTTTGATAGCATCTTGCATGCTTCACATACTTGTAGAGTAATCTTGCGTGTTTGCATAACATGCATCTTGTGTTTGGACCATCATGCTTGCATATTTTGGCTCAACTTCATGAAGCTTCTAGCCTTGTTTTAACATGCTTGAGCTCTATTTCTCATTGTTTTGGTCATGCTTACATTGTTTTGTATAGCTACCATGCAATCTAGCTTGTTAGCTTTAGGTGTTTGAGTCACTAGCATGCTCTATTCGGATCATTTCAGTGGTTTGGCATCACTTATAATGTTATTTCAGTCCTTGTTTCATGGTCAAACACTTGCACTTATTACTCCTTTAATGTTTTAAAAGGGTTTGTGTTTTATGCCTCATGAATGGTCCATTGTGTATGCCTCCATGGTTAGGCCTCTAGGATGCCATTTCAATGTGTTTTTGGTCTCATTCTAACATGCCACAACTCTGATTTTATTGGCTTAAGTCATGCCATGTTTGGTTTTGATAGGTGTAGTATAACACCCCTTTGGTAACCTTGCATGCCTCTTGTTTTTTTGGTGTTGTGTTCTAGGTTGTGTTGGCTAGTGTTGAGCTCACTTTTGGTCTTGTTTAGACCTGCCTTGGGACTATTTTAGGTCCCCTTGGCCCTTTGGGGCTTGCCTCATGTGGCCATGGTTTTAACCCCTTGGCTAGTCTCAAGTTTTGGGCCTAGTTGCACGCCTTACTTGCATGGTTTATTTATTTTTGCATCATCCCTTACATGTTTGGTTGCATGCTTTGCATTGTATTTGGTACACTTGCATAGCATTATGTTTGGTTTGGGGTGTCAAACCAACACAAGGGTCAAGGGACGTTTCATACTTGAAGTGACGAAATGTGCCTCAATCCTTGGTCGCCGACGTTCTTGATCTAACATGATAGAATGTGAAGCATTCATATGTGTTTTGTGCATCCATTTCACATTAATGTGCACACTTGGCTCCCTTGGCCATCATGCATCGAGATGTGTGATTGGTGGCCCAAGAGTCGAGGACTATACTCCCTTGAGTTCATGACATGATAGGGAGAGTGGTAGTGCATACATTGTCTTGTTAATGCATTGCCATGTTCTCTTTGCCCTCTGCTGCAGCAAAATAGCATTCTGCAGGAAGAGATGGCCGGTCAGCCATCTTCAGTGCCGGCCGGCTATTCATTGTTGGCCGAGATCCCCACAAATGGTCGATGACCACTATCCCTTGGCCGATGGTCCTATCTCTTGGCCGGTGACCTCCCACAACACTCAGGGAGTGGTTCAGAAGCATCTTTGAGACTTGTGTAGTTTTCAGAGGTGCATAGCAGTGTAAACAGAGGCAACATGAGCATGGCGATAGATTTCCGAGTGAAGCCGAGAATGCATGCATTTGCCCCTCTTCCTAAGGTCTCTTTACTGCTTTAGTAGGTTAATTACCTTGTTTAATTAGTTAAGTGTTGTGTAATAATTAATTAGCTTGTCAGTTAGTTAATTAGTTGATTTGTATTATTCTTTCGGACCCTCCGTCGAGAGGGCGAATTCTGTAATAAGTGTGTGTGAGTGTGTGAATGTCTTCCAACCCCACGTCTTTCTCCCTTTTACTTACCTGCTTTTGATGGTTAGTTTAGGGCATGTTTCAATTAGCATCCTTATGCTTCGCATGTTTGCATTCATTCATTTGTATTGCATGCACCGGGCTTGGCGCATCATACTAACTGCATTGTATTTCAATTCTTACTTGAATACATGATTATCAAGTTGCATCTCATGTGCCATTTTAGAATAGCCGAGCCTATCTTAGTTGCATTTTGCATGTGTTACATTAGCCATCTTAACATGAACTAGGATCATGCATTGATTACTAACAAGTTTTTTTTTTTGTTTTTGGCTCGAAGTACACTCTAAGTGTTATGCTTTAACATCCTTGCATGTGTGTAAGTGTTGCCATGACAACATGTTTGCCATGAGGCTATTTGCTTATGTGACATAACTGCCTAAATGCCTGTGGGTGGAGTTTGGATTACTTGAATTGGAACAATTCATCGAAATGCAAGTTTTTTTTAAGCCCACGTGAGAGTGGCAAAATCATGTTTTCTTAAGCCCACCTAAGGGTGGCAAATCCACGTCTTAGCCTACTTGCGAGTAGCACCTTCAAACCATTTTCAAACAAACGAACATGAGACGTTTTGTTCCAATTTAGGCGATCTAGTCTATAGTTGTGTGTTGTGTGCATCACATAGTAATTCTAGGCCAATAACCGGAATAAGAACACATGTGTTTTCAAAAACTAGATATCATGTTTAGTAGTGGCCGATTTTTGATCAGGCGAGCGGGGGTGCTCATGGATGACCTTCCCCAATCGTACCCAAGTTCCCGAGCTGAGGCAACTTTGGTGATGACAAACACGTGGCCTTAGGCAACGAGTCAGGGTTTCCTAAATTTCCCAAAATAAAACATTTAGGTGGCCACTCTGTATCTGGCAAAGCAGTCCATGTTTGGCACTTCTTTCTTAAAAATTAGTTTTCCAAAACGATTTGTCAGATTTGGACTCTTTGGTGATTTATCAATCTCACATTGCACATTGTGAGATCAGATTAAGAACTGTGACATTTGAGTCCGAACTGTAGCATGGAGGCCCTCAGGGCGTGTCTACAGTTTCTGGCAACTCTGCTGGGGACTTAGAGAACTTGACTCGAGCTCATGATATCTTGTCTTGTTCACACTTATGTGTCACTTTGCATTGCATTTGCATTGGTGCGCCTAGGACACCATGTTTGCCATATGCTATTCCTGAACAATTTGCCAGAGGCTCGCTTTGTGAAGCATGCCATAAGGCTGACCGGTTGCGGGCTCTGCCACGACGAGAACACAAACCCCAGTTTTACCGAGGCACCCTCTTTGACCATTCGACCTAGTGCATATAGGAAACCATAGGGACTGTTCCAAGCTAGGACAGGTTGCTTACCCGATTGTAGGTTGTTTGAAACCACTGCGTGCATAGTGAAACCCTAGTTCTTGATGAAACTAGGACAGGGAAACCCTACCCCAATATAGGGGTGTTTTGGCTCTCACTTGTTTGTTATGTGCTTTTAGAGTGCGTCTCTACAGATAATGCACATATCAGTTTGCAAGTTCGGGTATCAGGCCTGCGAGCATCAATATTTTGAGAATCAGTTATATCTACAGGTATCAGATTCATATTCGGGGCAATGATTTGGGGGAACAACGATCAGTCGTCGAGAACAGTTCTTTCAGCTTGTGTTTGCCAATTGTCTGTTTTCTTTATTTAAGCTGTTATGCTGTCTATTTTTCTGTTCATTGTTTCTTATTACGCTTTATTTATCTTTTTGCAAGGTAGTTAAGTACAATTGCATCCGACTAAGTAGTATTCCCCGGGCACTTTGGGTTAGAGGTCGCATACTTAATCGATCCGAGGATCAGATAGACGGGCAACCGGTGTTTTACTCTATACCCCCGGTTACCAAACGGAGGTCAGTAAGGCGCAGTGTATCGATATAGCGGCTGCCAGATCAGTGGTCCTTGAGTAGTCAGGTTGAGATTTTCGAGTCTACTACAGAGACAGACATACCGATTGTTCATTTAGATATGGCAGGCTTAGAAGAGATGATGCGTCAGCTCCAGGAAAGCATGCAGGTCATGCAGCAAGATGCTGCCCGCCAGGCAGAAGCGGCTACACGCCAAGCAGAAGTAGTGACCCAACAGGAAGATTTAATCGTCAGGTTACAGCAGCAAACCGGGGTGTCTGCTTCACACCAAGCTCCTACCCCACCAAGAGTTCGAATACTCGGGGAGGCAACTAACGTCTAGGACGATACGGACATTCTAATCGGGCCAGCTCCACCCCCGGTTCTACCCCAGCTATCCAAAACACCCACTAACCTACCAGATTCTCCCTTTGAGTTCGAGGTGGACCCCACAGCGTTAAAAGTGAGCAAGCTTGAAAAGCTGTTCAAGAAATCTCAGGGTGTCAAGTCCATCCCAGATATAGAGAACGGGTATATCGACTCGGCCGTGACTCTGCCGGACCGGTTTAAAATGCCACACATAGATCGTTTCGATGGGTCTAGGGATCTTATGGTGCATTTGCGGCTATTTTTAGACATATTAAGGCCGATGGGCTTCTCCAGATTGTAGTAGCTGTCTTTGTTCGGCTGGACCCTGTCAGGTGTAGCGGCCATCTGGTATGCAAAACTAGAAGATTTCGTTAAGAGAAGTTGGGAGGAGATGGCTAAGGCCTTCATAGCTCAATACTCCTATAATACGTAGATCGAGGTCACAACACGTGATCTCGGGATAACCAGGCAAGAGCCGAAGGAGAGCTTCTCCGATTTTGTGACCTGGTGAAGGGCCAAGGCCTCGATGATGACCATCAGGTCCGTTGACAAGGATCAGATTCGGATGGTTGTGTGCAACCTCCAGCCCAAGCTCATGCAGAAGATGATCGTCCCCCCCTCCTATAAGCTAGCAAAGTACTGTGCGTTTCATCAACAGCATGGTCATGGCACCGACCAGTGCTACAGATTGCGTCACGAGATCCAGGACCTCATTGACAATAGGGTGATCGTGCCTCCGGAGAAGCCGAACGTCACAACCAACCCTCTCCCACCATACAACCAAGCTCCACCTCCCAAACGCATCAATTTGATCCAAACTGGGGTTGTGTCATACGACCCTAGCATATATATCACCCCTTTCCACCTACCCAAGCCAGAGGTGTTCATTCCTGACAGCACTAACTTGTGCATGTTGGACATCTCCCAAACCCAACCTGAAACGGTGGTGGTGACTATCGAAGATAGAATTGGGTCGACTGAGGAGGCAGATGAGGATGATTATATAGAGCCTGAGGGATCTGCGAGCTTCATGAACAACCCGAGCAGTTACATTAAATTAGCAGGCCAGGCTAGGCCGAATGTGGAATTGGCAGTGGGGGCAGAGGTATGTGTAGTACGAGAGGATAGACCTAATCAAGGGCTAGATGACCTAGCGGATTAGGAAGAAGACATCGCTAACCTTCAGTTTTTCAATGAACAAGATCCGAGAGACGTAACAGTCAACTGGTTTGATTTTGACGGTTTAGCAGAGTCTACTGGGTGGTTGGATGACCAACCAGATGTTGTTAAACAACCTCAGCTAGAACAGGGTCCGTCAGGGACAGGGACATCATTTGTGGCCGAAAGGGCCGGGAATCAGTTTGCATCACCAGAGAGCGTCAGTGCTAAGAATTTCGCTCGGGATCCGGGCAGTTCGAATATGGGAATTGTTGAACAGCAAGCTGCGCTGAAGCAGTCTGAACGGGAAAGGATCGAGGATTCTAAGAGAATCAGGAAAACCAAAGCCCCTGAGGGGACAAAACGTGCTGTGTGTATAGAAACAGAATGTGCTGCGGGCACAGGAACGCAAGGTGCTGCGGGCACAGGAATAGTTGTAACGGAGCCGGACAGGTGCATGTCGGCCGTCGATGGCATGCAGTGGGAAGATGACAACCTATGTGTTGCCCAGATAGACGAAGACTGGGGACAAAGCCAGCCGAATGATACCTGGTATGTGGGAGAGGTTGACCACATGACTAGGAGCGGGCGGTATTTCAAGCCCCCGCACTTAGATCAACCAAAAGTGTCCGGGAAGGACAAGGAGGCGGAGAAGCAGAAGGAGAAGTTACTTGAGGAAGAGGCTATGCTGAAACAGCTGAAGAAGATACAGGTAGACATCTCCATCTAGGGACTGCTCATGGCTTCTAGAGTTCACAGACAGGCTGTCCTTTCTGCAATGGATAAGGCCAAACTCTCAATAGATACCAGGCCTGAGCAGCTGGTAGGATTAGTTTTCCCGGGGGGAGTTTCCCCGACATTGACCTTTTCTGACAAAGAATTGCTACCTGAGGGCGCAAACCATAACAAACCGCTCTACATCTCTGTGGAGTGTAAGGACAAATGGATATCGGTGGTTCTTGTCGATACGGGATCCGTCATTAATGTGTGCCCGTCGAGGACAGCATATGCAATCGGGTTGAAGCCTGCAAACTCTGTACCAACTACCCAGGTGATAAGGGCCTACCACAATACAAGCAGAGATGTGATGGAGACTGTGCAGATTCAGACCAAGGTTGGTCCAGGACAACACAAGATTGATTTTCATGTCTTGGACGTTCCCGCAACCTTAAATCTACTCCTAGGGCGGCCGTGGCTGCACCAGGTGAAGGCGGTCTCTTCCACCCTGCACCAGATGTTGAAATACCCCCACGAGAAGGGGGTGGCTATAGTTTTTGGGAATTCATCAATCCATCCGTCGCCAGAAGTGTCTACACCGGTTTTGGTAATCGAGCATGGCACGGAGGATGTATTCCTATTAGGATTCACCCTAGCCGAGGCCCGAGTCGTTCAGAACATCTTAGCCGTTGATGAGGGGTTATATGTCAGCGCCCAGTCATTGTACCTCATGAACAAGCTCCAGCACATCCCTGGGATAGGACTAGGAAGAAGTGGCTGGAAGGGCATTGCAGTATAGGCTAAAGTGCTGCACAACCCGCATACCTTTGGCTTGGGTTATCTGCCCACCAAAGAGGACTGGGTGAGAAAGGGCAAAGAAATGGCCGGAAGGGCCAGAGCTAAACAAGCAGGGAAGCATTTTGAGTTGATGCATCGGCCAATCCAGGGCACCCTGAATGGACGCTTCGTCCGGGAGGGGGAAGACTTTCCATTCTGCGGCTTCCCCGAGCCATGGCTGAACGCAGAGAAAAGGCGCTTGCCGGGGTTTGAAATCTTCTTCAACTTGCAGTTGTCCGGGGATGATGTTGCCGAGGAGCAGACAGACCCATCAGCTGAGGTTGAGCCGTGTAAGGAAGTGGATTCCGAGAGCACCGAATTTGAAATGAGGGTAGCACTGGCTTGTCTACTTTTAGATCCTCCAATCGTCCATGAGTGCTTGGTGGATGACCTCTCAGTGTCCATGATCGGGATTGAAACGGCTGCGAGCCCATCTTCAAACATTTTCGATGCGTCCATCGCACCCTCCCTCGTTTGGCAGTACGAAGAGGGATTCTTATCGCGCAGCACTAGGTCAGGTAGTGAACCGAAATCTGATTCCACCGAGTCTGTGGAGTCGAAATCAGGTTCCAGCTTGTCTGAGTTTGAGTCCAATATTCTTGGGAGTGATAACCCGGATGCCACAGTCCTGTCTAGGTCGTCTTTTTCTTTCTCTTTTGAGTCTGTTGTAACAGAAAAATCAGATGGACTGGACGAAGTGTTTAATAAGAATGGAATGGCTGTGGCTTTTGAGTATTTTTTCGTGCCTTTGATTTATTGTATTAATCAGGACTTTCAAAATTTTGATGAAAACAATGAGGAAGAAATTCCTTCATTTTTGAAATATTTGCTTGAACAAGAGCAGGAGAGGCTTGTAAAACCGTTGGTTGATGAAATCACCCAAATTAATGTTGGTACTGAGAAGGACCCACAGTTGGTCCAGATCGGGTCCATGTTGTCTTCGGAGGAGCGCGAGCGCTTAGTCGCTTTATTAAAAGGTTTCAAAGATATTTTCGTGTGGTCCTACGAAGACATGCCTGGAATCGATCCTGAGATTGTACAGCACTGGATCCCTCTCGACCCAGAGGCCCGACCTGTCAAGCAGAAACTCAGAAGGATCTGCCCAGATTGGGCCATCCAGATCAAAGAAGAGGTCACCATGCAAATTGACGCAGGGTTCCTGCTGGTATCTGAATACCCAACTTGGTTGGCCAACATAGTTCCAGTACCGAAGAAGGATGGCAAGATTCGGGTATGTGTGGATTTTAGGGATTTGAACAAAGCCAGTTCGAAGGACGACTTTCCTCTGCCGCATATCGACGAGTTAGTGGACTTCACTGCGGGGCATGCATTGCTCTCATTCATGGATGGCTTTTCAGGCTACAACCAGATTGTAATGGCACCCGAAGACCGGGAGAAGACTGCTTTTACCACCCCGTGGGGGACCTATTGTTATAGGGTAATGCCATTTGGGCTGAAGAATGCTGGAGCCACATATCAATGGGCTACGACCACAATATTGCATGACATGATCCACAAAGAGGTTGAGGTGTACGTGGACGACATAATTGTCAAGTCCAAGGAAAGAGAGGGCTACTACACCGCCTTGCAAAAGTTCTTCCAAAGGATCAGAGAATTTCGGTTGCGGCTGAATCCTCAGAAATGTACGTTTGGCGTTATTGTAGGAAAAATGCTGGGGTTCTTGATCACATAAAGGGGCATTGAAGTCGACCCTTCCAAAATCAAGGCCATCTTAGAAATGCCAGCACTGAGGACTGAAAAGGAGGTGCGACGCTTTCTGGGTAAAGTGCAATTCATATGACGGTTTATCTCAAAATTAACCTTGACTTGTGAACCACTCTTTGGTCTTCTGAAGAAAGGAACGAAGTTCCAATAGGACGGCCGATTCTAAGCTGCTTTTGAACAGGTCAAGCAATATTTACAGAACCCACCTGTGTTGTCACTGTCTGAGCCAGGGAAACCGTTGATCTTGTATCTTTCAGTGACTGAGACTACAATGGGCTGCATACTTGCACAAGAGTCTGAGGACAAAGTGGAGAGAGCTATCTACTATCTGAGCAAGAAGATGTTGGAGTATGAGACCCGCTACACTCCGCTGGAGAAAGCTTGTCTAGCCTTGGTATGGGCTACCAGGAAGCTGCGGCACTACCTGTTAGCTCACTCTGTAATGTTGGTTTCGAGACTAGATCCCGTCAAATATTTCTTCGAGAAACTGGCACTTATGGGTAGGCTAGCCTGTTGGTTGCTTCTGCTTTCAGAATTCGATCTGAAGTATGTGACACGCAAGTCAGTAAAGGGAAGAGCGGTAGCGGAGTTCCTAGCCGATCACCCTGTGGAAGGGGATGAAGCAGTTGAGTACTTGTTCCCAGATGAGGCCATTTTACATGTCGAAGACGAAACTTGGATGATGTACTTTGACGGAGCGTCAAACCAATACGGGTATGGGATAGGGGTGTTGCTGATAGCACCCGACAATTCCCGCATCCCTCTAGCATCAAACTCCGTTTCAAAGTATCAAACAATGAAGCAAAATATGAGGCATGCATTGCTGGTTTAGAAGCTGCCCTAGGACTAGGGGCAAAATGGTTGGGCGTCATCGGGGACTCGAACCTTGTTGTATTTCAGGCTAAAGGAGATTGGAAAGTGAAAGAAAAAAAGATGAGAATTTACCACCAGACCTTGGACTTGCTGATTCCTTGGTTTGAGAAGCTGAACTTCGCTCATATGTTAAGAGAGAAGAACAGGTTTGCAGATTCACTAGCAACTCTATCTTCCATGATAGACATCCCTCTTGGAGTCCGGATGACTCCGATCATTATTGACCAGAAATTTGTGCCGGCCTACGAGCTGATTGCAGTCATAGAAGAGGTTCAAGATGAGAACCCCTGGTATTACGATATCTGGAACTTCTTGGAAAAAGAAACGTATCCACCAGGGGCAAACGCCAAAGATAAGAGGGCAATATGAAGAATGGCTGCTCAGTTCATCATCTACGGGGGTAAACTGTACACGAGAGGTCATCTAGGAATGCATAAGCTGTGTGTTGATGCTGAAGAATCAAAGCGCCTGATGGAGACCATCCATGGAGGAGAGTGTGGAACGCACATGAATGGGGTGATGCTAGCTCAGAAAATCCTTAGACAGGGTTACTACTGGTCCACCATGGAGGAGGATTGTATTGGCTTTGTCCGGCGATGCCACAAATGTCAGATCCATGCAAATCGTATGAACATTCCGCCGTCGAAGCTGTAAAACATGACTTTACCACGGCCATTTTCAGTCTGGGGGATTGATGTGATTGGGGCTGTCACTCCGAAGGGGTCCAATGGGCATGAGTATATTCTAGTAGCGATAGACTACTTTACGAAGTGGGTTGAGGCCTAATCTTATACGGTGTTGAAGGCATCTCATGTTACAAAGTTCATCAGGAACAACATCATTTGTCGTTACGGGGTCCCGAACGAGATCATTTTAGATAATGGTTCCCACTTCAAAAAGGAAGTGATCGACTTGTTGGACAAGTACAACGTGGCTTTTCATAAGTCATCCACATATCGGCCGCAAACCAACGGAGCAGTTGAGGCCGCCAACAAGAACATCAAGCATATACTGCAGAAGATGGTGGAAACCTACCAAGACTGGCCAGATAAGCTGTCATTTGCCCTGTGGGGTTACCAGGCTTCAATTCGAACTTCTACTAGAGCAACTCCATATTCCTTGGTTTATGGGATGGAGGCTGTTTTGCCTATCGAAGTTGAGGTTCCGCCTTGGCGAGTACTGGCCGAGTGTCAGATAGCTGAGGCAGATTGGCAACAGAGCAGGTTTAAAGAACTCATGCTCTTCGATGAACGAAGGTTGAAAGCACTGTACCATGTTCAGGGTTATCAGCACAGAATTACCAGGGCTTTTAACAAGAAGGTTAAGTCCAGGAATTTAAAAGAAAGGAGATTTGGTGCTCAAAGACAACGGAGCTCCCATCTACGACCCCAGGGGCAAGTTCAAACCCAATTGGACGGGTCCTTACATCATCAAGTCTATCTGGTTGGGTGGAGCTGTCGTTCTGATGGATCTAGATGGCCTAGAGTTTTCCCAACCGATCAACATGGACAAGTTAAAGAAATATTTTCCATGAGAGGCTCGCTAGGCCGAAAACCCGAAAGGGCGACCTTGGCAAAAGTTAGAGCATGAAAAATTTAAAATTATAAAAACTGAGCTCGCAAGGTTGAAAACCCGCAAAGGGCGGCCTTGGCAAAAGTTAGAGCGCAAAAGGAGAGCGTTAATACACGAGTGAACCCAAGCTGAACTACGTAAGGCTTGATTCCGATCTTTGGGATACGTAGGCAACTTCATTCTAAAGTCCAGCCATAAACACTTCATCGATCAACTTTGTCCATGTGATCATGTTTGGTCATCTTTGTTTATTCAGCATCCGAGAGCTCGGTTGTGATCTCCAGTACAGTGCTATTCAGACTAGGGGCAACTTTCCAGTTATTGGGATCCGGGGTTGTACATCCCAGTGATAGATCTCAGGCGTGTCCAGTTCTGATCCACATCGAAAATGGTTTTGAAAAGTTTTAATAAAAGTTGATTTTGCTCAAATTAATCTTTTTACAACTTAGACCATTTTTGGACCAAACGAAAAATTTTCAGTACCCACAACCTTCAATTTCATTGATTTCAATAAAGAGTTCTCCTACTCTTGAATGCAAATTGAAGTTTCTTTTTTATTACATTCATAAAGAAAACTTGAAAGTTCTAGTTAAAGCAAATAAATTCGGGGCATAGTCAGGTGTTCCTGCGTCCCCTCCCAGAGCAGGTCAAAGCCTCTAATGCCAAAGTGGGCCCAACTTGTGCCTCTTCATTGAGCCAATCTATGCACTCATCAGAAAGGGTGCAGCTGAAAATAGGAGCAGGGGCTAGAAGCTCTCTCATCCTCCATGCTGTGGCATATCGAGCTAGTTGTGCGCCTCGAACCGGAAGTGTAGCAGGGTACTCAATCCCTTCTTCTGGGCAAATCTAATCATGTCCGAACTGGCACCAGAACCGGAACAGAAAGTAAAACACTCTGTGTGTCAAGCCTATCAACTGGATCCCGGACTGACGGGTCATACTGTAACTTATTGCCGATAAATTGAGCCAAGGGCAATGCCAAGCAATGCGGCCTGCGGACAAACTGTACATCCAGTTGTACCACCATCCCTCATCCGGAGCATCGACTAGACGTCGCCAGAAGAAATAGCTGCGAGCCTGAATATGCCGGACAAGAGTACATAATCTTCAATTTGCCCATCAACCATATCTGGGGAGGGATGAAAAATGAGAGATCAAAGAATAGAGAGGTGTACATTGAGAGAAAAAGTGAGCAGAGGGTTTTGAGAGAAAAACAAAGCCTAAGGGCCGAGTGATGTGAGCAATATATATGAGATGGGGTGGGAAAATTACCTACAATAGTAGTGGGCTCCCTGCAAACCTAGCCGTCTCCCGGCGATGAAAAACGTCTAAGCCCATCAATGTCTCGGCCAATGTCATGGTAATGCAGTTTTTGCCCTCTTTCAAGCCCTCAGCGACCTCAATCAAACGAGTGCTAAACCCACCGGAACCCGGGGCAAGCAAGAAATGAGATAGCAAGCATAAGTAGAGTGCATGTCGGCGATAACCCTGCCAATAATGGTCGCCGCGGTCACCAAGCTTGGAATGTCCAGCTCCCCATCGTGGATCAAAGACCGAGCATCGTGTATAGTGAGGCCGCACATCCGTCCTAGGGCATGGACATGGCCGAACTGGAGTTGAGGTAAGATTTCTTCATTACGCTCGGATTCCATTAAAGCTTAGAAATCCTTGTAAGGAGGACACATCTCTTGACCGCAAAAGCTAAAGACGCGTGTTACCAGAATCCAAAACCTTGCCACGGCATAGAGGAACAGAAAACGCAATGGGGTGCGACCCAGCGAGAATAGCGCATTTATGCCGAAGCCTTGGAAATTTAGCTTTTCTGAGCCATCCAAGTTGGCAATCCAGTTTGTGAGATTTTGGGCAAGAAACTCTTCCATTTGGTGCAAAACAGTATTGAAATGAGCAAAACTATGAAGCTGTGGCTTTTGTAGAAGATAAGATGTGAGTGGAAGACAGGTGGCAACATTCTGGTGGTTCTTGCCATTTTTGGCCGATCGGCCAAAAGGAGTGCTGATCGACCACCATATTTGGCCGATCGGCTAGTGATGATGGCCGGTGGCCATTTCTTGTCGCCGATGGCCTCTCCCTTTGGCCGACGGACTGCCCTCTTATCCTCAGAGGTGTCCATTTGCTGAGGATGCTGAGAACTTGTGACTGGTTCCACTTCCAGTGCCTTTGGCGATGATTTTGCGAAGTCACACCTATTTGCTTATCGAGTTATTGTACTTTTGTTTATCGAGTTGTATCTCGTGTTCTTGAGTCCTTGTTTTGCTTATCGAGTTGTAGTTACATTCGGTTAGCCTGTCGAGTTCTTTGTTTTGCCTATCGAGTTGTTTTTGTCGTTAATCGGTTCACTACCTGATTATTACAGTGCAAATGCTTAAATTTTAAACAAAAGTTCAATCTCATTTACATTGTTATGTAATGCAATGCGATGCGATGCATAGCATGTACAAATGTAACACTTTTTGAACAAAAAGCTTGTTTCATTCCATCATCTTTTCAAGTACATAGTTTTGAAGAAAATAAAAGCCTACCTACGGCAGTTCAATGTGCTCAAACTACCAGTAAAAAGAAAAGTAAAACAAAAAAGGAAAAGCAACAAAATGTCTGAACAGAGCAAAAAAGAAGAATAGTAGCAAAAGTCTAGATCAATATCAATGGTCTCAAGCATGGGAATCCGTCCAGGTCCTCTTCCTGGACGAAGGTCCAGGAGCATCATCGCCGGCTCCGTCATCTGAGTCCAAGCCCAAGCCATCTCCAGTCTCATCCTCAGATGAATTCGCCTCTGCCTCAGACTCATCATCGTTTGGAATCGGTGCCCGTGAGCTACTCCCAACGTGAGTACGCCCGACTTTGGTGCGGGGGTGTACTGTGGTCCCTTGCCCTGCTCTCCCTGCTCCTCGGGTAGGTACAGAAGGCCCAGCTAGAGTACCTCCCGTGGCCGGAATCTAGAATGGGGCTTGAAAAGAATAGTGGGCAAATGCATCAGCCATACTATGCAAAATCAGGTATGAATACCAAACACAGTGTGTGAGTACAATGTATGAATGTTGTGAGCAATGTATCAGTACCGAATGCAGTGTATAAGTTACAGTGTATCAGTGCCGTGAGTGCTGTGTATCAAGTGCCGTATTGATATTACGATGCATCAGATCATGTGTGGAACAGAATGTGCAGAGTATTGAAACTGAGTTTGAAAGAACTTACTGGGATGTTGTCGATGGTCAACAGGTCCAGGCTCCATTGCAGCATCCCCATCACCGAGGCACTCAGCTCCAGAGACTGGTGAGTGTACTCAATCGAAGCCTGCAAAAGTGTTGAAGGCATTGGTATTTTGCAGGATATCAAATGAATTGAAATGACCGTATAGAATGCAAAGTATAGCAGTATATACCAGGGTCGAACCATAGACTCCGGTAAGCTCATGATCAGCCGGAGGAGGAGCGATGGGTATCTAATAAGTCTCCCCACCCTACCCTCAGCATGTCATAATGGTGGGCAGTGCTGGCCACTCGACTCCCTGCCCTCTCCGGGACCCGCTCTTGCCATGTGCCCGAGCCGCCCTCGGTGCTCCTGCTCCTACCACTGGCGCCGCAGGCCTCTCCCTCTCAGCTCGACGAGCACTACTCAAAGGCGGCATCAGATAGGCCTGGATAAACTCAGTGTAGCCGCCATCGTCTCTAAAGCGCTGTAAGTCCTAGCCAATCGTGTACCTCCCCATCTCCTCTAGGATATATCCCTTAGTATGCCTCATGTGGGTAGGAGGCAGCTCCGAGGCTATCTGCTCCGGTAAGCCCAAGGTCTGGCGTAGGAAGCGCTTGCCTAGGTATCAAGCCTGACAGACCGGGCCCTCTAGCAGAATCCTGAATCGGGCAGTCTCCTCAGCGTCCGCAGACCGATCCCTCACCGCATCCGGTAATGGAGCCCAGGGCTGCCAGGTGATCTGTAAATGATATACAGTTTGTTATCTACTGTTATTGAAAGAATAATGTAAAGCGAAGCTTAAATGAACTGTAAATTCTAAAATACCTCTGCGGTGGTGATGGTGTCGAAATACCGGTGGAAGAATATGAAAGACTCCCGTGGCCTCCGCTCGCATCTCACGTCGAAGCGGTGAGAGAATGGAACGCCAAGGGGGACGTCCTCATCTGGCACTGGGGCAAGCCTCGGGAAGTAGGCATATAACCACAACTGCAAAGTGTAATAGAGCAAACACCAGTATGCTTATCAGATAAAGTAGAATGTAGAATAAAGAAGAAATCACAGAACCGTGTATTGTGCAGAGTGTACAGTGTGTGCAGTATACAGCCAGTGTAAAGCAGATTACATGTGTGCCGTGTGTGCAGTGTACAACCAGTGTGAAGCAGACTGCATGTGTGTAGTGTATAGAGTACAGATAGTGTAAAGCAGAAATGTAAAACAGAAAAAGAAGGTGTACCTCCCAAGCTCGCCAGTAGCCTCCGAGCAACTGTCCGCTGCAGCGAGACGATGAGCTGGTGTATCCATAAAGTGTGGCCAGGCCATCACCACCCCAGTCGTAGCCACGGATCTTGGTCACATCCACGAGTGCACTCAGTAGGTAGAGGGCGACAGTGTTCGCCTGGTCGGCGAAAAGTGTGGTCCCCAGCAGGAACATGATGAAGCCACGAGCATACTGCTCCTCCTCCTCCCGAGTAGTAGGCGCCTGGATCCGAAAGTGATCCTCGAACCATGAGGTGGCTGAACACCGAGCAGGTACATCTGAGCGGCATCCCACTCATCCATATCTGAATCGAAGGGGATCGAATCACCCCCTACCTCGATGCTGGTGAGCATCGAGAAGTCAAAGGGAGTCATCGTCATCTCCCCTGTGGCAGAAAGGTGGAAGGAGTCGGTGGTGTCCCACCACCTCTCCACCAAAGCAGCAAGAAGGGGCCTGCTCGTAGTGATGCACGAGAGTCCTATGCAGAAAGTGCTGAAGCCAGCCTGGTCGACGATGTGGCGGACCGCATAGAGCAGCTCCATGTACCAACCACGGGCAACGGTATTTCCATACCCCCGGAAGGCATGGAAATCTCCCTGTTTTTCAAAGCAAACAGTTGTGAAGCATTATTAGAAATACAGTTTTGAAAAGCATTCAGAATTGATGAAAATGCAGTGTGTGTGCATGTGTTCAAGATTATACATATGTCGTACGTGGATGCGCTCACAGATGAACTACAACATATGATGTATCAGTGTGTTTGGGTTAT
This sequence comes from Camellia sinensis, assembly GCF_055761805.1. Classification (NCBI taxonomy): domain Eukaryota; kingdom Viridiplantae; phylum Streptophyta; class Magnoliopsida; order Ericales; family Theaceae; genus Camellia; species Camellia sinensis. The sequence continues at coordinate 222,348,613 of NC_138965.1, read as the reverse complement.
TCAGTTGAAAATGCAGTGTGTGTGCATGTGTTTGAGTGCGCTCAGAATTGATGACAATGCAGTGTGTGTGCATGTGTTCAAGATTATACAGATGTCATACATGGGTGTGCTCATGGTAAACTACAGCATATGATGTATCAATGCATCTGGTGTAAGCAGTTAAAGAACAGGATTGACTATCGCAGTTATATCCTCCACATTGCGAAAAATGAAACAGAGGGAGAGTGTACCTCAGAAGAACCGTAGGACTGATGTGACTCTGGTTCAGGCAATAGAAGCTTCGGTGGCGCACCCCTCGCATAGCTCCTGAAGTGGCGGATACCATCGGGAGGTAACACATGTATCGCCGGCCTGTAAGCCGCCGGATCGAACGGCCAGATGTGGAGAGGTAGGAGTTCGACCTCGGGGTCCACGTCCATCTCCAGGGGAGCCCCACCCTATGGCATGTCATCTGCCATCTCAGAAAGAGTGCAAAAATGGCCGAGAATGTCGAAAATGGGCGAGAATGTGAAAAGTCAATCCAAAAGTCAACCCCGAGGGGGTGAAAAATTGGAGAAAAGGTCAAAGTGTGGAAAGGCACGAAAACCAAGTATGACTCGAGGGAAACAAACCCCAAGTGGTGAAAACCAAGAAAAGGTCACCAAAACTGAGTTTTGTTTGGTTCAAAGTGTACGAAACGGAAAGGGTTTCACGAATCAAACAGCGAAAAAGGCTTGAAAACGAGGCAAAAACTCGGATCGAAGGTTGGAAAATCACCTAGAGAGAGAGAGGAGGGATTTTCGAGCTAAGAGGAAGTGAAAATATAGGGTTTGAGGCCCTATATTTAAAGACCCGTGGCTAAATGTCAAAACTGCCCTGACATTGCCATTTTTGGCTGGTCGGCCAAATTGTTAGCGGATCGGCCAAATAGTTGGCCAATGAGCTCCTTTTGTGGCCGATGGATGGCCGGTGGCCTCCTCTTGTGGTTGATGCACCTCCCACACCCTTGTTTGGGTCAGTCATGTGGTTTGGGACCTCCATTACTCAAGACAGTGCAAGAAAGTGCATTTTTGAACCTTAACCAGCCTTCGTGTTGATCTCGAGCCGTGTCTTCTGTGTGTGATGCTCGGTGCACGCAAGGTGTATCCTTTCTCGTATCCTTTTGTATCTTGCGAGCTCTGCAAATTGCTGTAAATATGTTGTATTGCAATGCTTTGTTTTGACTGAAATGAGCGCGCTCGTTACGCGTCTTGCATTGAACAATGCCTCATCTTGTTTTGAAGTTGCATCTCCATATCGCGAATAACATGCCTTTACCATGATTATGTTTAACATGTGCCTCTCTTTGTTATCGCATTGTTACACACATTGTATACGCTGTTGCGTGTGCTTTACTTACATGTGTTCATGCCATTCTTGGTTTACACATTGCTTGCGTTGTCGCGCATGCTTTACTTACATGTGTTTATTCTTTGCTTTACACATTGTACACGTTGCCGCATGTGCCTTACATGTGTTTATGCTTATCTCCACATTGTTACACATTGTATACGTCGCCGCGTATGCTTTACTTACATGTGTTCATGTCTTGCTACACACATTGCTTGCGTTGTTGCGTATGCTTTACTTACATGTGTTTATGCACCAATTCTCGCATTGTTACACACAATGTATACGTCGCCGCGTATCCTTTACTTACATGTGTTTATGCCTTTCCTGTCTTGCTACACACATTGCTTGCATTGTTGTGCATGCTTTACTTACATGTGTTTATGCATGCCCTCCTTGCATTGTCATGCTTGTTTCAACCGCATTGTTATGCCCCCCTCACTTGCGTTGTCGCACATGTTTTACTTGCATTGTCATGCTTGTTTCAACCGCATTATTATGCACCCCTCGCTTGCGTTGTCGCGCATGCCCTCTTTGCATTGTTATGCTTGTTTCAAATTGCATTGATATGCATCCCACTCAGCTTGCGTTGTCGCGCATGCCCCCCCTTTGCATTATCGTGCTTGTTTCAAAATTGCATTGTTATGCATCACATTTAGGTTGCATTGTCATGCACCCCTCCGCATTGTTATGCGTCACACCTAGTTTGCATTTTCATGCACCCCCTTCGCCCTCGTTGTCACGTACTTTTCAATGCATTGTTATGCATGTTGCTAATGATATTATACCTGTTAAGTTTCTTTCCTTTATAGGTACGATATTGTATGTACGGTTCATTTGAAGCTGGCGCGACCAGACGAATCGCACAGGTATTGTATATTCTCCGTGTGAGACGTAGCAAGAATTGTATAATTCTCTTACATCCTTTCTGCATGAGTTGTAGTTCGATTCTTATTCGCCTGCTTAAACTGTTGCATTTATTGTGTATAATTGCTTCGTTACAGCTCTCTTTGCATGATCATAAGTTATGTTCGGCTTTGTGCATGTCATTTGCATCTTGCCCCTGCCTGCGGGCGCATATCTTAATTGCCTTGTATGCTTGTCTAAGTCTTCAGCCTTGTCAAAAATGGGTCGTCTCTGGGCTTTGACATTCACTTCCGTCATTGTTAGGACTTACGAGTTCTGTCAAAGAGGGGCAACTGTAGACACCCCATTTTTTACCGTCCTCAAGACTTGGACGTCATCGTTTGAACATTCGATGATCAGCCATGCTCGTATTTGTTTTGAGTTCCCGGAGGTCTCGGCCGAGCGTCTTGCCTTAAGATCTCTCAACTTGACTGTTTCATGCTTGGTTGTGGACCAAGGAGTTGTGTTTTTGCTTCTGAGGGAAGAGGGTGGCTTGTTGGCCATTCTCTCAACCCACCGGCCAAGGCATGAAGCCACTGGCCCCTTTTTCTTGCCATCGGCCAAGAGTGTTGGCCGATCGGCACTATGTTTGGTCGGTCGGCTACCCTTGTTGGTCAATTGGCCATATTGTCCAGCCGACCCCTTTCCATCTGCTTTTGGTAGATATTTTGTGCCAGCTGGCACAGTTGGCATGCACAATTCCCCTCCTCCATACACGTGTATGGAGGGATTTCATCCTTCGGCAAGCTTCTCCAAGAAGCTTTGCATTTGGATTTCTATAAAGAGGGAGCTCTTCCTCCCTTCTTAGGGGTTGAAGAAACTGATATAGAAGTTAGATATATCTCTCTCTCTATATCTCCCTCTCCCTAGATTTGTGTGTGTGTTTGAGCTCAAAAGTGTGTTTTGTTCTTCCTATTGCACGTAAACACCTAGCATTACACTATCCTCGGTTGTTGAGGCACTAAAAGGTTGATCTTAGCGTTCTTGAGCTGGTTTTGATCCAAGAAAGTTGCTGGAGTTGGTGTTCTTGAAGGTGTTCTTCAAGGGTGAGCAAACTACTTTAGATACCCATTCTTGCTTAAGCTTTTAGACCTACTTGCATATTGTTTTAAGCTTAACTATAAACTGTAAAAAGTTCTGATTTTGTATGCTTAAGATGGTTGTTTAAGGTCACTTTTTGGTTGGGGGTTGTTTACCCCCTCTTAGGCATTGTTTGGCCTTATTTTGTGCCTTTATTTTCGAACATTGGAACCATCTCATTTTGACCTTCTCACCACTGAAATCCAGAGGATTTTCAGTGGTGGTGTAATGACCCCAAAATGCGTATAAGAAATCATCTGTATTTAACTATGGGAAGAGGTGTTTTAATTTAATTATATCTTTTGGAATTGAAGCATTATCTGTTGAGTTACGGATTTAAAATTGAAATTACCGACCTATATGAGTTCAAAAATCAAAATTGAGTACTTGGATATGTTAACGGGAATTTTTGAAACTATTTGGAAAAATTAATTGGAAATCTAATTTGTCTGATTCGTTAACGCACGTTTGGGTGGTTAACTTTATACTGCAAATTGAAGGCCTTAGAAGCTTCAGAAACCGGAACTGAGGACATATTAATGAAAAGCATAATTTTTAGAGTCATTTGGGAAGTTTAATTGAAAATTGATTTTGTGCGATTCGTAAGGGCACGTTTGGTTTCCCCTTTATGGTGAACTTATGTGTGTATTATATATGCATAGATATATGAGTTGTTGAACTCATCACTTTGGGTCAAAAATATCTAAGGGAGAGAAAGAGTGAACCGTGAGAGAGAGAAGGAGAGCCAACTCAACACCCATGGGGGATTTGAAGATTATTGAAGAAAATAGAAAAGAGAGGGAATAGATCAACCAAGAAGCTTGGGAAAATTGAAGAGCTTAAAGGGAAGAACAAGGATTTGGCGTAAGGTATGTGGCTCTAACTACTATCCTTGTAGAGAATCCATCTACTACATGAAATCAAGGTTTAATTTGGAAGTTTGATATGTAAATGATTAAGTGTGTTGAATTAGGAATGGATTGGGTTGAATTCAAGGAATTAAACTATGCTTTCCTTAAATCTAAGTTATATTTACATGAATTGGGCATATATAATGGAAGGTTGGATATATAGAAAAGATAAGATTATGTTTGATGATGTTTGGTGATTATGTTTTGGAAGGAATTATACATGTTTTTGAGTAATTAGACTTGAAATGAAGCTTAAAAAATGGATAGATCAAGTGTTGAAGCAAAAACTATTTTCGGACTGATGTTTCTTGCCCAGACCGCACGAGCGGCCACGGGCACTGCACGAGTAGACATGGAGGAAAAAAGGGGGTTTTCATTCTGCTTTTGGGCACTCGAGCGGCCGGGTTCTTCCGCTCGAGCGGAATTGGGCCGCACGAGCGGCCAAAGTGGGCGCACGAGCGGCCACCCCTGTTTCAGCATACACTAGCTAACTTTGAACAAGCATATCTTTTACATCTGGACACCGTTTTGAGTAGTTCCTGAGCCTAAAATCAAGCCCTGGAAGTCTAGGTTCCAATGGTGGTGGTCTCACTCCCAAATTTTAAGTACAGAAATAGTTATTCCCAAATTAGTGACGACTATTCACTTTCTGTTTACCGATTTGTACCGTTTCTTTGCCTGAACCTTTCTCCTATCGATTCCTCCGATCTTACGAGGCATGGAATATAATCTTTGGAGGACTAATGAGTCTAGAACCACTATATCTATTGAGTGCGGAATAAAAAGAGATTGGTTTTATTCTCATAATCTGTTATGTGAATTGTGTTTGTAGGTCAAGACGAGGACATCGTTCCACTGCTATCAGAGACCTACTGCTGTGAGTAATAGTACGGTTGTTACTAACGTCTTATCCTCGTAAGTGATTACACTAACAATTATGTCAGCTGGAAAGTGATTACACTAACAGTTATGCCAGCTGGAAATCAAGGTGAATGTTGAAAGATTTACATACGTCGGTACGACTTTGGAATCATTTTGTTCTTTCAATAACGAACATTAACTCTATGTTATCTATAAACGAACTATGTCGTCTTTTAAGAATAAAGGGAGCTTATGTTCATCTTAGAATGATGAAATTTGGGTGCATTTAAGATCATTCTGGGTTGCCACTAATGAATCAAGATTATTTTGTTATATGACACATGAACTTGAGATCGTTCAGATTCTATGACATAAATGCAAAGGTCTAATGTTATCATATAATGAACGTTAGAATGTGTAGTGCTCTATCCTCATGAAATGCAATGGAATGGCATGTATGCCGTCTATTAAGGGTATATTCGCTCTTGATCCACGTTAATGTTTATGTTCTGCTATTTACGAGACCACTATGCTGATAGTTAATATGCACGTTCTGTTATCTGCAAGTTAGTGGCATTAATTCATGATGAACAAGTGAAATGTGGGTACATTATGAAACTATAGTAATTAAATGTAACTTAATTATGCTAACTCATTTGAATGATAAAAAGAAACCGTGTGCCTCTGTATGACTATAAGACTAGTCTGTTCTGATGATATCTGTGGTCATTCCGTTATGATGTTCATTTCGTTTATATTATGACATGATGAGACTTATTGATTTCTGGGATGGAACAAAGTGCTATACGGAACTAAGTGCTACACTTTGGTGGGAGCCACCTCTAGAATCCGTACGAGCCACCTCTTGAGTCCATACATATATGAATTGGGCTTAAAGCCGTTCTGTTATTTCTGGGTCGATGGCCGTTCTGTTATTTCTAGGCTTAAGGCTGTTCCGTTATTTCTGGGCCCATGGCCATTCTGTTATTTCTAGGCCGATGGCCGTTCTATTATTTCTGGGCCGATGGCCGTTCTGTTATTTCTGGGCTTAAAGCCGTTCTGTTATTTCTGGGCCTATGGCCATTCTGTATCTGTTAGGCCTATGGCCGTTCTGTACATTACTGAGCTTAAAGCTACTCTGTTAAGCAAATTGAACCCATGGCTATTCTGAAAATAATTACAGAAAGAAGTTAATCATATATCTCTGTAGTTATTTGCTCTATCATTCAAGTTAACCATTACATTATTTATATACTATTATTCACTGAGTTTTACTCACTCTGCATTTTGTCCGTTTCTGTAGGTAAGCATCCGGGAGGCCAGTCCTAACCCATAAGGCTTGTCTCTCTTGTCAACCCCAGTGTGTCCAGGCACTTAGATGGAACCATACATTTTGCAAGGTTTTACTAGGTTTTTGGTTTATGCTTTAATTGCCTGTCTAAGGTCGAAGTGTATATAATCCTTTTACCTTTCAATATTCTTGTTACGCGCCCATTTTTGAGGGCTGGGTCTGTTTATGTATATGTACATAGCCGAATTCTCAGATGCACGTTACTGTATGTTTATCTGCCTTATGTTCTGTTTGCGATCCTGGCATAGTAGTGATAGCTCAATGGATGTCATGTATGTTATTATAGGATATTAAATGTTTCCGTTCAGGCCTCATATGATATGTATATCAGATTTAGTGTCCGTTTCCGAATAAGACATGCCCAAACTTTTAGGGGCGGGTTTGGGGCGTGACAAGTGGTATCAGAGCACGAGTTGCTATCTCACACACGAATCCATTGAGCTTTAGGATGTCTAAAAAAGACTTAGGTATCATGCATGACATCCTTAATGCATATGAAGAAGTTGATAGCAACGATAATGGTGCATGAATATCGCTAACCATAATGGTTATTATTTATGTCGGTTGTACATTCCTTGTGTATATTGTGATTGATTGCCATGCAGAACATGGTAAGACCTGCAGATTGGATTAAATCAATAAAGTTGCGCAGCGGAAGCGTGGTGAGGATTCGAGCTGGTCGGTAAGATAATTTATATGCAAATGATTAGATGAAATGTGTGTTATCATGGGAATAACGATAATATGTTTGGGCTTTTAGCATCTGCTTACGTGACTTGATTAAACTCTAAGTACAGAATAAATGATCTTGAAATAGTATGCAAGTGATATGATTTCGTGAACTAAGGAAATTACTGAAGACTTCTGGTAGGGAATTATTGATGACATCTAAGGAGTAGTGTTTGTGTGTAACCGGAATTTGATTATGGGAATCTGTAACCATAATTATGTCTACTCATAGTTAAGCAATCTATAATTTGTACTCTGTACTCTGCCCTCTGTAATCTGTAATCTGAAACCTGAAATCTGAAATTTGTAATATGTTCTGTTTACATTTCATTTGTAATCTGTAATCGGGATTTCTTATAAGAAATGGCCAAAGAACATGAAGAGCCCCATCTATATTATGTATCTGCTTATATGATACCTGAAAAAAAATGGGGTAGTTAAGGACCACCGTGAAACCAAATTAAATGAGTGGGATCTGATAATTTGCTTGAAGAACGGAAACCCTACCTATATGTATTAATGATATAAGATTGAGAAATCATCTCTGTAATATAATTCTGTGGAGAGATGTAAAGGTTGTATATTGCAATTTAATCCTTTATTACCTATTGGAAGACCATAATGTAAACTGTTCTGCATGACACTGTGGATGTTGTGAGAAACAAATAGTTATGGGGGATAATCCATAATGATGAAGGGCTAGCGAAACGTACTGGGTATTCACTTCCTCTTGCATGTTATACAGATTTGTACAATGTGCACTACATGGTTCGAAATTGATTTACTAACATGATGAACTAATCCTGCCAAGAATTCTAACTCTGATATTAGTTGATTAAAGCACTTTATCATTATACTGTTGAATTTCTAGATATTATGGAACCCAAATGGATGTGATTACTATATATTTACTAGAATTATGACCCTATAAATGGACCTAATAAGACTTACGTATATGGACTAACTGGATGCTCTGTTCATGTTAATTGGCTGAGCCAGATGATTGGTCTATGATTTCGATGTGACAGTTTGCAAACCCATTGTAATTATGAGTTGTGAATACGAAACCATGTGGTTGATCTCGTGTCTTACACTAGAAAAGGAAGAATCTTCTAAATCATGGAATATTGAAATGATTAAAAGAGAGGCCAAATTAATTTGTGCTGTAACAAAAAGAAATGTTTACTAAGCGAAGACGTTACGCCCTAACGTTATGACTGATTAATTGAACGTGATTTTGAATTTGATTCTGGTTTTATTTTTGATAGCTCCCAATACTTGAAAAGATAGTTACCTTATATGTTTTTATTGCTCAGATCCGAACTTATGATATTCTGATTAAGTGTCTCCCATGGCACACTTACAAGAAATTGCAAAAGTGTATGATGCTAGTTGTGAAATTGTTGTAACTGTTGGATTTGGAATACGGTCCTCCTTGCGTTCCGGTGTTTAGAAGTACAACTATGAAGAATTAATGATATTGATTGGTTCTCCTTAGGTCGTGACCAAACTATTTGGAGCCTGTTAGAAATCTGATTTGAATTGATAAGTCTAATTCTGATAGTGAGCAAAGAGCCACGAAGTCGTTGATTTAGAACTTATTCGTTATTTTGGGTTTAATTGTTGTAGGAAGCATGTGCCTTTGAAACATGATTATATAGTAAATGTTTCCTTAACCTTTGAGGAATTAGGATAGTTGGGACTGTTTGTGAACCTAAAAAGTTTGAACTATGTATGATAGTTTATGAGTCACAGGTAATCAAAGACTTGAGTGAACCCATTTCTCAATGTCCTTAAGTTGTTATAGTAGTTGGAAGGTATGACCTTTGAATCAATAAACTGAAATGTATTAGGATTGTGAATAATGAGACGATATTTTGATGTTATTCAGTATTATTATCAATTAGGTTACCAAGTAGTTAGTAAAGATGAATTACTTGCGCTTTTGGGAGCAAACTCCATTGAAATTAACTGTATAGAATTGTGACTGCCTAAATTATTGAAATGTCATATATGTAGGATGAATCTTGACTCGTGTTAAGGTAAATCAAGTTTGGAGGACCAAACTTCTTAAGGTGGGGAGAATGTAACGACCCCAAAATGCGTATAAGAAATCATCTGTATTTAACTATGGGAAGAGGTGTTTTAATTTAATTATATCTTTTGGAATTGAAGCATTATCTGTTGAGTTACGGATTTAAAATTGAAATTACCGGCCTATATGAGTTCAGAAATCAAAATTGAGTACTTGGATATGTTAACGGGAATTTTTGAAATTATTTGGGAAAATTAATTGGAAATCTAATTTTTTTGATTCGTTAATGCACGTTTGGGTAGTTAACTTTATACTACAAATTGAAGGCCTTAGAGGCTTCAGAAACCGGAACTAAGGACATATTTATGATAAGCATAAGTTTTAGAGTCATCTGGGAAGTTTAATTGAAAATTGATTTTGTGCGATTCGTAAGGGCACGTTTGGTTTCCCCTTTATGGTGAACTTATGTGTGTATTATATATGCATAGATATATGAGTTGTTGAACTCATCACTTTGGGTCAAAAATATCTAAGGGAGAGAAAGAGTGAACCGTGAGAGAGAGAAGGAGAGCCAACTCAACACCCATGGGGGATTTGAAGATTATTGAAGAAAATAGAAAAGAGAGGGAATAGATCAACCAAGAAGCTTGGGAAAATTGAAGAGCTTAAAGGGAAGAACAAGGATTTGGGGTAAGGTATGTGGCTCTAACTACTATCCTTGTAGAGAATACATCTACTACAAGAAATCAAGGTTTAATTTGGAAGTTTGATATGTAAATGATTAAGTGTGTTGAATTAGGAATGGATTGGGTTGAATTCAAGGAATTAAACTATGCTTTCCTTAAATCTAAGTTATATTTACATGAATTGGGCATATATATTGGAAGGTTGGATATATAGAAAAGCTGAGATTCTGTTTGATTATGTTAGTTGATTATGTTTTGAAGGAATTATACATGTTTTTGAGTAATTAGACTTGAAATCAAGCTTAAAAAATGGATTGATCAAGTGTTGGAGCAAAAACTATTTTCGGACTAATGTTTCTTGCCCAGACCGCCCGAGCGGCCACGGGCACTGCACGAGTGGACATGGAGGAAAAAAAAGGGTTTTCATTCTGCTTTTGGGCACTCGAGTGGCCGGGTTCTTCCGCTCGAGCGGAATTGGGCCGCATGAGCGGCCAAAGTGAGCACACAAGCGGCCACCCCTGCTTCAGAATACACTAGCTAACTTTGAACAAGCATATCTTTTGCATCCGGACTCCGTTTTGAGTGATTCGTGAGCCTAAAATCAAGCCCCAGAAGTCTAGTTTCCAATGGTGGTAGTTTCACTCTCAAATTTGAAGTACAGAAATAGTTATGCCCAAATTAGTGACGACTATTCACTTTCTGTTTGCCGATTTGTACCGTTTCTTCGTCTAAACCTTTCTCCTATCGATTCCTCCTATCTTATGAGGCATGGATTATAATCTATGGAGGACTAATGAGTCTAGAACCACCATAGCTATTGAGTGTGGAATAAAAAGAGATTGGTTTTGTTCTCATAATCTGTTATGTGCATTGTGTTTGTAGGTCAAGACGAGGACATCGTTCCACCGCTATCAGAGACCTGCTGCTGGAGTAATAGTACGGTTGTTACTAACGTCTTATCCTTGTAAGTGATTACACTAACAGTTATGTCAGCTGGAAAGTGATTACACTAACAGTTATGCCAGCTGGAAATGAATGTGAATGTTGAAAGATTTACATACGTCAGTATGACTTTGGAATCATTTTGTTCTGTCAATAACGAACATTAATTCTATGTTATCTATAAACGAACTATGTCGTCTTTTAAGAATAAAGGGAACTTATGTTCATCTTAGAATGATGAAATTTGGGTGCATTTAAGATTATTCTGGGTTGCCACTAATGAATCAAGATTATTCTGTTATATGACACATGAACGAGATCGTTCAGATCCTATGACATAAATGCAAAGGTCTAATGTTATCATATAATGCACGTTAGAATGTGAAGTGTTCTATCCTCATGAAATGCAATGGAATGGCATGTATGCCCTCTGTTAATGGTATATTCGCTCTTGATCCTCGTTAATGTTTATGTTCTGCTATTTACGAGACCACTATGCTAATAGTTAATATGCACGTTCTGTTATCTGCAAGTTAGTGGCATTAATTCATGATGAACAAGTGAAATGTGGGTACATTATGAAACTACAGTATTCATGTACCTTTGGAATCGCTCAATCTGTTAATGGTTGCTGTTAGCACTTTGTTAAATGTTACTTAACTATGCTAACTCATTTGAATGATAAAAAGAAACCATGTGCCTCTGTATGACTATAAGACTAGTCTGTTCTAATGATATCTGTGGTTATTCCGTTATGATGTTCATTTCGTTTATATTACTTGTGCTTTCGGGAGTAAACTCCATTGAAATTAACTGTATAAGATTGTGAATGCCTAAATTATTGAAATACTGTATATGCAGGATGAATCTTGACTCATGTTAAGGTAAATCAAGTTTGGAGGACCAAACTTCTTAAGGTGGGGAGAATGTAATGACCCCAAAATGCGTATAAGAAATCATCTGTATTTAACTATGGGAAGAGGTGTTTTAATTTAATTATATCTTTTGGAATTGAAGCATTATCTGTTGAGTTACGGATTTAAAATTGAAATTACCGACCTATATGAGTTCAAAAATCAAAATTGAGTACTTGGATATGTTAACGGGAATTTTTGAAACTATTTGGGAAAATTAATTGGAAATCTAATTTGCCTGATTCGTTATTGCACGCTTGGGTGGTTAACTTTATATTGCAAATTGAAGGCCTTAGAGGCTTCAGAAATCAGAACAGAGGACATATTTATGATAAGCATAATTTTTAGAGTCATCAGGGAAGTTTAATTGAAAATTGATTTTGTGCGATTCATAAGGGCACGTTTGGTTTCCCCTTTATGGTGAACTTATGTGTGTATTATATATGCATAGATATATGAGTTGTTGAACTCATCACTTTGGGTCAAAAATATCTAAGGGAGAGAAAGAGTGAACCGTGAGAGAGAGAAGGAGAGCCAACTCAACACCCATGGGGGATTTGAAGATTATTGAAGAAAATAGAAAAGAGAGGGAGGAGATCAACCAAGAAGCTTGGGAAAATTGAAGAGCTTAAAGGGAAGAACAAGGATTTGGGGTAAGGTATGTGGCTCTAACTACTATCCTTGTAGAGAATCCATCTGCTACAAGAAATCAAGGTTTAATTTGGAAGTTTGATATGTAAATGATTAAGTGTGTTGAATTAGGAATGGATTGGGTTGAATTCAAGGAATTAAACTATGCTTTCCTTAAATCTAAGTTATATTTACATGAATTGGGCATATATAATGGAAGGTTGGGTATATAGAAAAGATGAGATTATGTTTGATGATGTTAGTTGATTATGTTTTGGAAGGAATTATACATGTTTTTGAGTAATCAGAGTTGAAATCAAGCTTAAAAAATGGATAGATCAAGTGTTGGAGCAAAAACTATTTTCGGACTAATGTTTTTTGCCCAGACCGCACGAGCGGCCACGGGCACTGCACGAGCGGACATGAAGGAAAAAAGGGGTTTTCATTCTGCTTTTGGGCAATCGAGCGGCCGGGTTCTTCCGCTCGATCGGAATTGGGCTGCACGAGCGGTCAAAGTGGGCGCACGAGCGGCCACCCCTGTTTCAGCATACACTAGCTGACTTTGAACAAGCATATCGTTTGCATCCAGACTCCGTTTTGAGTGATTCTTGAGGCTAAAATCAAGCCCCGGAAGTCTAGTTTCCATTGGTGGTGGTATCACTCCCAAATTTTAAGTACAGAAATAGTTATGCCCAAATTAGTGACGACTGTTCACTTTCTATTTGCCGATTTGTACCGTTTCTTCATTTGAACCTTTCTCCTATCGATTCCTCCGATCTTATGAGGCATGGATTATAACCTATGGAGTACTAATGAGTCTAGAACCACCATAGTTATTGAGTGCCGAATAAAAAGAGATTGGTTTTATTCTCATAATCTGTTATGTGCATTGTGTTTGTAGGTCAAGACGAGGACATCGTTCCACCGCTATCAGAGACCTACCGCTGTGAGTAATAGTACGGCTGTTACTAATGTCTTATCCTTGTAAGTGATTACCCTAATAGTTAAGTTAGCTGGAAAGTGATTACACTAACTCTTATGTCAGCTGGAAATCAATGTGAATGTTGAAAGATTTACATACGTCGGTATGACTTTGGAATCATTTTGTTCTGTCAATAACGAACATTAACTCTATGCTATCTATAAACGAACTATGTCGTGTTTTAAGAATAAAGGGAACTTATGTTCATCTTAGAATGATGAAATTTGGGTGTATTTAAGATCATTCTGGGTTGCCACTAATGAATCAAGATTATTCTATTATATGACACATGAACTTGAGATCGTTCAGATCCTATGACATAAATGCAAAGGTGTAATGTTATCATATAACGCACGTTAGAATGTGAAGTGTTCTATCCTCATGAAATGCAATGGAATGGCATGTATGCCCTCTGTTAATGGTATATTCGCTCAAGATCCTCGTTAATGTTTATGTTCTGCTATTTACGAGACCACTATGCTGATAGTTAATATGCACGTTCTGTTATCTACAAGTTAGTGGCATTAATTCATGATGAACAAGTGAAATGTGGGTACATTATGAAACTATAGTATTTATATACCTTTGGAATCGCCCAATCTGTTAATGGTTACTGTTAGCACTTTGTTAAATGTAACTTTATTATGCTAACTCATTTGAATGATAAAAAGAAACCGTGTGCCTCTGTATGACTATAAGACTAGTCTGTTCTGATGATATCTATCGTTATTCCGTTATGATGTTCATTTCGTTTATATTATGACATGATGAGACTTATTAATTTCTGGTATGGAACAAAGTGTTGTATGGAACTAAGTGCTATACTTTGGTGGGAGCCACCTCTAGAATCCGTGCGAGCCACCTCTTGAGTCCATACATATATGAACTGGGCTTAAAGCCATTCTGTTATTTCTAGGCCGATGGCCGTTCTGTTAGTTCTGGGCTTAAAGCCGTTCTGTTATTTCTGGGCTGATGCCCATTCTGTTATTTTTGGGCCGAAGGCCGTTCTGTTATTTCTCAGTCGATGGCCGTTCCGTTATTTCTGGGCTTAAAGCTGTTTTGTTATTTCTGGGCCTATGGTCATTCTGTATCTGTTAGGCCTATGGCCGTTTTGTATCTGTTGGGCCTATGGCCGTTCTGTACATTACTGAGCTGAAAGCTACTCTGTTAAGCAAATTGAACCCATGGCTGTTCTGAAAATAATTACAGAAAGAAGTTAATCGTATATCTCTGTAGTTATTTGCTCTATCATTCAAGTTAACCATTACATTATTTATATACTATTATTCACTGAGTTTTACTCACTCTGTATTTTGTCCGTTTCTGTAGGTAAGCATCCGGGAGGCCAGTCCTAACCCATAAGGCTCGTCTCTCTTGTCAACCCCAGTGTGTCCAGGCACTTAGATGGAACCATACATTTTGCAAGGTTTTACTAGGTTTTTGGTTTATGCTTTAATTGTCTGTCTAAGGTCGAAGTGTATATAATCCTTTTACCTTTCAATATTCTTGTTATACGGCCATTTTTTAGGGCTGGGTCTGTATATGTATATGTACATAGCTGAATTCTCAGATGCACGTCACTGTATGTTTTCTGCTTTATGTTCTGTTTGGGATCCTGGCATAGTAGTGATAGCTCAATGGATGTCATGTATGTTATTATGTGATATTAAATGCTTCTGCTCAGTCCCCATATGATATGTATATCAGATTTAGTGTCCGTTTTCGAATAAGACATGCCCAAACTTTTAGGCGTGGGTTTGGGGCGTGACAAGTGGTATCAGAGCACGAGTTGCTATCTCACACACGAATCCATTGTGCTTTAGGATGTCTAGAAGAGACTTAGGTACCATGCATGACATGCTTAATGCATATGAAGAAATTGATAGCAATGATAATGGTGCATGTATATTGCTAACCGTAATGGTTATTATTTATGTCGGTTGTACATTCCTTGTGTATATTGTGATAATTTGCCATGCAGAATATGGTAAGACCTGCAGATCGGATTAAATCAATAAAGTTGCGTAACGGAAGCATGGTGAGGATTCGAGCGGGTCGATAAGACAATTTATGTGCAAATGATTATATAAAATAGTATGATTGGGCTTTTAGCATCTGCTTACGTGACTTGATTAAACTCTAAGTACAGAATAAATGATCTTGAAATAGTATGCAAGTGATATGATTTCGTGAACTAAGGAAATTACCGAAGACTTTTGATAGGGAATTATTGATGAGATCTAAGGAGTAGTGTTTGTGTGTAACTGAAATTTGATTACGGGAATCTGTAACCATAATTCTGTCTGCTCATAGTTAAGCAATCCGTACTCTGTACTCTGCCCTCTGTAATCTGTAATCTGTAATCTGAAACCTGAAATCTGAAATTTGTAATATGTTTTCTTTACGTTTCATCTGTAATCTGTAATCGGGATTTCTTATAAGAAATGGCCGAAGAACATGAAGAGCCCCACCTATATTATGTATATGCTTATATGATACCCGGAAAAAAAAGGGTAGTTAAGGACCACCGTGAAACCAAATTAAATGAGTGGGATCTGATAATTTGCTGCAAGAACGAAAACCCTACCTATGTGTATTAATGATATAAGATTGAGAAATCATCTCTGTAATATAATTATGTGGAGATATGTAAAGGTTGGATATTGCAATTCTATCCATTATTGCCTATTGGAAGACCATAATGTAAACTGTTCTGAATGACACTGTGCATGTTGTCAGAAACAAATAGTTATGGGGGACAATCCATAATGATGAAGGGCTATCAAAATGTACTGGGTATTCACTTCCTCTTGCATGTTATACAAATTTGTACATTGTGCACTACATGGTTCGGAATTGATTTACTAACATGATGACCTAATCTTGCCAAGAATTCTAACTCTGATATTTGTTGATTAAAGCACTTTATCATTATACTGTTGACTTTCTAGATATTATGGAACCCAAATCGATGTGATTACTATATATTTACTAGAATTATGACCCTATCGATGGACCTAACAAGACTTACATATATGGACTAACTGGATGCTCTGTTCATGTTAATTGGTTGAGGCAGATGATTGGTCTATGATTTCGGCGTGGCAGTTTGCAAACCAACTGTAATGATGAGTTGTGAATACGAAACCATGTGGTTGATCTCGTGGCTTACACTAGAAAAAGAGGAATCATCTGAATAGTGGAATACTGAAATGATTAAAAGAGAGGCCAAATTAATTTGTGCTGTAACAAAAACAAATGTTTACTAAGCGAAGACGTTACGCCCTAACGTTATGACTGATTAATTGAACGTGATTTTGAATTTGATTATGGTTTTATCTTTGATAGCTCCCTATACTTGAAAAGATAGTTACCTTATATGTTTTTATTGCTCAGATCCGAACTTATGATATTTTGATTAAGTGTCTCTCATGGCACACTTGCAAGAAATTGCAAAACTGTATGATGCTAGTTGTGATACTGTTGTAACTGTTGGATTTGGAATACGGTCCTCCTTGCGTTCCGGTGTTTAGAAGTACAACTATGAAGAATTAATGATATTGATTGGTTCTCCTTGGGTTGTGACCAAACTATTTGGAGCCTGTTAGAAATCTGATTTCAACTGATAAGTCTAATTTTGATAGTGAGCAAAGAGCAACGAAGTCGTTGATTTAGAACTTATTCGTTATTCTGGGTTTAATTGTTGTAGGAAGCATGTGCCTTTGAAACATGATTATGTAGTAAATGTTTCCTTAACCTTTGAGGAATTAGGATAGTTGGGATTGTTTGTGAACCTAGAAAGTTTGAACTATGTATGATAGTTTATGAGTCACTGGTAATCGAAGACTTGAGTGAACCCATTTCTCAATGTCCTTAAGTTGTTATAGTAGTTGGAAGGTATGACCTTTGAATCAATAAATTGAAATGTATCAGGATTGTGAATAATGAGACGATACTTTGATGTTATTCAGTATTATTATCAATTAGGTTACCAAGTAGTCAGTAAAGATGAATTACTTATGCTTTTGCGAGCAAACTCCATTGAAATTATCTGTATAGGATTGTGAATGCCTAAATTATTGAAATGTTGTATATGCAAGATGAATCTTGACTCATGTTAAGGTAAATCAAGTTTGGAGGACCAAACTTCTTAAGGTGGGGAGAATGTAATGACCCCAAAATGCGTATAAGAAATCATCTGTATTTAACTATGGGAAGAGGTGTTTTAATTTAATTATATCTTTTGGAATTGAACCATTATCTGTTGAGTTACAGATTTAAAATTGAAATTACCGACCTATATGAGTTCAAAAATCAAAATTGAGTACTTGGATATGTTAACGGGAATTTTTGAAACTATTTGGGAAAATTAATTGGAAATCTAATTTGTCTGATTCGTTATTGCACGCTTGGGTGGTTAACTTTATATTGCAAATTGAAGGCCTTAGAGGCTTCAGAAATCGGAACAGAGAGTCATCTGGGAAGTTTAATTGAAAATTGATTTTGTGCGATTCGTAAGGGCACGTTTGGTTTCCCCTTTATGGTGAACTTATGTGTGTATTATATATGCATAGATATATGAGTTGTTGAACTCATCACTTTGGGTCAAAAATATCTAAGGGAGAGAAAGAGTGAACCGTGAGAGAGAGAAAGAGAGCCAACTCAACAGCCATGGGGGATTTGAAGATTATTGAAGAAAATAGAAGAGAGAGGGAAGAGTTCAACCAAAAAGCTTGGGAAAATTGAAGAGCTTAAAGGGAAGAACAAGGATTTGGGGTAAGATATGTGGCTCTAACTACTATCCTTGTAGATAATACATCTACTACATGAAATCAAGGTTTAATTTGGAAGTTTGATATGTAAATGATTAAGTGAGTTGAATTAGGAATGGATTGGGTTGAATTCAAGGAATTAAACTATGCTTTCCTTAAATCTAAGTTATATTTACATGAATTGGGCATATATAATGGAAGGTTGGATGTATAGAAAAGATGAGATTATGTTTGATGATGTTAGTTGATTATGTTTTGGAAGGAATTATACATGTTTTTGAGTAATTAGACATGAAATCAAGCTTAAAAAATGGGTAGATCAAGTGTTGGAGCAAAAACCATTTTCGGACTGATTTTTTTGCCCAGACCGCACGAGCGGCCACAGGCACTGCACGATCGGACATGGAGGAAAAAAAGGGGTTTTCATTCTTCTTTTGGGCAATTGAGCGACCGGGTTCTTCCGCTCGATCGGAATTGGGCCGCACGAGCGGCCAAAGTGGGCGCACGAGCGGCCACCCCTGTTTCAGCATACACTAGCTGACTTTGAACAAGCATATCATTTGCATCCAAACTCCGTTTTGAGTGATTCTTGAGGCTAAAATCAAGCCCCGGAAGTCTAGTTTCCATTGGTAGTGGTATCACTCCCAAATTTTAAGTACAGAAATAGGTATGCCCAAATTAGTGATGGTTGTTCACTTTTTGTTTACCGATTTGTACGGTTTCTTCGTCTGAACCTTTCTCCTATCGATTCCTCCGATCTTATGAGGCATGGATTATAATTTACGGAGGGCTAATGAGTCTAGAACAACCATAGCTATTGAGTGCAGAATAAAAAGAGATTGGTTTTATTCTCATAATCTGTTATGTGCATTGTGTTTGTAGGTCAAGACGAGGACATTGTTCCACCGCTATCGGAGACCTACCGCTGTGAGTAATAGTATGGTTGTTACTAAGGTCTTATCCTTGTAAGTGATTACACTAATGGTTATGTCAGCTGGAAAGTTATTACACTAACAGTTATGTCACCTGGAAATCAATGTGAATGTTGAAAGATTTACATATGTCGGTACGACTTTGGAATCATTTTGTTCTGCCAATAACAAACATTGACTCTATGTTATCTATAAACGAACTATGTCGTCTTTTAAGAATAAAGGGAACTTATGTTCATCTTAGAATGATGAAATTTGGGTGCATTTAAGATCACTCTGGGTTGCCACTAATGAATCAGGATTATTCTGTTATATGACACATGAACTTGAGATCGTTCAGATCCTATGACATAAATGCAAAGGTCTAATGTTATCATATAACACACGTTAGAATGTGAAGTGTTCTATCCTCATGAAATGCAATGGAATGGCATGTATGCCCTCTGTTAATGGTATATTCGCTCTTGATCCTCGTTAATGTTTATGTTCTGCTATTTACGAGACAACTATGCTGATAGTTACTATGCACGTTCTGTTATCTACAAGTTAGTGGCATTAATTCATGATGAACAAGTGAAATGTGGGTACGTTACGAAACTACAGTATTTATGTACCTTTGGAATCGCCTAATTTGTTAATGGCTGCTGCTAGCACTTTGTTAAATGTAACTTAATTATGCTAACTCATTTGAATGATAAAAAGAAACCGTGTGCCTCTGTATGACTATAAGACTAGTCTGTTCTGATGATATCTATGGTTATTCCGTTATGATGTTCATGTCGTTTATATTATGACATAATGAGACTTATTGATTTCTGGTATGGAACAAAGTGCTATACAGAACTAAGTGCTACACTTTGGTGGGAGCCACCTCTAGAATCCGTGCGAGCCACCTTTTGAGTCCATACATATATGAACTGGGCTTAAAGCCATTCTGTTATTTCTGGGCCGATGGCCGTTCGGTTATTTGTAGGCTTAAAGTCGTTATGTTATTTTGGGCCGATGGCCATTCTGTTATTTCTGGGCCAATGGCCGTTCTGTTATTTTTGGGCCGATGGCTGTTCTGTTATTTCTTGGCTTAAAGTCGTTCTGTTATTTCTGGGCCTATGGTCGTTCTGTATCTGTTAGGCCTATGGTCGTTCTGTATTTGTGAGGCCTATGGTCGTTTTGTACAATACTGAGCTTAAAGCTACTCTGTTAAGCAAATTGAACCCATGGTTGTTTTGAAAATAATTATATAATGAAGTTAATCATATATCTCTGCAGTTATATGCTCTATCATTCAAGTTAACCATAACATTATTTATATACTATTATTCACTAAGTTTTAGTCACTTTGTATTTTGTCCGTTTCTTTGGGTAAGCATCCGGGAGGCCAGTCCTAACCCATAAGGCTTGTCTCTCTTGTCAACCCCAGTGTGTCCAGGCACTTAGATGGAACCATACATTTTGCAAGGTTTTACTAGGTTTTTGGTTTATGCTTTAATTTTCTGTCTAAGGTCGAAGTGTATATAATCCTTTTACCTTTCAATATTCTTGTTATGCCCCCATTTTTGAGGGCTGGGTCTGTGTATGTATATGTACATAGCCGAATTCTCAGATGCACGTCATTGTATGTTTATCTGCCTTATGTTCTGTTTGCGATCCTGGCATAGTAGTGATAGCTCAATGGATGTCATGTATGTTATTATATGATATTAAATGCTTCCGTTCAGGCCCCATATGATAGCATGTTCGTTTGTCTTATGCTTGTCATGTATGTTATTATATTTCATATGCTTGTCTTAATGGCTCTTAATGTTAGCATGTTTGCTTAGCATGTCTTGGTTCCATTTCAGCACTTTTTAGTGACTTTTAGGACCTGCCTTAACTCTATTCCATGTTGGTTTGATAGCATCTTGCATGCTTCACATACTTGTAGAGTAATCTTGTGTGTTTGCATAACATGCATCTTGTGTTTGGACCATCATGCTTGCATATTTTGGCTTAACTTCATGAAGCTTCTAGCCTTGTTTTAACATGCTTGAGCTCTGTTTTTCATTGTTTTGGTCATGCTTACATTGTTTTGTATAGCTACCATGCAATCTAGCTTGTTAGCTTTAGGTGTTTGAGTCACTAGCATGCTCTATTCGGATCATTTCAGTGGTTTGGCATCACTTGTAATGTTATTTCAGTCCTTGTTTCATGCTCAAACACTTGCACTCATTACTCCTTTAATGTTTTAAAAGAGTTTGTGTTTTATGCCTCATGAATGGTCCATTGTGTATGCCTCCATGTTTAGGCCTCTAGGATGCCATTTCAATGTGTTTTTGGTCTCATTCTGACATGCCATAACTCTAATTTTATTGGCTTAAGTCATGCCATGTTTGGTTTTGATAGGTGTAGTATAACACCCCTTTGGTAACCTTTCACGCCTCTTGTTTTTTTGGCGTTGTGTTCTAGCTTGTGTTGGCTAGTGTTGAGCTCACTTTTGGTCTTGTTTAGTCCTACCTTGGGACTGTTTTAGGTCCCCTTGGCCCTTTAGGGCTTGCCTCATGTGACCATGGTTTGAACACCTTGGCTAGTCTCAAGTTTTGGGCCTAGTTGCACGCCTTACTTGCATCGTTTATTTATTTTGGCATCATTTCTTTTAAGTGTTCTTGAAAGTTGCCTTTTATGCCTTAGTCTTTAGGCCAATTGGCATGGATGTTTGTATGTGCATTTGTCCTCATTTCCATTGCATCTTGGCCACTGATTTGGGCTTATTTGAGAGCTGTCCATTTCGTTTAAGACCATTACCACATGTTGTTGCATGCTTTCCTTGCATGTTGTTGCATACTTGGCCCATTGCATGTTGTTGCATGCTTATCATTGGTATTGTTGTTGCATGCCTATTGCATTGTATGTGTACATGCTTATGTCACTTCGTTAAGTTTGTCATGCATGTATTATATTGGTCTAAATATGTTTGCTTCACATCTTGTTACATGCCTTGCATATTTACACGTTTAAGTCGCATTTTGCATGCTTGTAAGCTTGCATTTTGTCATGTTCTTGACATGTTGTCACATATTCTTGCATGTTGGATGCATGTTCGGATACATTGCTTTGCATTTGTCATGCTCATGTTACATTGACTTAGCTTGCATGCTTAGGTTGATTACATTGGGTTGCATTGCACATGTTGCATTACATTGGTTGCATGCTTTGCATTGTATTTGGTACACTTGCATAGCATTATGTTTGGTTTGGGGTGTCAAACCAAACACAAGGGTCAAGGGATGTTTCGTACTTGAAGTGACGAAACGTGCCTCAATCCTTGGTCGCCGACGTTCTTGATCTAACATGATAGAATGTGAAGCATTCATATGTGTTTTGTGCATCCATTTCACATTAATGTGCACACTTGGCTCCCTTGGCCATCATGCATCGAGATGCGTGATTGGTGGCTCAAGAGTCGAGGACTATATTCCCTTGAGTTCATGACATGATAGGGAGAGTGGTAGTGCATACATTGTCTTGTAAATGCATTGCCATGTTCTGTTTGCCCTCTGCTGCAGCAAAACAACATTCTGTAGGAAGAGATGGCCAGTCGGCCATCTTCAGTGCCGGCCGGCTATTCATTGTTGGCCGAGATCCCCACAAATGGTCAATGACCACTATCCCTTGGCCGATGGCCCTGTCCTTTGGCCGGTGACCTCCCACAACACTCAGGGAGTGGTTCAGAAGCATCTTTGAGACTTGTGCAGTTTTCAGAGGTGCATAGCAGTGTAAACAGAGGCAACATGAGCATAGCAATAGATTTCCGAGCGAAGCCGAGAATGCATGCATTTGTCTCTCTTCCCGAGGCCTCTTTACTGCTTTAGTAGCTTAATTACCTTGTTTAATTAGTTAAGTGTTGTGTAATAATTAATTAGCTTGTCAGTTAGTTAATTAGTTGATTTGTATTATTCTTTCGGACCCTCCGTCTAGAGGGAAAATTTTGTAATAAGTGTGCGTGAGTGTGTGAATGTCTTCCAACCCCATGTCTTTCTCCCTTTTACTTACCTGTTTTTGATGGTTAGTTTAGAGCATGCTTCAATTAGCATCCTTATGCTTCGCATGTTTGCATTCATTCATTTGTATTGCATGCACCGGGCTTGGCGCATCATACTAACTGCATTGTATTTCAATTCTTACTTGAATACATGATTATCAAGTTGCATCTCATGTGCCATTTTAGAATAGCCGAACCTATCTTAGTTGCATTTTGCATGCGTTGCATTAGCCATCTTAGCATGCACTAGGATCATGCATTGATGACTAACTAGTTTTTTTTTTTTTTTTTTTTTTTTTTGGCTTGGAGTACACTGTAAGTGTTATGCTTTAGTATCCTTGCATGTGTGTAAGTGTTGCCATGATAGCATGTGTGCCATGAGGCTATGTGCTTATGTGACATAACTGCCTGAATGCCTGTGGATGAAGGTTGGATTACTTGAATTGGAACAATTCATCGAAATGCGAGTTTTTTTTAAGCCCACGTGAGAGTGGCAAAATCATGCTTTCTTAAGCCCACCTGAGGGTGGCAAATCCATGTCTTAGCCTACTTGCGAGTAGCACCTTCAAACCATTTTCAAACAAACGAACATGAGACGTTTTCTTCCAATTTAGGCGATCTAGTCTATACTTGTGTACTGTGTGCATCACATAGTAATTCTAGGCTAATAACCAGAATAAGAACACACGTGTTTTCAAAAACTAGATATCATGTTTAGTAGTGGCTGATCTTTGATCGGGCGAGCGGGGGTGCTCATGGATGACCTTCTCCAATCGTACCCAAGTTCCCGAGCCGAGGTAACTTTGGTGATGACGGACACGTGGCCTTAGGCAAGGAGTCAGGGTTTCCTAAATTTTCCAAAATAAAACATTTAGGTGGCGACTCTGTATCTAGCAAAGCATTAAAAATTAGTTTTCCAAAATGATTTGCCGGATTTGGACTCTTTGGTGATTTATCAATCTCACATTGCACATTGTGAGATCAGATTAAGAATCGTGACATTTGAGTTCGAACTGTAGCACGGAGGCCCTCGGGGTGCGTCTACAGCTGCCGAGGCCAAAGGGGTCGACAAAGCTCTGAAATCAGCGTTTGAGGCTGCCGGTCTTAACCAGCCTGACCCACTATCCACTTCAGGTCGGGTAGAGTTTTCCTTCGGAGATATTTTTATAGACTTGGGGGACCTACCAAGCAATTTTTCTGAAGGCATGGCTGGGGAAAATCTCATGCAGATGGCGAGAAAGAGAAATGCCGAGCGAATGGCTGCCCGAAAGAAGGCGGAGGCAGCTCGTTCTGAGCCTGCCCCGGTTGAATCTTTACAACCCGTTACTGCAAAGGAAACGGCTCAAGTTGTTTTGGATGAGACGGAGAAGGAGGCCGAACAACAGATTACGGAAGAACGACTTGGCGAAAAAGATAACATCGAGAGAAAGGCTGGCTCAGAGGCTAGCCCTGCTAGCAAATGGCCCCGTTTAGAGGAGTCTGACGTGGTTGTTCCTTTTGTTGTTCAACCAAAGATCAAAAACACGCCAATCTCCGCTGACGCATCCGTCATGAAGGATCCAGCCGTGGCGTTGAGCTTGGCCGCCTTAGTTTCACTACCGGCTGACAAGGCCACCTTTCGAGAAGAGCCAGATTTGGAGGCTATAGCGTTCGCTGCCCAGTCCGCCCTTCTGGTATGTATACGATACTCTTTTTTACTCGTTTGGTTTGGTTTGCATATGATATTGCTTGGTGTGATGATCCCAACTTCTTTACAGACGGTTGGAAGGGTAGCCGAACTAGGCCGCCAACAACATGATGCCATTGACAGAATTGGCCGCTTAAAGTCTGAAGCTGAAGGTGAAAGGAGTAGGGCCGTGTTGGAGGCGGTGAGAGCCGCAATGGAAAATGCTCGAGCCGAAGCGAAAAAGGAGAGGGCTCAGACTGCTGACCAGATCAGATCCGAAGCCGACGATAGGGCGAACGCGAGCGAGGAATCGCTCGACTTATCCAAGGAGGCGCTTGTCAAGGCAGTGGCCGAGTTAAATGAGTTGAAGACGACCAAGGAAAAAGCCGAATCTGAAGTTTCTACGACGTTTGAGGCTGGAAAGAGTGCCGCCTTCAAGGAATATGTAGACGAAGTCCCCAAATTCGAGAATCGGGGATTCAAACATGGATGGCTCAAAGTCCTTGCTGCGTTGGAGTTACATTGGCCGCGCCAATTCCATACGAGCAAGTGGACGTTGAGCCACTTGAGTCTGATCCCGAGGATTAATCTGGGAGACATTTTTGTTTTATTAAGTATATTCAGTTTCAATTTCAATGTACGTTTTTTGGATTTTGATATGTAAAATGTCCGCTGCCAGCTCCCAGTTTATGAATGAAAATTTTATATGTTCTCAAATTATTTGTCGTATTGTTTGCTGTATGAGTGTATAGTTAGGAGAATCAGCAGTTAGAACAAAATGTCCAGCTTGCGTGAGACGGCAGACTTAACATCCGATGAAAATTAGGGATCAGATTTAATCATAAACAAAATGAATTCATGACTACTGTTCAGAGAAATCGATTCGTGGAACGGCCAGGGCAGTCGAGTCGTATAGATTGATGAATTTGTCCTTGCCCCAGTTGGTTCATGAATGTAGAACGCCGAATATCACGTAATGAGTCTTGTACGGAAGAATCAATTCGTGGAACGACTGAGGCACTCGAGCCATATAGATTGATGAATCTTCCCTTGCCCCAGCTAGTTCATGAACGTAGAACGTCAAATATCACGTAATGAGTCTTGTACGGAAGAATCGATTCGTGGAACAGCTGGGGCACTCGAGCCGTATAGATTGATGAATCTGCCCTTGCCCCAGCTGGTTCCTGAACGTAGAACGCCGAATATCACATAATGAATCTTGTACGGAAGAATCAATTCGTGGAACAGCTAGGGCACTCGAGCCGTATAGATTGATGAATCTGCCCTTGTCCCAGCTGGTTCCTGAACGTAGAACACCGAATATCACATAATGAATCTTGTACGGAAGAATCGATTCGTGGAATAGCTAGGGCACTCGCGCAGTGTAGATTGATGAATCTGCCCTTGCCCTAGCTGGTTCATGAACGTAGAACACCGAATATCACGTAATTAGTCTTGTACGGAAGAATCGATCCATGGAATGGTTGGGGCACTCGAGCCGTATAGATTGATGAATCTGCCATTGTCCCAGTTGGTTCATGAACGTAGAACGCCGAATATCACGGAATGAATCTTGTACGGAAGAATCGATTCGTGGAACAATTAGGCCACTCGCGCTGTGTAGATTGATGAATCTACCCTTGCCCAGCTGGTTTATGATCGTAGAATGGCGAATACCAGTGGTTGATGGGGCGATCGGGGCTTGACTCAATCGGCGTAGGGCTATTGACGCTTCAATATTAATGAGATAGCTTCGGAGATACTGCCCTTGTAGGGAATAAATGGGCGTGTACTTTGTGAACAAGGGTTCTATTTATGTGCATAGTGAGCATTTCAATCTCGCTCTTTGAGGAAGATTAAACAAGTGCGAATGTCAAATAAGGTTTTCTTCAACAGCAGAGGTGAAGTGAAGATGCTAGCTGAAATGGGAGGTGCCATGAATCGAAGCAGTGAACCTTCACGCATGGGCGGTAGGACTTCGAGGGATTGGGAGAGACACCAGTCTCCTCATCATCGAAGTAGATCACCTAGGAGGGATAGTCATCCACAACGTAAGTCTCCTCAATCCCATCTTGGAAGGGAATCCGACACGACTCCTCGCCCATTGAGTTTCGCAGTCTTCATGGGTAATAGACCAATGACAGAGCCAAATTTGATCATTCAAGATCCAAATGTGGCAGTCGAGTTTACTCGATAGATTTTTTCACCCGAAGTTCAACAGTCAATGGTAGGTTGGCCGGACTTCGAGGTGTTTCATGAAGTTGTTCATGGGACGGTGAGGGGACTGTACACAGTTTATGAGATCGGCATGCGTCTCTGCATTGCTCGCCGCGACATAGAACAAAGAGATGAACGCATTCGGAAGTTAGAAGCTCGCGCCGAGAAGGCTGAGCGTGAGCTAAGGAAAACCAAATCTGTCGGGCCCTAATCAGCCAACCACCCTAACCCGGTTGTCGAAGAGGGGGTTACTCAAAGGCTGATTAGTGATGCGATCGCTGATCGTAATATGGCTAGCATGTTCGCGATTGAGACCGCGAGAGTGGCGGCCTATGAAAAAGGGTTCCATGACGGCCGATTGGTCAGAATTTAGAAGACCAAAGAGAAAGTCACTAAGGAAGTTTGCCGATGTGAAAATCGTGGCTTTAAGCACGGATGGATCAAGGCAAATCAAGCCGCGGAAGCTCTCCGAGCGTCGGGGATTGATTCGGCGATGCCACTCTACCGACGTAAGAATTTGCCTGATTGAATAAAACGTCTTATTTTAAATGTTTTACTGTAATTTTCATTCGGCACACATGTGTTTGCATGTGTTTTCGTTGGACATTGACCGGCCCAAGTCGATTAGGCATTTAATTCTGGATGGTTGTTTGCCGGCTCGTCATGAGCAGTTTTCATTAAATATATATTGCGCGCGGTCAATGCGCCGATGAGACTCCGAATTCGGAGGCTTTTATCGGCGAAAAGGTGTCATGCGCCGATGCGGCTCCGAATCCAGAAACTGTCAGCCCATCTATAATTGCCATTTATATAGTTAGGCCATTTTAATCCCCAAAAAGCTAAAGATTTGGAAATAAATGACCAATATCGATCGGCGTCCGTCTTTTGGAGTTCAGCGTTAATGAAATTGCCTCGGGGTCACTGCAAGGATTAGAAATAAATGGCCTCGGACTTTTCGCGGCAGTGAAATAAATGGCCTCGGATTTTTCGCGCTAGTGACTTCACTTATTGTGTTCAGACTTGACATTAAACGACTTCATTGCATGGGGTTAGATAAGTGTAAATGTCGAATGGAGTTTTCTTTAATCAATAGAAAAGAAGCTCAAACTTTGGCTAAGCTTGATATTGCGATGAATCGCAGCAGAGAACCCACCCGTGCGAGAAGTAGGGCGTTTAAAGAACGGGAAGGACGTCAGCCTCCAAGTTGTCAAAGTAGATTACCCTGAAGGGAGGGACAGCAACGGGGTAGTTCTCCGCAACCGCGATCGAGAAATGAGGCCGACGTGACGCCGCGACCATTGAGTTTTACCGTTTTCGTCGGAATTCCTCTCTTGTCTTGGATCTTGGCCTTGACGTTGTCTATGGTGTCAAAGCTCTCCACCTCCAGGGTGATTGTCTCGTCGGTGTGAGCATTGTGGATTCAAGCTCGGTCAGATCGAAACATTTCAAGCAACGGATGCTCTCCGAGCAACAGGCGTTCATTCGGCGCTATCGCTGTACCAATGCGACCACTTCCTTTTTTTTGTCTTCGAAGTTGAGAATAGACATTGTAATGCTCGAACGCGGATTGCGTTTTTGTAATCACCGATTAATCGAATAAAAATGTTTTATTTTTAATTTCTATATGCTTGATTTCTAAATTTTTATATGCTTGATTAAGCATCTTATTTCGAGTGTTGGCACGTTTTTCTTTGCTCATGCGGTTGTCTCGGCTCATCATAACGGAGCGCTCTTAATTGAATATGTATTCAGCATACATGTTACACGGCCCTGACAACAAAGCCAGAGACTTAATTGGCCCAAATGCGATGTTGATGCTCCGAATCTGGGGACTTTGGCCAATCGTGGTATCCACGAAGGGTGCTCCGAATCCGGAGGCTTAATCGGCCCAAATACATCATGCGCCGATGGGGCTACGAATCTGGAGATTTTTTGGCCAATCATGATATCCACGAAGGGCGCTCCAAATCCGGAGGCTTTATTGGCCCAAAGACGTCGTGCGCCGATTGGGCTCCGAATTCGAAGACTTTATCGGCCCAAAGACGTCATGCGCCGATGGGGCTCCGAATCCGGAGAATGGATAATCGTGATATCCATGAAGGGTGCTCTGAATTCGAAGGCGTTATCGGCCCAAAAACATTATTCGCCGATGGGGCTCCGAATTCAGAGACTTTTTGGCCAATCGTGATATCCACGAAGGGTGCTCCGAATCCGGAGGTTTTATCGGCCCAAAGACGTCGTGCGCCGATGGGGATCCGAATCTGGAGACTTTATCGGCCCAAAGACGTCATGCGTCGATGAGGCTCTGAATCCGGAGACATTATGGCCAATCGTGATATCCACGAAGGGTGCTCCGAATCCAGAGGCTTTATCAACCCAAAGACGTCATGCGCCGATGGGTCTCTAAATCCGGAGACTATTTAGCCAATCGTGATATCCACGAAGGGCACTCCGAATTCGGAGGCTTTATCAGTCCAAAGCCGTCATGCGCCGATGGGGCTTCAAATTTGGAGATTTTTTGGCCAATCGTGATATCCACGAAGGGCACTCCGAATCCGGAGGCTTTATCGGCCCAAAGATGCCATGCGCCGATGGGGCTCCGAATCCGGAGACTTGTTTGGCCAATCGTGATATCCACGAAGGGCGCTCCGAATCCAGAGGTTTTATCAACCCAAAGACGTCGTGCGCCGATAGGGCTCCGAATCCAGAGACTTTATCGGCCCAAAGACGTCATGCGCCGATGGGGCACCAAATCCAGAGACATTATGGCCAATCGTGATATCCGCAAAGGGCGCTCCGAATCCGGAGGCTTTATCGGCCCAAAGATGTCGTGCACCAATGGGGCTCCAAATCCGGAGACTTTATCGGCCAAAAGACGTTGTGCGCCGATGGTGCTTTTAATACAAAGACTTTATCAGCCCAAAGACGTCATGTGCTGATGGGGCTCCGAATCCAGAGACTTTATAGCGAATCGTGATATCCACGAAGGGCGCTCCGAATCTGGAGGCTTTATTGGCCCAAAGACGTCTTGCGCTGATGGGGCTTCGAATTCGGAGACTTTTTGGCCAATCGTGATATCCACGAAGGGTGCTCCGATCCTGGAGGCTTTATCGGCCCAAAGACGTCATGCGCCGATGGGGCTCCGAATCTGGAGACTTTTTGGCCAATCGTGATATCCACGAAGGGCGCTCGGAATCCGGAGGATTTATCGGCCCAAAAACGTCATGCGCCGATGGGGCTCTGAATCCGGAGACTTTGTTTGGCCAATCGTGGTATCCACGAAGGGCGCTCCAAATCCGGAGGCTTTATCGGCCCAAAGGCGTCATGTGCCGACGGGGCTCTGAATCCGGAGACTTTTTAGCCAATCATGATATCCACGAAGGGCGCTCCGAATCTGAAGGTTTTATCGGCCCAAAGACGTCATGCGCCGATGGGGCTCTGAATACGGAGACTTTGTTTGGCCAATCGTGGTATCCATGAAGGGCGCTTCGAATCCGGAGGCTTTATCGGCCCAAAGACGTCATCCGCCGTTGGGGCTCCAATTCTGGAGACTTTTTAACTAGATTGCGTAGTGGTTGGGATTTCAACTTTTCAACAAGAATCCTTGCATTATAAAGGTGGAATGTGTACATGGCGAATCACTTAGAACTAGGATCATTCCCTACAAGTCGGGTTTAATGACAAAATCTTCGCAAGTGCTTCAAGTTCTAGAACCGATATGGAATCTATCCAATAATGGCCGTCTTAGTTAGGACCTGATTTTCCAATAAACGGTCTCCAATCATTTGGAAGTGCCTTCAGGATCAACTCTCCCGGTGTGTAGCGACACAGCTGAACGCATTAATCATGCGACTTGAAAAGCTACTGCTAGTATCGCCTTGGGCTACCGTGGCTTTTTGTCGAGGCTGTTTCTATTCGGCATTTTAGTGGAGTTGGCCGGCGACTCTGTAGGTGTCCTAGAAAGGAGATATCGTGCTTCTGCGGATTGCCGGGAACCAAAGATTTGCTTATTGCTATGTTCGGTTGGAAAATGTAGTAACTGATGATAGGTGCTTGGCACAGCTTGAATAGTATGCAACCAAGTTCGCCCCATGATAAGATTATACGGAGAAGGAAGCTTGACGACCAAGAATTCGACATCCAATGTTTGGGAGCCCGCTCGAACGGGTAGTATGATTTTTCCCAACGGGTACTCTAGATTTGCATTGAAGTCAAGTAATGGATGCGGAGTCGAAGACAGGTCTGATTCGTTGAAGCTGAGTTTGATGAGGGTTTCGTAGTACATAACCTCCGAGGTGCTCCCTTGGTCAATGAGGACGCGTTCAATGGTGAGCCAGTTCATGTGTAGCTTAATGACCAATGGATCAATATAGGGGTGTGTTATGCCGATAAGATCGGAATCATCGAAGATAATACTCAGAGCTTCCTGGGGCCATTTTGTTGTTGTGCGTTGCTTCTAGGGGGCTGACTGAATTGCGTGTATGGTAAGGGGCGTTGGAGGGCTGTATATCATATGAATGACGCCGAGCGGAGGTGAATCCGGCCGAAGGGCAACTGTTTTGATTGCGCTCTTTCGGACATGTTGCTGGAGCCGACCATCTTGCACCAATTCCTTAAGGTGGTCTTTCGAAGCATAGCAACTGTCTGTATCATGACCGTGATCTTTGTGATATTCACATCTCTTGTCCCGCCTTCTCGTGTGAGGAGGTCCCACCATTTTGGACGGCCATTTGAAGAAGGGAAGATGTTGGATTTTGGACATAATCGAGCTGATTGGCTTTGACAGCTCCGTATATTTCTTGTCGGCGCGCCTCGTGCGCCTACTATCAACTTGCAGTTGCTCATTTGCGCGGTGTGACCATTGGTCACTCAATCGGCGAGAATCCCGTTTCTTTTCTCGTTTAGCCCGCTGTCATGGTTTTGGGCTCTGAGGTGGCACGAAACTTATTAGCTGAGCAATTTCAGGAGGGGCCGTTTTGTTGGCCATGTGTCCCTTTTCTTACTTTTTCTCTCATCGCACATCTCTCTATTCTTCAAGCTCTGATTTTTTTATCCCTCTCCTGGATAGTCGGTGGATAAACAAGAAGTCGTGGGCTCTTGCCGCCTAGCATTCTGCTAGATTCTCATTCTTCTGCGCACAGCTAGTGAATTTTTCCACAGAGGAGTTGCGCTACAACTGGGTGTGTAGCAAATCTGCAGTTGACATCGGTTGACGATGTTCTGCTGGAGAGTTCGGACGTGATTAGATCTGTCTAGATGAGGGAGTGGAATATCCTAATCCATTCCATTCATGCTTCGCACTTGGCTTGATACCTCACTGCTCGGAGGATGAGAGAGCTTTCGGCCCTTTGCTGTTAGCTTCAATTGTGCCCTTTTCTGGCAGGTAGAGTGCCCTTTTTGGCAAGTAGAGTGCCCTTTCTGGCAAATGCAGTGACAACGGGGAAAAGACAGCGCACCTGACTCAACTGTGCCCCTAGTTCATCATTTTGACCATTTTTTTGTTTTGGTTTTCTACTAAAACAATTTTGATCAGCATAAGAGTTTGATTAACATGCTTGTTCAATTTTTGATTTGAAATCATGCAAGTCAGGCTATGAGCACTGAAAATTTTCCTTTTTTGGGTCCAAGGAATGGTCCAGTTTTGGAAAAATGGAATAATTTTCGAGAGAATTAGTCAACCTCAGTAAAAATTCTCAAAAACTATTTTTACAAACGACCACTGCTCAACGAGCACGAAACCTACTCTTGAGATGCATAACCTCAGATCCAAAATAATGGAAAATTGCCCCTTGTCCGAATGGCACTGCATGGTAACGGAAAGTTGCCCCTTGTTTGAATAGCACCGCAGCACATTGTATGGCAATGGAAAGTTGCCCCTTGTTTAAATGGCACCACAGCGCATTGTAATCAGTCCTCTGACTAACGATCACAACCGAACTCTCGGATACAGAGAAGGCAAAGATGATCAAGACCATTACATGGACACCGTCAATTTAGAAGTGTTTGTGGCTGGACTTTAGAAAGAAGTTGCCTACGTATCCCAAACATGGGAATCAAGCCTTACGTAGTTTTAGTTCAGGTTCACTCATGTATTAACCATCACCTTCTAAGCTCTAACTTTTGCCAAGGCCGCCCTTTGCGGGTTTTCAACCTTGCGAGCTTTGTTTTTCTTTTCTTTTCAATTCTTTTTTCTATTTTCTTTTGTTTTCTTTCATTCCTTTTTGTATTCTTTCCTTTACTTTTTTTTTCATTTTTTCCTTGCTCTAACTTTTGCCTGGGTCGCCCTTCCGGGTTTTCGGCCCAGCGAGCCTCTTAAGGGTAAAGTGTAGCTTTGTCCATGTCAAATGATTTTGAGATCCTGAAGTCATCTGAATCCAGGAGAATGGCTGTTGTTCGATGACGATACAGGAGTCCATCCAATGGGGAACTAACTTTGCCCCTAGTGTTGTGGATCGGAACTCAGTTGTTCTTCAGCAATACTTTCTTCTTTCCTCCCTCTGGGATTTGGCATTCTTGCCAATCTTCATCTTTGACTCTTTGAGTACATTCTCTGACGTCTTTTGCCCCTTGTTCGAGGGGTGCTTCTGATCTGGCCATACAAGCCTCACATTGTGGTTGGCCGTTGAACATTCTGAATGCACGTTCAAGGTTTTGAGAGCAAAAGGGTCGAATCTTGAGGCTGAGAGCGATCCTAGGCTACACAATCTCAAGAGTGATTCCACACTAGTCTTCACAAGACTGCGCAAAATATTTTTTGAAATTTTTTAAGAAAACGACAAATCGCTCGTGCTGAAGACAGTGCGGAACCAATCTGGACCAAGCCAGGATCCTTCTCTGTACTCACGCTAACAAGCATGATCTCATTCATTAAGGGCTTAGCACGCCTCTCTTTCTCTCAATTGGTCAAATTTTTTGCAAAACCCGAGGAATTCCTTCCTCTTCGTTTTCACCGCAGTGTTTAAAAAGTTTTGAAAAACTTAGGTTAATGTAATGATTTAAAGGTGCAGAAGAGCAGGTGAGATGCTCCGCGATTTCATTCAAATCCTCTGGCATAACTAGCTCAAAGTAGCAATAAGCACGGAAACATGATAGCCGCAGCTGTTTCATTCAGATTTCATGGTTGCAACTGGCTCCACAGTAGAGACAAACTCAAGAGAAAGCAAAAGGATAATTACAAAACAAAATAATGATATCCGAGGCAACAACCCTGGAATCACCTGATTTCTACACAATGGGACTGACTCGATACAACAAGACTGACCCTTAGGCAAAAAGACTAACTCAAAACAAAGAGACAGACTCAAAACCAAAACAGAGAACTGACTCAACACCCAAGCCAGAAACTACAAAAACTAGCATTGGCAAGTGCTCAAAACAGTGCGTGCCATACGCCACATCTGAAATATACCGAGTGCCGCCCGCAGGTGGTTCAACCCCTGATCACATACTTGTAGTATCCTCGAAGTTCAACAGCTCAGTGGTGACAGACTTTGCTGAGGTAGGTGGGAGGATGACCTCATTGTCGATCAAATCTTGCACTTCATGGAGAAGACGGAAGTAGTTATCAGTGCTATGACCGGCTTGATGGTGGTACGCGCAGTACAGGGTAGCATCATGTGAGAGAGGGAGGTTACTCGGGAGAGGCCGATGCTCGAGGGGTTTAAGGTGCCCCCTTTCAGCAAGGATCTAGAACACCTTAGACAAAGGCATGTAAAGGGCATGAAAGACTCTGCGCCCTCGGAGCAGATACTTTGAAGTTTGTGGACCTTTGCTGGACGCACTAGCAAAAGGATTGGCAGGTGCCGTCTTAGCTTTCTGATCTTTCCTGGGTGTAGGGTTAGGATTGGCTGGAACAGTTCTGGTACGACGATCCCTATCCCGATTTTCTGCCTGGCTTGAACTGTCCTCAGTTGGAGTGGGGAAAGCATCATCCACAATCTTAGCCACAACTGCAAATACTTGCTGTTTACTCAACCCCCCGGCTTTCAAAGCCTCAACTACCCACAGCAGTTGTTCAACGGGATCAGCATATGTTCCCACTTTGTTCTTACCCCTAGCCTCAGCTTGATCGAGGGTTCGGGTTGCTACGTCAGAGCGGAACCCGGTTGTTGTTGACACGTCATTACCATAGCTCGAGACAGCTTCAGGTTGGCTGAGCTCGATCACAATTCACCCTAGTAGCGGGGGCTCCTGCCGTACAAAATTCCCGGTATATGATGTAGTTAGTGGCGGAGCTGATATTCCGTAAGAGAGATCAGCCATAGACCTCTGGAGGTTGCCAATCATTCCCATTAACTCAAACGTGGTGGGCTCACGAGCTTGAAACAACTGGGGGGTCCAGATCGGGTGCGCGACAGGTGACCTGGGCAGATCTGGTATTTCAACATTGGCCTCATCCTGCAAGATGATTCCTTGGTCCAACGCAACTGCCATAACCATGATTTGCTCTGAATTTTGTGTCATCATAAGTCCGCTGAACTGAACGGAGATGATGCGACCGGTGACTGACGAGTCAGTTATCTACCTTGCCTCAGGGAAGGAGAACACTAAATCTCTGGACCAAAATCTCTGAACTGAAAGAGAAAACAAGCAGTATTTCAGCCCCACTTTATCAGAATAGACACAGACATAGCTGAACAGCTGTACTCTACTACTGATCACTGTTCCCCAAAATCACTGCCCCAAAATTGAATCTGATACCCACAGATATAACTGATTCCTCAAAGCACTGATACTGATGCCCTCAGGCCTGATACTCAGAGTTGCAAACTAATATATGCATTCCCTGTAGAGATACACTCTAAAAGCGCATAGCAAGTAAATGAGAGACAAAACACCCCTATATTGGGGTAGGGTTTCCCTGTCCTATTTTGTCAGGAGCTAGGGTTTCACTACGCACATAGCGGCTTCAAACAACCTATCGGGTAGCAAACCTGTCCTAGCTTGGAATGGTCACTATGGATTTCGAATATGCACTAGGTCGAATGGTCAAAAAGGGTGCCCCAATAAAACTGGGGTTTGTGTTCCCGTCGTGGCAGAGCCCGTAACCGGTCAGCCTTATGGCACGGTTCTCAAAGCGGGCCTCCGACAAATCGTTTAGGAATAGCATACGGCAAACACGGTGTCCTAGGCGCACCAATGCAAATGCAATGCAAAGAGACACATAAGTGTAATCAAAACAAGATATCATGAGTTCGAGTCAAGCACTCTAAACTCCCCAGCAGAGTCGCCAGAAACTGTGGACGCGCCCTTGGGCTCTCATGCTCTTCCACAGTTCGGACTCATTTGTGTCACGGTTCTTAACCTGATCTTGCAAAGTGCAATGCAAAACTGATAAATCACCGCAGAGTCTAAATCCGGCAAATCGTTTTGGAAAACAGAGTTTTATAAAGAAGTGCCAAATATGGACTGCTTCGCCAGATACAGAGTCGCCACCTAAATATTTTTTATGGGGGAATTTAGGAAACCCTGACTCGTTTGCCTAAGGCCACGTGTCCGTCATCACCAAAGTTACCTCCGCTCGGGAACTTGGGTACGATTGGGAAAGGTCAGCTATGAGCACCCCCGATCAAAGATCGGCCTCTACTAACCATGATATCTAGTTTTGAAAACATTATGCATTCTTATTCCGATTAATTAGCTAATTACTATGTGATGCGCACAACACACAAGTATAGACTAGATCGCCTAATTTGGAACAAAGCATTGCATATCCGTTTGTTCGAAAACAATTTGAAGTTTGCTACTCGCAAGTAGGCTAAAATACGGATTTCAATGAATTATTCTAATTCAAGCAACCCAACCTTCACCCACAAGCATTTAGACAGTAAATCAAATAAGCAATTAGCCTCATGGCAAGCATGCTTTCATGTTAACATTCACACTCATGCGAGATGCTAAAGCATAAACACTCACCTAGTACTCCAAGAGAAAACAAGGAACATGTTAGCAATCAAATGCATGATCCAAGTCCATGTTAAGATGGCTAATACATTGCAGGCAAAATGCAGCTAGAATAGCCTCGGCTAATCTATGGATGCATGTGAAATGCAATAGATAACATGTATTCAAGTTAGATTTGAAATACTATGCAAGTAGTATGATACGCCGAGCCCGGTGCATGCAATACAAATGAATGGATGCAAACATGCTATCATAAGTATGCTAAT
Organism: Camellia sinensis; assembly: GCF_055761805.1. Classification (NCBI taxonomy): domain Eukaryota; kingdom Viridiplantae; phylum Streptophyta; class Magnoliopsida; order Ericales; family Theaceae; genus Camellia; species Camellia sinensis. Next base: position 222,311,447 of record NC_138965.1, on the reverse strand, counting down.
CGAGACATGTCCTAATACTAACAATCAAAAGCAGGTAAGTATAAGGGAGAAAGAAGTGGGGGTTGGAAGACATACATCACAAACACGCACGCTTATTACACAATTCACCCTCTTTCGGAGGCACCAAAAGAATAATACAAATTTAACGAACTAACAAGCTAATTAAATAGTTATAGACCACTTAACTAGTTAAGCAAATTAACTAAGCTAATAAAGCGGTAAAACAGCCTCGGGAAGAGGGTCCAATGCATACGGGCTCAGCTCCGCTCGGAAATCCATCACCATGCACAAGCTGCCTCTGTTTACACTGCTCTGCATCTTTGAAGACTGCACAAGTCCCAAGAATGCTTCAGCATCACTCCCTGATCACTGTGGAAGGTCACCGGCCAAGAGGAATGGTCACCGGCCATGGCAAAGTGGTCATCGACCAGTTGTATAGCTCTCGGCCAAAGATGTTTAGTCGGCCGGCACTGAGAATGGTCGGTCGACCATATCTTCCTGCAGAGCCCTGTTTTGACAGCAGAGAGGGCAGATAAAGCATGGTGATGCATTTTCAAGCAAATGTTTGCACGACCAACCTCCCCATCATGTTTAAGATTCAAGGGAGGATGGTCCTCGACCCTCGGGTCACCAAATGCGCATTTCAATGCGTGATGGCCAAATGAGTCAAGTATGCATTTCAATGTCAAATGAAATACAAACCAAACAAACAATGGACCCAACCTCAATCATGGTTGATCAAGAGGCAAGGCATGCATGCAAGATGCAACCTAAGCATGCAAGCTAAGTATGCAATATGAGCATGAGGGCGAGCATATAAACAACTCGAGCGTGTGGCAAGTATGGAAGCTAACAAGCATGCGAGATGCAATTTAAACATACAAGTATGCAAGACATGTAACAACATGTTAAGCAACTTAACCAAAGATGCATGCCAAATGCGCAATTAAGCATGCAACAACATGTTAGTAGATCTATACATAGCATGTAACAACATACGAAAGGGGCCAAGTAAATGAAGACTAATGTACATACAAACATGCATACATACATGGTCCAATACTTAGACATAAAGAAGCAACTTTTAAGCACACTTAAAAGAAGATAATCATGGACATTAAATCAACATGCTAGGCTCTGAAAACATGTAAAAGATGATGCCAAATCAAGCAAGCAAAGCATGCAAGCAAACCCAGAGCTTGAAGCTATCAAAGGGGCTTAAACTATGGCTATGCAAGGCGAGTCTCAAAGGGTCGAGAGGACTCAAAACAGTCCCAATGTAGGTCAAGACAAGGCCCAAAACACACTTAGATGCCATCTAAATGGCCTACACATGGAAGCATACATAATGGTCCAAACATGGAGCACAAGACACAAACCTTTTGAAGCATCAAAGGAGCATCAAATGCAAGCATACAAGCATGCTACAAGGACTGAAATGACATAACTAATGGTGCCAAACCACTGAAATGAAGCAAGTAGAGCATGCTAAAGGATCCGATACTCAAAGCCTACAAGCTAGGTTGTATGGTAGCTATATAAAGCAAGTCATGGATGACCCAAACAACGAAAATCAGACCTCAAGCATACTAAAGCATGCATAAAATCTTCACAAAGCTAAGCCAAAATCATGTTAAAAACAAGGCTCAAAGCATAAAGCATGTTAAGGCAATTTCATGGCATTAGAAGACAAGTATGCAAAGCATGCATGGTGTGACTAAACCAACTTAAAACAGGGCTATATCATTGCAAAACAAAGCCTAATATGCATTGAAATGGAGCTAAAGCAATCTAGGCATACAAGCTACAACACAAGCCATTTGTGCAAGCATCAAAGGCAATATGGAGAGGGGATGACCCTCTCCCATTTAGGACCTCAAAACCACCTCTCCACCACTAAAAATCCTCTGGATTTCAGTGGTGGAGAGGTCATGCAATGACCAAAGCAAGGGCCAAAATAGATGGCCTTAAACAAGGCCTTGGAGGGGGGAAACAACCCCAAACCTCAAAGAAACCTTAAACAAAGTTTTAAAATACAAAAAATTAGAACTTTTATTAGTTATACACTAAGCTCAAAAATAGATGCAAGATAGGTTAAAATCTTGTGCAAAAATGGGGAATAAAGGGGTAAGGTTCTTACCCTCGAAGACCTTCTTCAAGAAGAGAGCTCCAGCAGCTTCCTTAGGCCAAAACCAGCTCAAGAACCCTAACAACAACCCGCTAGTGCCTCAACAACTCAAAGATGGTGTATTGCTAGTTGTGCTAGTGCAAAAGTAAGGTAAAAACTCACTTTAGGTCACCAATGCAATCAAATAGGGGAATATAGATACAAAGTTGTATCTCACTCTCTAACCCTAATCCTCAGACCTCTAGAGCTTCTTCTTCTAACCTTTGAGGAGGGAGGAGAAGCCCTCCCTTTATAGGACTCCACTCTTGCAAAGCTTACAAAACAAGCTAAGCAAGAGAGAAATCCCTCCATGCACGTGTATGGAGGGGGGACAATGTGCTTGCCAGCTGTGACAGCTGGCACAAAATATCTGCCAAAAGCATATGAAAAGGGGTCGGCCAGCCAAAATGGTCGATTGACCAAAAAAAATAGCCGGCCGACCAAAATCATTGCCGACCGACCAATACATTTGGCCGGTGGCAAGAAAGAAGGACCGGTGGCCTCGAGCCTTGGCCGGTGAGGTGTGGAGATGGCCAACAAGCCATTCCCTGCCCTCAGAAGCAAAAACCAACAAGTGCTTGGTCCAACCAAGCACAAAACAGTCAAGTTGAGAAATCCTAAGGCAAGGCGCGTAGCCGAGACCTACGGGAACTCAAAACGAACACAAACATGGATGATCACCGAGTGTTCAAACTGTGACGTCCAAGTCTTGAGGACGGTCAAGAATGGGGTGTCTACACCTATCCCGGGGATGTGCTGGAGCTTGTTCATGAGGTACCCTAACTGTGCGCTGACATACAACCCCTCATCAACAGCTAAGATGTTCTGTACAACCCGGGCCTCGGCTACGGTAAATCCTGATAGGAACACATCCTTCGCGCCATGCTCGATTTCCAGAACCGATGTAGACACTTCTGGCGGCGGATGGATTGACGAATTCCCAAAAACTATGGCCACCCCCTTCCCGTGGGGGTATTTCAACATTTGATGCAGGGTGGAAGAGACTGTCTTCACCTGGTGTAGCCACGGCTGCCTTAGGAGTAGATTGAAGGTTGCGGGAATGTCCAAAACATGAAAGTCAATATCGTGTTGTCCAGGACCAACCTTAGTCCAAAACTGCACAGTGTCCATCACCTCTCTACTGGTATTATCATACGCCCTTATCACCTGGGCAGTTGGCACAAAATCCGTAGGCTTCAACCCGATTGCATAAGCCGTCTTCGACGGGCGCACATTAATAGCGGATCCCATGTCGACAAGAACCACTGGTATCCATTTTTCTCTACACTCGACAGAGATGTAGAGAGGTTTGTTATGGTTGCACCCTCAGGCGACAGCTCCTTGTCAGTGAAAGTCAACGTCAGGGAAGCTCCTCTCGGAAAAACCAACCCTACCAGCTGCTCAGGCATGGTATCTATTGAAAGTTTGGCCTTGTCCATTGCAGAAAGGACAACTGGTCGATGAAGTCTTGAGGCCATAAGCAGTCCCCAGACGGAGATGTTTGCTTGTATCTTCTTACGCTGTTTCAGCACAGCCTCCTCCTCGAGCAGCTTTTCTTTCTGCTTGTCTACCTCTTTGTCCTTTCCGGACACCTCTGGTTGATCTAAGTGCGAGGGTTTGAAATACTACCCGCTCCTAGTCATGTGGTCTACTTCGCCAACATACCAGGTATTATCCGGCTGGCTTTGCCTCCAGTCTTTATCAGTGTGGGCAAGACACAGGTCGTCATCTTCTCACCACATGCCTTCGGCAGTTGACAGACACCTGTCCGGCTCCGTTACAACTATTCCTGTGCCCACAGCACCTCCCGTTCCTGTGCTCGCAGCACGTTCCATTCTTGTGCACACAACACATTCTATCCCTGCAGGGGCTTTGGCCTTTCTGGCTCTCTCAGAATCTTCGATCCTTTCCCGCTCAAACTACTTCAGTGTAGCCTGCTGTTTAGTGTCTTCCATACCCAAACTGCCCGTGTTCTGTGCAAAATTCTTTACACTAGTGCTCTCCAGCGATGCAAATTGATTCCTGGCCCTTCCAGCCACTATTGATGTCCCCGTCTTTGACGGACCCTATTCTAGCTAAGGTTGTTCAACAACATATGGTTGGTCGTCAAGCCACCCGGTAGTTTCTGCTGACCCCTCCAAATCAAACCAGTTGACAGTCACATCCCCTGAATCCTGTTCATTGAAGAATTGAAGGTTCGCTCTGTCTTCTTCCAATTTCGCTAGGTCATCTAGCCCCTAATTAGGTCCATCCTCCCATACTACACAAATCTCTGCCAACACTAGCAATTCCACATTCGGCCTAGCCTGGCCTGCTGGTGTGATGTAACCGCCCGGGTTTTACATAAAGCTCGCAGACCCCTCAGGCTCTGAATGCGCATTCTTATCTGCTCCCACAGTGGAACCAATTCTATCTTCAATAGTCACCACCACCATTTCAGGTTGGGTTTGGGAGATGTCCAACGCGCACCAGTCCGTGCTTTTAGGAATGAACACCTTTGGCTTGGGTAGGTGGGAAGGGGTGATATATATACTAGGGTCGTATGACACAACCCCAGTTTGGATCAGATTGATGCGTTTGGGAGGTGGAGCTTGGTTATGTGGTAGGAGTGGGTTGTTTGTGATATTCGGTTTCTTCGGAGGCACAATCACCCTATTGTCAACGAGATCCTGAATCTCGTGACAGAATCTATAGCACTGGTCGGTGTCGTGACCATGCTGTTGGTGAAAGGCGCAGTACTTAGTTGGGTTATGGGAGGGGGAAGCTTTTCTGGCAAGGGCTGCAGCTCTAGGGGCTTCAAGTGCCCTTTCCTGATCAAAACCCCCAAAGCTTTGGATAGAGACATGTATAGTGGAGTGAAGGTTCTTTGGCCTCGAGGCAGGAATTTGGTTATTTGCGAGCTACTTTCGGATGCGCCGGTGAACGGTGTAGCTGCAAGGGTTCTTAGGGTGGTAGTGGTGACCATACTCACATCTGAAGCTCTAGCAGCTGCAGCACTGCTTGTGTCTGCATTCGTACTGCGGTTGAATGCCCTCTTAGGCTACTCTCTCTCATGATCAATGAGGCCTTGTTTCATGGCGTCCTCGATTTGCACCCCTATCTCGTGTAGATCTGCAAAGGTGGGAAGGGGGAAGACGATCATCTTCTGTATGAGCTTGGGCTGGAGGTTGAGCACAACCATCCGTATTTGGTTCTTGTCGATCGGTCTGATGGTCATCATCGAGGCTTTAGCCCTCCAACGGGTTACGAAGTCGAAGAAGCTCTCCTTCGGCTCCTGTCTAGTTGTTTCAAGATCACGAGTTCTGATCTCGATCTGTGTATTGTAGGAGTATTGAGCTACAAAGGCCTCAACCATCTCTTCCCAGCTCCTCTTAACAGAGTCCTCCAGTTTTGCATACCAAATAGCTGTTACACCCGATAGGGTCCGGCCAAACAGAGAAAGTTTCTACAACCTGGAGAGGCCCATTGACCTTAAGATAACCGAGAATAGCCGCAAATGCACCATAGGATCTCCAGACCCGTCGAAACGATCTATGTTTGGCATTTTAAACTGGTCTGACAGAGTCAAGGCCGAGTCAGTGTACCTGTCCTCTATATCCGGGATGGAATGAGCCCCTTGAGACTTCTTGAACAGCTTTTCTAGCTTGCTCACTTTTAGCGTTGTGGGGTCCACCTCGAACTCAAACAGTGTATCCACTAGATTGGCAGGCGCTTTGGACAGCTGGGGTAGGATCGGGGGCGGATCTGGCCCTATTGGAACGTCCGTATTGTCCTGGACGTTAGCTGTCTCCCCGAGTATTGGAACTCTTGGTGGGGGAGGAGCTTGGTGTGAAGCAGATGCTCCAATTTGTTGTTGTAGCCTAGCAATTAACTCTGCCTGTTGGGCCATAACCTCGGCCTGGCATGTGGCAAATTCTGTTTGACAGGCAGTATCCTGCTGCATGGCTTTCATACTTTCTAGGAGCTGATGCATCATCTCTTCCAAACCTGCCATAAAGTGTTGGTTTACCTGAACAACGGGTATACCTGTCCCTGCAGTAGAAACTGAGACCTCAGCCTGACTGTTCACTGGTGGGGTGGATAAGGGCCACTGATCTGGTAACCGCTGTACTAATACATTACGCCTTACTGACCTCCGTCTAGTAACCGGGGGTAAGGAATGGAACACTGGTTGTCCGTCTATCAGATCCTCGGATCGATTAAGTCTGCGACCTCTAACCCAGAGTGCTTGGGGAATATCTGCCTGGTCAGATGCAATTGTGCCTAAACTACCTTGCCAAAAAGATAAATAAAACATAATAAGGAAACAAATAAGCAGAAAAATGGACAGAATAACAACTTAAATAAAGACAACACATAGTTAGCAAACACAAGCTGAAAGAACTGTTCTCAACCACTGATCACTGTTCCCAAATCACTGCCCCAAATCTGAATCTGATACCCACAGGTAAAACTGATTCCCAAATACTGATGCCCGTGGCCTGATCCCCAGACTTGAAAACTAGTACATGCATTCTTGTAGAGACGCACTCTAAAGCACATAACAAACAAGTGAGAGCCAAAAACACTCCTATGGAGGGCTAGGGTTTCCCTGTCCTAGTTTCGTCAAGAACTAGGGTTTCACTATGCACACAACGGTTTCAAACAACCTATAAGTAGGTAAGCAACCTGTCCTAGCTTGGAATGGTCACTACAGTTTCCGTTATGCACTAGGTCAAATGGTCAAAATAGGGTGTCCCAGTAAAAATCGGGGTTTGTGTTCCCGTCGCGACAGAGCCCACAACCGGTCAACCTTATGGCACGCATCGCAAAGCAAACCTCTGGTAAACCGTTCAGGAATAGCATATGGCAAACATCATGGTGTCCTAGGTGTACCAATGCAAATGCAATGCAAAGAAACACATAAGTGTAGTCAAAAAAAGATATCACGAGTTTGAGTCAAGTTCTCTAAATCCCCAGTAGAGTCGCCAGAAACTGTAGACCACCCGAACGTCCTGGCTCCACGCGCAAATGGCTCAAAATCCGTTTTGTTCATTAGCTACTATAGTTCGGACTCAATGTCACAGTTCTGAATCCAATCTTGCAAAGTGCAATGCAAGATTGATAAATCACCAAAGACTCCAAATCTGACAAATCGTTTTGGAAAACTGATTTTAATAAAGAAGTGCCAAACATGGACTGCTTTGCCAGATACAGAGTCGCCACCTAAATGTTTTATGTTGGGACATTTAGGAAACCCTGACTCGTGCCTAAGGCCGCGTGTCCGTCATCACCAAAGTTGCCTTGGCTCGGGAACTTGGGTACGAGAGGGGAAGGTCATGCAATGAGCACCCCCGCTCGCCCGATCAAAGATTGGCCTTTACTAACATGATATTTTGTTTTTGAAAACACATGTGTTCTTATTCTGGTTTATTAGCTAGCTTACTACGTGATGCGCACAGCATACAAGTATAGACTAGATTGCCTAAGTTGGAACAAAATATTTCATGTTTGTTTCTGAAAACAGTTTAGAGGTGCTACTCGCAAGTAGGCTAAGTCGTGGATTTTGCCACCCTCAAGTGGGCCTAGAAAACATGATTTTGCCACTTCTAGTGGGCTTAAAACTCGCATTTCGATGAATTGTTCCAATTCAAGCAATCCAACCTCCACCCATAGGCATTCAAGCAGTTATATCAATTAAGCAGTTAGCCTCATGGCAAGCACGCTATCATGGCAACACTCACATTCATGCAGTACGCTAAAGCGTAAGCACTCACAGTGTACTCCGAGCCAAAAAAGAAGCTAGTTAGTAGTCATGCATGATCCTAGTTCGTGTTAAGATGGCTAATGTAACACATGCAAAATGCAACTAGAAATAGGCTCGGCTATTCTAAGATGGCATGTGAGATGCAACTTGATAACATGTTATTGAACACATATTCAAGTAAATGTATTGAAATACAATGCAGTTTGTATGATGCGTCGAGCCCAGTGCATACAAGACAGATGAATGATGCAAACATGCGAGCATAAGGATGCTAATCAAAACATGACCTAGAACTAACCATCGTAAGCTGTTTTAGTAAAAAGGAGAAAGACGTGGGGCTGGAAGACATTCACACACTCACGCACACTTATTACAAAATTCGCCCTCTCGATGGAGGGTCCGAATAAATAATACAAACCAACTAATTAACTAACTATCCTATCTAATTAATTATTACAAAACTCCTAACCAATTAAACAAATTAATTAAGTTACAAAATCCGCTAAGGAAGGAAAGAAGCTGAAATGAGCTGCCACAGCTCTGCCTCGGAATGATGAATGATGCATGTTCGATCGCCTCGCTCGGAAATCCGTTGCCATGCCTCATGTTGCCCCTGTTTGCATTGTTTTGTACCTCTGAAAACTGTACAAATCTCCAAAACACTTCTGATCCACCTCATGGATATGCTGAGAGGCCATCAGCCAAATGGTATGGTCATCGGCCAAGGGATGAGGGCCATCGACCACTTTTGAGTCCATCGGCCAAATAGTATTAGCCGATCGGCACACTAGATAGCTGATCGGCCATCTCTTCCTGCAAACTGCTTCTTTTGCTGTAGCAGAGTACAAACAGAGGCATGGCAATACATTTGCAAGAAAATGTTGCGTAACTACACCCCTTATCATGTTCAAGGCTCAAATGAGTGTAGTGCTCACCCCTCGAGCCATCAATCACGCATTTCGATGCATGATGGCCAAAGAGGCCAAGTTGCACAAATCAATGTGAATGATATGCACAAAAAAACATAAGGAACCTTAAACTCTATCATGTTCGATCCAGGGGTAAGGCATGCACACACAATGCAATGCAGTAAGCATGCAAACAAAGCTAATGTAACAAGCATGCAAAATGCCATGTAACCTAAACATGCAATCATGCAATGTACCAAGCATGCAAAATCCAATGTACCAAGCATGTAATAACAACAAAATGGGACAAGCATGCAACAACATGCAAAGATGGACTTAAACCAAAATGCACAGACCTCAGTCATGCCCAAATTAGCGGCCAAAACACCAAAACTAAGGCACCAAAAGGCAAAGCAAGCATGCACACATATTGGTCCAAGAATTAAGGCATAAAGAGGACAACTCTCAAGAGCACTTAAAGAGTGAAAAGCGTGCAAGTGTGACAACACTATAGGCCCTGAAATCATGCATGGAATGGTGCCAAACCACTCTAACAAGTCAAGCATAGCATGCAAGAAAGCTCAAACCTTGAAACTAGCAAAGGGACTTAAACCAAAGCCACATAAATCAAACCCCAAAGGGCCAAGGACAACCAAAATAGTCCTAGAGCATACCAAAGTGAGTCTAAAACATGCATGGACTAAAGCCAAAACAAGTCAACATGAAGGGCATAAGGCATGATGCAAGTAAGGCCAACAAAGAGTATTGCACTATACCTATCAAAACCAAACATGGCATGACTAAACCAATAAAAATCAGAGTTATGATATGTCAAAATAAGCCCAAAAATCCACTGAGATGGCATCCCAAAGGCCTAAGCATAGAGGCATGCACAATGACCCATTCTTGAGGCATAAAGAGCCAAACTTACAAAGCATCAAATGAGTGAAAGATGCAAGTGTGTGACCACATTACATAGACTCAAATCACATATGAAATGATGCCAAATCATGAAAATGGTCCAAGTAATGCATGCTAGTGACTTGGACACTCAAAGCTAACAAGCTAGAATGCACTAAGGCTATACAAGGCATCGTATTCATGATCAAAACAACACAAATTAGAGCTTAAGCATGCTAAAACAAGGCTAAAAACTTCTTTGAGTTGAGCCAAAACATGCAAGAATGATGATCCAAACACAAGATGCATGTTAAGGCAATAGAGAGGATTACACTACAAGTGCATGGTGCATGTAAGAGGCTGTTAAACCAACCTTGGACAGAGGTGAAGCATGCTAAAATAACACCCAAAATTTGCTGAAATGGAACCAAAACAAGCTAAGCAAACATGCTACTATTATGAGCCAACTATGCAAGCATGCAAGACACCATGAGAGGGGGGGTGACCCTCTCCTATTCAAGACTCCAAAACCACCTTTCCACCACTGAAAATCCTCTGGATTTCAGTGGTGAGAAGGCCAAAACAAGGTGGTCCCAAAAGCTTAAAAAGAAGGCAGAAAACAAGGACAAACAAGGCCTAAGAGGGGGTAGACAACCTGTGAATGTTGAATTGAGTAGTATCCCTATTGTTAGTGAATTTCTAGATGTGTTCCCAGATGAATTGCTAGGGGAATTGGTGGACTGGGAGATAGAGTTTACTATTGAAATTGTACCAGGCACTCAGCTTATTTCTAAAACTCCCTATAGAATGGCTACTGCTGAAATGAAAGAACTAAAAGAACAGTTGCAAGACCTGCTTGACAAAGGGTTTATCCGACCTAGCACTTCGCCATGGGGTGCACCAGTGTTGTTTGTGAAAAAGAAAGATGGAACCTTGCGTCTATTTATTAACTATCGAGAACTGAACAAGGTGACAATAAAGAATAAATATCATTTACCTCGTATTGATGACTTGTTTGATCAGTTGCAGGGATCACAAGTGTTTTCCAAAATTAATTTGAGATCCGGGTATCATCAGTTGAAGGTGAAAGTAGAAGATGTTGAGAAAACCACGTTTCAAACAAGGTATGGCCATTATGAATTTCTTGTTATGCCATTTGGGGTAACTAATGCCCCGGTAGCGTTTATGGACTTGATGAACCGAATTTTTAAAACCTACCTTGATGAATTTGTTGTGGTTTTTATTGATGACATTTTGATATACTCCAAGAATAGACTTGAACATGAACAACACTGAGGACTGTGTTACAGATACTTAGAGAAAAGAAATCATTTGCCAAATTAAAGAAATATGAATTTTGGTTGGATGAAGTTATCTTTTTAGGGCATGTTATCAACAAAGAAGGGATTTCAGTGGACCAGCAAAAAGTAGAAGCAATTGTGAATTGGCCTACACCGATAAATGTAACAGAAGTCCGCCAACTGACATGCAACTGACACGCAACTGGTTATTACAAGAGGTTTGTGAAAGACTTTTCGAGGATAGTTGTACCTCTTACCCAACTGACACGCAAGGGGCAACCATTTGAATGGAATGACGAAAGAGAATCTGCCTTTCATGAACTGAAAACGAGAATGACCACTACCCCAGTATTGACATTGCCCACAGGTACGAAAAACTTTGTAATTTTCAGTGATGCATCTTATAAGGGTTTAGGTTGTGTACTAATGCAGAACGGAAGGGTAATTGCCTACGCCTCTCGGCAGTTGAGGCCACATGAGAAGAACTACCCAACACATGATTTAGAATTAGCCGCAGTTGTGTTTTCTTTGAAAATATGGCGACACTATTTGTATGGAGCAAAATACGAAGTCTACACAGATCACAAAAGTCTGAAGTACTTATTTACGCAGAAAGAGCTAAATATGCAGCAGAGGAGATGGCTTGAATTGATAAAGGATTATGATCTTGAAATCCAATATCACCCCGGGAAAGCTAATACAGTTGCTGATGCCCTAAGAAGAAAGTTGATGGGGAGTGCGGCTTGTTTGCTTACTGAACAGAAAGAGATCTTGCAAGATTTTGAGAAGTCTGAAATTGAAGTGGTATTGCGTGAACAGGGCGGATTGATAGCCGTTATTTCAGCCGAACCAGCAATCATTGATGAGATTAAACAGAAACAAAAAGAGGATGAATGGAAGTAGGAGCATGTGACTATGGATTTCGTTGTTGGTCTACCTCAGACTCCTCGAGGTATGGATTCTATTTGGGTTGTAGTTGATAGATTGACTAAATCTACACAGTTTCTACCTGTTTGGACTACATTTGATGCTTATAGATTGGCTACTATATATGTTGATGAGATTGTCCGTTTACACGGAGTCCCGGTATCCATTGTCTCGGATAGAGATCCAAAATTTGTGTCTAGATTGTGGAAAAGTTTCCAAAATTTTAGTACCGCATTCCACCCCCTGATTGACGAGCAATCAGAACGAACAATTCAGACCTTGGAAGATATGCTTCGGATGTGTGCTTTAGATTTCCAAGGGAGTTGGGAAGACTATTTTCCACTAGCAGAGTTCGTATACAATAACAGCTTCCACTCCAGCATCGGTATGGCATCATACGAGGCTTTGTATGGTAGAAGGTGTAGATCACCAATTTGTTGGACAGAAGTTGGGGATAGAGCTCTTATTGGGCCTGAAATTGTGCAAGACACTTCTGAGAAGATCAAAACCATTCAGCAAAGGCTCAAAACAGCTCAAGACCGACAAAAGAATTATGCAGATGTTCGGAGAAGACCTCTCGAGTATGAGGTTGGTGACCATGTATTTATTCGTGTGACTCCAATGAAAGGCCAAGTCAGGTTTGGAAAGAAGGGTAAGTTGTCGCCCCGTTACATTGGGCTGTTTCAAATTTTGGAAAGGCTTGGTCCAGTGGCTTACCGAGTCGGTTTGCCACCGGGATTCGAACAAATCCATAATGTGTTTCATGTATCAATGTTGAGGGTTATCTTCGAGATCCGTTTCATGTGATTGATTATCACCGGGTAGCTCTTGATGAAAATATGGAGTACGCCGAATGGCCGGAACGAATCATTGACTAACAAGTGAAACAATTGAGAAGCAAATCCATCCCAATGGTGAAAATGGAATGGAAAGAACACTATGGGACAGATGCCACATGGGAAATAGAGGATGAAATGCGACTACGCTATCCACATTTGTTTCCCGACAAAGGTAAAATAAGTTTGGGGTACCAAACTTCCTAAAGGGGGGAAGACTGTGATAACCCTGTTCCGTATTATGCTAATTGATCTTTATTATGAATGTGATTATGCGTTTGATATGATTTTGAGTGCCATTTATATGAATATATGTGGTTTTAAATTTCTATCTGTTCACCATAGGAGAATCTGTTTGATTATGTGCTTTAGAATTTAAATTGAAGGCCTTATCGGCCACAGAAACCGAAATTGACTACGCCATTGTGATTGGCATAATTTTTAGAGTCTACGATGAAATTTAATTGAAAATTTATTCAGATAAAAATAATTAGATTCAGAACAATTAATTAGGCACTATTATTAACCTTAATCAATTTGATTAAGTGTGAGACTATAAAAGGGGCTCTATTACACTTATATTCACTTTTTTTTTAGCTCAAACTGAAAAATCACTCTAAAGAGAGGGAGTGAGTGTCGGTTAGAAGGATTAGAGCTTTGATCTTGAAGCTTGGAAATCTTGAAGATTAACTCAAGAATTTGCTATAGATTGGAAGAATTGAACCTCTAGGTGAGCAATTGAGCATGGGTTCATGAGTATAAGATTGTAAATTTTTGCATTCAAGCTAGTTGTGTAATAAAGAACATGAATTGAAATGAAATTGAAGAAATTAAAGCTTATATGTGCATGCATGTAAGAATTTTCCATGAAGTTGTATAATTGAGCATGAAAAATATGATCCATGTTGAATTGTGGTTAAAATTCATGCTTTTGATCATCATTTGTATCACCTAAGTTGAAAATGGAAGTTATGGTTCACATGCAAGTGCAATTCATAGAAGCATGAGTGTTGGATGCATGAAATTGAAGCATTGATGATGAGTTTGATATGAATCGTGTGTGTGTGTGTGTCTGTAAGTAATTCATGGAAATTAAGCTTCATAATGTTGTAATCTAGCATTTACAACATGTTAGAAGGTTTGCATGTGAAGTATAAGTCGTGGTATGCAAGTTGTTTGAGTTTGAATGCAAGTTTGAGTCTCAAGAGCAGTTCTGGAAATCCCAGAATTTGGCATGTCCGCTCGAGCGGGGAAAGCACCGCTCGAGCATGAAATGCGAGCTCCCAGAACTTTTGCAGACATTGACGTTCGCTTGAGCGGGGAGCTATGTAGAATGACTTTCAGCTTGAGTGTCCGAGTTCACGATCGAGCGTAGAAATGAGGCAACCAATACTTTTGCAGACCATGAGGGTCTGCTCGAGCGGGGACCCCTGTTTCAAAAATTTCGTAAAGGTGTTCTGTGTATCGTTTTCCGTTCCCTTTCATTTCTAAGCACTCTTAGGCATGCATTGAGCATCGTAAATGAGCTAAAAGGATAAGAAAGAAGCCTAAGAGGGATGTTAGAATTAAGAACAGATTGAATCATTTGTGACCCATATGTGTTATGTAATGTGTAGGGTTGAGCTCAAGGGTGAATCCACCGGCAGAACACTGTGAGTAATATATTAGTAAAGATATTTTGAAGTCTATTAATTGTCCAATTGCTTATTATAAGTCTGTGGGGGCCGAATATTGGGAGTAGTAGAGATTCTGGACAGTCGAAGTTCGAAGAATCGAGATTTGAGACATTCGACAATTGGTTCAAAAACTTAAATCCAACCTTATTTAGCCAAATAGCCGATTAAGCAAGGGGCCAAGTGAAGATCAGTCTATTATAAAATATGCCGAATAGGAGGTTGGATATGGATCTAATCCCGATGCCCAAGGAAGAAAATATATAAATAGAAGAGACATCAGCCAGAGAGAGGTATGTGATAATTGTGGTATTTAACTTAGAATACAAGTAATCTAGAGGGTAGAGACTGACTTGTCCGTCGGAGTGCTAATTCCGGCACCCCCGACCGGAGTGTTTATTTCCTTTCAGGTGACTGTCAGTGGATCACGAGTGTCCTCCAGGATTAGAAGGGTATTTCCTAAACCACTTCTCCACAACTGGCGCCGTCTGTGGGAATACTCAAGCATATCCATAGCGGACGTAACAGAGGACCTTCCAATAGTCACTAATGACACCACACAGATAGACGACTTCACTCCAACAAACCTGCATGGACTGGAGCCTATCCCTGCCATACGCGTTTTGCACTGCACTTCACCTTCAACTCCGGCGCATGAGGCAACACAAGCGGTCATAGAAAAAGTAAAACAAAACAAACAGAGATTTGCGAACGCGATCGCTGAAAACAAACGTCTCCGTCAGGATTTGGCCTCGGAGGCAAAAAAATCCAAACGAGACGGACGCTAACCCCCAGAACAACTCATGAAGGCAGGTGGTAGACGATCTCGAGCCCGACAGCACGACGCTGATAGTGACTCCGACTTATTACCCCTGGTCCCCCAGAAGAAAGGACGATCTGAAGTTTTCGGTTCCTCCGAAGAAAGTCTGCATATAAAGTGGGCCCCCTTGTTTTTCAAAAAGCCGTCAGAGATGATGGCACCTCCCGACACAAGAAGAAGGGATAGGCAGTATGAATATCACGAAGGTCACGGTCGTGACAGTAGCCATGCTTTGAAAGACCACCTTAAGGAGTTGGCTGAACACTTCCAAATGTGCTTTTGGAATCAGCTCTGCCAAATTCTCGGGATATATTGTCAACCACCGAGGAATCGAAGCTAACCCAAGGTAAATCACAGCAATCTTGGAGCTCAGCTACCCCCGATCAGTAAAAGAGGTTCAAAAGTTAATGGGGATGGCCGCCGCACTCAACAGGTTCATCAGTTGGTCCACAGATCGCTGCCGATAATTCTTTCATACACTACGGCAGGGCAAGGCTTTTGAATGGTCCTCCGAATGCGAGGCTACTTTCAACAGCCTTAAGACTTACCTCCGCTTAGTACCACTCTTGGCAACGCCCTCCCTTGGTGACCCGCTCATCATGTATCTGGCAGTTTTTGACCGGGCCGTCAGCGCCGTGCTGATAAAGGAAGAACTGGGAGAGCAACGACCGTTGTATTATATGAGCAAGGCAATGGTTGATGCCGAAACACGCTACCTTCCACTAGAAAAACTCATCCTAGCCCTAGTCACGGCGGCAAGGAAACTGATGCATTACTTCCAGGGTCATAGCATTGGGGTGCTAACAGACTACCCCCTCCGATCAGTACTACGCAGTGCAGAAGCTTCCGGATGTGTTTCAAAGTGGGCTCTAGAACTCGGCCAGTGCGATATTCAATTTCTACCTAGAACTTCAATCAAGGGGCAGGTCCTTGCCGACTTTGTCGCCGAATTCACTAGGGTCTTGACCGACTTCAAGTCTGATGAAATTCAACCGAAGCCGAACTGGAGGATTTATGTTGGGGATGTTGTACAGTTGTATTGCGATGGATCGTCCAATCAGCGGGGCAGTGGAGCCAGAGTTGTGATCATGTCTCCCAACGGCGCAATAATTGAGCAGGCCGTCAAGCTCGGCTTCGAAGCATCAAACAACAAAGTCGAATACGAAGCCCTTTTAGCCGGTTTGCAGAATGCCCACGTTCTTGGCGCTCGGCGTTTGATTGTGTTTTGTGATTCAAAACTAGTGATCAACCAGCTAAAGGGGGAGTACGCGGCAAGGAACGACCCCATGGCGGCCTACATAAAAATGGCTAATTCCTTGTTGGCAAAATTTGACCATCATGAGTTGAACCAGATAACACGTGATCAGAACACCCATCCTGATGCCTTGGCTTGCCTAGTCTCCGCCATCAACTTAGAGATTAAACGGACCATCGAAGTAGGTTTCATCCTGGAGCCAAGCATTGGCCCTTCGGAGGAAATCTAGATTAATGTTATAGAATCTGCCCCAAGCTGGATGGATCCCATTGCTGCATTCCTGTCTTCTGAACAACTCCTAGAGGACAAGAAAGAAGCGCACAAACTGCGAAACAAAGTCATGCGATACTACTTGGATCCGCAAGGAAGGCTCTATAAAAAAGCCCTCTCTAGTCCGTATTTGGAATGCGTGCACTCGGACAAAGTGGAGGAGCTTTTGACTGAGATACACGATGGCAGTTATGGTGCCCATTCTGGCAGGTGTTCTTTGGCCCATCGAGCTATAATGCAGGGGTACTATTGGCCGACAATGAGAGCCGACGCCGAATCTTATGCGAAAAAGTGTGAACAGTGCCAGAAGTTTTCCCCGTTAACCCATTTGCCCGCAGAAGAGCTGAACTCTATTACCAGTCCCTGGCCGTTCGCCCAGTGGCGGCTCGATATCGTAGGACCATTGCCAAGGGCCCTAGGGAACAAGCGATATTTGATCGTCACAACAGATTACTTCACAAAATGGGTCAAAGCGGAGGCATTAACACACATTCAAGATGTTGATGTTAAGCGCTTTGTGTGGAGGAACATCATAACACGATTCGGCATTCCAAGAGCCCTTATTTCAGATAACGACACTCAATTCGATTGTGGTGTCTACCGAGAACTGTGCGACAAGTATGGTATCCGGCCATATTTTTCTACGCCGGCTTATCCCCGAAGCAACGGTCAGGCCGAAGCCTCTAACAAATCCATCTTGGATGGCATCAAGAAAAGGCTGGAGAGAGCCAAAGGCAAATGGGTCAAAGAGTTGCCGAGTGTATTATGGGCTCATCGAACAACGCTGAGGAGATCAACTGGAGAAATGCCGTTTGCCCTATGCTTTGGCAACCAGGCAATCTTACCCCTGGAGATCGGCTTTCTGACCCTCAAGTTCCAAGTTTTTGATATGGGCCGAAACGACATGATGGTGGCTTTGGATTCGGTTCTAATCGAGGAACGAAGAGACCTCGCCCTTGTTTCCATGGCACGGTACCAGCAACAGCTGGCGAAATCATACAATCAACGAGTTTAGCTGTGCCGTTACACACCAGGAGAATTGGTCTTAAAGAAGATTCTTCCAGCTGACAGGAAGCTGGCTGATGGAAAACTTGGCCCAAACTAGGACGACCCCTGTCAAATAGATTCCATCATAGGAACAGGGGTGTATCGGCTGAAAGATATGTCAGGAAGGAGTCTTTCACGGCCTTGGAACTCAACGCACTTGCGAAAGTTTTATTATTTAACTTGACCTGTGGGGAATGATTTTAGTTTTAAACGATTCACCATGTTCACATTCCACTTTTGTAATACAAGGATTTTTGTCGAAAATTGTGCTAATAGTGTGCGGAAAAAGCCTCCGGATTCGGAGTGCCCTTCGTGGATATCGCGATCGGCCAATCAAAGTCTCTGGATTCAGAGCCCCTTTGGAGCATGACGCCATTGGGCCAATCAAAGCCTCCAGATTCGGAGCGCCCTTGGTGGATATCACGATCGGCCAATCAAAGTCTTTGAATTCGGAGCCCCTTCGGCGCATGACGTCGTTGGGCCAACCAAAGTCTTCAAATTCGAAGCCCCTTCGGCACATGACATCGTTGGGCCAATCAAAGTCTCCAGATTCGGAGCCCCTTCGACGTATGACGTCGTTGGGCCGAAAAGGCCTCCGGATTCGGAGCGCCCTTCGTGGATATCACGATTGGCCAATCAAAGTCTTCGGATTCGGAGCACCTTCGGCGCATGATGTCGTCGGAACCTCTGGCCAAGCCTAAGTGTAGAGCCAAATAAATACTTGAAGAAAATGCCAAATTCGGAGCCTTACCAACACCGTCTTTGGGCAGTGTAACGTGTATACTGAATAAATATTTAGTAATGTGGTCCATTACGACGAGCCGGCAAAAGCCACTGATGCGAATAATGTTTCTCCAATAAAGCACAAAATATGGAAGCGTAAACACGGCAAAGAAAAAATTATAGAGCAACGGGAATAATAAAAACAGAGCATTTTATTCATTTGACAAACAATAACATAATTTTTGACGCAATCTGGGCCTGAACATCACAACGAATGTTTCTATGCGGCGTCTCCCTCATCGTCGCTCTTCTCGACTTCAAAGGCGGAAAAGCGCAAATGATTACGTTGGTACCGTGGCAACGCCGAATCAACACCCTTTGCTGGAAGGGCCTCTGCGGCCTGCAACGCTGCGATCCAACCATGCTTAAAGCCCCGATTCTTGCATCGGCAGACCTCCTCTGCGAGTTTTTCCTTCGTTTTATCGATCCCAACCTTCTGGCCTGCATGAAAGCCTTGCTCATAACCCTTGGCCCTCGCATTTTCTACGGCGAACATGCTTGCCATGTCTCGATCGGCGATGGCATGACTCAATAGCCATTGGGTCACCCTCGCGTCCACGATTGGATTAGATTGACCTGTCGCGTGCGGCTCGACCGCTTTAGGCATCCTAAGTTCTTTAAGCTCGCGTTCGGCTTTCTCCGCCCGAACCTCCGAATTGCAGATCCTTTGGTCCATCTTGTCTATCTCCCGCCGCGCGGCGCATAGCCGCATGCCGACTTCATAGGCAGTGTACAGCCCCTTCACCGCCCCATGGATACCTTCTCAAAATACGTTGAAATCTTGTTGACCAACCATCGACTGCTGCACCTCCGGTGGAAAAATCTATCAAGCAAACTCGACCGCCACCCCTGGGTCCTTGATAATGAAGTCTGCCTCCGTCATTGTTTTATTCCCCATAAAAACTGCAAAACTCAACGGTCACGGCGCTACGTCGGCCTCACTTTCGGGTCGCAGTCGCGGAGAACTTCCCCGTTGCTGTTTCTTCTTTCGGGGTGATCTGCTTCAACGACTTGGAGGCTGACGTTTTTCTCGTTCTTTGGATGCCCCACTTCCCGCACGGGTGGTCTCTCTGCCGCGATTCATTGCAGTATCAAGTTCAGCCAAAGTTCGACCTTCGCCCCTACTGTTGAAGAAAACTCTATTTGACATTTGCGCCAGGTTGTCTTGAAAACACAGTAAGCAAAGTTTATGGCGCGAAGGATCCATCCTATTTATTTCTAATGCTTCCAGCGACCCCGAGGCAATTTCATTAACGCTATTCTCCAAACGACAGGGAAGATTTATTAATCTAAAAGGGCAGTCTGTTCAATGTGTGCCGCAGCTAGCTCATTCATTAATTTTTGGCTTTTAAAATGGCCTAACTATCTGCACGGCAACTTTAGATCAATGCCTTTGGAGTTCATGTACTGGCTGGGGCAAGGGCAGATTTATTAATCTAACCGGCTGAATACCCTAGCCTCCTGCCGTTCTGTATGTGCCGTAGCTAGTTCATTCATTAATTTTTGGGTTTTAAAAAGGCCTAACTATCTAAATGGCAATTTTAGATAATGCCTTGGAAGTTCATGCATTGGCTGGGGCAAGGGCAGATTTATTAATCTAATCGGCCGAGTACTCTGGCCTCATGACCGATCGATGCGTGCCGCAACCAGTTCATTCACTAATTTTTGGTTTTTAAAACGGCCTAATTATCTAAACGGCAATTTTAAATAATGCATTGGAAGTCCATGCACTGGCTAGGGCAAGGGAAGATTTATTAATCTAATCGGCCGAGTACCCTGGCCTCATACCGATCGATGTGTGTCGCAGCCAGTTCATTCACTAATTTTTGGCTTTCAAAACAGCCTAATTATCTAATCGTCTAATCGGCAAGTATATAAAACGTTTTATCCAAAACAGCAACCAAAAGATTCCATTCATTAGTAACAGCAAAGTGCAAAATGAATTTTCATTAAGTAAATTGGGCAGAAATTGTAACTATTTTACATATGAAAATTACTAAACAAAAACCCGAAAAAAGCTAAAACATTACACGCAAATCTTAAAACAAAAACAGGAGCCACCCAAATTAGCCCTCGGAGTCAGACTCCTGCGGCTCAACATCCACCTGCTTGTATGGATTTGGCGTAGCCAACATCACATTGGCAGCAGCAAGGGCTTTGAGCCAGCCCTGTTTAAAACCCCGATTCTCAAATTTGGGGATTTCCTCTACATATTCAGCAAAAGCAGATTTTCTTCCCGCATCGAATGCGCTGGAGGCCTTCAAGTCGGCTGTTTCTTTCACCACCTTCATTTCTTCTAACTCAGCTTTCAACTTAGAGATCGCCTCCTGGGCCGATTTAAGCGCATCGTCGCTCGCATCTGCCCTCTTTTCGACGACCGACCTCAATTCTTCAGCATTGCGGGCTCCCTCCATTTTAGCCTCGGCACGGGCGCCCTCTATTTGCGCCCTACTCCTTTGGCCATCAACCTCCATTTGTAAACGGCTAATTGGCTCGACGACATCATGATAACGACGGCCTATGTCGGCTATTCTTCCGACGGCCTGCAAAACAGGAAGTCAAGAACAAAATAATATTTGCATAAAGAAAAAAGACAAAGTCCAGATATATACCAAAAGAGCTGATTGCGCGGCCAACGCAATTGCAACCAGATCAGGTTCTGCCCAAAAAGCCGCCTTGTCAGCAGGCCGTGAAACCGACGTCGCCAAGCTGAGTGCAACCGTTGGATCTTTGATCACTGAAGCATCGGAGGAGATCGGCATATTTTTTATCTTGGGCTGAATAACAAAAGGTACAAGCTCATCCGACTCCTCCAAACATGGTTGTTTATCGGCGCGGTCCTCTTCTGAGCCGGCCTCAATATCGGCAGGGCGCTTCTTCACCATTTGCTCAGCTTCTACACTGACCTGTACCAAAGCTTCCGGTTCGGTGCTTCCTTCTTTTTCTGTTACTTTTTCAATAACAGGCAAGGAGGATTGAGGCTAAGATTCGGCAGCCCGAATCTCCTCCACCGTTCGCCGCGCGGCCATCCTTTCCGTGTTTGCTTTCTTGGCAAGTTTGGTAAGGCTCAACCTAGCCATCTATTCTGGGTACGCACCGGGAAGATCCTCCAGACCTTGAAAAATATCGTCAAATGGACGGTCCTCTCAACCCGAAGTGGACGGAGGATCAGCCGAATTGAGGCCGGCTTCTTCAAATGCTAATTT
This sequence comes from Camellia sinensis, assembly GCF_055761805.1. Taxonomy (NCBI): domain Eukaryota; kingdom Viridiplantae; phylum Streptophyta; class Magnoliopsida; order Ericales; family Theaceae; genus Camellia; species Camellia sinensis. The sequence continues at coordinate 222,289,608 of NC_138965.1, read as the reverse complement.
CAAAGCCTCGTCAACCTCTGTTTTAGATTCGTCTGATTCGTTTGATTCGGTGGCCTTAGCTACATCTGGTCGCTCCGAATCTGATCCTCGCAGCCGATTTGCCTTAAATTTCTGAAATCAATCAAGATACGGCAAGAAGAAACTCCTTACCCTTCGGAATTGGGATATTCTCCACCGCCGAAAAGGTCATGTAAGTCGGCTCGTAGCGGAGCAGAACGTGGGCCACCCTACCCTGCTTCTGAAGACTCCGTCGGCTGAAGTACTTGAGCTTAGTCTTGATTTCTGAAAGGACGGCGTCGTCAGTCGAAGTTAAGACTTTCTTCAAATCGTTTCCTGCAAAAGCAAAACCATAAGGTCCCGAAAATGAAATTTTATAAATTTAACAAGTAAATAAATAAAAGAAGATATTTGGCCACCTGGTTCGCCCCTCTGTCTAGAATATGATCAAGGCGATCCTCACCTTCGCCGAATTCCCAGTTTCCTTGGACGACGACCATAACATCATCGACTCGTTTCCCAAAACTGGGAAGCATAGTCACTAGTTGATGATCGGTGTCTTTAGCCCTAAGAAAATAACGCCCATGCCAAGCAGAAGACTTGGCCAAGGCGTAGCAATGCCGAATAGCGGGGATGCCAAGGTTAAGCCCAAGGCGGCGGTTTAGTGCGACAATCCCCATCATAATCCTAAAGAAGTTGACATTGGGTTGCGAAGGGATTAACTCCCAATGGCAAAGCACGACCCTTAGGAGTGGGTGAATGGGGAAATGGACCCCACCCTCTGCGATTGATAGAAGAGGGAAGACGATCATGGTTTCATCAACCCTCTCCATATCGAGGGTGTCGTCTGCCACGAAGACAGACGAACGTCGTTAGGAATGGAAAAATGGCGTCGGAAGCCAGAAATGCGATCCGATGAGAGGAGATCTTTTAAACGTTTCGCCATTCTCCCCAGCCAATAAGATTATGCTAAGCCAAAAAAAAAACAAAGCAAGGAAAGAGATTCAAAGTAGAGAATGAGAGAACTTACAAGAGGCAAAGGAGATAGAGAAAAGTAGGAAGTTGCAGAAGTAGTTCGGAAGGTAGTCCAGCGACGGGCGTCTAAAAGCGTGTATGCATTTGAAAAGACGTCAAAATTTTAAATCACAATAAATAGAAGTGTACGAAGAGGCAGGAAGTCGAAATGATAACCGAGAAGAGTGTGTATAGACATTTGCGTTGGAATACGGTTAGCCGCCGAATTTCAGCTCTGACTCTTCGAGTTTGAAGCCAAACACTCCAGCCAACTATTGCTGGTGGAGTGCTTGGGGGGCAATTGTGGGGGCCGAATATTGGGAGTTGTAGAGATTCTGGATAGTCAAAGTTCGAAGAATCGAGATTCGAGACATCTGGCAATTGGTTCGAAAAACTTAAATCCAATGTTATTCGGCCAAATAGTTGATTAAGCAAGGGGCTGAGTGAAAATCAGTCTATTATAAAATATGCCGAATAGGAGGTCGGATGTGGATCTAATCCCGAGGCCCAAGGAACAAAAGATATAAATAGAAGAGACATCAGTCAGAGAGAGGTATGTGATAATTGTGGTATTTAACTTAGAATACAAGTAATCTAGAGGGTAGAGACTAACTTGTCCGTCGGAGTGCTAATTCTGACACCCCTGACCGGAGTGTTTATTTCTTTTCAGGTGACTATCGGTGGATCACGAGCGTCCCCCAGGATCAGAAGGGTATTTCCTAAACCACTTCTCCACAAAGTCTTATAAGTTTGTTAATTTGAATTGTGGACAAATGTTTGCTCTACCATATGGTTGGGCCAAAGGCCGTTGGATATGAATAAATGGCCAATGATTGGGCTAGAGGCCATTGGATATGAATGAATGGCCAATGAATGGGCCAGAGGCCATTGGATATGAATGAATGGCCAATGAATGGGCCAGAGGCCGTTGGATATGAATGAATGGCCAATGAATGGGCCAGAGGCCGTTGGATATGAATGAATGGCCAAGGAGAGGGCCGGAGGCCGTTGGACATGAATGATTGGGCCGAAGGCCATTTGATATACATGAATGAATTGGGCTCAAGGCCTTTCGTTTAAGAACAAAGCGGGCCAGAGGCCGTTTGATATGTCCGGGTTTGAATCACCTAATGTACTGAATAATACACGAAGTAGAATACTAAATGGGCCCAAGGCCGTTTGATATATGTGAATCTCATTCGTGTACTTTTTTTATTTGATATTATTCACTGGGTTTTCGCTCACGCTCATTCATGTGTATGTAGGTGAGCCAAGGGATGTCCAAACCCAGCTTCGGTGAAATATGTGAGAAACAGTCAAAGTTTTGAAGAGTCAGCCCAACGTCTCACGTACGAGACTTGTCTTTGCCTCTTTTGTTCTTTTGTTATAGTTTTGTTATGTTGGTGAAAACATTGGACTACTTTTGTATATAAACTTTGGGTTTGACTGACTTAGACTCGAATGATCCTGTATGTACAGTTTATATGTTAACTTCCCTTTTGATGTGAGTTATTAACGAATACTTATGTGAAAGGTTATGACATGCATATAAGCACAACTCTATGGACAAAGTTTTAAATTTACTTCCATTTGGCCCCTTTATTCTGATGAGTTATGTCTTATATGGTTTGAGGCCGTAAGTAATCTCTTGATTGCTGGCCGGTTATGTCCTTAACCCATAGGGGTGGGTTCGGGTCATGACAAGAAATGTTCCTTTCAGCTCTAATCCTGCACTCAGAAGAGATCAGGAAACCAAGTCAGTACCTGCCAACCCATTTGCTCGTGCATCCAACAAAAATCCACAAACCTATAAGTACCAACCCCGAGGTCGGAGGGTCTTCCATGCCCTCTACATTCCTTTGTCCAAAGCTCTCCAAATCCTAGTTGGACAAGGTCATCTCAAACCCCTTGAGCCTCGGCCTCTCCCGAATCCCCTTTCAGCTACGTATGATGCTGCCAAATACTGAGCCTTCCATCAACAAACCGGTCCTGACACTGACTGTAATAACCCGACCGTCGTACATGTTTCTGGTATACTGTTAGTCCCTTACTCTGTGCATTTATATGCTTACTGTGAAATTTCATGTGAAAATTAAATTTAATTGAGCGAATCTTTTGATTAGAGATTCATATCTGTCTTCTAAGAGAAATATCTGTTATAATTGTAATGTTCAGATCAGAAATTGAAAGCCTTAGAGGCTTGATAATTCGAAATTGATTTTATATTTGAGATCAGCATGTTTTTGGAGCATAATATGATTTTCTGTAAAAATTTGATTTGGAATGACTAAATTGATTGGATTTCGTCCTTATTCACATTATATATATATATATATATGTCTATGTTCTCTAAACATTTGACTTAGAAGCTATTACTCAAAAAATATCTCTTGAGAGAGAGAGAATTAGAGAAGAAGAGGGTTTGAGAGAAAGCAGGGAAGTTCATCAAGAAGAAGACTGGGAAACATTGAGAGGATTGTAGAGATTTGAGCTCAAGGTATGTTTACTCCATTCTAAGTGACCCCTCTCCTTGACTTGAGTAAGAATCTCTCTCTATACTATGTAAGTTAGGGTTTATAATATAGGTCAAGTGTCACGCCCCAAACCCGCCCCTAAAAGTTTAGGCATGATCACTTCAGAAACGGACGTATAATACAATACATACAACATATGGGGCCTAAACGAAAGCAATTAATAACATAAAATTATATAAAATAACATCCATCGAGCTCACACCTATATGCCAGGATCTCAATGTTCCATTCAATAGTTCCTTATTTGGTAGACAGATATACAAGAAGCAGATATATGCATTCACACAATAACATATATGGGCATATATACAAAACCAGCCCCACACGTGGACACACAGCAAAAATATTGGTAAAGGAAATTATACAAGACTAATTACATTAGACAAAAGGTTAAGGACCAAACTAGGAGTCATTGAGGGAACCCCACAAAATGCATAAGCTTCTCCACATGGCTTGACCAATAAGGGGTGACCAAAGCTGAACTAAGACCGACCTTCAGGTTGTTTGCCTACAGAAACAGACATAACACAAGGTGAGAAAGGCTCAGTGAATAATAGCACTCAACAATTTAATGATTATACTTGAACTGTAATATTTATAACGTATATAAGTGCAGAGGTCAAATAATTACTCTTATCTTGTAAACATTTTTCAGAATGGCCTTGAGCCCAATTTTCATACAGAGAGGCTTTAAGTCCAGCATTATGCAGAACAGCCTCATGCCCAACAGATCCAACAGATTGGCCTCAGGCCCAGATATTAACAGATTGTACAGAGCGGCTCCCAGCGTTACAGATTATACAGGTCGGCCATAGGCCTAGCAGATTATACAGAATGGCCATAGGCCTAACAGATTATACAGAACCACCACACAATAGTGCTCATAAATTTCTTCCATGCTTTATTACAAATTGACACAGTTGTTTTGCGCATAATAGAGTATTAACAATAATTATTCATAGAAAGCACATGTACCATTACGGTACTATTCGTAGGGACAGAACAATTCACATCATAGCGTGAGTCACATAATAATGTTATGGATATTCAATTCTTTTCTCAGGTTGAGTCATTCATAGGTTAATCCGATATTTACCATAGTTTCTCAACGGTCACTAACGTATAAAGCAACCCGTAGTTCCATCTGATCATTCCTTCCGATGATCCATTCTAGGCAGATATCTATGTCATAAGACATGCATTGAACCAAATAGACTGTAGGAGTCCCTGGTAGGACATTCCGGATATCATGTTCCCATTCAAAATATCATGTTCCCGGTAAGCGGGGTTTCACAATTTCTTTCTGTCAACCAATTCCACAGCATTAATAGTATGTACGCAATTCTTATGCGGAGTCATAGGTAATTTACAGGTTATAGCACATTAATGATAACCATTAACCATAACCAGAATGCAGAGTAGTTCCAGAGTCATACCGATGTACACAAAATCTTCAACGTTCACATAAGTTCACACCGATTTCCAATCAACATAAATGTTAACGTAATTACTGGCAAAGAACAGAGCGTTGATAATAAGAATTATTAACGGTAAGTAATATACGATTACAGTACTACCACTCATAGTGCGTTGATGGAGCGATAGTCCCTCCCAGTAGGTGCCCTACATATGCATGTCATTCAAGAATTAGTTCGTTTCCTTTTTAAACTATTTCCTGACTCGTTTTGCTTCGAATAAATTTACAAACATCAAAAGGCATCAAATACAAATTTTAAAAATATCAGAGGGTCAAGCACGTAAAACGAAGCAGATGAATTTTTATAGCATGGTCCGCACGTACGGCTGTGAGCCCTGCACGTGCGGCAGTTGGTCCCACACATGCGGTAGTGAAGCTCCGCACATGCTTTTTTTTTTCCAGTAGCCAAAGACCCAGAATTCTTGGTTTCCTGCACGTACGGCCATGACCCCCCGCATGTGCAGCAATTTACCCAGTTTTTGTGCAGTCCGAAATCCAAGCATAACCCAACTAATTTACAATATCTTAAGGTCCAAAAATGGAGGAATTACGACATCACAATGGTATAATCACCACATTAACATGGATTACACATTTAATCATGCCTTTAAATCCTTAAAATTCATAAACACAATCCAATTCCATGGAATTTCCACTTTCTCACACATATATACATACATACAGCCGCTTGTTTGCATAGATGAGCTCAAATGTGATAGTTGGAGAAATGAAATGTAAATTCTCACTAGGTAATTCAATACAACTCCAACATAACCAAATATTAAGAATAGCTCCGCAAATCCTCAATTTACCAACCCTCAACCCCTATTACAACCTTCACTTACATAATAGCACAAAAAGTTCTTAATAAGATCAAGAGAGGGGTTATTCAAAGTAGATTTCACATACCTTAAGTTCAAATCTCTCCAATCTTTCTCAATTTCCCAACTTTCTTCCTTGTGGAACTCTCTTCTCCTCTCATTCTCTCCAGGAGATATTTTGAGTAATGGTTCCCAAGTCAAATGTATAAGAGGCATTAATACATATATATATATATATATATATAAAGTGAATAAAGACGAAAATCAATCAGTTTAATCATTCCAAATCAAAATTTCATAGAAAATCATATTATGACCTAAAAATCATGTTGATCCCAAATATAAAATTAATTTCAAATTATCAAGCCTCTAAGGCATTCAATTTCTAATCTGAACATTATAATTGTAACAGATATTTCTCCTACTAAACAGATATGAATCTATATTCATAAGATTCATTCAATTAAACTTCACTTCACACGAAATTTCACAATAAGCATATAAATGCATAGAATAGGGAGCCGAAAATATACTAGAAAACATGTACAAGGGTCGGGTTATTACACTCTCCCCCCCCTAAATAAGTTTGGTCCCTCAAACTTGTTTTACCTTACGATAGAAAGAAATTCGGATATTAGTGTTGTAGCTCAGATTCAAAAGGACTAAATTCGATTATCGTTTCCGAAAGAATTCAACTACATGGTTAGATTCAAAACTGATGAGGCCTAATTAAATCAGATATCAGAGCCACTAGCTTAAGACGTAAGGTATACTTCATTCCAGCAGTCACAATTAGATCGCTTAGGTACATAGCCACTAGCTTCATCATTACTTTCTAGTATTCTTCTATTTCTGAAAACATATCAAAGCCATATCGTTATATTGATTCAAAACCATATATAATAATTCATGACAAGGTCAGAACAATAGGAAGAAGAATCCCAATAAACATCGTTAATTCTTCACCGCATTACTTCTAAGTACAGTAACACAAAGAGAACCATGCTTCGGATCAAATAATTACGATAATATTAAAACTAGTACCATATGCGTTTGTAAATCCATGCAGATGTGCCACGATAAACACTTAATCATACTATTGTAAGTTTGGACCTGAGCAATAGAAACAGGTAGGACAACCATCTTTTTGAGCAAAGGGAGCCATTCAAAGATAAAGCCAAAAGTCAAATTCAAAATCATGTTTAATTAATTAGTCATAACAGTAACGTGTACATCCTCTGTTAATAAGCATTCCCTCTTGTTATATCCTCCCTTAATAAGCATTCCCTCTTGTTACACAAAATTTCACAATAAGCATATAAATGCAAAGAATAGGGAGCCAAAAGTATACTAGAAAACATGTACGAGGGTCGGGTTATTACATCAAGCACGTGGTAAGTGATTAATTGGGATGATGTCTCTTGTGTTTGATTGATTTGGAATTATATTGAACTATCTAATGAGAATTTACATCTCATTTCTTCAATTGTCATGCTTGAGCTCAATAGGTGGACAAGTGGCCATGTATGTATATATCTATGTGTGTGAAAAGTTGGAAATCTCATGGAATTAAGCTATGTTTATGAGTTTCAAGGAATTAAAGGTCTAATTGAATTTGTGATCCATGTTAATGCGATGTGTTATACCATCCGATTGTCTTAAATTCCTCCATTTTTGGGTTTTGAAATGTTGTAACTTGGTTAAGTTGTGCTTTGTTTCGGACTACCCAAAACAAGGGCCACGACCGCACATGCGGAGGTCATGACCGCACGTGCGAAAGCACCACCGCACGTGCGGAAAACAGGAAAAAATTCAGTTTGCATTCTGAAATTACCGCACGTGCGGCCCACCTTTCCGCACGTGCGGAGGGGACTGCCGCACGTGCGGCTCGTGTCGAGAAAATTCATCCGCTTCATTTTCCTTGTTTGACCCTCTGATATTATTAAAATAATTATTTGATGCTCTTAAGATGGTTGTAAATTCATTCGAAGTGAAATGAATCAGAAATTGTTTAAAGAAAGAAATGGACTAATTCCTGAACTACGTGTGTATGTAGGGCGTATATCGGAAGCAACTAATGCTCCACCACAGCACTGTGAGTAATACTACTGTAGCAGTATAATTGTTTATCGTTAATAATCATTATTCATGCTCTGTTATCCGCTAGTTAATTGTGTTAACCTATTTGAATGAATGGGAAATCTGTGTACATCTGTACAACTCTGGAAACATGTGCTTCGTTAGTATTTGGGCCTAAGGCTGATCTGTAAACTCTGTTGGTCCTAAGGCCGATTTGTAAAATCTGTTAGGCCTACGGCCGTTCTATATGTTACTAGGCTTGAAGCCGCTCTGAATAAAGATTAGGCCCAAGGCCATTCTGGAAATATATACGGAATAAGCCTACTCATGCGATCACTGCACTTATGCATAGTGTAATTCAAGTTTAATCATTAAATTGCTTGTGTACTATTATTCACTAAGCTTCGTTCACTCAGTGTTATGTCTATTTTTGTTATTCTCAGTCTGGAGGTTAGTCCTAGTCCAGCTTGGACCACTTGTCTTTTGCCCATTACACCACAACCCAGCACTTAGACAAAGCTCATTCATTTTGTGGAGTCCTTGTAGGGCTTTTAGCTTCGTGCACTGAACCTTTTGTCGGATGTTGTAAAACATGATAAACTTCCCTTAACCTAGTTTTGTTACATCCCCAGACTCGGGGACGGGTCTACATATTTATATATATATATATATATAACTGTGTGTGTGTTTATTATACGATAAATTACCTGATATTAAGTGTATGATCCTGGCATGTTAGTATTAGCTCAATGGATGTTAATTTGTGTTGTTAAATGCTTCCGTTCAGACCCCATATGTTATACATATCAGATTTTATGTTTGTTTCCGAAGTGGCCATGCCCAAACTTTTTAGGGCGGGTTTAGGGGTGTGACACTGACCTTTGCTTTCGTCTTCACCACGAAGTACAAGATTTGATTGATAACAGGGTCATCGCTGCACCAAATCCTACAAAGTCTATCAGCACTTGATCCGTGAACTTGTGGGGATAACGTGATGTGATCGGGGGATGAACCACCTGCGGATGGCACTCGGTTTCCTCCCGCTGTGGGGATGGCGCACACTATTTTGAGCATTTGCGAATGTTGTATATTTTACTTTTTGGCTTGGGTATTGTGTCAATCTTGTTTGTGTTGTACTGAGTCAGTCTTTTTGTACTGAGTCAGTTGAGTCAGTCTTGTTGTTTTGAGTCAGTCCTGTTATGTCAGAGTCGGGTGATTTCAGGGGTGTTACCTTAGACATCACTGTCTTGTTTTGAGTTTGTCTTTTACATCCTTTCTTTTGCGTCTGTTCCTGCCATGGATCCAGTTATGCCAGAAGATCTGACTGAAACAACAGTGATTTTTACCCCTTTGCATTTGTTTCTGCCTTGAGCTAGTTGTGCTAGAAGTTTTGAATGAAGCGGCAATGTTTTTCACCTACTTTTTTGTGCCTTGAAATCATTGCATTGACCTATGTTTTTCAAAACTTTTCAAACACTGATGAAAACAAAGAGGGAGGAATTCCCCTGGATTTGTAAAAATTTGATCAACTGAGAGAAAGAGAGGCGTGCTAAGCCCTTAGTGAATGAGATCATGTTTGTTAATGTGAGTACTGAGAAGGATCCAAGCTTGATCTAGATTAGTTCTACAATATCTTCAGCACGAGTGACTAGTCGTTTTCTTAAAAGATTTCAAAAAATGTTTTGCGCGATCCTGTGAAGACCTGTGTGGAATCGCTCCTGAGATTGTGCAGCATACGATCGCTCTCAACCTCTTTTGCTTTCAAACCTTGAACTCGGATTCAGAATATTCAATGGTCAACCATCAAAGGAGGCTCGTCAGACCAGATTCGAAGCAGCCCTCAAACTAGGGGCAAGATAGTCAGATCAAGAAGATCAGATGCTATCAAAGGAAGCTTGCGAAGCTAGATCAGAAACATCCCTTAAACTAGGGGCAAAAATGTCAGATGTGCTCGAAGAGCCAAAGATGGATCATTCTGCAAACCAATGACAACTGGCAAAAATGCCAAATCCCAAAAGGGAGGAAAGAAGAAAGTTTTTTTCTCTGTAGGACAACCGAGTTCCTATCCACAACACTAGGGGCAAATTTAGCCCCCATTGGATGGAGTTCTACATCATCAGCGAACAGTAGCCATTCTCCTAGATTCAGATGGCTTCGAGATCCTAAAACCATTCGACATGGACAGGTTACACTTTTTCTATTCTTAAGAGGCTCGCTGGGCCGAAAACCCAGAAGGGCAACCCAGGCAAAAGTTAGAGCAAGGAAAAGAAAAGAAAAAGAAAAGAACAGAAGAAAAAGAATGAAAAAATTCTGAAAAGAAATGAAAACATGAAAAGAAAAGAAAAAGGAGAAAAGAAATGAAAAGTATGAAAAGAAATGAAAAACGGAGCTCACAAGGTTGAAAGCCTGGAAGGGTGGCCTTGGCAAAAGTAAGAGCGCAAAAGGAGAGGTTAATAATCGAGTGTACCTTAACTCGGAACTACGTCAGGCTTGATTCCCATGTTTAGGATACGTAGGCAACTTCTTTCAGAAGTCCAGCCGTAAACACTTCTGAATCAACTGTGTCCATGTAATGGTTCTGATCATCTTTGTCTTCTCTATATCCGAGAGTTCGGTTGTGATCGTCACTTTGAGGATTGATTACAGTGAGCTGTGGGGCCATTCAGACAAGGGGCAACTTTCCGTTGCCATGCAGTGCCATTTAGGCAAGGGGCAAATTTCCTTTGTTTTGGATCTGAGGTTGTGCATCTCAAGAGTAAATTCTGTGTTGGTCTAGCAGTGGCCATTTGTAAAAATAGTTTTTGAGAATTTTTAATGAGGTTGACTAATTTTCTCTGGAAAATTATTCTATTTTTCCAAAACTAGACCATTTCTTAGACCCGAAAAAGGAAAATTTTCAGTGCTCATAGCCTGACTTGCATGATTTCCAATCAAAAAGTTGAACAAGTATGTTAATCTAACTCTTATATTGGTCAAAATTGTTTTAGTAGAAAGCCAAAACAAAAAATGGTCAAAATGATGAACTAGGGGCACAGTTGAGTCAGGTGTTTTGTCTTTTCCCCATTGTCAACATACTTGCTAGAAAGGGCACGTTACCCGCCAGACAAGGCACTCTACCTGCCAGAAAAGGGCACAACTGAAGCAAACAACAAAGGGCTGAAAGCTCTCTTATTCTCCGAAAAGGTCTGGTCACATCCGAACTGGCCAAGGGCGTCATCAACCGATGTCAGCTGTAGATTTGCTGCACACCCAACTGTAGCGCAACCCCTTTGTGGGAGGAACTCACTTGCTATGAGCGAAAGAAGAAGAATCTAGTGGAATGCTAGGGGCAAAAGCCCACAACTTCCTATTTATCCATTAACCACCCAGGGAAGGGACAAAAAGAAGAGAGATTAAAGAATAGAGAGATGTGCGCAGAGAGAAAAGTGAGGAAAGGGCTTTTTAGAGAAAAAGAGATTAAGTGACAGAGTGACGTGAGACTCCTCGCGAAGAAACTAGCTCCTCGCGAACCAAGTGGTCTCTTGCCATTGGAATATGTCTGAGTGTCGTGTGTGTTGTTTTGTTTGTCTTGATTCTTGTTTTGAATCGTTTCGTGCGTCAATAGATGTGTTTAGGTTGTTTTACCTTTGTTTTCCTTTGTTGAGTCATTTTGACGGTGGTCAGCCGTAGACTCAATACCCAGTTAAAGACTCATTCTCAATTTCAATTTAAAAAATGAATCGTTTTGTGCTTAGAGTGCTGTGCCGTTCTCCACATATGTGCAAAACAGGATTTGTTCTTTCATAAAACTGTAAGGTTTGACCTAGTTCATGTGAGAACAGTAAAACCAGGACCTATCTGAAGCTATATAGGTTCCAGACTGGAAAGCAAAAGAAAAGAGGGAAAATGTTGGGCATCTGAGTTTGTTTCGACTTCAACAAATTCCGAGATTGTATTCCGGATGTAGCCCTTTAGGCCTTGTTAATGCTTCAAAGTATGAGTATGCCTCTACTCCAAGCTCAAGCCTGCTTCAAAGCCAGAAAGGCGATCAGAAGTGCTCTCCCTGAGCACTATCCCTGCCAGAGGCATCTTGGTTGCGGTTGCAATGAGTTCCTAGGAGACCAACTGGGACGGTGGAAACTAGAGTTCGAATGGTTGTTGCCTAGAACGCAAAGGTTCGGGATTTCCAAAACTAAAGTCTGGTTTAAATACCTAGGGGTGTATCCCCGGCTTGAAATCTATGTGGAAGCCTCATAGGTTGAGATAGCATGTATGCACCTTAATTCTAGATACTGAACCAACCTGGTCTGTCACCCCGTTGGAGAATAGGGAAAGCTGTGAATATGGTCAGGAAGAAAGGCGGCATCCAAAGTGTTCTACGTGAAGAACCCCTGTCAGCATTTCAGGACCTTTGTACTGTGAGTTCAAAGTAAGAGTTCGAAGAACACAAGGGGAGATCCCCGTCAGAGTAGAGCGGTTCACCGCCACTCTCCCTATGAGGTGCTTTCTAAAGCGCTGCTTTGTTTGTTTATTGCATTCTCTAGACGTCATGCTCTACATTACTTGTAACATGTATCATATCATCACACATATTGGATAAATGAGTCTTGTACTATACTTATTCTTGTTGTCACATAGAATATACACGTTACATTGGATGTACATCATTGATCCTTTTGCATATAGTATGTACATTGCATAGAGCATGTTTTAACCTTGCTTGCATAGAATGTGCACTTCTCACCCTGGCATGAAATGCACGTCTTAATGTTGCATGGAGCATACATTTCTTGCACTTTCCTTGCTATGCATGTTTCACTTGCATTGTTATGCACGTTCTAGTTGCATTGTTATGCACTCTTCACTTGCATTGTTATGCACACTTTATTTGCATTGTTATGCACCTTTTCACTTGCATTGTTATCCACGTTCCAGTTGCATTGTTATGCACGTTACACCTGCATTGTTATGCACACTTCATTCACATTGTTATGCACTCTCCTACTTGCATTGTCATGCACCTCTCTATTTGCGTTGTCACGCACATTCAGTTGCATTGTTATGCACACTTCATTCTCATTGTTATGCACCCTTCCACCCCCATTGTTATGCACTCTTCATATGCGTTGTCACACACGTTCCACTTGCATTGTTTTGCACTCTTCACATGCATTGTCACGCACGTTCCACTTGCATTGTTATGCACCCTTCCACCTGCATTGTTATGCACTCTTCACATGCGTTGTCATGCACGTTCCACTTGCATTGTTATGCACCCTTCCACTCGCATTGTTATGCACTCTTCACCTGCGTTGTCACGCATGTTCCACTTGCATTCTTATGCACCCTTCCACTCGCATTGTTATGCACTCTTAACATGCGTTGTCATGCACGTTCTACTTGCATTGTCATGCACCTCTTTGCTTGCGTTGTCACGCACATTCTACGTGCATTGTTATGCACACTCCCACTTGCATTGTCATGTACCTCTCTGTTTGCGTTGTCATGCACATTCAGTTGCATTGTTATGCACCTCATTACTTGCGTTGTCACGCACGGTCTACGCACATTGTTATGCACATTTCTCTTGCATTGTTATGCACATGCTACTTGCATTGTTATGCACCCTCATTACTTGCGTTGTCACACACGTTCTACTTGCATTGTTATGCACACCTTACTTGCATTGTCACGCATATTCTACTTGCATTGTTATGCACACTTTACTTGCATTGTCACGCACGTTCTACTTGCATTGTTGTGCACCCCTTCACTTGCGTTGCCACACACTTTTCACTTGCATTGTTATGAGCTCGTTTCGCTTGCATTGTCATGCAACATTTTCACTTGCATTGTTAAGCGCATTTTACCTAAATGTGTTTCTACTATATTGCATCTGTCAAAGTTTTTTTTTGTGCAGGCACGATATTGTATGTACGGTTCATTTAAAGCTAGCGCAATCAGTTGATGTTGTACAGTTCAGTCAGAGGAACTCTGGGTGAGATCAGTGCTCTTTGCATGATCATAAGTTATGTTCAGCATTGTGCATGTCACTTGCATCTTGCCCCTGCCTGCGGGCGCATCTCTTTGTTATCTTGCCTGTTTGTCTAAGTCTTCGACCTTGTCAAAAATGGGTCGTCTCTGGGCTTTGACATTCACTCCCGTCATTTCTGGACTTTGGAGTTCTGTCAAAGAGGGGAAACTATAGACACCCCATTTTTGACCGACCTTAAGACTCAGACATCATCATTTGAGCACTTGATGATTCTGCTTGTTTGTGCTCGTTTCGAGTTTCCAGAGTTTTCGACTGAGTGCCTTGCTTCCGGGCCTCTGAACACTTTGTGTTTTGGCTTGGTTTGTAGACCATGCCTTGTTGACCTTGCCTGGAGGGAGAGAGGGGTCTGTGAACCACTTTTAGTGGTCATAGACCACTTTTCCCTCTTGTAGACCAGTTTTCAGTTTCCGGAGCCTTCGGCTGAGCACCTTGTCTCGGGACCTCTTAACATTCTCCACTTGGCTTGGTTTTTGGACCATGTCTTGTTTCCTTGGTCTAGAAGGAAACAAAGGTCTGTAGACCACTTTTTATGGTCCTAGACCACCTTTCCCTCTTGTAGACCACTTTTTGCGCCCGTAGACTAGTTTTCGAGGTTTTCGGCTGCGTGCCTTGTCCCGCGAGCTCTTGTCTTGCATCCTTTTTGGTTTGCTCTTGGCAAAAACCTTGTTTTCCTTGCTTGGAGAGTGGAATATGGGTTGTAGAGCAGTTTCTCTGCCTGAAAACCACTTTTCCTGCCTGCCAGCCAGTTTTCTGGTCGGCCAGCTGGTCTTGGTGGTCTTTGGACCACCAAAAGTGGTCGGCAGCCATGCCACCACCTTGCTTTCTTTGTACAGACCACTTCTCCCCCTTGCCGACCACTTTTTCCTCTTGCCAGCCAGAAAAAGTGGCTGGCCGACCACTTCAACTGGTCGGCAGCTTTCCTTCACTTTCTGCAGGTGTTGTGGATGCCAGCTATGCTAGCTGGAGTGCACAGATTACATCCTCCATACACGTGTATGGATGGATTGGTTCAAGCTCTTAGCTTGTTCAAGAAGCTTGATTCTTGATTTTCTATAAGAGGGAGCCTCCTCCCTCTTCTCTCAGGTTAGGAAATTTGGCTAAGGGCTATACATATCATCTATATCTATACTTCTTCCTTTCCTTCTATATTTGTGCTTGAAAGTGTAATTTCTTCACACTTTTGCACACAAACACCTAGTGAAACACCATACTCTTGTTGTTGAGGCACCTTGAAGCTAGTTTTGGAGTTTTTAGACTGCTTTTGATCCAAAAAGGTTGCTGGAGTTGCTTCCTTGAAGTTGTTCTACGAGGGTAAGTTTCTAACCCTTTAAAGCTTTGTTTTTGTTTAAGTCTTTGGCCCTATTTGCATACTGATTTAAGCCTAACTTTAAACTGCAAAAAGCTCTAATTTTAAGTCTTTAAGACGTTTGTTTGAGGCTTCCTTGGTGTTGGGGGTGATCTACTCCCTTGCATGCCCTATTTGCTAGGCTTTTGAGCCATCACTTTAGGATTTTGTTTTAGCCTTTATTTGGCCTTTCTACCACTGAATTCTAGAGGAATTTTAGTGGTGGAAACTTGGTTTTGAGGCCCCAAATGGATGGGGGTTGTCACCCCTCCTCTTCTCTTGTATGCTTATGTTGATGGCTCATACAAGAGCATGTAGTTCTATCTTCTTGAAGCTTTGTTTGAGCATTTTTTTGTGACCTTTTAGACCTTCCATGACTCTGTTTTTGGTTGTCTTGGTTACCCCTTGCATGCTTCTTGTATGTGTAGTGTAATCCTATTTATGGCTTATCAAAGTAGCATGTCTTTCTAGCATGTTGAGGCTCTATTTCAGCATGTTTTAGGCCTTGTTTTGCCATGCTATAGCTCTGTCAAGGGTTGGTTTGATAGCCTCTTGTATGCTTCTTGCACTTGTAGTGCATTTCCATTCACTAGCCTAACATGTGTCATGCTTTTGACCATAATTCTAGCATGTTTTTGGCTCAACTCCAGCAAGTTTTTACTCATGTTTTCCCATGCTTAAGCTCTGTTTTAAGTGTTTTGGGTCATGCATGACGTGCTTTGCATAGCCATAGTGCATTCTAGTTCACTAGCTTTGAATTTCTAAGTCACTAGCATGCATTGCTTGGACTATTTTCATGATTTGGCATCATTTGTTATGTGATTTCAGTGCATGTAGTGTGGCCATACACTCACATCTTTCACTCTTTCAATGCTTTGGAGGGTTGGTGCTTTATGCCTTAAACATGAGACAATATGTATGCTATCTTGCCTAGCTTTTTGGGCCACCATTTCAGTGTGTATTTGGATCTATTTTGCCATGGTACAACTCTGATTTATGTTGGTGAAGTCATCTCATGCTTGGTTTTGGTAGCTGTAGTGCAATTGGCCTTGCTAGCACTGAGTTTTGAGCATCATAGTATGACATACTTGAGATGTTTGCTTGCCATGACATCATTTCACATGATATTTCAGTGCATATAGTGTTGTCACACTTCCATGTTTGTCACATCTTAATCATGTTTGAGGGTTGTGCTCTTATGCTTAATTGATAGGCCATTGCATGAGCATCACCATCTTGACTTCCATGCCATCATTTCAGAGTGTTTTGGCCACTATCTTGGCATGTATGAGGTTTGTCCAGGGGTGGTTCACTCCATTAAGCATTGCATTGTATAGCTGTAGTGTTGTGTACTTCACTAGCTTTCATGTTTAAGGACTCTAGTATGCTATGCTTGTGTTCCTTGAATGATTTGGCATCATTTCCTACATGATTTTGGAGCATATTTCATTGCCATACTCTCACATTTGTCACTCCTTCAATGTGTTTGAAAGTTGTGTCTTCATGCCTTGCTTATGGGCCAATGTGTATGCATGCTTGTATTACTTTTGGACTTCATTTTCAGCATGTTGTGGCCATTGTCTTGGCATGCATGAGGCTTGTTTGAGGTTGGTTTGGTCCATTGAGTATTGCATTACATAGCCCTTGCATTGCATGTTGTTTGCATGTTGTTGCATTGCATTGTATTTGGCATGCTTGAGTTGCATTGCATGTGTTTGGATTGAGTGTTAATCCAAACACGAGAAACGAGGGGCATTTCATACTTGAAGTGATGAAACGCGCCTCATTTCTTGGTCGCCGACCCTCTTGATCATGCATGATAGAGGTTAAGACCTTTATGTGTTATTTGTGCATTCCTTGACATTGAATTGTGCAAACTTGGCTTTTCGGCCATCATGCATTGTGATGCTCGGTTGGTGGCCCGAGAGTCGAGAACCGCACTCGCTTGAGCTCAAGAAATGATAGGGAGGGTGGTCATGCACACATACCTTAGAAATACACTGTTGTGCCCCTTCTTATTCTCTGTTGTAGAAAAATGGAGTTATGCAGAATTTTTTGGTCGGCAGACTAGAAAAAGTAGCTGGTCAACCACTTTTTTTGGTCTGCAGCATACTTGGGTGGTCTACACCACCATCAACTGGTCGGCAACCCTCTTGGGGGTCCCCATTTTGGAATAGAAGCTATCTGGAGCTTTATGCAGTGTTCTGAAAACAAATGCAAATAAAGGCAAGTTGGGGCATCGTAATGGATTTCCGAACGAGGCGATCGAGCATTCATGCACTTCTCGCCCTGAGGACATCTCTTTACTGCTTTACTTACCTGCTTGGCTTAGCTAGCTAGTGCTTTAGTTTTGTACTTAAGTAGGTAATGTACTTAGCTATTCATTTGTGTTGTAATAACTAATTAGTTAACTTGTTAGTTAATTAGCTTCGTTTTGTAATAGTTAGTGTAAATAGCTTACCATAGCTAGTTAGCTTATTATTCAGACCCTTCGTCGAGAGGGCACAACTGTTGCAATAAGTGTGCGTGTGTGTGATGCATGTCTTCCAACCCCCATTTCTTTCTTTTTTACTTATCAGCTTTCGATGGTTAGTTTAGGGTCATTTTCAATTAGCATACTTATGCTTTGCATGTTTGCATTCATTCATCTGTCTTGCATGCACCGAGCTCGGCGCATCATACTAACTGCATTGTATTTCAATACCAATTTGAATACATGTTATCTAGTTGCATTCACATGACATCTTGGAATAGCCGAGCCTATCTTAGTTACATTTCACATGTGTTGCATTAGGCATTCTTAACATAGCTAGGATCATGCATTGATTACTAACTAGCTTTTGTTTTGGCTCGGAGTACTAGGTAAATGTTTATGCTTTAGTATCCTTACATGCGTGTAAGTGTTGCCATGTTTAGCATGCTTGCTATGAGGCTAACTGCTTAACTGCTATAACTACTTGAATGTCTATGGGTGGAGGCTTGATTGCCTGAATTGGAACAACTCGATGATTGTGAGTTTTAAGCCCACTTGAAGTGGCAAAATCATGTTTTCTAAGCCTACTTGAGGGTGGCAAATCCGTGTCTTAGCCTACTTGCGACTAGCAACTTCAAACCACTTTAAAAAAAAAACATGAGTTGTTTTGTTCCAATCCATATGATTGAGTCTATACTTGTATGCTGTGCGCATCACATAGTAAGGTAGCTAATAAACCGGAATGAGAACACATTTGTTTTCAAAAACAACATATCTTGTTAGTAGAGGCCGATCCTTTGATCGGGCGAGCGGGGGTGCTCATTTCATGACCTTCCCCTCTTGTACCCAAGTTCCCGATCCGAGACAACTTTGGTGATGATGGACACGTGGCCTTAGGCACGAGTCAGGGTTTCCTAAATTTCCCAAACTAAAATGTATAGGTGGCGACTCTGAAATCTAGCAAAGCAATTCGTGTTTGGCACTTCTTGATTAAAATCGATTTTCCAAAATGATTTGCCGAATTTGGACTCTTTGGTGATTTATTAGTCTTACATTGCACTTTGTGAGATTAGATTCAGAACCGTAACAGGAGTCCGAACTGTAGTAGCTAGAACTACGATTCGCGCCCTCGCGCGCGAAGCGGAGTTCGGGGCGGTCTACAAACACGTATTCAAGTAAGTGCATTGAAATACAATGCAGTTTGAATGATGCGCAAAGCTCGGTGCATGGAATACGAATAAATGATGCACGCATGCAAAGCTTAAGTATGCTAATTGAAATATGCCCTAAACTAACCATTAAAAGCTGATAAGTAAAAGGGAGAAAGACGTGGGGTTGGAAGACATTCACACACACACGCACACTTATTACAACATTTTTCCCTCTCAACGGAGAGTCCGAATGAAAGCTAAGCTATTCTAAGCTAAGCTACTTAACTAATCTAATAATCTAATTAGACTAATTATTACACAACCAAATTGAATAACTAGCAGACACTAAGCTAATTATTACAACACTTTAACTAATTAACGAAGTAATTTACAAAACCAACTAAGCGTACAAAATATCTAAGTTAGGCTGCCTCAGCTCTGCCTTGATCAATGAAGGATGCATGCTCTCGGTTGCCACCTCGAAAAGCTCTCTGGTTTGCTCTTTAGAGGCTCTGTTTGCAGGGTGTCTTCCAGTGCTTGCTGCTGAAACTTACCAAAACAGTGCTGGGGAGTGCACTAGTGGCCTGCCAGCCATGAATAGTTGCTGCTGACCCCCCTGTCAGCCAAGGATGCACACTACCGACCACAGATGAAGAGGTGCCGGCCAACAATGAGAGGGTGCCGGCCACTAGTATGCTGTGACACCAACCTGCAATAGAGCACAAAATAGAGAAAATGAAGGCTCTCCCAAGAACATGTATGTACTATGCCCCTCCATATCATCTCAAAACATCAGGGGAGAGGCATCATTGGATCCAAAACCATCAATCAAGCATCTCGATGCATGATGGCCAAAGATCCAACATGTACGAATTCAATAAATGCATGACAAACAAGACACTTAGACCATCTCCTCATCATGAGAGATCAAAGGCAATGGAGACCAAGGGAGATTGGCTCACTTCATCACTTCAAGTATGAAATGAACTAATCCACATTGTGTTCAACACAACATCCGATTGAACACAATGCAAAGCAAGCAACATATGTAATGCATGCCCAAATTCCCAATACAATAAGCTAATAAAGAGCATCACTCAAGAGGCATGCATTATCAATCTCAAATGAATGAACCAGCCACGGACAGGCCTCATGCATGCCAAAACAATGGCAAAAGCATGCTGGAATGGAAGCTCAAAATGCTAGAAGAACATGTACACATGTTGGCCTACGAGCAAGGCATGATACACAACCCTCAAAAGCTATGAAAAAGTGAAGTATATGAGAGTGTGACTACACTATATGCACTGAAATTACTTGTTAAATGGTGCCATACCATGCAAACATCACATGCATAACATGATGAAGGCCGTAAAACTCAAAGCTAGTCAAGGCCCTTTACATTACAACCATATTAAGAAATGCTCAAATGACGTTGACCATTCAAAACAAGCCTAAGGCAGGTCAAAATGGTAGCAAAAATATGCTAGACTTGCAGCATAGATGGCAAGAAAGATAGGCTCTTGTATTGGCTCACAAACAAAGCATAATGCTCAAGTTTTCAAAAGCATTGAAAAAGTGATTTAAGTGGAAGTATGGCAAAGATATATGCTCTGAAATTACCTACCAAATGATTCCATATCATGCACACATGACAAATAAGGCATGCTAGGGGTCTCAAAACACAAGACCAAGAAAGCCATTTGCACTATAGCCCTACAAGGCAAGCCATACGTGACCAAGACCACTTAAAATAGACCTCAAGCATGTTAAATCAGTGGCAAAAATTTGCTGGAGCAAAGCTAACACATGCTAGAATGATGAACAAAGGCATGAAGCATGTTAGGCCACAAAGCATGATTGCACTACAAGTACCAAAAGCATGCAAGAGGTGACCAAATCAGCCAAAAAAAGAGTTATGGAATGGAAAATAATGGCTAAAAACATGCTTGAACTAAGCAAATTCAAAGCACAAAGACATGCTACTTTGCAAGGCTACAAGTAGGATTACACTACAAGTACAAGAAGCATGCAAGAGGTGACCAAATCAGCCCAAAACAGACTTATGGCAGGTCTAAAAAGTCACAAAAAAGTGCTTGAACAAAGCCACAAAGAAGTAGAAACACATACTCATTTGGTGGGCCATCAAGACAAGCGAACAAGACAAGAGGAGGGGGGACCACCCCCTCCTATTTTGAGACCTCAAAATAGGGTTTTTACCACTGAAAATTCTCTGGATTTCAATGATTAAAAGGCCATGAAAAGTTGTTTTGAAAGGCCTTGAAAGATAGCTCAAAGGGCTTTACAAGCCAAGGAGCAAAAGGAATAGACAACCCCCTAGCCAAACAAGGCTTAAACCACCATTTTAGAACCTTAAAATCACAGTTTTTTATGGTTCAAAACCACAAAATAGTCCAAAACAATGGAAAAAAGATGGTGAAGCAAGTGTGAAAGACAAGCTTAACGGGTGAAAGTTTTACCTCTTGGAGGGAAGCACACTTTGAGGCACAAAACCAAGTCAAAACCTCCTTAATGAGCTCCAAGAGGACCTTGTAGCAACCTCAGTCCAATGATCAACAACTCTTGTTAAGGGTTGATAGGTTGAAGATGATTGTATGCAAGCCTTCAAGCACAAATGCCCAAGAGAGAGTGAAATCTAGAGAGAACATTGAAGAGAAAGGCTCCCAAACTTCTTCCTCAATTGTTCTCCAATGTTCTCACCATTGAATATGAGATACAAGGCTCTCATATATAGCAAAATATCAAGCTTTGGTCGAAACATCTCCAAAAGAGACAGCTGGAACAAGCTGGAGCAAAATATCTGTTCAAAACTGCTTTCTGCCATCTGTGGGCCGCACTGTACCACTGTTCGCCAGCACCTTACCATTTTTGGCTGGCAGAACACTCCCTTGGATGGCAGGGGGCCGGCATTGGCCATTCACGGCTGGCACATGGCCCAAAAATCCCATTCATGGTTATAAACTTCCACCTCTGGTTGGACAGAAAAATCTGCTTTTTGGGCCAGACTTCGACCAAAGATATCTCCTTTACCTGGACTGCTTTTTAGGTCATTCTTGAGCCTAAATTGTAGCCCTTGAAGTCTTCTTTCCAATGGTGAAAATCGTACCTCAAAATTCGAACTGTGTAGCAAGTTATGCTCATTTGAGTGAAGACTGCTCAGTTTCGATCCTTCTCCAACTTGTTTTCTTCTCTCCTCTCCTCTTTTCTTCAACTCCAAACCCCTAAACAAGGTGTTTTGAAAGATTTTTCAAAAGAGTTCATCTCTCCTTCATTCATTTCCACTTTGTCCTTGATGGGTTTACCGAAAAGCACGACATTTAACAAAATGTGAGCATCGAAACATCGCAGAAGAATTTTCAAAAATATTTTGAAAGAGAGGGTTTCAGGGTCTCAAAATCTTATGATCAAGATATTTTTGGTCCAAAAAGGGGTATGAAGTTGGGATTTGACTCTCTCCTTGCCAAAGAAATTGACCCATTTCACTGCACATCTTCATCTTCGAGTAAACCGTCAGTAGTGCCCAAGGGTTAAGGGCGGTCAAAAATGGGGTGTCTACAGTTGCCCCTCTTTGACAGAGCTCAGAGTCATGAAATGACATGAGTGAATGTCAAAGTCCAGAGATGACTCATTTTTGACAAGGCCGAAGACTTGGACAAACAAACAAGAAAACAATATAGATGCGCCCGCAGGCTGGGATAAAATGCAAATGACATGCACAATGCAGAACATAACTAATGATTATGCAAAGAGGGTTGTAAAGGAACATCATGCAAATGTTATGCAGAGAAATGCTACAGCAAACTCATACATAAGCAAGTAAGTAAACACGCCACGCGCGGGAACTACAAACCGAACTACATTTCACACAGAAAGGATGTAAAAAAATTATGCAATCTTAGCGAACACAATGAGCATGTGTGATAGATACACAAAGCGAATGTGTGATAGATACACAAAGTGAGCATGTGTGATAGATACACAAAGTGAACGTGTGATAGATACACAAAGTGAGCATGTGTGATAGATACACTAAGTGAACATGTGTGATAAATACACAAAAGGTGAACGAAGTGTGATAGATACACAAAGTGAGCAAAGTGTGATAGATACACAAAGCGAACATGTGATAGATACACAAAGTGAGCAAAGTGTGATAGATACACAAAGCGAACGTGTGATAGATACACAAAGTGAGCATGTGTGATAGATACACAAAGCGAGCATGTGTGATAGATACACAAAGTGTGCAAAGTGTGATGGATACACAAAGTGAGCGAAGTATTATAGATACACAAAGCGAACGTGTGATAGATAAACAAAGTGGGCAAAATGTGATAGATATACAAAGCGAACGTGTGATAGATACACAAAGTGAGCATGTGTGATAGATACACAAAGTGAGCATGTGTGATAGATACACAAAGCGAACAAAGTGTGATAGATACACTAAATGAACAAAGTGTGATAGATACACTAAGTGAAGAGAGTGTGACAGATAGACAAAAGGTGAACGAAATGTGATAGATACACTAAGTGAACATGTGTGATAGATACACAAAAAGTGAACCGAATTGTGATAGATACACTAGGTGAATAAAGTGTGATAGATACACAAAAGGTGAACGAAGTCTGATAGATACACTAATGCTGTGTTTGGTTCGGGAATTTGGGAAGGGATTTGAAAAGGATAATGGAAAAAGTAGGTGAAATGTGAATAAAATATGTATATATTTCACATAATTTCACACACCTTTTTCCTTTCCCTTTCCAAATCCCTTCCCAAATCTCCTAACCAAACACACCATAAGTGAACATGTGTGATAGATACACAAAAGGTGAACGAAATGCGATAGATACACTAAGTGAACATGTGGGATAGATACACAAAAGGTGAACGAAATGTGATAGATACACTAAGTGAACATGTGGGCTAGATACACAACAGGTGAATGAAATGTGATAGATACACTAAGTGAACATGTGGGATAGATACACAAAGGTGAACGAAGTGTGATAGATACACTAACTGAACATGTGCAATAGATACACAAAAGGTGAATGGAGTGTGATAGATACACTAAGTGAACATGTGTGATAGATACACAATAGGTGAACGAAGTGTGATAGATACACAAAAGATGAATGAAGTGTGATAGATACACTAAGTGAACATGTGGGATAGAAAGGTGAACGAAATGTGATAGATACATTAAGTGAACATGTGGGATAGATACACAAAGGTGAACGAAGTGTGATAGATACACTAAGTGAACATGTGCGATAGATACACAAAAGGTGAACGAAGCATGATAGATACACTAAGTGAACATGTGGGATAGATACACAAAAGGTGAATGGAGTGTGATAGATACACTAAGTGAACAAGTGAGATAGATACACAAAAGGTGAACGAAGTATGATAGATACACTAAGTTAACATGTGAGATAGATACAGAAAAGGTGAACGAAGTGTGACAGATACACCAAGTGAACATGTGCGATAGATAAACAAAGGTTAGCGAAGTGTGGTAAATATACTAAGTGAACATGTGTGATAGATACACAAAATGGAGCAAAATGTGATAGATACACTAAGTGAACATGTGAGATAGATACACAAAAGGTGAACGAAGTATGATAGATACACTAAGTTAACATGTGAGATAGATACACAAAAGGTGAACGAAGTGTGACAGATACACCAAGTGAACATGTGTGATAGATAAACAAAGGTGAACGAAGTGTGATAAGTACACTAAGTGAACATGTGTGATAGATACACAAAAGGGAGCAAAGTGTGATAGATACACTAAATGAACATGTGTGATAGATACACAATAGGTGAACGAAGTGTGATAGATACACTAAGTGAACATGTGTGATAGATACACAAAAGGTGAACGAAGTGTGATAGATACACTAAGTGAACAAGTGTGATAGATACACTAAGTGAGCAAAGCGTGATAGATGTACTAAATGAACAAAGTGTGGTATATACACTAAGGTGAACAATCTTAAACAGATTTTCTCTAAATGAACCGCACATCCAATATCACCTGGTTGCGCCAGCTTCAAATGAACCGTGCATACAATATCGTGCATTAATGAGAAAGAAACTTGATAAGTACAATGCAATACAATGCATGATGTTTAAGAATGCAGTAAACAAACATAGCGGCGCTTTAGAAAGCACCTCATGGGGTGAGTGGCGATGAACCGCTCTACTCTGACGGGGATCGCCGCTTGTGTTCTTCGAACTCTTACCTCTAACTCACAATATAAAGGTTCTGAAATGCCGACAATGATTCTTCATGTAGAACACTTTGGATGCCACTTTTGTTCCTAACCATATTCACAATTTTCCCTATTCTTCAACGGGGTGACAGACTAGGTTGGTTCAGTATCCAAAATTGAGGTGCATACAAGCTATCTCAACCTATGGGGCTTCCATACAGATTTAAAGCCAAGGATATACCCCTGGGTATTTAAACTAGACTTTAGTCTCGGAAATCCCGAACCTTCACGTTCTAGGCATGGGTCATTCGAACTCTAGTTTCTACCGTCGCAGTTGGTTTCCTAGGAACTCATTGCAAACACAACCAAGATGTCTTTGACAGGGAAATGGTGCTTGGAGAGAGCACTTCTGATCGCCATTCTGGCTTGAAGCAGGCATAACCTTGAGCTTGAGCTTGAGGTAGAGGCACACTCATACTCCGGAGCATTGACAAGGCTTGAAGAGGTACATTCGGAATGCAATCTCGGAACTTTCTAAAGTTGAAACACACTATGATGCCCCAGATTTTCCTTCTTTTCTTTTGCTTTGCAGTCTGGAACCTATGTAGCTTCAGATAGGTCCTTGTTCTATTGTTCTCACATGACCTGGGTTGAGCCCTGCAATTTTATGAAAGAACAAATCATGTTTTGCACATATGGAGAACGGCACAGCACTTTTAGCACAAAACGATTTATTTTTGAAATTGAAATTGAGAAATGAGTTTTTGACCGGGTATTGAGCCTATGACTGAAAACAGCCAAAACGACTCAACAAAGGAAAAGAAAAGGTAAAACAACCTGAACACACTATTGACAGTCGAAACGACTCAAAACAAGAATCGAGACAAACAAAAACAACAAACACAACACTCGGATGTGTTCCAACAGTGAGGGACCTCTCAGTTCACGAGGAGCCTGTTTCTTCAGGTATTGTCTCCCACCCTTTCTTATTTGTGATTCTCACATCACTTGGCACTCAATCTCTTTTTTTTTTTTTTTTTTTTCTTCTGAAAAAGCCCTTTTCTCACTTTTTCTCTCAGCGCACATCTCTCTATTCTTCAACCTCTCATTTTTTATCCCTCCCCTGGGTGGTTAATGGATAAACAGGAAGTTACAGGCTCTTGCCCCTAGCATTCTGCTAGATTCTCTTTCTTCAGCTCACAACAGTGAGCTTTCCCACAGAGGGAGTTATGATGCGGTTGGATGTGCAGCAGATCTGCAGTTGACATCGATTGATGATGCCCTTGGCTAGTTCAGATGTGATCAAACCTGTCCAGATGAGGGGGTGGAATATCTTGATCCATTCCAGTTTGTGCTTCGCACTTGGCTTGATACCTCGCTGCTTGGAGAATGAGAGAGCTTTCAACCCTTTTACTGTTAGCTTCAGTCGTGCCCTTTTCTGGCAAGTATGGTGCTCTTTCTGGAAAGTATGCTGACAATGGGGGAACATATAGGAAACCTAACTCAACTGTGCCCCTAGTTCATCATTTTGAACATTTTTTGTTTTTAACTTTCTACTAAAACAATTTTGACCAAAATGGGAGTTAGATTAACATACTTGTTCAATTTTCGGATTTGAAATCATGCAAGTCAGGCTATGAGCACTAAAAACTTTCTTTTTTTGGGTCCAAGAAATGGTCTAGTTTTGGAAAAAAATAGAATAATTTTTGAGAAATTAGTCAACCTCATTAAAAATCCTCAAAACTGTTCTTACAAATGGCCACTGCTCGACCAGCACGAAATCTATTCTTGAGATGCACAACCTCAGATCCAAAACAATGGAAAATTGCCCCTTGTTTGAATAGCACCGCAGCACACTGAATGACAACGGGAAGTTGCCCCTTGTTTGAATAGTATCGCAGCACACTGTAACCAGTTCTCATAATGAAGGCCACAACCGAACTCTTGGATACAGAAATGACAAAGATGACCCGTTCAATCTCATGTACAGGACAATTGAATTTGAAGTGTTTATGGCTGAACTTCAAAATAAAGTTGCCTACGTATCCCACAGATGGGAATCAAGCCTTACGTAGTTCGGGGTTAAGGTACACTCGGGTATTAACCTCTCCTTTTGCGCTCTAACTTTTGCCAAGGTTGCCCTTCTGGGTTTTCAACCTTGCGAGCTCAGTTTTTCTTTTCTTTTCTTTTCTTCTTTTCATTTCTTTTTTCATTTTCTTTTTTTGTTCTTTGTATTTTTTCATTTTCTTTTTTTTTTTTTGCTCTTCTTTTTCTCTGGTCTAACTTTTGCCTGGGTCGCCCTTCCAGGTTTTCGGCCTAGTGAGCCTCTCAAGGATAAAAAGGTTTAATTGGTCCATGTTGATCGGTTTGAGATCTCAAAGCCATCTGAATCTAGGAGAATGACTGTAGTTCGCTGATGATGTAGGAGTCCATCCAATTGGGGGCTGAATTTGCCCCTAGTGTTGCGAATAGGAACTCAATTGTCCTTCAGCAATACTTTCTTTTTCCAGCTACTAGAATTTGGCTTTCATGCCAATCTTCATTAGTTTGCAGAATGATCCATCTTTTGAATCATTTAGAACATTTGACATTTTTTGCCCTAGTTCAAGGGATGCTTCTGATTCAGGTACGCAAGTTTCCTTTGATCACACCTAACCTTCTTGATCTGACATTCTTGCCCCTAGTTCGAGGACTGCTTCAGATTTGGCCTGGCGGGCCTCCTTTGATGTCATACGACCTTATTGCCCCTTGTTCATGGGCTGCTTCAAATCTGGCCATACAAACCTCACATTGTGGTTGACCGTTGAACATTCTGAATCCAAGTTCAAGGTTTGAAAGCAAAATAGGTTGAGTCTCGAGGCTGAGAGCGATCCTATGCTGCACAATCTTAAGATCAATTCCATACAGGTCTTCGCAGGACCACACAAAATATTTTTTTGAAATCTTTTAAGAAAGCGACTACTCGCTCGCGCTGAAGACAATGTAGAACCAATTTGGATCAAGCCAGGATCATTTTCAGTACTCACATTAACAAATATGATCTCATTCATTAAGGGCTTAGCACGCCTCTCTTTCTCTCAATTGATCAAATTTTTACAAATCCCGAAGAATTCCTTCCTCTTTGTTTTCATCACAATGTTCAAAAAGTTTTGAAAAACTTAGGTCAATGCAATGATTTCAAGGCATAGAAAAGTAAGTGAAAAGCATTGTCGTTTCATTCAAATCTTTTGGTACGACTGGCTTAAGGCAGAAACAAACACAAATGTGTGAAAATCAAAGTTGTTTCATTCAGATCTTCTGGTGCAACTGGCTTCACAGCAGGAACAGACTCAAAAGAAAGAGTGCAAAAGACAAAACACAAAATAAGATAGTGATGTTAGAGGTAACACCCACGAAATCACCCGACTCCGACACAATAGAACTGACTCGATACAACAAGACAGACTCAACTGACTCAGTACAAAAAGACTGACTCAATATAACACAATAAAACTGACTCAATACCCAAGTCAGAAAGTACAATAAATAGCATTTGCACATTGCTCAAAATAGTGCATGCCATCCATCACATCTGGAGTAAAGTGAGCACCATCTGTAGGTGGTTCATCCCCCGATCACATCACATTATCTCCCAAGTTCACTGATCCAGTGTCGATAGACTTTGCAAGACTGGTGCGACGATGACCTTGTTGTCAATCAGATCTTGTATATCATGGCCAAGACGAAAGCAACTATCAGTGTCATGACTGCTTTGTTGATGGAAGGCACAGTACTTAGCCGAGTCATGCTTTGGAGGGAGAGGATTGGGTAGAGGCCGTTGTTCCAACGATTTCAGATGTCCTTTCCTGAGTAGGTGTAGACACCCCATTTTTGACCGTCGTCAAGACTTGGACGTCACCGTTTGAACACTCGGTGATTATCCATGTTTGTGTTCGTTTGGAGTTCCTGGAGGTCTCAGCTCGTGCGCCCTGCCTCAGGATCTCCGAACTCAACCGTTTAGTGTCTGGTTTCATACCAAACACTTGTGTTTTTCCTTGGAAGGGCAAGGAATGCCTTGTGAGGCATCCCCACTCACCACCGGCAGTGGCTAGAGGCCACCGGCTGGTTTTTGCTGCCACCGGCAATGTATATTGCCGGCCGGCACTATTTGTTGCCGGTCGGCACTATTTTCTGCCGGTCGGTACTCTTTTTTGCCAAAATGGCATTTTTGGCCGGCCGATTACTGTGCATCTGCTTTTGCAGATATTTTAAGACAGCTGTCTTGCTCTTTACTCCCCTCCATACACGTGTATGGAGGGATCTCCCTCTTGGAAGCTTGTCTTGTAAGCTTTACAAGACAATAAGCTTCTATAAAGAGAAGCTTTGTCTCTTGGCTTAGGAGGTTAGACACTTGAGATATTTTAGAGAGCTTAGACAGCCATTTTTTAGGGTTTTGAGTTCTGCGGTTAAGGTTTGATACACATTATCTCTCTCTTTTTCCCTCTTGTGTGTGTTTTAGTACTCTTGTGTCTTACTATTGCACACAAACACCTAGTGTTTCACCTTCCTTTAGCTACTGAGGTTCTAAGGGACTGGTTTTGGTGTTTTGGTGTTGGATTCAAGCTAAGGAGCGCCATTGGAGCACCATTGTTGAAGAGGTCTTCAAGGGTAAGAATCGTACCCCTTTTTACCCCTTTTTTGCATTGTATTTTTACCTTCCTTAAATTCGTTTTTGAGCTTGGTGTATAATACAAAAAAGTTCTGTTTTTTAGTCCTCTTGATTGTTTATTAAGAGTGTTTTTTGGTTTGAGGGTGCTTGACCCCTCTTAGGCCTTGAAAGGCCCCATTTTGAGCCATTTTGAGCAAGTTTCGAGACTTTGGTGTTTGGGCCTCTTCACCACTGAAATCTTGAGGGATTTCAGTGGTGGATATGGTGCCTTGAAGTCTCCAAAAGGAGGGGGCCACCCCCTCTCCTTGTTGTCCTTGAAAATGACCATTTTGGCCTCTTGAGAGAGCATCATGTTAAAGTGTGTATTGACCATGTCTTTGGCTGATTTTTGTGCTTAATATGTCATATTATGCCTCTGTTTTTACTTGGTTTTGGTACACCATGCATGCTTAGCATACCTACCATGTAATGCCATGTTATTGCCTCAATGTGCCTTAGGTTGTTAGCCCTTGTTGGAGCATGTTTTAGGCTTAGTCTTGTGAAGCTTTTGTGCATATTTTGCCATGTTTTAGGTCTGTCCATGGTTGTTTGGGTCAGATTTGGCATGCATCATATAGCCCCTTTGCATTCCGGCTTGTTGGCCTTAAGTCTATGAGTGTATAACATGACATTTTTGCATTGATTTGGTGTTTTGAAATCATCCACCATGTCATTTCAGTCCTATTTGCATGCCTATATGTTTACCTTGGATGCATCTTTAATGCCTTATAAGCTTGTGTAGCAATGCTCCTTGTTTTGGCACTTATGCATGCCTTTGAATTTAAGTCATTTGGATGCCATCTAAGTGGTCTTTTGGGCTTCATTTTATATGCTAAAATTATGCTTTTAGTCATTTAGTTCATGCCATGTTTGGTCTTGCTAAGTGTACTTTAATACTCCATTGGCTTGCTTCAAGTACTTGGACCATTTGCATGCTAATGTTTAGCCTATCTTGTTGCTTGGTTTGACATCATCCTAACATGATTTACAATGCTTACCTTGCATGCTATTTGTCCATGATATCCTTCTTTCAAATGTGTTTGAGAGTTGTCCAATTTATGCCTAAGTGTTGGCCTTTCAACATGTGCATGTGTGCATGTGTATTTGATCCCTCATTATAGCACTTTGGCCCTTGTTTTAAGCCTATTTAGAGCTGCCTAAATCATGTTTTAGACCACCTTTTCGTTGGTTGGTTTTGCCTCATGTTTGCTTGTATGCTTGCATAAGTGCCTTGCCATGTGTAACACGTCCGCGGGGGGACCCTCGCTACAGTTCGGACTCGATTTTGTAGTCACGGTTCTTAATCTTGAACCAAAGAGTCCAAATCTGACAAATCGTTTTGAGAAACAGATTTTTGAAAAAGTAGTGCCAAACATGGACTGCTTTGCCAGATACAGAGTCGCCACCTAAATATTTTTAAAATGGGGAAATTTAGGAAACCCTGACTCGGTGCCGAAGGCCACATATCCGTCATCACCGGAGTTGTCTCGGCTCGGGAGCTTGGGTACGATCGGGGAAGGTCAGCTATGAGCACCCCCTTTCACCCGGTCCGAAGACCGGCCTCTACTAACCATGATATCCGATTTTGAAAACATTACGTGTTCTTATTTCAATTATTAGCCTAGAATTACTATGTTATGCGCGCAGCAAACAAGTATAGACTAGATTGTCTAATTTGGAAAGAAACATTGCATATCCGTTTGTTTTGAAAATGCTTTGAAATTTGCTACTCGCAAGTAGACTAAAATATGGATTTCAATGAGTTTTTCCAACTCAAACAATCCAACCTCCACCCACAAGTATTTCAAACAGTTTATCATATAAGCACTTAGCTGCATGGCAGGCATACTGTCATGTTAACAGTCACACGCATGCGGGATGCTAAAGCGAAAATACTTACACCGTACTCCGTGCCAAAACAAAGAACTTGTTAGCAAACATGCATGATCCAAGTTCATGTTAAGTGCCTAATGCATCGCATGCAAAAATGCAATCTAGAATAGGCTCGGCTAACCTAAACATGGCTTGTGAGAATGCGCAACTATCACATATTCAATTTGGAATTGAAAAGTACAATGTAGTTTGTATGATGTACCGAGCCCGGTGCATGTCAACGAATGCATGAATGCACGCATGCATAGCATAAGGTATGCTAAATTAAACGTGCCCTAATCTACCATCGTAAACAGGTAAATAAAAGGGAGGAAAGACGTGAGGTTGGAAGACATACACACACTCACGCACGCTTATTACAGATTTGCCCTCACTCGGAGGGACCAAATAAATATTACAAATTAATTAACTACGCAAGCTAATTAATATTACAAATTAATTAATTTAATTAACAAATTAAATAAATTAATTAAAACAGGAAAAACGCCTCGGGAAATGCGCCGCCATGCATAGGCTGCCTCTGTTTTCCTTCCTTCACTCCTCTAGAGGTTGTCAAAACCTCAGGACTGCATCCTTGGACACTGAGGAGTGCCACCGTCTGAGTGGAATTACCACCGGCAGTGGTGTGTGGCCACCGGCACAAAATGAAGCTATCGGCAGAGAAAAGATTGTCGGCCGGCACCTTACACTGTCGGTCGGCAAAGAAAGCCTGCAGAACCTGCAACTCACAGCAACAGAGGGCAAGGCAAAGCATGGCAGCACAATTCAAGGCATGTATGCAACAATCATGTCCCTTATCATGATAATGACTCAAAGGGGCATGTGCCTCGATTCTCGGACCACCAATCACGCATTTCCACGCATGATGGCCCAAAGAACCAAGTATGCAACTTTGATTTCAAATGCAATGCAAACCAATCAAACCAAACAAGGCCCAATTCCTATCATCAAGTCAAGGAACAAGGCATGCATGCAAGATGCAATGCAACCTAAGCATGCAAGCTAAGGATGCAACATGGCATGGCAACTAACTTATGCAAGCATACAAGCATACATATGGCAATGCAAATGGATAGAAAGATGGACTTAAACATGAATTAGGCAACTCTAATAAGGCCTAAAACAGTAGCCACAATGCTAAAATGAGAGGCCGAATACACATGCACACATACACATATTGAAAGGCCAACACTTAGACACAAAGCAAGCAACATTCAAGCACACTTGCAAGAGGCATTCATGGACTAAAAGCATGCAACATGAGCTCTAAAATCATGCTAAAACAAACCTCAAGAATCACTTAAATGGCATTCAAATGACTCGAAACAAAAGCATGCATAAGCACCAAAACATGGACCATTGCTACACATGCTTACAAAGCATTAAAGAGACATGTAAGGCAATCAAACAAAGCATGGAAATGGGACTGAAATGGCATGTAGGATGATCCCAAATCACCAAAACAATGCAAAGATGGCATGCTACACATGCACATGCTCAAGGCCAACAAGCCCAAATACAAAGGAGCTATATCATGCATGCCAAATTCGACCCAAGCAACCTAGGACAGACCTAGAACATGGCAAAACATGCACATAAACTTCACAAGACTAAGCCTAAAACATGCTCCAACAAAGGCTAACAACCTAAGGCATATTAAGGCAATAACATGGCATTACAAGGCAACTATGCTAAGCATGCATGGAGTACCAAAACCAACTTAAAGTCATGTTATATTATGGATATATAAGCATGGAAAATAGCCTAAACATGCTCAACACACACTCAAGCATAATGCTCTCTCAAGAGGCCAAAATATGCCCTTTTCAAGGACAACAAGGAGAGGGGGTGGCCCTCTCCTTCTTGGGACTTCAAAGCATCATCTTCACCACTGAAATCCCTTAAGATTTCAGTGGTGAAGAGACCTCAACACCAAAATCCCGGAGCTACCACAAAATGGCTCAAAATGAGGCCTTTTAAGGCCTAAGGGTGGACAACTACCCTCAAACCAAGAAACACTCTTAATAAACAATAAAGAGGGCCTAAAAACAGAACTTTTTTGTATTATATACCAAGCTCAAAAACGAATTTAAGGCAGGCAAAAATAGGGTGCAAAAATGGGGTAAAAAGGGGGAAAATTCTTACCCTTGAAGCCTTCTTCAACAATGGTGCTCCAATGGCCCTCTTTTGCTTGAATCCAACACCGAAACCTCAAAATCAGTCCCTTAGAACCTCAGTTCCAAGAGGAAGGTGAAACACTAGGTGTTTGTGTGCAATAGTAAGACACAAAACACCTAGAGTATAAAAGAGAGGGAAAGAGATATAGGAAGTGTATCTAACTCAAACCCTAAAACCAGAGCTTAACAATGGCTGTTTTTGCTCTCAAAATATCCTAAGTCTCCCCTAAGTCCCTCCTTTTTTGCTCCAAGAGAGAGCCTCTCTCTATATGTCTTGTAAAGCTTACAAGACATGCTTTACAAGAGGGAGATCCCTCCATACACGTGTATGGAGGGATGCAAAAGCAAGACAACTGTCTAAAAATATCTGCAAAAGCAGATGAACAGCAATCGGCCGGCCAAAAATGCCATCTTGGCCAAAAAGAGTGCCGGCCGGGACTAAAAAGTGCTGACCGGCGACAAATAGTGCCGGCTGGCAATATACATTGCCGGTGGCAGCAAACACCAGCCGGTGGCCTCTAGCCACTGCCGGTGGTGGGTGGGGATGGTCTACAAGCCCTACCCTGCCTCTCAAAGGCAAGATGCAAGTGTTTGGTGCAAAACCAGACACTAAACGGTCAAGTTCGGAGATCCTGAGGCAAGGCGCGCGAACCGAGACCTCCGGGAACTCCAAACGAACACAAGCATGGATAATCACCGAGTGTTCCAACGGTGACGTCCAAGTCTTGAGAACGGTCAAAAATGGGGTGTCTACAGTTGCCCCTCTTTGACAGAACTCGAAAGTCATAACAATGACGGGAGTGAATGTCAAAGCCCAGAGACGACCCATTTTTGACAAGGCCGAAGACTTAGACAAACATGCAAGACAATTAAGATATGCGCCCGGAGGCAGGGGCAAAATGCAAGACAATGCACAGAGCCGGACATAATTTATGATCATGCAAAGAAAGCTGTAACGAAGCATACATGCGACAGTTTTAAGCTAGCGTACACCAAACTACACTACAATGCAGAAATGATGTACGAGAATTATGCAATTCTCAATACGTCTCACTCGGGAGATACAATACCTGTGCGGCTCGTCTGGTTACACCAGCCTCAAATGAACCGTACATACAATATCGTGCCTGAAAAGAAAACAAACTTAACAGGTACAATATCGTTAGCAACATGCATGACAATGCAAGAATGGATGCAAAACGACATGCAGTATATACAAAACAATGTATAAACAATGCAAATGAAGATGCAATGCAATTGAAACAATGCAAGCTACATGCAAAGCAATTGAATCACGATCCAATCACGAGCTGTTCGAAACCAAACCTATGTCAAATAGATTGATGGAGATAATAAGTCTGTCTACCATAGAACGGTCAACTGAACTATGAGCATTGTAGACAGACGCAAGAACAAGTATTGGGTGGAATTGACATAAGTGGGGAAACAACCCGCTGGAGAAAGGACTACGATCCTAATGCCGGATGCAAAAATTACACTACAATGTAATATATATGGATATGCTAGGAAGATGGCAATGGATATGGCACGCAGGCCAAACCAAATCTTGCCTAGGAAAGGCATGTACACATACGGGCCATGTGTAACACAGAAAAGGTGCCGCAACCCTCAACCAACATATCAGCGTGGAATTGGCGCGATACACATGCAGAACAGTGTTTTAACATGAAAAGTAAGGGCACATACCCGACCAAGCTCAACCTGGAAAGGCGCAAGCCATGGGCGGAAGGCGATGCAATGAATGCATGCAATCTACAATGCAAAATCTACAAATATGCAACGGAATGGATATGGACACAATGGATATGGCACGCAAGCCAAACCAAATCTTGCCTAGGAAAGGCATGTACACGTACGGGCCATGTGTAACACAGAAAAGGTGCCGCAACCCTCAACCAACATATCAGCGTGGAATCGGCGCGATACACATGCAGAACTGTGTTTTAACATGAAAAGTAAGGGCACATACCAGACCAAGCTCAACCTGGAAAGGCGCAAGCCATAGGCGGAAGGTGATGCAATGAATGCATGCAGGCTACAAAGCAATATCTACAAATATGCACTGAAATAGATATGGATACAAAAATGCATGACAATGCAGTGTGATGCGACTACTGGGAAAAATGCAATGGATGCATGCAAGCTACAATGGAAATGCATGACAATGCACTATGATGCAACAACTATGATTGCAACTTTCCCTATCTTACCAAGAGGGCGATATACTAGGTTGGTTCAGTATCCAGAACTGTGGCGCCGACATACTGCCTCAATCTATGGGGCTTCCATACAGATTTCAAGCCGAGGGTAAACCCCTGGGTATTCAAACCAGACTTTAGTCTCGGAACTCCCGAACCTTTACCTTCTAGGCATAAGCCGTTCGAACTCTAGTTTTCACCGTCCCAGTTGGTCTTCTAGGAACTCATCGCAAACATAGGCAGGTGGCTTTACCAGACCATCGAAAGTCGTTCGAGCACGACAAACACCAAAGGAATTGCACCTTCAGAGGATTTAGGGTCTCCTGGACCGTGCGTGTTTAAGGTCTCGCCAGACCGTGGGCAAAATGTAAGTGTGACACACATGCCACACGGAATGCAAAATGAAACAAATGAGACACGTGTGTCTCACAAGATGCAAAAATGATACAAGTGGACTTACACGCTACGCGAAGCCGGTTTTGAAAGTTGGACTTATACGCTACGCGAAGCCGGTTTGTGTTCAAAACAATGCAATGTACTAACAGGTACAAGCGAGGTGCGCAAAATAGCGCGAGTGATTTGCAATGCACAAAACAGTGCGATGCGCAGAACAGCGCGAACAATTTTGAAATGCACAAAACAGTGCGATGCGCAGAACAGCGCGAACGATTTTGAAATGCACAAAACAGTGCGATGCGCAGAACAGCGCGAACAATTTTGAAATGCACAAAACAGTGCGATGCGCAGAAAAGCGCGAACAATTTTGAAATGCACAAAACAGTGCGATGCGCAGAACAGCGCGAACAATTTTGAAATGCACAAAACAGTGCGATGATATGCGATATGCATAGGGCAACTTTTGAATCTTGTAAAATGTCAAAAGGATACGAAAAGGATACACCTTGTACGAATCGGAGTGCCACGCACAGAAGACACGACCCGAGGTCAAAACGGAGGCCGGTTGAGCATCGGGGATGCACTTTCTTGCACTTTCTTGAGCTATGAAGACCAAAAACTTCTCATATGGCCTAAACAAGTTTGTGGGAACACCACCGGCCGGAAGGGGAGGCCACCGGCTGGCCACCGGCTTCAAAATAACTCCATCAGCACAAAAAAGTGCCGGCCGGCACAAATCATTGCCGACCGGCAAACAGTTGCTGATTCGGGGCAATTTTGACTTTTCACTTCGGGTGTTATAAAATAGGGCTTCAAGCCCTATTTCCTCACTTCTCCAACGCCGAAATCCCTCACTCTCTCTCTCTAGAGTGTTTTCTTCTTCCCGTTTCTCTGTTTCTTCGCGTTCTACGCCCGTTTCGTCGTCGGATTCGCGATTTTCTTCGCGTTTCGGACATTTTCAACCGATCACATCTTTGTTTCGGTGCCTCGTTTGGCGTTCTCGCCTTTTCGGGGTTTGTTCCCCTTGCTTTCCTCTTCATTCCCGTGCATTTTCACATTCCGGCCTTCCCGGCCATTTCTGACCCTCTCAGGAGTTGACTTTTCAGTTGACTCTTCGCATTCCAGCCCGGTTTTCCTTCCTCCGGCCATTTTCACATCATTCCTGACATGGCGGACGA
Source organism: Camellia sinensis (assembly GCF_055761805.1). Taxonomy (NCBI): domain Eukaryota; kingdom Viridiplantae; phylum Streptophyta; class Magnoliopsida; order Ericales; family Theaceae; genus Camellia; species Camellia sinensis. The sequence goes on along the minus strand of NC_138965.1, from coordinate 222,251,878 downwards.
CATTCCACGTGGAGCGACTCCCCCGGACCACGAGATGGATCCCGGGGTTGAGCTCCTACCATTGGGCGAGCGCTCGTTCGACCCGACGACCTACCGACCGGCGATCCATGTTCCGCCCCCCGACGGCCTGCGTCAGTTTCGGAGCTTTGAGAGGCACGTGGCGCCTGAGCTACTACTACGCGAGCCTACCTCCCACCTTTCATTCGGCACTTCCAAGGTAACTCTCTGTCTTCAGCTTTACTTTCCGCAATGTAGGATACAAAACTGTCATAGCTAGTTGTATTCTTTAACTGCTGAAAATTGATATGTTGTAGACTGTAGTTGACTGTAGACATACATACAACTGATATCGGCTTGAGACTGACACATGCACACACACTGCACTAGCCCTGAATCACTCAAACATACTGCACTCACTGTATTTCACTGCATACACACTGGCACCCAGTATTTGTCTGAATCTGTCAAACTTGCACGCACGCTATATCTGTTCTGAAACATCCAAACACGCTGACACATCACACGTATTATTTCACTGTAAGCATACCGGCACCCGGTATTCGTCTGAATCTGTCAAACTTGCACACATGCTTCATCTGCTTTTTCAAAACTGCATTTTGAATGTTGTTTTGCAATTGTTATTTTCTGCTTACAGGAGGGTTCCCATACCATTCGCGGGTATGGGAATACTGGCGCTCGGGAGTGGTATGATGAGCTCCCTGATGCAATCCGGCGCATCGTGGATCGAGCGGGTTTCGGCGCCTTCTGCCGAGGACTCTCTAGGCTTTCCACCTGCAGACCTCTCATTGCCGCCCTGGCGGAGAGATGGTGGGACACCACCGATTCGTTTCATTTTTCTGCAGCAGGGGACATGACGATGACCCCTTATGACTTCTCGATGCTCACAGGCATCGGGGTAGGGGGTGATCCGATCCCCTTCGACATCGCGATGGATGAGTGGACTGCCGCTCAGGTCCATCTACTGGGGGAGGCCCCACCACTAGCTCGTCCAGGTTTCGTCCGATACTCCGGGTTCGAGGCACAGTTCAGGGTTCAGCCCGTTTTGGAGGAGGTGCAGATGACCCCGGAGGACGTGGAGAGGTATGCCCGCGGCTTCCTCATGTTCCTGTTCGGGACTACTATCTTCGCCGATCGAGCGAACACCATGCCTCTCTGTCCTCTCAGCGCACTAGTGGACGTCCGGGACATTTTGCACTACGACTGGGGCGGCGCCGCTTTGTCCACCCTCTATGGATACATGAGCTCGGCTTCTCGCGGCAGCGACCAGTTGCTTGGAGGTTACTGGCGGGCTTGGGAGGTACGCTTCTTCTCCACTTTTCATTTCTGTCTCGTACTTTCTGTACTCTGTACACTGCACACACTGTAGTCTGCTCTATTCTTGCTGTATGCTGTACACCCGGCACACACATACATTCTGCTTTACACTGACTATACACTGCTCACACTGTACACTGTAAACAATACATTACACAACACACAGCTCTGCCTTTTCTGCTTTATTCTGTATATTCTGCTTTATCTGATGGTCATACTGACATCTGTTTTGCAGTTGTGGGTTTATGCCTACTTTCCTAGGCTCGCACCCGTACCAGTTGCAGAGCCTCCTCCGACCGTCCCCTTTTCACAGCGCTTTGACGGGAGATGCACCCGGCGACCGCGGGAGACATTCGGCTTCTTCCGTCGATACTTCGACACCATCACCCCCGCGGAGGTATGTTTTACTTACAGTTCATTTAAGCTTCGCTTTTCCACTGTATATTTCCAAGATAGTAGATAACAAACTGTCTGTCACTTTCAGATCACTTGGCGGCCATGGGCTTCCTTGCCGGCGGCGATGCGGGGTCGATTCCCTGGTGCGGAGGAGACCTCGCGTTTCCGGATCTTGCTTGAGGGCCCGGTCTGTCGGGCTTGGTACTTGGGGGAGCGTTTTCTACGCCAGACCTTGGGATTACCTGCGCAGATAGTCCCGGTTCACCCTCCTGCGGATATGAGGGAGACCGAGAGGCTCACCCGTGAGCAGGTGGACGACTACACCATTGGCTGGGAGGAGGCCGGCTTCCGAGGCACCGGTGACTACCGAGAGTATGTGCAGACTTATCTGATGTGCCCCCTGAGCGGCCGTCGAGCAGAGGGGGCCAGGCCTGTGGCATCGGCGGCTGGGGCCGGAGCGGGAGTTGGAGCTGGATCTTCGAGGAGGGCCCGGGTCCATGGCAGGGGCGGAGCTCAGGGAGGACGGGGGACTGGCTGGCCCGCCCTGCCTGCTGTACTGACTTTCCAGGGGCAGGGTGGGGCGACCTATCAGATCCCCTTCGCCCCTCCACCGGCTGATCACGAGTTCATTGACGTCCCCGACTTACCTACGGTATGTATCACTGCACTTCGTACAGTCATGTCATTTCAGTTTACTTGATATTCCACAGAATACTAATGCATCTGATATTTTGCAGGCCTCTTCTGAGTACACCCGTCAGTCGTTGGCGATGAACGCCTCGATGATGGGGATGCTCCAGCGGACATTTGACCTCTTATCCCTTTACAGCATACCGGTATGTTCTTCTGACACTAGCCTCAAACCATTCATACATTGCTTTACATAATCTGACGCACGGCGCAACACCTGATACACTGATCTCACAGCATCTGAAACACTGCATACACTGCATTCTGCACTGTTAAACTGCTCACGGCATTCACACACGGTACTCATACACTGCATTCCGCACTGATAAACTGCTCACGGCATTCACACACTGTGTTCATACACTACATTCTGCACCGATAAACTGTTCACAGTATACTGATGCATTTCTCTTTTTATGTACTTTTCAGCCTCCTTTCCAGATTCCCATGGTGGGAGGTGCTCCAGCAGGACCTTCTGTCCCTGCTCGGGGGAGAGATGAGGAGGGCAGGATATTTCCCCGTACTAGGGGAGGGCGTACTCATGTCGGGAGCAGCTCGCGAGCTCCAGTCCCGGATGATGATGACGACGAGGATTCAGAGGCGGAGGCAGAGGCGGAGTCCGAGTCATCGGAGGAGGAGACCAGAGACGGTTCTAGCTCGGGCTCTGACGACGACGCTGATGATGCTCCTGGACCCTCGTCCAGGAAGAGGACCAGGACGGACTGACAGCCCCCCGGAGTGCTCGGCATGGATGCAAATTTTTGCTATCTTTTCTTCTTTGTACTTTTCCTCTTTTCTTTGGTAGTTAGATTACCTTGTACTGCCGCAGGCAGATTTTTGTTTTCTTCAAAACTTGTACATTTGAAAAGATAATGAAATGAACAGATTTTTGCTTAAAAAGTGTTACATTTACATATCTCATGCATTGCATCGCATTCTATCATGTTACACCTCAATGTAAATGAGATTGATCGGTTGTCTGAAAATTGAACACTTGCACTGCAATAATCAGATAACTAAACAGCCAACAGCAAAATACACCCAAGCAACCCACTGCCTGATTCTGGACACACAGCCCTTACCCTGTGGGGATTAATCTGCATACAGCCCATAACACAGCATTCAGTTCATTCTGCACACAGCACACTTTAAACAAAACAGCCCAATCTGACAAGACGGCCTACAACGGTGAAACCAGCTAGGGTTGAAACATGCTCAGATGTAGAGAATGGCACAGCATTCCGAGTGTGAAGGATTTTTGAAATCAAATAAGGGTTTTTCAAACCGGGGTATCGAGCCTACAACTGAACACAGCGGGGAGGACTCAAATATAGGTGCACGACCTAAACACAACGAGACACGCTCGGGAAAGACTAAAAACAAAAGACAAGACCGTCAAATCAAAGAGACACGACACACAGACGCGTAAACGAAGATGGGAGACCTCGGACCACGAGGGGCCAGTTCAATCTGGGTATTGTTTCCCACCCTGTCTGATTTGTGATTCTCACATCACTCGACTCTCAAGCTCGGATTTTCTCTCAAAAACCTTTTCCTCACTTTTCTCTCAACTTACACCTCTCTATTCTTCATTCTCTCATTTTTCATCCCTCCCCGGGGTGATTGATGGATGAATAGGAAGTGTAGGTTCATGCTCAACACCGTTAGCTCACAGCTATTTCTTCTGGCAGGCAGAGTGCTCTTCTGGCAAGTACGTCGATGAGGGGGGAAAGACAGAACGCCTGACTCAATTGTGCCCCTAGTTCATCATTTTAACCATTTTTTCGTTTTTGCTTTCTACTAAAACAGTTTTAATCAAAATGAGACTCGGATTAACGTACTTGTTCGATTTTTGATTCGAAAACCGTGTAAGTCAGGCTGTAAGCACTGAAAATTTTCCTTTTTGGGTCCAAGACAGTGGTCCGATTTTGGAAAATGGAATAGTTTTCGAGAAAATAGTCAACCTCAGTAAAAATTTTCAAAAACTATTTTGCAAACAGTCAATGCTCAACGGGCACGGAACTTACTCTTTGAGATGCGCAACCTCGGATCGGAGGCAATGAAAATTGCCCCTGGTTTGAAGGGGGCGGGAGGCAACGGAAGTTGCCCCTAGTTTGAATGGCGCCTTTCAACGGCTCATGGCAACGGAAAGTTGCCCCTTGTTTGGATGGTGCCGCAGCAGTCCGCAAACAGTCTTCATTGGCGGTGGCCGAACTCTTGGACACAGAGATGACGACGACGGTCACAACAAATATATGGACACAGTCACCTCGGGATGAAATCGAAACCATTGCATGGACTGAGACGCTATGAGAGCGTTGGGGGCTGGACTTCATGATGAAGTTTCCTACGTATCCCAAACATGGGAATCAAGCCTTACGTAGTTCCGGTTAAGGTACACTCGGGTATTTTAACCTTCACTTTTCAGGCTCTAACTTTTGCCAAGGCGCCCAATGCGGGTTTTCGACCTTGCGAGCTTCTTTTCATTTTTTTTTTTCATTTCTTTTTTTTGCTTCTTTTTTTTTTTCTTTTCATTGTTGTATTTTTTTGCTTTGCTTTTCTTTTTTTATTCTTTGTATTTTTCTCTTGCTCTAACTTTTGCCTGGACCGCCCTTCCGGGTTTTCGGCCCAGCGAGCCTCTGGAAGGGTAAAAGTGTAACAAGTCCATGCCAAATGGTTTTTTGAGATTGAAGCCTCTCTGTGTCTAGGAGAACGGCTGTTGCAATGATTTGCGGAAGTATCCATGCCGGTTATTCCCCGAGCTTCTTCCGGCGAGATTCACTCCTCTGATTCAGCTTTGGTGCCTCTTGCTCGAGGGCTGCTTCAAAACTGGCCACACGGGCCTTTCATGGCGTTTGTCCGTTGAACTTTCTGAACGTTCTGAATGGGTTCAAAGTCGGAAAACAAATAGGTTGAATCTTGAGGCTGAGAGCGATCCTAGGCTGTGGAATCTCAAGAGCGATTCCACACAGGTCTTCGCAGGGCCGCGTAAAAACATTTGTTTTTGAAAGTTTTTAAGAAAGCGACAAATCGCTCGCGCCGAAGATAGTGTGGAACCAATCTGGATCAGGCCAGGATCCTTCTCAGTACTTACGCCGACAAGCATAGTTTCATTCATAAAAAGGTTTAGCACGCCTTTCTTTCTCTCAAAATGATCAAAGTTTTGCAAAACCCGAGGAATTCCTTCCTCTTCGTTTTCATCACCGCAGTGTTCAAAAGGTTTTTTGAAAAACTTAGGTTAATGCAATGAGTTTGGCACGTAGGAGAACAGGCGAGATGTACTATCAGCTCAATCAAACTCTCTGGCACTTATGCTAAAAGCAAGCATGGAGTTGAGGTAGCAACAGCTGTTTCATTCGGCTTTGTTGGTGCAACTGGCTCCTCGGCAGAAACAGACTCAAAACAAAAACAGATAATTACAAAACAAAACGGTGTTCGGGACAACAACCCCAGAATCACCTGGTATTACATATAACGGGGACTGACTCGATACAACAAGACAGACCCTTAAGCAAAAAAGACTGACTCAAGACAAAGAGACAGACTCAAAACAAAAGACTGACTCGATATCCAAGCCAGGATTTACAAAACTCGGTTTCACCGATGCTCAAAAATGCGTGCCAGACGCTTCATCTAAAACATACCAAATGTCGCCCGCAGGCGGTTCACTTTACATACTCGCAGTATCTGGGCCCTCGAAATCCAACAACTGGGTGGTAACGGACTTGCCTGAGGTGGGTGGTAGGATAACCTTGTTATCGATCAAATCCTGCACTTCACGACGAAGGCGGGAACATCCATCGGTACTGTGACCAGACTGTTGATGGTACGCGCAGTACAAGGTAGCATCGTGTGTGGCGGGGAGATTCTTCGGGAGTGGCCGAGGCTCCAAATGTTTGAGATGCCCATTCTTCGCCAATATTAGTAATGCCCTGGACAAAGGCATGTGGAGGTCGTGAAAGACCCTGCGCCCTCGGGGCAGGTACTTTGAAGCTTGGGGATTCTTGCCAGATGCGCTAGCGAAAGGGTCGGCTGGCACCGCCTTGGCTTTGTGGCCCTTTCCCGGTGCAGGGTTGGGAATGACAGGAATTGTCTGGACATGACGGGGCCCATCCCGGTTTTCTGCCTGGCTTGAACTGCCTTTGATTGGAGCGGGGAAAGCATCATCTACAACTTTGGTCACTATCGCAGATGTTTGTTGCTTGTTCATCCCTCTAACTTTCAGAGGCTCAACTGCCCACAGCAGTTGTTCGATAGGATTGGCATCTGCCTTCATTTTATCTTTTCCTCCGGCCTCAGCCAGGTCAAGGGTTTGGGTTGCTACTTCGGAGCGAGGCCCAGTTGTTGCTGACATGTCGCGGCCGTAGCCGGAAGCCACCTCTAGCTGACTGAGTTCTATCACAATCCGCCCCAGCAGTGGGGGTTCTTGCGGTACGAAATTCCCGGCATACGGTGCCGCTGGCGGTGGAGCCGACATTCCATAGGCGAGGTCCGCCACAAACCTTTGGAGATCGCCTATCATCCCCATCAATTTAAAGGTAGTGGGCTCACGAGCCTGGTATAACTGGGGAGCCCGGACTGGGTGCACAACGGGCAATCTGGGTGGATGGGATATATTGATGCCGGCCTCACTCTGCGGAGCGGTTCCCTGCTCTAGTGCAGCCGTCATAACCACAATTTCTTCTGAACTTTGTGCCGCCATAAATCCTGCCTCAGCAAGGGGGAGACACTGGCTATTCTGCATCAACTCTGCAACTCTCTGAACCCCTTGAAAGGAAAAACAGACAGCATTTCAGCCCAAACTGATCAAACACGGGTGTAGCCACACAACTGTACCCTGTTCCCAGAAATTACTGTTCCCAGAAATTACTGTTCCCGAAAACTGAACCCGATACCCGCAGATAACTGATTTTCATAACTGATACTGATACTGGTATTCTCAGGTCTGATACTCAAACTTGCAAACCGACACGTGCGTTCCTGTAGAGCAACACTCTAAAAGCACATAGCAAGTAAAGAGAACAAAACAACCCTATGTTGGGGTAAGGTTTCCCTGTCCTATTTTGTTAGGAGCTAGGGTTTCACTACGCACACAGCGGTTTTCAAACAACCTAATATCGGGTAAGCAACCTGTCCTAGTTTGGAATGGTCACTATGGATCCGAATATGCACTAGGTCGAATGGTCAAAAAGGGTGCCCCGGTAAAAACCGGGGTTTGTGTTCCCATACTGTCAGAGCCCATAACCGGTCAGCCTTATGGTCATGCCTTGGCAAGACAAGCCTCCGGCAAACCGTTCAGGAATGGCAGACAGCAAACACGGTGTCCTAGGCGCACCAATGCACATGCAATGCAAAGAGACACATAAATGAAACCAAAACAGGATATCATGAGTTCGAGTCAAGCTCTCTAAAATCCCCAGCAGAGTAGCCAGAAACTGTAACACGTCCGCGGGGGGACCCTCGCTACAGTTCGGACTCGATTTTGTAGTCACGGTTCTTAATCTTGAACCAAAGAGTCCAAATCTGGCAAATCGTTTTGAGAAACAGATTTTTGAAAAAGTAGTGCCAAACATGGACTGATTTGCCAGATACAGAGTCGCCACCTAAATATTTTTAAAATGGGAAAATTTAGGAAACCCTGACTCGGTGCCGAAGGCCACATGTCCGTCATCACCGGAGTTGTCTCGGCTCGGGAGCTTGGGTACGATCGGGGAAGGTCAGCTATGAGCACCCCCTTTCGCCCGGTCCGAAGACCGGCCTCTACTAACCATGATATCCGATTTTGAAAACATTACGTGTTCTTATTCCAATTATTAGCCTAGAATTACTATGTTATGCGTGCAGCAAACAAGTATAGACTAGATTGTCTAATTTGGAAAGAAACATTGCATATCCGTTTGTTTTGAAAATGCTTTGAAATTTGCTACTCGCAAGTAGGCTAAAATACGGATTTCAATGAGTTTTTCCAACTCAAACAATCCAACCTCCACCCACAGGTATTTCAAACAGTTTATCATATAAGCACTTAGCCGCATGGCAGGCATACTGTCATGTTAACATTCACACGCATGCGGGATGCTGTACACACCCAATTTTTGACCGCCCTTAAGACTTGGGCGTTACTGATGGTTTACTTGGTGGAGACAGGTGTGCAGGGAAAATGTTCAGTTTCTTTGGCAAGGAGAGAGGCAAATCCTTCAAAACACTTTGTTTAGGAGTTTGGAGTTGAAGAAGAGAGGAAAGGAGAGGAGAAAACTAATTTGGGAGAAGTTCGGCATGAATCCGGGTAGAAGCGAGTCGAGCAGCCCTCGCTGAATCGGGCTTATCTATCTGTACACTTGGAGTTCAGTTATGAGGTCACCACCGTTGGAAAGAAGACTTCCGGGGCTTCATTTTGCACTCAAGAATCTCCTAGAGCCAAGTCCGGGTGGGGGAGATATGATCAGTTGAAGTCGGGCATCATCCTGGTTGGATTGAATCTGCGCGGCTTCACGAAAAAGGGCATAACTTTTTGAACAGAAGGAATTTTAATGCAAAGTTTGCGCCATTGGAAAGCTAACTTCCGGGGCTTCAATCTGGACATCCACGGGCACTTTTTGACCTCGCCGGCCACCCATCGGCACTCTGTTTGTGCCGACCGGCCATTTATTGTGCCGACCGGCCATTTATTGTGCTGACCGGCAAATTTTGCTGGCCGACGACCTTCCGGAGCATTCTACAGATTGAGTATATGCCAGCTGTGCCAGCTGGAGGGCACAGAATAGATCCTCTATACACGTGTATGGAGGATATGCACCCTTGTTTAGCTTCCTCAAGAAGCTTTACACTTTGTTTTGCCTATAAAGGAAGCTCTCCTCTTCCTTATACTAGGTTAGAAAAAACCAGCTGAGGCACCATTATACATACAAACCTATATCCATACATTCAACCCTCTCTTCCAAGCTCCAAAGTTCATTATCCTTGCATCATTCCTTCATCACTACCAAGAACCACCACCACTACTCCATTCCAGCAGATAGGTGTGGCTTTCCAGCAGCTAAAAGGCAACATTTCTCAGTCCTAGAGGCAGCAAAGGTTGGGTCTTCAAGGGTGAGCACTCTTCTCCCTCTTTCTAGCTCATTTCTTGCCTCATTTTTTTAGCCTCTTTGCTTGCTGTTTTGAGCTCCAACCAAAACATAAAATGCCATTTTCTTGAGCTATATTCCATGTTTCGTTAAGGGCTTATTACAGTTTGAAGCTTATTTTTGGCACTTTCTTCATTACCCCTTTGTATGCCATTATTTTGCATGATTCTTTTAGCCTATGTGTGATCTGTTTTCGAGCCTGAGGTAAACTGAAAATAGGCTTATTTTGAGCTCCTCTTCAACATTGAAGAAGGGCTCAACACTGTTTGGGACTTCCATGTTGTACTTCCCTTTATATCCTCTTTTTGGTCCAATTTTTGTATGTCTTGGCAGCCCCTGATGTTGCTGTTTTTGGACCTTGGTCCGAACTAAAAGTGGCTTTATTTTGACCTCCTGAACATGTTTTATTAAGGGTATTTTCTTGTTTGGTGAATGTTTTGTATACCTCATGTTATAGCCACTTTTGAGCCTCATTTTTGCATTGCATTTCTAATATATTTGTATACTGTTTTTGGGACTGCCATAAACTGTAAATAGTCTTATTTTGGGTCCCTCTTCAACATTGTTGAAGGACCCTAACCTGTTTGGGGCCAGCACCTATGAGTTTCTTTTTAATCTCATGTTTAGGGCCATTTTTTTGCATGCTAGTTTTTCCCTATCTTGGTTTGCTGTTTGACCATGTTTTGTACTAGTAAAATGCTAATTTTGGGCTGACTTGCTTCTGTATTTACATCCCATGTCCATATCGTGCATGTTTGGCATAGCTATAGGCCATTTCGGGTGCCTAAATTCGCATTTCGGGACTATTCCATGCATTTGGTGTCATTTCGCCTCATTTCGGGACTGTTTTCCCCCATATTTTAGTGCTGAAATTCTATTAGAATGATTGCTTTCCATTTCTATGTCATTTGTATTGCGTGCGTGCCCGTGTGCACGCATTTCGAGGCACTTCATTTTCATCCATCGGCCTCTTATGTGAGTGTGGCTGAGGCTCTCTCATGTTAGTATAAGTCCGTGTTGCATTCTATATGCCATTTTAGCCATTGCATTGCATATGCCATTGCCTCAATTTGCGTGCCTGTGTGCACGCATTTCGAGGCACTTCATTTCCATCTTATGGCCACTGATGTGGGTGCGGCTGAGGTCCACTCACATTGGTGTAAGTCCACCTTGCATTGTGTATGCCATGTTTCAAAGCGTTGCGCATGTTATGTTGTTAGCATTGTGTATGTCATGTAGTTGCATAGCATGCTTGTATTCTTGTTTGCATACCTAGGTTGCACTGCATTGGCATGCATGCCTTGCCTCTTGATCATGTGATAGAGGTTGGGCTTTAGTTTGTTTGATTGGTTTGCATTTCATTTGACATGAAAGTTGCATACTTGATTCCTTGGGCCATCATGCATGGAAATGCGTGATTGGTGGTCCGAGAATCGAGGCACATGCCCCTTTGAGTCATTACCATGATAAGGGACATGAATGGTGCATATATGCCTTGAATTGTGCTGCCATGCTTTGCTTTGCCCTCTGTTGCTGTCAATTGCAGGTTCTGCAGACATTCCTTGCCGACCGGCAGTATATATTGCCGACCGGCAGTAAACAAGCAGCCGATGGATTCATCTTGTGCCGGTGACTACACCACACTGCCGGTGGCAATTCTACTCAGCCGGTGGCACTCCTCAGTGTCTGAGAGGCATCCCTGAGACTTTGGCAGTTTTCAGAAGAGCAGAGCAGGGAAAACAGAGGCAAACTATGCATGGCAGTGCTATTCCGAGCCAGTCCCGAGCATGTGTTGCATCTGGCCCTCGCCCCGAGGCGGTTTACTGTTTTTATTTAGTTTAGTTAATTTGTTAATTAATTAAGCAATTTGTAATATTTAATTAGCTTGCGTAGTTAATTAATTTGTATTATTATTTTGGTCTCTCCGAGTGAGGGCAAACTTGTAATAAGTGTGGGTGCGTGTATGTATGTCTTCCAACCCCCACTTCTTTCTTCCCTTTTATTTACCTGCTTATGATGGTAGATTAGGGCACATTTATTTTAGCATGCTTTATGCTATGCATGCGTGCATTCATGCATTTTGTATTACATGCATTAGGCTCGGTACATCACGCTAACTACATTCGTACTTCAAATCAAAAATTGAATATGTGATAATTGTGCATTTTCACATGACATGTTTAGGATAGCCGAGCCTATTCTAGCAACATTTTGTATGCGATGCATTAGACACTCAACATGGACTTGGATCATGCATGTTTGCTAACGAGTTCTTTGTTTTGGCACGGAGTACGATGTAAGTATTTCCGCTTTAGCATATCGCATGAGCGTGAATGTTGCCATGACAGCATGCTTAACATGTGGCTAGATGCTTATGTGTTATAAACTGCTTGAATGCCTGTGGGTGGAGGTTGGATTGTTTGAGTTGGAAAAACTCATTGAAATCCGTGTTTTAGCCTACTTGCAAGTAGCGAATTTCAAATCATTTTCAAAACAAACGGATATGCAATGTTTATTCCCAAATTAGGCAATCTAGTCTATACTTGTTTGCTGTGCGCATAACATAGTAATTCTAGGCTAATAACCGGGATAAGAACACATAACGTTTTCAAAATCGGATATCATGGTTAGTAGAGGCCGGTCTTCGGACCGGGCGAAAGGGGGTGCTCATAGCTGACCTTCCCCGATCGTACCCAAGCTCCCGAGCCGAGACAACTCCGGTGATGACGGACATGTGGCCTTCGGCACCGAGTCAGGGTTTCCTAAATTCTCCCATTTTAAAATATTTAGGTGGCGACTCTGTATCTGGCAAAGCAGTCCATGTTTGGCACTACTTTTTCAAAACTCCGTTTCTCAAAACGATTTGCCAGATTTGGACTCTTTGGTTCAGATTAAGAACCGTGACACAAATCGAGTCCGAACTGTAGCAAGGGTCCCTCGCGGACTTGCTACAGTTTCTGGCGACTCTGCTGGGGAGTTTAGAGAGCTTGACTCGAACTCGTGATATCCTGTTTTGATTACACTTATGTGCTTCTTTGCATTGCATGTGCATTGGTGCGCCTGGGAACACAGTGTTTGCCATCTGCCATTCCTGAATGGTTTGCCGGAGGCTTGTCTTGTCAAGACATGTCCATAAGGCTGACCGGCTATGGGCTCTGAGAGCATGGGAACACAAACCCCGATTTTTACCGGGGCACTCTTTTGACCATTCGACCTAGTGCATATTCGGAATCCATAGTGACCATTCCAAACTAGGACAGGTTGCTTACCCGATAGGTTGTTTGAAATTGTTGCGTGCGTAGTGAAACCCTAGCTCCTAACAAAATCGGACAGGGAAACCCTACCCCAACATAGGGGCGTCTTGGCTCTCATTTGCTTGCTATGTGCTTTTAGAGTGTATCTCTACAGGAATGCATATATCAGTTTGCAAGTTTGGGCATCAGGCCTGTGGGCATAAGTATTTGGGGAATCAGTTTTACCTGAGGGTATCAATTTTGGGACAGATATTTGGGGAACAGTGATCAGTATTGAGCACAGTCATTCCACTATGATTATATCCGAGCTGAGATGTTGTCTGTTTTCTCTTTTGCAAGGTAGTCCTGGAACCATAGCTTCAGAAGGCTCCGATATCCCCCGGGTACATTGGACTAGTGCTGATAGACTTTGTTAGGTCAGAAATTCAATTCAAGGGCAACCAGTGTTCTTTTGCCGAGGCAAGGTAAAGAAGGGCCAAACAGGGCTCATTGGTTCATCTGATCCGACAGTCACCAGCCACATCACCTTTGTTCGGACTCAGCAGACCATGATGGCACAGGGTTCAGAAGAATTTGTGGCTGTGATAGCAGCGTTAAATCAGGGAACTGCCATGCAGGCTGAGACCAGTATTGAAACGCAGCGCCCACCTGGGGTATCTGCCTCACATCCAGCTTTGGAACCCCAGCCAAACTTTGACCCACTTCCGCCGGTTGAAGATTTGCAGTGTCTGAATTCTCGGGAAAGGTTGACTCAAGCTCAGGTGCTCAGACCCCTGGTGCAGCCTACTGAGAGGCTTCGACCCTTTCATGTTAATGAGCTCAACCCGACTACAGTGAAGATTGCGAACCTTGAGAAGCAATTCAAAAAGGCTCAGGGCCTTAACTCCATTCCCGACATTGAGGATGGGCACACCGAGGCTGCCGTTCGGCTCCCAGACAGATTCAAAATGCCATGTATTGACCGTTTCGACGGGTCTGGAGATCCAATGGTACATATCCGACTTTTCTTGGATGTCCTAAAGCCGATGGGACTGACTAAGCCACAGAAACTCTCTCTATATGGAAGAACCCTGTCGGGTGTAGCAGCCACTTGGTACACTAAGTTGGAGGACAAAGTGAAGCAAGACTGGGAAGAATTGGTTGAGGCCTTTGTTGATCAGTATTCCTACAATACCCAAGTTGAAATGACCATGCAAGAGCTTGAAACAACCCGCCAGAACCCAACAGAGCCTTTTGTGGAATTTGTAGCAATGTGGAGGGCAAAGGCAGCACAGATAACAGATCGCCCTTCTGAGAGGGATCAAGTGCAAATGATGGTGCGAAACCTCGAGCATGATATGTTGCAAAAGTTGATAGTCGCTCCATTATTCACTTTCAAAAGTTTGCATGAACTGGGGGTTCAGGTCGAGAATGCGTTCAACAGCGGGATCATTCCTAGAACAAGGGGACCGACAAAGAGGGTGATTTCAGGGAGTACCAATGCTGGTAGTAGCGTCATTCCCAAACCCACCGAGATTAATGCAGTCGCCACAGCCAACCCTTTTGCCAAACCAAGCCTACAAACAGCCGGCCCAGCCCGAGCTCAGGGCAGAACTTTCACTCCCCTCTATATGAGCCTGACTAGCGCACTAAAAGCCTTGATGGAAAGAGGGCATCTCAAACCCCTCGATCCTCAACCTCTACCTAACCCACTTCCAGCCAGACATAATCCCTCCAAGTACTGTATGTACCATCAGCAGCGCGGTCATGGCACCGACCGTTGCTACCGTCTTCGTCATGAGGTCCAAAATCTCATCGACAACCGGACGATAGCTCCACCTTCAGCCCCCGATGACCAAGTACCTCATCCACATCTCAATCTGATCCACACACTGGCCGTCCCTTACGACCCCAGCGTATACATCACCCCGGCCCATCTACCCAAGCCTGAGGTGTTTATCCCGGAAAGCATGGACTTATGCATGATGGGTGCATCTGAACCCCAATTATATCAAACCCATGAACCCACTACTTCTGAGCTGATGAAGATGATCGAAGATCTTCAGAGAACTGTGGCAGATCTGGCCTTTGGAGTTTTGGCCCCGTCATCAACCGCATCACATACCAGGGGGTTCATGTCAAAAGGCTCCTTAGGACGGGCTGCATTGGGAGAAGGCCAATCTTTTAGCAAAGTGGAGGCAAGTGGTAAGAACAAGGTAGGGGCAGGCATTGGTCCCCATGAACACCTTCGGTGGGATATTGAGGCTTTGAAAGCTGAGGGACTAAACAAAGAGCAAGTCCTCGCAATTGTTACAAAAACTGTGGATGACACTTTCGCCACTCAGAATGAGAGCAGTCTGAATCAAGGGGCAAGCCAGGAGAAGGGCCTTCGTACGAGGAATGTTCCTTTCAGCCCTAATCCCGTACTCGGAAACGATCAGCAAACCCAGTCAACGCCTGCCAATCCCTTTGCTGGTGCATCCAGCAAAACTCCACAAACCTCAAAATATCCACCTCGAGGCCAGAGGGTGTTCGCACCACTGTACATGTCTCTATCAGCGGCCTTTAGGATCCTGATTAGAGAGGGGAATTTGAAACCCTTGGAGCCGCGACCACTGCCAGATAGACTTCCTTCCTCCCATGATCCGACCAAGTACTGTGCCTTTCATCAGCAAGTCGGCCATGTTACTGATGGTTGTTTCCGTCTTCGCCACGAAATACAAGATCTGATTCACAATAAGGTCATCGCCACACCAACTCAGCGAAGTCTATCGTCATTGGATCAGTGAACCTGGGGGATAATGTGATGTGATCGGGGGATGAACCACCTGCGGATGGCGCTCGATTTACTCCAGATGTGGTGTATGGCACGCACTATTTTGAGCATTTGTGAATGCTAGTTTTGTACATTCTGACTTGGGTATTGGGTCAGTCTTGTTGTGTTGTTTTGAATCTGTTTTGAGTCAGTCTTTTTGTTTCAGGTCTGTCTTGTTGTATCGAGTCAGTCCTGTTTTGTTAAGAGTCGGGTGATTCTGGGGGTGTTACCTCGGGCATCACTATTTTGTTTTGTGTTTGTCTTTTCGCTTTCTTTTGAGTCTGTTTCTGCCATGGAGCCAGTTACACCAACAGTTATGAATGAAACAGCAGTGGTTTTTCATGCTTTTCTGCTTACTTCTGCCGTGTGCCAGTTATGCCAGAAGTTTGAATGAGATGACAATGCTCTTCGCCTGCCTTTTCTGTGCTTTTGAAGTCATTGTAATGACCTAAGTTTTCCAAAACTTTTTTCGAAACATTGTGATAAAAACAAAAAGGAAGGAATTCCTTGGGTTTTGCAAAATTTAATCAATTGAGAGAAAGAGAGGCATGCTAAGCCCTTAATGATCGAGATCATGCTTGTTAATGTGAGTACTGAGAAGGATCCTCACTTGATCCAGATTGGTCCCACACTGTCTTCAGCGCGGGCGATCTGTCGCTTTCTTAAAAACTTTCAAAAACAAAATGTTTTGCGCAGTCCTGCGAAGACCTGTGTGGAATCGCTCTTGAGATTGTGCAGCTTAGGATCGCTCTCAGCCTCAAGACTCGACCCCTCATTTTCAAACCTTGAACCTGGATTCAGAAGGTTCAACGATCAACCACAATATGAAGCCTGTGTGGCCTGATTTGAAGTAGTCCATGAACTAAGGGCAAGAAAAGTCAGATCAAGGGGATCAGATGTCGCCAAAAGAAGCTTGCAAAGCTAGATCAAAAGTATCCCTGGAACTAGGGGCAAAAATGCCAGATGTGCTCGAAGAGCCGAAGATTGGTCGTCCTGCAAATCAATAAAGACTGGCAAGAATGCCAAACCCCAGAAGAGAAGAAAGAAGAAAGTATTGCTGAAGAATTACTGAGTTCCTATCCACAACACTAGGGGCAAATCCGGCCCCCATGGGATGGACTCCTGCATTGTCAGCGAACAACAGTCACTCTCCTGGATTCAGACGAGTTCGAGATCTCAAAACCATTTGACATGGACAAAGCTACACTTTTACCCTTGAGAGGCTCGCTGGGTCAAAAACCTGGAAGGGCGACCCAGGCAAAAGTTAGAGCAAGAGAAAAATACAAAAAAGAAAAAATGCAAAGAAAAGAACAAAAATGAAAAAAAAAAAAAAAAAAGGGAAATGAAATGAAAAGAATTGAAAAGAAAAGAAGAACAAAGCTCGCAAGGTCGAAAACCCGCAACGGGCGCCTTGGCAAAAGTTAGAGCCTAAAAAGGAGAGGTTAATACCCGAGTGTACCTTAACCCCGAACTACGTAAGGCTTGATTCCCATGTTTGGGATACGTAGGAAACTTCATTCTGAAGTCCAGCCGTAACATACTTCAAAATCAACTGTGTCCATGTAATGGTTTTGATCATCTTTGCCTTCTCTGTATCCGAGAGTTCGATTGTCATCGTTACTCTGAGGACTGACTACAATACGCTGCGATGCCATCCAAACAAGGGGCAACTTTCCGTTGCCATACAGTGTGCCGCGGTGCCATTCAAACAGTTCCCCTCAAGCAAGGGGCAATTTTCCTTCGAATCTAAAGTTGTGCATCTCAATAGCAGGTTCCGTGCTCGTTGAGCGGTGGCCGTTTGCAAAAATAGTTTTTGAGAATTTTTAATGAAGTTGACTAATTTTCTCTCAAAAATTATTCCATTTTTCCAAAACTGGACCATTTCTTGGACCCCAAAAAGGGAAAACTTTCAGTGCTCACAGCCTAACTTGCATGATTTCAAATCAGAAAATCGAACAAGCTCGTTAATCTAACTCTCATTTTGATCAAAACTGTTTTAGAAAGCCAAAACAAAAAATGGTCAAATTGATGAAATAGGGGCACAGTTGAGTGAGGCTTCCTGTCTTTTCCTCGTTGTCAATGCATTTGCCAGAAAGGGCACTCTACTTGCCAGAAAAGGCATCGTATTTGCCAGAAGAGGGCACAACTGAAGTTAGCAGAAAAGGGCTGAAAGCTCTTAACATCCTCCAAGTAGCGAGGTATCAAGCCAAGTGCAAAGCACGAACTGGAATGATCTGATCACGTCCAAACTCCCCGGTGGAGCATCATCAACCAATGTCAATTACAGATCTGCTGCACATCCAGCCGCATG
The DNA here is from genome assembly GCF_055761805.1 of Camellia sinensis. Taxonomy (NCBI): domain Eukaryota; kingdom Viridiplantae; phylum Streptophyta; class Magnoliopsida; order Ericales; family Theaceae; genus Camellia; species Camellia sinensis. The sequence continues at coordinate 222,233,974 of NC_138965.1, read as the reverse complement.
ACAACCCCTCTGTGGGAGAAACTCACTGTTGTGAACAAGAAGAAGAATCTAGCGGAATGCTAGGGGCAAGAGCCCGCAACTTTCTGTTTGTCCATCAACCACCCAGGGGAGGGATGAAAAATGAGAGATTAAAGAATAGAGAGATGTGCGCTGAGAGAAAAAGTGAGAAAAGGGATTTTTTCAGAAAAACAGAGCTTGAGGGCCGAGTGATGTGAGGATCACAAATGAGAAAGGGTGGGAAACAATACTTGGGGAAACAGGCTCCATGTGCACATTTGAGTCTTGCCTTTGGTTTTGTTTGTCTCGATTCTTGCTTTGAGTCGTTCCAAGTGTGTCTCGATGTGTTTAGGTTGTTTACCTTTGTTTTTTTTCCCTTGTCGAGTCGTTTTGGCTGTGGCCAGTCGTCGGCTCAATACCCGGTTAAGAACTCATTTCTCAATTTCCAAAAAAATCATCTTGTGCTCAGAGTGCTGTGCCATTCTCCACGTTTGTGCAAAACAAGATTCGTTCTTTCATAAAACTACAGGGTTCAACCCCAGTCATGTCAGAACAGTAAAACCAGGACCTATTCGAAGCTATATGGGTTCCAGACTGCAAAGCAAAAGAAAAAGAAAATTTGGAGCATCTTAGGGTGTTCCAGCTTTGGCAAGATCCAAGACTGCATTTCAGGTGCACCTTCCCAGACCTCGCCACTTCTCTGGAGTATGAGTGTATCTCGACCCCAAGTGTAAGCCTGCTTCAAGTCAGAATGGCAATTAAAGCAGCAGCAGATGTTATCTCTCGCCAATATAAACGGGGTGTCCCCTTTTGAGTTGAGCGTATTGCCAAGTCCTCCGAAAGGTAAATCGGAGGCACCAGAGTACATGTTTGATGCCCTTCCATTGCATAGAATGTGCACTTTCATATACACTTCTGTGACATGCATGCCGCACATTGTTATGATTCATGCGTAGAATATGCTTGCTTTCGATTCTGCATAGAATTTGCTTTCAATACTGCATAGAATATGCTCCCGTTTCTTGCATAGAAAATGCTCGTATCTTTTGCATAGAAAATGCACTCTTCCATACTTGCATAGAAAATGCACCTCATTTGCGTAGAACATGCATTCGCTCGCACTATCTCGTGCACTTATCCTTTGTATCTCACTAGCACTGTCTTGTGCATCTTGTGGTTGTATCTCACTCGCATTGTTTAGTGCATTTCAAATCAATCGCGCTGTTTAGCGTATCGCACTGTCTTGTGCATTTCAAAATCAATCGCGCTGTTTAGCGTATCGCACTGTTTAGTGCATTTCAATCGCGCTGTTTAGCGTATCGCACTGTTTAGTGCATTTCAATCGCGCTGTTTAGCGTATCGCACTGTTTAGTGCATTTCAATCGCGCTGTTTAGCGTATCGCACTGTTTAGTGCATTTCAATCGCGCTGTTTAGCGTATCGCACTATTTTGTGCATTGCATATCAATCACGCTATTTAGCGTATCGCACTGTCTTGTGCATTTCATTTCAATCGCGCTGTTTAGCGTATCGCACTATTTTGTGCATTGCATATCAATCGCGCTGTTTAGCGTATCGCACTGTCTTGTGCATTTCAAAATCACTCGCGCTATTTTGCGCATCGCACTGTTCTGTGCAGTTTATCACTCGCGCTATTTTGCGCATCGCACTGTTTTGTGCAGTTTATCGTTCGCGCTATTTTGCGCATCGCACTGTTTTGTGCAGCTTACATTCGCGCTATTTTGCGCATCGCACTGTTTTGTGCAGCTTACGTTCGCGCTATTTTGCGCATTGTACTGTTTTGTGCAGTTTACATTCACGCTATTTTGCGCACCTCAATCGCACTATTTTGTGGAGTTTATCATTTGCGCTATTTTGCGCACCTCACTTGCACTGTCTTGTGCATTTCAAATCACTCGCACTTTCTTGCGCATCGCACTGTTTTGTGCACCTTACTTGCATTTTGCATGCATCCTATCGCGCTATCTTGCGCACCTCACTTGTACTTGTTAGTACATTGCATTGTTTTGAATACAAACCGGCTTCGCGTAGCGTATAAGTCCAATTGTCAAAGTCTTCTTTCATATCGTTTGCATCCTGCCCCTAAACTACGCTGGTTTGATTCCTTGCAAAGGGATACGTAGGCAGCCTGTGGGCACAACCATTTATTTATCGGTGTTTTGTTTGTTTGTCCAAGTCTTCGGCCTTGTCAAAAATGGGTCGTCTCTGGGCTTTGACATTCACTCCCGTCATTGTTATGACTTTCGAGTTCTGTCAAAGAGGGGCAACTGTAGACACCCCATTTTTGGCCGCCCTTAAGACTTGGGCGTTACTGATGGTTTACTTGGTGGAGACAGGTGTGCAGGGGAAATGTTCAGTTTCTTTGGCAAGGAGAGAGGCAAATCCTTCAAAACACTTTGTTTAGGAGTTTGGAGTTGAAGAAGAGAGGAAAGGAGAGGAGAAAACTAATTTGGGAGAAGTTCGGCATGAATCCGGGTAGAAGCGAGTCGAGCAGCCTTCGCTGAATCGGGCTTATCTATCTGTACACTTGGAGTTCAGTTATGAGGTCACCACCGTTGGAAAGAAGACTTCCGGGGCTTCATTTTGCACTCAAGAATCTCCTAGAGCCAAGTCCGGGTGGGGGAGATATGATCAGTTGAAGTCGGGCATCATCCTGGTTGGATCGAATCTGCGCGGCTTCACGAAAAAGGGTATAACTTTTTGCACAGAAGGACTTTTAATGCAAGGTTTGCGCCATTGGAAAGCTAACTTCCGGGGCTTCAATCTGGACATCCACCGGAAATTTTTGACCTCGCCGGCCAACCATCGGCACTCTGTTTGTGCCGACCGGCCATTTATTGTGCCGACCGGCAATTTATTGTGCCGACTGGCCATTTATTGTGCCGACCGGCACTTTATTGTGCTGACCGGAAAATTTTGCTGGCCGACGAGCTTCCGGAGCATTCTACTGATTGAGTATATGCCAGTTGTGCCAGCTGGAGGACACAGAATGGATCCTCCATACACGTGTATGGAGGATATGCACCCTTGTTTAGCTTCCTCAAGAAGCTTTACACTTTTTTTTGCCTATAAAGGAAGCTCTCCTCTTCCTTATACTAGGTTAGAAAAAACCAGCTGAGGCACCATTATACATACAAACCTATATCCATACATTCAACCCTTTCTTCCAAGCTCCAAAGTTCATTATCCTTGCATCATTCCTTCATCACTACCAAGCACCACCACCACTACTCCATTCCAGCAGATAGGAGTGGCTTTCCAGCAGCTAAAAGGCAACATTTTTCAGTCCTAGAGGCAGCAAAGGTTGGGTCTTCAAGGGTGAGCACTCTTCTCCCTCTTTCTAGCTCATTTCTTGCCTCATTTTTTTACCCTCTTTGCTTGCTGTTTTGAGCTCCGACCAAAACATAAAATGCCATTTTCTTGAGCTATATTCCATGTTTCGTTAAGGGCTTATTACAGTTTGAAGCTTATTTTTGGCACTTTCTTCATTACCCCTTTGTATGCCATTATTTTGCATGATTCTTTTAGCCTATGTGTGATCTGTTTTCGAGCCTGAGGTAAACTGAAAATAGGCTTATTTTGAGCTCCGCTTCAACATTGAAGAAGGGCTCAACACTGTTTGGGACTTCCATGTTGTACTTCCCTTTATATCCTCTTTTTGGTCCCATTTTTGTATGTCTTGGCAGCCCCTGATGTTGCTGTTTTTGGACCTTGGTCCGAACTAAAAGTGGCTTTATTTTGACCTCCTGAACATGTTTTATTAAGGGTATTTTCTTGTTTGGTGAATGTTTTGTATACCTCATGTTATAGCCACTTTTGAGCCTCATTTTTGCATTGCATTTCTAATATATTTGTATACTGTTTTTGGGACTGCCATAAACTGTAAATAGTCTTATTTTGGGTCCCTCTTCAACATTGTTGAAGGACCCTAACCTGTTTGGGGCCAGCACCTATGAGTTTCTTTTTAATCTCATGTTTAGGGCCATTTTTTTGCATGCTAGTTTTTCCCTATCTTGGTTTGCTGTTTGACCATGTTTTGTACTAGTAAAATGCTAATTTTGGGCTGCCTTGCTTCTGTATTTACATCCCATGTCCATATCGTGCATGTTTGGCATAGCTATAGGCCATTTCGGGTGCCTAAATTCGCATTTCGGGACTATTCCATGCATTTGGTGTCATTTCGCCTCATTTCGGGACTGTTTTCCCCCATATTTTAGTGCTGAAATTCTATTAGAATGATTGCTTTCCATTTCTATGTCATTTGTATTGCGTATGCCATTGCCTTGGTTTGCGTGCCCGTGTGCACGCATTTCGAGGCACTTCATTTTCATCCATCGGCCTCTTATGTGAGTGTGGCTGAGGCTCTCTCATGTTAGTATAAGTCCGTGTTGCATTCTATATGCCATTTTAGCCATTGCATTGCATATGCCATTGCCTCAATTTGCGTGCCCGTGTGCACGCATTTCGAGGCACTTCATTTCCATCTTATGGCCACTGATGTGGGTGCGGCTGAGGTCCACTCACATTGGTGTAAGTCCACCTTGCATTGTGTATGCCATGTTTCAAAGCGTTGCGCATGTTATGTTGTTAGCATTGTGTATGTCATGTAGTTGCATAGCATGCTTGTATTCTTGTTTGCATACCTAGGTTGCATTGCATTGGCATGCATGCCTTGCCTCTTGATCATGTGATAGAGGTTGGGCTTTAGTTTGTTTGATTGGTTTGCATTTCATTTGACATGAAAGTTGCATACTTGATTCCTTGGGCCATCATGCATGGAAATGCGTGATTGGTGGTCCGAGAATCGAGGCACATGCCCCTTTGAGTCATTACCATGATAAGGGACATAAATGGTGCATATATGCCTTGAATTGTGCTCCCATGCTTTGCTTTGCCCTCTGTTGCTGTCAATTGCAGGTTCTGCAGACATTCCTTGCCGACCGGCAGTATATATTGCCGACCGGCAGTAAACAAGCAGCCGATGGATTCATCTTGTGCCGGTGACTACACCACACTGCCGGTGGCAATTCTACTCAGCCTGTGGCACTCCTCAGTGTCCTGAGAGGCATCCCTGAGACTTTGGCAGTTTTCAGAGGAGCAGAGCAGGGAAAACAGAGGCAAACTATGCATGGCAGTGCGATTCCGAGCCAGTCCCGAGCATGTGTTGCATCTGGCCCTCGCCCCGAGGCGGTTTACTGTTTTTATTTAGTTTAGTTAATTTGTTAATTAATTAAGCAATTTGTAATATTTAATTAGCTTGCGTAGTTAATTAATTTGTATTATTATTTTGGTCTCTCCGAGTGAGGGCAAACTTGTAATAAGTGTGGGTGCGTGTGTGTATGTCTTCCAACCCCCACTTCTTTCTTCCCTTTTATTTACCTGCTTATGATGGTAGATTAGGGCACATTTATTTTAGCATGCTTTATGCTATGCATGCGTGCATTCATGCATTTTGTATTACATGCATTAGGCTCGGTACATCACGCTAACTGCATTCGTACTTCAAATCAAAAATTGAATATGTGATAATTGTGCATTTTCACATGACATGTTTAGGATAGCCGAGCCTATTCTAGCAACATTTTGTATGCGATGCATTAGACACTCAACATGGACTTGGATCATGCATGTTTGCTAACGAGTTCTTTGTTTTGGCACGGAGTACGATGTAAGTATTTCCGCTTTAGCATATCGCATGAGCGTGAATGTTGCCATGACAGCATGCTTAACATGTGGCTAGATGCTTATGTGTTATAAACTGCTTGAATGCCTATGGGTGGAGGTTGGATTGTTTGAGTTGGAAAAACTCATTGAAATCCGTGTTTTAGCCTACTTGCAAGTAGCGAATTTCAAAGCATTTTCAAAACAAACGGATATGCAATGTTTATTCCCAAATTAGGCAATCTAGTCTATACTTGTTTGCTGTACGCATAACATAGTAATTCTAGGCTAATAACCGGGATAAGAACACATAACGTTTTCAAAATCGGATATCATGGTTAGTAGAGGCCGGTCTTCGGACCGGGCGAAAGGGGGTGCTCATAGCTGACCTTCCCCGATCGTACCCAAGCTCCCGAGCCGAGACAACTCCGGTGATGACGGACATGTGGCCTTCGGCACCGAGTCAGGGTTTCCTAAATTCTCCCATTTTAAAATATTTAGGTGGCGACTCTGTATCTGGCAAAGCAGTCCATGTTTGGCACTACTTTTTCAAAAATCCGTTTCTCAAAACGATTTGCCAGATTTGGACTCTTTGGTTCAGATTAAGAACCGTGACACAAATCGAGTCCGAACTGTAGCAAGGGTCCCTCGCGGACTTGCTACAGATGCTAAAGCGAAAATACTTACACCGTACTCCGTGCCAAAACAAAGAACTTGTTAGCAAACATGCATGATCCAAGTCCATGTTAAGTGCCTAATGCATCGCATGCAAAAATGCAATCTAGAATAGGCTCGGCTATCCTAAACATGGCATGTGAGAATGCGCAACTATCACATATTCAATTTGGAATTGAAAAGTACAATGTAGTTTGTATGATGTACCGAGCCCGGTGCATGTCAACGAATGCATGAATGCACACATGCATAGCATAAGGTATGCTGAATTAAACGTGCCCTAATCTACCATCGGAAGCAGGTAAATAAAAGGGAGGAAAGACGTGAGGTTGGAAGACATACACACACTCACGCACGCTTATTATAGATTTGCCCTCACTCGGAGGGACCAAATAAATATTACAAATTAATTAACTACACAAGCTAATTAATATTACAAATTAATTAATTTAATTAACAAATTAAATAAATTAATTAAAACAGGAAAAATGCCTCGGGAAACGCGCCGCCATGCATAGGCTGCCTCTGTTTTCCTTCCTTCACTCCTCTGGAGGTTGTCAAAACCTCAGGACTGCATCCTTGGACACTGAGGAGTCCCACCGTCTGAGTGGAATTACCACCGGCAGTGGTGTGTGGCCACGGGCACAAAATGAAGCTATCGGCAGAGAAAAGATTGCCGGCCGGCACCTTACACTGCCGGTCGGCAGAGAAAGCCTGCAGAACCTGCAACTCACAGCAGCAAAGGGCAAGGCAAAGCATGGCAGCACAATTCAAGGCATGTATGCAACAATCATGTCCCTTATCATGATAATGACTCAAAGGGGCATGTGCCTCGATTCTCAGACCACCAATCACGCATTTCCACGCATGATGGCCCAAAGAACCAAGTATGCAACTTTGATTTCAAATGCAATGCAAACCAATCAAACCAAACAAGGCCCAATTCCTATCATCAAGTCAAGGAACAAGGCATGCATGCAAGATGCAATGCAACCTAAGCGTGCAAGCTAAGGATGCAACATGGCATGGCAACTAACTTATGCAAGCATACAAGCATACATATGGCAATGCAAATGGATAGAAAGATGGACTTAAACATGAATTAGGCAACTCTAATAAGGCCTAAAACAGTAGCCACAATGCTAAAATGAGGGGCCGAATACACATGCACACATACACATATTGAAAGGCCAACACTTAGACACAAAGCAAGCAACATTCAAGCACACTTGAAAGAGGCATTCATGGACTAAAAGCATGCAACATGAGCTCTAAAATCATGCTAAAACAAACCTCAAGAATCACTTAAATGGCATTCAAATGACTCGAAACAAAAGCATGCATAAGCACCAAAACATGGAGCATTGCTACACAAGCTTACAAAGCATTAAAGAGACATGCAAGGCAATCAAACAAGCTTGGAAATGGGACTGAAATGGCATGTAGGATATTCCCAAATCACCAAAACAATGCAAAGATGACATGCTACACATGCACATGCTCAAGGCCAACAAGCCCAAATACAAAGGAGCTATATGATGCATGCCAAATTCGACCCAAGCAACCTAGGACAGACCTAGAACATGGCAAAACATGCACATAAACTTCACAAGACTAAGCCTAAAACATGCTCCAACAAAGGCTAACAACCTAAGGCATATTAAGGCAATAACATGGCATTACAAGGCAACTATGCTAAGCATTCATGGAGTACCAAAACCAACTTAAAGTCATGTTATATTATGGATATATAAGCATGGAAAACAGCCTAAACATGCTCAACACACACTCAAGCATAATGCTCTCTCAAGAGGCCAAAATATGCCCTTTTCAAGGACAACAAGGAGAGGGGGTGGCCCTCTCCTTCTTGGGACTTCAAAGCATCATCTTCACCACTGAAATCCCTCAACATTTCAGTGGTGAAGAGACCTCAACACCAAAATCCCGGAGCTAGCACAAAATGGCTCAAAATGAGGCCGTTTAACGCCTAAGGGTGGTCAACTACCCTCAAACCAAGAAACACTCTTAATAAACAATAAAGAGGGCCTAAAAACAGAACTTTTTTGTATTATATACCAAGCTCAAAAACGAATTTAAGGCAGGCAAAAATAGGGTGCAAAAATGGGGTAAAAAGGGGGAAAATTCTTACCCTTGAAGCCTTCTTCAACAATGGTGCTCCAATGGCCCTCTTTTGCTTGAATCCAACACCAAAACCTCAAAATCAGTCCCTTAGAACCTCAGTTCCAAGAGGAAGGTGAAACACTAGGTGTTTGTGTGCAATAGTAAGACACAAAACACCTAGAGTATAAAAGAGAGGGAAAGAGATATAGGAAGTGTATCTAACTCAAACCCTAAAACCAGAGCTTAACAATGGCTGTTTTTGCTCTCAAAATATCCTAAGTCTCCCCTAAGTCCCTCCTTTTTTGCTCCAAGAGAGAGCCTCTCTCTATATGTCTTGTAAAGCTTACAAGACAAGCTTTACAAGAGGGAGATCCCTCCATACACGTGTATGGAGGGATGCAAAAGCAAGACAGCTGTCTAAAAATATCTGCAAAAGCAGATGAACAGCAATCGGCCGGCCAAAAATGCCATCTTGGCCAAAAAGAGTGCCGGTCGGCACTAAAAAGTGCTGACCGGCAACAAATAGTGCCGGCCGGCAATATATATTGCCGGTGGTAGCAAACACCAGCCGGTGGCCTCTAGCCACTGCCGGTGGTGGGTGGGGATGGTCTACAAGCCCTACCCTGCCTCTTAAAGGCGAGATGCAAGTGTTTGGTGCAAAACCAAACACTAAACGGTCAAGTTCGGAGATCCTGAGGCAAGGCGCGCGAGCCGAGACCTCCGGGAACTCCAAACGAACACAAGGATGGATAATCACCGAGTGTTCCAATGGTGACGTCCAAGTCTTGAGGACGGTCAAAAATCGGGTGTCTACACCATGCCATGTTGCATCTTTTGCTTGCATGCCTAGGTTGCATTACATCTTGCATGCATGCCTTGTTCCTTGACTTGATGATAGGAATTGGGCCTTAGTTTGTTTGATTGGTTTGCATTTCATTTGACATGAAAGTTGCATACTTGATTCCTTGGACCATCATACATGGAAATGCGTGATTGGTGGTCCAAGAATCGAGGCACATGCCCCTTTGAGTCATTACCATGATAAGGGACATGGTTGGAGCATATATGCCTTGAATTGTGCTGCCATGCTTTGTCTTGCCCTCTGTTGCTGTGAGTTGCAGGTTCTGCAGACTTTCTTTGCCGACCGGCAGTATATATTGCCGACCGGCAGTAAATTACCAGCCGATAGCTTTGTTTTGTGCAGGTGACAACACCACACTGCCGGTGGCAATTCCATTCAGCCGGTGGTGATCCCCATTGTCCAAGGAAGCAGTCCTGAGGTTTTGGTAGCCTCTAGAGGAGCAGAGGAAGGAAAACAGAGGCAGCCTATGCATGGCGGTGCATTTCTGAGCAGGACCGAGCGCGCATTGCATCTGGCTCTCCTCCCGAGGCGGTTTACTGCTTTTCCTAGATTAGTTAATTTGTTAATTAATTAATTAATTTGTAATATTTAATTAGCTTGTGTAGTTATTTAATTTGTAATATTTATTTGGTCCCTCCGAGTGAGGGCAAATCTATAATAAGTGTGTGTGAGTGGTGTGTATGTCTTCCAATCCCCACTTCTTTCTTCCCTTTTACTTACCTGCTTTGATGGTTATTATTAGGGCATCTTTAAAATTAGCATACCTTATGCTATGCATGCGTGCATTCATGCATTTGTATTGCATGCACTAGGCTCGGTACATCACGCTAACTGCATTTGTACTTCAATTCCAAATTGAATACGTGCATCAATTGATCGCATTTCACATGCCATGTTTAGGATTAGCCGAGCCTATCTAGTTGCATCCTGTACGTGTTGCATTAGTCAAATTGACATGAACTAGGACATGCATGTTTGCTAACTAGTTTATTGTTTTGGCACGGAGTATGATGTAAGTATTTTCCTGCTTTAGCATCTCGCATGCGTGTGAATGCTATCATGACAGTATGTTTACCATGTGGCTAGATGCTTATGTGATAAACTGTTTGGATGCCCGTGGGTGGAGGTTGGATTGTTTGAGTTTGAAAAACTCGTTGAAATCCGTATTTTAGCCTACTTGCAAGTAGCAAATTCCAAAGCGCTTTTCAAAACCGAACGGATATGCAATGCTTATTTCCAAATTAGGCAATCTAGTCTATACTTGTTTGTTGTGCGCATAACATAGTAATGCTAGGCTAATAATTGGTATAAGAACACATAAAGTTTTCAAAATCAGATATCACGGTTAGTAGAGGCCGGTCTTCGAACCGGGCGAAAGGAGGTGCTCATAGCTGACCTTCCCCGATCGTACCCAAGCTCCCGAGCCGAGACAACTCCGGTGATGACGGACATGTGGCCTTCGGCACCGAGTCAGGGTTTCCTAAATTTCCCCATTTTAAAATATTTAGGTGGCGACTCTGTATCTGGCAAAGCAGTCCATGTTTGGCACTACTTTTTTCAAAACTCTGTTTCTCAAAATGATTTGCCAGATTTGGACTCTTTGGTTCAGATTAAGAACCGCGACAACAAAAATCGAGTCCGAACTGTAGTAGGGAAGGCCCCTCGCGGGACGCGTCTACAGTTTCTGGCGACTCTGCTGGGGAAATTTAGAGAGCTTGACTCGAACTCATGATATCCTGTTTTGATTACACTTATGTGTTTCTTTGCATTGCATGTGCATTGGTGCGCCTAGGAACACAATGTTTGCCGTCTGCCATTCCTGAATGGTTTGCCGGAGGCTTGTCTTGTCAAGGCATGACCATAAGGCTGACCGGTTATGGGCTCTGACAGCATGGGAACACAAACCCCGGTTTTACCGAGGCGCCCTTTTTAACCATTCGACCTAGTGCATATTCGGAATCCATAGTGACCATTCCAAACTAGGACAGGTTGCTTACCCGATGCTAAGTTGTTTGAAACCGCTGTGTGCATAGTGAAACCCTAGTTCCTGACAAAATAGGACAGGGAAACCCTGCCCCAACATAGGGGTGTTTTGGCTCTCTCTTACTTGCTGTGTGCTTTTAGAGTGTATCTCTACAGGGACGCATATACCAGTTTGCAAGTCTGGGCATCAGGCCTGTGGGCATCAGCATCAGTATTTGGGGAACAGTTATCAGTATTGAGTACAGTCGTTCTGCTATCCGTTCCAGTAAAATTGAGCTGCGATGCTGTCTGTTTTCTCTTTTGCAGGGGGGTAGTCCTGGAACTATAACTTCAGAAGGCTCCAATATCCCCCGAGGTTCATTGGATTTGTACTGATAGACTTTGTCAGGTCATAGACTCAGTTTAAGGGTAATTAGGGCCAGAGAAGGCTAGTCAGGCACAGACCACCAGTACAACAGCTACCAGATCAGTGATCTTTGAGCAGTCGGGCTGAGATTTCCGAGCCTAATGCCGACACAGATATACCGGTTGCTCAGTTAGATTAGAACAGTATGTCGAGTCTGGAAGAGATGGTGCGCCAACTCCAGGATAGCATGAAAGCCATGCAGCAAGACACTGTCCGTCAAGCAGAATTCGCCAAGCAACAGGCTGTGGTCATAGCCCAACAGGCAGAGACAATTGCCAGATTGGAGCAGCAAACTGGAGTATCTACTTCGCACCAGGCTCCTCCCCCACCAAGAGTTCTCATACTCGGGGAGGCAACCCATGTCCAGGATGATACGGACATTCCAGTCGGGCCAGCTCCACCCCCGATTCTGCCTCAACTATCCAAGGCACCCACTCCTACCAACCAATCAGATTCTCCCTTCGAGCCCGAGGTGGAGCCCGTGGCATTAAAAATGCACAAGCTTGAAAAGCTGTTCAAGAAATCTCAAGGTGTGAAGTCCATTCCGGACATTGGAGACGGATACACTGACGCAGCCGTGACACTGCCAGATCGGTTTAAGATGCCACAAATTGATCGTTTTGATGGTTCTGGGGATCCCACAGTGCACCTACGACTATTTTCAGACGTCCTAAGGCCAATGGACCTCACTAGACTGCAGAAGCTATCTTTATTTGGCCGGACCCTGTCAGGTGTAGCGACCGCATGGTATGCCAAATTGGAGGATGACGTCAAGAGAAGTTGGGACGAGATGGCTGAGGCCTTCGTCGCACAATATTCATACAATACACAAATCGAGATTACGACCCGTGATCTTGCGACGATGAGGCCGGAGCCTAAGGAGAGCTTCTCAGGATTCGTGGCCCGCTGGAGGGCCAAGGCCTCAATGATGACCATTAGGCCAACAGATAAGGATCTGATATGGATGGTTGTGCGCAACCTCCAGCCCAAACTAATGCAGAAAATGATCGTGCTCCCCTTCCCTAGCTTTTCAGATTTGCATGAGATGGGAGTACAGATCGAGGATGCTATGAAGCAGGGCTTCATTAACCAGGAGAAGGAGCAGCCCAGGAGGGCGTTTACCCGCAGTTTGAATGCGACCACCAGTGGTGACGCAACTGCAAGATCTTCCGAGGTGGGCATGGTCGCCACCACCACACCAAGAGCAGCCACCCCCTTTGTTGGTGCATCCACTTCAAACCCCCGAACTTCGGACTATCTACCCTGAGGCAAGAGGGTTTTCACCCCACTCTTTATGCCTTTGTCTAAAGCCCTGGGGGCCCTACTCAGGAAAGGACATCTGAAACCGTTGGAACAACGGCCTCTACCCGATCCTCTCCCTCCAAAGCATGACCTGACTAAGTACTGTGCTTTTCATCAACAAACCGGTCATGACACCGACAGTTGCGTCCGTCTCCGCCACGAGATACAAAATTTGATTGACAACAGGGTCATCCCCGCACCGGGTCTTGCAAAGTCTATCGGCACTTGATCAGTGAACTTGTGGGGGATAATGTGACTTTGTGATCGGGGGATAAACCAGCTGCGGGCGGTGTTCAGTTTATTCCAAGATGTGGCGTTTGGCGCAAACTGTTTTGAGCAGTTGCGAATGTTAGTTTTGTACGTTCTGGCTTGGGTATTGAGTCAGTTCTGTTGTTTTGAGTCTGTCTTTTTGTTTTGAGTCTGTCTTTTCATATCGAGTCAGTCCTGTTGAGTCTGTCTCATTGTACAGAGTCAGTCGGGTCTGTCTTATTGTATCGAGTCAGTCCTGTTCTGTTAGAGTCAGGCGATTTCGGGGGTGTTACCTTGGATATCACTTGCTTGTTTTGCGTTTGTCCTTTTGCTTTCCTTTGAGTCTGTTTCTGCCAGGGAGCCAGTTGTGCCAACAGATTTGAATGGAACAGCAGTGATTTTCACACTCTTGTGTTTGCTTCTGTCGTGTGCCAGTTGTGCCAGAAATTCTAAATGAGATGGCAATATTTGACTAGAAGCTGTGTCTTTTCTGTGCTTTGAATTCATTGTATCGACCTAAGTTTTCCAAAACTTTTTTTTTTGAAACATTGTGAGAAAAACAAAGAGGAAGGAATTCCTCGGGTTTTGCAAAACTTGATCAATTGAGAGAAAGAGAGGCATGCTAAGCCCTTAATGATTGAGATCATGCCTGTTAATGTGAGTACTGAGAAGGACCCTGGCTTGTTCCAGATTGGTTCTACACTGTCTTCAGCGCGAGCAATTTGTCGCTTTCTTAAAAAAAAATTTCAAAAAAATATTTTGCGCGGTCCTGTGAAGACTTGTGTGGAATCGCTCTTGAGATTGTGTAGCCTAGGATCACTCTCAGCCTCAAGATTCAATCCATTTGTTTTCGAACCTTGAACCCATTCAGAACGTTCAACAGTCAATCGCCATGTGAGGCCTGTGTGGCCAGATTCAAAGCAGAACTCGAACAAGAGGCAAGGAAGTCAGATCAAGAAGATCAAATTTCATCAGAAGAGGCTTGCGAAGCTAGAACAAAAGCACCCCTCGAACTAGGGGCAAAAATGTCAGATATGCTCAAAAAGCCGAAGATGGATCCTTCAGTAAATCGATACAACAGCCACTCTCTTGGATACGGATGGCTTCAAAACCCTAAAACCATTTGGTATGGACTTGTTACACTTTTACCCTTTGAGAGGCTCGCTGGGCCGAAAACCCGGAAGGGCGACCCAGGCAAAAGTTAGAGCAAGAGAAAAGTACAAAAAAAAAAAAGAAAAAAAAATGCAAAAGAAAAAAGAAAAAGAAAAAAAAAGAGAAGAAAAAAGAATGAAAAGGTACAAAAATGAAAAAAAAAGAAAAAAAGAACAAAGCTTGCAAGGTCGAAAACCCACAACGGGCGCCTTGGCAAAAGTTAGAGCCTAAAAAAGGAGAGGATAATACCTGAGTGCACCTTACTCGGAACTACGTAAGGCTAGATTCCCATGTTTGGGATACGTAGGCAACTTCATTCTAAAGTCCAGCCACAAACACCTCTAAAATCGATTGTGTCCATGTGATGGTTCTAGTCATCCTTGTCTTTTCTGTATCCGGGAGTTCGGTCGCAATCATCGCTCTGAGGACTGATTACAATGCACTACGGTGCCATTCAGACAAGGGGCAACTTTCCGTTGCCATTCAATGCACCGTGGTGCCATTCAGACAAGAGGCAACTTTCCGTTGCCATTCAATGCACCGTGGTGTCATTCAAACAAGGAGCAACTTTCCGTTGCCATTCGATGCGCTGCGGTGCCATTCAAACAAGGGGCAACTTTCCGTTACCACGCAGCTCTCTTCGAGCAAGGGGGCAATTTTCCTCTAAATCTGAGGTTGTGCGTCTCAGGAGTAGGTTCCGTGCTTGTTAAGCATTGGCCGTTTGCAAAAACAATTTTTGAGAATTTTTACTGAGGTTGACTGACCCGTCGAAAATTATTCCATCTTTTCCAAAACTGGACCATTTCTTGGACCCAAAAAAGGAAAATTTTCAGTGCTCATAGCCTGACTTGCATGATTTCAAATCAAAAATCGAACAAGTGTGTTAATCTAACTCTCATGTTGGTCAAAATTGTTTTAGTAGAAAACAAAAACAAAAAATGGTCAAAATAATGAACTAGGGGCACAGTTGAGTCAGGCTTCCTATCTTTCCCCCGTTGTCAGTGCATCTGCCAGAAAGGGCACTCTACCTGCCAGAAAAGGGCACAACTAAAGTCAACAACAAAGGGCTGAAAGCTCTCTCATCCTCCAAGCAACGAGGTATCAAGACAAGTGCGAAGCACGAACGGGAATGGATCAAGATATTCCACTCCTTTGTTTGGACAAATCTAATCACGTCCAAACTCCCCAGTAAAAGCATCGTCAACCAATGTCGATTGTAGATCTGCTGCACATCCAGCCGCATCACAACCCCTCTGTGGGAGAAAGTTCACTGTTGTGAGCAGAAGAAGAGAATCTAGCAGATGAAAAATGAGAGATTAAAGAATAGAGAGATGTACGCTGAGAGAAAAAGTGAGGAGAAGGGCTTTTTTAGAAAAATAGAGCTTGAGGGCCGAGTGATGTGAGGATCACAAATGAGAAAAGGGTGGGAAACAATACCCGATGAAACAGGCTCCCTGTGCACGTCTGTGTGTCGTGTCTTTTGTTTTGTCTCGATTCTTGTCTTGAGTCGTTCTGAGCTTATCTCGAGGTGTTTAGGTTGTTTACCTTTTGTTTTTCGTTGTTGAGTCTTTTTCACTGTGTTCAGTCGCAGGCTCAATACCCGATTAAGAACTCATTTCTTAATTTCAAAAATAAAATCGTTTTGTGCTCAAAGTGCTGTGCCATTCTTCACATTTATGAAAAACAAGAATTTGTTCTTTCTTAAAAACCGCAGGGTTCAACCCAGGTCATCCAAGAACAGTAAAACAAGGACCTATTTGAAGCTATATGGGTTCCAGACTACGAAGCAAAAGAAAAGAAGAAAAATCGAAGCATCTGATTGTGTTTCACCTTCAGCAAATTCCATGATTGTACTCCGGGTGTACCTCTTCAGGCCTTGTCAGTGCTCCGAAGAATGAGTGTGCCTCTACTCCAAGCTTAAGCCTGCTTCAAGTCAGAATGGCAATTAAAGCAGCAGCAGATGTTATCTCTCGCCAATATAAACAGGGTGTCCCCTTTTCAGGCAGAGTGTGTTACAAACCCTCTGAGAGGTAAATTGGAGGTCACGTTTGTATTTGGTCTCGTTAAGGCTTGTATTTCCTTATTCGGCATTTTGTTTCAAACGCGCTTTTGAAGTTGCACATTCATCGCATCGTCACGCACACCATTCGTTGCATTGTTATGCACATCTATCTAGCATTGTTATGCACCGTTACACCTGCATTGTTATGCACATTATATTTGCATTGTCATGCACCTTTTCACTTGCATTGTTTTGCATGCTCTTTTATTCGGAAACACTGGGATACGTCCTTATGTTTTTCCCTTCTCATTCTGAAACACTGGGATACGTCCCTATGTTTCTCATTCCTTCCGAAACACCGGGATACGTCCCTATGCTTTTCTTTCTTTCCGAAACTCCGGGATATGTCCCTATGTTTCTCTTCTTTCTGAAACTTCGGGATACGTCCCTATGTTTCTCTTTCCTTCCGAAACTTTGGGATACGTCCCTATGTTTCTTCTTCTTTTTCCGAAACACCGGGATACGTCCCTACGTTTCTTATACATTTCTGAAACACCAGGATACGTCCCTACGTTTCTTTACCTTTCTGAAACACCGGGATACGTCCCTATGTTTCTCCCTTCTTTCGAAACAACGGGATACGTCCCTACGTTTCTCTTTCTCCTTCTTTTGAAACACCGGGATACGTCCCTATGTTTCTCCATTCTTTCGAAACACCAGGATACGTCCCTACGTTTCTCTTTCTCCTTCTTTCGAAACAACGGGATACGTCCCTACGTTTCTCTTTCTCCTTCTTTTGAAACGCCAGGATACGTCCCTATGTTTCTCCATTCTTTTGAAACACCGGGATACGTCCCTACGTTTCTTTTTCTCCTTCTTTTGAAACACCGGGATACGTCCCTACGTTTCTCTTTCTCCTTCTTTTGAAACACCGGGATACGTCCCTACGTTTCTCTCCATTTTGAAACACCGGGATACATCCCTATGTTTCTCCTACCTTTTCTGAAGCACCGGGATGCGTTCCTATATTTCTCTCTTTCCGAAACACCGGGATATGTCCCTATGTTTCTCCCTCTTTGGTTAAGAGCATTTGGAATACGTTCTGGTGCTTGAACCACTCTGGAACACTAGGATACGTCCCTATGCTTTTCTTTCTTTCCGAAACTCTGGGATACGTCCCTATGTTTCTCATTCCTTCCGAAACACTGGGATACGTCCCTACACTTCTTCTCTCTTTTCGAAACGCCGGGATATGTCCCTACGTTTCTTCTCTCTTTCAGAACACCGGGATACGTCCCCATGTTTCTTCTCCATTCCGAAACAACGGGATACGTCCCTATGTTTCTCATTCCTTTCGGAAAACACTGGGATACGTCCTTATGTTTTCCCTCCTTGTTCTGAAACGCCGGGATACGTCCCTATGTTTCTTCTCTTTTTTCGAAACACCGGGATACGTCCTTATGTTTCTCCCTACGTTACTTCTTTCCGAAACTCCGGGATACGTCCCTATGTTTCTCTACCTCTCTGAAACACCGGGATATGTCCCTAACCTTTGGGATACGTCCCTAACCTTTGGGATACGTCCCTAATCTTTGGGATACGTCCCTAATCCTTGGGATACGTCCCTAATCTTCGGGATACGTCCCTAACCTTCGGGATACGTCCCTAATCTTTGGGATACGTCCCTAATCTTTGGGATACGTCCTAATCCTTGGGATACGTCCCTAATCTTTGGGATACGTCCCTAACCTTTGGGATACATCCCTAATCTTTGGGATACGTCCCTAATCCTTGGGATACGTCCCTAACCTTTGGGATACGTCCCTAATCTTTGGGATACGTCCCTAATCCTTGGGATACGTCCCTAACCTTTGGGATACGTCCCTAATCTTTGGGATACGTCCCTAACCTTTGGGATACGTCCCTAACCTTTGGGATACGTCCCTAATCCTTGGGATACGTCCCTAATCCTTGGGATACGTCCCTAACCTTTGGGATACGTCCCTATGTTTCTCTCTCTTTGGTTAAGAGCATTTGGAATACGTCCCAATGCTTATACCTTTCCGAAACACCGGGATACGTCCCTATGTTTCTTGCATGATTATTAGTTATGTCCGGCTCTGTGCATTGTCTTGCATTTTGCCCCTGCCTTCGGGCGCATATCTTGTTTGTCTTGCATGTTTGTCTGAGTCTTCGGCCTTGTCAAAAATGGGTCGTCTTTAGGCTTTGACATTCACTCCCGTCATTGTTATGACTTTCGAGTTCTGTCAAAGAGGGGCAACTGTAGACACCCCATTTTTGACCGTCCTCAAGACTTGGACGTCACCATTTGAACACTCGGTGATTATCCGTGTTTGTGTTCGTTTGGAGTTCCTGGAGGTCTCGGCTCGTGCGCCCTGCCTCAGGATCTCCGAACTCAACCGTTTAGTGTTTGGTTTCACACCAAACACTTGTGTTTTGCCTTGGAAGGGCAGGGAATGCCTTGTGAGGCATCCCCACTCACCACCGGCAGTGGCTAGAGGCCACCGGCTAGTTTTTGCTGCCACCGGCAATATGCCGGCACTATTTGTTGCCGGTCAGCACTATTTTCTGCCGGTCGGCACTCTTTTTTGCCAAAATGGCATTTTTGGCCGGCCGATTACTGTGCATCTACTTTTGCAGATATTTTAAGACAGCTGTCTTGCTCTTTACTCCCCTCCATACACGTGTATGGAGGGATCTCCCTCTTGGAAGCTTGTCTTGTAAGCTTTACAAGACAATAAGCTTCTATAAAGAGAAGCTTTGTCTCTTGGCTTAGGAGGTTAGACACTTGAGATATTTTAGAGAGCTTAGACAACCATTTTTTAGGGTTTTGAGTTCTAGGGTTAGGGTTTGATACACATTATCTCTCTCTTTTTCCCTCTTGTGTGTGTTTTAGTACTCTTGTGTCTTACTATTGCACACAAACACCTAGTGTTTCACCTTCCTTTAGCTACTGAGGTTCTAAGGGACTGGTTTTGGTGTTTTGGTGTTGGATTCAAGCTAAGGAGGGCCATTGTAGCACCATTGTTGAAGAGGTCTTCAAGGGTAAGAATCTTACCCCTTTTTACCCCTTTTTTGCATTGTATTTTTACCTACCTTAAATTCGTTTTTCAGCTTGGTGTATAATACAAAAAAGTTCTGTTTTTTAGTCCGTTTGATTGTTTATTAAGAGTGCTTTTTTGTTTGAGGGTGCTTGACCCCTCTTAGGCCTTGAAAGGCCCCATTTTGAGCCATTTTGAGCAAGTTTTGAGACTTTGGTGTTTGGGCCTCTTCACCACTGAAATCTTGAGGGATTTCAGTGGTGGATATGGTGCCTTGAAGTCTCCAAAAGGAGGGGGCCACCCCCTCTCCTTGTTGTCCTTGAAAAGGACCATTTTGGCCTCTTGAGAGAGCATCATGTTAAAGTGTGTATTGACCATGTCTTGGCTGCTTTTTGTGCTTAATATGTCATATTATGCCTCTGTTTTTACTTGGTTTTGGTACACCATGCATGCTTAGCATACCTACCATGTAATGCCATGTTATTGCCTCAATGTGCCTTAGGTTGTTAGCCCTTGTTGGAGCATGTTTTAGGCTTAGTCTTGTGAAGCTTTTGTGCATATTTTTCCATGTTTTAGGTCTGTCCATGGTTGTTTGGGTCGGATTTGGCATGCATCATATAGCCCCTTTGCATTCCGGCTTGTTGGCCTTAAGTCTATGAGTGTATAACATGACATTTTTGCATTGATTTGGTGTTTTGGAATCATCCACCATGTCATTTCAGTCCTATTTGCATGCCTATATGTTTACCTTGGATGCATCTTTAATGCCTTATAAGCTTGTGTAGCAATGCTCCTTGTTTTGGCACTTATGCATGCCTTTGAATTTAAGTCATTTGGATGCCATCTAAGTGGTCTTTTGGGCTTCATTTTATGTGCTAAAATTCTGCTTTTAGTCATTTAGTTCATGCCATGTTTGGTCTTGCTAAGTGTAGTTTAATACTCCATTGGCTTGCTTCAAGTACTTGGACCATTTGCATGCTAATGTTTAGCCTATCTTGTTGCTTGGTTTGACATCATCCTAACATGATTTACAATGCTTACCTTGCATGCTGTTTGTCCATGATATCCTTCTTTCAAATGTGTTTGAGAGTTGTCCAATTTATGCCTAAGTGTTGGCCTTTCAACATGTGCATGTGTGCATGTGTATTTGGTCCCTCATTATAGCACTTTGGCCCTTGTTTTAGGCCTATTTAGAGCTGCCTAAATCATGTTTTAGACCACCTTTTCATTGGTTGGTTTTGCCTCATGTTTGCTTGTATGCTTGCATAAGTGCCTTGCCATGCCATGTTGCATCTTTAGCTTGCATGCCTAGGTTGCATTACATCTTGCATGCATGCCTTGTTCCTTGACTTGATGATAGGAATTGGGCCTTAGTTTGTTTGATTGGTTTGCATTTCATTTGACATGAAAGTTGCATACTTGATTCCTTGGACCATCATGCATGGAAATGCATGATTGGTGGTCCGAGAATCGAGGCACATGCCCCTTTGAGTCATCACCATGATAAGGGACATGGTTGGAGCATATATGCCTTGAATTGTGCTGCCATGATTTGTCTTGCCCTCTGTTGCTGTGAGTTGCAGGTTCTGCGGACTTTCTTTGCCGACCGGCAGTATATATTGCCGACCGGCAGTAAATTACCAGCCGATAGCTTTGTTTTGTGCTGGTGACAACACCACACTGCCGGTGGCAATTCTATTCAGCCGGTGGTGATCCCCATTGTCCAAGGAAGCAGTCCTGAGGTTTTGGTAGCCTCTAGAGGAGCAGAGGAAGGAAAACAGAGGCAGCCTATGCATGGCGGTGCATTTCCGAGCAGGACCGAGCGCGCATTGCATCTGGCTCTCCTCCCGAGGCGGTTTACTGCTTTTCCTAGATTAGTTAATTTGTTAATTAATTAATTAATTTGTAATATTTAATTAGCTTGTGTAGTTAATTAATTTGTAATATTTATTTGGTCCCTCCGAGTGAGGGCAAATCTGTAATAAGTGTGTGTGAGTGGTGTGTATGTCTTCCAATCCCCACTTCTTTCTTCCCTTTTACTTACTTGCTTTGATGGTTATTATTAGGGCATCTTTAAAATTAGCATACCTTATGCTATGCATGCGTGCATTCATGCATTTGTATTGCATGCACTAGGCTCGGTACATCACGCTAACTGCATTTGTACTTCAATTCCAAATTGAATACGTGCATCAATTGATCGCATTTCACATGCCATGTTTAGGATTAGCCGAGCCTATCTAGTTGCATCCTGTATGTGTTGCATTAGTCAAATTGACATGAACTAGGACATGCATGTTTGCTAACTAGTTTATTGTTTTGGCACGGAGTACGATGTAAGTATTTTCCTGCTTTAGCATCTCGCATGCATGTGAATGCTATCATGACAGTATGTTTACCATGTGGCTAGATGCTTACGTGATAAACTGTTTGGATGCCCGTGGGTGGAGGTTGGATTGTTTGAGTTGGAAAAACTCGTTGAAATCCGTATTTTAGCCTACTTGTGAGTAGCAAATGCCAAAGTGCTTTTCAAAACCGAACGGATATGCAATGCTTATTTCCAAATTAGGCAATCTAGTCTATACTTGTTTGCTGTGCGCATAACATAGTAATGCTAGGCTAATAATTGGTATAAGAACACATAAAGTTTTCAAAATCAGATATCACGGTTAGTAGAGGCCGGTCTTCAAACTGGGCGAAAGGGGGTGCTCATAGCTGACCTTCCCCGATCGTACCCAAGCTCCCGAGCCGAGACAACTCCGGTGATGACGGACATGTGGCCTTCGGCACCGAGTCAGGGCTTCCTAAATTTCCCCATTTTAAAATATTTAGGTGGCGACTCTGTATCTGGCAGAGCAGTCCATGTTTGGCACTACTTTTTTCAAAAATCTATTTCTCAAAACGATTTGCCAGATTTGGACTCTTTGGTTCAGATTAAGAACCGCGACAACAAAAATCGAGTCCGAACTGTAGTAGCGAAGGCCCCTCGCGGGACGCGTCTACAGTAGGACCCCTAGAGCTTTTGAGAAAGGCATATAAAGTGGGGTAAAAGCGCTCTTGCCACAGGGTGGATATTTGGCTATTTGTGAGCTGGTTCCGGATGCACCGATGAATGGGGTGGCTGTTTTTGATGTGGTTGTGGTGACCATTCCAACTTCAGAAGATCTTGCAGTTGCATCACCACTGGCGGTCGCATTCGAACTACGTGTATAACCTTTCTTGGGTGACTCCCTTTCATGACCAATCAAACCTTGTTTCATTACGTCTTCAATCTGTACCCCAATCTCGTGTAAATCTGCAAAGGTGGGGAGGGGTAAGACGATCATTTTCCGTATCAGGTTAGGCTGCAGGTTGCGCACAACCATCCTTATCTGATCTTTCTCGACCGGCCTAGTGGTCATTGTAAAAGCTTTGGCCCTCCAACGGGTTACAAAGTCAGAGAAGCCCTCTTTCAGCTCTTATCTGGTTGTCTCGAGATCACGAGTCGTGACCTTGATTTGCGTGTTGTATGAATATTGGGTGACAATGGCCTCGGCCATCTCTTCCCAACTTCTCTTCACTGAGTCCTCCAACTTAGCGTACCCGATGGCCGCAACACCCGATAAGGTCCAACCAAAAAGGGAAAGTTTCTGTAGTTTGGAGAGGCCCATTGACCGTAAGATATCCGAGAACAACCGCAAATGTAGCATAGGATCTCTAGAACCGTCAAAACGATCTATATGAGGCATCTTGAACCGATCCGGCAAAGTCCCCACCGAGTCGGTATAACCATCATCTATGTCTAGAATGGAATTAACGCCCTGAGCTCTTTTAAACAGCTTTTCTAGCTTACTCACTTTCATCGCTATTGGATCCACCTCAATGTCAGATGGTGCGTCCACTGGATTAGCCAGTGCTTTGGACAGCTGAGGTAGGATTGGGGGTGGAACTGGCCCAGTTGAGACGTTCGTATTTTCCTGGACGTGAGCCGCCCCCCCAGGCGTTGGAACCATAGGTCGGGGTGGGGGTAGATGTGAAGCAGACGCTCCGGCTTGTTGGGGTTGCTGCTGCTGCTGAAGTCTAGTAATTAGGTCTGCCTGTTGAGCCACAACCTCTGCCTAACGTGTAGTAACCTCCGCCTGGCGGGCAGCATCTCACTGCATGGCCTGCATGGTCTCTTAGAGTTGGCACATCATATCCTCCATGCTGACTGTAAACGCTGATCAGACTGAACCGGTGTGTGTCCTCTCTCTGAGGTAGAAGCAAATATCTTAGCCCAACTGCGCACAGGTGAGGTGGATAAGGCCGCTGATCTGGTAACTGCTGTACTGATGATCTGTGCCTGACTGGCCCTTCTTTACCTTACCACTAGCGAAGGAAACACTGGTTGCCCTTGAACTGACTCACTAACCTGACAAAGTCTATCAACACAAGTCTGGTGTACCCAGGGGAGATCAAAGCCTTCTGAAGCTATGGTTCCAGGACTACCTAGCAAAAGAGAAAACAGACAGCACCTCGGCCTGATTTCACCGAAACAGATATGAGCGTAGCAGAATGACTGTGCTCTCTACTGAATTTTGCCCAAAATTTTGCCCGTAAACTGATACCCTCAAGCCGATACTCAAACTTGTAACTAATACATACATCCCTGTAGAGACACACTCTGACAGAACATAGCAGGCAAGTGAGAGCCAAAACACCCCTATGGTGGGGTAAGGTTTCCCTGTCCTATCTTGTCACGAGCTAGGGTTTCACTATGCACGCATGTGGTTTCAAACAACCTACATTTGGGTAAGCAACCTATCCTAGGTTGGAACAGTCTCTATGGCTTCCGATATGCACTAGGTCGAATGGTCAAATAGGGTGCCTTGGCAAAAACTGAGGTTTGTGTTCCCATCGTGGCAGAGCTCGTAACTGGTCAGCCTTGTGGCACGTTTTTCCAAGCAAGCCTCAGGTAAACCATTCAGGAATAACATATGGCAAACACGGTCACTTAGGCGCACCAATGCAAATGCAATGCAAAGAAACACATAAGTGTAAACAAAACAACATATCATGATGTTCGAGTCAAGTTCTCTAAATCCCCAACCGAGTCGCCAGAAACTGTAGACCGCCTGAACTCGCTCCGCGCGCCCCCCTTTTGGAGAGGGCGCGAATGGTGTTCTTAGCTACTACAGCTCTGACTCCTGTCACGGTTCTGAATCTAATCTCACAAAGTGCAATGTAAGACTGATAAATCACCAAAGAGTCCAAATCCGGCAAATCATTTTGGAAAATCGATTTTAATCAAAAAGCGCCAAACATGGACTGCTTTACCAGATTTCAAAGTCGCCACCTAAATATTTTGTTTTGGGAAATTTAGGAAACCTTGACTCATGCCTAAGGCCACGTGTCTGTCATCACCAAAGTTTCCTCGGCTCGGGAACTTGGGTACGAGAGGGGAAGGTCATGAAATGAGCACCTCCGCTCGCCCGATCAAAGGACCGGCCTCTACTAAACATGATATGTTGTTTTATAAACCTCATGTGTTCTTATCCGGATTATTAGCTAACTTGCTATATGATGTGCACAACATACAAGTATAGACTCAATCACTTAATTTGGAACAAACATCTCATGTTTGTTTTTTCGAAAATGGTCTAAAGATACTACTCGCAAGTAGGCTAAAATGCGGATTTGCCACCCTCAAGTGGGCTTAAAACAACATTTGATGAATTGTTCCATTTCAAGCAATAAAGCCTCCATCCACAGGCATTCATGCAGTTAAGCACATAGCCTCATGGCAAGCATGCTAACATGGCAACACCCACACTCATGCAAGGATGCTAAAGCGAAAACACTTACAGTGTACTCCAAGCCAAAACAAAAGCTAGTTAGAAATATGCATGATCCTAACTATAAAAGATGCCTAATGCAACACATGCAACAATGCAACCAAATAGGCTCGGCTATCTAAGATGGCATATGGATGCAGCACTTGATAACATGCTTTGAAACAAGTATTCAAGTAAGTGTATTGAAATACAATGCAGTTTGAATGATGCGCCAAGCCCAATGCATGCAAAATGAATAAATGATGCACACATGCAAAGCTTAAGTATGCTAATTGAAATATGCCCTAAACTAACCATCAAAAGTTGATAAGTAAAAGGGAGAAAGACGTGGGGTTGGAAGACATTCACACACACACGCATGCACACTTATTACAACATTATGCCCTCTCGACGGAGGGTCCAAATAAAAGCTAAGCTATTCTAAGCTAAGATACTTAACTAATCTAATAATCTAATTAGAATAATTATTATACAACCAAATTGAATAACTAGCAGACAGTAAGCTAATTATTACAACACTTTAACTTATTAACAAAGTAATTCACAAAACCAACTAACCGTACAAAATATCTAAGTTAGACTGGCTCAGCTCTTCCTTGATCAATGAAGGATGCATGCTCTCGGTTGCCGCCTCGAAAAGCTCTTCGGTTTGCTCTTTACAGGCTCTGCTTGCAGGGTGTCTTCCAGTGTTTACTGCTGAAACTTACCAAGACAGTGCTGGGGAGTGCACAAATGGCCTACCGGCCATTAATAGTTGCTACCGACCCCCCTGCCGGCCAAGGATGCACACTACCGGCCACAGATGAAGAGGTACCGGCCAACAATGAGAGGGTGCCAGCCACTGGTGTGCTGTGACACCAAGCTGCAATAGAGCACAAAACAGAGAAAATTGAGGGTCTCCCAAGAACATGTACGTACTATACCCCTCCATGTCATCTCAAAACATCAAGGGAGAGGCATCATTAGATCCAAAACCATCAATCAAGCATCTCGATGCATGATGGCCAAAGATCCAACATGTACAAATTCAATATATGCATGACAAACAAGACACTTAGACCATCTCCTCATCATGAGAGATCAAAGGCAATGGAGACCAAGGGAGATTGGCTCACTTCATCACTTCAAGTATGAAATGAACTAATCCACATTGTGTTCAACACAACATCCGATTGAACACAATGCAAAGCAAGTAACATATGTAATGCATGCCCAAATGCCAAATACATTAAGCTAATAAAGAGCATCACTCAAGAGGCATGCAATATCAATCTCAAATGAATAAACCAGCCACGGACAGACCTCATGCATGCCAAAACAATGGCAAAAGCCTGCTGGAATGGAAGCTCAAAATGCTAGAAGAACATGTACGCATGTTTGCCTATGAGCAAGGCATGATACACAACCCTCAAAAGCTATGAAGAAGTGAAGTATATGAGAGTGTGACTACACTATATGCACTGAAATTACTTGCTAAATGGTGCCATACCATGCAAACATCACATGCATAACATGATAAAGGCCTCAAAACTCAAAGTTAGTCAAGGCCCTTTACACTACAACCATACTAAGCAATGCTCAAATGACCTTGACCATTCAAAACAGACCTAAGGCAGGTCGAAATGGTAGCAAAAACATGCTAGACTTGCAGCATAGACGGCAAGAAAGATAGGCTCATGTATTGGCTCGCAAACAAAGCATAATGCTTAACTTTTCAAAAGCATTGAAAGAGTGATTTAAGTGGAAGTATGGCAAAGATATATGCTCTAAAATTACCTACCAAATGATTCCATATCATGCACACATCACAAATAAGGCATGCTCGGTGTCTCAAAACACAAGACTAACAAAGCCATTTGCACTATAGCCCTACAAGGCAAGCCATACATGACCAAGACCACTTAAAATAGACCTCAAGCATGTGAAATCAGTGGCAAAAATTTGCTGGAGCAAAGCTAACACATGCTAGAATGATGAACAAAAGCATGAAGCATGTTAGGCCACCAAGCATGATTGCACTACAAGTACCGAAAGCATGCAAGAGGTGACCAAATCAGCCAAAAAAAGAGTTATGGAATGGAAAATAATGGCTAAAAACATGCTTGAACTAAGCAAATTCAAGGCACAAAGACATGCTACTTTGCAAGGCTACAAGTAGGATTACACTACAAGTACAAGAAGCATGCAAGAGGTGACCAAATTAGCCTAAAACAGAGTTATGGAAGGTCTAAAAAGTCACAAAAAAGTGCTTGAACAAAGCCACAAAGAAGTAGAAACACATGCTCATTTGGTGGGCCATCAAGACGAGCAAACAAGACAAGAGGAGGGGGGACCACCCCCTCCTATTTTGAGACCTCAAAATAGGGTTTTTACCACTAGAAATTCTCTGGATTTTAGTAGTTAAAAGGCCATGAAAAGTTGTTTTGAAAGGCCTTGAAAGATAGCTCAAAAGGCTTTACAAGCCAAGGAGCAAAATGGAGAGACAACCCCCTAGCCAAACAAGGCTTAAACCACCATTTTAGAACCTCAAAATCACAGTTTTTTATGGTTCAAAGCCAGCCCAAAAATAGTCCAAAACAATGGAAAAGGGATGGTGAAGCAAGTGTGAAAGACAAGCTTAAAGGGTGAAAGTTTTACCTCTTTGAGGGATGCAGACTTTGGGGCACAAAACCAAATCAAAACCTCCTTAATGAGCTCCAAGAGGACCTTGTAGCCCTCAGCCCAATGATCAAGAACTCTTGTTAAGGGTTGATAGGTTGAAGATGATTGTATGCAAGCCTTCAAGCACAAATGCCAAAGAGAGAGTGAAATCTAGAGAGAATATTGAAGAGAGAGAGGCTCTCAAACTTCTTCCTCAATTGTTCTTCAATGTTCTCACCATTGAATATGAGATATAAGGCTCTCATATATAGCAAAATATCAATCTTTGGTTAAAATATCTCCAAAAGAGACAGCTAGAACAAGCAGGAGCAAAATATTTGTCCAAAACTGCTTTTTGCCATCTGTGGCCGGCACTGTACCACTGTTGGCCGGCACATTACCATTGTTGGCTGGAAGCACACTCTCTTGGATGGCAGGGGGCGCATTGGCTATTCATGGCTGGCACATGGACCAAAAATCCCATTCATTGTCATAAACTTCCATCTCTGGTTGGACAGAAAAATCTGCTTTTTGGGCCAGATTTTGACTGGAGATGTCGCCTTTACTCGGACTTCTTTCCAGGTCATTCTTGAGCCTAAATTGTAGCCCTAGAAGGCTTCTTTCCAATGGTGAAAACCTCACCTCAAAATGCCAACTGTGCAGAAAGTTATGCTCATTTGAGTGAAGACTGCTCAGTTTCGATCCTACCAGGATTCATGCCGAACTGCTTCTCCAACTTGTTTTCTTCTCTCCTCTCCTCTTTTCTTCAGCTCCAAACCCCTAAACAAGGTGTTTTAAAGATTTTCAAAAGAGTTCATCTCTCCTTCATTCATTTCCACTTTGTCCTTCCTCAGTTTACCGAAAAGCGCGACATTTAACAAAATGTGAGCGTCGGAACATCGCAGAAGAATTTTCAAAAATATTTTGAAAGAGAGGGTTTCAAGGCCTCAAAATCATTTGATAAAGATAGTTTTGGTTTAAAAAGGGATATGACGTTGGGATTTGACTCTCTCCTTGCCAAAGAAATCGATCCTTTTCACTGCACATCTTTATCACCGAGTAAACCGTTAGTAGCGCTCAAGTCTTAAGGTCGGTAAAAAATGGGGTGTCTACACCTTGGACTTTGTGGCCCTTGAGGGCATTTATTTATTTTGACTGGATGTCTTACATGCTATAGATTTATATTCCGAAGTCATTGAATGTATATCTGCATGTGGGACTATTTTGTAAACACCTTATAAGCATGTATTCAAGTGTTAGAGAATTATATCTGTTATCATAAAGAGCGGTGGCTGATATACTTTTGTTGTGTGGTTTCTTGAGGCATTACAACTTGGTATCAGAGCTATCGGGTTTGAATACTTGGGGCTCAAGGGAAATGGTTGTTTTGCCACAATGGGTTCGTTTCGCTTGATTAGGAAGTGTTGCATATTTTGTGGCTATGTGATAACATGTTTATATGACTAGATGGGTATGGGGTTGGACTTTTGGGATGTGATTCGAGCCTATTAAATTCCTTGAGGCCTTATTAGAAGGGTACTTGATCAATACCCATTCTACTAAGAATTCTTGGTATTTCGTGGGACGAATTTCTTTGTAAAGGAATAATCTGTATATGTTTATGTGACTAAGTGTGTCACGACCCAAACCCGCCCCTATAGGTTTAGCGTCGTAACCGACCAGTAATCCATAGATTACCTACGGCCTCAAAAAAAAAATTTCAAAATTATTTTATTTTATCGGGGCCTGAAGCGAAAGCAAAACAAAAATGATGACTTCCATCAAGCTGTGCGTACATGATCAACTTTAGTAATTAAAACATTCTCAACACAATTTCATATATACATGTACAAAGACATATTTTATATCATATCTCACACACTACGTGAAGGACTTCTAACCAAGTACAAAGATTATCCCAAGCTTGACAAAACAACACAATACAAAGCCTCTACATAGAGGCACTCTTAGGTGGCTTGACAAAGAGGCAGACTCCTGGGCAAACTCTAATGTTGATCCTCTAATTGCTCACCTACACCTATATATTTATATATATATATAAATAACGAGTAAGCTAACGCCCGGTGAATAATACCAAAGTAAAGAGGTTATATGAATGAGATCTGTAATTAAGTAAATTACATTAATATATATTACAGGTAAATCAAAATCAAAACGGTCTCAAGTCCAATCTATCATGCTCAAGGTGTATCGGAGGGGCAAAACAACCTCGGGTCCAAAATACTTGTCCAATTTTATTACAGAATGACCTCGGGCCCAATCATAATACAGAACGACCTCAGGTCCATCATTTCCATATTCATATCTGTGCGTATGATTATACTGAATGACCTCAGGTCCATCATTACAATATTCATATCTATGCGCATGTTTATACTGAACGACCTTAGGTCCAATACTCATTCATAGACCAACCTTAGGTCTAATGGATCCATGTACCAAGGACCACCGGTCCTTCATATCATGTTACAAACCGACCTTGGGTCCACCATTCTTATATTCATAATTATGCACATATGATCGAGATCACATCCATACTCATATTCAAAACGACCTTTGGTCCAATCAATTCTTTATTCAAAACGACCTTTGGTCCAATTTATATATAAGATGACCTTTAGTCTATCTTGCTAAGCATTCCAAATGGCCTTAGGCCCAATCTGTATCCTCATCAAACATGCCAAACGGCCTTAGGCCCATTTTCTACTCATATATAAATCCCTTCACATACTTTGTTACGAATCAAGCGAATAGAATACTCATGCATAGTACAAATTCATAGAGTCAGAAATTTACCATGTAGGTAACATTTAGAAAACAATGCATACATAAAAATATCTTTACTAAGATATTACTCACAATGCTCTGGTGCTTGATTTGTCCTTGCGATTGACCCTTGTGATGAATTTTCCATAATTTTTAGCTTGAATTTTGATATCCTACAAAACCCTCTTCCTTTCTTCTTCTTCCTTGGGTTGAAAACTCTCTCTCTCTCTCTCTCTCTCTCTCTCTCTCTCTCTCTCTCTCTCTTTCCCCACGATTTGCTCCCCGCAGAACACCCAAAATGGGTCTTGATTCAAATCCTTCAACACATACACACATGCACACCTCTCTTGTTGACACATATTACACACATGCACCTTGATTCAAGCTTCCAGCACAACACCTATACACACACAAATTTGGTTTTTCAGTACACCCACCAGATTTTCTCTGCACACCCAGATTTCTCTGCACACACACATACTTCTCTGCCCACACCCACTTATATTCTCAAATTATAAATCATTCTACAATTAAATTTATGGTTAAGATTAATTTAATTAAATTACTCTTATTCTTAATAAATATTGATTAGCACATAACTTAATTAATCATACTAATCACAACCCACATAATTTAATTAATCTAATTGACTTCCATTAGAGCCCAATTAATTATATTTAATTTTTCTCAATCTGAACTAGATTTTTAATCAAGCTCCCAAAAGGCTCCAAATATCAAATTGAACTTATCACTATCCTCAATTTAACTTCCTTAAATCATTTGCGCCTTCAATTTATGATCAGACTCAAAATTTCCGTCAATAAATTGCATATTCAAATTAGATACCTCATAAATAGATTTAATCCATAATAATCACAATTTCTCAAACCTTGTAACGTAATTAATTCAATTAACTCTAATTTGGACCCAATTAATCCAATCTCAATTTTACAAATCTAAATCGAATATTAATTAAACTCCCATATGGTCCGATACTCGAAATTGAAATAACTCAATTTCCCAATTATACTTTCTTGAACCATTCAGGCTTTTCAATTTTAAATTCCAAAATAAATCCTTATTAAAATCAAATACGAATCAAACTCCAAAATTCTCAAAAATTCCAAATTCTCATAAACTTCAAAATTAGAATCCAATTCTCCTTAATTAATTAGACATAAAATCACAATATAACTCACATAATTAAACATACAAATTCATATCAAACACATAATCACATGCATAATTAAGTACAGTATGGATTGGGTCATCACATTCTTCCCTCATTTAGGAAGTTTGGTCCTCCAAACTTAAATCACTCATACCGCAATTGAATCATATAGTTTTGTCTCCTTTCATTTTTGTTCTCTAGTAACTTCCTCATCACTAAAATCTCATCACAAAAGTTTAACTCATCATCATTTATTTAAAGATTGCTAACCCAAATTGGCGTAGTCACCAGAAATTATCCTGTAATATAAGGGTGAACCTCATAGTTAGCTTCATAACATCAAAACATAAAACTCGTTATTCATGAAACTCTTATATTTCTGTTTAGCTATTCACGTATCTGCAAATAATTCACATACTTCCCAAATAATCAAGGGTCAATCTCAAATAATACCCGTGACTATATTTCCTTGTTTCAAATGAATTCAAAATATTTTATCATTGACATTCACATACTTTAATTCCTTGATTCGATGGCCAGTGAACAATAACGAAGTAAAAGTTTTAATGGATGATGTCCATAACATATTCAGAATTCAAATTTTGAATCCCTTATCAAATTAGAACATAGTCATGCTTGTATTTGTAACAGAAACAGAGTCATATTCATATTCAAATTCAAATCAAGCGTGGTATTTCCTTTATCATTACATATCACATTGGTCATGTATATCAAATCATCAAGTTCCATAATGGAACCTCCAGTACTGGGTATCATATAACATACGTAGGCCACGGTATTGTTTCCCCCGGGTGAAGGCCTCATGGCCATAAGTCATAGTATTATCTCCCCTAGGTGAGGGCCTTTGCTAAGGATACCACAAATACATTTCAAAAATTGGATATTTATACATTATTCACAAAATAGCATTTCATAGACCAAATGTCTTATCACTCTGAAATCACTTTTATTCAAATATAGCAATACGAGGTTGTTACTCATAGATAGTGATTCATAATTCATATTTCATATATAGCAAGGGATTGATGCCAACCATGTTCATGACCCGACTCTTTCGTTTCAAATAAATAACAACATTTTATTGCGAATAGCCATTTGAAGTCTTCGGATTAGATTATGTATTTGATACAACATTGATAACTAATCTGAATTCTTGGTCCACAAATGTTTTGACCATAATGATTGGGATATTTGCTCCCATGCAATTCATGATTCATCTAGTCAAAGATATTTAATCTCGGAAGTCAAAGACAACTCACTTAGGTGTATGATTAACTTTCACTTAATAGATAGAAGGTCCATTCCATTCACATTCATCGGGGTTTTGGGTTATATTCATGGCACAACATTCCCAAATGATATGATTCTTCACTAAACATATTCTTATTGATCTCTTTATTAAGTACTGACCTTCATTCTGATTAAGTGACTTGGGACGTCCTTTTGCTTTTGGACAATCTTTCACCCGATGTCCTATTTCTCCACATTTGAAGCATGCTCCCGTAAGTTGATGACATAATTGTCCATGAGGCTTGTGACACGTTGGACATATTGGGGGCAGTCCTACTCTTTCTACCATTTTACTTAGAACCATTTGTGTCTCCAATCACAAAACTCTTAGACTTACTCTTTGATTCCCTCCTAACCTCCTAACCTCTTCTTTTGAATTTGCACAGTATCGTAGTATTGCATAGCTTTCAGCACATTCTCTAACACTTCTTTTATTTTGTCTAATCATTTTGATAAAGGCACGATCTCCACTTCATTCTTATTTTTCACCATCTTGTCCTAAAGATACAAGACAAAGGTTAGAAGCACTTGGGGTAGTATTGTTAACTTCAAACATAGCACATAGCATCACATAATTAACCATGAAACATACAGTCATACAAAGACATCGTTAGGGCAACCGATTCATTCCCTTGAAATTGACAAAGAATTTCCAATTCAGAGATACGCTGGCCGAACGTGATTCCATTCAGACTTTCAAGGTCATTCAACAGCGTATAAGACTCTATGGTTCATACATTAGGTCCCCTACTTAAACGATTATATCGTCTTACATATCAAATAATTCCTTTAATTTCAATCATTATAGTTCTACACTTCTTTAATCATCAAATACTTTAATTTCCCAATTGTTCTCATAGCCTAATTTTACATTCAAATATGAAATTTTCATGACTTCTGTCACACCCCAAACTTGCCCCTAAAAGTTCGGGCATGGCCCATACAGAAACGGACACTTAACCTGATATACATATCATATGGGGCCTGAACAGAAGCATTTAATATAATAAAACAACACAGAAAAGCATCCATTGAGTTAAACCTAACATGCCAGGATCACATTCGTGAGAGTCATTTATTTTTAGACATACCCATACACATACATGACCGCATGAACAAACATTGGTATAGAAAGGGATCATATACATACATTTTAACCTTAGGTAAATAATTAAAGTGCAAGCCAAAATCTTAACAAAACTTGACATAAATGCATAGACTTGGTCTGGGAGCCTGGGCATACTGAGGTTGACAACTGAAGGGTGAGCTTCAAGGGTTAAGACGGACTCCCAAAGTGATTACCTACAGAACATACATAATATAAAGTGAGCGAAGCTCAGTGAATAATAGTACATAAATGATTCAATGCTCAACTTGAATTATAATACATATCAATGCATCCATAAATAATGAGGCATAAGGTTAATTGATTCTGTATTAATTCTTGAATGGCCTAAGGCCCAGTCTTGAAACATATTGACTTGAAACATAATATCTTGGAACATAATGGCTTTAAGTCCTTGAAAAAAAGTGGCGA
Organism: Camellia sinensis; assembly: GCF_055761805.1. Classification (NCBI taxonomy): domain Eukaryota; kingdom Viridiplantae; phylum Streptophyta; class Magnoliopsida; order Ericales; family Theaceae; genus Camellia; species Camellia sinensis. The sequence goes on along the minus strand of NC_138965.1, from coordinate 222,199,223 downwards.
TAGCCCTTGAACATATTAGCATTAAACTTTTAAACATGGTGGCATATAGCCCTTGTACATATGGCATGAGGCCCTTGAAAAGTTGGCATAAAGTCCTTGAAAAGTTTGGCATGAAGCCCTTGAACATGTGGCACGAGGCCCTTGAAACATGTGGCACGAGGCCCTTGAAACATGTGTGTATGAATTCAAGAGGTGTCTCACACGGACTCTAGAGGTGACTCACTCCGTAGTACTTAGTTCCGTGTAGCACTTTGTTTCATATTATAATAACTTATCCAGAATGGCCATAGGCCTCATAACTTGCACAAATGTATGGACTCAAGAGGTGGCTCGTACGGATTCTAGAGGTGACTCGCATTGCAGCACTTAGTTCCGTACAGCACTTTGCTCCATACCGAAAATACATAATGGCCTCTGGCCTCATAGATCATATAGAATGGCCATAGGCCCAGATTGGCTATAAGCCTCATTCATATATGTATGGACTCAAGAGGTGGCTCACATGGACTCTAGAGGTGGCTCACAATGTAGCACTTAGTTCCAAGTAGCACTTTGTTCCATACCAGTAATTAACAGGTTTTACAGACCAACCATACATATCATGTTATATCATAAACGGAAACAAATTCATACATATGCATTATGCTTAATTCATGAACAAAAATTAGAATTCAAACTTAATTATACCTGGCTCTTCAATAGTGCTAACAAGTCCATATAAAGCATCCTTGTTCCTCGGTACTAAAAACTTGTAATATCCTAGAACTTATAACATACGTGAACTTGTAACGTAAACTTGTAACATTCTTGACTTATAGCATACGTAAACTTGTAACTTAATTATTTGAACCACGGTATTATTACCCCCGGGTAAGGGCCTTGTGCTAAAGATGATGTGAATACTTCTGCATATATGAATAATCATTCATTAAGTTATAACGTAACATATCAGAAAATAGAGCATTTCTTGTTATATTACGTCATTATTGTGCGCTTAACAAAATAGAATAAATCATATTCTTATGTGGGTCACATAATGATGTTAAACTTTTGCATTCATGTCGTAGATTCCGAATAACTTCGAATTCATATGTAACACAACAAAATAACTACAAATTCGTATGAATTCACATAACTTTCCAATTATTCTGATTCTTCAAAGATGAACATAAGTTCCACTTATTCTTTAAGAAATAACATAGTATGCTTATAAATAACAAAGGGTTAATATTCGTCATTAACAGAACAAGGATTCCAAAATCATACCGACGTACGCGAATCTTTCAGCGTTCATGTAAGTTCACATTGATTTCCAATTATCATAAATGTTCGTATAACACTTACAAAGAACTAAGCATTAGTGATAATAATTATCAACAATAGATAAAATGTACATTTTTTTTGTACTACTACTCACAGTGCTACAACAGAGTGCTTGTCCCTCCTGAAGTGTGCCCTGTACACATATATAACTTAGTCATTAGTTCTTTTTTTCTTTCCTTCATTATTCTTCACAAGCCCACCATTAAGCATCCATTTACAGTACAATTTCCTCCATCTCAATATATATCTACAAATAGAAGATTAACATTCTTGCAAACACAGTATGGAACTTATAATCAATCACTTTGATTTCAAGATAGAAAAGAATTGTATGGACATCCTCCACATTTTTCTAAAAATCCCTGAATGTCTAGGGTTTTCACCAAAAAACCAAACATTTCCTATCTACATAAAGAAACTCCATTAAATCATTCTCTTGATTTTAATAACTAAGCAAGCCCACAAGTATTTAGCAAAATAATTTGGGATGAAACCCATTTCGGAAAACTCCACATTTTAGGTCACAAAAATTAAAATCAACATAGTCAATACCATCTCACATAATCACCACAATTCAACATAAACAACATGATTCAACTCAACATCATTAAATATAATTCAACATAATTCAAACTAAATCCTTGAATCCCATTTCGACATTCCACAACCAAGTTCATGTCATCCCTATCCTTAATAAATTATTTTCCCAATTTTTCCTTTACATTAAAGCATGAATTACAACATTCATAACAAAGTTCATTCGCAAATTTTAAACATAATTTTCAAATATTTCCAAATTCTAATTAAACTTGAACACATATAATTCAATACCTCAATTTCATTATTCTACTTTCAATTTGGGCCAAATCATTGGGTATCATCATTAATCAACCTAGGGTTTCAAGAAAAATGAGGATTTTTAACAAAAATTCGGATTTTTAACAAAAATTCACACTTCTTAAATCACCACTTTTAATTCCAATTTTCCCAATGATTCTACATCTAGGATTCACAATTCATCATTTTAACCCACCAATTTAACTTCCAACATCTCAAACTCTAAATCCCCAAATCTCATAATATGCCCTAGATGATAAAAATGAAGATTTTTGCATTAATATAATCAAGTTACCATAAATCTATCCATAGATGTAAGTATTGAGGAGATCTAGAACCCCTACCTCGAAGAACAAACAAAGGAGCGAGCTTGGATGAGATTCCACCTCAATTTCGAAACTCAATCGGTTGGAAATGTTGACCCTTTCTTGTTCTCCATCCTTGATACAAGATCCATGGAGGATTTGTTGATAAAAGTTGAGGAAATTAAGGTTTTGGAAGCTAGGGTTTCGGACATGGAAGAGGGGAGAAGAAGAGAGGAAAAGAAATTGCATGAAATGGTCCAAAAATCCCGTTTTTAGAGCTGCTGTCCCGCACAGACCGCACGTGCGGCGCTATTCCCCGCACGTGCGGCTCTGCTTCCAGCACAGATGTGAAAACTTCAAACGGGTATAACTTTCTCATCGGGACTCCGTTTTAGGTCGTTCTTGTGTCCAAACCGAAGCCCCGGAAATAAGCTTTCCAATGGTTCTAACCTCACATTCAAATTCCAAGTGTGGAAAAAGAAAAGGACAAATGAATGACGGCTGATCATAGGTTAACTATTCGAATTAAAATTTTTGGTCCAATCTTACTTTACCATCATATTACCACCTCAAGCAACACCCCAAATAAAATGAGGAGGTTCCAAACATACCAATAAAAATGTCAAAAATGAACCCACGTGTCTCCTTATTCAACAGATATGAACCCATAGTCATCAGGTTCACTTACTTAAACTTAATTCCACGTGACATTTCATAATAAGCATATAAATACACATAATGAGGGACTGAAAATATATCGGGAACACATACGAGGGTTGGGTTATTACAACTTCCATCAAAGATTTTAGTTCCTTGTAATACCGTATTCCCACGGATCAATATACTCATATTCATTAATGTGCCAACCAAAAATTACATTTCCCTTCTAGCATTAAAATTCCACAACAGCTCTTAACTTCAGCACTAAACTTATTGAAGAAACACATTCTAGTCTCCTCTAATCGTTGATATTTCAAAATAACCTTTAACTCTTATAATACTATATTCACACAAATTATTACACTTGTGCTCCAATCAACAATTCTAATTTCCTTATAACATGAAAATTCCTCATAACATCTCATTTTCACAAATCAACATACTAGTACTCACCAATACTTAAGTCAGAAATTCAAATTTTCTCATAACATTACAAGTTCCACAATAAATCTTAGCATTTAGCCTCGTTACTTAACTTATCAAACACATTTTGATTTCCTTATAATCGTTAAAATTCCATAATAGTTCTTAATTCTTAGCTTCAATACTCAAATTTATTAAACAACACACATACATTTCTCTGAATGCACAACTTATCACTTACTCACTATATGCATGAAACTTAAATATGTTCTAGACACTCCAATGCTCAATGGACACGTGTGTAAGATATTAACTCGTGCTCTGATACCACTCTGTCACGACCCAAACTTGCTCCTATAGGTTTAGCGTCGTAACCGGCCAGTAATCCATAGATTACCTGCGGCCTCAAAGACAAAATTTCAAAATTACTTTATTTTATCGGGGCCTAAAGCGAACGCAAAACAAAAATGATGATGTCCATCGAGCTGTGCGTACATGATCAACTGTAGTAATTAAAACATTCTTAACACAATTTCATATATACATGTACAAAGACATATTTTATATCGTATCTCACACACTACGTGAAGGACTTCTAACCAAGCACAAAGATTATCCCAAGCCTAACAAAACAACACAGAACAAAGCCTTTACATAGAGGCACTTTTGGGTGGCTTGACAAAGAGGCAGACTCTTGGGCAAACTCTAATGTTGATCCTCCAATTGCTCACCTACACCTACATATATATAAATAAGGAGTGAGCTAATGCCCAGTGAACAATACCAAAGTAAAGAGGTTATATGAATGAGATCCGTAATTAAGTAAATCAAAATTAGAACAATCTCATTCATACAAAATGACCTCGGGTCCAAAATACTTGTCCAATGATATTACAGAGTGGCCTCGGGCCCAATCATAATACAGAACGACCTCAGGTCCATCATTTCCATATTCATATCTATGCGCATGATTATACTAAACGACCTCAGGTCCAACACTCATTCATAGACCAACTTTAGGTCTAACGGATCCATGTACCAAGGACCACCGGTCCTCCATATCATGTTACAAAACGACCTTGGGTCCACCATTCTTATATTCATAATTATTCGCATATGATCGAGATCACATCCATACTCATATTCAAAACGACCTTTGGTCCAATCAATTTTTTATTCAAAACAACCTTTAGTCCAATTTGTATATAAGATGACCTTTAGTCTATCTTGTTAAGCATTCCAAACGGCCTTAGGCCCAATATTTGTCCTCGTCAAACATGCCAAATGGCCTTAGGCCCATTTCTTCTCATATATAAATCCCTTCACATACTTTTTTACGAATCAAGCGAATAGAATACTCATGCATAGTACAAATTCATAGAGTGAGAAATTTACCACGTAGGTAACATTTAGAAAACAATGCATACATAAAAATATCTTTACTAAGATATTACTCACAGTGCTTTGGTGCTTGATTCGTCCTTGCGCTTGACCCTTGTGATGAATTTTCCATAATTTTTAGCTTGGATTTTGATATCCCACAAAACCCTCTTCCTTTCTTCTTCTTCCTTGGGTTGAAAACTCTCTATGTCTCTCTCTCTCTCTCTCTCTCTCTCTCTCTCTCTCTCTCTCTCTCTCTCTCTCTCTCTATTTCCCTACGGTTTGCTCCATGCAGAACACCCAAAATGGGTCTTGATTCAAATCCTTCAACACATACACACATGCACACCTCTCTTGTTGACACATATTGCACACATGCACCTTGATTCAAGCTTCCAGCACAACACCTACACACACGCGCAAATCTAGTTTCTCAGTACACCCACCAAATTTTCTCTACACACCCAAATTTCTCTACACACACATACTTCTCTGCATACACCCACTTATATTCTCAAATTCTAAATCATTCTACAATTAAATTTATTGTTAAGATCAATTTAATTCAATTACTCTTATTCTTAATAAATATTGATTAGAACATAACTTAATTAATCATACTGATCACAACCCACATAATTTATTTAGTCTAATTGACTTCCATTAGAGCCCAATTAATTATATTTAATTTTTCTCAATCTGAACCAGATTTTTAATCAAGCTCCCAAAAGGCTCCAAATATCAAATTGAACTTATCACTATCCTCAATTTTACTTCCTCAAATCATTTGCGCCTTTAATTTCTGATCAGACTCAAAATTTTCGTCAACAAATTGCATATTCAAATTAGATACCTCATAAATAGATTTAATCCATAATAATCATAATTTCTCAAACCTTGTAACATAATTAATTCAATTAACTCCAATTTGGACCCAATTAATCCAATCTCAATTTTACAAATCTAAATCGAATATTTAATTAAACTCCCATACGGTCCGATACTCGAAATTGAAATAATTCAATTTCCCAATTATACTTTCTTGAACAATTTAGGCTTTTAATTTCGAATTCCAAAATAAATCCTTATTAAAATGAAATACGAATCAAACTCCAAAATTCTCATAAATCCCAAATTACCTTAGAGTAACAACCAATTAGAATCCAAATCTCATTAATTAATTAGACATAAAATCACAATATAACTCACATAATTAAGCATACAAATTCATATCAAACATATAATCACATGCATAATTAAGTATATTATGGATTGGGTCATCACAAAGTGCTTATGTGGAATGAAACTAAATTGTTTCTATGGTAGAGAGGTATATAGGATTGTTGTGGTCAAACGTGTGAGGCAAGTTGCTAGCACATTTGAGTTTATGTGCTAAATTGTTTACCTTATTCCTTAATTAGGATGTCAGGAAGGGGTCAAGCCCATGGTAGTAGAGGCAGAAGGCGCGGTAGGCCTTGCCGAGGTATTTATGAAGTACCGATCTGTGAGGTTCCAGTGCAAAAGGAAGGGTTCGGCCAAGCCAATACGACCGAGCAAGCGGGCCAAGCAAATGTGGCCGAGCAAATGGGACAAGCGGAGATTTCGTGGCAAGCGGGTCAAGCCACAATGGGGGCCTTATCCCAAGAAATGGTAGGGGCTTTGAGAGAATCTACGAATTTGTTAAGGACAGAGAACCAAGCCAAAGAGAACGCCGTAGAGACAAGGGTGAGTTTTCTCACTAAGGAGTTTTTGCTGGCCAAACCGGATGAGTTCCATGGTGGTCCCGAGCCCAAAAATTTTGTTCAAGGTTGCCGGAAATATGATTTGGAATTATGATTGTCTTGTAGAGGCAGCGGCACATGTAGAGATTACTATGCAAGCCGAAGAGAAGAGACTTTAGGGTTCAAGGTTCGAGGTCTGGGGGTCAGGAGTCACAGGGAGATTTTAGACCCAGTAAGAAGAACAAGGGCACCATTTCATCCCAATCCGAACCACAGCCGTCTACATTTACTTTTTCCTTGCCTAGTGTGGGCTCGGGAAAGAATGCACCGGGTAGCTTTTCATGTTTCAATTGTGGCCAATCAAGTCACAAGGCCTTTTCATGCCCACAGAAGAGAGGAGGGTAGCAGATGTTACCATCACCACCACCTAACTAATCTCAGAGTCAGTCTCAGAATTGAGGGCAAAGGCTTACCTATTTTTAGTGTGGTCAGTCGAGGCATACGAGGAGAGCTTGCCCGTAGTTGGGAGGTAAATCTAGCGCATCAGGGTTGAGGCAGACTCAAAGCCATCCGCAAGCTCATTCAGTTCAGGCCTCACGAGCTAATCAGGGAGCCGCTTCGGCTCAGTCACTGCAGCATGCCTATGCTCTGAGAGATTAGTAGGTTAATCAAAGGCCACAGGGGTGCATGTATGCTATTACCACGCCAGAGCAGCTACCAAGATCCTCACTTGTGAGAGGTATTTTTGTTGTGTGTAAGTCCATGACTAATGTGTTGATAGATACGGGTGCGTTATATCTACTGCATTTGCTTTTGCATTGGGGTTAGAGGTGACACAGTTAGCATCTCCGCTCAAGGTAGAGTCACCAGTTGGAGGTATGGTTAACTTAAACCGAGGATGTCGCGATTGTGAGATAGAGGTTGCTGGGCGCCGACTTTCGTTTGCTTTTGTGTTGCTGGGCATGTCAAGTTTTGATGTCATTTTAGGCATGGATTGGTTATCTTCGTACCGTGCTGTGATTGATTGTTATCACCAGAGAGTCACAATGTGCACCTCGATGGTGACTGCTTTTATTTTCTAGGGGACCGAGTTGATAGGGTCTTGTCACCAGTTTTTGACCCTCGTAGTAAGAGCAAGATTAGTGGTCCTTTTGTGACTCTCTTGGATAGTGAGAGCGATGGGGACCATGTTGAATTACCAAGGGTAGTTTGTGAATACCCAGAGGTCTTTCCCAAGGATATTACTAGTTTGCCACCCCACCGGGAGATCGAGTTCTCCATTGACTTTGTGCCTGGTATGGCACCAATTTCCATGGCGCCGTATAGATTTACACCCGCCGAATTGCATGAGTTGAAGGTTCAACTCCAAGAACTTTTAGACAAGGGCTTCATTCACCCTAGTACATCACTTTAGAGAGTGCCGGCTCTCTCTGCGAAGAAGAAGGATGGGTCATTGCGGTTATGTACTGATTACCACAAGTTGAATCGGGTTACCATTAAGAACAAGTATCCTCTACCTAGGACAGATGATTTATTTGACCAACTTAGAGGGTCTCGCTGCTTCTCGAAGACAAATTTGAGGTCGGGTTACCATCAGTTGAGAGTTTGGGAGGAGGACATCCAAAAAACAGCCTTTTGTACACGTTATGGCCACTATGAATTTCTTGTAATGCCTTTTGGTTTGACTAATGCACCTACTTCTTTTATGGATTTGATGAACCAAATTTTTTGAGAATTCTTAGACCACTTCATGGTCATCTTTGTGGACGACATCTTGATTTATTTCACCTCCGAGGTGGAACACGAGACTCACTTGCGGTTAGTACTTGATTTGCTTATGGAACACCAATTGTATGCCGAATTTGAGAAATGCGAGTCTTGGTTGATCGAGGTGAAGGTCATGTGGTGTCAAGAGAAGGAGTAATTGTAGACTGCTCTAAGATAAATGTCGTGCAGAATTGGGAACAACCTAAAAATCTTTTTGAGATCTAGAGTTTCTTGGGATTAGCCGGGTATTATTGCCGTTTTGTGAGGGAATTCTCTAAACTCGTCATACCTTTGACTAGGTTGACAAGGAAGGATGTCAAATTTGTGTGGAGTGAAGCTTATGAAAGGTCATTCCAAGAACTTAAGACTAGATTGAGCACCACACCGGTCTTGATAATTCTAGAAAGAGGTTTGGGTTACACCGTCTTTTGTGACACGTTCCAGGATGGGCTTGGCTGTGTCTTGATGCAAGAGGGAAAGGTAGTGGCCTATGGTTCACGATGAGAAAAACTACCCCACCCATGATTTAGAATTAGTGGCGGTAATTTTTGCCTTGAAAATTTGGAGACATTATTTGTATGGTGAAAAGTTTGAGGCTTTCTCCGATCATAAGAACCTAAAGTATTTGTTTTCCCAAAAAGACTTGAATTTAAGCCAACGGAGGTAGATGAAATTTATGAAGGATTATGATTTTGAATTACACTATCATCTAGGGAAGGCCAATTTAGTGGCCGATGCCTTGAGTCAAAAAATTGGGAGTAGTTTGGCAAGTGTGGCCATTCGGGAATAGGATATGCTAACCGATATCGGCAAGTTTGATTTGTATTTGGGTGAGTTCAGTGAGAGTGCTATCTTGTTTACTTTTGTTGCTCAACCTACCTTGATTAGTAAGGTCATAGAGGCACAATAGGGGGACCATGAGGTGGAGTCAATCCGTGATAGAATTTCCAACAAAAAGGAAGAGAAGGGTTTAAACATCCACTCGAATCTGAGTGTACTTTATCTAGACCGTTTGTTTGTACCAGAGCCTTGTAGAAAGGAGGTACTTTTAGTGTTCCATCACTCACGCCTTCTGGTACATTTGAGAGGCACCAAAATGTATCATGTTCTTAGTTACCAGTTTTGGTGGAGGGGTATGAAGTGGGATATCGCCTTATTTGTATCGAAGTGCCTTACTTGTCAACAAGTAACGGCCGAACGCCAAAGACCAGTGGGTTTGCTACAACCCTTACTGATAGCCAAGTGGAAATGGGAACATGTTACCACGGATTTTGTAGTTGGGCTTCCTGGAATACAGCGAGGCAATGATGCTGTTTGGGTGATTGTTGATAGGTTGACTAAGTCTACACATTTCATTCTGATGCGCACCGGTGACTCAGTTGAGTAATTGGTAGAGTTGTACATTAGAGAAATAGTTCGGCTTCATGGGGTCTTTGTAACTATTATATCGGATAGAGATCCTTGTTCCACTACTCGATTGTGGCAAAGCCTTCAAGAGGCGTTGGGAACTAAGTTGACCTTTAGCATCGCTTACCACCCTCAAACCAATGGACAGTCAAAGTGTACCCTTCAAATTTTGGAGGACATGCTTAGAGCTTGTGCCCTCGATTTCAAAGGGTCTACGGAGAAACACTTACCATTGATCAAGTTTGCCTATAATAATAGTTATCAAGCTAGCATTGACTTGGCACCATTTGAGGCCTTGTATGGCCAACCTTGTAGATCTCCGGTTTGTTGGGCCGATGTGGGCAATGCACCATCGTTGGGTCCGAAAAATGTTAGAAAGACTACCGAGAAAGTTTCTCTCATTCGGAAGAGGTTAGCTATGGTCCAAAGCTGACAGAAAAGTTATGCCGAAAAGAGGAGACGACCTTTATCCTTTGAAGTTGGTGACCACGTGTTCCTTAAGACCTCACCCAGGCAGGGTTTGATGAGATTTGGCAAGAGTGGTAAATTGTCTCCAAGGTTCATTGGGCCTTTCGAGATATTGGAGCGAAATGGGGAAGTGGCATACCGGTTAGCCTTACTGCCACAACTTTTGGGGGTTCACAACGTGTTTCATGTATCTATGCTTAGGAAGTATGAACCCGATCCTTCTTATGTCCTAGAGTGGGATGAATTGGAGGTTGATGAGGATGCCTCATACGAAGAGCGACCGGTGCAAATTTTAGACACCTAGGAGCAAATGTGGAGGGAAAAGGCCATACCGTTGGTAAAGGTGTTGTGGAGGCACCGTGGAGTTGAGGAAACGACTTGCGAATGAGAGGTGGAGGTTCACTCCAAGTATCTGGATTTGTTTGAAAATGCTTAGTTGTTTTAATTTGTAATATTCCCTAGTGTTTGAGGGAAATGTATTAGAATTGTTAATCATGTGTTGTTATGTGTATTGTTATTTTAAGGCATGAGATTACTATAAATTTCCATTATTGTTGTTAGAGAGTTTCATGCTTATGTGGTATCACGAACCGTTGTTGTTAACATTGTGACCTAGGCACTTGAAAACCATGTCCATAATGGTGAACTTTGGTTGAGAATTGATATTGTGATAGCGTGGTTTTGATCGCTTGTAGCCCTTTTGCTTGGGGTAGTTGGATTTAATTTCGGGGACGAAATTCCTTATGATGGGGAGGTTGTGATGACCGGGTATGTAATTCGCCTCATCCTCTTTGAGCTATGTTGGGTTTATTCTTGTTAGAGTGTCGAGTTTTAATGTAAGGTCTTGTCAACTGTTGGGTTCATTATTTTTGAAAACTTTTTCTCAAAATCCTTGTCCTTATTTATTTTAATTTTGAGTTTCACCTATTTCGGAAGGTGTAAGGTTGGATCCAGGGTGTCACGGGTTGAGTTGGTGATTTTTTCTAGCTAAGAGTAGGGCCGCACGTGCGGGGGTTTGGGCCATACGTACGGAAGAGGGGCTGCAGGGGCGGTGAGGTAGGGAAATTATGGGTTGGCTACTACATTATATGCACAAGTGGAAGGAGGTGCGGCGATGGATGCCGCACGTGCGGGGTGAGAGTGCCGTATATGTGGAAATGGGTGCCACACATGCGGGATAAAGCTGAGTCCAAAAATCTGTCTTTTTCTTCCTTCTTGGGCTGTGTGTATATCACTTTTTGTATATATCTCTCTCTCTCTCTAAACCCATTTCTCTTCATTTTATCTACATTTCCCTACACCAAGCTAGATCAAAACCCTGATTTCTTTAAATCTATTAGAGTTTTACCCATAGCTCTTTCATCATAGTTGGAGAACTCTTCGAGGGTTACGTAGTGTGCGGTAGATATTGGGTTTCGACAGCGTTGGTTTTGAGAGCTTTCTTCTCTCTTTCCTTTAAGAACTTGAGGTAGGGACTTTCTTTGAGTCATATATACATTTTTGCTAGTTATGTTGTAGTTGGAACTCTTTCTTGTCAGGTTGAACTTGATTTTGACTCATGAGTTGTGGATGATTTTTAAATGTGGGTTTCCAAAGTGTTTTATAAAAACCCTTGAGATTTTGAGCCTTACTGTTGTAGAGAACTGTTATCTTGATAAAAATTTCTTTCAAAATGAGGAGGAAAAACCTAATTTTATGGAAACCCTAAAAATTTAGGAATTTTTAAGAAAATGTGGTGATGTTATGAAATTGATAAATGTTGAAATAAGGAATTTCATAGTAGAAGAGAATTAGTTGATTGGAAATTTCGTATTGTTATATGTAAATGAGAATTTCCATGGAACATGAGAAATAGTTGGTTTGGAAATTTATTGTTAAAATGTGGATATAATCATGAAATGATTGAATTGTTGAGAATGCACGAGGTGTGTGGATGTTGCTACCTCTCGATGCATTTAAATGAATATATGTTTATCATATGAAATTGCATTGGAAAGCAAAATGAGAATTGTGCTCACAATGGAAATATTGTGTGGAAGAGTTGAAAATGGAAGAACTTTACATGGCATTGATAATTATTGCATTAGCATATCCATTCATTTGGTTGCCGCAAACATTGAATTGAGTTTTGGAAACGTTAGCATTACGAAAAGGAATGTTGTGAAATAAGATATCATTAAAATGTTTTGGCGTAAATATGTTGGTAAATTCGGATAGGGGTTGGGGGTGTAGATGAAATTGATTAAGTTGGCCTGAGTGTGTAGACACCCCATTTTTGACCGTCCTCAAGACTTGGACGTCACCGTTTGAACACTCGGTGATCATCCATGCTCGTGTTCGTTTTGAGTTCCAGAAGGTCTCGTCCGCGCGCCTTACCGCAAGATCTCTCAACTTGACTATTTTGTGCTTGGTTGTGGACCAAGCACTTGTGTTTTTGCTTTTGAGGGAAGAGGGTGGCTTGTTGGCCATTTCCTCAACCCATCGGCCAAGGCATGAAACCATCGACCCCTTTTTCTTACCATCGGCCAAAAGTGTTGGCTGATCGACACTGTCTTTGGTCGGTCGGCCCCTTCGTTGGTCGATCGGCCATATTTTCTGGCCGAGCCTTGTTCATCTGCTTTTTGCAGATATTTTATGCCAGCTGTCACAGCTGGCATGTACAATTCACCCCCTCCATACACGTGTATGGAGGGATTTGCTTCAATTACCTAGCTTCTCTTAGAAGCTTTAGAATTGGAATTCTATAAGAAAGGAGCTCCTCCTCCCTTCTTAGAGGTTCTGAAAAAATAGGGTTAGAGAAGTTGTATCTATCTATCTCTATATTTGACCTCTCTCTCTTGTTTAGTGCTTGTTCATGCTCTAAAGTGTAGTATTGTCTTACTATTGTACACAAACACACACTAGAACATCATCCTTGGTTGCTGAGGTGCTAGGGAGTTGGTGTTAGAGTTCTTAAGGTGGTTTTGATCAAAGAAAGTTGCTGGAGCTTTGTTCTTGAAGGTGTTCTTCAAGGGTGAGCATTCTTGCTTTTAATACCCCTTTCTTTCTTAAGCTTTTAACCCTTCTTGCTTATTGTTTTAAGCTTAACTCTTAACTGATAAAAGTTATGATTTTTGGTGCTTTAGATCTTTAATTAAGGTCATTTTTGTGTTTCGGGTCGTTTACCCCCTCTTAGGCCTTGTTTGGCCTTGTTCTTGTGCTTTATTTTTAAGCTTCAAGATCACCTTGTTTTGGCCTTTTCACCACTCCAGAGGAGGGGATGGCATTTTAAGGCCTCAAAAAGGAGAGGGTCATCCCTTGTCCTTGTTGTCTTGTATGCTAGTATAAATGGCTTATATTGGTAGCATGTTTGCTTAGCATGTTTTAGCTCCATTTCAGCAAGTATTTGTTATTATTTTGTCATGCTTTACCTCTATTTTGAGTTTTTTTAGTTGGCTCTTACATGCTTCATGTACTTGTCTTGCAATCCTCTCATTTGCCATAATATGCATCTTGTGATTAGACTATCATTCTTGCATATTTTGGCTCAACTCCATGAAGCTTTTAGTCATGATTTACCATGTTTAAGCTTTGTTTGGTGTTGTCTTGATCATATATGCCATGCTTTGTATAGCTACCGTGCAATCTAGCTTGTTAGCTTGAAGTGTCCAAGTCATTAGCATTTTACTTGGGCCATTTCAGTGATTTGGCATCACTTGTTATGTTATTTCAGTCCATATAGTATGCTCATATACTTGCATTTACCACTCCTTTAATGTTTTAAAGAGTTGATGTTTTATGCCTCTTGAATGGATCATTGTGTATGCTTCCATGCTTAGGTCATTTGGATGCCATCTAAGTGGGTTTTTGGGCATGCTTTAACCTGCCATAACTCCGATTTTATTGGTTTAAGTCATGCCATGTTTGGTTTTGATAGGCGTAGTGTAACACCCCTTTTATAGCCTTGCATGCCTCATGATTTTGGCATTGTGTTCTAGCTTGTGTTGGCTAGTTTCGAGCATGTTTTTGGTCTTGTTTGGACCTACCTTGGGACTGTTTTAGGTCCCCTTGGCCCTTTGGGACTTGTTTTGCATGGCCTTGGTTTGAAGCCCTTGGCTAGCCTTAAGCCTTGAGCCTTCTTGCATGATTTGCTTGTGTTCTTTGGTTGATTTGGCATCATCCCTAACATCATTTCAAAGCTTGTAGTATTGTCATACTTGCATATTTGTCCCCTTTTAAGTATTCTTGAAAGTTGCTCTCCTATGCTTAGGTGATAGGCCAATTGGCATGCATGTTTGTATGTACCTTTGTCTTTATTTCCATAGTACTTTGGCCACTGATTTTGGCATGGCTGAGGTCTACCCATGTTAGTTTAAGTCCATCTTGGCATGTTGTTGCATGCTTGCTTCATTTTGCATGTTGTTACATGCTACACGTGTTTATATATTTAGGTTGTATACCTATTGTCTATTAGTTGCATTGCATAATATTGTTGCATGTTATTGCATGCAATATTGTTGCATGTTATTGCATGCTTGTTGTTGGTATTGTTGTCGCATACCTATTACATTGTATGCATACATGTTTGCATGCTTAGATTTCATATTGTTGCATGCTTACTAGTTTGCATGTTGTCACATGCTTGAATGCTTAGGTTACATAGCATTGTGTGTGCATTCCCTTGCCTCTTGATCAAGCATGATAGAGGTTTGGGGCCCTTATGTGTTTTGTGCATTTCATTTGATATTGAATTGCACATTTGGTTCCTTTGGCCATCATGCATTGAAATGCGTGATTGGTGGCCCGAGGGTCGAGGACTACACTCCTTTGAGTCTCAAACATGATAAGCAGGGTGGTTGTGCAAACATTGCCTTGTAAATGTATTGTCATGCTCTGTTTGTCCTCTACTGCAGCAAAACAGCATTCTGCAAGAAGAAATGGCCGGTCGGCTACTTTCAGTGCCGATCGGCTAACCATGGTTGGGCGATAGCTTCATAATTGGTCGATGGCACCTTTCCATTGGCCGATGGCCTTAGCACTTGGTCGATGACCTCTCAGCATGTCCATGAAGTGGTTCGGAAGTGTTCTAGAGACTTATACAATTTTCAGAGGTGTAAAATAGTGCAAACAGAGGCAACATGTGGCATGGCAACGGATTTCCGAGCAAAGCCGATCAAGCATGCATTCGTCCCTCTTCCCGAGGCTGCTTTACTGTTTTTCATAACATAAGTAATTTGTTTAATTAGTTAAGTGTTGTGTAATAATTAATTAGCTTGTTAGGTTAATTAATTAGTTGATTTCTATTATTCTTTTGGTCCCTCCGTCGAGAGGGCACAATTGTGTAATAAGTGTGCGTGAGTCTGTGAATGTCTTCCAACCTCACGTCTTTCTCCCTTTTACTTACCTGCTTTCGATGGTTAGTTTTAGGACATATTTCATTTAGCATCCTTATGCTATGCATGTTTGCATCATTCATTCATATTGCATGCACCGGGCTCGGCGCATCATACTAACTGCATTGTATTTCAATTCCAAGTTGAATACATGTATTGAATTGTCGCATCTCATATGCCATCTTAGATTAGCCGAGCCTATTCTAATTGCATTTTGCATGTGCTGCATTAGCCATTCTTAACATGAACTAGGATCATGCATGATTTCTAACTGGTTCTTTGTCTTGGCTCAGAGTACACGGTGAGTGTTTATGCTTTAGCATCTTGCATGTATGTAAGTGTTAACATGACAGCATGCTTGCCATGAGTCTAATTGCTTATGTGATATAACTGCCTAAATGCCTGTGGGTGAAGGTTGGATTACTTGAATTTGAATAATTCATTGAAATCCATGTTTTAGCTTACTTGCGAGTAGCAAACTTCAACCCACTTCCAAACAAACGGATATGTGACGCTTTGTTCCAAATTAGGCGATCTAGTTTATACTTGTGTGTTGTGCGCATCACATAGTAATTCTAGATAATTAATCGGAATAAGAACAACATGTGTTTTCAAAAACAAGACATCATGCTTAGTATAGGCCGACCTTCGATTAGGCGAGCGGGGGTGATCATAGATCACCTTCCCCAATCATACCCAAGTTCCCATGCCGAGGCAACTTTAGTGATGATAGACACGTGGACTTAGGCACGAGTCAGGGTTTTCTATATTCACCAAAACAAAATATTTAGGTGGCGACTCTGTATCTGGCAAAGCAGTCCATGTTCGGGACTTCTTTACAAAAATCAGTTTTCCAAAACGAATTGCCAGATTTGGACTCTTTGGTGATTTATCGGTCTTGCATTACACTTTGCGAGACTAGATTCAGAACCGTGACATTTGAGTCCGAACTGTAGTATGCTAGAGGAACAAAACGAGATTCTTCTCGATGAGTCCTCGGGGCGTGTCTACAATTTCTGACGACTCTGCTGGGGAGTTAGAGAACTTGACTCTAACTCATGATATCTTGTTTTGACTGCACCTATGTGTCTCTTTGATTTGCATTTGCATTGGTGTGCCTAGGACACCATGTTTTCTGCATGCTATTCCTGAACGGTTTGCTGGACGGTCGCTTTGAGAAGCATGCCGTAAGGCTGACCAGTTGCAGGCTCTGCCACGACGAGAACACAAACCCCGTTTTTACCGAGGCACCCTTTTTGACCATTCGACCTAGTGCATATCGGAATCCATAGTGACTATTCCAAACTAGGACAAGTTGCTTACCCGATTGTAGGTTGTTTGAAAACCGTTGTGTGCGTAGTGAAACCCTAGCTCCTAAAAAAATAGGACAGGGAAACCCTACCCCAACATAGGGGTGTTTTGGCTCTCATTTGCTTGCTATGTGCTTTTAGAGTGTGTCGCTACAGGAATACACGTATCAGTTTGCAAGTTCGGGTATCAGGCCTGCGGGCATTGGTATTTTGGGAATCAATTATATCTGTGGGTATCAGATTCAGATTTCAGACAGTGATTTGGGAACAGTGATCAATGGTTGAGAACGGTTCATTCAACTTGTGTTTGCCAACTGTGTGTTGTCTTTATTTAAGCTGTTATGCTGTCCGTTTTTCTAGTCATTTTATTTCCTTATTGTGCTCTATTTATTTTTTTGCAAGGAAGTTTAGCACTATTGCATCCGACCAAGTAGATATTTCCCGAGCACTCTGGGTTAGAGGTCGTAGACTTAATCGATCCGAGGATCTGATAGACGGACAAGCAGTGTTCCTTTCTTTACCCCCGGTTACCAGACAGAGGTCAAGAAGGCGCAGTGTATCAGTACAGCGGTCATCAGATCAGTTGTCTACCCCACCAGTGAACAGTCAGGCTGAGGTCCCAATTTCCACTGTAGGGACAGATATACCAGTTATTCAAACAGATAAGTACAATATGGCAGGCTTAGAAGAGATGGTGCGCCAGCTCTAGGAAAGTATGAAAACCATGCAACAGGACGTTGCCCGTCAAACAAAATTTTCCAAACAACAGGCCGCGGTCATGACCCAACAGGCAGACTTAATCACTAGGCTACAGCAGCAAACTGGAGCATCTGTTTCACACCAAGCCCCTCCCCCACCAACAGTTCCAATACTCGGGGAGACAACCAATGTCTAGGACAATACGGTATTCCAATCGGGCCAGCTATCCAAAGCGCAGACCAACCTACCAGATTCTCCCTTTGAGTTCGAGGTAGACCCCACAGCGTTAAAATTGAGCAAGCTTGAAAAGCTGTTCAAGAAGTCTCAAGGTGTGAAGTCTATTCCTGACATTGAGGATAGGTACACCGACTCGGCCGTGACTCTGCCGGACCAGTTTAAAATGCCATACATAGACCGTTTCGACGGGTTTGGAGATCCTATGGTGCATTTGCGATTGTTTTTAGATATCTTAAGGCCGATGGACCTCTCCAGATTGCAGAAGCTTTCTTTGTTTGGCCGGACCCTGTCGGGTGTAGCGGCTATTTGGTATGCAAAATTGGAAGATTCGGTCAAGAGGAGTTCAGAGGAGATGGTTGAGGCCTTCATAGCTCAATACACCTATAATACACAGATTGAGGTCACAACTCATGATCTTGAGACAACCAGGCAAGAGCCGAAGGAGAGTTTCTCTGATTTTGTGACCCGCTAGAGGGCGAAGGCCTCGTTGATGATCGTTAGGCCGGTTGACAAAGACCAAATACGGATGGTTGTGCGCAACCTCCAGCCCAAGCTCATGCAGAAAATGATCACCCTCCCCCTCCCCACCTTTGCAGATCTACACGAGATAGGGGTGCAGATCGAGGATGCAATGAAACAGGGTCTGATTGACCAGGATAGAGAGCAGCCCAAGAGGGCATTCAAGCGCAGTGCAAATGCAGGCACAAGCAGTGCTGCTGCTGGCAGAGCTTCAGATGTGGGAATGGTCATCACCACCACCCCCAAGAACCCTTGCAGCTACGCCATTCACCGGTGCGTTCGGAAGTATCTCACAAACAACCAAGTACTCACCTCGACGCCAAAGAACCTTTACT
Organism: Camellia sinensis; assembly: GCF_055761805.1. NCBI lineage: Eukaryota > Viridiplantae > Streptophyta > Magnoliopsida > Ericales > Theaceae > Camellia > Camellia sinensis. Next base: position 222,180,460 of record NC_138965.1, on the reverse strand, counting down.
CCACTATACATGCCCTGTCCAAGGCTTTGGGGGTTTTGATCAAGAAAGGGCACTTGAAGCCCCTGGAGCCGCGACCACTACCAGATAAACTCCCTACTTCCCATAACCCAACTAAATACTACGCCTTTCACCAGTAGCATGGTCATGAAACTGACCATTGCTTTAGGTTGCGTCATGAGATTCAGGATCTCATCGACAATAGAGTGATTGTGCCCCCGGAAAAACCAAATGTCACAACCAACCCTCTCCCACCACATAACCAAGCTCCACCTCCCAAACGCATCAATCTAATCCAAACTGGGGTTGTGTCATACGACCCTCGCATATATATCACCCCTTCTCACCTACCCAAGCCGGAGGTGTTCATTCCCGACAGCACTGACTTGTGCGTGTTGGACATCTCCCAAACCCAACCTAAAATGGTGGTGGTGGCTATCGAAGATAGAACTAGGTCGACTACTGGGCCAGATGAGAGTGATTATACAGAGCCTGAGGGGTCTGGTAGTTTCAAATATAGCCCGTGCGGTTATATTGCATCAGCAGGCCAGAATAGGCCGAATATGGAATTGCCATTGGCGGCAGAGATTTGTGTAGTACGAGAGGATGGACCAAATCAGGGGCTAGATGACCTAGCGGATCTAGAAGAAGACATTGCAAATCTGCAGTTCTTTGAAGAGCAGGACTCAGGAGACGTAACTATCAACTGGTTCAGTGCAGATGAGTCAGTAGAGTCTACTGGGTGGCTTGATGACTAGCTAGATGTTATTGAAACAACCTCAACTAGAGCAAGGTCCGTCAGGGACAGGGACATCGACAGTGGCCGGAAGGGCTGGGAATCAGTCTGCATCGCTGGAGAGCACCGGTGATAAAAATTTTGCTCAGGATCAGAGCATTTTGAGTACAGAGGATATCAAACAGCAAGCCGCACTGAAACGGTTCGAGCGGGAAAGGATCGAGGATTCTGAGAGAGTCAGGAAAGCCAAAGCCCCTGAGGGGACAGAACGTGTTGTATGCACAAGAACGAAAGGTGCTGCGAGCACAGGAATAGTTGTAACGGAGCCGGATAGGTGTCTGTTGGCTGCCGATGGCATGTGGTGGGAAGATGATGATCTATGTCTTGCCCACACCGATGAGGACTGGGGGAATAACCAGCTAGATGATACCTGGTATATTGGTGAAGTTGATCACATGACTAGGAGCGGACGGTATTTCAAGCCCTCGCACTTAGAACAACTAGAAGCATCCGGGAAGGACAAGGAGGTGGAGAAGCAGAAAGAAAAGCTGCTCGAAGAAGAGGCTATGCTGAAATAGTTGAAAAAGATACAAGCAGACATCTCCATTTGGGGACTGCTTATGGCTTCAAGAGTACATAGACAGACTGTCCTTTCTGCGATGGACAAAGCCAAACTCTCGATAGACACCACGCCGGAGCAACTGGTAAGACTGGTCTTTCCTGGAGGAGCTTCCCCGACGTTGACCTTTTCTGACAAGGAATTGCTGCCTGAGGGCTCGAAACATAACAAACCACTCTACATCTCTGTGGAGTGTAGAAACAAATGGATACCGGTGGTTCTTGTCGACACGGGATCCGCCATTAACGTGTGCCCGTCGAGGACAGCATATGCAATCGGGTTGAAGCCCACGGACTTCATGCCAACTACCCAAGTGATAAGGGCCTACGACAGAGAGGTGAAGGGGACTGTGCAGATTCAGACCCAGGTTGGTCTAGGACAACACGATGTTGATTTTCATGTCTTGGACATTACCGCAACCTTTAATCTACTCCTAGGGCGGTTGTGGTTGCACCAGGAAAAAGCGGTCTCTTCTACTCTGCATCAGATGTTGAAATACCCTCACGGGAAGGGGATGGCGATTGTTTTTGGGAATTCGTCAATCCATCTGCCACCAGAGGTGTCTATACCGGTTTTGGAAATCGAGCATGGCATGGAGGATGTCTTCTTATCAGGATTTACCCTAGCCGAGGCCCGGGTTGTTCAGAATATCTTAGCTGTTGATGAGGGGTTGTATGTCAGCGCACAATCAGTGTATCTCATGAACAAGCTCCAGCACATCCTTGGGATGGGATTAGGAAAAAGTGGCCGGAAGGGCATTACTCTATCGGCCGAAGTGCCGCACAACCCGCATAGCTTTGGTTTAGGCTATCTGCCTACCAAAGATGATTGGGTGAGGAAAGCCAAAGAGATGGCTGGGAGAGCCAGAGCTAAGCAGGCAGGGAAGCATTTTGAGTTGATGCATCGGCCTATCCAGGGCACCCTGAACGGACGCTTCGTTCAGAAGGGGGACGACTTTCCATTCTGCGGCTTCCCAGAGCCATGGTTAAACGCGGAGAAGAGGCGCATATCGGGATTTGAGATCTTCTTCGACTTGCAGTTATCTGGGGATGATGTTGCTGAGGAGCAGGCAGACCCATCAGCTGAGCTTGAGCAATGTAAGGAAGTGGATTCCCAGAGCACCGAGATTGAAATGGGGGTAGCACTGGTTTGTCTACTATCAGATCCTCCGATCGTAGATGAGTGCTTGGGGGATGATCTCTCAGTGTCTATGATTGGGAATGAAACGGCTGTGAGCCCACCTTCAAACATTTTGGATGCATCTGTCGCACCCTCTTTCATCTGGCAGTACGAGGAGGGATTCTTATCAAGCTGCACCGGGTTAGGTAATGAGCCGCAATCTGATTCCACCAAATCTGTAGAGTCGGAATTAGGTTCCAGCTCGTGTAAGTCTGAGTCTGGTATTCCTGGGGGTGACAACTCGGATGCCACAGTCCTGTCAAGGTCGTCTTTTTCTTTCTCTTTTGAGTCTGTTGTAACAGAAGAATCAGATGGACTAGATGAAGTGATTCATGAGAATTATGCAGCTGTGCCCTTCGATTAATTTTATGTGCCTTTGATTTATTGTATTAATTAGGACCTTCAAAATTTCGATAAAAACGACGAGGAAGAAATTCCTCCGATTTTGAAATATTTGCTTGAACAAAAGCAGGAGAGGTTTGTAAAACTGCTAGTTGATGAAATCACCCAAATTAATGTTGGTACTGAGAAGGACCCGCGGCTGGTCCAGATCAGGTCCACGTTGTCTTCGGAGGAGTGCGAGCGCTTAGTCACTTTATTAAAAGATTTTAAAGATGTTTTTGCGTGGTCCTACGAAGACATGCATGGAATCGATCCTGAGATTGTACCGCACCGGATCCCTCTTGACCTAGAGGCCCGACCTATTAAACAGAAACTCAGAAGGATCTGCCCGGACTGGGCTATCAAGATCAAACAAGAGGTTACCAAGCAAATCGATGTAGGGTTGTTGGTATCTGAATACCCAACTTGGTTGGCTAACATAGTTCCAGTGCCGAAGAAGGACGGTAGAATTCGGGTATGTGTGGATTTCAGGGATTTGAATAAAGCCAGTCCGAAGGACAACTTTCCTCTACCGCATATCGACGAGTTAGTGGACTTCATTGCGGGGAACGCATTGCTCTCATTTATGGATGGCTTTTCAGGCTACAACTAGATTATAATGGCACCCGAAGACCGGGAGAAGACTACTTTTACCAACCCGTGGGGGACCTATTATTATAGGGTGATGCCATTTAGGCTGAAGAATGCTGGAGCTACATATCAATGGGCTGCGACCACGATATTGCATGACATGATCCACAAAGAGGTTGAAGTGTACGTGGATGACATGATTGTCAAGTCCAAAGAAAGAGAGGGCCACTACACTGCCTTGCAAAAGTTCTTCCAAAGGATCAGAGAATTTCGGTTGCGGATGAATCCTCAGGAGTGTACGTTCGGTGCTACAGCAGGAAAAATGCTGGGGTTCTTGATCACACAAAGAGGCATCGAAGTCGACCCTTCCAAAATCAAGGCCATCTTAGAAATGCCACCACCAAGGACTGAAAAAGGGGTGCGAGGCTTTCTGGGTAAAGTGCAATTCATAAGACGGTTTATCTCAAAATTAACTTTGACTTGTGAACCACTCTTTAGTCTCCTGAAGAAAGGAACGAAGTTCCAATGGGACGGCCGATGCCAAGTAGCTTTTGAGCAGAGCAAACAATATTTACAGAACCCACCTGTGTTGTCACTGCCTAAGCTAGGGAAACCGTTGATTTTGTATCTTTCAGTGACTGAGACTACAATGGGTTGTATGCTTGCACAAGAGTCTGAGGACAAAGTGGAGACAGCTATCCACTATCTGAGCAAGAAAATGCTAGATTATGAGACCCGCTACACTCTGCTGGAGAAGGCTTGTTTGGCCTTGGTATGGGCTACCAGGAAGCTACGGCACTACCTGTTAGCTCACTCTGTAATGTTGGTTTCGAGATTAGATCCCATCAAATATCTCTTCGAGAAACCGACAGTTACGGGTAGGCTAGCCCGTTGGTTGCTTTTGCTTTCCGAATTCGATCTGAAGCATGTGACGCGCAAGTCAGTAAAGGGGAGAACGGTAGCGGAGTTCCTAGCCGATCACCCAATGGAAGGGGATGAAGCAGTTGAGTAATTATTTCCAGACGAGGCTATCCTGTATGTTAAAGAAGAGACCTGGACGACATACTCTGACGGAGCGTCAAACCAATACGGGTATGGGATAGGAGTGTTGCTGATAGCACCCGACAATTCCCTCGTACCCTTAGCATTCAATCTTTGTTTCAAAGTATCGAACAATGAAGTAGAATATGAGGCATGCATTGTCGGTTTAGAGGCCACCCTAGAACTAGGGGCAAAACGGTTGGACGTCATTGGGGACTCGAACCTTGTTGTATCTCAAGCTAAAGGAGATTGGAAAGTCAAAGAAGAAAAGATGAGAATCTATCACCAGACCTTGGACATGCTGATTCCTTGGTTTGAGAAGTTGAACTTTGCTCATCTGTTAAGAGAGAACAATAGGTTTGCAGATTTACTAGCAACTCTATCTTCCATGATAGATATCCCTTTCGGGGTCCGGATGCGTCTGATCATCATTGAACAAAAATTTGTTCCAGCCTATGAGCTGCTTGCTGCCATAGATGAAGTACAAGATGAGAATCCTTGGTATTATGACGTCTGGAACTTCTTGGAGAATGAAGCATATCCACCAGGGGCAAATGCCAAAGATAAGAGGGCAATTAGAAGAATGGCTGCTCAGTTCATCGTCTGTGGGGGTAAACTGTACAAGAGAGGTCATCTGGGAATGCATAAGTTGTGTGTTGATGTCAAAGAATCGAAGTGCCTGATGGAGGCCATCCATGGAGGAGAGTGCGGAGCGCACATGAACGGGGTGATGCTAGCCCAGAAGATCCTTATATAAGGTTACTATTGGTCCACCATGGAGGAGGATTGTTTTGGCTTTGTCCGGCGATGCCATAAATGTCAGATTCATGCAAATCGCATGAACATTCCACCGTCGAAGCTGTATAACATGACTTCGCCATGGCCATTCTCAGTCTGGGGGATTGATGTGATCGGGGCTGTCACTCCAAAGGGGTCCAATAGGCATGAGTTCATTCTGGTCGCGATAGACTATTTCACGAAATGGGTTGAGGCCCAATCTTATGCGGTGCTGAAGGCTTCGCATGTTGCTAAGTTCATCAGGAACAACATCATCTGTCGCTACGGGGTCCCGAACGAGATCATTTCAGATAATGGTTCCCACTTCAAGAAGGAAGTGATCGACTTGTTGGAAAAGTACAACGTGGCTTTTCATAAGTCATCCACATATTGGCCATAGACCAACGGAGCAGTTGAGGCCGCCAACAAGAACATCAAGCATATTCTACAAAAGATGGTGGAAACCTACCGGGACTGGCCAGATAAGTTGTCATTTGCTCTGTGGGGCTACCGGACTTCAATTTGAACTTCTACTAGAGCGACTCTATATTCCTTGGTCTATGGGATTGAGGCTGTTTTACCTATCGAAGTTGAGGTTCCGTCATTGCGAGTTTTGGCTGAGTGTCAGATAGCTGAGGCAGATTGACAGTAGAGCAGGTTCGAAGAACTCATGCTGTTTGATGAGAGAATGCTGAAAGCACTGTATCATGTTCAGGGTTATCAACGAAGAATTGCTAGGGCTTTCAACAAGAAAGTTAAGTCCAGGAATTTGAAAGAAGGAGATTTGGGGCTCAAAGACAACCGAGCTCCCATCCATGACCCAAGGGGCAAGTTCAGACCTAATTGGACTGGCCTTTACATCATCAAGTCTATCTGGTCGGGTGGAGCTATCGTTATGATAGACCTAGATGGCCTAGAGTTCTCACAACCGATCAATATGGACAAGTTGAAGAAATACTTCCCCTGAGTGGCTCGCTAGGCCGAAAACCCGAAAGGGAGACCTAGGCAAAAGTTAGAGCATAGAAAATTTGAAATTATAAAAACTGAGCTCGCAAGGTTAAAACCCCGCAAAGGGTGGCCTTGGCAAATGTTAGAGCGCAAAAGGAGAGCGTAAATACTCGAGTGAATCCAAGTCGAACTACGTAAGGCTTGATTCCCATCTTTGGGATACATAGGCAACTTCATGTCTGAAGCCCAGCCATAAACTCTTCCCCGATCAACTTTGTCCATGTGATCATGTTTGGTCATTTTTGTCTACTTAGCATTTAAGAGCTCGGTTGTGATCTCCAGTGCAGTGCTATTCATACTAGGGGCAACTTTCCAGTTGCTAGAATCCGGGGTTGTACGTCTCAGTGACAGATCTCAGACGTGTCTAGTTCTGTTCCACATCGAAAATGGTTTTGAAAAGTTTTAATAAAAGTTGATTTTGTTCAAATTAATCGTTTTACAACTTAGACCATTTTTGGACCAAACGAAAAATTTTCATTGCCCACAACCTTCAATTTCATTGATTTCAACACAAAGTTTTTCTACTCTTGAATACAAATTGAAGTTGCTTTTATTACATTCATAAAGAAAACTTGAAAGTACTGATTAAAGCAAATAAATCCGGGGCATAGTCAGGTGTTCTTGAGTCCCTTCCCAGAGCTGGTCGAAGCCTCTGATGCCAAAGTGAGCCCTACCTTTGCCTCTTCATTGAGCCAATCTATGCACTCATCAGAGAGGGTGTAGATGAAAATGGGAGCGGGAGCTAGAAGCTATCTCGTCCTCCAGGCTGTGGCATATCGAGCTAGCTAGGCGCCTCGAACCGGAAATGTAGCAAGGTACTCAATCCCCTCTTCTGGGCAAATCTGATCATGTCCGAACTGGCGTCGGAATTGGAACAGAAAGTAGAACACGCAGTGTGTTAGGCCAATCAGCTGGATCCCAGGCTGGTTGGTCATGCTGTAACTCATTGCCGGTATATTGAGCCAAGGGCAGTGCCAAGCAATGCGATCTGAGGATAAACTGCACATCCAGTCGTACCGCCATCCCTCATTCGGAGCATCGACTAGACGTCGCCAGAGGAAATAGCTGCGAGCTGAGTATGCTGGGCATGAGTCCACCACTCTCAACTTGTCCACCAACCATACCTAGGGAGGGATAAAAAATATGTGATTAAAGAATAGAGAGGTGTACGTTGAGAGAAAAGTGAGAAAAAGGTTTTTGAGAGAAAAACCAAGCCTGAGGGCCGAGTGGTGTGAGAAACATATGTGAGATGGGGTGGGAAACATTACCTGTAATAGTAGTGGACTCCCCGCAAACCTAGCCGTCTCCCGGCGATGAAAAGCGTCCAAGCCCATCAATGTCTCGGCCAATGTCATAGCAATACAGCTCTTGCCCTCTTTCAAGCCCTCAGCGACCTCAATCAAATGAGTGTCAAACCCACCAGAGCCTGGGGCGAGCAAGAAATGGGACAACATGCATAAGCAAAGTGCATGTCGCCGATAACTCTGCCAATGATGATCGCCGCGGTCACCGGCATCAGAAAACTGACAAACCAAGCTCGGAATATCTAGCTCTCCGTCGCAAATCAATGACCGAGCGTCATGTAAAGTAAGGCCACACATCCGTCCTATGGCTTGGACGTGGCCGAACCAGAGTTGATGCAAAATTTCTTCATCACGCTCGGATTCCATTAAAGCTCAGAAATCTTCGAAAGTGGGGCACATCTCTTGCCCGCAAAAGCCAAAGACGTGTGTCACTGGATTCCAAAACCTTGCTGCGGCATAGAGGAATGGAAAACACAGGGGGATGTGACCAAACATGAATAGTGCATTTACGCCGAAGCCTCGGAAATTCAGCTTTTTTGAGCCATCCAAGTCGGCAACCCAATTTGAGAGACTTTGGACAAGGAACTCTTCCATTTGGTGCAAAACAGTGTTGAAATGAGCAAAACTACGAAGCTGGGGGTTTTGTAGAAGATAAGATGTGAGTGGAAAACAGGTGTCAACATTCTGGTGGTTCTTGCCATTTTTGGCCGATCGGCCAAAAAGAGTGCCGACCGACCACCATTTTTGGCCGATCGGCTAGTAATGATGGCTGATGGCCATTTCTTGTGGCCGGCGGCCTCTCCCTTTGGCCGATGGCCTTCCCTCTTATCCTCAGAGCTGTCCATTTGCTGAGGATGCTGAGAACTTGTGACTGGTTCCACTTCCAGTGCCTATGGTGATGATTTTGCGAAGTCATGCCTATTTTCTTATCGAGTTGCTGTACTTTTAGTTTTTCGAGTTATATCTCGTGTTCTTGAGTCCTTGTTTTGCTTATCGAGTTGTAGTTACATTCGGTTAGCCTGTCGAGTTCTTTGTTTTGCTTATCGAGTTATTTTGTCGTTAGTTGGTCCACTACCTGATTGATGCAATTCGAGTGTTTGGTTTTCAAAACAAAATTCAATCTCATTTACATTGTTATGTAATGCAATGCGATGCGATGCATAGAATGTACAAATGCAACAATTTTTTAACAAAAAATAGCTGTTTCATTTCATCATGTTGTTCTCTTGCAAAAGTACATAGTTTCGAAGAAAATAAAACCTGCCTGAGGCAGTAAAATGTGCAAAACTACTAGCAAAAAGAAAAGTAAAGCAAAAAAGAAGAAAAGCAACAAAATGTCTGAATAAAGCAAAAAGGAGAAAAAAATAGCAAGGTGTCTGGATCAGCGTCGGTCGCCTCAAGCACGGGAATCCGTCCTGGTCCTCTTCCTGGACGAAGGTCCAGGATCGCCATAGCCAGCTCCGCCGTCAGAGTCTGAGTCTGTGCTGTCCCTAGCCTCGCCCTGAGACGACTCTCTCTCCTCATCTGACTCATCATTGTCTGGAGTGGGCTCTCGTGAACTACTCTCAGTACGGGTGTGCCTGTGCCAGCCTCGGCGGTGGAACGTCATCCTGCGTCTGGCTCCCCCAGCTCCTCGGGTAGGTACAAATGGTCTAGCTGGGGCGCCCCCTGCGGCTGGAATCTGGAATGGGGCCTGAAAAGAACAAATGACAAACGTATCAGTTATGTTATGCAAAACAGGATACGAATACCAAATGCAATATGTGAGTACAGTGTATGAATGTTATGAGCAGTGTCTGAGTACAGTGTATGAATGCCGTAAGCAATGCTGTGAGCAATATGTGAGTTACGGTGTATCAGTGCCTTGAGTACTGTGTATCAAGTGTCGTGTTGACAATGTGGTGTATTAGATCAGTATGGAATAGATTGTGTAAAGTCTGGGACTGGAGTTTGAAAGAACTTACCGGGATACCATAGATGGTCAGTAGGTCCACGCTCTGCTGCAGCATCTCCATCACCGAGGCAGTCAGCTCCAAAGACTGGCGAGTGTACTCGATCGAAGCCTGCAAAAGTGTTGAAGGCATTAGTGTTCTGCGGGATATCAAATGAATTGAAATGACTGTATAGAATGCAAAGTATAGCAGTACATACCGGGGCTGAACCATAAACTCCGACAAGCTCATGATCAGCCGGAGGAGGAGCAATTGGAATCTGGTAAGTCTCTCCACCCTGCCCTCGGTATGTCATCATGGTGGGCAATGCTGGCCACTCAGCTACCCGTCCTCTCCGGGACCCACTCCTACCACGGGCCTGAGTCACCCTCGGTGCTCCTGCTCCTGCCGCTGGCGCTGCAGGTCCCTCTCTCTCGACTCGACGAGCACCGGTCAGAGGCGGCATCAGATAGATCTGAATGAACTCAGAGTAGCGGCCCTCGTCTCTGAAACGGTCAGAGTCCCAGCCGATGGTGAAATCCATCATATCCTCTAGGGAGTACCTCTCAGTAGCCCTCGTGTGGATAGGAGGCGGATGCGGAACTGGCTGCTCTGGTAGACCGAGGGTCTGGCGTAGGAAGCGCTCCCCGAAATACCATGCCCGACAGACTGGGCCCTCTAGCAGAACTCTGAGACGGGCAATGTCCCGAGCACCCCCGTACCCATCCCTCACTCTGTCTGGCATCACCGCCCAGGGCTGCCAGGTGATCTGCAAATGACAAGATATACAGTTCGTTATCTACTATTGAAAGTACAATGTAAAGCGAAGCTTAAATGAACTGAAATGTTTGAAATACCTCTGCGGCGGTGATGGTGTCGAAGTATCGGCGGAAAAACAAGAAAGGCTCCCTAGGCCGCCCCTCACACCTCACATCGTACCGATGAGAGTATGGAACCATCGGGGGAGTCTCCACGTCAGGCACTGGGGCAAGCCTAGGGAAGTAGGCGTACACCCACAACTATAGAATGTAACAAGGCAAATATGAGTATGCTTATCAGATAAAGCAAAATGCAGTAAAGCAGAAATCACAGAACAGTGTGCAATGTTTTGTGTAGAGTGGGTGGTTTATAGTGTGTAGTATGTGCAGTGTGTGGTGTACAGTCAGTATAAAGCAGATTGCATGTGTGCAGTATGTGCAGTGTATTGTGCAGTGTGTGTCGTGTACAGTCAATGTAAAGCAGATTGCATGTGTGCAGTGTGTATAGTGTACAGATGATGTAAAGCATAATTGAAAAGACAAAAGGGAAGGTGTACCTCCCAAGCCCGCCAGTAACCTCCGAGCAACTGTCCACTGCGGCGAGAGGATGAGCTCATATATCCGTAGAGCGTGGCCAAGCCCGCGCCACCCCAGTCATAGAAACGAATCCTGGTCACATCCACCAGTGCACTCAGCAGGTAGAGAGCGACAGTGTTCGCTCGGTCGGCGAAGAGGGTGGTCCCTAGCAAGAACATGATGAAGCCGCGAGCATACTGCTCCGCCTCCTCGCGAGTCCTAGGTGCCTGAATCCTGAAGTGGCCCTCGAACCAAGAGTACCTCACGAATCCTGGCCGGGAGAGAGGTGGCCGAGCACCAAGCAGGTAGATCTGGGCAGCGTCCCACTCGCCCATGTCGGTGTCAAAGGGAATCGGATCGCCCCCGACTCCAACGCCAGTGAGCATGGAGAAGTCAAAGGGAGTCATCGTCATCTCCCCTGTAGCAGAAAGATGGAAGGAATCGGTGGTGTCCCACCACCTCTCCACCAGCGCGCCTAGAAGGGGCCTGCTCACAGTGAGGCGCGAGAGACCCCTGCAGAAAACGCCGAAGCCGGCATGATCAACGATGTGACGAACTGCGTCGGGTAACTCCGTATACCAATCTCGGGCAATGGTGTTCCCATACCCCCGAAAAGCATGGGAATCTGCCTGTGTTCAAGACAAACAATTGCGAAGCAATGTTAGAAATATAGTGTTTGGGTTATTCAGAGTGGATGAATATGCAGTGTGTGTGCATGTGTTCAAGTTTAAACAGATATCGGGTGTGGGTGTGCTCACGATGAACTAAGTATGTGATATATCAGTGTATCTAGGTTAAGCAGTTAAAGAGCAGTGTCAACTATTGCAGTTATATGTTCTACATTGCAAAAAATGAAAGAGGGGAAGAATGTACCTCAGCAGCGCCGTAGGAAAGATGTGACTCCGGCTCGCGTAGCAAGAGCTCCATTGGTGCCCCTCGAGCATGGGTCCTGAACTGGCGGATGCCATGAGGCGGCAACACATGTATCGCCGGTCTGTAGGTCACCGGGTCGAACGGTCGAACACTCAACGGTAAGAGCTCGACCTCAGGGTCCACGTCCACCTCCGGGGGAGCCCCACCCTGTGGAATGTCGTCTGCCATCTCAGAAAGACTGCAAAAATGGCCAAAAATGTGAAAAATGGGTGAAAATACGAAAAGTCAACCCAAAAGTCAACCCTGGGAGGTGAAAAATGGGAGAAAAGGTCAGAGTGTGGAAAAGGCATGAAGATCAAGGTATGACTTGGGGGAAACAAACCCCAAGTGGTGGAAACCAAGAAAGGGTCACCGAAAATGAGTTCTGTTTGGTTCAAAGTGTGTGAAACTGGAAGGGTTTCGCGAATCAAACGATGGAAAAGGATCGAAAACGCGGGAAAAACTTGGATCGAAGGTTGGGAAATCACCTAGAGAGAGAGGAGTGATTTTCGAGTTTGGGTGAAGTGAAAATATAAGGTTTGGAACCTTATATTTAAAGACCCGAGGCTAAATGACAAAACTGCCTCGAAACTGCCATTTTTGGCCGATCGGCCAAATATTTGGCCGATGATCTCATTTGATGGCCGATGGATGGCCGATGGCCTCCTCTTGTGGTCGATGCATCTCCCGCACCCTTGTTTGAGTCATTTATGTGGTTTGGGACCTTCATTCCTCAAGAAACTGTAAGAAAGTGCACTTTTGAAGCTTGACCAGTCTTCGTGTTGACCTTGAATTGTGTCTTTCATGTGCGATGCTCGGTACGCGCAATGCGTATCCTTTCTCTGTATCCTTTTGTATCTTGCGAGATTCAAAGATTGCTTTAAATACGTTGCATTTCATCAAGCATACCTCATTTTGCTTTGAAGTTGCATCTCAACATCGCGAATAGCGTACCTCTACCATGCTTGCATTGTCATGCACATTTCTTTTACATTGTTATGCACGTACCTTGCATTGTCATGTGCATCTCATTCGCATTATCATGCATTTTCCTTACTATAGGCGTTGTCTTTCATGTTTCATTTGCATTGCCATGCATTTTCCATACCTAGCGTTGTCTCGCATGCTTCATTTGCATTGTCATGCATTTTTCTTTACCTCGCATTGTAATGCCCATCTCATTTGCATTGTCACGCATTTTCCTTACTATAGGTGTTGTCTCGCATGTTTCATCTGCATTGTCATGCATTGCACATACCTAGCGTTGTCTCGCACATTTCATTTGCATTGTCATGCATTTCCTTATCATGCATTATCATGCACGTTTCACTTGCATTGTCATGCATTTCCTTATCTTGCATTGTCATGCACGTTTCACTTGCATTGTCATGCATTTCTTTATCTTGCATTATCATGCACCCTTTATAACTTGCATTGTCTTGTACCCCTACTAACTTGTGCATTGTCTTGCACCCCCTCTAACTTGTGCATTGTTTTGCACCCCACTAACTTGTGCATTGTCTTGCACCCCCACTAACTTGTGCATTGTTTTGCACCCCCACTAACTTGTGCATTGTTTTGCACCCCCACTAACTTGTGCATCGTCTTGCACCCCTACTAACTTGTGCATTGTCTTGCACCCGCACTAACTTGTACATTGTTTTGCACCCCCACTAACTTGTGCATTGTTTTGCACCCTAGTAACATGTGCATTGTTTTGCAACCCACTAACTTGTGCATTGTTTTGCACCCCCACTAACTTGTGCATTGTCTTGCACCCCCTCTAACTTGTTCATTGTTTTGCACCCCACTAACTTGTGCATTGTTTTGTACCCCACTAACTTGTGCATTGTCTTGCACCCCCTCTAACTTGCGCATTGTCTTGCACCCCCTCTAATTTGAATTGTTTTGCAATCTATCTAACTTGCATTGTTTTGCAACCTTTCTAACTTGCGTTGTTTTGCACTTATCTAATTTGCATTGTTTCGCACATTTCTATAACATGCGTTGTTTTGCACATATCTTTAACATCCGTTGTTTCGCACATATCTTTAACTTGCATTGTTTTGCAAATCCACCTAACTTGTGTTGTTTTACACGTTCTACTTGCATTGTTTCGCACCTCTCTAACTTGCGTTGTTTCGCACGTTCTATTTGCATTGTTATGCACGCTTCACTTGCGTTGTCACACACTTTTCACTTGCATTGTTATGCATGTTTCTAACGATATTGTACATGTTAAGTTTTCTTTCTTTTTCAGGCACGATATTGTATGTACGGTTCATTTGAAGCTGGCGTGACCAGACGAACCGCACAGGTATTGTATTCTCTGCGTGAGACGTAGCGAGAATTCTATAATTCTCTTACATCTTTTCTTCATGAAATGTAGTTTGATTTGTATTCGCTTGCTTAAACTGTTGCATGACATGCATCGTTGCAGCTCTTGTTGCATGCTCGTAAGTTATGTTCGACATTATACATGTCCTTACATCTTGCCCCTGCCTGCAGGCACATATCTTCGTTATCTTGTATGCTTGTCTAAGTCTTCGGCCTTGTCGAAAATGGGTCGTCTCTGGGCTTTGACATTCACTCACATCATTTTATGACTTTCAAGTTCTGTCAAAGAGGGGCAACTGTAGACACCCCATTTTTTACCGCCTCAAGGCTTGGACGTCACCATTTGAACACTCGGTGATCATCTATGCTCGTGTTCATTTTGAGTTCCCAGAGGTCTCGGCCATGCACCTTGCCTCGAGATCTCTCAACTTGACTGTTTTGTGCTTGGTTGTGGACCAAGAACTTGTGTTTTTGCTTTTGAGGGAAGAGGGTGGCTTGTTGGCCATTTCCTCAACCCATCGGCCTAGGCATGAAGCCATCGGCCCCTTTTTCTTGCCATCGGCCAAAAGTGTTGGCCGATCGACACTGTTTTTGGTCGATCGGCCCCTTTATTGGTCGATCGGCCATATTTCCTGGCCGAGCCCTGTTCATTTGCTTTTTGTAGATATTTTATGCCAACTGTCACAACTGGCATGCACAATTCACCGATCCATACACGTGTATGGAGGGATTTGTTTCCATTTCTTAGCTTCTCTTAGAAGCTTTAGAATTGGAATTCTATAAGAAGGGAGCTCCTCCTCCCTTCTCAGAGGTTCTGAAAAAATAGGGTTAGAGAAGTTGTATCTATCTATCTCTATATTTGACCTCTCTCTCTCTTGTTTAGTGCTTGTTCATGCTCTAAAGTGTAGTATTGTCTTACTATTGTACACAAACACACACTAGAACATCATCCTTGGTTGCTGAGGTGCTAGGGAGTTGGTATTAGAGTTCTTGAGGTGGTTTTGATCAGAGAAAGTTGCTGGAGCTTTGTTCTTGAAGGTGTTCTTCAAGGGTGAGCATTCTTGCTTTTAATACCCCTTTCTTGCTTAATCTTTTAACCCTTCTTGCTTATTGTTTTAAGCTTAACTCTTAATTGATAAAAGTTATGATTTTTGGTGCTTTAGATCTTTGATTAAGGTCATTTTTGTGTTTGGGGTCGTTTACCCACTCTTAGGCCTTGTTTGGCCTTGTTCTTGTGCTTTATTTTTAAGCTTCGAGATCACCTTGTTTTGGCCTTCTCACCACTGAAATCCAGAGGGATTCTGGATTTCAGTGGTGGGGTTGGTGTTTTAAGGTCTCAAAAAGGAGAGGGTCATCCCTTCTCCTTGTTGTCTTGTATGCTAGTATAAATGGCTTATATTGGTAGCATGTTTGCTTAGCATGTTTTAGCTCCATTTCAGCAAGTATTTGGTGTTATTTTGTCATGCTTTACCTCTATTTTGAGTTTGTTTAGTTGGCTCTTAGGTGCTTCATGTACTTGTCTTGCAATCCTCTCATTTGCCTTAACACGCATCCTGTGATTAGACTATCATTCTTACATATTTTGGCTCAACTCCATGAAGCTTTTAGTCATGATTTACGATGTTTAAGCTCTTTTTGGTGTTGTCTTGATCATATATGCCATGCTTTGTATAGCTACCATGCAATCTAGCTTGTTAGCTTTAAGTGTCCAAGTCATTAGCATGCTTTACTTGGGCCATTTCAGTGATTTGGCGTCACTTGTTATGTTATTTTAGTCCATATAGTATGCTCATATACTTGCATTTACCACTCCTTTAATGTTTTAAAGAGTTGATGTTTTATGCCTCTTGAATGGATCATTGTGTATGCTTCCATGCTTAGGTAATTTGGATGCCATCTAAGTGGGTTTTTAGGCTTGCTTTAACATGCCATAACTCTGATTTTATTGGTTTAAGTCATGCCATGTTTGGTTTTGATAGGCGTAATGTAACACCCCTTTTATAGCCTTGCATGCCTCATGCTTTTGGCATTGTGTTCTAGCTTGTGTTGGCTTGTTTCGAGCATGTTTTTGGTCTTATTTGGACCTGCCTTGGGACTGTTTTAGGTCCCCTTGGCCCTTTGGGTCTTGTTTTGCATGGCCTTGGTTTGAACCCCTTGGCTAGCCTTAAGCCTTGAGCCTTCTTGCATGATTTGCTTGTGCAGTTTGGTTGATTTGGCATCATCCCTAACATCATTTCAGAGCTTGTAGTATTTTCATACTTGCATATTTGTCCCCTTTAAAGTATTCTTGAAAGTTGCTCTCCTGTGCTTAGGTGATAGGCCAATTGGCATGCATGTTTGTATGTACCTTTGTCTTCATTTCCATAGCACTTTGGCCACTGATTTTGGCATGGCTAAGGTCTACCCATGTTAGTTTAAGTCCATCTTGGCATGTTGCTGCATGTTTGCCTTGTATGTTGTTGCATGCTTGCTTCATTTTGCATGTTGTTACATGCTACACATGTTTATATGTTTAGGTTGTATACCTATTGCATATTAGTTGCATTGCATAATATTGTTGCATGTTATTGCATGCTTGTTGTTGGTATTGTTGTCGCATACCTATTACATTGTATGCATGCATGTTTGCATGCTTAGATTTCATATTGTTGCATGCTTACTAGTTTGCATGTTGTCACATGCTTGAATGCTTAGGTTGCCTTGCATTGTGTGTGCATTCCCTAGCCTCTTGATCAAGCATGATAGAGGTTTGGGGCCCTCATGTGTTTTGTGCATTTCATTTGATATTGAATTGCACATTTGGCTCCTTTGGCCATCATGCATTGAAATGCGTGATTGGTGACCCAAGGGTCGAGGACTATACTCCTTTGAGTCTCAAACATGATAAGGAGGGTGGTCGTGCAAACATTGCCTTGTAAATGTATTGCCATGCTCTGTTTGTCTTCTGCTGCAGCAAAACAGCATTCTATAAGAAGAAATGGCCGGTCGGCTAACCATGGTTGGCCGATAGCTTCATAATTGGTCGATGGCACCTTTCCATTGGCCGATGGCCTTACCACTTGGTCGATGACCTCTTAGCATGTCCATGAAGTGGTTCAGAAGTGTTCTAGAGACTTGTGCAGTTTTCAGAGGTGTAAAACAGTGCAAACAGAGGCAACATGTGGCAAGGCAATAGATTTCCGAGCAAAGTCGATCAAGCATGCATTCGTCTCTCTTCTCGAGGCTGCTTTTCTATTTTTCATAGCTTAATTAATTTGTTTAATTAGTTAAGTGTTGTGTAGTAATTAATTAGCTTGTTAGGTTAATTAATTAGTTGATTTGTATTATTCCTTCACTCCCTCCGTCGAGAGGACGCAATTGTGTAATAAGTATGCGTGAGTGTGTGAATGTCTTCCAACCTCACGTCTTTCTCCCTTTTACTTACCTGCTTTCGATGGTTAGTTTTTGGACATATTTCATTTAGCATCCATATGCTATGCACGTTTGCATCATTCATTCGTATTGCATGCACCGAGCTCGGCACATCATACTAACTGCATTGTATTTCAATCACAAGTTGAATACATGTATTGAATTGTCGCATCTCATATGCCATTTTAGATTAGCCGAGCTTATTCTAATTGCATTTTGCATGTGCTTCATTAGCCATTCTTAACATGAACTAGGATCATGCATGATTTCTAACTAGTTCTTTGTCTTGGCTAGTGTTTATGCTTTAGCATCTTGCATGTATGTAAGTGTTAACATGACAGCATGCTTGCCATGAGGCTAATTGCTTATGTCATATAACTGCCTGAATGCCTGTGGGTGATGGTTGGATTGCTTGAATTGGAATAATTCATTGAAATCTGTGTTTTAGCCTACTTGCAAGTAGCAAACTTCAAACCACTTCTAAACAAACGGATATGCGATGCTTTGTTGCAAATTAGGCGATCTAGTCTATACTTGTGTGTTGTGCGCATCACATAGTAATTCTAGCTAATTAATCGGAATAAGAACACGTGTTTTCAAAAACAAGATACCATGCTTAGTACAGGCCGATCTTTGATCGGGCGAGCGGCGGTGCTCATAGATGACCTTTCCCAATCGTACCCAAGTTCTCGAGCCGAGGCAACTTTGGTGATGACAGATACATGGCCTTAGGCACGAGTCAGGGTTTCTTAAATTCCCCAAAACAAAATATTTAGATGGTGACTCTGTATCTGGAAAAGCAGTCCATGTTTGGCACTTCTTTATAAAAATCAATTTTCCAAAACGATTTGTCGGATTTGGACTCTTTAGTGATTTTTCGGTCTTACATTGCACTTTGCGAGACTAGATTCAGAACCGTGACATTTGAGTCTGAATTGTAGTATGCTAGAGGAACAAAACGAGATTCTTCTCGATGAGTCCTCGGGGCGCGTCTACAAAGTGTCCAGGGTAAAAGACCAAAAACACGTGCGGATGATGTACCACGTGCCTTCCGGTTAACTACCGGTAAAGTGGGGGTTTTGGTAGTGCTAGTTATGCTTACTTGCAGACACCAACCTAGGGATTACCTGAGTCATATTTATCGCCCCTTTGAATTTGACTTCAACTGTTGAATTTTGTTGAAATTTTAAGATTTCATTGTGCATGATAGTTTTCAAAGGATGAAGATGAGACTTTCTTTTAAATCCATGGCATAGCATGTACATCCCATTTCATGAGACTTGTATATAATGTATATACTTAGTTAAGTTTTTTCATACTGGGCTTTATGCTCACCTTATGGAATTTTGTGCAGGAAAAGATGTGGTGGTTCCGCCGAACTAAGGGTGTGGATGTGTATGTTGAGAGCGCAAGGCTCTTGTTTTGTTATGATTATATTTTGCAAGGCAAGGGCTATATTTGTATGGGTTCGAGCAACCATTTTGTGTAACCGGGCTTAAGCCTTGGACTTTATAACCCTTGAGGGCATTTATTTATTTTGACTAGATATCTTGCATGCTATAGATTCATGTACCGAAGTCATTGAATGTGTATCCACATGTGGGACTATTTTGTAAACACCTTATAATCATGTATTCAAGTGTTGGAGAATTACTTCTGTTATCATAAAGAGCGGTGGTTGATATCCCTTGATTATGTATTTTTTTGGGGCGTTACAGAACATGACGACCGAGCTACCTTACAATCTTGATATCCAAAAACACTAAATTTTTCCTTAATTTCAGATGTGATATTTCATATTTACAAATAGTTTTTGTGCATAAAAAGCTATTGCATCCTCATCCTGATTCAACAACTCAAACCTAGAAAGATTGATGTAAAACTACCTGACAAATTTTAACGGGGAGGAAATGATTCTGAGCCTATTTTTGAACAATATATCAACGAGCAAATAAAATTAACAAATGTACGAGGATAAAATCTCAAGATATTCAAGTACACTGAAGTTGACAATCCCATGAAAAAGGACAGTGTTCTTAACAAAATATTTTCTACTATTTCAGCAATTAACAAATCAAGAAAAACCCAAATTCTTGTAATCCCAACAAATAAAAAATTACACAATAATTTTAACATTGTGGAAGAAAAAAAAATCACAACCGATAAATCACCAATTTGTTTTTTACAGTGATCCTTGGCAAACTATTTTCTACTCTTTTCAGCCATTAACAAATCAAAGAAAACCCAATTTCAACCAGGCAATACAAATAAGAAATCACAGCAATTTCAACTTTTTAAGAAAAACAAACACAACCCATAAATCTCCCATCTTCTTATCATAATCACAATCAACAAAAATGGGAATAAAATCTAACAAAACATTGCATATAATCCTATGAAAAGAACATAAAAGTGAAATGTAAATCCAATAATAATAAATAAATAAAAGTGATGAAAAGAGGAAAGTACTTGCCCTTTTCAGTGATCTAAACCTGGTCCCCTTGCTCTTCGTCGTTGACAACCTAGAGAAGCAGAGAAATAACCACTTTTGGAACCAATAGAGACTCAATAAACATAGATAGACCACTATAGAGTTGAAATAGTACAAACCCAACAAAACCCAAAAGCCAAACAGTTGAAGAGGAGTAGTTTAGAAGTAGTAGGGTATGGCCTCAAGTAGGCCAAAACAAATTGAGAAAGAAATCAAATAAATGCGTAAATAAGGCAAGACAAAAATAATTTTTGAAGAGAAATTGTAGGAAGAGAATGTATTGAGAGAGAGAGAGAGAGAGGGGGGGGAAAGGAAGGCTAAGATTGCATTTTATAGCGGGGTAAAGAAATTTAATAGAAAAGTGAAGTTGAACAATATATTAACGAGCAAATAAAATTAACAAATGTACGAGGATAAAATCTAGAGATATTCAAGTACATTGAAGTTGACAATCCCATGAAAAAGGACAGAGTTCTTAACAAACTATTTTCTCCTGTTTTACCAATTAACAAATCAAGAAAAACCCAAATTCTTGTAATCCCAACAAATAAGAAATTACACATTAATTTCAACATTGTGGAAGAAAAAAAAAAATCACAACCCATAAATCACCAATTTGTTTTTTATAGTGATCCTTGGCAAACTATTTTCTACTCTTTTCAGCCATTAACAAATCAAAGAAAACCCAATTTCAACCAGGCAATACAAATAAGAAATCACAGCAATTTCAACTTTTTGAGAAAAACAGACACAACCCATAAATCTCCCATCTTCTTATCATGAATCACAATCTACAAAAATGGGAATAAAATCTAACAAAACATTGCATATAATCCTATGAAAAGAACATAAAAGTGAAATGTAAATCCAATAATAATAAATAAATAAAAGTGATTAAAAGAGGAAAGTACTTGCCCTTTTCAGTGATCTAAACCAAGTCTCCTTGATCTTCTTCGTTGACAACCTAGAGAAGCAGAGAAATAACCTCTTTTGGAATCAATAGAGACTCAATAAGCATAGATAGACCAATGTAGAGTTGAAATAGTACAAACCCACCAAAACCCAAAAGCCAAACAGTTGAAGAGGAGTAGTTTAGAAGTAGTAGGGTATGGCCTCAAGTAGGCCAAAACAAATTGAGAAAGAAATCAAATAAATGCGCAAATAAGGCAAGGCAAAAATAATTTTTGAAGAGAAGTTGTAGGAAGAGAATGTATTGAGAGAGAGAGAGAGAGAGAGAGAGAGAGAGAGAGGGGAGGGAAACGAAAGCTGAGATTGCATTTTATAGCGGGGTAAAGAAATTTAATTGAAAAGTGAAGTCGAACAATATATTAACGAGCAAATAAAATTAACAAATGTACGAGGATAAAATCTCAAGATATTCAAGTACATTGAAGTTGACAATCCCATGAAAAAGGACAGAGTTCTTAACAAACTATTTTCTCCTGTTTTACCAATTAGCAAATCAAGAAAAACCCAAATTCTTGTAATCCCAACAAATAAGAAATTACACATTAATTTCAACATTGTGGAAGAAAAAAAAAATCACAACCCATAAATCACCAATTTGTTTTTTACAGTGATCCTTGGCAAACTATTTTCTACTCTTTTTAGCCATTAACAAATCAAAGAAAACCCAATTTCAACCAGGCAATACAAATAAGAAATCACAGCAATTTCAACTTTTTGAGAAAAACAAACACAACCCATAAATCTCCCATCTTCTTATCACGAATCACAATCTACAAAAATGGGAATAAAATCTAACAAAACATTGCATATAATCCTATGAAAAGAACATGAAAGTGACATGTAAATCCAATAATAATAAACAAATAAAAGTGATTAAATGTGGAAAGTACTTGCCCTTTTCAGTGATCTATACCAAGTCCCCTTGATCTTCTTCGTTGACAACCTAGAGAAGTAGAGAAATAACCTCTTTTGCAATCAATAGTGACTCAATAAGCATACATAGACCAATGTAGAGTTGAAATAGTACAAACCCACCAAAACCCAAAAGCCAAACAGTTGAAGAGGAGTAGTTTAGAAGTAGTAGGGTATGGCCTCAAGTAGGCCAAAACAAATTGAGAAAGAAATCAAATAAATGCGCAAATAAGGCAAGACAAAAATAATTTTTGAAGAGAAATTGTAGGAAGAGAATGTATTGAGAGAGAGAGAGAGAGAGAGAGAGAGAGAGAGAGAGAGACGGGATAGGAAGGCTGAGATTGCATTTTATAGCGGGGCAAAGAAATTTAATAGAAAAGTGAAGTTGAACAATATATTAACGAGCAAATGAAATTTACAAATGTACGAGGATAAAATCTAGAGATATTCAAGTACATTGAAGTTGAAAATCCCATGAAAAAGGACAGAGTTCTTAACAAACTATTTTCTCCTGTTTTACCAATTAACAAATCAAGAAAAACCCAAATTCTTCTAATCCCAACAAATAAGAAATTACACGTTAATTTCAACATTGTGGAAGAAAAAAAAAATCACAACCCATAAATCACCAATTTGTTTTTTACAGTGATCCTTGGCAAACTATTTTCTACTCTTTTCAGCCATTAACAAATCAAAGAAAACCCAATTTCAACCAGGCAATACAAATAAGAAATCACAGCAATTTCGACTTTTTGAGAAAAACAAACACAACCCATAAATCTCCCATCTTCTTATCATGAATCACAATCTACCAAAATGGGAATAAAATCTAACAAAACATTGCATATAATCCTATGAAAAGAACATAAAAGTGAAATGTAAATCCAATAATAATAAATAAATAAAAGTGATTAAAAGAGGAAAGTACTTGCCCTTTTCAGTGATCTAAACCAAGTCCCCTTGATCTTCTTCGTTGACAACCTAGAGAAGCAGAGAAATAACCTCTTTTGGAATCAATAGAGACTCAATAAGCATAGATAGACCAATGTAGAGTTGAAATAGTACAAACCCACCAAAACCCAAAAGCCAAACAGTTGAAGAGGAGTAGTCTAGAAGTAGTAGGGTATGGCCTCAAGTAGGCCAAAACAAATTGAGAAAGAAATCAAATAAATGCGCAAATAAGGCAAGACAAAAATAATTTTTGAAGAGAAATTGTAGGAAGAGAATGTATTGAGAGAGAGAGAGAGAGAGAGAGAGAGAGAGTGGGGGAAAGGAAAGTAGGGATTGCATTTTATAGCGGGGTAAAGAAATTTAATAGAAAAGTGAAGTTGAACAATATATTAACGAGCAAAATAAACTTAACAAATGTACGAGGATAAAATCTCAAGATATTCAAGTACATTGAAGTTGACAATCCCATGAAAAAGGACAGAGTTCTTAACAAACTATTTTCTCCTGTTTTACCAAGTAACAAATCAAGAAAAACCCAAATTCTTGTAATCCCAACAAATAAGAAATTACACATTAATTTCAACATTGTGGAAGAAAAAAAAAATCACAACCCATAAATCACCAATTTGTTTTTTACAGTGATCCTTGGCAAACTATTTTCTACTCTTTTCAGCCATTAACAAATCCAAGAAAACTCAATTTTAACCAGGCAATACAAATAAGAACTCACAGCAATTTCAACTTTTTGAGAAAAACAAACACAACCCATAAATCTCCCATCTTCTTATCATGAATCACAATCTACAAAAATGGGAATAAAATCTAACAAAACATTGCATATAATCCTATGAAAAGAACATAAAAGTGAAATGTAAATCCAATAATAATAAATAAATAAAAGTGATTAAAAGAGGAAGGTACTTGCCCTTTTCAGTGATCTAAACCAAGTCCCCTTGATCTTCTTCGTTGACAACCTAGAGAAGCAGAGAAATAACCTCTTTTGGAATCAATAGAGACTCAATAAGCATAGATAAACCAATATAGAGTTGGAATAATACAAACCCACCAAAACCCAAAAGCCAAACTGTTGAAGAGGAGTAGTTTAGAAGTAGTAGGGTATGGCCTCAAGTAGGCCAAAACAAATTGAGAAAGAAATCAAATAAATGTGCAAATAAGGCAAGACAAAAATAATTTTTGAAGAGAAATTGTAGCAAGAGAATGTATTGAGAGAGAGAGAGAGAGAGAGAGGGGGGGAAAGGAAAGCAGAGATTGCATTTTATAGCGTGGTAAAGAAATTTAATAGAAAAGTGAAGTTGAACAATACATTAACGAGCAAATCAAATTAACAAATGTACGAGGATAAAATCTCAAGTATTCAAGTACATTGAAGTTGACAATCCCATGAAAAAGGACAGAGTTCTTAACAAACTATTTTCTCCTGTTTTACCAATTAACAAATCAAGAAAAACCCAAATTCTTGTAATCCCAACAAATAAGAAATTACACATTAATTTCAACATTGTGGAAGAAAAAAAAAATCACAACCCAGAAATCACCAATTTGTTTTTTACAGTGATCCTTGGCAAACTATTTTCTACTCTTTTCAGCCATTAACAAATCAAAGAAAACCCAATTTCAACCAGGCAATACAAATAAGAAATCACAGCAATTTCGACTTTTTGAGAAAAACAAACACAACCCATAAATCTCCCATCTTCTTATCATGAATCACAATCTACAAAAATGGGAATAAAATCTAACAAAACATTGCATATAATCCTATGAAAAGAACATAAAAGTGAAATGTAAATCAAATAATAATAAATAAATAAAAGTGATTAAAAGAAGAAAGTACTTGCCCTTTTCAGTGATCTAAACCTAGTCCTCTTGATCTTCTTCGTTGAGAACCTAGAGAAGTAGAGAAATAACTTCTTTTGGAACCAATAGAGATTCAATAAGCATGGATAGACCACTGTAGAGTTGAAATAGTACAAACCCACCAAAACCCAAAAGCCAAACAGTTGAAGAGGAGTAGTTTAGAAGTAGTAGGGTATGGCCTTAAGTAGGCCAAAACAAGTTGAGAAAGAAATCAAATAAATGCACAAATAATGCAAGACAAATAATTTTTGAAGAGAAATTGTAGAAATAGAATGTATTAAGAGAGAGAGAGAGAGAGAGAGAGAGAGAGAGAGAGAGAGAGGAAGGAAAGCAGAGATTGCGTTTTATAGCAAGGTAAAGAAATTTAATGGAAAAGTGAAAAAACCCAACAAGAGAAAAGAGAAAAATGTGAATTAATGAAAAGATATGATAAAAACGTGAATTAATTTTTTTAAAGGTATTAAACACATTCAGATTGAGTGAATTAATGAAAAGATATGATAAAAATAATTCTCTCATGTTTGGTTTACAAATTAAATGAGAAATTATATCAAAAGATTAAAAAATCAATAGGATGATAATTGGGTTATAATATCAATTTAATTGTTCTCTAAAATTTTAAAGATTTGATGATAAATGAAAATGATTAGTTGTACATTTTCATAATATCTACATTGCGTAGGACAATGTAGAGACAAAACAAAATTCTTACTTATATCTTGAAAACAAGTCAAGTGGCGTTGAATTGTAAATTGTTTAAGTTTGATTTAAAATTTTAATGAAAAAGTGAAAAAAACCCAACAAGATAAAAGAGAAAAATGTGAAAGTGACCCATGTGTGAGAGAACAATATTTAATACTATTGACTCATAAAAAATTAGAAGAAAAAACAAATTAAAGACCAAGGATAATTTTACAAAATTATTATAGATTTATAAAATAAACTAGGTTTTTAATTATCAATATTTATAATTATTTTTTAAAATTAACTCTTAAGTGAAATTTTTGAAAAAAAAAAAAAGAAAAAAAAAACTGAAAATATAGGGTGTGTTTGGTGTAACCTTTCTCAAATTGAAAAGTTTAATCATAAGTTAAAAGTCATATTTTCTTAATTTTTGAATAATTAATTATTTCAAATTATTTAGTTATTTATTTCATAAATTATAAGTAAATGTTGCATCAATTTTTCTTAAATGACTATAATAAATTACACCACTAGTTTGTGCTATGTGTTAGCCTTTCATTCTAGCTCTTTTTAGCTTACTTCAAGCATGTTTTAAGACTTCTTTTAAGTTGTTTTAGGACTATTTTGGATTGTTTGTCCCTTTTGAGCCATGTTTTGTATAGCTATAATGCAAATGCCTTCACTAGCTTTGAGATTTAAGGCCTCTAACATGTCTTGCATGTGATGATTGCATGTTTTAGCATCATTTTACATGTGATTTTAGCATCATAACTTCTGTCATGTGCGCATGTATTTCACTCTTTCATTGCTTTTGAGAGTTGTGCTTTGAACCCTGCTTGCGAGCTAACATGTGCGCATGATTTTCTTGCATTTTATGCTTCCATCTCAACTCATTTTAGCATTTGATTTGGCATGTTTAAGCTCTGTCTAGAGCTGCTTTGATCTTTTGAGCTTGATATTGCATGCCTCTAGTGCAGTGCTCTTCACTAGTTTTGATGCTTAAGTCCCATAACATGTTGTACATGAGTTGTTTGCATGTTAGAGTCTTCTGTTTCATGCCATTTCAGCAGTGAAATTCTGCCACCTCCCTCATTTCTTCACTTGTCTATTTGTTTTGAGGGTTGGTTAGTCCTAAAGTTGTGTTTAAGCTTGAGATTAAAGCTTGTGCTTAAACGGCTTTAACCCTCTTTTGAGGATTCCTTCTAGTCAGAGGCATGGTTTCTCTCATGTCTTAAGTCATCTTTTGATTGACCTATTTCTCATTAGAGGACTTTCATGTTGGACAAATTGGTTAATGAATGGCTTGGTAACTTAAAATATGTAAACAAGAATTGAGCAAAGTAAAACTTGTGCAAGATAAGCATTTGTGTTGCATTGCATGTGTTTGGATCAGACGTTAATCCAAACATAAGAAATGCAAGACGTTTCATACTCATAGTGATGAAACATGTCACATTTCTTGGTCGCCGACACCCTTGATCATGCATGATAGGGTGGAGGCTCTTCGAGTCTTGTTTTGTGCATTTATTGAATGTGTACAAGTTGGATCCTTGGCCATCATGCATTGAAAATGCTTGATTGGTGGTCTTGGATTCAATAGTGCAACTCCTTTGATGTTTTGAGATGATAAGGAGGGGCACAGTACAAACATACTCTTAGGAGACCCTCTCTTTTCCTCTGGTTTGAGCTCTATTGCAGAATGGTGATACAACACACCAGTGGCCGGCAGTGCCTCACTGATAGCCAGCACTGCTTCATCTTTGGCCAGCAGTGCACATCTTTGGCCGGCAGGTGGCCGGCAGCAAACTCCCATGGCCGGCAGGCCATTTGTGCAGCCCTCAGCATTGGTTTGGTAAGATGGTGTAGAAAGTTCTTGGAGACGCCCTACAAACAAAGCCTCTTAAGAGCAGATCGAAAGGCTTTTCGAGGCGAGAAACCGAATGCATGCATGTCTACTTTCCAAAGCAGAGCTGAGGCAGTGTAGTTTAATGCTTTTCTTGTTAGATAGCATGAATTTGTAATTTAATTAATTTGTTAATTAGTTAAAGTATTGTAATAATTAGTAAGTAGTTTACTAGTTATTCGTTTGGTTTGTAATAATTAGTCTAATTAATTAATTAGATTAGTTGATTAGCTTAGCTTAGATTAGCTTAGCTTATTTATTCGGACCCTCCTTCGAGAGGGCGCAATGTTGTAATAAGGGTGCGTGTGTGTGCATGTCTTCCAACCCCACTTCTTTCTCCATTTTATTTAATAGCTTTCGACGGTTAGTTTTAGGACATTTTTCAATTAGCATACTTTATGCTTTCATGTTTGCATCATTTATTTGTCTTGCATGCACCGGGCTCGGCGTATCATTCAAACTGCATTGTATTTTAATACCTATTTGAATAGGTGTATCAATTGTTGCATTCATATGCCATCTTAGATAGCCGAGCCTATTTAGTTGCATTATTGCATGTGTTGCATTAGGCATCTAGCATAGTTAGGACCATGCATTGTTTTCTAACTAACTTTTGTTTTGGCTCGGAGTACACTATAAGTGTTACGCTATAGCATACTTGCATGAGTGTGAGTGTTGCCATGATGGCATGCGTGCCATGAGGCTATTTGCTTAAATGATAAACTGCATGAATGCCTGTGGGTAAAGGCTTGATTGCCTGAATTGGAACAATTCGATGATTGTGAGTTTTAAGCCCACTTTGCGAAGTGGCAAATCATCATGTTTTAAAGCCCACTTGAGGGTGGCCAATCCGCACTTTTGCCCACTTGCGAGTGGAATTTTCAAACCATTTTCAAAAACAAACATGAGTTGTTTTGTTCCAATTCTCGTGATTTAGTCTATACTTGTATGTTGTGCGCATCACGTAGTAAAGTTAGATAATAACCGGAATAAGAACACATGGTTTTTAAAACAACATATCATGTTTAGTAGAGGCCGATCTTAGATCGGGCGAGCGGGGGTGCTCATTTCAGGACCTTCCCCTCTCGTACCCAAGTTCTCGAGCCGAGGCAACTTTGGTGATGACGGACACGTGGCCTTTGGCACGAGTCAAGGTTTCCTAAATTTCTCAAAAATAAAATATTTAGGTGGCGACTCTGTAATTTGGCAAAGCAGTCCAGTTTTGGCATTATTTGATTTAAAATCAATTTTCCAAAATGATTTACCGAATTGGACTCTTTGGTGTTTATCAGTTTCACATTGCACTTTGTGAGATTAGATTCAGAACCATGACAGGAGTCTGAACTGTAGTAAGACCAATTTGCGCCTCTCCGAAAGGGGGGCATGTGAAAAAAGTCAAGTCTACAGTTTCTGGTGACTCTGTTGGAAATTTAGAGAACTTGACTCGAACTCATGATATGTTGTTTTATCTACATTTATGTGTTTCTTTGCATTGCATTTGCATAGGTGCACCTAAGTCAGAGTGTTTACCGTCTGCTATTCCTGAACGGTTTGCCAGAGGCTAGCTTGGAAAAGCATGCCATAAGGCTGACCGGTTGCGGGCTCTGCCACGATGGGAACACAAACCTTGGATCTTGATCACCGATGTACCGTTTCATCCTCCTTTCACTTCTCGGTGTTCGGAGCGAGAGGTATATTAGGTGGTCTTGCTGAGGCACCCTTCTTTCACCAATTGACCTAGTTGCATATCGGAAGCCATAGACACTGTTCCAAACTAGGACAGGTTGCTCACCCAAATGCAGGATTATTTGAAACCGCATGCGTGCGTAGTGAAACCCTAGCTCTTGACGAAACTAGGACAGGGAAACCCTACCCCACCATAGGGGTCTCACTTGCTTGAAATGTGCTGTTAGGGTGTGTCTCTATAGGAATGCATGTATCGATTGCAAGTTTGGGTATTAGTTTGAGGGCATTAGTTTTGAGGCAAAAATTTAAGGCAGAATTCAATAACGAGTACAGTCATTCAACTATGCTCATATCTGTTCTGGTGAAATTAGGCTGAGGTGCTGTCTGTTTTCTCTTTTGCTAGGTAGTCCGGGAACCATAGCTTCAGAAGGCTCCGATATCCCCCAGGTACATTGGACTTGTGTCGATAGACTTTGTCAGGTCGAAGATTCAATTCAGAGACAACCAGTGTTTCCTTCGCTGTGGCAAGGCAAAGAAAGGCCAATCAGGGCTCACCGGTTCATATGATCCAACAGTCACCAGTCACATCACCTCTGTTCAACTCAGCAAACCCGTGATGGCACAAAGTCCGGAAGAAGTTGTGGCCATCATAGCGACATTAAACCAGGGAATCGCCAAGTAGGATGAGACCAATGTTGAAGTGCAACGCCCATCTGAGGCACCTACCACACATCTAGTCTCGGGACCCTAGCCAAACTTTGACCCACTTCCGCCAGCCGAAGATTTGCATGGTTCGGATCCCCAAGAAGGGTTGGCTCAAGCCCAAGTTTTCAGACCCCTGGTGCAGCCCAATGAGAGGCTTTATCCCCTTGATATTAATGAGCCCGACCCGATCTCGTTAAAAATTGCTAACCTTAAGAAGCAATTCAAATTGGCACAGGCCTTAACTCCATTCCTGACATTGAGAATGGGTACACCGAGGCTACCGTACGACTCCCAGACATATTCAAAATGCCACATATTGACCGTTTCGACGGGTCTGGAGATCCTATGGTACACATTCAGCTTTTCTTGGACGTCCTGAAAGCAATAGGTCTGACTAAGCCACAGAAACTCTCTCTGTACGGAAGAACCCTGTCGGGTATAGCAGCCACTTGGTACGCTAAGTTGGAGGATACAGTGAAGCAAAACTAGGAAGAGTTGGCTGAGGCCTTTGTCAATCAGTACTCTTACAATACCCAACTTGAAATAACCACTCAAGACCTTGAAGCAACCCATCAGAATCCTACATAGTCTTTTCTAGAATTTATTGCAAGGTAGAGAGCAAAGGCAGCACAGATGAGAGATCGGCCTTCTGAGAGGGACCAAGTATGGATAGTGGTGCAGAACCTCAAGCATGATATGTTGCAAAAGTTAATAGTTGCTCCACTATTCACTTTCAAAAGTTTGCATGAATTGGGGGTTCAGATCGAGAATTCGTTCAATAGAGGGATTATTCCCAAAACAAGTGAACCAATGAGGAGGGCGATTTCTAAGAGTACCCATGCTGGTAGTTGCACTATTTCCAAACCCACTGAAATCAATACGGTCGCCACAGCCAACCCTTGTTCCAAACCAAGCCTACAAATAGCCAGCCCAACCCGAGCTCAGGGCAGAACTTTCACCCCCTTCTATATGAGCCTAACCAACGCACTAGAAGTCCTGATGGAAAGAGGGTATCTCAAAGCCCTCTATCCTCAGCCTCTGGCTGACCCACTCCCTATCAGACATAACCCCACCAAATACTGCATGTATCATCAATAGTGCGGTCATGGCATCGATCGTTGCTACCACCTTCGTCATGAGGTCTAGAATCTCATCGACAACCGGACGATAGCTCCACCTCCAAACCCCAATGACCAAATATCTCCTGCCTACCTCAACCTCATCCATACACTGCTATCCACCTACAACCCCAGCATATATACCACCCCAGCCCATCTACCCAAGCCTGAGGTGTTTATTCCAAAAAGCATGGACTTATGCATGATGGATGCACTTGAACCCTAATCATCTCGAACCCGTGAACCCACTACTTTTGAGCTGATGAGAATGATTGAAGAGCTTCAGAGAACTGTGGTAGATCTAGCCTTCGAGTTATTGGCTCCGTCATCAACCACATCACATGCCAGAAATTTCATGCCAGAAAGCTCCCCAATCTTGGGATAGGCTGCATTGGAAGAAGGCTAATCTATTGGCAAAGTGGAGGCAAATGGTAAGAACAAGGTTGGGGCAGGCATTGATCCCTATAAACATCTTCAGTGGGCTATTGAGGCTTTGAAAGCTGAAGTACTAAACAAACAACAAGTGCTCACAGTTGTTGCAAAGACTGTGGATGACACTTTTGCCACTCAAGTTAGGGGCAGTTTAAATCAAGGGGCAAGCCAGGAAAAGGGATGTCGTACCAGAAACATTCCTTTTAGCTCCAATCCTACTCTCAGAAGAGATCATCAAATGCAGTCAGCACCTGCCAATCCCTTTGCTGGTACATTCAACCCAACTGCACGAACCTCTTCAGGACAATTTAGCTTAATGATAAAATTTGCGCAAGTGTGTGGAATTCCACGGATGTGGAAAACTTCTTCCATCCATGTCTTTGAGCCGATATGCCCCTGTTCCTGCAATTGAGTCAATCTGAAAAGGGCCGTCCCAATTAGGACTCAATTTTCCGTTAACAGGATTCCTAGCAGCGGGAAGCACTTTCTTCAGGACCAATTCTCCTGGTGTATATCGACGTAGCTGAATACATTGATTATACAATTTAGCGAGCTGTTGCTAGTACCGTGCTGTGGAAGCAAGGGCACGGTCTCGGCGTTCTTCAATCTGAGTCAAGTCCAAGGCCAACATCATGTCATTTAGGCCCATTTCAAAAACCCTCGATTTCAAGGTTGGATGGCCGATCTCCAGGGGGATGATTGCCTAGGTTTCGAAGCACAGAGCAAATGGTGTTTCCCCAGTGGACTGCCTTGGAGTAGTACGATGAGCCCACAGCATGTTGGGTAACTCTTTGACCCATCTACCTTTAGCTTTCTCCAATCTTTTCTTGATGCCGTCCAAAATAACTTTGTTGTTGGCCTCCACTTGACCGTTGCTTTGAGGGTAAGCCGGAGAGGAAAAGTAGGGTCTGATACCATATTCTTGGCATAATTCTCGATGCACGCCACAATCAAACTAGGTACCATTGTTTGAAACAAGTGCTCATGGTATGCCGAATCTCATTAACGTCGCAATCTCGAATACGTGTTAGTGCCTCCACTTCGACCCATTTTGTGAAATAGTCCGTCGCGACAATTAAGAATTGCTTGTTCCCAGGTGCCCGTGGTAATGGTCCGACGATATCAAGCCCCCATTGAGCAAACGGCCAAGGACTAGTGATAGAGTTTAACTCCTCGGCAGATAGATGAGTTAAGGGGGAAAACTTCTGGCATCGTTCACATTTCTTGACATAACACTTGGCATCGGTTCGCATGGTCGGCCAATAGTACCCCTGCGTTATGGTTCGATGGGCGAGAGATTGTCCACCCGAATGGGCACCACAACTGCCTTCATGTATTTCGAACAAGAGTTCTTTGACTTTATTCGGGTGAACACATTCTAAGTACGGCCTAAAGAGAGATTTTTTGTAAAGCTTTCCCTACGGATCCAAGTAGTATCTGAGGGCTTTGTTTCATAGTTTGTGTGCCTCTTTCTTATTCGTCGGGAGCTGCTCTGAGGATAGAAATGTAGCGATATGGTCCATCCAACTCGGAGCTAGTTCAATAACGTTGATCTGAATAGATTCTGAAGAGGCAATGCTCGGCTCAGGGACAAAACCTACCACGATTGTCCGCTTAACTTCTAAGTTGATAGTAGAGGCTAGGCAAGCCAGGGCATCCACGTGTGTATTTTGATCTTGGTTATTTGATTCAGTTCGTGGTGGTTGAATTTTGTGAGCAAAGAATTCGTCGTTTTCATATAAGCTGCCATGCGGTCATTTTTGGCTGCATATTCCCTTTTTAACTGGTTGATTACTAGCTTTGAGTCATAGAAAACTAGTAGACGACACGCATCGAGGTGAAGTGCATTCCGTAGGCCGGTTAACAATGCTTCATATTCGGCCTCATTGTTTGTTGCATTGAAGCCCAGTTTGACAACCTGTTCTATTATCTCCCCTTCGGGGGTCATGATTACCACACCAGCGCCACTGCTACGTTGGTTGGATGACCCATCACAATAAATCTTTCAAACGTCTCCAACATACATTTTCCAATTGGGCTTAGGTTGCACTTAATCAGATTCAAAGTCGACGAGAGAAGCTGCGAATTCGGCCACGAAGTCGACAAGTACTTGCCCCTTGATGGAAGTTCTGGGTAGAAACTGGATATCATACTGGCCGAGTTCAAGAGCCCATTTTGAAACGTGCCCTGATGCTTCCGCGCTGCGGAGTGTGGATCGAAGGGGATATTCCGTTGGTACCGCAATGGTATGCCCCTGAAAGTAGTGCATCAATTTTCTTACAGCCATGACGAGAGCAAGGATAAGATTTTCTAATGGAAGGTAACGTGTTTCGGCGTCGGCCATAGCTTTGCTCATATAGTAAACTAGTCGCTGCTCCCCAAGTTCTTCCCTTAATAGCACGGCGCTGACCGCCGGGTTGGATACTGCCAGATACAAAATGAGAGGATCGCCCGCTGCAGGTGTTGCCATGAGCAGTACCGATCGGAGATAAGACTTTAGGCTATCCAAGGCGACCTGGCATTCGGAGGTCCAATTGAATGCTCTGCCTTGCCGAAGTGTGTGAAAGAATTGTCAGCAGCGATCTGTGGAACGGCTGATAAACCTGTTGTGTGCGGCGGCCATTCCCATCAGATTTTGGACCTCCTTGACTGACTGAGGAGATCCAAGCTCTAGAATTTTCGTGATTTGCCTCAAGTTGGCTTCGATTCCGTGGTGGTTAACGATGTAGCCAAGGAATTTGCCAGATCCAATACCGAATGCACACTTCGAGGCATTCAGTTTCATCTTGTACTTTCGAAGGATGCCGAATGTTTCTGACAAATCGGCTAAATAGGCGTGCTTCTCCTTAGATTTTACCACCATATCATCGATGTATACTTCCATGGTACAGCCGCGTTGTTCCTTGAACATGGCAGTCACTAGTCTTTGATAAGTTGCCCCCGCATTCTTCAGCCCAAAAGACATGACCTTGTAGCAATAGGTTCCTCTTGGAGTGAGGAGTGTGGTCTTTTCTTAGTCCTCCGGATGCATGGAAATTTGATGATAGCCCCTGTAGGCATCCAAGAAGCTCGTGTGTTGATGATGTGCTATTGTAGCTACGAGTTGGTCTGTTCTAGGTAGGGCAAAGCAGTCCTTGGGGCAAGCTTTGTTTAAGTCCGTGAAATCCACACAAACTCACCAAAAGCCATTCTTCTTCTTTACAACCACAGTATTGGACAACGGCCGAAGTATGCTCCGCAGCTGACCGACGACTTCTTTGAATAATTGGCTTACATTTTGGATCAATGTTTAGGCAGTGTTGGGCTACAGATGGATCCACTCCTGGCATCTCATATGGGGACCATGCAAACACATCAATATTGCCGCTGAGGAAGGATACCAACTCCTGCCTTTCAACTTTATCCAAGGAAGTGCCGATCATGAAGAACTTGTCAGGACTTCCGTCAATTTCGACCCGATCCAAAGCTTCGGTTGCCTTCTCACTTAGGATCTTCCCAATGTCTTCGAGGCTCTCTCTGTCCGGTACCTCAATTGAGTGCACTTCCAACTCCTTTGGTCTCTTTGTAGCAAGAAGATAGCATGCTTGTGCCGATTTCTAAGAGTCGCGAATTTGTTCGACACCGTACTTAGTCGGAAAACGAAGTAGTTGATGGTAGGTGCTCGACACGGCTTGCATTGTATGTAACTAAGTTCTTCCTATGATGACATTATATGGCGAAGGAAGCTTGACAACCAAAAACTCCACATCTACAGATCTGGTGCCGATTCGTACTTGCAATCTGATCTTGCCCAAAGGATACTCTGAGTTAGCATTGAAACCGAACAACGGGTAATCAGCCTGAGACATGTCCAAGTCGGTGAAGCCAAGTTTGCGAAATTTTTGTAATACATTATTTCGGAAGTGCTGCCCGGGTTAATAAGAACACGCTCAATGGTGAATCTGTTTACGCATAGCTCGATGACAAGGGGATCAGTGTGGGGTTGAGTTACTCCAACTAAGTCATTATCATCGAAACTAATCCTTCCAGTGTCATGGGACTGTTTTGCTGGCGTCATTGGGCTATTGGGGCTAGCCTGCAGCTGAATTGTGTGTACCTCAGATGACGGTGGCAAGTTGTATATCATATGAATCACACCAAGAGGAGGTGACTCCGGCCGTAGAGCTACTGTACTTGTTGAGTTATTCTTTCGGACATGTTGTGTAGGATGGTCGTCTTGCACCAATTCTTCTAGGTGGTCTTTTAATACATAACAACTTTCGGTGTTGTGACCGTGGTCTTTATGATACTCACACTGTTTAACCTGCCTTCCCGCATTAGGAGGTCCCGTCATTTTAGGCGGCCATTTGAAGAACGGAAGGTGTTGAATTTTTGACATAATCTTACTGATCGGCTCTATTAGCTCCGTGTATTTCTTGCTTGAGTGCCTCGCGCGCCTGCTATCCACTTCATACTATTCATTAGCTTGGTGTGAACATTGGTCGTTTGATCGGCGCGAGTCACGCTGTTTGTCTTGTTTAGCCTGATTCCGCCGCTCAAGGCTTCTTGATGGCACGACGTTAATCGGCCGAACAATTCTCGACGTGGCCGTCTCAATAGCCTTACATCCGGCTTTGACCCGCAAGGCATCATCTTTCACTTTGCAATACTCTTCGACCTTCTTCATTAATGGCCAGACGATTTTGGGAGGCTGTCTGGTTAATGAACTGTGGAGGGGACTATCAAGATGAAATCCCATCTTAAAGGCGGTGATGGTCATAGAGTCATTGCATGCATCATCTACCAAAATAAAGCACTCTTAATAATGGGACAAATATTCACGAAGAGTTTCTTCTGGTTTAATTTGCATGGCCCAGAGAGAATCGGCTTGCTTTGGCCGGATCTCATTAGTGATGAATCTGGCCCTGAATGACTTTTGAAGTTGGTGGAAGCTCTTAATCGATGCCGACTCCAGTTTGTAATACCACCTGACAGCTAGTGGTCCCAGACTGCTTGGAAAAATTCGGCACGCGAGGGCTTCGTCGTCAACATGGAGCATCATTGCTTGCTTATAATGATGGATGTGATCAGTGGGGTCTGATTTTCCATCATAGAGGGTGAATGACGGTGCTTTGAACTTTTTGGGCAACACAGCCCGTGCAATTCGTCGCACGAAAGGGTCATGTTTATCTTCCTTATCCGAATCGTCGCTTCTCCCTTGCCCACGACATACATATGGACTTCTTTCAGATAAGCTGGATACATCAACGCACCCTTTCTTCCTAGGTTCCAAATGTGGTGAGTCGGAATCACTGTCATTATCGTGTTTCTAAGGTCGACGTCGTTGACCATCCTTCTTTTCCGAAGATTGACCCCGAACTAGGCGTGCGGCCTGCTGAGATTTCGCTACCTTCAAGGCCAAATCCTAGCGCAGGCACTCGTTCTTAGCCATCATGTTCTCCAGCCGTTGCTCGTTTTGTTTTGCTTGATCCATAATTGTCTGCATTGTCTCATGCATTGAAGTTGAGGGTGGGGTCTGAGCTACTGAGTCAAAGTTCAAGACCCGTCGTGCGGCGATGTTCTCTGGTCCCATCATGTTTCTTGGAGTGAGGTCATCTCTTGGTGTAGTTTCGTCAGCAATTATCGAAGGGTCTTTGGTTACGCCTGCCATGGATGTGTTTGAGTATTCCCCGACGACGGCACAAATTGTTGAGAAGTAAGTTTGGAAATACTCTTGGATCTTGAAGGACGTCCCTGATCCTCTAATCGCCACCTGAAAAATGGATTAACACTCCGGTCGGGGGTGTCAAAATTAGCACTCTGACGGGCAAGTTAGTATAGTCTCTTGTTTGCTTGAGTCTTAAGTTTCTTGGGTTAACTCTCACATACCTTTCTTTGATTGATGTTCCTCTATTTATATTCACTTTTTTGGGCCTTAGGGTCGGGCCCACTCTTAATCCATCGCGTGATTGCTCATTCGGCCCCTTCAGTCATAGGCCAACTTCCACTCAGTTTTTTTTTTTCAACTGGTTCTATAGCCGATTAGTATATTCAGCTTTGGGATCATATAAGACGGAGCCGAATATAACATAGATCCTGATTTTCTTCAGAGATCTTCGGCTTTCCTGCATGTATCGGTATTCGGCTCCTACATTCACAAAGCTCGCTGGAGTGCAAGAAGCCTCGCTTGAGCGATGAAGCAAATCACCAAAGCTCGCTTGAACGCAAGAAGCCTCACTCGAGCCAAGAAGCAAACTTTTGGACAGCAACAACTTGAACAACTAGCAACCAACCTGTCCCAAACATGCCCAAGACACTCCAAAACTCAAACTCAAGAAAAATGAGAGAAAACAAGACATGGATAAAATATTAAACCCTGAAACCCGAGTCTGGAATACATCAAAGGTGTAGACCTCCCGAACTCGCTCCGCCCCCCCCTCTTTCGGAGACGGTGCGGATTTGGGCTCTTAGCTACTACAGTTCGGACTCTTGTCACAGTTCTGAATCTAATCTCACAAAGTGCAATGCAAGACTGATAAATCACCAAAGAGTCTAATCCAGCAAATCATTTTGAAAAATCATATTTTGAATCAAAAATGCCAAATTGGACTGCTTTGCCAGATTACAGAGTCGCCATCTACATATTTTGTTTTGGGAAATTTAGGAAACCTTGACTCGCACCAAAGGCCACGTGTCCATCATCACCAAAGTTACCTCAGCTCGGGAACTTAGGTACGAGGGGGAAGGTCATGAAATGAGCACCCCCACTCGCCCGATCAAAGGATCGGCCTCTACTATCATGATATGTTGTTTTATAGACTCATGCATTCTTATTCCGATTATTTAGCTAACTTACTACGTGATGCGTACAGCATACTAGTATAGACTAAATCGCTCAATTTGGAACAAAACATCTCATGTTTGTTTTTCGAAAAATGGTTTGAAGTTGCTACTCACAAGTAGGCTAAAGCGCGGATTTGCCACCCTCAAGTGGGCTTAAAACATGATGATTTGCCACTTCAAGTGGGCTTAAAATGCACATTTTGATGAATTTGTTCCAATTCGAGTAATGAAGCCATCATCCACAGGCATTCATGCAGTTAATCACTTAAGTAAATAGCCTCATGGCAAGCATGCTATCATGGCAACACTCACACTCATGCAAGTATGCTAAAGCGTAAACACTCACAGTGTACTCCAAGCCAAAAGAGAGATCTAGTTAGAAATCATGCATGATCCTAGTTATGTTAAAATGACTAATGCAACACATGCAAAAATGTAACTAAAATAGGCTCGACTATCTAAAATGGCATATGAATGCAACACTTGATAACATGCTTGTAGACACCCCATTTTTGACCGCCCTTAAGACTTGGGTGTTACTGATGGTTTACTTGGTATTAAAAGTTGTGCAGTGCAAAGGTTTGATTCCTTCGGCAAGAGGAGAGTCAAATCCTAACCTCACATCCCATTTTGGACCAAAGATATTTTGAATGGTTTTTAGACCTTAAAACCCTCTCTTTCAAAACATTTTTGAAACAAAGTTCCTACGATGCTCCGAGGCTCACATTTTGTTAAATGTTGCGCTTTTCGTTAAACCGAGCAAGGACAAAGTGGAAATGAATGAAAGAGAGATGAAATCTTTGAAAAATCTTTCAAAACACCTTGCTTAGGGGTTTAGAGTTGATGAAAATGAGAAAAGAGAGAAGAAAACTAGTTTGGGAGAAGTTCGGCATCGATCCGGGTAGGATCGAAACTGCGCGGCTTCACCAAAATAGGCATAACTTTTTTCAAAGTTGGAATTTTCATGCAAGGCTGGCGCCATTGAAAAGCTAACTTATGGGGCTTCAATTTGGACACCTGGCTGACCACTTTTGGCCTTGGAAGCCATTGGCCGACCACTTTTCTTTCCAGGAGACCACTTTTTGTCCTGAAAAACCAGAAAAAGTAGCTGGCCGACCACTTAACTGGTCGGTAGCTTTCCTTCATCTTTCTGAAGATATTTTCCTCCAGCTGGTACAGCTGGAGGGCATTAGAGCCATCCTCTATACACGTGTATGGAGGGATTGGTTTGAGGCTTAGCTTCCTGGAGAAGCTTTGCCTTTTGCTTTCTATAAGAGGGAGGCTCCTCCTCCCTCCTCTAGGTTCAAAAAAATCTCCTTTGAGCCATAGATATAGTCTTATATCTATATCTCTCTTTTGCTTTGGTTTTATGCTTTGAAAGTGTAGATTTGTCATACTTTTGTGC
Source organism: Camellia sinensis (assembly GCF_055761805.1). Classification (NCBI taxonomy): domain Eukaryota; kingdom Viridiplantae; phylum Streptophyta; class Magnoliopsida; order Ericales; family Theaceae; genus Camellia; species Camellia sinensis. The sequence goes on along the minus strand of NC_138965.1, from coordinate 222,140,946 downwards.
ACAAACACACACTCAAACACCTAGCTTGTGTTGCTGAGGATTCTTGAAGTTGTTTTTGGTGTTCTTGGGTTGGTTTGAACTCAAAGAGGCTGCTGGAGTTGCAGTAGTAAAGGTGGTCAACAAGGGTGAGTCTTTAACCCTTAAAACCCCCATTTTTGCTTAAGCTTTTAGCCCTTCTTGCATATGTTTTTAAGCTTAGCTCTTAACTATAAAAAGTTTTGTTTTTGCATGATTAAAATAGTTTCTTAAGGTCACTTTTTCGTTTGGAGTGATTTACTCCCTCTTAGGCCTTGTTAGGCCTTACTTTGAGCAATCCCTTTAGGCTCTTGGTGAACCCTTTGCATGACCTTTCTACCACTGAAATCCAGAGGATTTTCAGTGGTGGAAAGGTGGTTTTGGTGTCCTAAATAGGAGAGGGATCCCCTCTCCTTTGTGTCTTGTTTACTAGCTTCATATGCCTCATGTGTGAGCACCTTTGTTAAGTTTATGTTGGCCATATCTTAGCTTGTATTTGTGGTTATTTTGTTGAGGCATGCCACTGTTTTTGCTTGGTTTTGTCACTCCATGCATGGTTAATACACTTGTAGTGTAAATCACACAAACTAGTCTTGTATGCCTCATGTTTGAGCATGTGTTTCTAGCTTGTTTTGGGGCCATCTCAGTAGGTTTTTGGTGTTATTTTAACGTGCCTTAGATCTGTTTTAGGTAGGTTTGGTTGGCTCTTGCATGCCTTATACACTTGTAGTGTAAATCACACACACTAGCTTTGTATGCTTCATGAAGTAGCATGTATTTCTAGCCTATGTTGTGTCCATTTCAGCATGTTCTTGGGCTTGTTTTACCATGTCGTACCTCTGTTTAGGTTTGGTTTGGTTAGCCTTTGCATGCTCCATGCACTTGTAGTGCATTTCCATGAAATAGCCTAACATGCATCATGTTGTAACATGTCGTTCTAGCATGCTTTTGGTTAACATGCTTTAGCTTTGATTTTGGTTTTCTTGGCCATGCATGACTTGCTTTGGATAGCTATAGTTCAATCTAGCTTGTTAGCTTTGTGCACCAAGTCCACTAGCATGCGTTACTTGGACTATTTCAATGATTTGGCATCATTCATAATGTGATTTCAGTTCATGTTTCATGTCCATGTAGTCACATTTATTACTTATTCAATGTGTTGGAGGGTTTGCCCCTTTATGCCTTAACATGAATCATTGCGTATGCCTTCATGCCTTAGCTCGCGAGCCATCATTTCAGTGTGTTTTTGGGGTTATTGTGCCATGATATAACTCTAATTTTTATTGCTTAAGTCATACCATGTTTGGTTCTAATAGGTGTAGTGTAATCCACCTTATTTGCCTTGCATATTCCATGTCTTTTGCCCCTCATGCTAGCACATTTTGGCTTCCTTCCACACATGTTTTAGACTCATTTTAACATGTTCTAGGACTGTTTTGGGTTGCCTTAGTCACATGTTTCATGTTTTGTATACTTGTAGTATAAATGCTCTTGCTTGCCTCAAGCTTTGAGCACCATTACATGCTTCATTTGAGTTGTGTACTTCATTTGGCATCATCTAACATGACATTTCAGAGCATATGGACTTGCCATGTTCTCACTTCATTCATGCTTTGAGCGCCTTTAAGTGTCGTGCATTGTCGCCTTACTTACGGCTTAGCTTGTATGCTTGCATGCCTAGGTGTTTGGGCCCTTGTCTCAGTATGTTTTGGTCTTTGTTAAGACTTACTTGAGCTCTGTCCATGCTTAGTTCATGCATATTTGCCATGTATTTCATGCCTCATGTATAGTCTTCCTTGTTAGCCTTAATGCTTAAGGACCTTCGCATGCTATACTTATGTTGTTTGAGTGGTTTGGCACCATTTCTTATCTTATTTCAATGCACTTAGTGTTGTTACACTTCCATGCTTTTCACACTTTAAGTGCTTTCGAGAGTTACACCTTAGTGCCTTAATTGGTGAGCCAATTGGCATACTTGTTTGCATGTGTTTTCGGTGCCTTCATATTAGCATTATGGCCTCTGTTTTAGCATGGCTGAGGTCTGCCCACATTCGGTTTAGGTCCATTGAGCATTGTGTATGCCATGTTATATCGCATCGTACATGTTATGTTATTGTTTGCATTGCGTATGCCATGATCATGTTGCATTGTGTATGCTAGTTAACACTTGCATTGTGTATGCTAGTTGCATTGTATTATATCATTGCTAAGTTGCCCTTGTTGCATTGTATTGCGCATGCATGCATTAGCATTGTTCGCATATCATTAGCTTCGTTAAGTTAATCATATCACATTGCAATGAGTATGCCATGTAGTTGCATGTTTGCATGTTTAAGTCACATTGCATGTTTGCCATGTTATGTGTTGCATTGTTTGGAATAGGTGTTAGTCCAAACACGGGAAAAGAAGGACATTTCATACTTGAAGTGATGAAACATGCCTTAATTCCCGGTCGCCGACGCTCTTGATCATACATGATAGAGTTTTAGGCCTTATGTGTTTACTTGTGCATTCATTTCATATTGAATTGTGCAACTTCGCCTCTCGGCCATCATGCATTGAAATGCGGGATTGGTGGCCCGAGGGTCGAGAACCACACTCCCTTGAGTTCATCACATGATAGGGAGGGAGGTTGTGCACACATATCTTGCAAATACATTGCCATGCCCTTTCTTGCTCTTTGTTGGTGAAAATTGGGGTTTAGCAGCAACAACTGGCCGGCCAGCCAGAAAAACTAGCTGGGCGACCACTTTTCTGGTTTTTCAATAACAAAAAGTGGTCGACAGGCACCTGGAGGGACCAAAAGTGGTCGGCCACCCTCCTACAGGATTCCCAAGGTGGAGTTTCAGCTTTCTGGAGCTTGGTGCAGTGTTCTAAGAACAGATGAAAACAGAGGCAAATCGGGGCATCGCACTGGATTTCCGACCGAGGCGACCGAGCATGCATCGAGTCTTCTCCCTCTAAGAAGCTCCTGCTTTACTGCTTTCCTTAGCTGCCATGCTTAGATAGCTTGCTTTTGCTTTGGTTTGTACTTTAATTAGTTAATTCGTTAGCTATTTCAAGTCGTTTTGTAATAATTAGTTAACTAGGATTAGTTAATTAATTTGTTGTGTAATAATTAGTTTAATTAGCTTAGATTAGCTAGTTAGCTTCTTATTCGGTCCGTCCTTCGAGAGGGCATTTTGTTGTAATAAGCATGCGTGTGTGTGATGCATGTCTTCCAACTCCCATTTCTTTCTCCCTTTTACTTAACCGCTTACGATGGTTAGTTTTAGGGTATGTTTCATTTAGCATACCTTATGCTCGCATGTTTGCATCATTCATCTGTATTTGCATACACCGGGCTCGGCGCATCATACGAACTGCATTGTATTTCAATTCCTATTTGAATACATGTATCAAATTGCATTTCACATGACATTCTAGAATAGCCGAGCCTATTTTAGTTGCATTTTTGCATGTGTTGCATTAGCCATCTTCACATGAAGTAGGGTCATACATGATTTCTAACTAGTTCTTTGTTTTGGCTCGGAGTACACTGTGAGTGTTTACGCTTTAGCATACTGCATGTGTGTTAATGTTGCCATGAAAGCATTCTTACCATGAGGCTAATTGCTTATGTGATTAACTGCCTGAATGCCTGTGGGTGAAGGTTGGATTACTTGAGTTGGGACAATTCATTGAAATTCCCGATTTAGCCTACTTGTGAGTAGCAAACTTCAAACCGTTTGCAAATAAATATGCAATGTTTTGTTCCAAATTAGGCGATCTAGTCTATACTTGTTTGCTGCGCGCATCACGTAATAAGATTAGCTAATTAATTGGAATAAGAGCACATGGGTTTTCAAAAACAAGTTATCATGCTTAGTACAGGCCGATCTTTGATTGGGCGAGCAGGGGTGCTCATTAAATGACATTTCCCTCTCGTACCCAAGTTCCCGAGCCGAAGCAACTTTGGTGATGACGGACACGTGGCCTTAGGCACGAGTCAGGGTTTCCTAAATTTCTCCAAAATAAAATATTTAGGTGCCGACTCTATATCTGGCAAAGCAATCCATGTTTGGCACTTCTTTATAAAAATCAGTTTTTCAAAACGATTTGCCGGATTTGGACTCTTTGGTGATTTATCGGTCTCATATCGCACATTGTGAGATTAGATTCAGAACCATGACATTGGAGTCCAAACTGTGGTAGCTCAGAGAACAAAACGAGAATTCGCGCGCCCCTCGCCCAGAGGCCGCGCACGGATATTGATGAGTTCCCGGGAGCGCGTCCACAATGCTTTGACACACGTATTCAACTAAGTGTTATTGAAATACAATGCAGTTTGTATGATGCGCCGAGCCCGGTGCATGCAATACAAATGAATGATGCAGACATGCAAGCATAAGGTATGCTAATTGAAATATGCCCTAATCTAACCATCGAAAGCAGTTAATAAATGGGAGAAAGATGTGGGGTTGGAAGACATTCACACACACATGCACACTTATTACAACATTGCCCTCGCGAAGGAGGGTCCGAATGAATTAGCTAACTAGCTACGCTTATTAAACTAATTATTACAAATCAATTAATTAACTATGCTATGCTAATTAATTATTACAAAAAACTTTAACTAATTAAACAAATCAATTAAGTTACAAAACCAATTAAACTTAACAAATAAAGCTTTAAAATATGCTGCCACAGCTCTGTTTGGAAAAATGAACATGCATGCACTTGGTTTCTCGCCCCGAAAAGATCTCTGGATGCCCTTTAGAGGTTCTGTTTGCAGGGTGTCTTCCAGTTCTTGTTACTGAAACTTACCAAAACAGTGTTGGGGAGTGCACCAGTGGCCTGCCGGCCATTAATGGTGGCTGCCGACCCCCCTGCCAGCCAAGGATGAACACTCCCAGCCGCAGATGAAAGGGTGTCGGCCATTAGTGAGAGGGTGCCAGCCACTGGTGTGCTGTGACACCAAGCTACAATAGAGCACAAAATAGAGAAAAGTGAGGATCTCCCTAGAACATGTATGTACTACGCCTTTCTATATCATCTCAAAACATCAAGGGAGAGACATAATTGGATCCATGACCATCAATCAAGCATCGCAATGCGTGATGGCAAAAGATCCAATTTGTACAAACTCAATAAATGCATGACACACAAGACACTTAGACCATCTCCTTATCATGAGAGATTAAAGGCCATGGAGACCAAGGGAGATTGGCTCATTTCATCACTTCAAGTATGAAATGAACCAATCTTCCTCGTGTTCACTACGACATCTGATTGAACACAATGCAAAGTAAGCAACATGCTCATCTACCAATGCTAAGGTGGCATGCACAAGACTCTATCATGGAAACAATGCATGCAAGACATGTTATAGAGCCAAGAACACTAAAGCAAGTGAAGGGCATTACACATGAGGCATGCACTATCAATCTCGAATGGTCAAACCAGCTATGGACATATCTACATCATGCCTAAACAATGGCAAAATCATGCTGTAAATGAAGCACCAAAAGCTACAACAACATGCTCATGCAATGGCTCACTGTAGACGCGCCCCGCGAGGGACCCCGCTACTACAATTCGGACTCGATTTGTTGTCACGGTTCTTAATCTAAACCAAAGAGTCCAAATCTGGCAAATCGTTTTGAGAAACAGATTTTTCGAAAAGAAGTGCCAAACATGGACTGCTTTGCCAGATACAGAGTCGCCACCTAAATATTTTTTATGGGGGAATTTAGGAAACCCTGGCTCGGTGCCGAAGGCCACATGTCCGTCATCACCGGAGTTATCTCGGCTCGGGAGCTTGGGTACGATCGGGGAAGGTCAGCTATGAGCACCCCCTTTCTCCCGGTTCGAAGACCGGCCTCTACTAACCATGATATCCGATTTTGAAAACGTTATGTGTTTTTATTCCATTTATTAGTCTAGAATTACTATGTTATGCGCACAACAAACAAGTATAGACTAGATTGCCTAATTTGGAAACAAACATTGCATATCCGTTTGTTTTGAAAAGCGCTTTGGAATTTGCTACTCGCAAGTAGGCTAAAACACGGATTTCAATGAGTTTTTCCAACTAAAACAATCCAACCTTCACCCACATGCATTCAAACAGTTTATAACACATAAGCATCTAGCCGCATGGCAAACATACTGTCATGGCAACACTCACACGCATGCGGTATGCTAAAGCATAAATACTTACATCGTACTCCGTGCCAAAACAATGAACTAGTTAGCAAACATGCGTGTCCTGGTTCATGTCAAGTTTGACTAATGCAACACATGCAAGATGCAATTAGAGTAGGCTTGGCTAACCTAAACATGGCATGTGAAATGCAACCAATTGATACACGTATTCAACTTGGAATTTGAAATACAAATGCAGTTAGCATGATGTACCGAGCCCGGTGCATGCAAGACAAATGTATGAATGCACGCATGCATAGCATAAGGTATGCTAATTTTAAAAATGCCCTAATCTACCATCATAAGCAGGTAAGTAAAAGGGAAGAAAGACGTGAGGTTGGAAGACATACACACACTCACGCACACTTATTACATAATTGCCCTCACTCGGAGGGGCCAAATGAATATTACAGTCCGAATAATAAACAAATAAATTATTACAGAACTTCTAATTTACTTAATAGGATGAATGCAAAAGGAAGAAAGGTGGCCACAACCCCCTGCCTCGGGATGCGCGTGTGATGCATGCCGAAACCCAGCTCGCCTGGAAAACCCGTACCATACCCCTGCCACCTCTGTTTATACTGCCCTGTCTCTCTGAAAATTACCAAAGCCCTAGGACAGGTTCCTTGCATGCTGCAAAGTACCACCGGCTAGGGGAAATTCCCACCGGCAGTGTAGAATTTCCATCGGCTGTTCTTGGGTTTATCGGCCATTCATCAATGGCCGGTCGGCACTGAATTATGCCGGTCGGCAGAAGCTTCCTCCAGAAGACAGATTTGACAGCAAAAGAGAACAAACAGTATATGGCATGGGATTTCAGGCACATGTGAGCATGGTCATGCTTTCCATCATGCTTTGAGCTCAGGGAAGCATGACCCTCGATCCTCGAGCCATCAATGGTGCATGATGGCCCAAGGGATCAAGTTTGCCACTTGATGTAAAGATGCATGCAACACACAAATGAAGACCAAGGCCTTATCATGTTGAAGTCAAAGGCCCCGGTGACCGAAAGTTAAGGCACGTTACATCACTTATGGTATGAACGCCCCTTAACCCTCACACTTGGTTTGACATCCCAAACCAAGTAATGCAATGCATGTTATGCAAACATGGCTCAAAATGCAACATGATATCAATATGCAAGGCATGCCAAGTATAGTGCAACTAGTATGGCAAGCATGCAATGTTAGGCATACAAGATGCAAATGCCATGTAAATATGGACACTTTGAGCAATAGAATCATCATGCTACAACACCTAATGAAGCAACCATACATCAAACATGAAACAAGCATGCAATGGTGGCTTAAAATGGTAAAGGGGCAAACCTTCACCCTCCTCAAAACAGTGGCCAAAAGTGTCCAAAAGGTGGACCAATACTCATGCCAACAAAGAGGCACTTCACTCCCACTAACATGACCACTTATGGCATGACTTGGACAAGCCAAAACAGAATTTTAACAGGCAAAAAGGGACTCCAAAACCTCCTAATATGGCAGCTAAAGTGATTCCAAAGAGGTGTGTGCACCAAGGCTCATATCTAGGCATAAAAGGGCACACCCTCAAGGCATGGAAGAAGTCACAAATGCAAGCATACAAGCATGATTTATGGACTGAAATATGGTCCTAAATGATGCCAAATCATGAGGATGATCATAGTTATGCATGCTAGAGGCCAATATGCTCAAGGCTTACAAGCCAAAACACAAAGAGATGACACCAAACAAGGAAAGCATGACTGAAAAGGATGGCCAACAGACCTTAAACATGGTAAAATAATGCCAACATCTTCATGGAATCAAGCCAACACATGCAAGAATCATGGCCTAAACACAAGATACAATTCTAGGCCAAATGGAGGAATGTAAAGCAAGTATATTAAGCATGCAAATGGGTACAAATCCGGCCAAAAAAAGAGATCACACATGACCCAAAACACCCAAAAAACTTCTAAAATGAGGCCAAAAATGATCAAGCATACGTGTTACCCTTTTAAGCCAAAATGCAAGGAAACAAGACAATGAAGGGAGAGGGTGTCCCTCCCCTATGCAAGACTTAAAACCACCTTCCTCACCACTGAAAATCCACTGGTTTTCAGTGGTGAGAAGACCAAAACACTTAAGCAAACAAAGCCTTACCAAAGAGGCAACAAAAAGGCCAAATAAGGCCTAAGAGGGTGAGTTTGAACTCAAACCATGAAAGACTCTTAATGAAAGTTCTTAAGCATGAAAATACAAGCCTTTTTTATGCTATGCACAAAAACTAAATCAGCAAGTAAGATAGGTAAAAAGCTAGTGCAAGTTTGGGGAAACTAAAGTAAAATGCTCACCCTTGAAGCACACTTCAAGAACAGCCAAGGCAGCCTCCTTCTCTTGATCAAAAACAGCCCAAAAACTCAAGAATCAACCCTCAAAGTCCTCAATCTCGGAGCAAGGTGTAATAGTGTGTGTATTGGTGCAAAAGTAAGGTAAAATCACACTTTTAGGCCAAGAAACACACACAAAGGAGGAGAGAGAGGGAGATATAGAGATAGGGTGTATCTATATATGGAAGCTCTGGTTTTGCCTTCAAAAATTCTAACCTGGAGCAAAGAGAAGGCTTCTCCTCTTATAGAACTCCCTCTTGCAAAGCTTATACAACAAGCTTGGTTAGAGGGCAATCCCTCCATACACGTGTATGGAGGGAGGCAGAGTTGGTGCCAGCTATCACAGCTGGCACAAAATATCTACATAAAGTAGATGAACAGTGGTCGGCTGCCCAAAAATGTCATTTTGACAAAAAAGAGTGCCGACCGGCAACAAAAGGTGCCGACCGGCAGAAAAGATTGCCGATGGCAGCAAAAACCAGCCGGTGGCCTCTAGCCACTGCCGGTGGTGTGTGGGGATGCCTCACAAGGCATTCCCTGCCCCTCCAAGGCAAAACACAAGTGTTTGGTGCAAAACCAGACACAAAACGGTCAAGTTCAGAGATCCTGAGGCAAGGCGCGTAGCCGAGACCTCCGGGAACTCCAAACGAACACAAACATGGATGATCACCGAGTGTTCAAGCGGTGACGTCCAAGTCTTGAGGACGGTCAAAAATGGGGTGTCTACAGTTGCCCCTCTTTGACAGAACTCGGAAGTCATAACAATGAAGGGAGTGAATGTTAAAGCCCAGAGATGACCCATTTTTGACAAGGCCGAAGACTCAGACAAACATGCAAGACAAACAAGATATGCGCCCGAAGGCTGGGGCAAAATGCAAGACAATGCACGAAGCCGAGCATAACTTATGATCATGCAAAAAAAGCTGTAACGAAGCACACATGCGACAATTTTAAGCTAGCAGACACCGAACTACACTACAATGCAGAAGGGATGTAAGAGAATCATGTAATTCTCAATACGTCTCACTCGGAGGATATAATACCTGTGCGGCTCATCAGGTTGCACCAACCTCAAATGAACCGTACATACAATATCGTGCCTGCAAAGAAAACAAACTTAACAGGTACAATATTGTTAACAACATGCATAATAGTGTACTCGAAATGCGTGACAACGCAAAGCGAGTGGGGAGTATAACAATGCCGCGAAGGTACAGATGTGTAAGTGGAACATGCGGTCTACGCAGGCAATGAGTTGGATCGTAAGCATGCGGTCTACACAAGCAATGAAATTAGACATAAGAATGCGGTCTACGCAAGTAGAATATGCGGTCTACGCAAGTAACGAAATTGAACAATCATGCGGTCTACGCAAGTAATGTAATCAACATGCGGTCTACGCGGGCAAAACGTGTGGTCTACGCAGGCGATGAAATTGAACAATTATGCGGTCTATGCAAGCAAAACATGCGGTCTACGTAGGTAATGGAATTGATTAAACATGCGATTTACGCAAGCAATACATGCGGTCTACGCAGGTAATGGAATTGATTAATCATGCGGTCTACGCAAGCAATACATGCGGTCTACGCAAGTAATGAAATTGATTAAACATGTGGTCTACGCAACCAATACATGCGGTCTACGCAGGTAATGGAGTTGATTAATCATGCGGCCTACGCAAGCAATACATGCGGTCTACGCAAGTAATGAAATTGATTAAACATGCGGTCTACGCAAGCAATACATGCGGTCTACGCAGGAAATGAAATTGATTAAACATGCGGTCTACGCAAGTAATGAAATTAACATGCGGTCTACGCAAGCAAAACATGCGGTCTACGCAGGTAATGAAATTGATGAATTATACGGTCTACGCAAGCAATACATGCGGTCTACGCAAGTAATGAAATTGATTAATCATGCGGTCTACGCAAGCAATGAAATTAACATGCGGTCTACGCAAGCAAAACATGCGGTCTACGCAGGTAATGAAATTGATGAATTATGCGGTCTACGCAAGCAAAACATGCGGTCTATGCAAGTAATGTAATTATCATGCGGTCTACGCAAGTAAAGAAAGTGATTACAAACATGCGGTCTACGCAGGTAATGTAATTAACATGCGGTCTACGCAAGTAAAGAAAGTGATTACAAACATGCGGTCTACGCAGGTAATGTAATTAACATGCGGTCTACGCAAGTAAAGAAAGTGATTACAAACATGCGGTCTACGCAGGTAATGTAATTAACATGCGGTCTACGCAAGTAAAGAAAGTGATTACAAACATGCAGTCTATGCAGGTAATGTAATTAACATGCTTGAACATATGTGAGTGAGGACACATCATTCATAATGCAGGGATGTGAAACACTGTCACACAGCGTAATTGAAGCGATTTGTGGGAACCCTCAAGACATAAAAAGGATACAGGAAGGAACGTTCTTCGTACGTATCGAGCATCATTCGCAGAAGTTGTGGCCTGAGGTCAACTCGAAGGTCCACGTTTCAAAAGTGCGCGTCCCCGTCTGGTCTCAAGTAACGAAGGTGCGAAACCGCGTCGTTGCCCGAACAAAGGCATGGAAGGTGCGTTGACCGCAAGGGGAGTTTTGCTGGTATCCATTCCGAGACTTGGCTACCCTGTCATTCTATGTTTTACTTTCCTTTTTACTAGTAGTTTAAGCACATTGCACTGCCTCGGGCAGGTTTTATTCTTTCTCAAAATTACGCATTTTGCAAAGCACGTGACGGGAATGAAACAACCATTTTATTCAAAAGATGTTGTATTCGTAAACTTTCTATGCATCGCATCGCAAGGTATCACACCACGATGTGAACGAAATCGAACTCATTTTGAACACCAAGTATTCGCATCGTAATAATCAAGTAGTGAATCGACTTTACAACTCGATAAGCAAATGTACAAAGACATGATAGGACCAAACAAGCGTGAATACAACTCGATAAATAAATCAAAAACTCAAGGAGAGTGAAATACAACTCGATAAGCAAATGTTCAAACTTGACAAGCAGACAGGCGTGACTTCGCAAGAATCGATCACCGGGGGAGGAATTGGAGGTGATGGAGTTCCCCAATCCTTAGCATAAACAGCTCAGGGAACCAGGAGGAAGCCCATCGGCCAGGGGGAGAGGCCATCGGCCACGAGGAATGGCCATCGGCCAAAAATTTGTTCGGTCGGCAAAATGTGATGGCCGGTCGGCAGAGTTTTTGGCCGGCCGGCTATGAATGAGGGAATCACCAGAATGTTGACACCTGTCCTCCACCCAACCTTATCTCCTACAAAAGACCCCAACTTTGTAGTTTTTCTCAATTCCACACTGATTTGCTCTGATGGAAGAGTTTCTTGCTCAAAATCTCACAGCTTGGATTGCTAGCTTGGATGGCTCGGAAAAGTTGAGTTTCCGGGGTTTCGACATAAATGCACTATTCACTCTGGGTCGTACCCCGTTGCACCTCCCATTTCTTCAAGCCGCGGTAAGGTTTTGGAATCCGGTGACGCACGCCTTTAGCTTTGTTGGGCAAGAGATATGTCCTACCTTTGAAGATTTCCAAGCCTTAATGGAGTCCGAGCGCGACGAGGAGCTCCTGCCCCAACTTAATTTTGGCCATGCCCAATCCCTAGGGCGAATGTGTGGACTCAACATGCGTGACGTCGGTCTCTGATTTGTGATGGGATGCTGGACATTCCGAGTTTGGCCAATCGATTTTCTGATGCTGGTGATCGCAACAACCATCACTGGCAAGGCTTCCGGCGACATGCCCTCTGTTTGTGCATGCTATCCCATTTTCTATTCGTCTCAGGCTCTGGAGGGTCTAGTGTCCGGCTGATTGAGGTTGCCCAAGGCTTAAAGGAGGGCAATAGCTGCATTGTCATGACTCTGGCTGAGACGTTAATGGGCTTAGACGCCTTTTATCGTCATGAGACGACCAGATTAGCAGGGAGTCCACTACTACTACAGGTAATGTTTCCCACCCAATCTCGCATATGTATTGCTTACATCACTCGGCTCTCAAGCTCGGTCTTTTCTCACAAAACCCTATTCTCGCTTTTCTCTCCTCGTACATCTCTCTATTCTTTACTCTCTCATTTTTCATCCCTCCCCAGGTATGGTTGATGGACAAACTGCAGGTTGTGGACTCTTGCCCAGCATATTCAGCTCGCGGCTACTTCTTCCAGCACCGTCTAGTCAATGCCTTGGATGAGGGATGGTGGTTCGCTTGGATGTGCCGCTTGTCCGCAGACCGTATTGCTTGGCGGTGCCCTTGGCTGAGCCTTCCGGCAATAAGTTACAATATGCCCCGGCAGACTGGGATTCAATTGGTTGGCCTCACTCACTGTGTATTCTACTTCCCATTTCGGATTCGACGCCAATTTGGCCATGACCAGACCTGTCCGCCAGAGGGGATAGAGTATCCTGCTGCATTCCCAGCCCGAGGCGCACAGCTTGCTTGGCAGGCCACCGCGTGGAGGATGAGAGAACTCCTGGCCCCCGCTCCTACTTTCAGTTGCACTTTGTCTGACGAGTGCGTAGATTGGCTCAACGAAGAAGCACAGATTGGGCCCAGCTTGGCATCAGAGGCTTCAACCAGCTCTGGGAGTGGGCGCAAGAGCACCTGACTTGACTATGCCCCAGATTTATTGCTTTATCAGTACTTTCAAGTTTTCTTTATGAATGTAATAAAAAGCAACTTCGATTGTGTGCAAGAGTAGGAGAACTCTGTTTTGAAATCAATGAAATTGAAGTTTGTGGTACTAAAAATTTTCCGCTTTGGTCCAAACATGGTCAAAGTTGTAAAAAGATTATTTGAACAAAGTCGGCTTTTATTAAAACTTCTCAAAAATCATTTTTGATGTGGATCAAAACTGGACACGCCTGAGATCTGTCACTGAGATGCACAACCCCAGATCCCTGCAACTGGAAGGTTGCCCCTAGTCTGAACTGCAATACTGCACAGCAACGGAAAGTTGCCCCTAGTCTGAAGAGCACTGCGTTGGAGGTCATAACCAAACCCTTGAATGCTGAATAGACAAAGATGGCCGAGACGATCGAATGGACAAAGTTGATCGGGGAAGTGTTATGGCTGAACTTCAGGATGAAGCTGCCTACGTATCCCATAGATGGGAATCAAGCCTTACGTAGTTCAGGCTTAGGTTCACTCGAGTATTTTCACTCTCCTTTTGCGCTTTAACTTTTGCCAAGGCCGCCTTTTGCGAGTTTTCAACCTCGCGAGCTCAGTTTTTATATTTTCTAATTTTTTGTGCTCTAACTTTTGCCTAGGTCACCCTTTCGGGTTTTCGGCCTAGCGAGCCTCTCAAGGGTAATATTTCTTCAACTTGTCCATGTTAATCGGTTGGGAGAATTCCAAGCCATCTAAGTCCATCAAAACCACAGCTCCACCTAACCAGATAGCTTTGATAATGTAGGGACCCGTCCAATTGGGTCTGAACTTGCCCCTTGGGTCGTGGATGGGAGCTCGGTTGTCCTTGAGCACCAAATTCCCTTCCTTTAGATTTCTGGACTTAACCTTCTTGTTGAAAGCCCGGGCAATTCTGCGCTAATAACTTTGAACGTGGTACAGTGCTTTCAGCCTTCTCTCGTCAAAGAGCATGAGTTCCTCAAACCTGCTCTGCTGCCAATCTGCCTCAGCGATCTGACACTCAACCAATACCCGTAAGGACGGAACTTCAATTTCGATAGGTAGAACGGCCTCCATTCCATAAACTAACGAATACGGAGTTGCTCCGGTAGAAGTCCTAATTGAAGTCCTGTAGCCCCACAGAGCAAACGGCAACTTATCTGGCCAATCCCGGTAGGTTTCCACCATCTTCCGCAGTATGTGCTTGATGTTCTTGTTGGCGGCCTCAATCGCTCCGTTGGTTTGCGGCCAGTATGTGGATGACTTATGAAAAGCCACGTTATATTTCTCCAACAAGTCAATCACTTCTTTCTTAAAGTGGGATCCATTATCCGAAATAATCTCGTTTGGCACCCCGTAGCGACAGATGATGTTGTTTCTGATGAACTTTGCGACGTGCGACGCCTTCAACACCGCATATGATTGGGCCTCGACCCACTTTGTGAAATAATCTATCGCTACCAGGATATACTCATGTCCATTCGACCCCTTCGGGGTAACAGCTCCGATCACATCAATTCCCCAAACGGAAAATGGCCATGGGGAAGTCATGTTGTACAGCTTCGACGGCGGGATGTTCATACGGTTCGCATGGATCTGGCATTTGTGGCATCGCCGAACAAAGCCGATACAATCCTCCTCCATGGTAGACCAGTAGTAGCCCTCTCTGAGGATTTTTCTGGCCAGCATTACTCCATTCATGTGTGCACCGCACTCTCCCCCATGGATGGCCTCCATCAGGCGCTTCGACTCTTCAGCTTCTACACAGAGCTTATGCATTCCCAGATGACCTGTCTTGTACAGCTTACCCCCGCAGATGATGAACTGAACAGCCATTCTTCTGATTGCCCTTTTATCCTTGGCATTTGCCCCTGGTGGATACGCCTCCTTTTCCAAGAAGTTCCAAATGTCGTAATACCAGGGGTTATCGTCCTGGGCCTCATCTATGGCGGAAATTGACTCGTACGCTGGCGCAAACTTCTGATCAATAATGACTGGACGCATCCGGACTCCGGACGGGATGTCTATCATGGAAGATAGAGTTGCCAGTGAATCTGCGAACCTGTTGTTCTCTCTTATTAGGTGGGTGAAATTTAGCTTCTCAAACCGAGGAATTAACAAATCCAAGGTTTGGTGGTAAATTATCATCCTTTCCTCTTTGACTTTCCAGTCTCCTTTTGCTTGAGATACAACAAGGTTTGAGTCCCCAATGACGTCCAACCGTCTTGCCCCTAGTTCTAGGGCTGCTTCTAGGCCAGCAATACATGCCTCATACTCTGCTTCATTGTTCGAGACTTTGAACTGGAGCTTGAATGCTAAAGGGATACGGGAATCGTCCGGCGCCATCAGCAACACTCCTATCCCATACCCATATTGGTTTGACGCTCCGTCAAAGTACATCGTCCAAGTTTCATCTTCGATGTGCAGAATGGCCTGATCTGGGAACAGGTACTCAACCGCTTCATCCCCTTCAACCAGGTGGTCGGCAAGGAACTCTGCTACTGCTCTGCCTTTTACTGACTTGCGTGTTACATACTTCAAATCAAATTCAGAAAGCAATAGCAGCCAATGAGCTAGCCTACCCGTAAGTGCTGGTTTCTCGAAAAGATATTTGATGGGATCCAAACGTGAAACCAACATTACAGAGTGAGCTAACAGGTAGTGCCGCAGCTTCCTGGTAGCCCATACCAAGGCCAAACAAGCCTTCTCCAGCGGTGTATAGCGAGTCTCATAATCCAGCATCTTCTTGCTCAGATAGTAGATGGCCCTTTCCACTTTGTCTTCTGACTCTTGTGCGAGCATGCAGCCCATGGTAGTCTCAGTTACTGAAAGATACAATATCAACGGTCTCCCCGGCTCTAGTGGTGACAACACGGGCGGGTTCTATAGATATTCTTTGATTTGTTCAAAAGCTGCTTGACATCGGTCGTCCCATTGGAATTTCTTTCCTTTCTTCAGGAGACCAAAAAGTGGTTCACAAGTCAAGGTTAATTTTAAGATAAACCGTCTTATGAATTGCACTTTACCTAGAAAGCCTCGCACCTCCTTTTCAGTCCTTGGTGGTGGCATTTCTAAGATGGCCTTGATTTTGGAAGGGTCGACCTCGATGCCCCTTTGTGTAATCAGAAACCCTAGCATCTTCCCCGCTGTAACACCAAAAGTACACTTCTGGGGATTCAACCGCAGCCGAAACTCTCTGATCCTTTGAAAGAATTTTTGTAAGCCGGTGTAGTGGCCTTCTCTTTCTTTGGACTTGACAATCATGTCGTCCACGTACACCTCGACCTCTTTATGGATCATATCATGCAATATTGTAGTTGCTGCCCGTTGATAAGTAGCTCCAGTGTTCTTCAACCCAAATGGCATCACTCTGTAACAATATGTTCCCCACGGGGTAGTGAATGCAGTCTTCTCCCGGTCTTCGGGTGCCATTACTATCTGATTATAGCCTGAGAAACCATCCATAAACGAAAGCAAGGCGTGTCCTGCCGTGAAATCCACCAATTCATCAATGTGTGGCAAGGGAAAGTCGTCCTTCGGACTGGCCCTGTTCAAATCTCTGAAGTCTACACATACCCGAATTCTGCCATCCTTCTTCGGCACCGGAACAATGTTGGCCAACCAAGTCGGGTATTCGGATACCAGCAGGAAGCCTGCATCGATTTGCTTGGTGACCTCTTCCTTGATCTTAATGGCCCAATCAGGGCGGATCCTTCTGAGCTTCTGCTTGACAGGTCGGGCCTCGGGATCAAGAGGGATCCGGTGCTGTAAAATCTCAGGATCGATTCCAGGCATGTCTTCGTAGGACCACGCGAAAACATCTTTGAAATCTTTTAATAAAGCGACTAAGCGCTCGCGTTCCTCCGAAGACAACGTGGACCCTATCTGGACCAGCCACGGGTCCTTCTCAGTACCAACATTCACAGTAGTGATTTCATCCATTAAGGGTTTAACAAATCTTTCCTGCTCTTGATCAATTAACCGTTGCAAAACCGGAGGAATTTCTTCCTCGTCGTTTTCATCAAAATTTTGAAAATCCTGATTTAAGCAAAAAATCAAAGGCACCGAAAAATACTCAGAAACCACATCCACGTCGTTCTCATTAAACACTTCCAAGCCGTCTGATTCTTCTGTTACAACAGACTCAAAAGAGAAAGAAAATGATGACCTAGACAGGATTGTGGCATCCGGGTTATCACCCCCAGGAATACCGGACTCAAACTCAGTCGAGCTGGAACCTGATTCCGACTCACAGGACTCGGTGGAATCAGATTCCAGCTCACTACCTGACCCGGTGCTGCTGGACAAAAATCCTTCTTCATATTGCCAGGCGAGAGAGGGTGCGATGGATGCATCCAAAATAGTTGTTGGTAGGCTCGCAGCCGTTTCGTCCCCGATCACACAAACCGAGGAGCTATCCCCCAAGCACTTCTGTTCGATCGGAGGATCTAAAAGTAGACACGCCAGTGCTGCCCCCATTTCATTTTCAGCGTCCTCAGACTGCACTTCTTTACTTTGTTCAGCCTCAACCGATAGATTTGCCTCCCCTTCGACGTCGTCATTCTCAGGTAGCTACAGGTCAAAGAAAATCTCAAAACCTGGCACGCGTTTCTTCTCCGCGTTCAGCCATGGCTCTGGGAAGCCACAAAACGGAAAGTCCTCCCCCTCCCGGACGAAGCGTCCGTTTAGGGTACCCTGAATGGGCCTATGCATCAACTCGAAAGGCTTCCCAACCTTCTTTGCTCTGGCTCTTCCGGCCATTTCCTTTCCTTTCCTTATCCAGTCCTCTTTGGTGGGTAGATAACCCAATCCAAAGGTATGAGGGTTGTGTGGCACTTCGGCCAATGCTGCGACGCCTTTCCGGCCGCTCTTGCCCAATCCCATCCCGGGGATATGTTGGAGCTTGTTCATGAGATAGACTGCCTAAGCACTGGCATATACCCCTTCATTAGCAGCCATAATGTCCTGAACAACCTGAGCCTCAGCCAAGGTAAAACCCGATATGAACACATCTTCCATACCGTGTTCAATTTCTAGAACAGGCGTGGATACTTCTGGCGGCGGATGAATCGATGAATTTCTGAAGACGATGGCTACTCCCTTCCTATAGGGGTATTTCACCACTTGATGTAGGATGGAGGAGACTGCCTTTGCCTGATACAGCCACGGCCGCCCTAAAAGCAGGTTGAAAGTTGCAGGAACCTCCAAAACATGGAAATCTATCCCATGCTGTCCCGGCCCAACCTTTGTTTGAATCTTAACTGTTCCCATTACTTCCCGGCTTGTGTTGTCATATGCCCGAATCACCTGGGCCGTTGGCACAAAATCCGCGACTTTCAAACCGATCGCGTAGGCTGTCCTTGCCGGGCAAACGTTGATGGCGGACCCCGTGTCAACAAGCACCACGGGTATCCATTTATCTCTGCACTCGACAGAGATGTAGAGTGGCTTGTTATGGTTCGCACCCTCAGGTGGCAGTTCTTTGTCAGAAAAGCTCAATGCCGGGGAACTTCCTCCCGAAAAGACTAGGCCCACCAGCTGTTCGGGCGTGGTATCTATAGAAAGCTTGGCTTTGTCCATGGCTGTAAGGACAGCTTGTCTATGTACTCGAGAAGCCATAAGCAGTCCCCAGATGGAGATGTCTGCTTGTATCTTCTTCAATTGTCTCAAAACGGCCTCATCTTCGAGTTGCTTTGCCTTTTGCTTCTCTGCCTCCTTATCTTTTCCAGATGCCTTTGGTTGATCTAGGTGTGGAGGCTTGAAGTACCGTCCACTCCTAGTCATGTGATCGACTTCGCCGATATACCAGGTATCATCTGGTTGGTTACCCTCCCAATCCTCATCCGTGTGGGCAAGACATAGATCGTCGTCTTCCCACCACATGCCATCTGCAGCTAACAGGCACCTGTCTGGTTCTGGCATGACTGTTCCGATACTTGCAGTACCTTTTACCCCTATGCTCGCAGCATTCTCCATTTCTGTACTTGTGGCAGTCTCAATCCCCGCGTGGGCTTTTGCCTTCCTGATCCTCTTAGAATCTTCGAATCTTTCCTATTCTGACTGTGTCAATGCAGTAGATTGTTCAATGATCCCTGTACTCAAAATGTTTCATTCCCGAGCGAAACTCTTGACACCGACGCTCTCCGGCGATGTATTCTGTTCTTCGACCCTCCCGGCCGTTATTGACATTCCTGCCCCTGCCGGGCCTTGTTCTGACTGAAACTCCCCTACCACATCTGGCTGATCGTCCAACCATCCCGTGGCCTCTGCCGATTCCTTATAATCGAACCAGTTGATGGCTGAGTCTTCTTGATCTTGGTTATCGTAAAACTGGAACTTGGCAAGGTCCTCTTCCACGGCTGCCAAATCATCCGTTCCCTATCCTGGACTGTCCCCTTGGATTGCACACAGCTCTTCTTCTGCTGGAAATTCCACATCTGGTCTATTCTGGCCCATCGGTGAAATGTAGTCACTCGGACTATAAGCATTCCCAACACCATTCCCAGACTCCGCAAACTCTGGCTCAATAACCCCCTTCTCCTTTGGAGTCTTCTCTCTCCTGTTTTTGATGGTCACCACCACTGGCTTGGGTTGGGTTATGGAGACGTCCATCATGCACAAATTGGTGCAATCAGGAAGGAAAACCTCCGGCTTAGGCAGGTAGGAGGGTGTGATATAGATACTAGGATCGTAGGACGTGACCCCAGTGTAGATGAAATTGATTCTTTTGGGTGGTGGAGCTTGGTTATGTGTGGGGAGAGGATTTGTAGTAACATTGGGTTTCTCAGGAGGTAAAATCACCCCATTATCAATGAGATCTTGAATCTCATGACGCAACCGAAAGCACAGGTCGATGTCGTGACCGTGCTGCTGGTGGAACGCACAATACTTGGCTGGATTGTGGGCAGCGGGGAGTCTTTCCGGTAAGGGCCGCGGCTCTAGGGCTTCAGATGCCCTTTTCTGATCAAAACCCCCAAAGCTTTGGACAGGGGCATATAAAGCAGAGCGAAGGTTCTGGTATTTTTGGGAGGGTATTTGGTTGTTTGTGGGTTACTTCCGGACGCACCGGAGAATGGTGTGGCTGCCATAGTTCTTGGGGAAGGGTTGGTAGTGACCATACTCACTTCGAAGGTCCGGGCAGTTGTAGCGCCACTCGGGCCTGCAGTAGCATTTCGATTGAAAGTTCTGCGGGGTTGCTCCCCGTCGTTATCAATCAGGCCTTGTTTTAAGGCATCCTCGATCTGCACCCCCATTTCATGCAGATCAGCAAAGGTAGGGAAAGGGATTACAATCATCTTTTGCATTAGTTTCGGCTGAAGATTGGGCACAATCATCCGAATCTGGTCTTTGTCCGTGGGTCTTAAGGTCATCATCAAAGCCTTAGCCTGCCATCTGGTTACGAATTCTGAGAAGCTCTCCTTGGGTTCTTGCCTCGTTGTCTCAAGATCCCGGGTTGTGATCTCGATTTGTGTGTTATACGAGTACTGCAGGATGAAGGCCTCAGCCATCTCATCCCAACTTCTCTTGACGTCATCCTCCAATTTTGCATACCATGCGGCCGTTACACCCGACAGGGTCCGGCCAAATAAAGATAGCTTCTGCAGTCTAGTGAGGCCCATTGGCCTTAGGACGTCTGAAAATAGTCGTAGGTGTACCATGGGATCCTCAGATCCGTCAAAACGATCAATTTGTGGCATCTTAAACCGATCTGGTAGCGTCACGGCTACGTCAGTGTATCCGTCTCAAATGTCCGGAATGGACTTCACACCTTGAGATTTCTTGAACAGCTTTTCAAGCTTACGCATTTTTAATGTCACGGGATCTACCTCGGACTCGAAGAGAGAATCCGATTGATTGATAGGAGTGGGTGCCTTGGATTGTTGAGGCAGAATCGGGGGTGGAGCCAGCCCCGTTGGGATGTCCGTATCTTCTTGGACATTCTGGGCGTTTGGCGTCTCTTCGGGTATCGGAACCCTTAGTGGGGGAGGGACTTGCTGTGAAGCTGACGCCCCAGTTTGCTGTTGCAATCTCACAATTAACTCCGCTTGCTCACTCATAACTGTGGCTTATTGTTTGGCGAATTCTGCCTGTCGGACAGCATCTTGCTGCATCATTTCATACTTTCTTGGAGTTGGCGCACCATCTCTTCTAAACTAGCCATGCTGCTCTGTTCTGACTGAATTGTCGGTATATGTTCCCTTTCTGCGTGTAAAACAAGATCCTGATCCCTACTGTACACAGGTGGGGTAGACAAAGCCCTCTGTACTGATTGTTGAACTGATGCTCTCTGCCTAGTTGCCCTCCGTTTAGTAACCGGGGGTAGAGAGTGGTACACTGGTTGTCCGTCTACCAGATCCTCAGATCGATGGAGCCGACAACCTCTGATCCAGAGTGCTTGGGGAATATCTACCGAGTTGGAAGCAATGATGCTAAACTACCTAGCAAAAAGATAAATAAAGCAGTAAATAAACTAACAACCGGACAGCATAACGACGTAAAATAAACACACAATACACAGTTGGGTATCCATAATACACAGTTGGTAAGCCGAACACACTGTTCCTCGATACTGATCACTGTTCCCCAAAATCTCTGTTCCCGAAACTGAACCTGATACCCGCAGATAACTGATTCTCATAAACTGATACTGATACCCTCAAGCCTAATACTCAATCTTGCAAACTGATATGCACGTTCCTGTAGAGCAACACTCTAAAAGCACATAGCAAGTAAAGAGAGCCAAACACCCCTATGTTGGGGTAGGGTTTCCCTGTCCTATTTTGTCAGGAGCTAGGGTTTCACTATGCACGCAGCAGTTTTCAAACAACCTAACATCGGGTAAGCAACCTGTCTTAGTTTGGAATGGTCACTATGGATTCCGAATATGCACTAGGTCGAATGGTCAAAAAGGGTGCCCCGGTAAAATCGGGGTTTGTGTTCCCATACTGTCAGAGCCCATAACCGGTCAGCCTTATGGTCATGTCTTGACAAGACAAGCCTCCAGCAAACTGTTCAGGAATGGCAGATGGCAAACACTGTGTTCCTAGGCACACCAATGCACATGCAATGCAAAGAGACACATAAATGAAATCAAAATGGGATATCACGAGTTCGAGTCAAGCTCTCTCATTTTCCCCAGCAGAGTCGCCAGAAACTGTAGACGCGCCCCGCGAGGGACCCCGCTACTACAGTTCGGACTCGATTTGTTGTCACGGTTCTTAATCTGAACCAAAGAGTCCAAATCTGGCAAATCGTTTTGAGAAACAGATTTTTCGAAAAGAAGTGCCAAACATGGACTGCTTTGCCAGATACAGAGTCGCCACCTAAATATTTTTTATGGGGGAATTTAGGAAACCCTAACTCGGTGCCGAAGGCCACATGTCCGTCATCACCGGAGTTATCTCGGCTCGGGAGCTTGGGTACGATCGGGGAAGGTCAGCCATGAGCACCCCCTTTCGCCCGGTCCGAAGACCGGCCTCTACTAACCATGATATCCGATTTTCAAAACGTTATGTGTTTTTATTCCATTTATTAGTCTAGAATTACTATGTTATGCGCACAACAAACAAGTATAGAGTAGAGTGCCTAATTTGGAAACAAACATTGCATATCCGTTTGTTTTGAAAAGCGCTTTGGAATTTGCGACTTGCAAGTAGGCTAAAACACGGATTTCAATGAGTTTTTCCAACTCAAACAATCCAACCTTCACCCACAGGCATTCAAACAGTTTATAACACATAAGCATCTAGCCGCATGGCAAACATACTGTCATGGCAACACTCACACGCATGCGGTATGCTAAAGCATAAATACTTACATCGTACTCCGTGCCAAAACAATGAACTAGTTAGCAAACATGTGTGTCCTGGTTCATGTCAAGTTTGACTAATGCAACACATGCAAGATGCAATTAGAGTAGGCTCGGCTAACCTAAACATGGCATGTGAAATACAACCAATTGATAGACGTATTCAACTTGGAATTTGAAATACAAATGCAGTTAGCATGATGTACCGAGCCCGGTGCATGCAAGACAAATGTATGAATGCACGCATGCATTGCATAAGGTATGCTAATTTTAAAAATGCTCTAATCTACCATCATAAGCAGGTAAGTAAAAGGGAAGAAAGACGTGAGGTTGGAAGACATACACACACTCACGCACACTTATTACATAATTGCCCTCACTCGGAGGGGCCAAATAAATATTACAGTCCGAATAATAAACAAATAAATTATTACAGAACTTCTAATTTACTTAATAGGATGAATGCAAAAGGAAGAAAGGTGGCCACAGCCCCCTGCCTCGGGATGCGCGTGTGATGCATGCTCGAAACCCGGCTCGCCTGGAAAACCCATACCATACCCCTGCCACCTCTGTTTATACTGCCCTGTCTCTCTGAAAATTTCCAAAGCCCTAGGACAGGTTCCTTGCATGCTGCAGAGTACCACCGGCTAGGGGAAATTCCCACCGGCAGTGCAGAATTTCCATCGGCTGTTCTTGGGTTTATCGGCCATTCATCAATGGCCGGTCGGCACTGAATTATGCTGGTCGGCAGAAGCTTCTTGCAGAAGACAGATTTGACAGCAACAGAGAACAGACAGTATATGGCATGGGATTTCAGGCACATGTGAGCATGGTCATGCTTTCCATCATGCTTTGAGCTCAGAGAAGCATGACCCTCAATCCTCGAGCCATCAATGGTGCATGATGGCCCAAGGGATCAAGTTTGCCACTTGACGTAAAGATGCATGCAACACACAAATGAAGACCAAGGCCTTATCATGTTGAAGTCAAAGGCCCCGGTGACCGAAAGTTAAGGCACGTTACATCACTTATGGTATGAACGCCCCTTAACCCTCACACTTGGTTTGACATCCCAAACCAAGTAATGCAATGCATGTTATGCAAACATGGCTCAAAATGCAACATGATATCAATATGCAAGGCATGCCAAGTATAATGCAACTAGTATGGCAAGCATGCAATGTTAGGCATACAAGATGCAAATGCCATGTAAATATGGACACTTTGAGCAATAGAATCATCATGCTACAACACCTAATGAAGCAACCATACATCAAACATGAAACAAGCATGCAATGGTGGCTTAAAATGGTAAAGGGGCAGACCTTCACCCTCCTCAAAACAGTGGCCAAAAGTGTCCAAAAGGTGGACCAATACTCATGCCAACAAGCAAGCCAAAGGTCCTAAGGTTAAGGCACCAAAAAGAGGCACTTCACTCCCACTAACATGACCACTTATGGCATGACTTGGACAAGCCAAAACAGAATTTTAACATGCAAAAAGGGACTCCAAAACCTCCTAATATGGCAGCTAAAGTGACTCCAAAGAGGTGTGTGCACCAAGGCTCATATCTAGGCATAAAAGGGCACACCCTCAAGGCATGGAAGAAGTCACAAATGCAAGCATACAAGCATGATTTATGGACTGAAATATGGTCCTAAATGATGCCAAATCATGAGGATGATCATAGTTATGCATGCTAGAGGTCAATATGCTCAAGGCTTACAAGCCAAAACACAAAGAGATCACACCAAACAAGGCAAGCATGACTGAAAAGGATGGCCAACAGACCTTAAACATGGTAAAATAATGCCAACATCTTCATGGAATCAAGCCAACACATGCAAGAATCATGGCCTAAACACAAGATACAATTCTAGGCCAAATGGAGGAATGTAAAGCAAGTATATTAAGCATGCAAATGGGTACAAATCTGGCCAAAAATAGAGATCACACATGACCCAAAACACCCAAAAAACTTCTGAAATGAGGCAAAAAATGATCAAGAATACATGTTACCCTTTTAAGCCAAAATGCAAGGAAACAAAACAATGAAGGGAGAGGGGTGTCCCTCCCCTATGCAAGACTTCAAACCACCTTCCTCACCACTGAAAATCCACTGGTTTTCAGTGGTGAGAAGGCCAAAACACTTAAGCAAACAAAACCTTACCAAAGAGGCAACAAAAAGGCCAAATAAGGCCTAAGAGGATGAGTTTGAACTCAAACCATGAAAGACTCTTAATGAAAGTTCTTAAGTATGAAAATACAAGTCTTTTTTATGTTATGCACAAAAACTAAATCAGCAAGTAAGATAGGTAAAAAGCTAGTGCAAGTTTGGGGAAACTAAAGTGAAATGCTCACCCTTGAAGCACACTTCAAGAACAGCCAAGGCAGCCTCCTTCTCATGATCAAAAATAACCCAAAAACTCAAGAATCAACCCTCAAAGTCCTCAATCTTGGAGCAAGGTGTAATGGTGTGTGTATTGGTGCAAAAGTAAGGTAAAATCACACTTTTAGGCCAAGAAACACACACAAAGGAGGAAAGAGAGGGAGATATAGAGATAGGGTGTATCTATATATGGAAGCTCTGGTTTTGCCTTCAAAAATTCTAACCTAGAGCAAAGAGAAGGCTTCTCCTCTTATAGAACTCCCTCTTGCAAAGCTTATACAACAAGCTTGGTTAGAGGGCAATCCCTCCATACACGTGTATGGAGGGAGGCAAAGTTGGTGCCAGCTATCACAGCTGGCACAAAATATCTACATAAAGTAGATGAACAGTGGTCGGCTGCCCAAAAATGTCATTTTGACAAAAAGAGCACCGACAGGCAACAAAAGGTGCCGACCGGCAGAAAAGATTGCCGATGGCAGCAAAAACCAGCTGGTGGCCTCTAGCCACTGCCGGTGGGTTGTGGGGATGCCTCACAAGGCATTCCCTGCCCCTCCAAGGCAAAACACAAATGTTTGGTGCAAAACCAGACACAAAACGGTCAAGTTCGGAGATCCTGAGGCAGGGCGCGTAGCCGAGACCTCCGGGAACTCCAAACGAACACAAACATGGATGATCACCGAGTGTTCAAGCGGTGACGTCCAAGTCTTGAGGACGGTCAAAAATGGGGTGTCTACACTCGCAAGCTAGGTATTCAACACAACTCTCAAACACAATCAAAGAGTGATATGCATGAGAATATGGAAATGCTATATGCTCTAAAATAACATGTCAAATGATGCCATGCCATGTAAAGAGCTCAAATATAACATGCTAGAGGTCTCAAACTTCAAGACTAACTAAGCCATTTGCACCATAGCCATATCAAGCAAGCCCCAAAGGACCAAAATTACTCAAAACAGTCCTAAGGCAAGCCAAAATAAGGCTAGAAACATGATGAGGTGTAGCCAAAACAAGCTAGAATGGTAAGCCAAAACACTAAGCATGCAAGGCCAATGAGTGGGATTACACTACAAATGCCAAAACCAAGCAAGAGGTGACTCCACCAACAAAAACCAGAGTTGTAACATGGCAAAATAAGACCAAAAAAATTGCTGAGATGGTAGCCCAAAAGCTTAGGCATGCATGCATACATATTAGCCCATGATTAAGACACAAGACACAACCCTCCAAAAGCATTGAAAGAGTGAAACATGTGAGAGTGTGGCCATGCTATATACACTGAAATCATGTGAGAAATGAGGCTAAGGCATGCAATCATCACATTCAAAGCATGTTAAGGACCTCAAACACAAAGCTAGTGAAGCCCAACTACACTATAGCTATACAAAGCTAACAGATATGGCCAAGACCACTTAAAACAGATCTCAAGCATGTTAAATCAGTGGCAAAAATGTGCTGGAGTGATGCTAACACATGCTAGAATGATGAACTAAAGCATGAAGCATGTTAGGCCAACAAGCATGATTACACTACAAGTATGAGATGCAAGCAAACAATGACCAAACCAGCCAAAAATAGAGTTATGGCATGTCCAAAAAGTCACAAAAACAAGCTTGAGCAAAGCCATAAAGGAGTATAAACACATGCTCATTTGGTGAGCCATCAACACATACATGCAAGACAAGAGGAGAGGGGACCACCCCCAAACAAAGATGAACTCAAAGGCCTTAAAGGATGGCTCCAAGCCTAAGCAAATAAGGCACACAAGAAGGTAGAACACCCTTAATGCCAAAGAGGCCTCAAACAACCATCTTAAACACTTGAAAACAAAGCTTTTTGTAGTTGAAAGCAAGGCCTAAAGCAATATGCAAGGATGGCCAAATAAGCAATGAAAATAAAGCTTTAAAGAGGATATGAGACTCACCCTTGAAGCACAGCAATAACAACAAGTTTCTGAGGCAAAACCAAGCTAAAACCACTCAAATACAACCTCCAAGAACCTCAGCTCAAGAGTGAAGGTGTTTAATTAGGTGTTTTGGTGCAAAAGTGTGAAGAAAACACACTTTAGGGCATTATTGAGCACAATATAGAGAGAGAGAGAGAGAGAGAGTGAGAATTCAAGAGAGAGAGAGAGATTTTTGCTCCTAAAAAATCTAAACCTTTGGAAAGGGAGAGGGGCCTCTCCTTATATAGAGGAATGCAATTCAAAGCTTGTTTGACATGCTTCTACTTGCCTTCATCCCTCCATACACGTGTATGGACGATGGATCAGTGAGCCACAGCTGGCTCAAAATATCTACAACAATATCTACTGAAACAAGGTGTTCGATCGGCCATCAGTGGTGGCCAACAGTGCCTCATTGATGGCCGATAGGGCCCACTGGTGGCCGGCAGGGCCAAATGCATGGCCGGCAGTGCCTTTCCCATGGCCGGCAGGCCATCAGGATCATCAACATGGAGGGACCAAGGCATGGTCCAAAAATGAGACAGAATGGAAATAGGGTTTGGAAGGATCAAACCTGGAGCATTCCGTCACGAAAGTTGAGCGCTCAGTGAGCAATCAAACTTGTAATCAGATGTACCTGCAAGCACATCCAAGTCTTGAGGGCAGTCAAAAATAGGGTGTCTACAGTCGGGTCAAAATCAAAATTGCTATAGACATTCACATAGTCATTAAAAATTGTCTTGATTGTTTAAAATTATCTTTATCAGTTTGTAATCGATATAAGTTAGTTGAGGGTTCCAATATTAGATTAAATATTAAAAATGAGTCTAGAAAATTTAGTTTGAGTCAATTTTTTTTTTTCCAACAATTCTTGGTTTAAGCCTATAATACATCTTATTTTATTAACTCAATATAATAATAATTAAAAAAAAACAATAATCTTAATGTTTATGGTGCTTTTTGTCAATCAATAAAAAATATTTATAAATATTAAGAGAATTACATTTGAACAAATTCTAACGTAAATTTTTTGCTTTAAAACTCTAAGACCTACACAATTTGTTTGATTCTATCTACATCACTAATCTTTGGAGGTTTAATGATTTTTTTTAATGGAATGTCTGTTTGCTATAATATAGATATATAGATTGGAATATCGATGCATATAAAATTATTAAACATTAAGAAAATAAAAATCTATGAAAGATGTAGATTAATTCATATATTTTAGTAGTATAAAAATTCAAATTCAAATTTATATTTAGTTAACTTTCCTTCTCAATTTCTAAATTTAAATTTTTAAATAAATTAATTAACTTTCTTTTTGAAATGTGTAAATCAAGGCATAAAAGTTATTTAAAATTTTAAATAAATTAACTAACTTTCTTTTTAAATTTAAATTTAAATTTGTAAATTAATTAATTTACTTTCCATTTAACATGTATAAATCAAGGCATAGAAGCTATTTAAATTTTTAAATAGATTAATTAACTTTCCTTTCAAATTTAAATTTTTAAATGAATTAATTAACTTTCCTTTTGAAATATGAAAATCAAGGCATAAAAGCTATTTAAATATTTAAATAGATTAATTAACTTTCCTTTCAAATTGATTAATTACTATTTTTTTAGATTTTTTATAAAAATAATTTAACAATCCCATCAGTAACCATACTGTATGGGAGAAGTTGAAAAAGTTGTTGCAATAACTATAAGAGAAGTCAAAAAGGCTTGTGGATTGGAAGAAGTCAATAAATGCTGAGTTTTTTTTTTTTAAATCAAAAAATTAGAAAATTAAGATTGGAATATTGGAACTCCCACAAGACTTGTGGGTTATAAACCCCATTTTCCTTATAAAATATGTAGATTAGATTTTTTGTAGAAATAATTCAACAATCCTATCACTAACCATAGTGTGTGGGAGAAGTTGAAAGAGGTATTGCAGTAACTATGAGAGAAGTCAAAAAGGTTTGTGGGTTGGAAGAAGTTAATAAATGATGAGTTTTTTTATAAAAAAAAAATCAAAAAATTAGAAAATTAAGATTGGGATATTGGAGCTCCCACAAGCCATGTGGATTAAAAAAACCCCATTTTTTCTTGTATAATATACTAGCATATTACTCGTTCTATGTATGTAACACCCCGAAAAATTGGGCAGGGTATATCTATTTATACTACAAACCCATCTGATAAACAAACACATATATATAGTTAACTATTCCATACATCCATTTCCATTTAATCCCAAATGCTAAATACATATTGTTCACATCTCAATGCCCCAGTTCCAATCCCAAGCATGCATTTTACAACAAGTATGAAATGGAAGCCAAACAGATAATAAGTGCCCTACAGGCTTACAAATTTATCCAAGAACATTCTTGGTTACACAAAATGCAGTTTCAACTCAGTGCAAATACAGCCCTGGGCTTACATTCAACAAATAACAATAAAACAAAAATGAAGCCTCAGCTCCGAGTCCTCCCAAGTCTGTACCTTTGCGGAGGCATATCACCTGTACCTGAAATGGTTTCCCTTATAGGGTATGTCACAACCCAGTAGAGATATACTACACAACATATGGACTATGACAATGTAACGCCCTCAAAATAAACCCATAAATCATCCAACAATAGCATGCTTAGACATAAGAGAATAAAACATAAATATATTCCATCAGAGTAATCTTTACAAAATGTATTACATGTTGACATCAAAAGTAAATGCCTTATGGGCTTACAACTTTCCAAGTCAACACTTGGTTACAAAAAGGAAAGTGCTAACTCTATACAAAGAAAGCCCTTGGCTTGATATACATGTAATACAACCAAAAACACAAAACAGTCCAACAACCCCAAGCCTCCCAAGCTACGTCCTTGGAGGTGGCATGCTACCTGTACCTAAAAATAATGTCCCATATATGGTGAGCCACAGCCCAGTAGAAATACACTAAACCAACTATAAACAATGACTAAAATAATAGCATTCAATAGATGGCCCACACTTATATTCCAACTTATACTGTATTACAGTTTCATGATAATCATGTCCATGTTACATTTCACTTTCCATTTCTTACCCAATTCTCAATTCATAACTATGGCTCAAAACCTGGCCAAACAACTTACATGAGATAGTAACTCATATTAAACATTTCCCATTTCACAATAGATAAGCATACTAGCTATATCAACACTTCGATAGATAAGCATATGAGCTATATCAACACGTTAACAGATAAGCATATGAGTTGTATCAACAGTTCAACAGATAAGCATATGAGCTGTATCAACATTTCAACGGATAAGCATACGAGCTGTATCACCGGAGTCCATCCCCTATCTTCTCCCAAACAATAACCGGTTTAGAGGTCCATCCCCTATCTTCCCCTAAACTGTGGAGTGCATCCCTTATCTCCTCCCACACAACATAATGTATATAAACACGGATCATATACATAATCAATCAACACAAAAAATTAATGTATCATTTCAACCGTCATACTCGATGACCGATCCAATTGATTAGTTTTAGTTTGCCTAATCATCATGCATTGTCTACAACAATCAAGACTATCCTCCACCGATAGCCCAAAGCAGTTATTTCTAAACAAAAAATAAATGCATCAAATGGATAAAATATCAACATTTGCCTAGGTGAGCGATAAATTAATCCAACTACACCCTTTCATCCCATACCTTTCCAATTGCAACATTCACAATTCAATTTCTCATATCTCGAAATTAATTATACGAATTAATTTACCAACAAATTAGGGCATTTTCCTATAATTCTCACAACAACCCTAAGGTTCCATTTTCATCAATGATTTAACATTAATTCCTTTTCTCAATGTATTACTTACATTCGGGTTTATAAATTTGAAAACCCCTCTTTTGAAAATTACACAAAGACCCCAAACTTTCTTGAAATTACCCAACAACCCCCAACACATCGAAATACCAAAATTTAAAGACAAAGCTCATAAGATGGAGTAGGATATCCCTACCTCGAAGTTAGAGCTCAAATGGAGAAGAGACCAAAACCAAAGTGCTCCAAACTCCAAACTTTTCGGATCGAAACGAAGCCCTCGACGATAAACACACTTTTTGTAAAGGCCAAAGGGAAGAAAAACACTCTAGGTAGATCAAACCCTAGAGAGAAGGGAGATTCTAGAGAGAGGAGCTCTCAAAAATGGCTTTTTGAAAAGTAAGAGAGAGAGAGAAAGTGTAAAAAGTGATTTAAAAATGCCCAGCTGCCCTTTGTTATACGACAGGTCCGCTCAAGTGGAAAACACAACGCTCGAGCGTCAAGAATAAAAAACTGGGTCCGCTCGAGCACAAGAAGGCCCGCTTGTGTGCCAAGACACAAGAATAAAGTACATCCGCTCGAGCATGAAAAACCAGTCCGCTCGAGCGCAATTTTTTAACTCCCAGAACCTACACCAAAAATGTATTACCCGCTCGAGCGTAGAAAACACACCTGCAGAAGTTTTGCAGGGACACGAAATGCTGGAAGGGTGCAAACCCCGCTCGTGCGCAGAATGACCTGCTCGAGCGGACCATTCAAAAACTGGGCAACAACAATGGGAGCCAAAACTCTACTAACCTGTGACAACCAAGCCCAACACATCCTAAAACTCAAACAAATGGAATTAAAGGACGACAACAAGATAAATACAACTACCAACTCCATGGAACCAAGTCCGGAATACAACTGAACAGTAAAGGGACAACCGGGATCGCTATAACCTCCCCCCTTAGAGAATTTCATCCTCGAAATTAAATACAAGTTTTTCAAAAACAAGATTTTCTCAATTCCCAACATTATTAAAATGTGTAATTTAACAACTCGACTCACTACCGGTCATCTCATCTCTTTTCAAGAGGCAATTCATATTGTATATAACAACCTGCATTATCAACATGCATTCCTTTGAAATTTACCAATTTCAACACATTCTCCACAATTCTATAACACTTGCAACGTTAATATCATGCTTGCATTTCCACAATATATTTAACATACACAATGTTAAAACAAACTTCCATTTTAAGGCAAGTTCTACAACATTTCCATAAATCAAAACATTTACCATGTTTTACAACTTAAGACACATATAATACTCTTAAAGTTCAATAATATTACAAAATCTCAATACATGATTATACATCAGCAAACATGTCCGGATATTTTTCGCAGACTTCCAATTCACGTTCCCAAGTGGCTTCCTCCACTTCGTGATGTTTCCACAAAACTTTTACCAAGGGAATGGTCTTGCCTCGCATGACTTGATCCCGCCTATCCAAGACCCAAACCGGTCTCTCCTCATACGAGGCATCCTCATCCACCTCTAAATCGGTCCAATCCAACACATGGGACGGATCCAACTTGGACTTCCGAAGCATACTAACATGAAATACGTCATGTACCCCGGACAACTGTAGTGGCAAAGCCAAACGATAAGCAACCTCCCCAATCCTCTCAAGGATCTCAAAGGGACCGATAAACCGAGGGGATAACTTCCCACTCTTCCCAAACCTCATCAAACCTCGCCTAGGTGATATTTTCAGAAAAACATGATCACCCGTCTCAAATGCCAAAGGCCTCCTCCTACGATCGGCATAACTCTTTTGGCGACTCTGGGCTGTAACAAGCCTCCTACGGATAAGCTCAACTTTCTCTGTCGTTTCCCTCACCAACTCCGGGCCCAACCAAGGTGCATCACCCACCTCGGCCGAATAAACTGGAGACCTACACGGTCAGCCATACATGGCCTTAAACGGTGCCATACCAATACTAGACTGAAAGCTATTGTTGTAGGCAAACTCCACCAAGGGCAAGTGTCTCTCCCACGTCCCACTAAAGTCAAGTACACATCCTTGAAGCATATCCACAAGGATCTGAATAGTACGCTCGGACTGCCCGTCAGTCTGAGGATGATAAGCCGTACTAAAGGTCAACTTAGTGCCCAAGGCACTCTGCAAACTCTGCCACAACCTAGCAGTAAAACGAGGGTCTCTATCTGAGACGATCGTTACTGGGACCCCGTGCAATCTCACTATGTCCCGAATATACAAATTGGCAAGATGATCTACCGAATCTCTCACGCGCATAGGGATAAAGTGAGCCGACTTAGTCAACCGGTCTACAACCACCCAAATAGCATCACTACCCCGCTGAGTCCACGGAAGACCTACAACGAAGTCCATAGTGACATGCTCCCACTTCCACTCGGCAATAGGCAAGGGTTGCAACAAACCCGCTGGCCTCTGATGCTCGGCCTTCACTTGCTGACAAGTAAGGCACTTAGACACAAACACTGCCACATCCTTCTTCATACCCCGCCACCAAAACTGGCGACCCAAATCCCGATACATCTTAGTGCCCCCCGGATGCACCGCAAGGCGTGAATGGTGAAACTCTCGGAGTACCTCCTCTCGGCAAGACTCCGGCACAAACAAACGGTCCCGGTATCTCACACTCTGGTCGGGATACACCGTCAAACCATTCTCAATCTTCCCACTGGATATCTTCTCTTGGAGGGATTCTACCTCAAGGTCACCTCTCTGCGCCTCTAATACTCAAGTCACAAGTGTAGGCTGCGCAACAACTGAAAACAAGGCCGCAGCCTCAACGGATTTGCCCAAAAGCAAATCAAACTCGCCAAGTGCACCCAACATCTCCCACTCCCGGATGGCTATACAAGCTACATCACTAATGGATTTTCTACTAAGGGCATCGGCCACCACGTTGGCCTTCCCCGGGTGATAGTGCAACTCAAAATCATAGTCCTCAATGAACTCTATCCACATTTTCTGCCTCAAATTTAAGTCTCTCTGTGTAAACAGATACTTCAAACTCTTATGGTCTGAGAACACCTCAAACCTCTCGCCATAAAGGTAGTGCCTCCAAATCTTCAAGGTAAAGATCACTACTGCTAACTCTAGGTCATGTGTAGGGTAATTCTTCTCGTGTATTTTCAACTGACGTGAGCCATAGGCTACCACTTTCCCCTCTTGCATCAATACACAACCCAAACCCTCTCGTGAGGCATCACAATAAACCGTATAACCCAACCCTCTCTCCGAAATAATCAATATCGGAGCGGTGGTCAATCTAACCTTCAACTCCTGAAACGACTTTTCACAAGTCTCACTCCATACAAACTTGACCCCTTTCCGCGTCAATCTAGTCAACGGCGAAGCTATCCTGGAGAAATCTTTCACAAACCGTCGGTAATACCCAGCTAATCCCAAAAAAACTGCGGATCTCAAAAATACTCTTAGGTTGTGCCCAATCTTGCACTGCCTCAACCTTGGATGTATCAACAGACACCCCTTCCCCAGAAACCACATGGCCTAAGAACTTGACTTCCCCTAGCCAGAACTCACACTTCCCAAACTTGGCATACAGCCTATGGGCTCTAAGGAACTCAGGCACCACTCTCAAGTGTTCCTCGTGCTCCTCCTCAGAAGGTGAATAGATAAGAATGTCGTCCACGAAAATGACCACAAAGCGATCTAAGAATTCCCGGAAGATCCGGTTCATCAAGTCCATAAAGACTGCCGGTGCATTGGTAAGCCCAAATGGCATCACCAGAAACTCATAATGGAAAAACCACGTACGGAATGCCGTCTTCGGAATATCCTCCTCCCTGACCCTCAACTGATGGTAACCCAATCTCAAGTCTATCTTAGAGAAACAACGGAAACCCTTCAACTAGTCAAACAGATCATCTATACGGGGCATAGGGTATTTATTCTTAACCGTAGCCCGATTCAACTTTCGGTAGTCGATACAAAGTCTCAAGGCACCATCTTTTTTTTTAGCAGAGAAGGCCGGTGCTCCCTACGGCGAAACACTAGGGCGAACAAAGCCCTCATCTAGCAATTCCTGGAGCTGAATCTTCAACTCACTTAACTCAGCTGGGGCAAAACGATAAGGTGCCATAGAAATCGGCGCTGTGCCGGGCACTAAATCAATAGAGAACTCTATCTCTCGGTGAGTTGACAAACTAACGAGATCTTCGGGAAAAACATCCGAATACTCACAAACCACCCTCGGCAATACAATCTGGGTCTCATCACACTCACCACTCATAAAGCTAGCAAGGAGACCACTAAGCTCACCCCGCCCTCGCGGATCATACACTGGTGGCAACACACTACCAACCCGATCTCCCAAGAAATGGAAACACTCCCCGCTCAAGGTACATCCTGTGACCCTCTGGCGGTAGCCATCAATAACAGCCCGGTATGACGATAGCCAGTCCATACCCAAAATAACATCAAAGCCCTTCATGGGCATTACTACAAAAGGAAACGGAAGTCGACGATTGGCGACCTCTATATCACAACCTCTACATCCTTGTTTCAAAATCAACTCACCCCCAACAGGTGATACAACACATATAGGAGATGCTAATTGTGCCAACTCCAACTCCAAAACAAATGCAAATACAGCAAATACAAAAGAATGAGATGCACTCGTATCAATCAACACACTAGCAACCGAGTTGCAAAACAAAAAGGTACCTCTCACAACTGATGGAGCCGGTACTAGGTCCTACGCGGTAACAGCATACACGCGCCCTGTAGGCCCCTGATCCACCTGCTCACCCCTTGGAGCAAACGACTGCTACACAGATTGGGATAACAAAGCTCCCGGATTGGCCCTCGAGGCCTGCACAGACTGAGCTGGCTAATAACTCTGCGTTTGCCTAGAACTAGACGCTCCTGAAGTGGCACTCAACTGTGGGCAAAACCTCTTCAGGTGCCCAGGCTGACCACACTGATAGCAAGATAAAGGCTGGCCCCTGCCCTGACTCTGGCCCTGAGGTCGAGCCGAAGAAGAAGCAGCTCGCTGACCTCCTCCCCTCTGTGGCAAACCGAAGACTTGTGGCCCAGCTAACCACACTTGAAACAGGTAAAGTCCCCCTGGTTGCCTCTCCCCGAGCCTGCACTCGGCACTGGAAAGGTCGATCTAGCAAAACCTCCCTAAGACTGTTGAGGGTTAGAACCCCTCTGTCTCCTGCCATCACCCTGACCATCTTGGCTCCTCTTGGAGCCTTTCTGACCTTCCTCCTCCTCCTGTATCATGATCTCCATATGGACTGCAAAATCTACAAGACGCCCAAAGTCCCGGTTCGTAGAACCCCCAACTCTCATCTTGAGTCCACGCCTTATCTTCTTCTCAAACTCGAGGCAACGGCGTTTCTCGGACGCCACAAGTTCAGGTGCAAACCTGGATAAGCTAGTAAAGCAGCCTCATACTCGGCCACTGACAAACCCATTTGCTTAAGCTGGCAAAACTGGTCTCTCAGCTTCTCTCTGACAACTGGAGATAAGTACTTTCCCTGGAAAGCATCTACAAACGCCTCCCACGTGCCCCCAATACGGCCTCTCGTAAACTTCCACCATTGACCCGCATCCCCCTTTAGTTGGAAATATACCAAGGTCACTTTCAACGCTCCGTCCTCGATGCCAAGCATCTCGAACGTCTTTGTTATCTGCTCCAACCACTCATCCGCCTTAAGTGGCTCCTTCGGGTCCCCGACAAACTCATCCGGATTAGACCGGAAGAACTCCCTCTTCAAGAAGGAAGGCCCTGCATCAACAACCGGGGCCTGTGCTTGAGCCTGAACTGGATTCTCAGCTCTGAGAATTCCCATAGACTCCCTCAAAGCATCGGCTATTCCACGGGCTAAAGCGCCCATAGCCTCTTGTCCTGCTGGCTCGGCCACATTGGCCTGGCCAACTCCCTCTTGCATTGCCGGAATCTCTTCTGGTATAGGCACTTCCTACCTTCTAGGCCTACCATGCCTACCACCTCGTCCTCGTCCTGACATCCTAATAAAGGTAAGGAAGAACGTTAGCACATTCACAAATGTGTCGAAGCTATAACACTCGCGTCCTAATGCATGGACAACTGTAATTCACTCCACGTAAGAACATAAACACATAAGCACTTACGAATTTTGTTTCCGGATAATGATGGTCCCGAAGCATTACTAGAGTTCTGGTTAGAAATAGCATTGATCAAGTGCTTTTCCAACAAGACTCACAAAAACCCAAGGATCCAATCAACATCCTAGAAACTAAATACCATACCCAAGTAGTCACATAAACATGTTATCACATAAGCACATAACATTACATCTAAGTCTCTAATCAAGCGAGACAAACCCATTGTGATACTAATCACTTCCCACGTACCCAAAGTATTCGAACCTGGTACGCTCTGATACCAAGTTGTAACGCCCTCAAAATAAATCCATAAATCATCCAACAATAGCATGCTTAGACATAAGAGAATAAAGCATAAATATATTCCATTAGAGTAATCTTTACAAAATGTATTACATGTTGACATCAAAAGTAAATGCCCTATGGGCTTACAACTTTCCAAGTCAACACTTGGTTACAAAAAGGAAAGTGCTAACTCTATACAAAGAAAGCCCTTGGCTTGATATCCATGTAATACAACCAAAAACACAAAACAGTCCAACAGTTCCAAGCCTCCCAAGCTACGTCCTTGGAGGTGGCATGCTACCTGTACCTGAAAATAATGTCCTATATATCGTGAGCCACAGCCCAGTAGAAATACACTAAACCAACTATAAATAATGACTAAAATAATAGTATTCAATAGATGGTCCACACTTATATTCCAACTTATACTGTATTACAGTTTCATGACAATCATGTCCATGTTACATTTCACTTTCCATTTCTTACCCAATTCCCAATTCATAACTATGGCTCAAAACCTGGCCAAACAACTTACATGAGATAGTAACTCGTATTAAACATTTCCCATTTCACAATAGATAAGCATACTAGCTATATCAACACTTCGATAAATAAGCATATGAGCTATATCAACACGTCAACAGATAAGCATATAAGCTGTATCAACAGTTCAACAGATAAGCATATGAGCTGTATCAACATTTCAAGGGATAAGCATATGAGCTGTATCACCGGAGTCCATCCCCTATCTTCTCCCAAACAACAACCGGTTTAGAGGTCCATCTCCTATCTTCCCCTAAACCGTGGAGTGCATCCCCTATCTCCTCCCACACAACACAATGTATATAAACACGGATCATATACATAATCAATCAACACAAAAAATTAATGTATCATTTCAACCGCCATACTCGATGACCCATCCAATTGATTAGTTTTAGTTTGCCTAATCATCATGCATTGTCTACAACAATCAAGACTATCCTCCACCGATAGCCCAAAGAAGTTATTTTTAAACAGAAAATAAATGCATCAAATGGATAAAATATCAACATTTGCCTAGGTGAGCGATAAATTAATCCAACTACACCCTTTCATCCCATACCTTTTCAATTCCAACATTCACAATTCAATTTCTCATATCCCAAAATTAATTATACGAATTAATTTACCAACAAATTAGGGCATTTTCCTATAATTCTCACAACAACCCTATGGTTCCATTTTCATCAATGATTTAACATTAATTCCTTTTCTCAATATATTACTTATATTTGGGTTTATAAATTTGAAAACCCCTCTTTTGAAAATTACACAAAGACCCCAAACTTTCTCGAAATTACCCAACAACCCCCAACATATCGAAATACCAAAATTTAAAGACAAAGCTCATAAGATGGAGTAGGATATCCCTACCTCGAAGTTAGAGCTCAAATGGAGAAGAGACCAAAACCAAAGTGCTCCAAACTCCAAACTTTTCGGATCGAAACGAAGCCCTCGACGATAAACACACTTTTTGTAAAGGCCAAAGGGAAGAAAAACACTCTAGCTAGATCAAACCCTAGAGAGAAGAGAGATTCTAGAAAGAGGAGCTCTCAAAAATGGCTTTTTGAAAAGTAAGAGAGAGAGAGAGAAAAGGTGTAAAAAGTGATTCAAAAATGCCCAGCTGCCCTCTGTTATACGACAGGTCCGCTCGAGCGGAAAACACAACGCTCGAGCGTCAAGAATAAAAAACTGGGTCTGCTCGAGCGCAAGAAGGCCTGTGTGAAAAACCAGTCCGCTCGAGTGCAATTTTTCAACTCCCAGAACTTAAACCAAAAATGTACTACCCACTCAAGCGCCAGCAAGCCCGCTCGAGCGCGACCCGCTTGAGCGTAGGAAACCCGCTCGAGCGTAGAAAACACAACTGTAGAAGTTTTGCAGGGACACGAAATGCTGGAAGGGTGTAAACCCCACTCGAGCGTAGAATGACCCGCTCGAGCGGACCATTCAAAACCTGGGCAACAACAATGGGAGCCAAAGCTCTACCAACGTGTGACAACCAAGCCCAACATATCCTAAAACTCAAACAAATGGAATTAAAGGACGACAACAAGATAAATACAACTACCAACTCCACGGAACCAAGTCCGGAATACAACTGAACAGTAAAGGGACAACTGGGATCGCTATAGACAAGACTAAAAAGGAGTATGGTCATGCCATGCTCATGATAAAACAGTTTATCTCTCTTTTCGTAAAGCATGCAATGCTAAGATGCAACAACAGATATAAAACTATTTCCATTTTAAACCATGTCTGTTATATGAATACAGGCTCTGTGAATCTCTAGGTGAGTGTCTGCAAGTAGGCCTAAATGCACTACCACTGTCATTTTTACCAGTAAACTGGAAGGCTCGGCACCTAGCCGCACGGTTCTACACCCCCTACCCAGATTCACCAAGTATTCATATTTTTGCAAACAGATACATTTCCAAAACATTTCTCAAAAACAGATACATTTTCCAATGAAATGAATGTAATGCAATGTCCAATGCAACAAATAAGGAATGTAGTTCAATTTACCTAAGTCTCATGCATTTTTACAACAATCACGGCTATCCTCCACCAATATCCCAAAATAGATATTTCTAACCAGATATTTAAACAATTAAATTCCAAATTTTTTTTGATAAATACAATCTATTACACATCTTATCAAATATGAACAACTACACTAGTTTTCATATGACAATCACGTCTGGTAACCTCTCAAGGTTCATTTCTAACCATGCCAGTTTTATTCCAGCAGATACATTAAGCAAAATAATCTCGTTAATGCCCAAGAAAACATCATTTTCTTTCCAAACTCATTCTCCAAGCATTATTCAACTATGACATCCTATTTTGATCAAAAGCCCCAAAAGTTAAACGTAATTCCTTTGTTTTCTTTATGTAACGCCCTCAAAATAAGACATAATCATTCATTCATAAAATTCAGAAAACATAACAGAAATGTCACATATTATATTCATCAGAGTATTCTTTACAGAAGATATTAGACAAATAAATGCCCTATGGGCTTACAGTTTCCTAAGAGATAACTTGGTTACAACAAAAGAGAGTTCTAACTCTATACATAGAAAGCCCTCGGCTAGGATTTACATTTAGCTCCAAAACAAAATATCAAAAAGGAGTCTTTAACTCCAAAACCTCCCAAGCTAAGACCTTGGAGGCGGCATATCACCTTTACCTGAAAAATGGTGTCCCAAGTAAGGTAAGCCAAATCCCAGTAGAGATATGCTAAACAGTATATAAGAATTAACTAAAACATTTGCATTCGATATATGTTTAACACTTGTAAGCCATCTTACACCTTTTCCATAATCAATCAACATTGACCCCCATATATCCATTCACTTCTAATTATTTATCTAAGTCAATTCATTGACATAGTTCATTATCATTTAAACAATTCAAAATGAGACTACAACTCATTTATCAACACTTCAATCATAAACATCATTTATACACTTCCTTATCTTGCCATTTTACGGAACTACGTTTGAGGGAACCGGCACCCAAATATAAATAAGATTTCGAGACTTTCATCCTGGACACTCTGACCAACTTAATTATCCATGGAGTCCATCTCTTATCTCCTCCCAAACAATGGAATACATCCCCTATCTCCTCCCAAACAAGATATATATATATATATATACAATGTATTTACACACGTTGCCATATACAATGACCAATTCAACCACATATACAATGTTTACATCTAATCGTCCTATTCAATGACATATTCCAATTAATTAGTTTCAATTTACCTAATCAACATGCAGTTTCTACAACAATCATGGCTATCCTCCACCGATAGCTCAAAACAGATATATCTAAACAGATAAATAAATTTCTCAAAAGATAATATATCACATTTTCCATAGATGAGTGATTCATCAATCCAACTACACCATTTAATCACAATTTCCTACAATTTCATGATTCTCAAACCAATTTCATGTTTCCACATTTATTTCACCATTACACAAATAGTTATTTAATTCAAATTAAGGCTTTTTCCCTCATTTCTCAAATGTTTCCCCCAAGGCCAAACCTCACCCATCTTACACAAATAACCCCATTTTCAAGACCTCACACACATATAGAACCCAAAAATAGAAAACCCCTCT
This sequence comes from Camellia sinensis, assembly GCF_055761805.1. Classification (NCBI taxonomy): domain Eukaryota; kingdom Viridiplantae; phylum Streptophyta; class Magnoliopsida; order Ericales; family Theaceae; genus Camellia; species Camellia sinensis. Next base: position 222,099,141 of record NC_138965.1, on the reverse strand, counting down.
TTTACCATTTCAAGCTCAAAACCCTAACTTCACCCAAATCAACCATTTATACAAAATGACCAATATTTATGTTAAAGCTCATAGAAATAAGTAGATTATCCCTAGCTCAAGAAAAGAAGATGAGCTAAGCAAGAGATGAGCTCCAAAGATGACGAAATCGACTTCTACTCGGATGAAAAGCTAGATCTTGAGATGCTCCAACTTTTTATCAAAGGAAGGAGGGTGAAAAGATCATTAGATCTAGGTCAAAATGTAAAGAGAGAGAGAGAGAGAGTATTCTAGAGAGAGAGGCTCTCAACTTAGGATTTTGGAAAGTTTTAGAGAGAGAAAGGACAGAAAAAATGATTGAAAATGTCACTTGCGCGATCTGATATGCGTACAGTCTGCTCGAGCGGAGAGTTTGACGCTCAATTGTCAAACAAATAAATTTGACCCGCTCGAGCGTAATAAAGGCCGTTCGAGCTCCAACACACAACAGCAAGGCACAACCCGCTCGAGCGCAATGAGACCCGCTCGAGCGTAGAATACACTCATCCAGTATTTTACAGACTTCAGACAGTCGCTCAAGCGCTAGAAGGGCCACTAGAGCTCAGACCCGCTCAAGCATGAAAAATACTTCTGCAGTATCTTTTGCAGACACACAAAGTACTGAATGATTGAAAACCCTGCTCGAGCGGAAGAAGACCCGCTCGAGCGGAAGACCAAAATTCTGGGCAACAAGATTCTAGACCAACAACCAACTACCCTGTCCTAAACACGCCCAAGGCACTTCAAAACTCAAATTCAACGGGCAATAAGAGGGAAAGACGTAAATAGCAACATTAAGTCACAAGACCCGAATCTGAAACACCATAAAGGTTGAGTTAGAAACTGAGATCGCTATACTTTAAAAATGCTATTTTGGTCACAAACTGGTAAAAATTTCAAAACCAATTGAATCGAAGTCCCTTTTTTTCAAATTTAAAACATAGCTCTTTCATAATCTTACAAACATATTCCAGTTTTACACTTTTGCAATTTGGGCATCAACTCTTTATTTTTCTCAAAATTTCCCTTTTAAGCAAATAAATCACAAAATTTTCAAAATTTCTCATTAAATTATATACAACTCTAAGCTGCATATAATCAAGTAAAAGTGCATAAAGAAGTGTAGGAAAAATCACTACCTTAAGCCAAGAAGCTTTCAAATTTTTCGACAACAGAAATTAAATCTGCTTGGAGCCAAACGACGCCTTTTCCGCCCTCTACGTTTTGATCCAAAGCGCTAGGGGTCAAAAATGACTTACACTAGATCAAACCCATGAAAAACCAACTTAAAACTCTTTTTCTTTCTTTTCTCACGGCAAGACTCCAAGAACTTCCAAAGTTTGACAAAAATTCCATTTGTGCTCTTTTATAAATATTTTGCTACACAAATATCTAACTATATATATATATATATATATATCAATTTAAAAATACATTTCAGCATTTTTATTAGCAAAAATAAATATAATATTTTCTCACCGCAAAATATATTTCGTTTAATGGTATATACCATAAATATTCACAACTCTTTTATAGTAATCAAATAATAATAATAAAATCACAACAATATTACATGGCTACTAATGGGTCATGATTCAATCAATTCGGTTCAAAATAAATGGAGTTTAATAATTTAAAATAAATATCCAATTGAGATTAAAGTATAAATTCAATTTGATTCAACTCGTTACAATGTACAAGTATAAATAAATAATTAAAAATTAGTTTTTAAATTAAAATAATAATATAAAATTTATTTGAAATATATTGTAAAAGCGATTTATAATCAATTAATTTTTATTAGAGTTACAGTAAGAGAAGATTTTTATCATAATGTCATTAATTGTATTTCCTAAGTTCTTAATAAAAATTTGCATGTCATAATTTAATTGGTAAAATTTAAATGATAAATTACAAAAATTTTGTTTACAATGAAATATAAATACATTTCATTTTATAAGTTTCGTAATTTTAATTTTAGTAATACATTTTATTTTTTAATATACTAATTTTTTCTTATTTTGCCAAACCTAAAAATTTGTTTACTTAAAATTATTGTAATAACTCTTATGTGAAAATGGATTAAAATTGACTTGTGGTGCTGGACTAAATATTAGAAGTGACCTGAAAGTTAGTTGACTAAATATTTATGCCAATGTGACATTAAAAATTGTTTTGATTGTTTAAAATTATCTTTATCGGTTTGTAACCGATATAAGCTAGTTTGAGGGTTCCAATATTAGATTAAATGTTAAAAATGAGTCTAGAAAATTTAGTTTGAGTCGATTTTTTTTTCAACATTTCTTGGTTTAAGCCTATAATACATCTTATTTTAATAACTCAATATAATAATAATAATAATCATAATAATAATAATAATAATAATAATAATAATAATAATAAACAATAATCTTAATGTTTATGGTGCTTTTTGTCACTCAATAAAAAAATATTTATAAATATGAAGAGAATTACATTTGAACAAATTCTAACGTAAATATTTTACTTTGAAACTCTAAAACGTACACATTTTGTTTGATTCTATTTACATCACTAATCTTTGGAGATTTAATGATTTTTTTTTTTAGTGGAATGTCTGTTTGCAATAATATAGATATATAGATTGGAATATCGATACATATAAAATTATTAAACATTAAAAAAAAATCTATGAAAGATGTAGATTAATTCCTATATTTTAGTAGTATAAAAATTCAAATTCAAATTTATATTTAGTTAACTTTCCTTCTCAATGTCTAAAGTTAAATTTTTAAATAAATTAATTAACATTCTTTTTGAAATGTGTAAATCAAGGCATAAAAGTTATTTAAAATTTTAAATAGATTAACTAACTTTCTTTTTAAATTTAAATTCATAAATTATATTTCATTTTATAAGTTCTGTAATTTTAATTTTAGTAATAAATTATATTTTTTAATATACTAATTTTTTTCTTATTTTGTAAAACCTAAAAATTTGTTTACTTCAAATTATTGTTATAACTCTTATATGAAAATGGATTAAAATTGACTTGTGGTGTTAGACTAAATATTAGAAGTCACCTGAAAGCTAGTTGACTTAATATTTATGCCAATGTGACATTCATCTAATCATTAAAAATTGTCTTGATTGTTTAAAATTATCTTTATCGGTTTGTATTTGATATAAGTTAGTTTGAGGGTTCCAATATTAGATTAAAAATTAAAAATGAGTCTAGAAAATTTAGTTTGAGTCAATTTTTATTTTTTTTCCAACAATTCTTGGTTTAAGCCTATAATACATCTTATTTTAATAACTCAATATAATAATAATAATAATAAAAATAATCCCAATGTTTGTGATGCTTTTTGTCAATCAATAAAAAATATTTATAAATATTAAGACAATTACATTTGAACAAACTCTAACATAAATTTTTTACTTTAAAACTCTAAGACCTACACATTTTGTTTGATTTTATCAACATCACTAATCTTTGGAGGTTTAATGATTTTTTTTTTAATGGAATGTCTGTTTGCTATAATATAGATATATATATTAGAATATCGATGCATATAAAATTATTAAACATTAAGAAAAAAAATCTATGAAAGATGTAAATTAATTCCTATATTTTAGTAGTATAAAAATTCAAATTCAAATTTATATTTTAGTTAACTTTCCTTCTCAATTGATAAATTTAAATTTTTAAATAAATTAATTAACTTTCTTTTTGAAATGTGTAAATCAAGGTATAAAAGTTATTTAAAATTTTAAATAGATTAACTAACTTTCCTTTTAAATTTAAATTTTTAAATGAATTAATTAACTTTCCTTTTAAAATGTGTAAATCAAGGCATAGAAGCTATTTAAATTTTTAAATAGATTAATTAACTTTCCTTTTAAATTTAAATTTTTAAATGAATTAATCAACTTTCCTTTGGAAATATGTAAATGCGGGCATAAAAGCTATGTAAATATTTAAATAATTTAATTAACTTTCCTTTTAAATTGATTAATTACTATTTTTTTAGATTTTTTATAAAATTAATTTAACAATCCCATCAGTAACCATAGTGTATGGAAGAAGTTGAAATGGATGTTGCTGTAACTATGAGAGAAGTAAAAAAAGGCTTGTGGATTGGGAGAAGTCAATAAATTATGAGTTTTTTTTTTAAATAAAAAAATTAGAAAATTAAGATTGGGATATTGGAGCTCCCACATGACTTGTGGGTTAGAAATCTCATTTTCCTTAATACATCCCAATCTAAATTTTTTGATTTTTTGATTTAAAGAAAAATAATAATAATAATAATAATAATAATAATAATAATAATAATAATAATAATAATAATAATAATAATAATAATAATAATAATAAAAAACATTAGCATTTATTAACTTCTCTCAACCCCCAAGCCTTATCCTCATAATAACATTTTAATGCATTAAGAACAAGTATAAAAAAAATTCTTTGAAAAATCCTACACATATAAATTCTTTGAAAAGTCCCAACCCATATGAATATTATCTCTCATAATAACACTTTAATGCATTAAGAACAAGCATAAAAAAAATTCCTTGAAAAGTCCAATACATATGCATTTCTTGAAAAGTCCAACACATATGATTATTATCAAAATATTAAACTTTAATATAATATAAAAAAAAGAACACATTTAAAATAAATAAAAAAAAAAGAAAAAAAGACAAAATGGTGAAACACAACCCGTACATAGCACGGGATGATATGCTATTATATAGATATAGATAAGAATAAAGATTGGGACCCCCTTTCCCCCACCCCCTTTTGACCCCCTTTCTTTTTTGATTGGTCACTTTTTCTTTTCTTTTTTTTTTTTTTTCTCCTCCTCCAATCACTACAAGAAAAGCACCTTTGGCGACTAAATTTTTAGTCGCCAAAAGTCCGTTTTTAGTCGCCAAAAGTCGACTTTTTACTTTCCCCGACTAATTTTTTTAGTCGCTGGTTTTGTCGCGTATAGATGGTCGGCAGAGGTATTGGCGACTAAAACTTTTTTAGTCGCCAAAAAGCAGCTCTTTCGCGACCAACATTTTAGTCGCCAATAGTGATTTACACTTTTGGAAATCATACATTTAGCGATTAATCCTTTAGTCGCCAATACTCACTGAATCGCCGACTAATCCATTTAGTCGCCAAAAGTGCTTCTGTGAAAAAAAAAAAAATTACCAACTTTTTTGCTTTTTCTAAGATTCGAACCACGAACCTTCTACTTTGTACACCTTTACCAACACACTCCCTCTACTATGCCACCACAAGATCACATGAATATATATGCAATATATATTATTTATATAGTGTATTGACCCGTATTAATTTAAAACTATATATATAAATATAATTATTTTTATTCAATATTAATTTATGTAAAAAATAAACTAATTATTAAAAAAAAAAGGGAGCCACTTTTGGCGACTAAAGTTTTTTTTAGTCGCCAAAAACCTTAGTTTTGGCTACTACCAATAATTTAGTCGCTAAAAAAATTAATTTCCGTCTAAAAATAACCACTTTCGACGACTAAACTGATTTTTAGTCGCCAGAACCGCCACTTTTGCCGACTAAACTCAATTTTTGTCGCTAATTGTCCACTTTTAGCTACTAAAAATATTTTTAGTAGCCAAAAACCTTTACATTTGGCTACAACATTTTTTTTTTGTCGGTAAAACACCTACAATCGGTGGCGAAACCATTTTTTAGTCGCCAAAGCCTATACTTTTGGCTACTAATCTTTTTTAGTGGCCAAAAACCTTCACCTTTGGCTACTAAAATTGTTTTAGTCGCTAAAGCCCATGTAATCAGCGACTAATCTGATTTTTGGTCGCCAATAAGTACACATTTGGCTACTAAACTATTTTAGTCGCCAAAAGTCTTCAGTCTTCACTTTTGGCTACTAATTCAATTTTAGTCACCAATTGTCCTACTTTCAGCGACGAAATTTACATTTTTGGTCGCCAAAACTGCTTTTTGTTTCAGTGCACGTGTGTGTGGGGGTGGTGGGAGTTGAAATTTGAGGAGGTCTAAATCACTGCTGTATAGATAAATACATAGATAGATTACAATCTTAATTTTACCATAATAACTCTTATCAACTCCCACTGCCACAACTAAAGATGAATCATATTAATTCACATTCATGATGCCCACCAAATTCGGGCTGGGGAAGGTTAATTGAATTTCCCAACTTAAAGAAAATATCAAAAAGTGAGTTATAATAATGACTTTCAGGATCAAATGTATTATATATTTTAAAATAAATTTGTCTATTAATGTAATAGACAATGTCAAATAAATAAGATAAGAATTAGATATAGATTTCAAAAAGATATAATAATATTTAAATTTGAATTATGATTTAATAATATAATTGTCTATTTTTTTTATGTATATCTATCAAAATTTTAAATCACTTTATGGGACAAATTAATCAATTTTAAGTCTTATTTAAAGAATAATTTGATTAGTCATCCCAACTCTGAGACTTCGCTGGCATTGGCAGTGTAACGCCTCGAAATAATCCAACATAGAAAATGCATCAACCCACTTCGAAATAAGATAATTACCATGGCTCAAGGGATGCCGGAAAGATACATTCACTACGTTCCTTTACAAAGTTCCAAATGTTTTACAAAAGTAATCTCACATGCGATTATACATTCATTGACAAACTAGTACACAAATCTATAGCATGTAAAATCGTTTAATCAAAACGAATAAGGCCCTGAAGGGCTTACAAGTTCCAAGGCAATAGCCGGGTTACACAAAATGGTCTCTCGGACCCATACAAATTAGTCCTTGGCTTTACAAAAGTTAACACAAATAAAAGAGCAATCTCCTCTTCACCAAAAAAAAAAAAACATATTCACGCCCTCAGTTTGGTGGGATCACCACATATTTACATGTACCAAATCCCATAGGGGTGAGCATAAAGCCCAGTAGAGAAATCCCTAACAAAGTATATACATTTATGTACAGTATCCAATATTAAATGCAAGTGCAAATGCCTTTTTTAAAATGATCTTATGTCATGCTTTTCTTAAAATCACCATGTTTTTCATTAACGTTTGCAATCTCATCAATTTCCAAAAATTCAAATTTTAAATCATAAAGGGGGCAGTAAATACAACTCAGGTAGTCCCTAGGTTGGTGTCTGCAAGTAGGTTCAACAGGCACTACCAATAACCCCACTTTACCGGTTGCTAACCAGAAGGGAAGTGGTACCTCCTCCGTGCGTGCTTTCGGTCTTTCACTTCGGACACTCAGGCCAACTTATCAATTTCATCTACACCTCGTAACCGGACTTACCAACATATTTACCCCTTAAACATTTTCCATAGCTTTCATTACAATAATCTTTTCTCAAAAAGAATGTTTCCAACTCAAAACAAAATGTGCGATGGTGATAAACAATTACTGAGAATATGATGCAATAAGTAACACCTTATGCTTAACTGATGCTATCAACACATGGTATTAATTTCTCATCATGGCACAATTCTTATCGTTCTAGTCATTTCAAGACCATATGAAGTTCTCAAACATTAATTTCCAAGCTTTCAATTCCTATAATCCATGGTGCTCAACAAATTATCATCTCACGATTATACGTGTTCAACAAAATGTAACAATCATCAATTGAAATGTGCATTTCACCAACTCTCATGCCTTTCCCAATATAAGATTCACAAGATGACTATGTGTCTATTTAGACTCATCAAGAATAACCACATTTTAACATTTATAAGCAACAATAACCATTCCACAAATTCTTTACCATTTCTCCCTCATCAACATGATTAAGAAGCCCCTTTTTCTTCATTACATTTAACCACATTTGATGCATTTTCTATGTTGGATTATTTCGAGGCGTTACACCGCCAATGCTAGCAAAGTCTAAGAGTTGGGATGACTAATCAGATTATTCTTTAAATAAGACTTAAAAATTAATTAATTTGTCTCATTAAGTGATTTAAAATTTTGATAGATATACATAAAAATAAATAAATAATTATATTATTAAATCATAATTTAAATTTAAATATTGTCATATCTTTTTGAGATTTATATCTAATTCTTATCTTATTTATTTGACCTTGTCTATTACATTAATAGACAAATTTATTTTTAAATATATAATACATTTGATGCTGAAAGTCATTATTATAACTCACTTTTTGATATTTTCTTTAAGTTGGGAAATTCAATTAACCTTCCCCTGCCGCGTATTTGGTGGGCATCATAAATGTGAATTAATATGATTCATCTTTAGTCGTGGCGGTGGGAGTTGATAAGAGTTATTACGGTAAAATTAAGATTATAATCTATCTATGTATTTATCTATATCTATATAATAGCATGTCACCCCGTGTTATGTACGAGTTGTGTTTCACCACTTTATCTTTTTTTTTTTTTTTAAATGTGTTCTTTTTTTTATATATATTATATTAAAGTTTAATATTTTGATAATAATCATATGTGTTGGACTTTTCAAGAAATGCATATGTATTGGACTTTTCAAGGAATTTTTTTTATACTTGTTCTTAATGTATTAAAGTGTTATTATGAGAGATAATATTCATATGGGTTCAGACTTTTCAAAGAATTCATATGTGCTGGATTTTTCAAAGAATTTTATTTTATACTTGTTCTTAATACATTAAAATGTTATTATGAGGATAAGGCTTGGGGTTGAGAGAAGTTAATAAATGCTAAGGTTTTTTTTTATTATTATTTTTCTTTAAATCAAAAACTCAGAAAATTTAGATTGGGATGTATTAAGGAAAATGAGATTTCTAACCTACAAGTCTTGTGAGAGCTCCAATATCCCAATCTTAATTTTTTAATTTTTTTATTTAAAAAAAAAACTCATAATTTATTGACTTCTCCCAATCCACAAGTCTTTTTGACTTCTCTCATAGTTACAGCAATATCCATTTCAACTTCTTCCATACACTATGGTTACTAATGGGATTGTTAAATTAATTTTATAAAAAATATAAAAAAATAGTAATTAATCAATTTAAAAGGAAAGTTAATTAAATTATTTAAATATTTAAATAGCTTTTATGCCTGCATTTACATATTTCCAAAGGAAAGTTGATTAATTCATTTAAAAATTTAAATTTAAAAGGAAAGTTAATTAATCTATTTAAAAATTTAAATAGCTTTTATGCCTTGATTTACACATTTTAAAAGGAAAGTTAATTAATTCATTTACAAATTTAAATTTAAAAGGAAAGTTAGTTAACCTGTTTAAAATTTTAAATAACTTTTATACCTTGATTTACACATTTCAAAAAGAAAGTTAATTAATTTATTTAAAAATTTAAATTTAGAAATTGAGAAGGAAAGTTAACTAAAATATAAATTTGAATTTGAATTTTTATACTACTAAAATATAGAATTAATTTACATCTTTCATAGATTTTTTTTCTTAATGTTTAATAATTTTATATGCATCGATATTCTAATCTATATATCTATGTTATAGCAAACAGACATTCCATTAAAAAAAAAAAATCATTAAATCTCCAAAGATTAGTGATGTAGATAAAATCAAACAAAATGTGTAGGTCTTAGAGTTTTAAAGTAAAAAATTTATGTTAGAATTTGTTTAAATGTAATTATCTTAATATTTATAAATATTTTTTATTGATTGACAAAAAGCACCATAAACATTGAGATTATTTTTATTATTATTATTATTATATTGAGTTATTAAAATAAGATGTATTATAGGCTTAAACCAAGAATTGTTGGAAATAAAAATAAAAATTGACTCAAACTAAATTTTCTAGACTCATTTTTAATTTTTAATCTAATATTGGAACCCTCAAACTAACTTATATCGGTTACAAACTGATAAAGATAATTTTAAACAATCAAGACAATTTTTAATGATTAGATGAATGTCACATTGGCATAAATATTCAGTCAACTAGCTTTCAGGTGACTTCTAATATTTAGTATAACACCACAAGTCAATTTTAATCCATTTTCATATAAGAGTTATAACAATCATTTTAAGTAAACAAATTTTTAGGTTTTACGAAATAAGAAAAAAATTAGTATATTAAAAAATATAATTTATTACTAAAATTAAAATTACAGAACTTATAAAATGAAATGTATTTATATTTTTTTTGTAAATAATTTTTTTGTAATTTATTATTTAAATTTTACCAATTAAATTACAAGATGCAGATTTTTATTAAGAACTTAGGAAATACAATTAATGACATTAGAATAAAAATCTCCTCTTAGTGTAACTCTAATAAAAATTAATAAAATTTAATTGATTATAAATCACTTTTACAACATATTTCAAATAAATTTTACATTATCATTTTAATTTAAAAACTGATTTTTAATTATTTATTTATACTTGTGCATAGAACGAATAATATGCTAGTATATTATTTATATAAAAAAATGATTTTAACCCACAAGCCTTGTGGAAGCTCCAATATCCCAATATTAATTTTCTAATTTTTTGATTTAAAAAAAAAACTCAACATTTGTTAACTTCTTCCAACCCGTAAACCTTTTTGACTTCTTTCATAGTTACTGTAGTACCCCTTTCAACTTCTCTCATATACTATGGTTAGTGATAGGATTGTTAAATTATTTTTACAAAAAATCTAATCTATATATTATATAAGAAAAATGGGATTTCTAACCCACAAGTCTTGTAGGAGCTTCAATATCCCAATCTTAATTTTCTAATTTTTGGATTTAAAAAAAAAAAACTCAATATTTATTGACTTCTTCCAATCCATAAGCTTTTTTGACTTCTCTCATAATTACTACAACACCCTTTTCAACTTCACCCATACACTATGGTTACTGATTGGATTGTTAAATTATTTTTACAAAAAATCTAAAAAAAATAGTAATTAATCAATTTAAAAGGAAATTTAATTAATCTATTTAAATATTTAAATAGCTTTTATGCTTTGATTTACATATTTCAAAAGGAAAGATATTTAATTCATTTAAAAATTTAAATTTGAAAGGAAAGTTAATTAATCTATTTAAAAATTTAATTAGCTTCTATGCCTTGATTTACACATTTTAAAAGGAAAGTTAATTTATTCATTTATGAAGTTAAATTTAAAAAGAAAGTTAGTTAATCTATTTAAAATTTTAAATAACTTTTATGCCTTGATTTACACATTTCAAAAAGAATGTTAATTAATTTATTTAAAATTTAACTTTAGAAATTGAGAAGGAAAGTTAACTATATAAATTTGAATTTGAATTTTTATACTACTAAAATATAGGAATTAGTCTACATCTTTCATAGATTTTTTTTTAATGTTTAATAATTTTATATGTATCGATATTCCAATCAATATATCTATATTATGGCAAACAGACATTCGACTAAAAAAAAAAAAAAATCAATCATTAAATCTCCAAAGATTAGTGATGCAGATAGAATCAAACAAATGCACCATATTTATAAATATTTTTTTATTGAGTGACAAAATGCACCATAAACATTAAGATTATTGTTTATTATTATTATTATTATTATTATTATTATTATTATTATTATTATTATTATTATTATTATTATTATATTGAGTTATTAAAATAAGATGTATTATAGGCTTAAACCAAGAAATGTTTTAAAAAAAAATCGACTCAGACTAAATTTTCTAGACTCATTTTTAACATTTAATCTAATATTGGAACCCTCAAACTAACTCATATCGATTACAAACTGATAATGATAATTTTAAACAATCAAGACAATTTTTAATGTCACATTGGCATAAATATTTAGTCAACTAACTTTCAGGTCACTTCTAATATTTAGTTCAGCACCACAAGTCAATTTTAATCCATTTTCACATAAGAGTTATAACAATAATTTTAAGTAAACAAATTTTTAGGTTTGGCAAAAAAAGAAAAAATTAGTATATTAAAAAATATAATGTATTACTGAAATTAAAATTACGAAACTTATAAAATGAAATGTATTTATATTTTATTGTAAATAAAATTTTTGTAATTTATTATTTAAATTTTACCAATTAAATTATGACATGCAAATTTTTATTAAGATCTTAGGAAATACAATTAATGACATTAGAATAAAAATCTTCTCTTACTATAACTCTAATAAAAATTAATTGATTATAAATCGCTTTTACAATATATTTCAAATAAATTTTATATTATTATTTTAATTTAAAAACTAATTTTTAATTATTTATTTATACTTGTACATTGTAACGAGTTGAATCAAATTGAATTTATACTTTAATCTCAGTTGGATATTTATTTTAAATTATTAAACTCTATTCATTTTGAACCGAATTGATTGAATCATGACCCGTTAGTAACTGTTACGTCCCAAAACCGCCTCTAAAAGTTTTGGACATGACCACTTCAGAAATAGACAAAAACCAATATATGTAACGTATGGGGCCTGAACGGAAGTACCTGATAACCAAAAATTCTATTCTATTGAGCTATTACTATTATGCCAGGATCACAACATCATATCAAATAAATAATATACAGGAAACATACAAATACATACATCGACTCAGCCCATAATTGGGCGTATGACAAAACATATTAACGAAAGACAATCAAAGCATAAACCTCAAAAACCTAACAACACTTTACAAAATGCACGGGCTTCAGTTAGTGCCTGGACACACCAAGGTTGACATGAGGGAGACAAATCTTAAGGGTTAGGACTGGCCTCTCGGTTGATTACTTACAGAAACAGACAAAATACAGAATGAGTGAAACTCAGTGAATAATAGTACATAAATAATGTAAGGTTTAACTTGAATAATAAAGCATAAAACTACAGAGGCATATGATTGATTTCATTCTGTAATTATTCCAAAACAGCCATGGATCCAGTTTTCTTAACAGAGTGGTTTTAAGCCCAGTATGTACCGAACAGCCAAAGGTCTTCAGATACAAAACGACCATAGGCCCAGAAATATACAGAACAGCCTTTCGGCCCAGAAATATACAAAACAGCCTTTCGGCCCAGAAATAATTATGTATGGACTCAAGAGGTGGCTCGCACGGATTCTAGAGGTGGCTCTCACCAAGGTATAGCACTTAGTTCCGTACAGCACTTTGTTCCATACCAGAATATATCAGAACAAATTAACTTCAGAATCATGTAGAACATACACACATTCTTCCCTTTATTCACATCAATTAACATAGATAATATCAGTTTAACAGAACGTTGCTGATAATTATTCGCAAAAAGGTAAATATATTTTACAGAGTGAACGCTTCCAGAAATATATAGACACCACAGTTCCATAATGCATATACATCCCATGTGCTTATCATGTTTCAACACTACTAACTAGCAGATAACATAATGCTAATATTCATTATCCATAGCAAACAAAACGTTTAGTGCAATGATGCACTTAGATTTCCTCATGGTTCTTTGGAAGTCGACATACTTGTCTCGTAATTAGCAGAACCTTAACATTAACAATAATCTGAAGGTAAAGGTACCAGTACATCAATAGGTCAGAACAATTCATATCACAACATGAGTCACATAAGAATGTCGTTGATACTCAATTCCTTCCCATTAACTGACTTCACCATTTTAATACTTTGTATGAAATTTTGATACGGAATCATAGGTAATTCTTAGGATGGTACATTACCGACAACCATTAGTCATAACCAAAATATAGAGGACGATCAGAGCATACCAATGCACACCAAAATCTTTCAATGTTTCCATTGATTCCCAACATACGATTAACATAACTACTTGTGAAGAACAGAACGTTAAACAGAAGAATTATTAATTGTAATCAAATGTGCGATTCCTGTACTATTACTCACTGTGTTGTTGCGGGGCGATGGTTCCTCCTGTGGTGTGTCCTACACACATATATAACACACATTAGTTCCTTTTTCCTTTTAAACCATTTCTTACGTCATTACATTTCAATTGCATTTACAACCATCAAAAGACATAAAACACAAATTCCAAAAAAAGCTGAGGGTTAAGCACACAAAACGGAGTGAACGAGGTTTTCGACCTGGGCCGCACATGCGGCCATACCCTCCGCTCGTACGGACATGTACCGTACGTACGGTCCCCCTTCACTGCTCGAGCGGCCAAAAACAATATGCTTTCCCAGTTTTTTTCCTCTTCTCCACACGTGCAGCCACGACCTCCGCACGTGCGGCCTAGCCCCTGTTTGGCAGTCCGAAAATCATACAAAACTCCATATTTGGTGATCAACAACAAGGTCCAAATTAGATGCTTTAAACACTAAAACATGGTTCACAAATCATGTAAATAGGGGTACAAACACATAACCATTTGAACATGCATTTAATCTTTTTCAATTACACACCACCACTCTTACATACACAATACACATATAGCCTTATATCTACACAAGTGTCAACATGGTAATTCAAGAAACAAGTTGTAGATTTCTTATTAGGTGACCCATATTAGGTAAGAATTATCAAATAGTAGCATTATTTTTACCAATAGATCAACACACCCATCCAACCCTCCCTTACCACTCTAGGTTACACAATATTAAGCAATTTTTTCTCCAAATTAAAAAGAAAGGAAGGAATTAGGGGAATTGAACTTACCTTAAGCTTCACTCCCTAAATGCCCCCTCAAATTTTCAATTCTCTACCTTCTTGATGATCTTGTCTTTCCCCTCTCCTCAAAACCCCTCTCTAATCTTTCCTCCAGGAGATATTTCATGAATTTCTAAGTCAAAGATGTCTTAAGGCCTTGATATAGATATATATGTTTATATAAAAGGTGAATAAGACAAAATTCAATCGTCTAATCATCCCAAATTGAAATTGCACAAAAAATCTCATTATAGCTTAAAAATCATGCAGATTTCAAATGTCAAATCAATTTCAGAAAATTAAGTCTCTAAGGCTTCCAATTTCGGATTCAAACAGTTTAAGTGCGACAGATAATTTTCTTATTCAATAGATAGGAATCCATATTTCTAAGTTTCACTTAATTCGATGTAATTTCACCTAGAATTTCACAATAAGCATTCAAAAACACAGAATAGAGGACTGAAAAGATACCAGAATCATGTACGAGGGTCGAGTTATTACAGTAACCATGTAATATTGTTGTGGTTTTATTATTATTATTTGATTACCATAAAAGAGTTGTGAATATTTATGGTGTGTACCATTAAACGAAATATATTTTGCAGTGAGAAAATATTATATTTACTTTTGTCAATAAAAATGCTGAAATGTATTTTTAAATTGATATATATATATATATAGTTAGATATTTGTTTTTTTAGATATTTGTGTAGCAAAATATCTATAAAAGAGACCAAATGGAATTTTTGTCAAACTTTGGAAGTTCTTGGAGTCTTGCCGTGAGAAAAGAAAGAAAAAGAGTTTTAAGTTGGTTTTTCATGGGTTTGATCTAGTGTAAGTCATTTTTGACCCTTAGTGCTTTGGGTCAAAACGTAGAGGGCGGAAAAGGCGTCGTTTGGCTCCAAACAGATTTAATTTCTGTTGCCAAAAAATTTGAAAGCTTCTTGGCTTAAGGTAGTGATTTTTCCTATACTTCTTTATGCACTTTTACTTGATTATATGGAGCTTAGAGTTGTATATAATTTAATTAGAAATTTTGAAAAAATTGTGATTTATTTGCTTAAAAGGGAAATTTTGAGAAAAATAAAGAGTTGATACCCAAATTGCGAAAGTGTAAAATTGGAATATGTTTGTAAGATTATGAAAGAGCTATGTCTTAAATTTGAAAAAAAAAGGGACTTCGATTCAATTGGTTTTGAAATTTTTACCAGTTTGCGACCAAAATAGCATTTTTAAAGTATAGCGATCTCAGTTTCTAAGTCGACTTTTATGGTGTTTCAGATTCGGGTCTTGTGACTTAATGTTGCTATTTACGTCTTTCCTTCTTATTGCCCATTGAATTTGAGTTTTGAAATGCCTTGGGCGTGTTTAGAACAAGGTAGTTGGTTGTTGGTCTAGAATCTTGTTGCCCAGAATTTTGGTCTTCCGCTCGAGCGGGTCTTCTTGTGCTCAAGCGGGGTTTTCAATCATTCAGTACTTTGTGTGTCTGCAAAAGATACTGCAGAAGTGTTTTTCACGCTCGAGCGGGTCTGAGCTCTAGTGGCCCTTCTAGCGCTCGAGCGACTGTTTGAAGTCTGTAAAATATTGGATGAGTGTATTCTACACTCGAGCGGGTCTCATTGCGCTCGAGCGGGTTGTGCCTTGCTGTTGTGTGTTGGAGCTTGAGCGGCCTTTATTACGCTCGAGCGGGTCAAATTTATTTGTCTGACGCTCGAGCGTCAAACTCTCCAATCGAGCGGACTGTACGCATATCAGATCGTGTAAGTGACATTTTAAATCACTTTTTCTGTCCTTTCTCTCTCTAAAACTTTCCAAAACCCTAGGTTGAGAGCCTCTCTCTCTCTAAAATACTCTCTTTCTCTCTC
The DNA here is from genome assembly GCF_055761805.1 of Camellia sinensis. NCBI lineage: Eukaryota > Viridiplantae > Streptophyta > Magnoliopsida > Ericales > Theaceae > Camellia > Camellia sinensis. The sequence continues at coordinate 222,082,614 of NC_138965.1, read as the reverse complement.
TACATTTTGACCTAGATCTAGTGATCTTCTCACCCTCCTTCCTTTGATAAAAAGTTGGAGCATCTCAAGATCTAGCTTTTCATCCGAGTAGAAGTCGATTTCATCATCTTTGGAGCTCATCTCTTGCTTAGCTCATCTTCTTTTCTTGGGGTAGGGATAATCTACTCACTTCTATGAGCTTTAACATAAATATTGGTCATTTTGTATAAATGGTTGATTTGGGTGAAGTTAGGGTTTTGAGCTTGAAATGGTAAAAGAGGGGTTTTCTATTTTTGGGGTTCTATATGTGTGTGAGGTCTTGAAAATGGGGTTATTTGTGTAAGATGGGTGAGGTTTGGCCTTGGGGGCAACATTTGAGAAATGAGGGGAAAAGCCCTAATTTGAATTAAATAACTATTTGTGTAATGGTGAAATAAATGTGGAAACATTAAATTGGTTTGAGAATCATGAAATTGGAGGAAATTGTGATTAAATGGTGTAATTGGATTGATGAATCACTCACCTATGGAAAATGTGATATATTATCTTTTGAGAAATTTATTTATTTGTTTAGATATATCTGTTTTGAGCTATCGGTGGAGGATAGCCATGATTGTTGCAGAAACTACATGTTGATTAGGTAAATTGAAACTAATCAATTGGAATATGTCATTGAATATGACGATTGGATGTAAACATTGTATATGTGGTTGAATTGGTCATTGTATATGGCAACGTGTGTAAATACATTGTATATATATATATATATCTTGTTTGGGAGGAGATAGGGGATGTACTCCATTGTTTGGGAGGAGATAGGGGATGGACTCCATGGATAATTAAGTTGGTCGGAGTGTCCAGGATGAAAGTCCCGAAATCTTATTTATATTTGGGTGCCGGTTCCCTCAGACGTAGTTCCGTAAAATGGCAAGATAAGGAAGTGTATGAATGATGTTTATGATTGAAGTGTTGATAAATGAGTTGTAGTCTCATTTTGAATTGTTTAAATGATAATGAACTATGTCAATGAATTGACTTAGATAAATAATTGGAAGTGAATGGATATATGATTGATTATGGAAAAGGTGTAAGATGGCTTATAAGTGTTAAACATTTATCGAATGCTAATGTTTTAGTTAATTCTCATATACTGTTTAGCATATCTCTACTGGGATTTGGCTTACCCTACTTGGGACACCATTTTTCAGGTACAGGTGATATGCCACCTCCAGGGTCTTAGCTTGGGAGGTTTTGGAGTTGAAGACTCCTTTTTGATACTTTGTTTTGGAGCTAAATGTAAATGCTAGCCGAGGGCTTTCTATGTATAGAGTTAGAACTCTCTTTTGTTGTAACCAAGTTATCTCTTGGGAAACTGTAAGCCCATAGGACATTTATTTGTCTAATATCTTCTGTAAAGAATACTTTGATGAATATAATATGTGACATTTCTGTTATGTTTTCTAGATTTTATGAATGGATGATTATGTCTTATTTTGAGGGCGTTACATAAAGAAAACAAAGGAATTACGTTTGACTTTTGGGGCTTTTGATCAAAATAGGATGTCATAGTTGAATAATGCTTGGAGAATGAGTTTGGAAAGAAAATGATGTTTTCTTGGGCATTAACAGGATTATTTTGTTTAATGTATTTGTTGGAATAAAACTGGCATGGTTAGAAATGAACCTTGAGAGGTTACCAGACGTGATTATCATATGAAAACTAGTGTAGTTGTTCATATTTGATAAGATGTGTAATAGATTGTATTTATCAAAAAAAAATTTGGAATTTAATTGTTTAAATATCTGTTTAGAAATATCTATTTTGGGATATTGGAGGAGGATAGCCATGATTGTTGTAAAAATGCATGAGACTTAGGTAAATTGAACCACATTCCTTATTTGTTGCATTGGACATTACATTACATTCATTTCATTGGAAATGTTTCTGTTTTTGAGAAATGTTTTGGAAATGTATCTGTTTGCAAAAATATGAATACTTGGTGAATCTGGGTAGGGGGTGTAGAACCGCGCGGTTAGGTGCCGAGCCTTCCAGTTTACTGGTAAAAATGACAGTGGTAGTATATTTGGGCCTACTTGCAGACACTCACCTAGAGATTCACAGAGCCTGTATTCATATAACAGACATGGTTTAAAATGGAAATAGTTTTATATCTGTTGTTGCATCTTAGCATTGCATGCTTTATGAAAAGAGAGATAAACTGTTTTATCATGAGCATGGCATGATCATACTCATTTTCAGTCTTGTCATAGTCCATATATTGTGTAGTATATCTTTACTGGGCTGTGGCATACCCAATAAGGGAAACCATTTTAGGTACAGGTGATATGTCTCCGCCAAGGTACTGACTTGGGAGGACTCGGAGCTAAGGCTTCATTTTTGTTTTATTGTTATTTGTTGAATGTAAGCCCAGGGCTGTATTTGCATTGAGTTGAAATTGCATTTTGTGTAACCAAGAATGTTCCTGGATAAATTTGTAAGCCTGTAGGGCACTTATTATCTGTTTGGCTTCCATTTCATACTTGTTGTGAAATGCATGCTTGGGATTGGAACTGGGGCATTGAGATGTGAACAATATGTATTTAGCATTTGGGATTAAATGGAAATGGATGTATGGAATAGTTAACTATATATATGTGTTTGTCTATCAGATGGGTTTGTAATATATATAGATGTACCCTGCCCAATTTTTTGGGGCGTTACACACATAGAACGAGTAATATGCCAGTATATTATATAAGAAAAAAATGGGATTTTTTTAATCCACAAGGCTTGTGGGAGCTCCAATACCCAATCTTAATTTTCTAATTTTTTGATTTTTTTTTTTAAAAAAACTCATCATTTATTAACTTCTTCCAACCCACAAACCTTTTTGACTTCTCTCATAGTTACTGCAGTACCTCTTTCAACTTCTCCCACACACTATGGTTAGTGATAGGATTGTTGAATTATTTCTACAAAAAATCTAATCTACATATTATATAAGGAAAATAGGGTTTCTAACCCACAAGTCTTGTGGGAGCTCCAATATTTCAATCTTAATTTTCTAATTTTTTGATTTAAAAAAAAAAAAACTCAGCATTTATTGACTTCTTCCAATCCACAAGCCTTTTTGACTTCTCTCATAGTTACTGCAACAACCTTTTCAACTTCTCCCATATAGTATGGTTACTGATGGGATTGTTAAATTATTTTTATAAAAAATCTAAAAAAATAGTAATTAATCAATTTAAAAGGAAAGTTAATTAATCTATTTAAATATTTAAATAGCTTTTATACCTTGATTTACATATTTCAAAAGGAAAGTTAATTAATTCATTTAAAAATTTAAATTTGAAAGGAAAGTTAATTAATCTATTTAAAAATTTAAATAGCTTCTACGCCTTGATTTAGACATTTTAAATGGAAAGTTAATTAATTAATTTACAAATTTAAATTTAAAAAGAAAGTTAGTTAATTTATTTAAAATTTTAAATAACTTTTATGCCTTGATCTACACATTTCAAAAAGAAAGTTAATTAATTTATTTAAAAATTTAAATTTAGAAATTGAGAAGGAAAGTTAACTAAATATAAATTTGAGTTTGAATTTTTATACTACTAAAATATATGAATTAATCTACATCTTTCATAGATTTTTTTTCTTAATGTTTAATAATTTTGTATGCATTGATATTCCAATCTATATATCTATATTATAGCAAATAGACATTCCATTAAAAAAAAAATCATTAAACCTCCAAAGATTAGTGATGTAGATAGAATCAAACAAAATGTGTAGGTCTTAGAGTTTTAAAGTAAAAAATTTATGTTAGAATTTGTTCAAATGTAATTCTCTTAATATTTATAAATATTTTTTATTGATTGACAAAAAGCACTATAAACATTAAGATTATTGTTTTTTTTAATTATTATTATATTGAGTTAATAAAATAAGATGTATTATAGGCTTAAACGAAGAATTGTTGGAAAAAAAAATCGACTCAAACTAAATTTTCTAGACTCATTTTTAATATTTAATCTAATATTGGAACTCTCAACTAACTTATATTGGTTACAAACTGATAAAGATAATTTTAAACAATCAAGACAATTTTTAATGACTATGTGAATGTCAATAGTGATTTTGATTTTGACCCGACTGTAGACACCCCATTTTTGACTACCCTCAAGACTTGAATGTGCTTGCAGGTACATCCGATTACAAGTTTGATTGCTCACTGAGTGCTCAACTTTCGCGACAGAATGCTCCAGGTTTGATCCTCCAAACTGTATTTCCATTCTGTCTCATTTTTGGACCATGCCTTGGTCCCTCCATGTTGATGATCCTGATGGCCTGCTGGCTATGGGAAAGGCACTACCGGCCACGCATTTGGCCTTGCTGGCGACCAGTGGGCCCTACCGGCCATCAATGAGGCACTGTTAGCCACCACTGATGGCCGGCCGAACACCTTGTTTCAACAGATATTGTTGTAGATATTTTGAGCTAGCTGTGGCTCACTGATCTATCCTCCATACGCGTGTATGGAGGGATGAAGGCAAGTAGAAGCTTGCCAAACAAGCTTTGCATTGCATTCCTCTATATAAGGAGAGGCCCCTCTCCCTTTCCAAAGGTTTAGATTTTTTAGGAGCAAAAATCTCTGTCTCTCTCTCTTGAATTCTCACTCTCTCTCTCTATATTGTGCTCAATAATGCCCTAAAGTGTGTTTTCTTCACACTTTTGCACCAAAACACCTAGTTAAACACTTTCACTCTTAAGCTGAGGTTCTTGGAGGTTGTATTTGAGTGGTTTTAGCTTGGTTTTGCCTCAGAAACCTGCTGTTATTGCTGTGCTTCCAGGGTGAGTCTCATATCCCCTTTAAAGCTTTATTTTCATTGCTTATTTGGCCATCCTTGCATATTGTTTTAGGTCTTGCTTTCAACAACAAAAAGCTTTGTTTTCAAGTGTTTAAGATGGTTGTTTGAGGCCTGTTTGGTATTGAGGGTGTTCTACCTTCGTGTGTGGCTTATTTGCTTACGCTTGGAGCCATCCTTTAAGGCCTTTGAGTTCATCTTTGTTTAGGGGTGGTCCCCTCTCCTCTTGTCTTGCATGCATGTGTTGATGGCTCATCAAATGAGCATGTGTTTATACTCCTTTGTGGCTTTGCTTAAGCTCGTTTTTGTGACTTTTTGGACCTGCCATAACTGTATTTTTGGCTGGTTTGGTCATTGTTTGCTTGCATCTCATACTTGTAGTGTAATCATGCTTGTTGGCCTAACATGCTTCATGCTTTAGTTCATCATTCTAGCATGTGTTAGCTTCACTCCAACACATTTTTGCCACTGATTTAACATGCTTGAGGTCTGTTTTAAGTGGTCTTGGTCATATATGCTTAGCTTTGTATAGCTATAGTGTAGTTGGGTTTCACTAGCTTTGTGTTTGAGGTCCTTAACATGCTTTGAATGTGATGATTGCATGCCTTAGCCTCATTTCTCACATGATTTCAGTGTATATAGCATGGCCACACTCTCACATGTTTCACTCTTTCAATGCTTTTGGAGGGTTGTGTCTTGTGCCTTAATCATGGGCTAATATGTATGCATGCATGCCTAAGCTTTTGGGCTACCATCTCAGCATTTTTTTGGTTTTTGTTGATGGAGTCACCTCTTGCTTGGTTTTGGCACTTGTAGTGTAATTCCACTCATTGGCCTTGCATGCTTAGTGTTTTGGCTTACCATTCTAGCTTGTTTTGGCTACACCTCATCATGTTTCTAGCCTTGTTTTGGCCTGCCTTAGGACTGTTTGGAGTAATTTTGGTCCTTTGGGGCTTGCTTGATATGGCTATGGTGCAAATGACCTCTAGCATGTTATATTTGAGCTCTTTGCATGGCATGGCATCATTTGACATGTTATTTCAGAGCATATAGCATTGCCATATTCTCATGCATATCACTCTTTGATTGTGTTTGAGAGTTGTGTTGAATGCCTAGCTTGCGAGCCATTGAACACTCGGAAGATTGGTTCATTTCATACTTGAAGTGATGACATGAGCCAATCTCCCTTGGTCTCCATTGCCTTTGATCTCTCATGATAAGGAGATGGTCTAAGTGTCTTGTTTGTCATGCATTTATTGAGTTTGTACAAATTGGATCTTTTGCCATCACGCATTGCGATGCTTGATTGATGGTCATGGATCCAATTATGCCTCTCCCTTGATGTTTTGAGATGATATAGAAAGGCATAGTACATACATGTTCTAGGGAGACCCTCACTTTTCTCTATTTTGTGCTCTATTGCAGCTTGGTGTCACAGCACACCAGTGGCCGGCACCCTCTCACTGATGGCCGACATCCTTTCATCTGTGGCCGGCAGTGTTCATCCTTGTCCGGTAGGCCACTGGTGCACTCCCCAGCACTGTTTTGGTAAGTTTCAGCAACAAGAACTGGAAGACACCCTGCAAACAGAGCCTCTAAAGAGCATCTAGAGAGCTTTTCGGGGCGAGAAACCGAGTGCATGCATGTTCATTTTTCCAAACAGAGCTATGGCAGCATATTTTAAAGCTTTATTTGTTAAGTTTAATTGGTTTTGTAACTTAATTGATTTGTTTAATTAGTTAACGTTTTTGTAATAATTAATTAGCTTACCATAGTTAATTAATTGATTTGTAATAATTAGTTTAATAAGCGTAGCTAGTTAGCTAATTCATTCTGACCCTCCTTCGTGAGGGCAATGTTGTAATAAGTGTGCGTGTGTGTGTGAATGTCTTCCAACCCCACGTCTTTCTCCCTTTTATTTAACTGCTTTCGATGGTTAGATTAGGGCATATTTCAATTAGCATACCTTATGCTTGCATGTTTGCATCATTCATTTGTATTGCATGCATTGGGCTTGGCACATCATACAAACTGCATTGTATTTCAATAACACTTACTTGAATACGTGTGTCAAAGCATTGTGGACGCACTCTCGGGAACTCATCGATATCCGTGCGCGGCCTCTAGGTGTGGGGCGCATGAATTCTCATTTTGTTCTCTGAGCTACCATAGTTTGGACTCAAATGTCACGGTTCTGAATCTAATCTCACAATGTGCGATATGAGACCGATAAATCACCAAGGAGTCCAAATCCGGCAAATCGTTTTGAAAAACTGATTTTTATAAAGAAGTGCCAAACATGGACTGCTTTGCTAGATACAGAGTCGCCACCTAAATATTTTATTTTGGAGAAATTTAGGAAACCCTGACTCGTGCCTAAGGACTGACTTGTGCCTAAGGCCATGTGTCCGTCATCACCAAAGTTGCCTCGGCTCGGGAACTTGGGTACGAGAGGAGAAGGTCATTTAATGAGCACCCCCGGTCGCCCAATCAAAGATTGGCCTGTACTAAGCATGATAGCTTGTTTTTGAAAACACATGTGCTCTTATTCCCATAAATTAGCTAATCTTACTACGTGATGCGCGCAACAAACAAGTATAGACTAGATCACCTAATTTGGAACAAAACATTGCATATTCGTTTGAAAATGGTTTGAAGTTTGCTACTCGCAAGTAGGCTAAATTAGGGATTTCTATGAATTGTCCTAACTCAAGTAATCCAACCTTCACCTACAGGCATTCAGGCAGTTAATCACATAAGCAATTAGCCTCATGGTAAGCATGCTTTCATGGAAACATTAACACACATGCAGTATGCTAAAGCGTAAACTGTGATATCCCTGTTCCGTAATATGTTAATTGGTCCTTAATATGAGTATGATTATGTGTTTAATATGATTTTGTGTGCCATTATGTGAGAATATGTGGTTTTGAATTTCTATCTATTCACCATAGGAATATCTGTTTGATTGTTTGCTTTAGGAATTAAATTGAAGGCCTTATCGGCCACAGAACCCGAAATTGATTACGCCATTGTGATCAGCGTAATTTTTAGAGCCTACGGTGAAATTTAATTGAAAATTGATTCGGATCAAAATAATTAGATTCAGAACGATTAATTAAGTGCCCAATTATTTTAATATTGATATCTTTGATTAGTGGGACTTACCCTAAGGGCACTATACACTCAAAATATATCTTGTATTTCATTTGGCTGGTTTTGACTCCAAAAGATAGAGAGAGGGTCGGCTAGAGAGGGTGAGAGAAGAAGGATTGCATGTTTTGGCTCAAGGTTTGTGAGTTTGAGAAGTTAAACTCAAGATTCAACTAGAAATTGGGAAGATTAAGGCTCTTAGGGTCAAGCTCCAGGGCAAATCCACAAGCCGATCACTGTGAGTAATATCTGAAACATGTTGTTGTCCAATTGCTTACTTCTATGTAAGTTTTGTAAAGTTCATTAATTTGAATGGTGGACAAAGTTTGATATGAAAGTTTGAAAGGCCTAAAGGCCCGTTTGACATAAAAGTTTGAAAGGCCTAAAGGCCAGTTTGATATGAAAGTTTGAAAGGCCTAAAGGCCAGTTTGATGTGAAAGTTTGAAAAGGCCAAAGGCCAGTTTGACATGAATCAATTGGGCCCAAGGCCGTCTGATGTACAATGTTCCAATGTATTTTCTTTATTTGATATTATTCACTGGGCTTTCGCTCACGCTCATTCATGTGTTTGTAGGTGAGCCAAGAAAGGTCCAGACCTAGCCCCACTGAAGTTTGTATGGAACAACCGGGTTTTGGAGAGTCAGCCCATGTGTCTCACGCACGAGACTCGCCTTCGCCTTTTTGTCTTTTCGTTCTATGTTGTCATGTTGGCGAAGTCTTTCTATATGTCTGTATATAGTTTCATGGATTGACTTACTTTTGGATGATCCTACCTGTACAGAACTTTATGGTACTGTATTTCTATTGTGAGTTATTAATGTATATATTTATGGTTTGTTTTGGTGTGCCATGTAAGCACAGCTCTATGGACAAAGTTTTAAAATTGCTTCCATTTGGCCCCCATTAACTCTGTTAAAATACGTTTGGTTTGGTTTGAGGCCATAGGTAATCTCATGATTACTGGCCGGTTATGTCCTTAACCCACGGGGGCGGGTACGGGTCGTGACAGAGTGGTATCAGAGCACGAGTTAATAACTCACACACTTGTCCAAAAGAGCAGTAAGCGTCTAGAAAAGATCTAGGATGCATTCATGTGATAAGTATGAATTTGGAAGCATTGATAATGTGCTTAAATATTTTGATGTGAACAATTATGTGTTATAAATTTGTGATTTGCTTGCATCGCAAATTATTTGAATATGTATGCTCCTTGTTATATGCATACTTGTGTATCTTTTGTATAAAGCATAATGCAAGTTTGATCAGATAGTGAGAACAAGAGGTGATGAAATAGAAGAGTCCTCTACGGCCAGAATGGATAGAATGGAAAGACTGATTCAGGAAATGGCAGAGACATTGCGGCAACAACAACAGTGGCAACAGCCACATCCTCTACCTCCACCTCCGGCACCTCCTGTGCCAGATAATTAGAATGATGACTGAATCATAGCTCTCATCAAAGAGTTCAAGAAAATGAAACCATCACATTTCCATGGTGGATTAGATCCTTTGAAAGCTGAAGCTTGGGTTCTCGACATCGAAAAACTATTTAAAGTGTTCCCGTGTTCAGAGACATAGAAAGTGCTTCTAGCCACCTTTATGCTAGAAGATGGAGCAAGAAGATGGTGGATGTTAATGCGTGAGAGTTACAAAGATGCTGATTGGGCAAAATTTCTAGAAATTTTCTACGACAAGTACTTCCCGCAGTGTGTCCGGGATAGGAAAGTGGCAAAATTCATGAAACTGAGGCAAGACAGTATGACTGTAGTCAAATATGAGGCCAAATTCACCAAATTGGCCAGGTTTGCGCCACACGTGATTGATACAGACTATAAGAAGGCGAGACACTTTGTCCGGGTGAATGTCTTGAAGCTAGAAACCTACATCGGGGTGCTAGACATGGCCATAATATCAGAGGCTAACATAGCCAGACAGGCTAAGCCAACAACAGAATGGAAAGGCAACAAAAGGCAAGGCTTCTTTTCGAAGAAGAAATTTTTGGAAAAGCGAAATACGGGCTCCTCAAATACCTCGAATTCTTCCCAATACACATCTCCCATGTGCAATATTTGTAGCAAAAGGCATCGTGGGGTTTGTTACCATGTATCAGGAGCCTGTTTCAAATGTGGGAAACAAGGGCATATGGCCCGAGATTGTAATCAAAATGGAGGAAAGATAGTTGCTAGTTCCACTGCAACGATTCCAAAGCCGGGAAATACTTTGAGATCTACTACCACCGGGGATACCGTGAGACAGGGGAGAGTTTTTGCGCTTGTTCTGGGCGATACACGGAATGCCAACGCAGTTGTCTCAGGTACTATTACTATATGTAATCAGGATGCTTTTGTGTTAATTGACTCCGGATCCACACACTCTTTTGTGACATGTGCATTTGCATCTAGGCTGAATAGACCTTTAGAATTACTGCCGTATCTGCTATGCGTATCTGCTCCATCTAGGGAATCTGTATTGTGTGAATCTATATACTGGTATTGTGATATGCGTGTTGAGGATGCTATCCTATATGTAGACTTGTTGCCCTTGAATTTTAGACATTTTGATGTAATTTTGGGCATGGATTGGTTGACCAAATATTGTGCCACCATTGATTGTGTGACAAAACGGGTTGTGTTTAAACCACCAGAACAGAAAGAGATTGTGTTTGTGGGTAATGGGGTAGTGCCTCCACCTTATTTGATATTTGCAATGAAAGCATGTAAACTGATCAGGAAAGGGTGCCAAGGCTATTTGTGCTATGTGTTGTCTGAACAATCTGCGAATGTTGAACTGAATGATATCCATATTGTTAGAGAATTCCCAGATGCGTTCCCAAATGAATTACCAGGGGAATTAATAGACAGGGAAATAGAGTTTATTATTGAAACTGTGCCAGGCACCTAGCCCATTTCTAAAACTCCCTGCAGAATGGCTACAGCTGAAATGAAAGAATTGAAAGAACAGTTACAAGACCTGCTTGACAAAGGATTTATCAGACCTAGTACTTCACCATGGGGTGCACCAGTGCTGTTTGTGAAAAAGAAGGATGGAACTTTCCATTTTTGTATCGACTATTGGGAATTGAACAAGGTAACAATAAAGAATAAATATCCCTTACCCCGTATTGATGACCTGTTTGACCAGTTGCAGGGATCACAAGTGTTTTCCAAGATTGATTTGAGATTCGGGTATCATCAGTTGAAGGTAAAGGCAGAGGATGTCAAGAAAGCTGCATTCAGAACAAGGTATGGACATTTTGAGTTTCTTGTTATGCCATTTGGAGTGACTAATGCTCCAGTAGCATTTATGGACCTAATGAACCGAATTTTTAAAACCTACCTTGACGAATTTGTTGTGGTTTTTATTGATGACATTTTGATATACTCTAAAGATAGACTTGAACATGAACAGCATTTGAGAACTGTCCTGCAAATACTTAGGGAAAGGAAATTGTTTGCTAAACTAAAGAAATGTGAGTTTTGGTTGGATGAAGTTGTTTTCTCAGGGCATGTGATCAACAAGGAAGGGATTTCAGTGGACCCACAAAAAATAGAGGCAATTGTGAACTTGCCCACACCGACGAATGTAACAGAGGTCCGCAGTTTCATGGGCTTGGCCGGGTACTGCAGGAGGTTTGTGAAGGACTTTTCGAAGTTAGCTGTGCCTCTTACCCAATTGATATGGAAAGGGCAACCGTTTGACTTGAACGACGAAAGAGAAGCTGTCTTTCATGAACTGAAAACAAGATTGACCACTGCACCAATTTTGACACTACCTTCAGGTACGGAGAATTTTGTAATTTTCAGTGATACGTCTTATAAAGGTTTGGGTTATGTGTTAATGTAGAACGGAAAGGTTATTGCTTACGCCTGTAGACGTCCCCGAATGCCTCGGGAGGATGAGTCCCGTTCTATTCATATTGGGCTCACTACAGTTCAGACTCTCGAATTGTCACGGTTCTTAATCTGAACCAAAGAGTCCAAATCCGGCAAATCGTTTTGAGAAAAACAGATTTTTAGAAAAGAAGAGCCAAACATGGACTACTTTGCCAGATACAGAGTCGCCACCTAAATATTTTATTTTGGGAAATTTAGGAAGCCCTGACTCGGTGCCAAAGGCCACGTGTTCGTCATCACCAAAGTTGCCTCGGCTCGGGAACTTGGGTACGATTGGGGAAGGTCAGCTATGAGCACCCCCTCTCGCCCGATCAAAGATTGGCCTCTACTAACTATGATATTTTGTTTTGAAAGCATTATGTGTTCCTATTCCGGTTATTAGCCTAGAATTACTACGTTATGCGCACAGCAAACAAGTATAGACCAAATCACCTAAATTGGAACAAAACATTTCATGTTTGTTTTGAAAAATGGTTTGCTACTCGCAAGTAGGCTAAAATCCAGATTTTGCCACCCTCAAGTGGGCTTTAGAAAAGATGCTTTTGCCACTATCTAGTGGGCTTAAAACTCACAGTTTTAGTGCATTATTCCAATTTAGGTAATTCAACCTCCATCCACAGGCACTCAAGCAGTTATACCATATAAGCAAGTAGCCTCATGGTAAGCATGCTGTCATGTTAACATTCACACTCATGCGAGATGCTAAAGCATAAATGCTTACCTAGTACTCCGTGCCAAAACAATAAACTAGTTAGTAATCATATGCATGATCCTAGTTCATGTTAAGTGCCTAATGCAACACATGCAGAATGCAATTAGGATAGGCTCGGCCAATCCTAGGATGGCATGTGAAATGCAACCATTCGATGCACGTATTCAAGTTAGATTTGAAATACTTATGCAGTTAGCATGATGCGCCGAGCTCGGTGCATGCAACACCGATGAATGATGCACGCATGCATAGCATAAGGTATGTTAAATCAGATATGTCCTAATACGAACCATCAAAGCAGGGAAGTAAAAGGGAGAAAGAAGTAGGGATTGGAAAACATGCACACACGCACCCACACTTATTATAAGTTCGCCCTCGCTCGGAGGGACCAAAAGAATAATACAATTAATTAACCTACAAGCTAATTGATTATTACAGACAAATTAAACTAGTTAAGCAAATTAACTAATCTAATAAGACAGTAAAAGCAGCCTCGGGAACAGGGCCCAATGCATGCGCGCTCGGTTCCGCTCGAAAACCCACCACCATGCACAAGTTGCCTCTGTTTCCATTGTTTTTCTCCTCTGAAAATGGCACAATTCTCAAGGAACACTCTCTGGACACTGTGGATCACCACCGGCTAAGATAAATCATCACCGGCCATAGCATGATGGCCATCAACCATTTGTTGGGCTATCGGCCATCCATATTTGGTCAGTCGGCAGTATAGATGGCCGGCCGGCCAAAGCTTCCTGCAGAATCCTGTTTCGACAACAGCAAAGGACAAAACAGGGCATGGCAATGCATTTCAAGCAAATTTGTGCAGCAACACATCCCCTATCATGTTTATGACTCAAAGGGACATGGTTCTCGATTCTCAGACCACCAATCGCGCATTTCAATGCGTGATGCCCCAAGAAACCAAGTATGCACTTTGATATCAAATGAAATGCAATGCACATAATCAAACAAAGAGGCCCAACCTCTATCACTTGATCAAGAGGCAAGGCATGCATGCCAATGCAACGCAACCCAGATATGTGGACTAAGTATGCAACATGAGCATAGGCACTAGCGATGCACAATGCATATTAGGCATGCAACCTATGCAAGCAAGCATGCAAGGTATGAGGCATCAATGCTAATCAACAAGCATACATGATACAATGTGGATGTTCAAGCATGCAAGTAAGCATGTGACTTCATTCAATCATGCAACCACACACAAGTATGCAACAACACACAAGGTGAGCATGCATCAACATGCAAGGGGTGGTCTTAAACTGATTTGGACAGCCTTATACTAGGCCCAAAACAGTGGCCAAATGCTAAGAGAATGATGACCAAATAACATGCAAGCATGCATGCACACAAGGACCAACACTTAGGCATTGAAGAGCAACTCTCAAGCACACTTAAGAGGATGCAAACATGGACATATAGCATGCACATTAAGCTTTGAAAATCATGTTAGGAATGGTGCCAAACCAAGTAGACAAGATAGACATGGCATGCAAATACAACCCAAAATCCAAGACAAGCCAAAGGGTTTAAATCATGATCATGTGACATATGAAGCAAATGATCAAAATGAATCAAATCAGCCCCAAATCATGTTAAGGCAAGCCCCAAAAACCACTTAGATGGCATCTAAATGATCTACACATGGAGGCATGCACAAGTGCTTAAACATGGAGTGTACAACACAACCTCTTAAAACATCAAAGGAGCGTTAAATGAAAGCATGCGAGTATGTTAAGTGAACTGAAATGACATGATAAGTGGTGCTAAACCACTAAAAATGATGCAAGTAATGCATGCTCATGGTTCATACACTTAAAGCCAACAAGCTAAAATGCAAAGGGGCTATACGAAGCATGGCAAGCATGGCTAAGACAACCTACATCAGACCTTAAGCATGGCAAAACAAGCCTAAAAGCTTCACAAAGCTTGGCCAAAACAAGCTAGCATGGTAATCTACATGCTAAGTACATGTTAAGGCAAAATGATGGCATTACAAGACATGTATGCAAGGCATGCAAGGTGTGTCTAAACCAACATGAAACAGAGGTAATATATGGCAAAATATTACCAAATAACAGTTAAGGCATGGCCAACATGGACCTAAACTAGGTGCTCACACATGAGACAAAAATGACCCTTTTTAAGGACAACAAGGAGAGGAGGTGACCCTCTCCTTCTTAGGAGCCAAAACCATCATCCTCACCACTGAAATCCCTCAAGATTTCAGTGGTGAGAAGTGCCAAACAAGGTGGTCCCGGCGCTCACCAAAATGGCACAAAAATAGAGCCTAACAAGGCTTACGAGGGGTCAAACAACCCCAAAGCTTAAAACACCCTTAAACAACTATTTAGAGCAAGCAAAAACAAGGCTTTTATAGGTTATACACAAAGTCTAAAAACAGTCGCAAGATAGGCAAAAAGACTATGCAAATATGGGGTAAAAAGGGGTAAGTTCTTACCCTTGTTGACCTTCTTCAAGAATGATGCTCCAGCTGGTCCTCAAAGCTCAAAACCAGTCAAGAACACCAAGAACAACCCTCTGGCCCCTCAGCAACCAAGAAAAGGTGTAGAACTAGGTGTTTGTGCACAAAAGTAAGACAAAACACACACAAGGCAAAAGAGAGAGAGAGATATGGAGATAGGATAGAGACACTATGACCTAACCCTAATATCAGAACTCCTCTGGCTTTTTTTTCTAACCCTAATGGAGGGAGAAGAGGCCTCCTCTTATAGAGCTTCCCTCTTGCAAGGCTTCTCAAGTAAGCTAGTCAAGAGGGAGATCCCTCCATACACGTGTATGGAGGGGAACAAAGTGTATGCCAGCTAGCACAGCTGGCATAAAAATATCTGCAAAAGCAGATGAATAGTGGTCGGCCGGTCAAAAATGTAATTTGACCAAAATAGATGGCCGGTCGACCATCTAGAGTGCCGGTCGGCCAAACATTTGGTCGATGGCAACAAGACACAGCCGGTGGCCTCAAGCCATGGCCAGTGGAGTGTGGAGATGGCCAACAAGGCATTCCCTGCCCTCCAAAGCAAAAACACAAGTGTTTGGTGTAAGACCAAACACAAAACAGTCGAGTCGAGAGATCCTGAGACAAGGCGCGTAGCCGAGACCTCCGGGAACTCAAGACGAACACAAACAAGGATGATCACCGAGTGTTCAAACGGTGACGTCCAAGTCTTGAGGACAGTCAAAAATGGGGTATCTACAGTTGCCCCTCTTTGACAGAACTCGAAAGTCATAAAAATGACGGGAGTGAATGTCAAAGCTCAGAGACGACCCATTTTTGACAAGGCCGAAGACTTAGACAAAGCATGCAAGACAATAAAAGATATGCACCCGAAGGCAGGGGCAAAATGCAACTGGGAATGCAAGAAGCCGAGCATAACTTATGACTGTGCAAAGAAAAGCTGTAATGAAGCACATACATGCGACAGTTTTAAGCAATCAAACATAAATCTAATTACATTATGATGCAGAAAGGATGTAAGAGAATTATGTAATTCTCGATACGTCTCACGCGGAGGATACAATACCTGCGCGGCTCGTCTGGTTGCACCAGCTTCAAATGAACCGTATATACAATATCGTGCCTAAAAGAGAAAGAAAACTCAACAGGTACAATATCGTTAGCAACATGCGTAACAATGCAATCGAAAGCTGCACGATAACGCGAATGTAGGATTTAAGGTCTCCTTAGACCAAGGGGTGCAAGAGACGACCCATTTTTGACAAGGCCGAAGACTTAGACAAAGCATGCAAGACAATAAAAGATATGCGCCCGAAGGCAGGGGCAAAATGCAACTGAGAATGCAAGAAGCCGAGCATAACTTATGATCGTGCAAAGAAAAGCTGTAATAAAGCACATACATGCGACATTTTTAAGCAATCAAACACAAATCTAACTACATTATGATGCAGAAAGGATGTAAGAGAATTATGTAATTCTCGATACGTCTCATGTAGAGGATACAATACCTGCGCGGCTCGTCTGGTTGCACCAGCTTCAAATGAACCGTACATACAATATCATGCCTGAAAGAGAAAGAAAACTCAACAGGTACAATATCGTTAGCCACATGCATAACAATGCAATCGAAAGCTGCGCGACAACGCGAATGTAGGATTTAAGGTCTCCTTAGACCAAGGGGTGCACAAACAGTGCGATGATATGCGATTGAATCTAATGTAATGCAAATGATATGCAAAATTACAAAACAAATGTAAAAACAATGCAAATAATATGCAAAACATATAAAACTATGTATAAACAATGCAAATGATATGCAATGCAATTGAATCATGACCTAATCATGAGCGGTCCAAAACCACACAAATGTCAAATAGATTGATGGAGATGCAAAGTCCATCTACCATAGAAAAGGTGCCGCAACCCTCAAACCAGCATACCAGCATGGAATAGGCGCGTACACATGCAGAACTATGAGTGATGTAGACGGACAGAAGAACAAGTAATTGGGTGGAATGACATAAGTGGGGAAATGACCTGCTAATGAAAGAACGATGATCCTAAATGCTGGACGCAACAAATTACACTACAATGTAATATACACAATGGATATGGCGCGCGGGCCAAACCAAATTTTGCCTAGGAAAGGCATGTACACAAACAAACCACATCTAACACAGAAACAGTGCCGCAACCCTCAAACCAAAATATCAGCAGTGGAATAGGCGCGTACACATGCAGAACTGTGCTTTAACGTGAAAAGTATGGGCACATACCAGACCAAGCTCAACATGGAAAGGCGCAAGCCGTAGATGAATGTGATGTAGTGGATGCATGCAAGCTACAATGCAATATATACAATATGCAATGGATGGGTGTAAATGCGATATTTACAGTGATGCATGACATATGCACTATTTGTAATGAAATGCATGACATATGCAATGTATACAAGGGATGCATGACATATGCACTATCTACAATGAATGCATGACATATGCACTATTTGTTGTTTTTTTTTGTTTTGTTTTTTTTTAATGCATGACAATGCATGATGAAGGGAAAATGCATGATAAGTGCATGATGACGCGAATGCGTGACAACGCACGTCTTTTGATATGCATGTCAATGCACAATGAATTTGAACGCGCGACGACGCGCGTCGTTTGAAATGCATGACAATGCATGTGAACTACAATGCGCGACAACGCGTGTCACTCAAAGTGCATGATAAGATGAAACCTACCGAAAGTCGTTCAGGCACGACAAACACCGCAGGACTTGCACCTTCAGAGGATTTAAGGTCTCCTAGACCGAGAGTATTTAAGGTCTCGCCAGACCGTTGGGAGGTACAAGTTGTGCGTGTTACAATGCGTGTGCATGCAACGGATGATGTGTGCTACAACACATGCGGACTTGCAAACACCAAAGGTTTTGTACCTTCAGAGGATTTAAGGTCTCCTAGACCGGAGTGTGTTTAAGGTCTCGCCAGACCGGGCGTATTTAAGGTGCAAAACAATGCAAGTAAGGTATGCAAATGCAAGACAATGCATGTGGGGGCAACTTTCGAATCTTGAAAGAGACAAAAGGATACAAAAAGGATACACCGCATCCGTATTCAGGTGCCAAGCATAGAAGACATGGTCTAAGGTCGAAACGGAGATCGGCTGAGCTTCGGAAATGCACTTTCTTGCACTGTCTTGAGCAATTGAAGGCCCCAAAACTACACTTATGACCCAAAGAGGTTGTAGGAGGCTCACCTGCCATCATGGGAGGTCACTGGTTGTCTATCGGCCATCATAAAAGTCTACCGGCCAAATATTTGGCCGACCGGCCAAACATGCCTGAATCGGGGTAGTTTGGTCTTTTGGCCTCGGGTCTTTAAATATAGGGCCTCTAGCCCTATATTTTCCACTTTTCTTTGGTCAAAATTTCTTCCTCTCTCTCTAGAGTATTTTTCTTCCTTCGTTCTCCCATTTTCTTGTGTTTTCGGCCCCGTTTCGTTGTTCGATTCGCGTATACCTTCGCGTTTCGAACGTTTTGAACCGATTGAAACTTCGTTTCAGTGTCTCTTTTGCGATTTCCATCACTCGGGGCTTGTTTCCCTTGAGTTTTTCTTGATTTTCGTGTCTTTTTCCACACTTCGGCTTTTCCAGTCGTTTTCCACCCTCTCGGGGTTGACTTTTCGTTGACTTTTCACATTCTCGCCCGGTTTTACCTCTCCTGGCCATTTTCACACTTTCTTTGCGATGGCTAACGATATTCCACGGGGCGGGACTCTCCCGGATCATGAGATGGATCCCGAGGTTGAGCTCCTGCCCTTGAGCGTTCGCCCGTTCGACCCGGCGACCTACCGGCCGATGATTCACATACTGCCTCCGGACGGACATCGCCAGCTCTGGAGTTTTGATAGGACGGTGCCTCCAGAGCTTCTCCTGCGCGAGCCGGAGTCACATTTATCACATGGCGCTTTTGAGGTATACTCTTCCCTGTTTTATTTTCCGCAATGTAGAACACTTAACTGCCATAGTTGATTCTGCTCTTTAACTGCTTAGCCCGGATAAACCGATACACTATATGTTGTAGCTGACTATAAATACATTTGCACTCGATATCTGTTTAAATCTGGGCACGTGCACACACACTGCATTTGCCCTGAACCACTCAAACACACTGGCACATCACATGTTGTAGTTCACTGCGAGCACACCGGCACTCGATACCTATTTGAATCTGAACATGTGTACACATGCTATATCTGTACTGAACCACTCAAACGCACTGACACATCATATGCTGTAGTTCCCTACTAGCACACCGGCACCCGATGTTTGTTTGAGCTTGAAAACGTGCACGCACGCTATATTGCCACCAATTCTGAATGCTCTTCAAAACTGTACAGTTTATATTGCTTTATAACTATTTGCTTCTGAATAGGGAGATTCCCATACTGTCCGCGGGTATGGGAATGTTGTCGCCAGGGATTGGTACATGGAGTTACCGGACGCAGTCCATCACATTGTCGATCAGACGGGCTTCGGCGCCTTCTGTAGAGGACTTTCTTGGCTTACTGCGAGCAGACCTCTCGTTGCTGCTCTAGCGAAGAAGTGGTGGGACACCACCGATTCATTCCACCTCTCTGTCGCGGGAGACATGACGATGACTCCCTATGACTTCTCGATGCTCACCGGCATCGGGGTAGGGGGTGATCCGATCCCTTTCGACACAGAGATGGATGAGTGGTATGCTGCCCAGATACACTTGCTTGGCACTCAGTCGCCACTCGCTCGGGCAGGATATGTGCGATATTTGTGGTTCGAGAGCCACTTCCAAGATCAGGCGCCGACCACTCGGGCAAGGAAGGAGCAGTACGCACGCGGCTTCCTCATGTTTCTGCTAGGGACGACCATTTTTGCTGATCGGGCGAACACCGTGCCCCTCTGCTTGCTGAGCGCTCTGGTGGACGTGACCAGGATCCTGCGCTATGACTGGGGTGGAGCAGCCTTGGCCACACTCTACGGGTATATGAGCTCAGCCTCTCGTTGCAGTGGGCAGTTGCTCGGAGGTTACTGGCGAGCTTGGGAGGTACATCTCTTTCTTTGTTTTACATTTCTGCCTTTACATTTCCTATACTCTGTACACTGCACATGTTGTGGTTTGCTTCACGCTGACTGTATACTGCACACACGGCACACATATACTCTACTTTACACTGACTATACACTGCACACACTGTACACTCTGCCACAATACACTGTACCATACACTGCCCAGCTATTTCTGCTTTTATTCTGCATTCTGCTTTATCTGATAAGCATACTGGTATTTGCTCTGTAGTTGTGGGTCTACGCCTACTTTCCGAGACTCGCCTCAGTGCCTGACGTAGAGACCCCTCTTGGCGTTCCATTCTCCTGATGCTTCGACGTGAGATGCGTGCAGAGACCGCGGGAGACATTCATCTTCTTCCGCCGCTACTTTGACACCATTACCCCCGCGGAGGAATGTTCAACTTTTAGAGTTTATTTAAACTTCGCTTTACACTGTATTTTCAATAACAGTAGATAACAAACAGCATGCCATTTATAGATCACCTGGCAGCCTTGGGCTCTATTACCAACCGTGATGCGGGAGCGATTTACCGGTGCGGAGGAGACTGCCCGCTTCAGGCTCCTGTTGGAGGGCCCGGTCTGTCGGGCTTGGTACCTGGGTGAGCGTTTCTTGTGTCAGACCCTGGGTTTGCCGGAGGTTCACCCTCCTAAGCATATGAGGGATACCGAGAGGTTCACTCCTGAGCAGATGGCTGACTATATGATCGGTTGGGATGCGACACGCTTCAGAGGCATAGGCGACTACTCAAAGTACCTTCAGACGTATATCATGCGGCCTTTGAGTAGTGGCTGCCAAGCTGAGAGAGGGGAACCTGCGGCATCGGTAGTTGGAGCCGGAGTAGGAGGGAGAGCAGGAGCACCGAGGGTGGCTCGGGGCCGTGGCAGGAGTGGAGCTCGGAGGGGACAGGGGGCTAGTTGGCCAGTACTGCCTACGACGATGACATGCAAAGGGCGGGGTGGGGTGACTTATCAGATCCCCATCGCTCTTCCTCCGGCTGATCATGAGTTAGTCGGTTTCTACGACTTGCCTCCGGTATGTACTTTTGCATTTTGCATCGTCATTTTATTTCATTTCGTTTGATATTTCGTGAAATATTGATACTTCTAACACTTTTGCAAGCATCGTTTGAGTACACTCGCCAGTCCCTAGAGCTGACCGCCTCCGTGATGGGGATGCTCCAGCAGAGCCTCGACCTTTTGGCAATTTACAGCATTCCGGTATGTTTCTCTGACCGCGGTCTCAAACCATACATAAACTGTTTCACATATCTGATGCACAACACAACACTGGATACACTGCCCTCACGGCATCTGACATATTGTAGCCCACAAACTGTTCACAGCATTACCCGCGGCTTTCATACATTGTACTCGTACATTGCATTATGCACTGGCATACTGCTCATAGTATTCACACATTGTACTCATACATTGCATCCTGCACTGACATACTGCCTATAGTATTCACACACTGTATTCATATACTGCATTCTGCACTGATATACTGCCTACAGTATTCGCACACTATATTCATATATTGCATTCTGTAGTATACTGATGCGTTTGCCATTTGTACTTTTCAGCATCCCTTCCAGATTCTTACTGTAGGAGGTGCTCCAGCTGGACCATCCGTTCCTGTTCGAGGGGGAGATGGAGAGGACAGAGTACACCCCCGCACCAAGGCGGGACGCACTCATGTTGGGAGCAGCTCACGGGCACCAGTCCCCGATGACAATGAGTCCGAGGCGGAGATGGAGGCAGAGGCGGAGGCAGAGTCATCTGAGGAGGAGACCGGAGATGGCACTGACTCAGGCTCAGATGACGGCGCTAATAATGATGCTCCTGGACCTTCGTCCAGGAAGAGGATGAGCATAGGCCCTTAGGCCTGAGGCCGCTTGACATTGATCCAGATTTTGCTGCTTTTCTTTTTCCTTTTTCTTTACTTTTGCTGGTAGCTCGAGTACCTTGTACTGCCGCAGGCAGGTTTTTGTTTTCTCCAAAATTTTGTACTTGAAAAGATGATGAAATGAAGCAAACTTTTTATCTGAAAAAGTATTTCATTGATACATTTCATACATTGCATCGCATCATATTACACCTTAATGTAAATGGGATTGATCTCCTGTCTGAAAATCAAACACTTGTATTGTAATAACCAGATAATGAACCGGCCAATCAGCAAAACAACTCAAACAAACCATTGTTCATTCTGAACACACAACCCATAACACAGTGCTTAGTCCATTCTGCACACGGCGAATCCTGAACAAACAGTCCAATCTGAAAAGACGGAAGACAAAGGTGGAAGTTCCTGGAGCTGAAAGACACTTAGATGCAATCCGGAGCCCATATGTTCACTGTTTCCAATTGTCCCGGGTTGAACCCCTGCGGTTTTATGAAAGAACTAGGTCACGTTTTGCACAAACGTGGAGAATGGCACAGCACTTTGAGCACACAAAACGATTAATTTTTGAAATTGAAAAAGGGTTTTTCAAACCGGGGTATTGAGCCTACAACTGAACACCGTGAAAAAGACTCAACAGCGAAAGCAGAAAGGTAGACTACCTAAACACAGCGAGGCACGCTCGAAACAGACTCAAAACAAGAGTTGAGGTAGACAAAACCAAAGACATGACACACAGACGTGTCATAAAGACAAGAGACCTCTCACATCACGAGGGGCCAGTTTCTTCGGATATTATTTCCCACCCTTTCTAATTTGCGATTCTTACATCACTCGGCCCTCAGGCTTAGTTTTTCTCTCAAAACCCTTTTTGCTCACTTTTTCCTCATCGCACACCTCTCTATTCTTTAATCTCTCATTTTATATCCCTCCCCTGGATTGTTGATGGATAAATTGAAGGTTGTGGGTTCATGCCCAATGCTGTTAGCCCGCAACCATTTCTTCTGGCAGCATTTAGTAGATGCCTCGGATGAAGAAGAGGTGTATTTTGATCCATTCCGATTCGTGCTCCGCACTTGGTTTAATACCTCGTTGCTTGGAGGATGCGAGAGCTTTCTGCCCTTTTGTTGTTAACCTCAGTTGTGCCCTTGTTTGCGAGTAGAGTGCCCTTCTGGCAAGTAGTTGATGACGGGGGGGAAAAACAAAACACCTGACTTGACTGTACCCCTGATTCATTATTTTGACCATTTTTTGTTTTTGGTTTTCTACTAAAACATTTTTGACCAATACGAGAGTTAGATTAACACACTCGCTCACTTTTGATTTGAAAATCATGCAAATCAGGGTATGAGCACTAAAAATTTTCCCTTTTTGGGTCCAAGAAAATGGTCCAGTTTTGGAAAATGGAATAATTTTCGAGGAAATAGTCAACCTCAGTCAAAATTTTCAAAAATCATTTTTGCAAGCGGTCTATGCTCAATGAGCGCAGAACTTACTCTCGAGATGCGCAACCTCAGATCGGAGGTAATGGAAAATTGCCCCTTGTCTGGATGGCATTGCACGGCAACAGAAAGTTGCCCCTGGTTTGAATGGCGACTCATGGAAATGGAAAGTTGCCCCTTGTCTGGATAGTACCCCAGCATATTGTCAACAGTCCTCATTAGTGATGATCGCAGCCGAACTCTCGGATACAGAGAAGACGAAGATGGTCAAAACCAATATATGGACACAGTCACTTTGAAAGTGTTGGTGGCTGGACTTCAGGGTGAAGTTGCCTACGTATCCCAAACATGGGAATCAAGCCTTATGTAGTTCAGGTTAAGGTACACTCGGGTATTAACCTTCACTTTTACGCTCTAAGTTTGGCCAAGGCCACCCGTTGCGAGTTTTCGACCTTGCGAGCTATGTTTTTCTTCTTTTCTTTTAAATTCTTTTTTTTTTGTATCTTTTCATTCCTTTTCTTTTCTTTTGCATTTTTTTTATTTTTCTTTCTTTCTTTTTTTATTTTTATTTTTCTCATTTCATTTCTTTTGCATTTTTTCGTATTTTTCTTTCTTTCTTTTTTTTTCTTTTTTCTCTTGCTCTAACTTTTGCCTGGGTCGCCCTTCCGGGTTTTTAGCCCAACGAGCCTCTCAAAGGGTAAAAGTGTAACAAATCCATGCCAAATGGTTTTGAGATCCTGAAGTCATCTGAATCCAGGAAAATGACTGTTGTATTGATTTGCTGAAGGCCCCATCTTCGGCTCTTCGAGCACATCAGACATTTTTTCCCCTAGTTGGAGGGATGATTCTGTTCTAGCTTCACAAGCTTCTTCTGATAGGATCTGATCTTCTTGATCTGATTTTGGTGCCTCTTGTTCGAGAGCTGCCTCCGATCTGGCCATACAGGCCCCTCTTGATAGTCGATCGTTGAACACTCCGAATTGTGGTTCAAGGTTTTAAAGCAGGGGCTCGAGTCTTGAGGCTGAGAGCGATCCTAAGCTGCACAATCTCAAGAACGATTCCACACAGGTCTTCACAGGACCGCGCAAAACATTTTGTTTTTGAAAGTTTTGAAAGAAGCGACAAATCGCTCGCGCTGAAGATAGTGTGGAACTAGTCTGGATCAAGCCAGGGTCCTCCTCAGTACTCACGCTGACAAACACGATTTCAATCATTAAGGGCTTAGCACGCCTCTCTTTCTCTCAATTGATCAAATTTTGCAAAACCCGAGGAATTCCTTCCTCTTCGTTTTCATCACTGCAGTGTTCAAAAGGTTTTGAAAAACTTAGGTCAATGCAATGAGTTTGGGGTACAGAAGAGTAAGCGAGATGCTCCGCCGTTTCATTCAAATCTCCTGGCACAACTTGTTCAAAGTAGTAGTAAGCACGGAATCATGATAACCATAGTTGTTTCATTCAAATTTCCTGGTTGCAACTGGCTCCACAGCAGAGACAGACTCAAAAGAAAGCAAAAGGATAATTACAAAACGAAACAGTGTTCAAGGCAACAACCCCGGAATCACCTAACATTCTATACAATGGGACTGACTCGGTACAACAAGACAGACCCTTAAGCAAATGGCTCAAAACAAAGAGACAGACTGAAAACAAGACCACCAAACTGACTCGACACCCAAGTCAGGAACTACACAATAGCATTCACAGGTGCTCAAAAAAAGTGCGTGCCAGACGCCACATCTTGAAATAAATCGAGCGCTGCCCGCAGGTGGTCCAACCCCTGATCACATACTTGCAGTATCCTCAAAGTTCAACAACTCAGTGGTGACAGACTTTGCTGAGGTAGGTGGGAGGATGACCTCATTGTCGATCAAATCTTGCACTTCATGGCGAAGGCAGAAACAACCGTTGGTGCTGTGACCGGTTTGCTGGTGGCATGCCCAGTACAAGGTAGCATCATGTGAGAGAGGGAGATTCTTCGGGAGAGGCCGAGGCTCGAGAGGTCTAGACCGAGGCCCGATTTTCCGCCTAGCTTGAACTACCCTCGGTTGGAGTGGGGAAAGCATCATCCACAGCCTTAGCCACGACTGCGAGTACTTGCTGCTTATTCATCCCCTCGGCTTTCAAAGCCTCGACTGCCTACAGCAGTTGTTCAACGGGATCAGCATCTGTTCCCACTTTATTCTTACCTCTAGCCTCAGCCTGATCGAGGGTTTAGGCTACTATATCAGAGCAGAACCCGATTGTTATTGACATGTCATTGCCATAGCTTGGGACAGCCTCAGGCTGGCTGAGCTCGATCACAATTCGTCCCAGTAGCGGGGGCTCTTGTGGTATGAAATTCCCGACATATGGTGCAGCTGGTGGTGAAGTCAACATTCCATAGGCCAGATCGGCCTCGGATCTTTGGAGGTCACCGATCATTCCCATTAATTCAAACGGGGTGGGCTTACGAGCCTGATACAACTGGGGAGTCCAGATCGGGTGTGCAACATGTGACCTGGACAGATGCGGTACATCAACATTGGTCTCATCCTGCAAGATGATCCCTTGGTCTAATGCGGTTGCCATAACCACAATTTCCTCTGAGCTTTGGGTCGACATAAGTCCGCTGATCTTGAACGGTGACTGACGGATCAGATATCTGCCTTGCCTTAGCGAGGTAAAACACTGGCTATTCTGTACTCAAATCTCTGAATCCCTAAAGAGAAAACATGCAGCATTTCAGCCCAAACGGAACAAACACATGCGTAGCTGAACAGTTGTACTCTAATACTGATCATTGTTCCCCAAAATCACTGCTCCAAAACACTGAATCTGATACCCGCAGATATAACCGATTCTCAAAGACACTGATACTGATGCCCGCAGGCCTGATGCTCAAACTCACAGACTGATATGTACGTTCCTGTAGAGATACACTCTAAAAGCACATAGCAGATAGGTGAGAGCCAAAACACCCCTATGTTGGGGGTAGGGTTTCCCTGTCCTATTTTGTCAGGAGCTAGGGTTTCACTACGCACACAGCAGTTTAAAACAACCTATCATCGGGTAAGCAACCTATCCTAGTTTGGAATGGTCACTATGAATTCCAAATATGCACTAGGTCGAATGGTCAAAAAGGGTGCCCCGGTAAAACCGGGGTTTGTGTTCCCATACTGGCAGAATCCGCAACCAGTCAGCCTTATGACATGCTTTGACAAAGCAAGCCTCTAGCAAACCGTTCAGGAATAGCAGATGGCAAACACAGTGTCCTAGGCGCACCAATGCACATGCAATGCAAAGAAACACATAAGTGTAGTCAAAACAAGATATCATGAGTTCGAGTCAAGTTCTCTAACTCCCCAGCAGAGTTGCCAGAAACTGTAGACGTCCCCGAACGCCTCGGGATGATGAGTCCCGTTCTGTTCATATTGGGCTCACTACAGTTCAGACTCTCGAATTGTCACGGTTCTTAATCTGAACCAAAGAGTCCAAATCCGGCAAATCGTTTTGAGAAAAATAGATTTTTAGAAAAGAAGTGCCAAACATGGACTGCTTTGCCAGATACAGAGTCGCTACCTACATATTTTATTTTGGGAAATTTAGGAAACCCTGACTCGGTGCCAAAGGCCATGTGTCCGTCATCACCAAAGTTGCCTCGGATCGGGAACTTGGGTACGATTGGGGAAGGTCAGCTATGAGCATCCCCTCTCGCCCGATCAAAGATCGACCTCTACTAACCATGATATTTTGTTTTGAAAGCATTATGTGTTCCTATTCCAGTTATTAGCCTAGAATTACTACGTTATGCGCACAGTAAACAAGCATAGACCAAATCGCCTAAATTGGAACAAAACATTTCATGTTTGTTTTGAAAAATGGTTTGCTACTCGCAAGTAGGCTAAAATCCAGATTTTGCCACCCTCAAGTGGGCTTTAGAAAAGATGGTTTTGCCACTATCTAGTGGGCTTAAAACTCACAGTTTTAGTGCATTATTCCAATTTAGGTAATTCAACCTCCATCCATAGGCACTCAAGCAGTTATATCATATAAGCAAGTAGCCTCATGGTAAGCATGCTGTCATGTTAACATTCACACTCATGCGAGATGCTAAAGCATAAATGCTCACCTAGTACTCCGTGCCAAAACAATGAACTAGTTAGTAATCATATGCATGATCCTAGTTCATGTTAAGTGCCTAATGCAACACATGCAAAATGCAATTAGGATAGGCTCGGCAAATCCTAGGATGGTATGTGAAATGCAACCATTCGATGCACGTATTCAAGTTAGATTTGAAATACTTATTCAGTTAGCATGATGCACCGAACTCGGTGCATGCAATACTGATGAATGATGCACGCATGCATACCATAAGGTATGTTAAATCAGATATGTCCTAATACTAACCATCAAAGCAGGTAAGTAAAAGGGAGAAAGAAGTGGGGATTGGAAAACATGCACACACGCACCCACACTTATTACAAGTTCGCCCTCGCTCGGAGGGACCAAAAGAATAATACAATTAATTAACCTACAAGCTAATTGATTATTACAGACAAATTAAACTAGTTAAGAAAATTAACTAATCTAATAAGACAGTAAAAGCAACCTCGGGAAGAGGGCCCAATGCATGCGCGCTCGGTTCCGCATGGAAACCCACTACCATGCACAAGTTGCCTCTGTTTCCACTGTTTTTCTCTTCTGAAAATGGCACAATTCGCAAGGAACACTCTCTGGACACTGTGGATCACCACCGGCTAAGATAAATCATCACCGGGCATAGCCAGATGGCCATTGACCATTTGTTAGGCTATCGGCCATCCATGTTTGGTCAGTCAACAGTATAGATGGCTGGCCGGTCAAAGCTTCCTGCAGAATCCTGTTTCGACAGCAGCAGAGGACAAAACAGGGCATGGCAATGCATTTCAAGCAAATGTGCAGGCCAACCGATCTCCTATCATGTTTATGACTCAAAGAGACATGGTTCTCGATTCTCGGACCACCAATCGCTCATTTCAATGCGTGATGGCCTAAGAAACCATGTATGCACTTTGATATCAAATGAAATGCAATGCACATAATCAAACAAAGAGGCCCAACCTCTATCACTTGATCAAGAGGCAAGGCATGCATGCCAATGCAATGCAACCCAGATATGTGGACTAAGTATGCAACATGAGCATAGGCACTAGCGATGCACAATGCATATTAGGCATGCAACCTATGCAAGCAAGCATGCAAGGTATGAGGCATCAATGCTAATCAACAAGCATACAGGATACAATGTGGATGTTCAAGCATGCAAGTAAGCATGTGACTTTATTCAATCATGCAACCACACACCAGTATGCAACAACACACAAGGTGAGCTTGCATCAACATGCAAGGGGTGGTCTTAAACTGATTTGGACAGCCTTATACTAGGCCCAAAACAGTGGCCAAATGCTAAGAGAATGATGACCAAATAACATGCAAGCATGCATGCACACAAGGACCAACACTTAGGCATTGAAGAGAAACTCTCAAGCACACTTAAGAGGATGCAAACATGGACATATAGCATGCACATTAAGCTTTGAAAATTATGTTAGGAATGGTGCCAAACCAAGTAGACAAGATAGACATGGCATGCAAATAAAACCCAAAATCCAAGACAAGCCAAAGGGCTTAAATCATGATCATGTGACATATGAAGCAAATGATCAAAATGAATCAAACCAGTCCCAAATAATGTTAAGGCAAGCCCCAAAAACCACTTAGATAGCATCTAAATGATCTACACATGGAGGCATGCACAAGTGCTTAAACATAGAGTGTACAACACAACCTCTTAAAGCATCGAACGATCATTAAATGCAAGCATGTGAGCATGTTAAGTGGACTGAAATGACATGATAAGTGGTGCTAAACCACTGAAAATGATGCAAGTAATGCGTGCTCATGGTTCATACACTTAAAGCCAACAAGCTGAAATGCAAAGGGGCTATACGAAGCATGGCAAGCATGGCTAAGACAACCTATATCAGACCTTAAGCATGGCAAAACAAGCCTAAAAGCTTCACAAAGCTTGGCTAAAACAAGCGAGCATGGTAATCTACATGCTAAGTACATGTTAAGGCAAAATGATGGCATTACAAGACATGTATGCAAGGCATGCAAGGTGTGTCTAAACCAACATGAAACAGAGGTAATATATGGCAAAATATTACCAAATAATAGTTAAGGCATGGCCAACATGGACCTAAACTAGGTGCTCACACATGAGGCAAAAATGGCCCTTTTTAAGGACAACAAGGAGAGGGGGTGACCCTCTCGTTCTTAGGACCCTAAACCACCATCCTCACCACTGAAATCCCTCAAGATTTTAGTGGTGAGAAGGGCCAAACAAGCTGGTCCCGGAGCTCACCAAAATGGCACAAAAAATAGAGCCTAACAAGGCATAAGAGGGGTCAAACAACCCCAAAGCTTAAAACACCCTTAAACAACTATTTAGAGCAGGCAAAAACAAAGCTTTTATATGTTATACACAAAGTCTAAAAATAGTCACAAGATAGGCAAAAAGACTATGCAAATATGGGATAAAAAGGGGTAAGTTCTTACCCTTGTTGACCTTCTTCAAGAATGATGCTCCAGCTGGTCCTCAAAGCTCAAAACCAGTCAAGAACACCAAGAACAACCCTCTGGTCCCTCAGCAACCAAGAGAAGGTGTAGAACTAGGTGTTTGTGCACAAATGTAAGACAAAACGCACACAAGGCAAAAGAGAGAGAGAGAGATATATAGACATATGATAGAGACACTATGACCTAACCCTAATATCAGAAATCCTCTAGCTTTTTTTTCTAACCCTAATGGAGGGAGAAGAGGCCTCCTCTTATAGAGCTTCCCTCTTGCAAAGTTTCTCAAGTAAGCTAGTCAAGAGGGAGATCCCTCCATACACGTGTATGGAGGGGAACAAAGTGTATGCCAGCTAGCACAGCTGGCATAAAAATATCTGCAGAAGATGATGAATAGTGGTCGGCCGGTCAAAAATGCAATTTGACCAAAATAGATGGCCGGTCGACCATCTAGAGTGCTGGTCCGCCAAACATTTGGCTGATGGCAACAAGACACAGCCTGTGGCCTCAAGCCATGGCCGGTGGAGTGTGGAGATGGCCAACAAGGCATTCCCTGCCCTCCAAAGCAAAAGCACAAGTGTTTGGTACAAGACCAAACACAAAACAGTCGAGTCGAGAGATCCTGAGGCAAGGCGCGTAGCCGAGACCTCCAGGAACTCAAGACGAACACAAACAAAAATGATCACCGAGTGTTCAAACGATGACGTCCAAGTCTTGAGGACGGTCAAAAATGGGGTCTCTACAACGCCTCCCGACAGCTGAGGCCACACGAGAAGAATTATCCAACACATGACCTAGAATTGGCCGCAGTTGTTTTTGCTTTGAAAATCTGGCGGCATTATCTGTATGGAGCAAAGTGTGAAGTCTACATGGATCACAAAAGTCTGAAATACTTCTTCACGCAGAAGGAGTTGAATATGCAACAAAGGAGATGGTTGGAACTGATAAAAGATTATGATCTAGAGATTCAGTATCACCCCGGGAAAGCTAATACAGTTGTTGACGCCTTGAGTAGGAAATCAACGGGGAGTATGGCTTGTTTACTTACTGATGTAGACACCCCATTTTTGACAGCCCATAAGACTTGGGCGTTACTGATGGTTTACTTGGTAGAGAAAGGTGTGCAGGGCAAAGGTTCAGTTTCTTCGGCAATGAGAGGGTCAAATCCCAACTTCACACCCCATTTTGGACCAAAGCTATTTTGAATGGTTTTTAGACCTTAAAACCCTCTCTTTCAAAACATTTTTGAAATAAAGTTTCTACGATGTTCTGAGGCTCACATTTTGTCAAAAAATGCGCTTTCGATAAACCGAGCAAGGACAAGGTGGAAATGAATGAAAGAGAGATGAAATCTTTGAAAAATCTTTCAAAACACCTTGCTTAGGGGTTTGAAGTTGAAGAAAAGAGGAGAAGAGGGGAGAAGCCAAATTGGAGAAGAAGATAGGCAAGAATCGCTAGGAGAGGGACGGGCAGTCCTCGCTAAATCAAACTTATCAGTCTATACACTTGGAGTTAATCTATGAGGCCACCACCGTTGGAAAGAAGACTTCCGGGGCTTCATTTTTCATTCAAGAATCTCTTAAATTCGAGTCCGGAGGGTGGAGATATGATTGGTTGAAGTTGGGCATCATCCCGGTTGGACCGAAACTGAGCAGCCTTCACCAAAATAAGCATAACTTTTTGATGCAAGGATGGTGCCATTGGAAAGCTTACTTCCGGGGCTTCAATTTGGACACAAGATTGACCTAAAAAGGAGTTCATATGAAGAAGTTATGCTCGTTTGAAGTTGGACCTGCAGAGCAGATTTTTCCTGCCGACCGACCAAATATATGGCCGACCGGCCAAATAGATGGCCGACCGGCCAGAACAGATGGCCGACCAGCCAAATAGATTGCCGACCGGCAGATTAAAGTAGCCGACCGACCTTTTATGCTATCCGATGACCTTCCGGAGTATTCTACAGATTGAATGGATGACAGTTGTGGCAGCTGGAATGCACAGACCCTGCTCCCCATGCAAGTGTGTGGCTGTTTTGCACCCTTTGGACACCTTTTGACCCTTTTTTTTGCACCCTTTGCTCAAAGCTTCTTGAGGAAGTTTTGACCCCTTGTCTTGGCTTCCTCAAGAAGCTTGCACCTTTGCATTAGCTTCTCTTAGAAGCTTGGTCCCTTTAACCCTTTTGTATAGCTTCTTTGAGAAGCTTTATGTCATTTTCCTTGCTCTATAAATGGAAACCATCCTCCTCCATTGTTTTGGTTCAGCAAAACCAGACCTAATACATACATATAACATATATATCACCCTCTCTCTCTATATCTCCCTCTCTCTCTACATTTGGGTGTGTTATAGTGATCAAACACCCTTGTTCTTGGGCCATTTCTTCATCAAATCATAGCACAATACCTCCAACGCCCATTCCAGCAGCTTGAGGCTGTCCTCCAGAGGTTAAAAGCTCCCAAACTCGGTCCAAAGGTTGCTAAAGATTGGTTCTACAAGGGTGAGTCCCATTTTCCCTCTTTTGTGCATTTTTTTGGCCTATATCTTAGCTCCTTGTGCTTACATCTTTGGGCTCCGACCCTAACTGAAGTTAAGCTCATTTTGAGCCATTTTTCATGTTTCATTAAGGGCTCAACACTGTTTGAGCCCCCCCTCTTGCACTTGCTTCATTGTCCTTCTTAAATGCCATAATCTTGCATGTATTTTTTGGCCAGTGTATGATCTGTTTTAGAGCCTGATGTAAACTAAAAATAGGCTTATTTTGAGGCCCTCTTCAACATTGAAGAAGGGATCAACACTGTTTGGGACCTCCATGCTATACTTGCCTTTATATTCTCTTTTGGGTCCCATTTTTGCATGTCTTGGCAGCCTCTGATGTTGCTGTTTTTGGACTTTGGTCCGAACTAAAAACAGCCATATTTTGACCCCCTTGTCATGTTTCATTAAGGGTCTTTGGCTGTTTGATGAATTTTTTGTATACTTGCTTCTTTGGCCACCTTTTGGCCCATTTCTTGCATAAGAGCTTAGCCATACCTATGTTTGTTTTTGGGGTTTTTACAGTTCTGTAAATGTGCATATTTTTGGCCCCTCTTCAATGTTTTTGAAGGGCCCTAACCTGTTTGGAGTCAGCAGCTGTGAGTTGCTTCATAATCTCATATTTAGGGCCATTTTGCATACTAGTTTTTCCCTATTTATGTTTGCTGTTTGGCCATTCTTTGAACTGGAAAAATGCTTATTTTGGGGCTTCCTTGCTACTGTCTATTCATTGCATGTCCATATTGTGCATGTTTGGTATAGCTATAGGCCATTTCGGGTGCCAAAATTCATGTTTCGGGACTATTCCATGCATCGGGTGTACTTTCGCCTCATTTCGGGGCTGTTTTCCCCCACATTCCGGTGCTGAAATCCCATTAGCATGTTTGCATATCATTTTCCATGCCATTGCATTGCATATGCCATTGCCTCGGTTTGCGTGCCCGTGTGCACGCGTTTCGAGGCACTTCATTTTCACCCATCGGCCTCTTATGTGAGTGTGGCTGAGGCTCTCTCATGTTAGTATAAGTCCATGTTGCATTCTATATGCCATTTTAGCCATTGCATTGCATATGCCATTGCCTCGGTTTGCGTGCCCGTGTGCACGCATTTCGAGGCACTTCATTTTCATCCATCGGCCTCCTATGTGAGTGTGGCTGAGGTCCACTTGTATTGGTGTAAGCCCATCTTGCATTGTGTATGCCATGTTTCAAAGCGTTGCGCATGTTATGTTGTTAGCATTGTGTATGCCATGTAGTTGCATAGCATGCTTGTATTCTTGTTTGCATACCTAGGTTGCATTGCATTGGCATGCATGCCTTGCCTCTTGATCATGTGATAGAGGTTGGGCTTTATGTGTTTGTTTGGATTGCATGACATTTGAAATCAAAGCGCATACTTGGTTTCTTGGACCATCACACATCGAAATGCGCAATTGGTGGTCCGAGAATCAAGGAACATCCCCCTTTGAGTCAAAAGCATGATAAGGGATGTGTTGGTGCACACATTTGCTTGGAATTTCATGCCATACACTGTCTGTCCATTGTTGCTGTCAAAACTGTCTTCTGCAAGAAGTTTCTGCCGACCGGCAACACTCAGTGCCGACCGGCCATTTATTCAGTGCCGATAGCTTTATCTCCAGCCGATGGATATTGTACACGGCCGGTGGCCATCCCTCCCAGCCGATGGTGTTCTGCAATGCTCATAGAAGGTTCTCTGGGACTTTGACAAGTTTTCAGAGAAGAAAAGGCAGTGAAAATAGAGGCAGTAGTGCTATGGCAGCGAGTTTCCGGGCAATATGGGTCAAGCATGCGTCATTCGCGCATCCCGAGGCGGGGGCAGTGGCCACCTTCCCTTTGCATTTAATTTATTAATTAAATAGGAATTCTGTAATAATTAATTAAGTAGTTAGTTATTTATTCGGACTGTAATATTCATTCGGTCCCTCCGAGTGAGGGCGTACTTGTAATAAGTGTGGGTGCGTTTGTGTATGTCTTCCAACCCCCACTTCTTTCTCCCTTTTATTTACCTGCCTATGATGGTAGACTAGGGCATATTTAAATTAGCATAACAGTATGATAGCATGCGTGCATCCATACATTTGTCTTACATGCACCAGGCTCGGCGCATCATGCTAACAGCATTAGCATTTCAAATCTAACTTGAATACATGCTACCTGTGCATTTTCACATGTCATTCATAGACTAGCCGAGCCTACTCTAGTGACATTCCGTGTGCGTTGCATTAGGCATTTAAACATGGACTTGGATCATGCATTGATTGCTAACGAGTTCTTTGTTTTGGCACGGAGTACGATGTAAGTATTTATGCTTTAGCATCCTTGCATGCGTGTGAGTGTTGCCATGATAGTATGATTACCATGAGGCTAGTTGCTTACGTGATATTACTGCTTGAATGCCTGTGGGTGAAGGTTAGATTGTTTGAGTTGGAAAAAATCATTATAATCCGTGTTTTAGCCTACTTGCGAGTAGCAAATTCCAAAACGTTTTTCAAAACAAATGGATATGCAATGCTTGTTTCCAAATTAGGCAATCTAGTCTATACTTGTTTGCTGTGTGCATAACATAGTAATTCTAGGCTAATAACCGGAATAAGAACACATAAAGTTTTCAAAAACGGATATCATGATTAGTAGAGGCCGGTCTTTGGACCGGGCAAGAGGGGGTGCTCATAGCTGACCTTCCCCAATCGTACCATAGCTCTCGAGCCGAGACAACTCCGATGATGACGGACATGTGGCCTTCGGCACCGAGTCAGGGTTTCCTAAATTTCCCCATTTTAAAATATTTAGGTGGCGACTCTGTATCTGGCAAAGCAGTCCATGTTTGGCACTTCTTTCCTAAAATCTGTTTTCTCAAAACGATTTGCTAGATTTGGACTCTTTGGTTCAAGATTAAGAACCGTGACACAAAATCGAGTCCGAACTGTAACGGGGCCCCACGCGGGCGCGTCTACAACTGAACAAAAAGTGATCTTGCAAGATTTTGAGAAATTTGAAATTGAAGTGGTAGTGTGTGAACAAGGCGGATTGATAGCCGCTATTACAGCCGGGTCGGCAATCATTGATGAAATCAAGTAGAAACAGAAAGAGGATGAATTCCTCCAGAAAGTGATTGGCGAATTTGAGACAAGCCCGAAAGCAGAGTTCAGCATTGTAAATGAAGTGTTGAGATTTCGAAACCGAATGTATGTCCCAGACATTCTGGAACTAAAGAAGAGGGTTTTAGATGAAGCTCACAAATCAGCGTTTGCTATGCATCCAGGTAACAATAAAATGTATCGGGATTTGAAACAGACCTATTGGTGGCCTAAGATGAAGAAAGAGATTGTAGAATATGTGTCCAAATGTCTTCAGTGTCAGCAAGTTAAAGCTAAACATCAGAAACCGGGCGGTCTACTTCAACCCCTCCCTATTCCTGAATGGAAATGGGAACATGTAACTATGGATTTCGTTGTTGGCCTACCTCGGACTTCTCGAGGTATGGATTCTATTTGGGTTGTAGTTGATAAACTGACTAAATCTGCACATTTTCTACCTGCCAAAACTACATTTAGTGCTTATAGATTGGCTACTATATATGTCGATGAGATTGTCCATTTACACGGAGTTCTAGTATCAATTGTGTCGGATAGAGATCCGAAATTTGTGTCTAGATTGTGGAAGAGTTTGCAGGAGGCTATGGGAATGGAACTAAGGTTCAGTACTGCATTCCACCCATAAACAGATGGGCAATCAGAACGAACAATACAGACTTTGGAAGATATGCTTCGGATGTGTGCTTTGGATTTTCAGGGGAGTTGGGAAGACTATTTGCCACTTGCAGAATTTGCTTATAATAACAGCTTCCACTCCAGCATCGGTATGACACCATACGAAGCTTTGCATGGTAGAAGGTGTAGATCACCAAATTGTTGGACAGAGGTCGGGGATAGAGCTTTACTTGGGCCTGAAATTGTGCAAGATACTTTTGAGAAAATCAAAACTATTCGGCAAAGGCTCAGAACAGCTTAGGACCGACAAAAGAACTATGCAGACGTTCGAAGAAGACCTCTTGAGTATGAGGTCGATGGCCATGTGTTTATTCGTGTGTCCCCAATGAAAGGCCAAGTCAGGTTTGGAAAGAAGGGCAAGTTGTCGCCCCGTTACATTGGGCCGTTTCAAATTTTGGAAAGGCTTGGTCCGGTTGCCTATAGAGTTGCTTTGCCACCGGGATTTGAGCAAATCCACAATGTGTTTCATGTGTCGATGTTGAGGGGTTACCTTCGAGACCCGTTTCACGTGATTGATTATCACCGAGTAGCTTTGGATGAGAATATGGAATATGCCGAATGGCCGGAACGAATTGTTGACCGGCAAGTGAAATAATTGAGAAGCAAGTCCATCCCAATGGTGAAAGTGGACTGGAAAGAACACTATGGGACGGATGCTACATGGGAAAAAGAGGAGGAAATGCGACTACGCCATCCACATTTATTTTCCGATGAAGGTAAAATAAGTTTGGAGGACCAAACTTCCTAAAGGGGGGGGGGAAGACTGTGATATCCCTATTCCGTAATATGTCAATTGGTCCTTAATATGAGTATGAGTATGTGTTTAATATGATTGTGTGCCATTATATGAGAATATGTGGTTTTGAATTTCTATCTGTTCACTGTAGGAATATCTGTTTGATTGTTTGCTTTAGGAATTAAATTAAAGGCCTTATCGGCCACAAAACTCGAAATTGATTACGCCATTGTGATCAACGTAATTTTTAGAGCCTACGGTGAAATTTAATTAAAAATTGATTCGGATCAAAATAATTAGATTCAGAACGATTAATTAAGTGCCCAATTATTTTAATATTGATATCTTTGATTAGTGGGACTTACCCTAAGGGCACTATACACTCTAAATATCTCTTGTATTTCATTTGGCTGGTTTTGACTCCAAGAGATAGAGAGAGAGTCAGCTAGAGAGGGTGAGAGAAGAAGGGTTGCATGCTTTGGCTCAAGGTTTGTGAGTTTGAGAAGTTAAACTCAAGATTCAACTAGAAATTGAGAAGATTAGGCCTTTGTGAGCGGGGAAGTTGCCACCATGCTTAGGCCTTCGGGATGCCATCTCAGTGGGTATTTGGGCTTATTTTGACATGTCATAACTCTGATTTTCATTGGTTAAGTCATGCCATGTTTGGTTGTAGTAGGTGTAGTATAACACCTCTTTATTAGCTTTGCATGCCTCATGCCTTATGCCCTTTGTGTTAGCTTGTTTTAGCTTTGGCCCTTGCATATTTTAGACCTCTTTTAGCATGATTTAGGACTGTTTTGGTTGTCCTTGGCTCTTTGGGGCTTGGTTCATGTGGTCTTAGTATAAGCTCCTTGGCTAGCCTTAAGCTTCGAGCCTTCTTACATGCCATGCTTGCATTGTTTGGTTGACTTGGCATCATTCCATGCTTCTTTTTCAGAGCTTATAGTGTTGTTGCACTTCCACTTTTGTCACTCTTTGAGCACTCTTGAGAGTTGTGGTTTTAGGCCTAAGTGATGGACCAATATGTGTGCATGTTTGTCTTGCATTTTGGTGCCTTAGTCTTGATGTTTTGGCCACTGATTTGGGCATGGCTGAGGCCTTCCCATTTTGGTTTAAGACCATCATTGCACGTAGTTGCATGCTTGACATGTTGCATGTTGTTGCATGCTTGCTAGTTTGCATGTTGTTGCATGCTTGTCCATCCTTGCACATTTGTATGTTTAGGTTGCATTTTGCATGCTTGCTAGTTTGCATTTTGTCACATGCTTGTTCAGGTTACATTGCATTTGGCATGCTTGTTACCTTGCCCTTGTGTGCATGCTTGAGTCATATTACATTTGGCATACTCATGTTGCATTGCATTACATTTCCATGTTGCATTGTATTTGGCATACATGCATTACATTCTGTTTGGTTTGGGTGTTAGGCCAAACACGAGGAACGAGGGATGTTTCGTACTTGAAGTGATGAAACGTGCCTCAATCCTCGGTCGCCGACGCTTTTGATCAAAGCATGATAGAGTTCTAGGCATTTATGTGTTTTTGTGCATTCATCTTACATTGAAGTACACACTTGGCTCCTTTGGCCATCATGCATCGAGATGTGTGATTGATGGCCTGAGGGTCGAGCACTACACACCTTTGAGCCTTAGACATGATAAAGGGTGTAGTTGCATACATCTTTTCTTGCAAATGTATCGCCATGCTCTGTTTGTCCTCTACTACAGCAAAACAGCATTCTGCAGGAAGAAATGGCCGGTCGGCCACTTTTAGTGCCGATCGGCTAACAACAATTGGCCGATAGCCTCACAATTGGTCGATGATCATGTTCCATTGGCCGATGGGCCTATCTCTTGGTCGATGGATTCTCAGCATGTCCCCAAGGTAGTTCAGAAGTGTCACAAAAGTTGGCACAATTTTCAGACGTACAGAGCAGTGCAAACAGAGGCAATATGAAGCATGGCGATGGATTTCCGAGCGAAGCCGTCCGAGCACGCATTCATCCCACGTCTCGAGGCCATTTAGGTGTTTTAATAACTTAGAATAGTTATTTATTTCGATTTGGTTGTGTAATTAATTAATTAGCTTGTTAGTTGATTAATTAGTTGGTTTGTATTATTCTTTTGGACCCTTCGTCGAGCGGGCAAATTTTGTAATAAGTGTGCGTGAGTGTGTGAATGTCTTCCAACCTCACGTCTTTCTTCTTTTTACTTACCTGCTTTTGATGGTTAGTTTAGGGCATGTTTCAATTAGCATACTTATGCTATGCATGTTTGCATCATTTATCTATATTGCATGCACCGGGCTCGGAGCATCATACTAACTGCATTGTATTTAATTCCTATTTGAATACATGTATCGAGTGTTGCATCGATATGCCATCTTAGAATAGCCGAGCCTATCTTAGTTTCATTTTGCATGCATTGCATTAGCCATCTTAACATGAACTAGGATCATGCATTGATTACTAACTAGTTTCTGTTTTGGCTCAGAGTACACGGTGAGTGTTTTGGCTTTACCATCCTTGCATGTGTGTGAGTGTTGCCATAACAGCATGCTTGCCATGAGGCTATTTGCTTATGTGATATAAACTGCCTAAATGCCTGTGGGTGAAGGTTAGATTGCTTGAATTGGAACAATTCATTGAAATGCGAGTTTTTAAGCCCACTTGAGAGTGGCAAAATCATGTTTTCTTAAGCCCACCTAAGGGTGGCAAATCCACGTCTTAGCCTACTTGCGAGTA
This sequence comes from Camellia sinensis, assembly GCF_055761805.1. Lineage (NCBI taxonomy): Eukaryota > Viridiplantae > Streptophyta > Magnoliopsida > Ericales > Theaceae > Camellia > Camellia sinensis. The sequence continues at coordinate 222,042,659 of NC_138965.1, read as the reverse complement.
GCACTTTCAAACCATTTTCAAACAAACAAACATGAGATGTTTTGTTCCAATTTAGGCGATCTAGTCTATACTTGTGTGTTGTGTGCATCACATAGTAATTCTAGGCTAATAACTGGAATAAGAACGCATGTGTTTTAAAAAACAAGATATCATGTTAGTAAAGGCCGATCTTTGATCGGGCGAGCGGGGGTGCTCATAGATGACCTTCTCTAATCGTACCCAAGTTCTCGAGCCGAGGCAACTTTGGTGATGACGAACACGTGGCCTTAGGCACGAGTCAGCGTTTCCTAAATTTCCCAAAATAAAATATTTAAGTGGCGACTCTGTATTTGGCAAAGCAGTCCATGTTTGGCACTTCTTTCTTAAAAATCAGTTTTCCATAACGATTTGCCGGATTTGGAGTCTTTGGTGATTTATCAATCTCACATCACACATTGTGAGGTCAGATTAAGAACCATGACATTTGAGTTCGAACTGTAGCATGAGGCCCTCGGGACGCGTCTACAGTTTCTGGTGACTCTGCTGGAGAGTTAGAGAACTTGACTCGAACTCATGATATCTTGTTTTGATTACACTTATGTGTCTCATTGCATTGCATTTGCATTGGTGTGCCTTGGACACTGTGTTTGCCGTATGCTATTCCTGAATGGTTTGTCGGAGGCGTGCTTTGAGAAGCGTGCCATAAGGCTGACCGGTTGCGGGCTCTGCCATGACGGGAACACAAACCCCAATTTTACCGGGGCACCCTTTTTGACCATTTGACCTAGTGCATATCGGAAATTGTAGTGACCATTCCAAGCTAGGACATGTTGCTTACCCGATTATAGGTTGTTTGAAACCGCTGTGTGCGTAGTGAAACCCTAGCTCCTGACAAAATAGGATAGGGAAACCTTACCCCTCCATAGGGGTGTTTTGGATCTCACTTGCTTGTTATGTGCTTTTAGAGTACGTCTCTACAGGAATGCACGTATCAGTTTGCAAGTCTAGTTATCAGGCCTGTGGGCATCAGCATCAGTGTTTGGGAATCAGTTTTACCTGCGGGTGTCAGATTCAGATCTGGGGTGGTAATTTGGGAACAGTGATCGGTGGTTGAGAACAGTTCTTCTAGCTTGTATTTGCCAACTGTGTGTTGTCTTTATTTAAGCTATTATGCTGTTCATTTTTCTGCTTATTGTTTCCTTATTATGCTTTATTTATCTTTTTGCAAGGTAGTTTAGCACAATTGCATTTGGCCAGGTAGATATTCCCCAAGCACTCTGGGTCAGAGGTTATAGACTTAATCGATCCAGGGATCTGATAGACGGACAAGCAGTATTCCTTTCCTTACCCTCGGTTACTAGGCGGAGGTCAAAGTGGCGCAGTGTGTCGATACAGCGGTCGCCTGATCAGTGGTCTACCCCACCAGTGAACAGTTGGGCTGAGGTCTTAGTTTCTTTTGCAGGGACAAATATGCTGGTTATTCAGCTAGATTATCACAATATGGCAGGCTTAGAGGAGATGATGCGTTAGCTCCAGGAAAGTATGAAAATTATGCAGCAGGATGCTGCCCGATAAGCTGAATTTGCCACACGTCAGGCCGAGGTCATGGCCCAACAGGCAGAGTTAATTACCAGGCTACAACAGCAAACCGGGGCGTCTGCTTTGCACCAACCTCCTCCCCCACCAAGAGTTCCAATACTTGGGGAGACAACAAATATCTAGGAAGATACGGACATCCCAACGGGGCCAGCTCCGTCCCCGGTTCTACCCCAGCTATCCAAAACACCCACTAACCTACCGGATTCTCTCTTTGAGTTCGAAGTGGACCCCACATCACTAAAAGTGAGCAAATTGGAGAAGCTGTTCAAGAAGTCTCAAGGGGCTCATTCCATCCTGGATATTGAGGACGAGTACACCGACTCGGCCGTGACTCTGCCGGACCGGTTTAAAATGCCGTACATAGATCGTTTCGACGGGTCCGGAGATCCTATGGTGCATTTACGGCTATTTTCAAACATACTAAGGCCGATGGGCCTTTCCAGACTGCAGAAGCTTTCCTTGTTTGGGCGGACCCTGTTGGGTGTAGCGGCCATTTGGTATGCAAAACTGGAAGATTCCCTTAAGAGACGTTAGGAGGAGATGGTTGAGGCCTTCATAGCTCAATACTCCTATAATACACAGATCGAGGTCACAACACGTGATCTCGAGACAACCAGGCAAGAGTCGAAGGAGAGCTTCTCCGATTTTGTGACCCGCTGGAGGGCTAAGGCCTCGATGATGACCATCAGGCCTGTTGACAAAGATCAGATTCGGATGGTTGTGCGCAACCTCCAGCCCAAGCTCATGCAGAAGATGATTGTTCTCCCCCTCCCCACCTTTGCAGATTTACATGAGATAGGGGGACAGATCGAGGATGCGATGAAACAGGGCCTCATCGATTATGAGAGAGAGCAGCCCAAGAAGGCATTCAACTGCAGTACAAATGCAGGTAAAAACAGTGCTGCAGCTGGCAGAGCTTCAGACGTGAGTATGGTCACCACCACCACCACTCCAAGGACCCTTGCAGCTACACCATTCACCGGTGCATCCGGAAGTGGCTTGCAAATGACCAAATTTGCACCCCGAGGCCAGAGAATCTTCACCTCACTATATATGCCCCCGTCCAAAGCTCTGGGGGTTTTGATCAGAAAAGGGCACTTGAAGCCCCTAGAGCTGCGACCACTGCCAGACAGACTCCCTGCTTCCCATAACCCAGCCAAGTATTGCGCCTTTTACCAACAGCATGGTCATGACACCGACCAGTGCTTTAGATTGCGTCATGAGATTCAGGATCTCATTGACAATAGGGTGATCGTGCCTCCAGAGAAACCGAATGTGACAACCAACCCTCTCCTACCACACAACCAAGCTCTGCCTCCCAAACGTATCAATTTGATCCAAACTAGGATTGTATAATACGACCCTAGCATATATATAACCCCTTCTCACCTACCCAAGTCGAAGGTGTTCATTCTTAACAGCACTGACTTGTGCATGTTGGACATCTCCCAAACCCAACCAGAAGCGGTGGTGGTGACTATCAAAGATAGAATTAGGTTGACTGCGGGAACAGATGAGAATGACTGTACAGAACCTGAGGGATCTGCGAGCTTTATATAAAACCTGAGCGGTTACATTACATCAGCATGCCAGGTTAGGCCGAATGTGGAATTGCCAGTGGGGGTAGAGAACTATGTAGTGCGGAAGGATGGACTTAATCAGGGGCTAGATGACCTAGCAGATCTGGAAGAGGACATTTCTATCCTTCATTTTTTCAACGAACAAGATCCGGGAGACGTGACAGTCAACTGGTTTGATTCAGATGGGTCAGCAGAGTCTACTGGGTGGCTTGACGACCAGCCGGACGTTGTTGAACAACCTCAACTAGAACAGGGTCCGTCAGGGACGGGGACATCATTTATGGCCGAAAGGGCCGGGAATCAGTTTGCACCGTCGGAGAGCATCGATGTAAAGAATTTTGCTCAAGATCAGAGCAGTTTGAGTATAGAAGCTACTGAGCAGCAGGCCACACTAAAGCAGTCTGAGAAGGAAAGGACCGAAGATTCTGAGAGGGCCAGAAAGGCCAAAGCCCCTGAGGGGGCAGAACGTGCTGCGTGCGCAGGAATGGAACGTGCTGCGGGCACAGGAACACAAGGTACTGCGGGCACTAGAATAGTTGTAACAGAGCCGGACAGGTGTCTGTCGGTTGCCGATGGCATGTGGTGGGAAGCAGATGACCTATGTCTTGCCTATACAGATGAAGCCTGGGGACAAAGCCAGCCAGATGATACCTGGTATGTGGGAGAGGTTGACCACATGACTAGGAGCCGGCAGTATTTCAAGCCCCCCCACTTAGATCAACCAGAAGCGTCCGGGAAGGACAAGGAGGCAGAGAATCAGAAGGACAAGTTACTTGAGGAAGAGGCTGTGCTGAAACAGCTGAAGAAGATACAGGCAAACATCTCCATCTGGGGACTGCTTATGGCTTCAAGAGTTCATAGACAGGCTGTCCTTTCTACAATGGATAAGGCCAAACTTTCAATAGATAGCACATCTGAACAGCTGATAGGACTGGTTTTTTCGGGAGGAGCTTCCACGACGTTGACCTTTTTTGACAAAGAACTGCCACCTGAGGGCGTAAATCACAACAAACCACTCTACATCTCTGTGGAGTGTAGAGACAAGTGGATACCGGTGGTTCTTGTCGACACGGGATCCGCCATCAATGTGTGCCCGTCGAGGACAGCATATGCAATTGGGTTAAAGCCCGCAGACTTCGTGCCAACTACCCAGGTGATAAGAGCCTATGACAATACAAGCAGAGATGTGATGTGGACTGTGCAGATTCAGACCAAGGTTGGTCCAGGACAACACGAGATTGACTTTCATGTGTTGGACGTTCCTACAACCTTTAATCTACTCCTAGGGCGGCCGTGGCTGCACCAGGTGAAGGCAGTCTCTTCCACCCTGCATCAGATGTTGAAATACCCCCACAGGAAGGGGGTGGCTATAGTTTTTGGGAATTCGTCAATTCATCCGCCACTAGAAGTGTCTACACCGGTTTTGGAAATCGAGCATGGCACGGAGGATGTGTTCCTATCAGGATTTACCCTAGCCAAGGCCCGGGTTGTTCAGAATATCTTAGTTGTTAATGAGGGGTTATATGTTAGCGCACAGTCAGTGTACCTCATGAATAAGCTCCAGCACATCCCTGGGATGGGATTAGGGAAAAGTGGCTGAAAGGACATTGCAGTATCGGCCGAAGTGCCGCACAATCCGCATACCTTTGGTTTAGGTTATCTGCCTACCAAAAAGGACTGGGTAAGAAAAGGCAAAGAAATGGTTGGGAGAGCCAGAGCTAAGTAGTTGGGAAAGCATTTTGAGTTGATGCATCGGCCTACCCAGGGCACCCTGAACGGATGCTTCGTCCGAGAGGGTGAAGACTTTCCATTCTGCAGCTTCCCCGAGCCATGGCTGAACGCAGAGAAGAGGCGCTTGCCGAGGTTTGAAATTTTCTTCAACTTACAGTTGTCCGGGGATGATGTTGCCGAGGAGCAGACAGACCCATTAGCTAAAGTTGAGCAGTGTAAGGAAGTGGATTCCAAGAGCACCGAGTTTGAAATTGGGGTAGCACTGGCTTGTCTACTTTCAGATCCTCTGATCGTCCATGAGTGCTTGGGGGATGACCTCTTAGTGTCTATGATCGGAAATGAAATGGCTGTGAGCCCACCTTCAAACATTTTGGATGCATCCATCGCACCTTCCCTCGTCTGGCAGTACGAGGAGGGATTCTTATCAAGCAGCACCGGGTTAGGTAGTGAGCCAGAATCTGATTCCACCGAGTCTGTGGAGTCGGAATCAGGTTCTAGCCCTTCTGAGTCTGAGTTCAGTATTCCTGGGGGTGACAGTCCGGATGCAACAGTCCTGTCTAGGTCATCTTTTTCTTTTTCCTTTGAGTCTGTTGTAATAGAGGAATCAGGCGACTTGGAAGTGATTAATGAGAATGGATTGGCTGTGACTTTCAAGTATTTTTCTGTGCCTTTGACTTATTGTATTAATCAAGACTTTTAAAATTTCGATGAAAATGACGAGGAAGAAATTCCTCTGGTTTTGAAATATTTGCTTGAACAAGAGCAGGAGAGGTTTGTTAAACCCTTGGTTGATGAAATCACCCAAATTAATGTTGGTACTGAGAAGGACCCGCAACTGGTCCAAATCGGGTCCACGTTGTCTTAAGAGGAGCGCGAGCGCTTAGTCGCTTTATTACAAGATTTCAAAGATGTTTTCGCGTTGTCCTACGAAGACATGCCTGGAATCGATCTTGAGATTGTACAGCACCGGATCCCTCTTGACCCAGAGGCCCGACCTGTCAAACAGAAACTCTGAAGAATCCGCCCGGATTGGGCTCTCAAGATCAAAGAAGAGGTTACCAAGAAAATTGACGTAGGGTTCCTGCTGGTATCTGAATACCCAACTTGGTTGGCCAATATAGTTCCGGTGCCGAAGAAGGATGGCAAAATTCGGGTATGTGTGGACTTCAGGGATTTGAATAAAGCCAGTCCGAAGGACGACTTTCCTCTGCCACATATCGATGAGTTAGTGGACTTCACGGCGGGGCATGCTGTAGACGCGCCCACGTGAGGCCTTCGTGCTACAATTCGGACTCAATTTGTGTCACGGTCCTTAATCTGAACCAAAGAGTCCAAATCTGGCAAATCGTTTTGGAAAACAGATTTTTAGAAGAGAAGTGCCAAACATGGACTGCTTTGCCAGATACAGAGTCGCCACCTAAATATTTTTTATGGGGGAATTTAGGAAACTCTGACTCGGTGCCAAAGGCCACGTGTCTGTCATCACCAAAGTTGTTTCGGCTCGGGAGCTTGGGTACGATTGGGGAAGGTCAGCTATGAGCACCCCCTCTCGCCCGATCCGAAGATCGGCCTCTACTATCTAGAAAAGATGGTTTTGCCACTATCTAGTGGGCTTAAAACTCATAGTTTTAATGCATTATCCCAATTTAGTTAATTCAACCTCCATCCACAGGCATTCAAGAAGTTTATATCACATAAGCAGTTAGCCTCGTGGTAATCATACTGTTATGGCAACACTCACACGCATGCGGTATGCTAAAGCATGAATGCTTACCGAGTACTCCGAGCCAAAACAAAAACTAGTTAGTAATCATATGCATGATCCTAGTTCATGTTAAGATGGCTAATGCAACACATGCAAAATGCAACTAAGATAGGCTCGGCTAATCTATAATGACATGTGAAATGCTATAACTAATCACGTATTCAATTTGGAATTGAAATACAAATGCAATTAGAATGATGTGCCGAGCCCGATGCATGCAAGACAAATATATGAATGCACGCACGCATAGCATAAGGTATGCTAATTTAAATATGCCCTAGTCTACCATCATAAGCGGGTAAATAAAAGGGAAGAAAGACGTGGGGTTGGAAGACATACACACACTCACACACACTTATTACACAATTGCCCTCGCTCGGAGGGTCCGAATAAATATTACAGTCCGAATAGATAATACTAAATTAATTATTACAAAAACTTCTAATTAATTAACAAAATAAATGCAGAACGAAGGTGGCTACAGCCCTGCCTTGGGATGCGTGGATGATGCATGTTTAACTCATCTCGCCCGAAAATTTGCTGCCATAGCACTGTTGCCTCTGTTGACACTGCCCTGCTCCTCTTAGGACCGTTAAAGTCCAAGGATATGCTCTTTGGAGACTGGAGAATGCCGCCGGCCAAGTAGGAACATCACCGACTGAAGGGTGTGGTCACCGGCTACCTTTTTGTTTATCGGCCACAAATAAATAGCCGGCCGGCACTGTGTTTAGCCGACCGGCTAAAACTTCCCACAGAACCTACAGTTGACAGCAGCAGAGGGCAGACAGCGTATGGCAGGGAATTTCAAGCAAATGTAAGCATGGTCACACTCCCTATCATGCCATGGACTCAAGGGGGCATGACCCTCGATCCTCGGGCCATCAATTAGGCATGATGGCCTAAGAAGTCAAGCTTGCCATTCAATGAAAATGCATGCAACACACAAATGAATACCAAGACCCCATCATGTTAGAGTCAAGGGCCTCGGCGACCGAGGGTTGAGAAATGTTGCATCACTTGAAGTATGAACATTTCTCACCCCTCAAGTTTGGCTTGACACCCCAAGCTAAACAATGCAATGCAAGTATACAAACATGGCTCAAGCATGCAAATGAAGCTAAGGCACAAATCATGCCAAATGTGCAACAAGTATATCAGATAGCTCAACATTAAGCAAACATGCAAGTAGGATACAATGCAACCATGCTTCTATTGTAATGTAACATGCTCATGCAAAGGTGGATTTAGACCACAAAGAGGGGGACCTTAGCCCACCCCAAAAATAGTGGCCAAAGGTGCCAAGATAATGGTGCCAATCATGTAAGACAAACATGTCAATCAAGGAGCCCAAGACTAAGGTACAAAAGCCAACTCAAGCATGCCTAAAGGAAGACAAACATGGACATTAGACCAACAAAAATCAGTGCTATAGCATGTGAGAATGAGCCTCAAAACCCACACACATGGCATCCCAAAGCCTCAAACACATGGCCATGCACAATGACCTATCCCGAGACATGGAAGGCCAACATTTCAAGACATGAAAGAGCTGATAAATGTAGACATGTAAGCATGGTATAAAGACTGAAATGGCATGTTAAATGATTCCAAATCGTTAAAATAGCCTAACCAATGCATGCTAGGGACTCACACCGTTAAGCCTCACAAATCAAAATGCATAGCAACTATATCAAACATGTCAAACACGACCAAATCAGTGGTCAACAGACCTTAAGCATGATGAAACATGGCCAAGAACTTCACAAAGTAAAACCAAAATATGGGAGCATGGTGGTCAAATGTCATGATGCATTTCTAGGTAAAAATAAGGGAATACAAAGCAAGTATATTAAGCATGTAAGAGACCACTAATTCAACCAAAAACAGAGGCATATTATGACCTAACAACATACAAAAACCTCTGAAATGGAACCAAAAACACCTAATCATGCATGCTACCCTTATGAGCCAAGAATATGCAAAAATGAGAGACCAAGGGAGAGGGATGTCCCTCCCCTATGCAAGACTTAGAACCCCTTCCTCACCACTGAAAATCCATTGGATTTTAGTGGTGAGAAGGCCAACACACCAAGGTGTAGACACCCCATTTTTGACCGTCCTCAAGACTTGGACGTCACCGTTTGGACACTCGGTGATTATCCATGTTTGTGTTCGTCTTGAGTTCCCAGAAGTCTTGGCTGCGCGCCTCGCCTCAAGATCTCTCGACCTGATTGTTCCGTGTTTGACTTTGGCACCAAACACTCGTGTTTTCGCCCTGAAGGGAGGAGAATGGCTTGTTGGCCATCCTCACATTCCACCGGCCTTCCCCTAGCATCGCCAGCTGTTTAGGGGTGCCACCGGCCATGGTTTCTTAAAATAAATGGCCGGTCGGCACAATATTCTGCCGACCGGCACTTTTTTTTGCCGGTGACATCTTTTGCTGGCCGGTGTGACTCCTTTGCACCCTTGAGGCATGGTGCATGCCAGCTGGAATGCAACATCACTCCTCCCCGTGCAGTTTTTGGCTGGTGTGAGCTTTTGAACTCCTTTTCCTTCTAGAAGCTTGAACCCTTTGGCCAAGCTTCTTGGGGAAGCTTGGCCAGCTGTTTTAGCTTCTCCAAGAAGCCAAGACTCCATTGCACTCTTGGCCCCATTCATTTAGCTTCCTTAAGAAGCTTTAGTCTTGGCCCTTTGCCTATTTAAGCAATGATCCTCACCCTTTGTTAAGGGTTAGAGCTTTTGAACAAAAAAAAAATAGAGCTTTTATATCTATACATTTGATATATCACTCTCTCTCTCTCTATATCTCCCTCTCTCTCATCTTTAGGGTGTGTTTGGAAGCCTAAAAGTGCATTTTGACCTTACATTTGCACTAAAACACACACCATTACACCTTGCTCCGAGATTGAGAGGCTTTGAGGGTTGATTCTTGAGCTTTTGGACTGATTTTGATCAAAAGAAGAGGGCTGCATTGGCTGTTCCTGAGGTGTTCTTCAAGGGTAATCACTTTGCTTTAGTTTCCCCAAACTTGCACTAGTTTTTTACCTATATTTCTTGCTGATTTAGGTTTTGTGCATAACATAAAAAGAGCTTATATTTTCATGCTTAAGAACTTTCATTAAGGGTGTTTTGTGGTTTGAGTTCAAACTCACCCTCTTAGCCCTTATTTGGCCTTTTTGGTGCTTCATTTGTGAGGCTTTGTTTGCTTGAGTGTCTTAGTCTTCTCACCACTGAAAACCAGTGAATTTTCAGTGGTGAGGAAGGTGGTTTGAAGTCTTGTATAGGGGAGAGACACCCCTCTCCCTTCATTGCCTCATTTCCTTACCTTTTAGCTTAAAGGGCAACATGCATGCTTGACTGATTTTGGCTCTATTTCAGAGGTTTTTGGGTGTCTCTAGGTCACATGTTATCTCTGTTTTTGGTCGGATTTGTGCCCTTTTGCATGCTTAACATACTTGCTTTACATTCCTCTATTTGGCCTAGAAATGCATCTTGTGTTTAGGTCATGATTCTTGCATGTGTTAGCCTAATTTCATAAAGGTATTGGCATTACTTTACCATGTTCAAGGCCTGTTAGCCATCTGTTTCAGTCATGCTTGCAATGTTTGGTGTCATCTCTTTGTGTTTTGGCTTGTAAGCCTTGAGTATATTGGCCTCTAGCATGCGTAGCTTAGACCATCCTCATGATTTGGCATCATTTAGGATCGTATTTCAGTCCATAAATCATGTTTGTATGTTTGCATATGTGACCTCTTTCATGCTTTGAGGATGTGCCCTTTTATGCCTAGAAATGAGTTTTGGTGCATGCATCTCATTGGAGCCACTTAAGCTGCCATATCAGGGGGTTTTGGAGTCCATTTTTGCATGCTAGGATTCTATTTTTGCTTGTCTAATTCATGCCACGAATGGTCATGTTAGTGGAAGTAAAGTGCCCCCTTTTTGTGCCTTAGCCTTAGGTCCATTGGCTTGCGTGTTGGCATGAGTGTTTGTCCACCATTTTGGGCACTTTTGGCCACTGTTTTGGGGTGGATTGAGGTCTGCCCCTTTATGGTTTAAGTCCACCATTGCATGCTTGTCTCATGTTTGTTGCATGATTGCTTCATTAGGTGTTGTAACATAATGATCCTATTGCTTAAATCGTCCATGTTTGCATTGCATTTGCATCTTGCATGCCTAGCATTGCATACTTGCCATGGTAGTTGCATGGCATTTGGCATGCCTTGCATCTTAATCTCATGTTGTATCTTTGAGTCATGTTTGCATAACATGCATTGCATTACTTGGTTTGGGGTGTCAAACCAAGTGTGAGGGTTAAGGAGCGTTCATCCTATAAGTGATGTAACGCGTCTTAACTCTCGGTCACCGGGGCCCTTGACTTCGACATGATAGGGTCTTGGTCCTCATTTGTGTGTTGCATGCATTTTTACATCAAATGGCAAGCTTGATCTCTTACGCTATCATGCACAATTGATGGCTCGAGGATCGAGGGCCATGTTTCCCTGAGTTCAATACATGATGGGGAACATGACCATGCTCACATGTGCCTGAAATCCCATGCCATATACTGTCTGTCCTTGTTGCTGTCAAAAACCCGATTCTACAGGAACTTTCTGCCGACCGGCAGTGTTCAGTGCCGACCGGCAATCCTTCCTGGGCCGATAGCTTCGTAAACAGCCGATGGATATTTTCAATGGCCGGTGGATGTTTCGTTCAGCCAATGGTGTTCCACAGTGTTCAGGGGACCTGTCCCAGAACTTTGGCAATTTTCAGGGAAACAGGGCAGTGTAAACAGTGGTGGCAGTAGTATGGTACGGACTTTCCGGGCAAGACGGGTTCGAGCATGCATCATTCGCGCATCCCGAGGTGGGGGCTGTGGCCACCTTTCTTTTTGCATTCATTCTGTTAATTAATTAGAAATTTTGTAATAATTAATGTGTTTATTATTCGGACTGTAATATTTATTCGGACCCTCCGAGTGAGGGCAATTGTGTAATAAGTGTGCGTGAGTGTGTGTGTGTCTTCCAACCCCGCGTCTTTCTTCTCTTTTGTTTACCCGCTTATGATGGTAGACTAGGGCATGTTTAAATTAGCATACCTTATGCTATGCATGCATGCATTCATACATTTCTCTTGCATGCACCGGGCTCGGCGCATCATTCTAACTGCATTTGTGTTTCAATTCCAAATTGAATACGTGTTAGTTGTAGCATTTCACATGTCGTTGTAGATTAGCCGAGCCTATCTTAGTTGCATTTTGCATGCGTTGCATTAGCCATTTTAACATGAACTAGGATCATGCATGTGATTACTAACTGGTTTCTGTTTTGGCTTGGAGTACTAGGTAAGCATTTATGCTTTAGCATGCTGTATGTGTGTGAGTGTTGCCATGATAGCATGATTACCATGTGGCTAGATGCTTATGTGATAAACTGTTTGGATGCCTGTGGGTGAAGGTTGGATTGTCTGAGTTGAATAGCTCATTGAAATCCGCGTTTTAGCCTACTTGCGAGTAGCAAATTCCAAAACATTTCCCAAAACAAACAGATATGCAATGCTTATTCCCAAATTAGGAAATCTAGTCTATACTTGTTTGCTGTGCGCATAACGTAGTAATTCTAGGCTAATAACCGGAATAAGAACACATAACGTTTTCAAAAACGGATATCATGGTTAGTAGAGGCCGATCTTCGGATCGGGCGAGAGGGGGTGCTCATAGCTGACCTTCCCCGATCGTACCCAAGTTCCTGAGCCGAGGCAACTTTGGTGATGACGGACACGTGGCCTTTGGCACCGAGTCAGGGTTTCCTAAATTCCCCCATTTAAAAATATTTAGGTGGCGACTCTGTATTTGGCAAAGCAGTCCATGTTTGGCACTTCTTTTCAAAAATCTGTTTCTCAAAACGATTTGCCGGATTTGGACTCTTTGGTTCAGATTAAAAACCGTGACACAAATCGAGTCCGAACTGTAGCGCAGGGCCCCACGTGGGCGCGTCCACAGTTTCTGGCGACTTTGCTAGGGATTTTAGAGAGCTTGACTCGAACTCGTGATATCCTATTTTGATTCCGTTTATGTGTCTCTTTGCATTGCATGTGCATTGGTGCGCCTAGGACACAGTGTTTGCCATCTGCCATTCCTGAACGGTTTGCCGGAGGCTTGTCTTGTCAAGACATGACCATAAGGCTGACCGGTTATGGGCTCTGACAGTATGGGAACACAAACCCCGGTTTTACCAGGGCACCCTTTTCGACCATTCGACCTAGTGCATATTCTGATCCATAGTGACCATTCTAAGCTAGGACAGGTTGCTTACCTGATTATAGGTTGTTTGAAAACTGTTGCGTGCATAGTGAAACCCTAGCTCCTGACAAAATAGGACAGGGAAACCTTACCCCTCCATAGGGGTGTTTTGGCCCTCTTTATTTGCTATGTGCTTTTAGAATGTATCTCTACATGAACCTATACATCAGTTTGCAAGATTGAGTATTAGACCCGAGGGCACCAGTATCAGTGTTGTTGAGAATCAGTTATCTGCGGGTATCAGGTTTAGTTTTGGGGACGGTGATTCTGGGGAACAGTGATTAGTAGTAGAGTGCAGTTGTTCGGCTACACCTGTGTTTGATCTGTTTGGGTTGAAATGCTGTTTGTTTTCCCTTTCAGTTCAAGGTTCGGATAGTTGGTACAGGATAGCTAGTGTTCCCCCTTGCTGAGACAGGACTTATGATGACGTAGAATTCGGAAGAGATCGTGGTTATGACAGCTGCATTGGATCAAGGGATCACTCTGCAAAGTGAGACCAATATTGATATGCCACATCCACCCAGGTCGCCTGTTGCGCACCCGGTCTGGGCCCCCCAGCTATACCAGGCTCGCGAGCCTACTACATTTGAACTAATGGGGATGATAGGTGATCTCCAGAGGTCTGTGGTGGATCTCGCCTACGGAATGTCGGCTTCACCTCCAGTCGTACCATATGCCGGGAGTTTTGTACCTCAGGAGCCCCCGCTGTTGGGGCGAATTGTGATTGAACCTAGCCAACCGGAGATGGCCTCCAGCTATGGTAATGACATATCAACATCAACCCAAACCCTCGATCAGGCTGAGGCCAGAGGAAAAGACAAAGTGAAGGCAGATGCCGATCCTAGTGAACAACTGCTGTGGGTAGTCGAGGCTTTGAAAGCCGCAGGGATGAACAAGCAACAGATATCTGCAGTTGTGACAAGAGCTGTGGAGGATGCTTTCCCTACTCCACCTGAGGGTAGTTCAAGTCAGTCGGAAAATCGGGATAGGCCCCGTCATGCCAGAACAGTTTCTCCTATTCTCGCCCCTGCACCTAGGAAAGATCAGAAAGCCAAGGCAGTGCCTGCCGACCCTTTTGCTTGTGCGGCTAGTAAGAACGTTCAAACTTCAAAATATCTGCCCCGAGGGCGCAGGACCTTTCATGCTCTCTACATGCCTCTATCTAAGGCACTTCAGATCCTTGCCGAGAGGGGACACCTTAAAACCTTGGAGCCTCGGCCTCTCCCGAAGAATCTCCCTGCTACGCATGATGCTGCTCAGTACTGCGCGTACCACCAGCAGACCGGCCATGCTACCGACAATTGTTTCTGCCTCCGTCACGAGGTGCAAGATTTGATTGATAACGAGGTTATCCTCCCGTCCACCTCAGCCAAGTCCGTTACCACCCAGTTATTGGATTTTGAGGACGCAGATACTGCAAGTATGCAATCAGAAAGTGAACCACATGCAGGCGGCATTTGGTATATTTTGGATGCAGCGTCTGGCACGCATTTTTGAGCATCTGTGAATGCTAGCTTTGTAAATTCTGGCTTGGGTATCGAGTCACTCTTTTGTTTTGAGTCTATCTCTTTGTCTTGAGTCAGTCTTTTTGCTTAAGGGTCTGTCTTGTTGTAGCGAGTCAGTCCCCTTTTGTATAGAATACCAGGTGATTCTGGGGTTGTTGCCTCGAACACCGTATTGTCTTGTAATTACCCGTTTTTGTTTTTGAGTCTGTTTCTGCCGAAGGGCCAGTTATACCAACAAATCTCAATGAAACAGCTTTGGCTATCTCATTTTCATGCTTGCTTTCAGTTTGAGTTAGTTGTGCCAGAGGATTTGAATGGGCTGACAGTACATCTCGCCTGCTCTCCTGCGCGCCAAACTCATTGCATTAACCTAAGTTTTTTTTTTTTAAAAACCCCTTTTGAACACTGCGGTGATAAAAACGAAGAGGAAGGAATTCCTCGGGTTTTGCAAAATTTGATCAATTGAGAGAGAGAGAGAGACACGCTAAGCCTTTAATGAATGAAATCATGCTTGTCAGCGTGAGTATTGGGAAGGACCCTGGCTTGATCCAGATTGGTTCCACACTATCTTCGGCGCGAACAATTTGTCGCTTTCTTAAAAACTTTCAAAAACAAATGTTTTACGCGGCCTTGCGAAGACCTGTGTGGGATCGCTCTTGAGATTGTGCAGCCTAGGATCGCTCTCAGCCTCAAGATTCGACCTGTTTGTTTTGAACCTCGAACTCATTCGGAACATTCAAACAGTCAACTGTCGGAGGAGGCCCGTGTGGCCAGTTTTGAAGCAGCCCTCGAGCAAGAGGCACCGAAGGCGAGTCAAAAGATTAAATCTCACCAAAAGAAGCTCGTGGAGCAACCATGATGGATTCTTCTGCAAATCATTGCAACAGTCGTTCTCCTAGATACAGAAAGGCTTCAACTTCAAAAAAATCGTTTGGCATGAACTTGTTACACTTTTACCTTTTGAGAGGCTCGCTTGGCCGAAAACCCGGAAGGGCGACCCAGGCAAAAGTTAGAGCAAGAGAAAAATACAAAAAAAGGAACAAAAAATAATAATGCAAAAGAAAAGAAAAAAGAAAGGAAGAAAAAAAATGCAAAATAAGAAGAGAAAAAAGAAGTAAAAAAAAAAGAAAATGAAAAGAAGCTCGCAAGGTCGAAAACCTGCATTGGGCACCTTGGCAAAAGTTAGAGCCTGAGAAAGTGAAGGTTAAAATACCCGAGTGTACCTTAACCGGAACTACGTAAGGCTTGATTCCCATGGTTGGGATACGTAGGCAACTTCATCCTGAAGTCCAGCCCCCAACGCTTTCATAGCGACTAAGTCCATGCAATGTTTTTTTTAATCATCCTTGATTCCCATGTTTGGAGTATCCAGGCAACTTCGTCCTGAAGTCCAGTCGCCGACACCTCCCAAGGTGACTGTGTCCATATATTGGTTTTGACCATCTCCGTCTTCTCAGCATCCGAGGGTTCGTTCGCAATCATCACTGACGAAGACTGTTTACCAAATGCTACGGCACCATCTAGACAAGGGGCAACTTTCCGTTGCCATGAGTCGCCGTTCAAACCAGGGGCAACTTTCCATTGCCATCCACCCCTTTCAAGCAAGGGGCAATTTTCTATTGCCTCCGATCCGAGGTTGCGCATCTCAAAGAGTAAGTTCCATGCTCGTTGAGCGTTGGCTGTTTGCAAAATAGTTTTCGAAAATTTTTACTGAGGTTGACTATTTTCTCGAAAACTATTCCATTTTCCAAAACTGGACCATTTTCTTGGACCCAAAAAGGAAAATTTTCAGTGCTCATAGTCTGACTTGCATGGTTTTCAAATCAAAAATCGAACAAGTACGTCAATCCGACTCTCATCTTGATCAAAACTGTTTTAGTAGAAAATCAAAACAAAAAATGGTCAAAATGATGAACTAGGGGCACAGTTGAGTCAGGCGTTCTGTTTTTCCCCCGTCGTCAACATGCTTGCCAGGAGGGCACTCTACCCACCAGAAGAAATCGCTGTGAGCTAACGGCATTGGGCATGAACCCGCAACTTCCTATTCATCCATTAATCACCTTGGGGAGGGACGAAAAATGAGAGAATAAAGAATAGAGAGGTGTAAGTTGAGAGGAAAAGCAAGCCGAAGGGTTTTGAGAGAAAAACCGAGCTTGAGTGCCAGAGTGATGTGAGAATCACAAATGAGAAAAGGGTGGGAAACAATACCCAGAGAAACTGGCTCCTCGTGATCTGAGGTCCTCCGTCTCCTTTAACGCGTCTGCGTGTCGTGTCTTTCGTTTTTGTTTACCTAAACCTTTGTTTTGACTCTTTTCCGAGCGTGCCTCGTTGTGTTTAGGTCGTGTACCCTTTTGTTCGAGTCCTCCCCGCTGTGTTCAGTTGTAGGCTCAATGCCCCGGTTTGAAAATCTGTTTTTATTTCGAAAATCGTTTATGCTCAGAGTGCTGTGCCATTCTCTACATTTGTACGAAGTAAAAGAACAAAAAAAAAATTGGGGCATCTGAGTGTGCTTCAACTTCAGCTGGTTTTATCCCCGTAATCCGTCTTGTCAGATTGGGCTGTTTCTTCAGGATTTGTTGCATGCAAAATGAACCGATTGCTGTGTTACGGGCTGTATACAGATTAATCCCTAGTAGGGTAAGGGCTGTGTATCCAGGATCAGGCAATGGGTTGCTTGGGTTATTTTTGCTGTTGGCTGTTTAGTTATCTAATTATTACAGTGCAAAGGTTCAATTTTCAGACAACCAATCAATTTCATTTACATTGAGGTGTAATATGGTGTGATGCAATGCAAAGCATGAAATGTAAAGATATACGGATGTAAACACTTTTTCAGATAAGAAGCCTGTTTCATTTCATCATCTTTTCAAGTACACAAGTTTTGGAAACAAAAATCTGCCTGCGACAGTACAAAGTATCCTAACTACTAACAAAAGGGAAAAAAGTACAAGAAAGAAGAAAAACAACAAAAATCTACATCCATGTCAAGCAGCTCCGAGGGCTATCGGTCTGTCCTAGTCCTCTTCCTAGACGAAGGTCCAGGAGCATCATCAGCATCGTCGTCAGAGCCCGAGCCAGTGCCGCCTCCGGTCTCCTCCTCCGATGACTCCGCCTCCAACTCCTCGTCATCATCATCATCAGGGACTGGAGCCCGCGAGCTACACCCGACATGAACACGCCCCCTTGGTACGGGGACGTACAGCGTCTCCACGCCCTCCTCGAGCAGGAATAGAGGGCCCAGCCAGAGTACCACCCACAGGAGGAATCTGGAAGGGAGGCTGAAAAGCACAAAAGGCGAATGCATCAGTATATTGTGGATAGTTTATCAGTGCAGAATGCAGTGTATGAGTATGGTGTGTGAATGCTGTGAGCAGTGTATCAGTGCAGAATGCAGTGTATGGGTACAGTGTGAACGCCGTGAGCAGTTTATCAGTGCAGAATGTAGTATATGAGTACAGTGTGTGAACGCCGTGAGCAGTTTGTCAGTGCAGAATGTAATATATGCAGTGTAACAGATGCTGTGAGATCAGCGCGTCAGGTGTGATGTCGTGCATCAGATTACGCGAATCAACTTATGAATGGT
This sequence comes from Camellia sinensis, assembly GCF_055761805.1. NCBI lineage: Eukaryota > Viridiplantae > Streptophyta > Magnoliopsida > Ericales > Theaceae > Camellia > Camellia sinensis. The sequence goes on along the minus strand of NC_138965.1, from coordinate 222,024,619 downwards.
TTGAGGCCATTGTCAGAAGAACATATCGGAATACTATAGAGGGCCAGAAGGTCGAAGGTCCGCTGCAGCATCCCCATCATGGAGGCATTTAACTCCACGGACTGTCGGGTGTACTCGGAGGATGCTTGCAAGAGTATAAGATATATATCAGTATTCCGCGGAATATCAAATAAACTGAAATGAAATGTCAATGCAAGATGCAAAATGAAGTAATACATACTGGAGGTAAGTCGGGGATACCGGCTAACTCATGATCAGCCGGGGGAGGAGCAAAGGGGATCTAGTAAGTCGCCCCATGCTGCCCTCTATATGACAGTACAGTGGGCAGGGCAGGCCAGCCAGTCCCCCGTCCCCCCCGAGCTCCGCTCCTGCCATGCACTCGAGGTCTCCTCGACGCTCCTGCTCCAGCCCCCGCTCCCGCTCCAGCTGCCGGCGCCGCTGGCCTCTCCCCCTCAACTCGGCGACCACCGCTCAAGTGTCGCATAATGTAGGTCCGGACGTACTCTGCGTAGTCGCCCTCGCCTCTATGATGCTCTGTACCCCAGCCGACGGTGTTGTCCCTCATCTGCTCAAGAGAGAACCTCTCTGTATGCCTCATATGCGTAGGGGGCGGACCCGGAACTATCTGCTCTGGTAAACCCAGGGTCTGACGCAAGAAACGCTCACCTAGGTACCAAGCCCGACAGACCGGGCCCTCCAACAGAATCCGGCAATGGGCAGTCTCCTCTGCGCCCTCATAGTGATCCCTCACCACAGCCGGCAACGGAGCCCAAGGCTGCCAGGTGATCTGAAAATAATATGCAGTTGGTTATATATCTGTTATTAAAAACATACGGTGCGAAGCAAAGCTAGAAAATAAACTCTAAAGTTGAACATACCTCCACGGCGGTGATGGTGTCGAAGTATCGGCGGAAGAAAATAAGAGACTCCCGTGGTCTCCACACACATAGCACATCGAAGCGATGGGAGAAGGGGACGCCGAGTGGGAACTCCTCATCGGGTACTGGGGCAAGCCTTGGAAAGTAGGCATACACCCACAACTGTAGAACAGATATCAATATGATTATCAAATAAGGCAGAATACAGAATAAAGCAGAAATAGCAGAACCGTGTGTTGTGCAGTGTATTGTGCGAAGTGTACAGTGTGTGCAGTATACAGTCAGTGTAACACAGAGTATATGTGTGCCGGGTGTGCAGTGTACAGTCAGTGTGGGGCAGTGTACAGCATATGTGCAGTGTGCAGAATACAGAAAGCAGGAAGCATAAATGTAAAAAGGAAAGAGGACGTACCTTCCAGGCTCGCCAGTAGCCACCGAGAAGCTGCCTGCTGAGGTGGGAAGAAGAGCTCATGTAATCGTACAAAGTGGCCAGAGCTGCGCCACCCCAGTTGTAGCGGCGGATCCGCCTGACGTCCACCAGTGCGCTCAACAAGCATAAAGGCACGGTGTTCGTCCGATCAGCAAAAAGGGGCGTCCCGAAAAGGAACATGATGATGCCCCGCGCGTACTGGTCCACCTCCTCCGGGGACATCTGCGTCTCCTCCGCCAAAGCTGGCTGGATCTGGAAGTGGCTCTCAAACCAGGAGTACCTGACGAACCCTGCTCGAGCGAAGGGAGGCTGAGTGTCGAGTAGGTACAGCTGGGCGGCGTCCCACTCACCCATATCAGTCTCAAAGGGGATCGGATCACCCCCTACCCCGATGCCGGTAAGCATCGAGAAGTCATAAGGGGTCATCGTCATGTCCCCTGCAACGGAGAAGTGGAAGGAGTTGGTGGTATCCCACCACCTCTCCACTAGAGCAGCAAGCAAGGGCCTGCAAGTGGTAAGTCGGGAGAGCCACCTGCAGAAGATGCCGAAGCTAGCCTCGTCAACGATATGACGAACAGCATCTGGAAGCTCTAGGTACCAATCCCGAGCGACGATTTTCCCATACCCGCGGATGGTATGGGAATCCCCGTGTAATAAAAAAAAACAACAACAACAACAATTGCAAGGCAATATTCAAAATGCAGTTTAAGAAGCATACAAGTATACAACATGCGTGCATGTTTTCAAATTCGAACAGACATTGGGTGCCGGTGTGCTTACAGTGAACTACAACGTGTGATGTGTCAGCGTGTTTGAGTGGTTCAGGGCAAATACAGCATGTGTGCATGTTTTCAGACTCAAGCAGATACCGAGTACCAGTGTGTGTATGCAGTAAAATATAGTATGCGCCGTGTGTTTGGGTGATTCAGGGTCAGTGCAGTGTGTGTGCACGTGTAAGTTTCAAACAGATAACGGTTGTAAGTTTGTGTGCAATCAACTACAGTGTACAGTATATCGGTGCATCCGGACCAAACAGTTAGAGAACAGAATCAACTAATGGCAGTTATGTTCTACATTGCGAAAAATAATAAAACAGAAGAAAGAATGTTACCTCGGAAGCGTCGAAGGACAGACGGGAAGTAGGCTCACGCAGGAGGAGCTCGCGTGCCACGCCCCTCTCGAAGCTCCGGAACTGGCGTAGTCCATCGAGGAGCATCACATGAACCGCAGGCCTGTAGGTCTCCGGATCGAACGGCCAGATATGAAGTGGCAAGGGGTCGGCCTCAGGATCCATCTCGAGCTCTAGAGGGGTCCCGCCCTATGGAAGGTCGTTCTCCATCTCGAAGGGGGTGTGGAAATGGCCGAAAGACGAAAAACCGGGCGAGAAGGTGAAAAGTCAACAGAAAGTCAACCTCGAGAAGGCCGGAAAAGGCCAGAAAAGTCGGAGTGCGGAAAAGGCACAGATATCGAGAAAAACTCGAGGGAAACATACCCCGAGTGGCAGAAATCAAGAAACAAACACTGAAACGAAGTTTCGTTCGGTTCAAAATGTTCGAAACGTGAAGATATACGCGAATCAAACAACGAAATCGAGGCTAGAACGCAAGAAAACGAAGAGATCGAAGGACGAAAACACTCTAGAGAGAGAGAGGGAATTTTCAAGCAAGAGGATGTGAAAAATATAGGGCTAGAGGCCCTATATTTAAAGACCCACGGTCGAAATGTCGAAACTGCCCCGAACAGGAATAGTTTGCCGGTCGGCCACACTCTCTACCGGTCGGCAGTATTTTGTGCCGATAGAATTTTATGAAGGCCGATGGACGGCCGGTGATGCATTCTGATGGCCGGTGGGCATATGGTGGCCACCTACAATGATTTTTGATCCTCCTACATCCTTGTTTGGGTTATATCCGTGGTTCAGGACCTTCATTGCTCAAAATAATGCAGAACAGTACATCTCCGACGCTCGGCCGGCCTCCGTTTTGACCTCGGATCGTGCCCTCTGTGTGTAGCACTCAAATTCGTACAAGGTGTATCCTTTCCGTATCCTTTTGGCTTTTGCAAAACTCGAAAGTTGTCCCCATATGCATTTAGGCATGCATTCAATTATGTCGTTTAGCGCATTGCACTGCCTTGCGCATCGCACTCCATTCGTGCTGTCCAACGCATCACGCCGTTTCGCGCGTCTTACTGTATTTGGCGTACACTCATTGTTCGCGCTATTTCGCGCGCCTCACTTGCATTGTCATGTATACATGGTAAATATTGCATTGTCATGCATTGTAGAAAATAAACATGCATTGTCATACGTTTCCATTATAGCTTGCATGCATCCGTTGCATTTTCCCTAGCAGACCGCATCATACTGCATTATCATGCATTTTTGTAAAATATCCGCTCCATTGCATATTTGTAGACATTGCATTTTAGATTGCATGCATTCATTGCATCACCTTCCATCTATGGCTTGCGCCTTTCCATGTTGAGCTTGGTCTGGTATGTGCCCATACTTCTCGTGTCAAAGCATAATTCAGTGGACCGTTCTATGTTAGCCGCGGCTTGTTTGTGTACATGCCTTTCCTAGGCAAGATTTGGTTCGGCCCGCGTGCCATTTCCATTGCATTTTAGATTGCATGCATTCATTGCATCACCTTCCATCTATGGCTTGCACCTTTCCATGTTGAGCTTGGTCCGGTATGTGCCCATACTTCTCGTGTCAAAGCATAGTTCAGTGGACCGTTCTATGTTAAGACGCGGCTTGTACGTGTACATGCCCTTCTTAGGCAAATATTTGGTTCGGCCTGTGTGCCTTATCCATCGTATCTTTTTCATCCCAATTTCATTACCTGCGTAGACCACATGTTTTGCTTGCGTAGACCGCATGTTTGTTCAAATTTCATTACCTGCGTAGACCGCATGTTTTGCTTGCGTAGACCGCATGTTTGTTCAAATTTCATTACCTGCGTAGACCGCATGTTTTTCTTGCGTAGACCGCATGTTTGTTCAAATTTCATTACCTGCATAGACCGCATGTTTTGCTTGCGTAGACCGCATGTTTGTTCAAATTTCATTACTTGCGTAGATCGCATGTTTTGATTGCGTAGACCGCATGTTTGTTCAAATTTCATTACTTGCGTAGACCGCATGTTTTGCTTGCGTAGACCGCATGTTTGTTCAAATTTCATTACTTGCGTAGACCGCATGTTTTGCTTGCGTAGACCGCATGTTTGTTCAAATTTCATTACCTGCGTAGACCGCATGTTTTGCTTGCGTAGACCGTATGTTTGTTCAAATTTCATTACCTGCGTAGACCGCATGTTTTGCTTGCGTAGACCGCATGTTTGTTCAAATTTCATTACCTGCGTAGACCGCATGTTTTGCTTGCGTAGACCGCATGTTTGTTCAAATTTCATTACCTGCGTAGACCGCATGTTTTGCTTGCGTAGGCCGCATGTTTGTTCAAATTTCATTACTTGCGTAGACGGCATGTTTTGCTTGCGTAGACCGCATGTTTGTTCAAATTTCATTACCTGCGTAGACCGCATGTTTTGCTTGCGTAGACCGTATGTTTGTTCAAATTTCATTACCTGCGTAGACCGCATGTTTTGCTTGCGTAGGCCGCATGTTTGTTCAAATTTCATTACTTGCGTAGACGGCATGTTTTGCTTGCGTAGACCGCATGTTTGTTCAAATTTCATTACCTGCGTAGACCGCATGTTTTGCATGCGTAGACCGCATGTTTGTTCAAACTTCATTACTTGCGTAGACCGCATGTTTTGCTTGCGTAGACCGCATGTTTGTTCAAACTTCATTACTTGCGTGGACCACATGTTTTGTTTGCGTAGACCGCATGTTTGTTCAAAATTCATTACTTGCGTAGACCGCATGTTTTGCTTGCGTAGACCGCATGTTTGCATTCAATTTCATTACCTGCGTAGACCGCATGTTCTACTTGCGTAGACCGCATTTTTATGTCCAATTTCATTGCTTGCGTAGACCGCATGCTCATAATCAATTTCATTGCCTGCGTAGACCGCGTGCTCCACTTACATGTCTGTGCCTTCACAGCATTGTTGTGCTTCCCACTCGCTTTGCGTTGTCACGCATTTTAGAACACATTAATATGTATGTTGTTAATCACATTGTACCTGTTAAGTTGTTTTCTTTACAGGCACGATATTGTATGTACGGTTCATTTGAGGCTGGTGCAACCAGACGAGCCGCACAGGCACGATATTGTATGTACGGTTCATTTGAGGCTAGTGCAAATAGATGAGCTGCACAGGTGTTGTATCCTCCGAGTGAGAAGTATCGAGAATTGCATAATTCTCTTACATCCTTTCTGCATTGCAGTGTAGTTTGGTGTATGCTAGCTTAAAACTGTCGCATGTACGCTTCGTTACAGCTTTCTTTGCATGATCATAAGTTATGTCCGGCTCTGTGCATTGTCTTGCATTTTGCCCCCGCCTTTGGGCGCATATCTTGTTTATCTTGCATGTTTGTCTAAGTCTTCGGCCTTGTCAAAAATGGGTCGTCTCTGGGCTTTGACATTCACTCCCGTCATTGTTATGACTTTCGAGTTCTGTCAAAGAGGGGCAACTGTAGACACCCCATTTTTGACCGTCCTCAAGACTTGGACGTCACCGTTTGGACACTCGGTGATTATCCATGTTTGTGTTCGTCTTGAGTTCCCGGAAGTCTTGGCTACGTGCCTCGCCTCAGGATCTCTCGACCTGACTGTTCCGTGTTTGACTTTGGCACCAAACACTCATGTTTTTGCCTTGAAGGGAGGAGAATGGCTTGTTGGCCATCCTCACATTCCACCGGCCTTCCCCTAGCATCGCCGGCTGTTTAGGGGTGCCACCGGCCATGGTTTCTTAAAATAAATGGCCGGTCGGCACAATATTCTGCCGACCGGCACTTTTTTTTGCCGGTGACATCTTTTGCTGGCCGGTGTGACTCCTTTGCACCCTTGAGGCATGGTGCATGCTAGCTGTGCCAGCTGGAATGCACCATCACTCCTCCCCGTGCAGTTTTTGGCTGGTGTGAGCTTTTGAACCCCCTTTCCTTCTAGAAGCTTGAACCCTTTGGCCAAGCTTCTTGGGGAAGCTTGGCCAGCTGTTTTAGCTTCTCCAAGAAGCCAAGACTCCTTTGCACTCTTGGCCCCTTTCATTTAGCTTCCTTAAGAAGCTTTATTCTTGGCCCTTTGCCTATTTAAGCAATGATCCTCTCCCTTTGTTAAGGGTTAGAGCTTTTGAACCAAAAAAAAAATAGAGCTTTTATATCTATACATCTGATATATCACTCTCTCTCTCTATATCTCCCTCTCTCTCATCCTTAGGGTGTGTTTGGAAGCCTAAAAGTGCATTTTGACCTTACTTTTGCACTAGAACACACACCATTACACCTTGCTCCGAGATTGAGAGGCTTTGAGGGTTGATTCTTGAGCTTTTGGACTGATTTTGATCAAAAGAAGAGGGCTGCATTGGCTGTTCTTGAGGTGTTCTTCAAGGGTAATCACTTTGCTTTAGTTTCCCCAAACTTGCACTAGTCTTTTACCTATCTTGCTTGCTGATTTAGGCTTTGTGCATAACATAAAAAGAGCTTATATTTTCATGCTTAAGAACTTTCATTAAGGGTGTTTTGTGGTTTGAGTTCAAACTCACCCTCTTAGGCCTTATTTGGCCTTTTTGGTGCTTCCTTTGTGAGGCTTTGTTTGCTTGAGTGTCTTAGTCTTCTCACCACTGAAAACCAGTGGATTTTCAGTGGTGAGGAAGGTGGTTTGAAGTCTTGTATAGGGGAGGGACACCCTTCTCCCTTCATTGCCTCATTTCCTTACCTTTTGGCTTAAAGGGCAACATGCATGCTTGACTGATTTTGGCCCTATTTCAGAGGTTTTTGGGTGTCTCTAGGTCACATGTTATCTCTGTTTTTGGTCGGATTTGTGCCCTTTTGAATGCTTAACATACTTGCTTTACATTCCTCTATTTGGCCTAGAAATGCATCTTGTGTTTAGGTCATGATTCTTGCATGTGTTAGCCTAATTTCATGAAGGTATTGGCATTACTTTACCATGTTTAAGGCCTGTTGGCCATCTGTTTCAGTCATGCTTGCAATGTTTGGTGTCATCTCTTTGTGTTTTGGCTTGTAAGCCTTGAGTATATTGGCCTCTAGCATGCGTAGCTTAGACCATCCTCATGATTTGACATCATTTAGGATTGTATTTCAGTCCATAAATCATGTTTGTATGTTTGCATATGTGACCTCTTTCATGCTTTGAGGATGTGCCCTTTTATGCCTAGAAATGAGTTTTGGTGCATGCATCTCATTGGAGCCACTTAAGCTACCATATCAGGGGGTTTTGGAGTCCATTTTTGCATGCTAGGATTCTATTTTTGCTTGTCTAATTCATGCCACGAATGGTCATGTTAGTGGAAGTAAAGTGCCCCCTTTTTGTGCCTTAGCCTTAGGTCCATTGGCTTGCGTGTTGGCATGAGTGTTTGTCCACCATTTTGGGCACTTTTGGCCACTGTTTTGGGGTGGATTGAGGTCTGCCCCTTTATGGTTTAAGTACACCATTGCATGCTTGTCTCATGTTTGTTGCATGATTGCTTCATTAGGTGTTGTAACATAATGATCCTATTGCTTAAATCGTCTATGTTTGCATTGCATTTGCATCTTGCATGCCTAGCATTGCATACTTGCCATGGTAGTTGCATGGCATTTGGCATGCCTTGCATCTTAATCTCATGTTGTATCTTTGAGTCATGTTTGCATAACATGCATTGCATTACTTGGTTTGGGGTGTCAAACCAAGTGTGAGGGTTAAGGAGTGTTCATACTATAAGTGATGTAACGCGTCTTAACTCTCGGTCACCGGGGCCCTTAACTTCGACATGATAGGGTCTTGGTCCTCATTTGTGTGTTGCATGCATTTTTACATCAAATGGCAAGCTTGATCTCTTAGGCTATCATGCACAATTGATGGCCCGAGGATCGAGGGCCATGCTTCCCTGAGTTCAATACATGATGGGGAACATGACCATGCTCACATGTGCCTGAAATCCCATGCCATATACTGTCTATCCTTGTTGCTGTCAAAAACCTGATTCTGCTGGAACTTTCTACTGACCGGCAGTGTTCAGTGCCGACCGGCAATCCTTCCTAGGCCGATAGCTTCGTAAACAGCCGATGGATATTTTCAATGGCCGGTGGACGTTTCCTTCAGCCGATGGTGTTCCACAGTGTTCAGGGGACCTGTCCCAGAACTTTGGCAATTTTCAGGGAAGCAGGGCAGTGTAAACAGCGACGGCAGTAGTATGGTACGGACTTTTCGGGCAAGACGGGTTCGAGCATGCATCATTCGCGCATCCCGAGGCGGGGGCTGTGGCCACCTTTCTTTTTGCATTCATTCTGTTAATTAATTAGAAATTTTGTAATAATTAATGTGTTTATTATTCGGACTGTAATATTTATTCGGACCCTCCGTGTGAGGGCAATTGTGTAATAAGTGTGCGTGAGTGTGTGTATGTCTTCCAACCCCGCGTTTTTCTTCCCTTTTATTTACCCGCTTATGAGGGTAGATGTAGACACCCCATTTTTGACCGACCTTAAGACTTAGACGTCACCAGTTGAGCGCTCGGTGATGCTACATATTATGCTCGTTCATAAGTCTCAGAGTCTCGGCTGTGAACCCTGCCTCCGGACTTCCGAACCCTCTTTCATGCTTTGCCTCGGTTTGCGAACCAGGCTCGGTTTTCTCTGTTTCTTTTCTTGAGGGGAGGGAGAGGTCTTGTAGACCATCTCTCAGTGGCCGTGGGCTACATTTTGTGGCTATAGGCCATTTTGCCCATTTCGGAGCCCGGTTCCCGGTTTTCGGAGCCGTCAGGCCATGTGCCTCGGTTCGGGACCGCTCAACCATCTCTATTTGCTCTAATTTTTGGCATGCATCTTATTTACTCCCTTTTGAGGGACACTGAGGTCAGAGAAACCCACTTCGTGGCCGAACGCCACTTTTGGTGCTTGGCAGCCCATTTTCGGGACCCCGAACTGCGCGTTTCGGCCCCCGAACCTTCATTTTGCATCGGTTTGGGCTCATTTTTGGTGGAGACCTTATTTTCACTATTAGAAAGCTTGTAGGAGGGTGGGAGGCCAGCAATTTTTCTGAAAAGCCAACTTCTTTTTGGTCAAAAGTGGTTCAGCATGAATCCGGGAAGGAGAAAAATTTACGCGGCTTCACCGAAACGGGCGTAACTCTTTGCACAAGAGGAATTAAGATATGAGGCCACCACCATTGGAAATCTTACTTCCGGGGCTTCATTTTGCACTCAAGAATCTCCCAAGTCCAAGTCCGGGGGGGGGGGGAGATGTGGTTCGTTGAAGTCTGGTTGGACCGAATCTGCGCGGCTTCACGGAAAAGGGCATAACTTTTTCTACAGGAGGAATTTTAATGCAAGGTTTGCGCCATTGGAAAGCTAACTTCTGGGGTTTCATCCTAGGAGGTGGCCGGCCACTTTTTCCCTTTGACCTAGCCGGCCGGCTAGGGGAAGTGGCCGGCCGGCCACCTGCAGCCAAAATGCCAGGCCGACCTACTTCTTCAGTTTGAGTACATTCCAGCTGTGCCTTGGTTTTCCCCCAAAAATATCTATATCCGGGGGACCCTTTTGAAGGGAAAAGAGGCCTCATATTTCCCTCCACTTTGGCTAGACTCTTCTATCCATCTCTTGCCCATATAGAGAGCCTCCCAACTCTAGAAAAAGGGTCACAAGAATTGGCTTGAGCATATACATACATATCACTCCATTTCCTTCAAGTTTTGGCTCCATTTCTTTATCATCTTCAAGCTCTACCATCACCACTCCATTCCAGCAGCAAAGGAAGGGATTCTAGCAGCTTAGAGTCATCAAATCTGGTCCAAGAAGCAACAAAAGTGTTGGTCTTCAAGGGTAAGTAGACTTTCCCCCTTTTGTAGCTCATTTTTGTGACAATTTCTTAGCCAAGTTGCTTATTGTTTTGGGCTCCGACCTTAACTGAAACTAGGTCTATTTTGAGCTATTCTACATTTTTTTTGAAGGGCTCAACCCTCTTTGAGAACCCTATCTCACACTTGTTTCAATATCTCTTTGTATGTCAATATTCTTGCATGCTTCACTAGCCTATCATTTTTCTATTTTTGGACCATGATCAGAACTGAAAGTGGCCTTATTTTGACCTTCTTAACATGTTTTATTAAGGGTCTTTGCTTGTTTGGTGAATGCTTTGTACACCTCATGTTATAGCCACTTTTGAGCCTCATTTTGCATTGCATTTCTAGGATGTTTGTATACTGATTTAGGGGCTTCCATAAACTGTATATGTGCATATTTTTGGTCCCTCTTCAATGTTGTAGAAGGACATTTTTCAGTTTGGGCTTTGCATATACCACTTGCCTCTTTGGCCACCTTTTGGCCCATTTTCTTGCATAAGAGCTTAGCCATATCTATTTTTGTTTTTAGGGTTTTTACAGTTCTGTAAAGTGTCATATTTTGGGCCCCTCTTCAATGTTGTTGAAGGGCCCTAACCTGTTTGGGGTCAGTAACTATGAGTTGCTTCATTATCTCACATTTAGGGCCATTTTTGCATGCTAGTTTTGCCCTATCTTTGTTTTCTGTTTGGCCATGCTTTGAACTGGAAAAATGCTTATTTTGGGTCTGCCTTGCTACTGTCTATTCATTGCATGTCCATATTGTGCATGTCTGGTATAGCTATAGGCCATTTCGGGTCCCAAAATTCATGTGTTCGGGACTATTCCATGCATCGGGTGTACTTTCGCCTCATTTCGGGGCTGTTTTCCCCCACATTTCAGTGCTGAAATCCCATTAGCATGTTTGCATATCATTTTCCATGCCATTGCATTGCATATGTCATTGCCTCGGTTTGCGTGCCCGTGTGCACGCATTTCGAGGCACTTCATTTTCATCCATCGGCCTCTTATGTGAGTGTGGCTGAGGCTCTCTCATGTTAGTGTAAGTCCATGTTGCATTCTATATGCCATTTTAGCCATATTGCATTGCGTATGCCATTGCCTCGATTTGCATGCCCGTGTACACGCGTTTCGAGGCACTTCATTTTCATCCATCGGCCTCTTATGTGAGTGTGGCTGAGGCTCTCTCATGTTAGTGTAAGTCCATATCATATTTCCATGTCATTTGCATTGCGTATGCCATTGCATCGGTTTGCGTGCCCGTGTGCACGAATTTCGAGGCATTTCATTTTCATCCATCAGCCTCTTATGTGAGTGTCGCTGAGGCTCTCTCATGTTAGTGTAAGTCCATATCATATTTCCATGTCATTTACATTGCGTATGCCATTGCCTCGGTTTGCGTGCCCGTGCGCACGCATTTTGAGGCACTTCATTTTCATCCATCGGCCTCTTATGTGAGTGTGGCTGAGGCTCTCTCATGTTAGTGTAAGTCCATATCATATTTCCATGTCATTTGCATTGCGTATGCCATTGCCTCGGTTTGCGTGCCCGTGTGCACGCATTTCGAGGCACTTCATTTTCATCCATTGGCCTCTTATGTGAGTGTGGCAGAGGCTCTCTCATGTTAGTGTAAGCCCATATCATATTTCCATGTCATTTGCATTGCGTATGCCATTGCCTCGGTTTGCATGCCCGTGTGTACGCATTTCGAGACATCTCATTTTTATAGCATTGTGCATACTAGGTTGTATCTTAGATTGCATTCAGTCATTTTTCTCGGTTTGCGTGCCCGTGTGCACGCATTACGAGACATCTCATTTTCGTAGCATTGTGCATGCTAGGCTGTATCTTAGTTGCATTCATGCATATCATGCATATTGCATCGTGTTCGGGATAGGAGTTAGCCCGGACACGGGAAACGAGGTGCGTTTCGTACTCCGAGTGACGGAACGTGTCTCAATTCCCTAGTCACCGACACTCCGGATCATCCATGATGGAGTTAGGTTCTTGTTGTGTTTATACGTGCATTCATTCTATATTGAGTTGCACATTTCGACTCCTCTTCCATCATGCACCGATATGCGTGATTGGTGGCACGAGGGTCGAGGCATGCATATATCTGTGAAAATACATTGCTATGCCCCTTTCCTGCTCTCTGTTGTAGCAAATGAAGAATCAGCAAACTTCCGGAGTTTGACGCGCTTTCCAAGAAAAATCACAAAACAGAGTCTAATTGGGGCATCCCAGTGGATTTCCGCGCAGGGCAGCCCGGACATGCATCATTCATCAGGAGCAAGGTAGTCCCTGGCTTGCACGCCAGTTTTACAGCTTTCTTAGTTAATTTGATTAATTAATTAGGAATTTGTATATTATTTGGACTGTATTATTTGGACTGTAATATTCTTTTATTCGGGACTGTATATTTATTTGGACCCTCTGTGCGAGGGCATAACTGTAATAAGTGTGCGTGTGTGAGTTGTATGTCTTCCAACCCCACGTCTTTCTCCCTTTTATTTACCAGCTTATGATGGTTAGATTAGGGCATATTTCAATTAGCATACAGTATGATAGCATGTTTGCATTCATTCATCTGTTTTGCATGCACTGGGCTTGGCGCATCATACTAACTGCATTGTATTTTCAATTCCAAGATTGAATACATGTTAGCTGTAGCATTCCATGTGCCATGTTTAGAATAGCCGAGCCTGCGATAGTTTGCCTTTTTGCATGTGTTGCATTAGGCATTTCTGTATACTTAGGATTCATGCATGATTTCTAATGAGTTTTTGTTTTGGCTTGGAGTACCCGGTGAGCTTTTATGCTTTAGCATCCTTGCATGCGTGTGAGTGAATGCCATGATAGCATGCTTACCATGAGGCAATATGCTTATGTGATATAACTGCCTGAATGCCTGTGGGTGAAGGTTGGGTTGTTTAAATTGGAACAAATCATCGACTGTGAGTTTTAAGCCCACTAGATAGTGGCAAAACCATCTTTTCTTAAGCCCACCTGAGGGTGGCAAAATCTGCATTTTAAGCCTACTTGCGAGTAGCAAACCATCTTTCAAAAAAACAAGCATAAAATGTTTTGTTCCAATTCGGGCGACCCAGTCTATACTTATATGCTGTGTGCATCACATAGTAACCTAGGCTAATAACCGGAATAAGGATACACAAAGTTTTCAAAAATAGATATCATGGTTAGTAGAGGCCGATCTTTGATCGGGCGAGCGGGGGTGCTCACGAAGTGACCTTCCCCAATCGTACCCAAGTTCCCGAGCCGAGGTAACTTTGGTGATGACGGACACGTGGCCTTAGGCAACGAGTCAGGGTTTCCTAAATTTCCCAAAATAAAATATTTAGGTGGCGACTCTGTATCTGGCAAAGCAGTCCATGTTTGGCAATTCTTTCAAAAATCAGTTTTCTCAAAATGATTTGCCGGATTTGGACTCTTTGGTTCAGACTTAGAACCGTGACAAATTTGAGAGTCCGGAGCTGTAGTGACCCCAAATGAACGGAACGGGAGCTCGTTCCTCCCGGGGCGTTCGGGGACGTCTACAGTTTCTGGCGACTTTGCTGGGGATTTAGAGAACTTGACTCGAACTCGTGATATCTGTTTTTGACTACACTTGTGTGATTCTTTGCATTGCATTTGCATTGGTGCGCCTAGGACACCGTGTTTGCCATCTGCTATTCCTGAACGGTTTGCCGGAGGCTTGTCTTGTCAAGGCATGACCATAAGGCTGACCGGTTGTGGGCTCTGCCAGTATGGGAACACAAACCCCGGTTTTACCAGGGCACCCTCTTTGACCATTCGACCTAGTGCATATTCGGATCCATAGTGACCATTCCAAACTAGGACAGGTTGCTTACCCGTTTATAGGTTGTTTCAAACCGCCGCGTGCGTAGTGGAATCCTAGCTCCTGACAAAATAGAACAGGGAAACCCTACCCCAACATAGGGGTGTTTTGGCTCTCACTTGTCTGCTATGTGCTTTAGAGTGCGTCTCTACAGGAATGCATGTATCAGTTTGCAAGTCTGGGCATCAGGCCTGCGGGCATTACTATCAGTATTTGGGAGTCAGCTTTACCTGTGGGTATCAGACTCACTTTTGGGGCGGAATTCAGTAGAGAGTACACTCACTCAGCTTTGCTCATATGGGTTATCGTGAAATCAGGCTGAGGTGCTGCATTCATACATTTGTCTTGCATGCACCGGGCTCGGCGCATCATTCTAACTGCATTTGTATTTCAATTCCAAATTGAATACGTGTTAGTTGTAGCATTTCACATGTCGTTGTAGATTAGCCGAGCCTATCTTAGTTGCATTTTGCATGCGTTGCATTAGCCATCTTAACATGAACTAGGATCATGCATGTGATTACTAAATGGTTTCTGTTTTGGCTTGGAGTACTAGGTAAGCATTTATGCTTTAGCATGATGCATGTGTGTGAGTGTTGCCATGATAGCATGATTACCATATGGCTAGATGCTTATGTGATAAACTGTTTGGATGCCTGTGGGTGAAGGTTGGATTGTCTGAGTTGAATAGCTCATTGAAATCCGCGTTTTAGCCTACTTGCGAGTAGCAAATTCCATAACATTTCCTAAAACAAACTGATATGCAATGGTTATTCCCAAATTAGGCAATCTAGTCTATACTTGTTTATTGTGCGCATAACGTAGTAATTCTAGGCTAATAACCGGAATAAGAACACATAACGTTTTCAAAAACGGATATCATGGTTAGTAGAGGCCGATCTTCAGATCGGGCGAGAGGGGGTGCTCACAGCTGACCTTCCCCGATCGTACCCAAGTTCCTGAGCTGAGGCAACTTTGGTGATGACGGATACGTGGCCTTTGGCACCGAGTCAGGGTTTCCTAAATTCCCCCATTTTAAAATATTTAGGTGGCGACTCTGTATCTGGCAAAGCAGTCCATGTTTGGCACTTCTTTTCAAAAATCTGTTTCTCAAAACGATTTGCCGGATTTGGACTGTTTGGTTCAGATTAAGAACCGTGACACAAATCGAGTCCGAACTGTAGCGCAGGGCCCCACGCGGGCGCGTCCACACAAGGTAAACAAAGCTTGCCGAAAGGGCACAAAAAGAGGCCAAAAGAGGCCTAAGAGGGGGAGGTCGACCCCAAACACCAAAACAACCTTAATGAAGAATTTTAAGCATGAAAATACAAGACTTTTTTCCGTTATACACAAAGCTTAAATCAACATGCAAGACAGGTCAAAAGCCAATGCAAGATTGGGGAAACTAAAGTAAAGTAGTTACCCTTGAAGAACCCTTGATGAACAGCAAATGCAGCCCTCTTCTTTTGATCAAAATCACCCCAAAAGCTTAAGAACAAACCCTCAAAGCCCCTCAAGGTCGGAGTAAGGTGTGATGGTGTGTGTGTTAGTGCAAAAATAAGGTAAAAATACACATTTAGGCCACAAAACACACACAAGGGAGGAGAGAGAGGGAAATATATAGAGAGAGAGGATATATATATCAGAACATAGGTATAAGCTCTGTGCCTTTTGTGTTTTTTCCTAACCCCTAACAATGGAAGAGGAGAGGTCCTTATATGGGCAAAGGAAATGGTTCTAAGCTTCTCAAAGAAGCTAAGTAAAAAGGGGCAAAGGGGGCAAAGAGGTCAAGGCTTTTTGAGGAAGCTAGGACAGCTGGCCAAGCTTCCTCAAGAAGCTTGACCAAAGGGTTCAACCTTCTAGAAGGAAAAAGGGGTGCAAAGGCTCAAAACAGCCACTTCATGCCCGGGGAGGACTGTTGGTGCATTCTAGCTGGCACAGCTAGCATGCACCAAGTCTGAAGGGTGCAAAAGGGTCACACTGGCCAGCAAAAGAGGTCACCGGCCAAATAAAGTGCCGGCTGGCCATATAGAGTGCTGACCGGCCATTGGTATTAAGAAACCATGGCCGGTGGCAGCAATTAATGGCCGGTGATGCAAAGGGAAGGCCGATGGGTTGTGGGGATGGCCAACAAGCCATTCCCTGCCCCTCAAAGCAAAAGCACAAGTATTTGGTGCAAAACCAAATGCAAGACGAACAAGTTGAGAGATCCTGAGGCAAGGCGCGTAGCCAAGGCCTCCGGGAACTCAAAACGAACACGAACATGGATGATCACCGAGTGTTCCACCGGTGACGTCCAAGTCTTGAGGACGGTCAAAAATGGGTGTCTACAGTTGCCCCTCTTTGACAGAACTCAAAAGTCATAATAATGACGGGAGTGATTGTCAAAGCCCAGAGATGACCCATTTTTGACAAGGCCGAAGACTTAGACAAACATGCAAGGCAAACAAGATATGGGACCGAAGGCAGGGGCAAAATGCAAGACAATGCACAAAGTCGAACATAACTTATGATCATGCAAAGAAAGTTGTAACGAAGCATAATAATGCGACAGTTTTAAGCTAGCATACACCAAACTACA
Organism: Camellia sinensis; assembly: GCF_055761805.1. NCBI lineage: Eukaryota > Viridiplantae > Streptophyta > Magnoliopsida > Ericales > Theaceae > Camellia > Camellia sinensis. The sequence goes on along the minus strand of NC_138965.1, from coordinate 222,007,909 downwards.
CTATAATGCAGAAAGGATGTAAGAGAATTATGTAATTCTCGATACGTCTCACTCGGAGAATACAATACCTGCGCGGTTCGTCTGGTTGCACCAGCCTCAAATGAACCGTACATGCAATATCGTGCCTGAAAGAAAGAAAACTTAATAGGTACAGATATTGTTAGCAATACGCATAACATGCAATCGAAAGTGCGTGACAACACAAGTTGAGTGGGATGCATAACAATGTCGTGAAGGCACAAACACATGTAAGTAAAGAACACATGACAACGTGCACAATGTGTATGAAGAAATTTGAACACATGTAAGTAAAGCATGCGGTCTACGCAAGCAATGTGTATAGAAACTTGAAATTGAACACATGTAAGTAAAGCATAACGGAACAACGCATGCAATGTGTATAAAGGGAACTTGAAATTGAACACATGTAAGTAAAGTATAACGCAACAACGCATGCAATGTGTATAAAAGGAACTTGAAATGGAGCACATGTAAGTAAAGCATAACGCAACAACGCATGCAATGTGTATAGAAACTTGAAATTGAACACATGTAAGTAAAGCATAACGCAACAACGCATGCAATGTGTATAGAAACTTGAACACATGTAAGTAAAGCATAACGCAACAACGCATGCAATGTGTATAAAAGGAACTTGAAATTGAACACATGTAAGTAAAACATAACGCAACAACGCATGCAATGTGTATAGAAACTTGAACACATGTAAGTAAAGCATAACGCAACAACGCATGCAATGTGTATAAAAGGAACTTGAACACATGTAAGTAAAGCATAACGCAACAACGTGTGCAATGTGTATAAAGGGAACTTGAAATTGAACACATGTAAGTAAAGCATAACGCAACAACGCATGCAATGTGTATAGAAACTTGAACACATGTAAGAAAAGCATAACGCAACAACGCATGCAATGTGTATAAAAGGAACTTGAAATATGGTAAGGACCAGTTATTCATGATATTGAAATGCCAAGCACTGTAACATGGTATAATTGAAGTGATTTGTGGAATTCACAAGATACAAAAAGGATACGGGAAGGGACATTCCTTGCGCGTACCGAGCTTCGCTCATAGAAGACACGGTTTGAGGTCAACTCGAAGGCCTACTAATGTGCCGAAAGTGTACTTTCTTGCACTGTCTCGAGTAATGGAGGCGCCAAACCACATAGCTGACCCGAACAAGGGCGCGGGAGGTGCATTGACCACAAGGGGAGGTTACCAGTATCAATTCCGATACTTTGCTGCCCCGCTCTTCCTTTTGCTTTACTTTCCTTTTTACTAGTAGTTTGAACACATTGCACTGCCTTAAGCAGGTTTTACCTTTTCAAAAATGTGTATTTTACAAAACACATGAGGGAAATGAAACAACCATTTTAATCAAAATGATGTTACATTTGTGCTTTCCTATGCATCGCATCGCATGGTATCACATAACAATGTGAATGAAATTGAACTCGGTTTGAAAATTGAGCATTCGCATCATAATAATCAGGTAGTGAACCGACTTACAACTCGACAAGCAAAGCAAGGAAACTTAATAAGCTAGCCACGTGCGAGTACAGCTCAACAAGCAACGAAGACTTGAAAAGAGTGAAATACAACTCGATAAGCAAATTTACAACAACTCGATAAGCAAATGGGCGTGACGCCGCAAAATCCATCATTGAAGGGCCTTGGAAGTGGTGGCATTCCCCAAATTCTCAGCATAAACAGTTCATAGAACAAGGAGGAAGACCACCGGCCAGGGGTGGAGGCTATCAGCCATGATAACTTGTCACCGGCCAAAAGTTGTGGTTGGTCGGCACTATATTTGGCCGGCCGGCCGTGAGTGAAAGAATCACCAGAATGTTGACACTTGTCCTCCACTCAATCTGATCCCCTACAAAAGGCCTCAGCTTCGTAGTTCTACTCAATTCAACACTGATTTGCTTGAAATAGAGGGATTTCTTGCCCAGAATCTCTCGTCCTGGATTAATAACCTGGATGGCTTGGAAAAGCTGAATTTACAGGGTTTCGGCATAAATGCACTATTCACTCTGAGTCGCTCTCCACTGCACTCTCCGTTTCTTCATGTTGCAGCAAGGTTTTGGAACTTGGAGACTCATGTCTTTAGCTTTAGCGGGCAAGAGGTATGCCCTACTTTCGAAGATTTTCAAGCTTTAATGGAATTCGAGCGTGACGAGGAGATCTTACCCCGGCTTAACTTTGGTCATGTTCAGAGCTTAGGGCGAATGTGTGGACTCACTATGTATGACGCTCGATCTTTGATTTGTGATGGCATGCTAGATATTCTGAGTTTGATTCATCAGTTTTCGGATACTGGTGACCGCGGCGACCATCATTGGCAAGGCTTCCGGCGACATGCCCTCTGTTTGTGCATGCTATCTCATTTTCTGTTTTCCTCAGGCTTCGGAGGATCTAGTGTCCAATTGATCGAGGTTGTCCTAGGCTTAAAGGAGGGCAAAAGCTGCATTGCCATGACTCTAACAGAGATGTTGATAGGCTTAGCCACCTTTTATCATCGAGAGACGACCAGATTTGCGGGGAGTCCACTACTGCTGCAGGTAATGTTTCCCACTCAATCTTACATATGTATTGCTCACATCACTCGACCCTCAAGCTCGATTTTTTCTCACAAAATCCCTTTTCTCACTTTTCTCTCATCGTACTTCTCTCTATTCTTTATTCTCTCATTTTCCATCCCTTCCCAGGTGTGGTTGATAGATAAGTTGCAGGTTGTGGACTCTTGCCCAGCATACTCAGCTCGCGGCTACTTCTTCAGGCAACGTCTGGTCAACGCCCTTGACGAGGGATGGTGGTTTGATTGGATGTGCAGCCTGTCCGCAGACCGCATTGCTTGGTGGTGCCCTTGGCTCAATCTGCCGGCAATGGGCTACAACATGTCCCGATAGATTGGGATTCAGTTGATTGGCTTGACCCATTGCGTATTCTATTTCCCGTTCCGGTTCCAGCGCCAGTTTGGCCATGACCAGATTTGCCCCGCGGAGGGGATAGAATATCTAGTTGCCTTTCCGTTTCGAGGTGCACAACTTGCTCGGCAGGCTGCAGCGTGGAGGACTAGAGAACTCCTGGCCCCTACTCCTACTTTCAGTTGTATTTTGTCTGATGAGTGCATAGATTGGATTAATGAGGAGGCACAGATTGGGCCCAGCTTGGCACCGAGGGTTTCGACCAGCTTTGGGAGGGGGCGCAGGAACACCTGATTTGGCTATGCCCCGGATTTATTACTTTATTAGTACTTTCAAGTTTTCCTTATGAATGTAATAAACAGCAACTTTAATTTGTATGCAAGGGCTGGAGGACTTTTGTACTGAAATCAATGAAATTTGAAGGTTATGGTACTGAAAATTTCCCGTTTTGGTCTAGAGATGGTCTTAGTTGTAAAAAGATTAATTTGAACAAAGTCAACTTTTATCAAAACTTTTCAAAACCATTTTCAATATGGATCAGAACTGGACATGCCCAAGATCTATCACTGAGATGCACAACCCCGGATCCCAGTAATTGGAAAGTTGACCCTAGTCTGAAGAGCACCGCAGCACTGCACAGCAACGGAAAGTTGCCCCTAGTCTGAAGAGCACTGCACCGGAGATCATAACCGAACTCTTGAATGCTGAATAGACAAAGATGGCCGAGATGATCAAATGGACAAAGTTGATCGGGGAAAAGTTTATGGCTGAACTTCAGGATGAAGTTGCATACGTATCCCAAAGATGGGAATCAAGCCTTACGTAGTTCAGGCTTAGGTTCACTCGAGTATTTTCACTCTCATTTTACGCTCTAACTTTTGCCAAGGCCGCCCTTTGCGGGTTTTCAACCTTGCGAGCTCAGTTTTTATATTTTCCAATTTTCTATGCTCTAACTTTTGCCTAGGTCGCCCTTTCGGGTTTTCGGCCTAGCGAGCCTCTCAAGGGTAATATTTCTTCAACTTGTCCATGTTGATTGGTTGGGAGAACTCTAGGCCATCTAGATCCATCAGAACCACAGCTCCACCTGACCAGATAGCTTTGATGATGTAGGAACCAGTCCAATTGGGTCTGAACTTGCCCCTTGGGTCGTGGATGGGAGCTCGGTTGTCCTTGAGCACCAAATCTCATTCCTTTAGATTCCTGGACTTGACTTTCTTGTTGAAAGCCCGGGCGATTCTGTGCTGATAACCTTGAACATGGTACAGTGCTTTCAGTCTTCTCTCATCAAAGAGCATGAGTTCCTCAAACCTGCTCTGCTGCCAATCTGCTTCGGCTATTTGACACTCAGCCAATACTTGGAATGATGGAACCTCAATTTCGATAGGTAGAACGACCTCCATTCCATAAACCAATGAATACGGAGTCGCTCCAGTAGAAGTTCTAATTGAAGTCCTGTAGCCCCACAGAGCAAACGACAGCTTATCTGGCCAATCCCGTTAGGTTTCCACCATCTTCCGCAGTATGTGCTTGATATTCTTGTTGGTGGCCTCAACTACTCCATTGGTCTGCGGCCGGTATGTGGACGACTTATGGAAAGCCACATTGTATTTCTTTTACAAATCAATTACCTCCTTCTTGAAATGGGAACCATTGTTTGAAATAATCTCATTTGGGACCCCATAACGGCAGATGATGTTGTTTCTGATGAATTTCGCAACATGTGAAGCCTTCAACACCGCATAAGATTGGGCCTCGACCCACTTCGTAAAGTAATCTATCGCGACCAGGATGAACTCGTGCCCGTTCGACCCCTTCGGAGTAACAGCCCCGATCACATCGATTCCCCAAACTGAAAATGGCCATGGTGAAGTCATATTGTACAGCTTCGACGGCGGAATGTTCATGCGATTCGCATAGATCTGACATTTGTGGCATCGCCGAACAAAGCCGATACAATCCTCCTCCATGGTGGACCAGTAGTAACCCTGTCTGAGGATCTTCCGCGCTAGCATTACCATATTCATATGTGCTCCACATTCTCCTCCATGGATGGCCTCCATCAGGCGTTTTGATTCTTCAGCTTCAACGCATAGCTTATGCATTCCCAAATGACCTCTCTTGTACAATTTACCTCCGCAGATGATGAACTGAATGGCCATTCTTCTGATTGCCCTTTTATCCTTGGCATTTACCCCTGGCGGGTATGCTTCATTCTCCAAGAAATTCCAAATGCCGTAATACCAGGGGTTTTGGTCTTGAACTTCATCTATGGCAGCAATTGACTCGTATGCTGGCGCGAATTTCTGGTCAATGATGACAGGACGCATCCGGACTCCGGACGGGATGTTTATCATGGAAGATAGAGTTGCTAAAGAATCAGCGAACCTGTTGTTCTCTCTTAGTAGATGAGCAAAATTTAGCTTATCAAACCGAGGGATTAACAAGTCCAGGGTCTGGTGATACATCATCATCTTTTCTTCTTTGACTTTCCAGTCTCCTTTTGCTTGAGACACAACAAGGTTTGAGTCCCCGATGACGTCCAACCATCTTGCCCCTAGTTCCAAGGCTGCTTCTAGACCGGCAATGCATGCCTCATATTTTGCTTCGTTGTTCGAGACTTTGAATCAGAGTTTGAATGCTAGAGGGATACGGGAGTTGTCGGGTGCTATTAGCAACACCCCTATCCCATACCCGTACTGGTTGGACGCTCCGTCAAAATACATCGTCCAAAACTCGTCGTCGATATGCAAAATGGCCTCATCTGGGAATGAGTACTCAACTGCTTCACCCCCTTCCACTGGATGGTCGGTTAAGAACTCTGCCACCGCTCTTCCCTTGACTGACTTGCGTGTCACATATTTCAACTCGAATTCGGAAAGGAAAAGCAACCAACGAGCTAGCCTACCCGTAAGTGTCAGTTTCTCGAAAAGATATTTGATGGGATCGAGTCGTGAAACCAACATTACGGAGTGAGCTAACAGGTAGTGCCGCAACTTCCTGGTAGCCCATACCAAAGCTACGCAAGCCTTCTCCAACGGTGTGTAGCGAGTCTCATACTCTAGCATCTTCTTGCTCAGATAGTAGATGGCTCTTTCCACTTTCTCCTTTGATTCTTGCGTGAGCATGCAGCCCATTGTGGTCTCGGTTACTGAAAGGTATAATATCAACGATCTCCCCGGCTCTGGTGGTGACAACACAGGTGGGTTCTGTAAGTATTCCTTGATCTGTTCAAAAGCAGCTTGGCATCGGCCGTCCCATTGGAATTTCTTTCCTTTCTTCAGGAGACCAAAAAGTGGTTCACAAGTCAAGGTTAATTTTGAGATAAACCGTCTTATGAATTGCACTTTACCCAGAAAGCCTTGCACCTCCTTTTCAGTCCTTGGTGGTGGCATTTCTAAGATGGATTTGATCTTTGAAGGGTCGACCTCGATGCCCCTTTGTGTAATCAGAAATCCCAGCATTTTTCCCGCTGTAACACCGAACGTACACTTCTGAGGATTTAGCCGCAACCGAAATTCTCTGATCCTTCGAAAGAACTTTTGCAAGGCGGTGTAGTGGCCCTCTCTTTCTTTGGACTTGACAATCATGTCGTCCACGTACACCTCCACCTCTTTGTGGATCATGTCATGTAATATTGTGGTTGCGGCCCGTTGATATGTAGCTCCAGCATTCTTCAGCCCAAACGACATCACTATCTGATTGTAACCTGAGAAGCCATCCATAAACGAAAGCAAAGCATGCCCCGCCGTAAAATCCACCAACTCATCAATATGTGGCAAGGGGAAGTCCTCCTTTGGACTAGCTCTATTCAAATCCCTGAAGTCCACGCATACTCGGATCTTGCCATCCTTCTTCGGCACCGGAACAATGTTGGCCAACCAAGTCGGGTATTTGAATACCAGCAGGAAACCTGCATCGATTTGCTTGGTGACCTCTTCCTTAATCTTGATGGCCCAGTCCGGACGAATCCTTTTGAGTTTCTGTTTGACAGGTCAGGCCTCGGGGTCAAGAGGGATCCGGTGCTGTACAATCTCAGGATCGATTCTAGGCATGTCTTCGTAGGACCACGCGAAAACATCCTTGAAATCTTTTAATAAAGCGACTAAGCGCTCGCGTTCCTCCGAAAACAACGTGGACCCGATCTAGACCAGCCGCGGGTCCTTCTCAGTACCAATATTCATAGTAGTGATTTCATCAACTAAAGGTTTAACAAATCTGTCCTGCTCTTGATCAATTAATCGTTGCAAAACCGGAGGAATTTCTTCCTCATCGTTTTCGCCAAAATTTTGAAAGTCCTGATTTAAGCAATATATCAAAGGTACAGAAAAGTACTCGGAAACCACATCCACATTATTCTCATTAAGTACTTCCAAACCGTCTGATTCTTCTTTTACAATAGACTCAAAGGAGAAAGAAAAAGACGACCTGGACAGGACTGTGGCATCCGGGTTATCACCCCTAGGAATACCGGACTCAGACTCAGTTGAGCTAGAACCTGATTCTGACTCATAAGACTCGGTGGAATCAGATTCCGGCTCACTACCTGACCCGGTGCTACTGGACAAAAATCCCTCTTCATATTGCCAAATGAGAGAGGGTGCAATGGATGCATCCAAAATAGTTGATGGTAGGCCCGCAGCCGTTCCATTCCCGATCATGCATACCGAGAAGTTATCCCCCAAGCACTTTTGCTCGATTGGAGGATCTAAAAGTAGACATGCCAGCACTACCCCCATTTCATTTTCAGCGTCCTCAGACTACACTTCCTTGCTCTGCTCAGCCTCAGCTAATGGGTCTGTCTGCTCTTCGGCAACATCATCCCCGGATAATTGTAGGTCAAAGAAAATCTCGAACCCCGGTACGCGCTTCCTCTCCGCGTTCAGCCATGGCTCTGGAAAGCCACAGAATTTAAAATCCTCCCCCTCCCGGACGAAGCGTCCATTTAGGGTACCCAGAATGGGCCGGTGCATTAAGTCAAAAGGCTTCCCCATTTGTTTCGCTCTGGCTCTTCTGGCCATTTCCTTTCCTTTCCTTACCCAATCCTCTTTGGTGGGCAGATAACCCAAGCCAAAGGTATGTGGGTTATATGGCACCTCGGCCAATGCTGCGACGCCCTTCCGGCCGTTCTTTCCCAATCCCATCCCGGGGATATGTTGAAGCTTGTTCATGAGGTATACCGCTTGAGCACTGACATATACCCCCTCGTTAACAGCCATGATGTTTTGTACAACCCGAGCCTCAGCAAGGGTGAAACCTGACATAAACACGTCCTCCATGCCGTGCTCAATTTCCAAAACTGGTGTAGATACTTCCGGTGGTGGATGGATCGATGAATTCCCAAAAACAATGGCTACTCCCTTTCCATAGGGGTATTTCACCATTTGATGCAAGGTAGAAGAAACTGCCTTGACTTGATGCAGCCACGGCCGCCCCAAGAGTAGATTGAAAGTGGCGGGAACCTCTAGGATGTGAAAGTCAATTTCATGCTGTCCTGGCCCAACCTTCGTCTGGATCTTCACTATTCCCATGACTTCTCGGCTTGTATTGTCGTATGCCTGAATCACCTGGGCTGTTGGTACGAAGTCCGCGGTCTTCAAGCCAATTGCATAGGCTATCCTTGTTGGACATACATTGATGGCGGACCCTGTGTCGACAAGCACCACGGGTATCCATTTGTTTCTGCATTCCACGGAGATGTAGAGTGGCTTGTTGTGGTTCGCACCCTCAGGTGGCAGTTCTTTGTCAGAAAAGGTCAACATCGGGGTAGCTCCTCCCGGAAAAACTAAGCCTACTAGCTGTTCCGGCGTAGTTTCTATCGAAAGCTTTGCCTTGTCCATGGCTGATAGGACAGCCTGTCTGTGCACTCGTGATGCCATAAGCAGTCCCCAGATGGAGATGTCTGCTTGTATCTTTTTTAACTATTTTAGTACAGCCTCTTCTTCGACTTGCTTCTCTTTCTGTCTCTCAGCTTCCTTATCTTTCCCAGATGCCTCCGGCTGGTCTAGGTATGGGGGCTTGAAATACCGTCCGCTTCTCGTCATGTGGTCGACTTCTCCAAGGTACCAGGTGTCATCGGGTTGGTTGTTCCCCCAATCTTCGTCCGTATGGGCAAGACATTAATCCTCATCTTCCCACCACATTCCATCAGCAGCCGACAGACACCTATCTGGTTCTGGTATGATTGTTCTCGTACTCGCGGTACCTTCCACCCCTATACTCGCAGCATTCTCCGTTCCTATGCACACAGCAATTTCAGTCCCTACATGGGCCTTTGCCTTTCTGATTCTTGCGAGATCTTCAAATCTTTCTTGTTCCGACCGTATCAACACAGCTGGCAGCTCAATAATTCCTGCATTCAGAATGCTCCATTCCCGAGCGGAATTTTTAACACCGGCGCTCTCCGGCGACGTATTCTGTTCTCTGACTTTTTCGACTATCACCGACAACCGTGCCCCTGCCGGACTCTGTCCTGGTTGGAACTCTTCCACCATATCTGGTTGATCATCTAACCACCCAGTAGCCTCTGCTGATTCCTCATAGTCAAACCAGTTGACTGCAGCGCCCCCTGGATCTTGGTCACTGTAAAACTGGAGATTGGCAAGGTCTTCTTCCACAGTCTTTAAATCATCTGTTTCCTGCTCCAGACTATCCTCTTGGATCACACGCAATTCTCCCCCTGTTGGTAATTCCATATCTAGCCCATCCTGGCCTATTGATGAAATGTAGTCACCCGGACTATATGTCTTTTCGACACGACTCCCAGATTCTGCAGACTCTGACTCAACAACCTTCTCCTGCTTTGGGATCTCCTCTCTCTTGTTCTCGATAGTCACCACCGTTGGCTTAGGTCGGGTCATGGAGACGTCTATCATGCACAAGTCGGTGTAGTCGGGAAGGGGTACCTCTGGTTTAGGCAGGTGGGAGGGAGTGATATAGATGCTAGGATCGTAAGGCACGACCCCAGTTTGGATGAAGTTGATCCTTTTAGGCGGTGGAGCTTGGTTATGTGTGGGGAGAGGGTTTGTTGTAACATTGGGTTTCTCGGGAGGCAGAATCACCCCATTATCAATGAGATCTTGAATCTCATGACGTAGTCGAAAGCACAGATCGGTGTCATGACCGTGCTGTTGGTGAAATGCGCAATATTTGGCTGGGTTGTGGGTAGGGGGAAGTCTTTCTGGTAAGGGCCGCGGTTCTAGGGGCTTCAAATGCCCTTTTCTGATTAAAACCCCCAGAGTTTTGGATAAGGGCATATATAGTGGTGCAAAGGTTCTTGTGTTTTTGGGTGGGTATTTGGCTGTTTGGGTATGGCTTCCGGACGCGCCGGAGAATGGCGTAGCTGCCATGGTTCTTGGAGGGGGGTTGGTGGTGACCATGCTCACTTCGGAGGCTCTTGTGGTTGTAGTACTGCTCGGGCCTGCATTAGTGTTGCGATTGAAAGTTCTTCGGAGTTGCTCCCGGTCATTATCAATTAAGCCTTGCTTTAAGGCATCCTCAATTTGCACCCCCATTTCATGTAGATCAGAAAAGGTAGGGAAAGGGAGTACAATCATCTTTTGCATCAACTTCGGCTGAAGATTGCGCACAATCATCCAAATCTGGTCTTTGTCTGTAGGCCTCAGGGTCATCATCGAAGCCTTGACCCTCCATGTAGTCACGAATTCTGAGAAGCTCTCTTTAGGCTCTTGTCTCGTTGTCTCGAGATCACGAGTTGTAATCTCGATTTGTGTATTGTATAAGTATTACGTAATGAAGGCCTCGGCCATCCCATCCCAATTTCTCTTGACGTCATCTTCTAATTTGGCATACCATATGGCCGCCACACCCGACAGGGTTCGGCCGAACAGAGACAACTTCTGAAGTCTGCTAAGACCCATTGGCCTTAAGATGTCTGAAAACAATCTCAGGTGCACCATGGGGTCCCCGGACCCATCAAATCGATCAATGTGCGGCATTTTGAATCTGTCAGGCAGCGTCACAGCTGCGTTGGTATATCCATTTTCGAGGTCAGGGATGGTCTTGACTCCCTGGGATCTTTTGAATAGCTTTTCGAGCTTGCTCAACTGCAATGCTGTGGGATCTGTTTCGAACTCAAAGGGAGAGCCCGGTAGGTTGGTGGGTGTTTTGGATAACTAGGGTTGGATTTGGGATAGGATCGGGGGTAGAGGTGGTCCCGTGGGAATGTCCGTATCATTCTGAACATTAGCTGTCTCCCCGGGGGTGGGAATTCCTGGCGGGGGAGGAACTTGTTGCGAAGCAGATGCTCCGGTTTGCTGCTGTAACCTTACAATTAACTCTGCTTGTTCATTCATAACCGTGGCCTGCTGCTTGGCGAACTCTGCCTGTCGGACAGCATCCTGCTGCATCATTTTCATACTCTCTTGGAGCTGGCGCACCATCTCCTCTAAATTGGCCATACTGTTCTGATCTGATTGTATTACCGGTATATATTCCCTTTCTGCGGGAGAAACAGACCCTGATCCCTACTGTACTTAGGTGGGGTAGACAAAGCCCTTTGTACTGACTACTAAACTGATATCCTCTGCCTAACTGCCCTCCGTCTAGTAACCGGGGGTAGAGAGTGGTACACTGGTTGTCCGTCTACCAGATCCTCTGATCGATGGAGCCGACGACCTCTAATCCAGAGTGCTTGGGGAATATCTACTGGGTCAGAAGCAATTGTGCTTGACTACCTAGTAAAAAGATAAATAAAGCAAATAAATAAACAGGCAATTGGACAGCGTAACAACATAAAATAAACACAACACGCAGTTGGGTATCACAACAAATTGCCCACAAGCTGAATGTACTGTTCCTTAATCACTGATCACCGTTTCCAAATTGTTGTCCCAAAGTCTAAATCTGATACCCATAGGTGACTGATTCCCAAAAACACTGATGCCCGCAAGCCTGGCATTTAGACTTGCGAACTGATATGCGTGTTCCCCTGCATAGATACACTCTAAAAACACATAGCAAGTAAAGAGAGCCAAAACACCCTTATGGAGGAGGGTAGGGTTTCCCTGTCCTATTTTGTCAGGAGCTAGGGTTTCACTATGCACGCAGCATTTTTCAAACAACCTAACATCGGGTAAGTAACCTGTCCCAGTTTGGAATGGTCACTATGGATTTCGATATGCATTAGGTCGAATGGTCGAAAAGGGCGCCCCGGTAAAATCGGGGTTTGTGCTCCCATACTGTCAGAGCCCACAACCGGTCAGCCTTATGGCATGCTTTGACAAAGTCAAGCCTCCGGCAAACCGTTCAGGAATGGCAGATGGCAAACACGGTGTCCTAGGCGCACCAATGCACATGCAATGCAAAGAGACACATAAATGAAATCAAAACAGGATATCACGAGTTTGAGTCAAGCTCTCTAAATCCCCAGCGGAGTCGCCAGAAACTATAGACGCGCCCGCGTGAGGCCTTCATGCTACAGTTCGGACTCAATTCGTGTCACGGTCCTTAATCTGAACCAAAGAGTCCAAATCTGGCAAATCGTTTTGGAAAATAGATTTTTAGAAAAGAAGTGCCAAACATGGACTGCTTTGCCAGATATAGAGTCGCCACCTAAATATTTTTTATGGGGGAATTTAGGAAACCCTGACTCGGTGCCAAAGGCCACGTGTCCGTCATCACCAAAGTTGCCTCGGCTCGGGAGCTTGGGTACGATTGGGGAAGGTCAGCTATGAGCACCCCCTCTCGCCCGATCTGAAGATCGGCCTCTACTAACCGTGATATCCGTTTTTGAAAACGTTATGTGTTCTTATTCCGGTTATTAGCCTAGAATTACTATGTTATGCGCACATCAAACAAGTATAGACCAAATTGCCTGAATTGGAACAAAATATTTCATGCTTGTTTTGAAAATGATTTGCTACTCGCAAGTAGGCTAAAATATAGGTTTTGCCACCCTCAAGTGGGCTTTAGAAAAGATGGTTTTGCCACTACCTAGTGGGCTTAAAACTCACAGTTTTAATGCATTATCCCAATTTAGTTAATTCAACCTCCATCCACAGGCATTCAAGCAGTTTATATCACATAAGCAGTTAGCCTCATGGTAATCATGCTGTTATGGCAACACTCACACGCATGAGGTATGCTAAAGCATGAATGCTTACCGAGTACTCCGAGCCAAAACAAAAACTAGTTAGTAATCATGTGCATGATCCTAGTTCATGTTAAGATGGCTAATGCAACACATGCAAAATGCGACTAAGATAGGCTCGGCTAATCTATAATGACATGTGAAATGCTATAACTAATCACGTATTCAATTTGGAATTGAAATACAAATGTAGTTAGAATGATGCGCCGAGCCCGATGCATGCAAGACAAATGTATGAATGCACGCATGCATAGCATAAGGTATGCTAATTTAAATATGCCCTAGTCTACCATCATAAGCGGGTAAATAAAAGGGAAGAAAGACGTGGGGTTGGAAGACATACACACACTCACGCACACTTATTACACATTTGCCCTCGCTCGGAGGGTCCGAATAAATATTACAGTCCGAATAGATAATACTAAATTAATTATTACAAAAACTTCTAATTATTTAACAAAATAAATGCAGTGGCCAAAGGTGCCAAGATAATGGTGCCAATCATGTAAGACAAACATGCCAATCAAGGAGCCCAAGACTAAGGTACAAAAGCCAACTCAAGCATGCCTAAAGGAAGACAAACATGGACATTAGACCAACAAAAATCAGTGCTATAGCATGTGAGAATGAGCCTCAAAACCGACACACATGGCATCCCAAAGCCTCAAACACATGGCCATGCACAATGACCTATCCCGAGACATGGAAGGCCAACATTTCAAGACATGAAAGAGCTGATAAATGTTGACATGTAAGCATGGTATAGAGACTGAAATGACATGTTAAAGGATTCCAACTTGTTAAAATAGCCTAACCAATGCATGCTAGGGACTCACACCCTTAAGGCTCACAAATCAAAATGCATAGCAACTATATCAAACATGTCAAACATGACCAAATCAGTGGTCAACAGACCTTAAGCATGATGAAACATGGCCAAGAACTTCACAAAGTAAAACCAAAATATGGGAGCATGGTGGTCAAATGTCAAGATGCATTTCTAGGTGAAAATAAGGAAATACAAAGCAAGTATATTAAGCATGTAAGAGACCACTAATTCAACCAAAAACAGAGGCATATCATGACCTAACAACATACAAAAACCTCTGAAATAGAACCAAAAACACCTAATCATGCAAGCTACCCTTATGAGCCAAGAATATGCAAAAATGAGAGACCAAGGGAGAGGGGTGTCCCTCCCCTATGCAAGACCTTAGAACCCCTTCCTCACCACTGCAAGTCCATTGGATTTTAGTGGTGAGAAGGCCAACACACCAAGGTAAACAAAGCTTGCTGAAAGAGCACAAAAAGAGGCCAAAAGAGGCCTAAGAGAGGGAGGTCGACCCCAAACACCAAAACAACCTTAATGAAGAATTTTAAGCATGAAAATACAAGACTTTTTTCAGTTATACACAAAGCTTAAATCAACATGCAAAATAGGTCAAAAGCCAATGCAAGATTGGGGAAACTAAAGTAAAGTAGTTACCCTTGAAGAACCCTTGATGAACAGCAAATGCAGCCCTCTTCTTTTGATCAAAATCACCCCAAAAGCTTAAGAACAAACCCTCCAAGCCCCTCAAGGTTGGAGTAAGGTGTGATGGTGTGCGTGTTAGTGCAAAAACAAGGTAAAAATACACTTTTAGGCCACAAAACACACACAAGGGAGGAGAGAGAGGGAAATATATAGAGAGAGAGAGGATATATATATATATATCAGAACATAGGTATAAGCTCTGTGTCTTTTGTGTTTTTTCCTAACCCCCAACAATGGAAGAGGAGAGGCCCTTATATAGGCAAAGGAAATGGTTCTAAGCTTCTCAAAGAAGCTAAGTAAAAAGGGGCAAAGGGGGCAAGGAGGTCAAGGCTTCTTGAGGAAGCTAGGACAGCTGGCCAAGCTTCCTCAAGAAGCTTGACCAAAGGGTTCAACCTTCTAGAAGGAAAAGGGGTGCAAAGGCTCAAAACAGCTACTTCATGCACGGGGAGGAGTGTTGGTGCATTCCAGCTGGCATGCACCAAGTCTGAAGGGTGCAAAAGGGTCACACCGGCCAGCAAAAGAGGTCACCGGCCAAATAAAGTGCCGGCCGGCCATATAAAGTGCCGACCGGCCATTGGTATTAAGAAACCATGGCCGGTGGCAGCAATTAATGGCCGGTGATGCTAAGGGAAGGCCGATGGGTTGTGGGGATGGCCAACAAGCCATTCCCTGCCCCTCAAAGCAAAAGCACAAGTATTTGGTGTAAAACCAAATGCAAGATGAACAAGTTGAGAGATCCTGAGGCAAGGCGCGCAGCCAAGGCCTCCGGGAACTCAAAACGAACACGAACATGGATGATCACCGAGTGTTCCACCAATGACGTCCAAGTCTTGAGGACGGTCAAAAATGGGGTGTCTACACATGCATTGCTCTCATTTATGGATGGCTTTTCAGGCTACAACCAGATTGTAATGGCACCCAAAGACTGGGAGAAGACTGCTTTTACTGACAGAGCTCGAAAGTCATGAAACGACGTGAGTGAATGTCAAAGTCCAGAGATGACCCATTTTTGACAAGGCCGAAGACTTGGACAAACAAACAAAATACAGATAAATGGTTGTGCCCGCAGGCTACCTACGTATCCCTTTTCAAGGAATCAAACCAGTGTAGTTCAAGGGCAGGATACAAAATGATATGCAATATTACCAAAACAATGTAATGATATACAATGTAATGAAACAATGCGAATGACACGCAATGCATTCGAATTAATCAAACCATAAGCAATACAAAACCGCACAAATATCATAAATGGATGTAGATGCAACCTCAAACTACGTTTAACATAGAAAAGGTGCCAGGAACCTCAAACCACAACTCTCTTAGTGGGATCGGTGTGTGCATAGGCAGAACTATGTGTTTCGCAGCAAGAATACAAGTAATTGGGTGGCATGATATAAGTGCGGAATGATCTGCTGAGGAAAGATCATGATCCTACATGCTGAATACAACAACAAACTACGATGTAATGGATGCAATGGATAAGGCACGCGGCCAAACCACATTTTGCCTAGAAAAGGTATAGACACAAAACAGACCACGTCTAACACAGAAAACGTGCTGACACCCTCAGACCACAATTCTCTTAGTGGAATAGGCGCGTACACATGATCATAGAACCATGCTTTAATGCGAAAAGTATGGGCACATGCCAAACTAAGCCTAACATGGAAAGGATGCATGCGATGGATGCTATATGCAATACAATAAACATAATGTGATGCAATAGATAGGAAGTGAAGGTACCTTACAGGGGCAATTGACAATTACCTACCTCATGCTGTTGGGGACCTTTCCCTTCTTCTCGGTTGAACCGCAAGTACTACTTTTCTCCGTGACTATGGTCACAACTTTCCCTATTCTCCAATAGGGTGACAGACTAGGTTGGTTCAGTATCCAGAATTGAGGCGCATACACATGCTATCTCAATCTATGGGGCTGCCATATAGATTTCAAGCCGAGGATACACCCCTGGGTATTTAAACCAGACTTTAGTCTTAGAAATCCCGAACCTTTGCGTTCTAGGCATGAGCCATTCGAACTCTAGTTTCCACCGTCTTAGTTGATCTCCTAGGAACTCACCGCTAACATAGGCAGGTGGCTATACCAGATCACTGAAATTCGTTCGGGCACGACAAACACCAAAGGAATTACACCTTTAGAGGATTTAAGGTCTCCTAACCGGAGAGTACACAAGACAGTTCTATATAGGTGAATGCATAAAATAGTGCTACAAAGGTGCATAGGACAATGCGATGAAGGTGCACAAGACAGTGCCATGCGTAAGAAAGCGCGAGCAAAGATGCAGGATTTAAGGTCTCCTAGACCGGAGGATTTAAGGTCTCCCAGACCGGGTGAGTGCACAAGACAATGCGAGTGGAGAGTGAATGAATAAAACAGTGCTATACAGGTGCACAAGACAGTGCGATGTAGGTGGTGTGCACAAGACAGTGCGATATAATGCACTAACAAGTGCAGGTAAGGTGCGCACGAAAGTGCGAACAATGCAATGCACTAACAAGTGCAGGTAAGGTGCGCAAGAAAGTGCGAACAATGCAATGCACTAACAAGTACAGGTAAGGTGCGCACGAAAGGGCGAACAAGTTCAATGCAAAAGATACAAGCATTTTCTATGCAAGATGAGAGCATGTAATGAAATGCACAGGATAGTACGATGCGCGAGAAAGCGCGAGTGTAAACTGCACAAAACAGTGCGATATGCAAGAAAGCGCGAGTGATTTTGAAATGCACTAAATAGTTCGATACGCTAAGCAGCGTGAGTGATTTTGAAATGCATTACACAGTGCGATACGCTAAACAACGCGAGTGATTTGAAATGCACTAAACAGTGCGATAGGCTAAACAGCGCGAGTGATTTGAAATGCACTACACAGTGCGATACGCTAAACAGCGTGAGTGATTTGAAATGCACTAAACAATGCGATATGCTAAACATCGCGAGTGTAACGCAATGCACAAGATAGTGCGAGTGAAACACAACCACAAGATGTACAAGAAAGTGCAAGTGAGATACAAAGCGTAAGTGCACAAGACAGTGTGAGGAAATACGATCATTTTCTATGCAAGAGATACGAGCATTTTCTATGCAAGAATGAGGGGGGTACATTTTCTATGCAACAGATACGAGCATTTTCTATGCAACTTTGAAAGCACATTTTATGCATGAGACAAGCAAAGTATATTCTATGCATGAATCATGACGATGCGCGGCACACATGCAACAGAAGTGTATATGAAAGTGCACATTCTATGCAATAGAGGGGCATCAAGCATGTACTCTGGTGCCTCCAATTTACCTCTCAGAGGACTTTGCAACACGCTCAGCTCAAAAGGGTACACCCTGTTCATATCAGCGAGAGGTAACATCTGCATGTGAAACCCTCGGGTGCTGCTTGGACTGCCATTCTGACTTGAAGCAGGCTTACACTTGGGGTTGAGATACACTCATACTCCAGAGAAATGGCGAGGCTTGAGAAGGTGCACCTGAAATGCAGTCTCGGAATTTGCCGAAGTTGAAACACACTAAGATGCTCCAAATTTTCCCTCTTTTCTTTTGCTTTGCAGTCCGAAACCTATATAGCTTCAGATAGGTCCTTGTTCTACTATTCTCACATGACCTGGGTTGAACCTTGCAGTTTATGAAAGAAAGAATCTTGTTTTGCACAAATGTGGAGAATGGCACAGCACTCCGAGCACAAAACGATTTTATTCTTGAATTTGAAATAAGAAAAGGGTTCTCAACTGGGTATTGGGCCTACGACTGACCATAGCCAAAACGACTCAACAACGGCAAACAACGGTAACACAACCTAAACACATCTATTGACACCTGAAATGACTCAAAACAAGAATTGAGACAAACAAAAACACAACAACACACAAGACTCAAAGGTGCACAGGGGGCCTGTTTCTCCGGGTATTGTTTCCTACCCTTTCTCATTTGTGATTCTCACAACACTCTGGCACTCAATCTCTAGTTTTCTGAAAAAGCCATTTTCTCACTTTTTCTCTCAGCGCACATCTCTCTATTCTTTAATCTCTCATCTTTTATCCCTTCCCTGGGTGGTTGATGGATAAACAAGAAGTTGCAGGCTCTTGCCCCTAACATTCTGCTAGATTCTTCTTCTTCTGCTCACAATAGTGAACTTTTCCCCAGAGGGGTTGCGTTACAACTGGGTGTGTAGCCAATCTGCAGCAGACATCGATTGACGATGCTCTGCTGGGGAGTTTGGACGTGATCAAATCTATCCAGATGAGGGAGTGGAATATCTTGATCCATTCCAGTTCATGCTTCGCACTCGGCTTGATACCTCGCTGCTCGGAGGATAGGATAGCTTTCAGCATTTTACTGTTAGCTTCAGATGTGCCTTGTCCGGGCAGGTAGAGTGCCCTTTCTGGCAAGTAGAGTGCCCTTCTGGCAAGTGTGGTGACAATGGGAAAAAGACAAAACACCTGACTTAACTGTGCCCTTAGTTCATCATTTTGACCATTTTTTGTTTTGGCTTTCTACTAAAACAATTTTGACCAACATAAAAGCTAGATTAACGTACTTGTTCTATTTTCTGATTTGAAATCATGCAAGTCAGGTCGTGAGCACTGAAAATTTTTGTTTTTTGGGTCCAAGAAATGGTCTAGTTTTGGAAAAATTGAATAGTTTTCGAGAAAATTAGTCAACTTCATTAAAAAAAATCACAAAACTGTTTTTACAAATGGCCACTGCTTGACCAACACATAATTTACTCTTGAGATGCATAACCTCAGATCCAAAACAATGGAAAATTGCCCCTTGTCTGAAGGACACTGCATGGCAACGGAAAGTTGCCCCTTGTTTGAATGGCAACTCACGGCAACGGGAAGTTGCCCCTTGTCGGAATAGCGCCGCAGCATACTGTAACCAGCTCTCATAGTGAAGATCACAACCGAACTCTTGGATATAGAGAAGACAAAGATGATCAGAACCATTACATGGACACAGTCGATTTGGAAGTGTTTATGGATGGACTTCAGAATGAAGTTCCCTACGTATCCCAAACATGGGAATCAAGCCTAACGTAGTTCTGGGTTAAGGTACACTTAGGCATTAACCTCTCCTTTTGGGCTCTAACTTTTGCCAAGGCCGCCCTTCCGAGTTTTCAACCTTGCGAGCTTTGTTTTTCTTTTCTTTTTAATTCGTTTTTCATCTTTTTTTCTTTGTTCATTTCTTTTCAGAAATTTTCATTTCTTTTTCTTCATTTCTTTTTTTTTTTTGTTCTTTGCATTTTTTTTCTTCTTTGTTCTTTTTCTTCTTTTTCTTCTTTTTCTTGCTCTAACTTTTGCCTGGGTTGCCCTTCGGGGTTTTCGGCCCAGCGAGCCTCTCACCGGTAAAAGTGTAGCTTTGTCCATGTCAAATGGTTTTGAGATCTCGAAGCCATCTGAATCCAGGAGAGTGGCTGTTGTTCGCTGATGATGTAGTAGTCCATCCAATGGCGGGCTGAATTCCCCCTAGTGTTGTGGATAGGAACTCGGTTGTCCTTCAGCAATACTTTCTTCTTTCCTCCCTTCTGGGATTTGGCATTCTTGCCGATCTTCGTTGGCTTGAGCAATGTCCTAATTTTTTTTGACTCTTCGAGCGCATCTAACATTTTTTGCCCCTAGTTCAAGGGCTACTTCTGATCTAGCTTTGCAAGCTTCTTTTGATAACACCTGATCTTCTTGATCTGACTTTTCTTGCCCCTAGTTCGAGGGTTGCTTCTGATCTGGCCATACAGGCCTCACATTGTGGTTGACTGTTGAACATTCTGAATCCAAGTTCAAGGTTTGAAAGCAAAAGGGGATGAGTCTCGAGGCAGAGAGCGATCCTCCGTTGCGCAATCTCAAGAGCGATTCCACACAGGTCTTCGCAGAACCACGCAAAATATTTTTTGAAATCTTTTAAGAAAGCAACTAGTTGCTCGTGCTGAAGACAATGTAGAACCAATCTGCATCAAGCCAGGATCCTTCTCAGTACTTACATTAACAAACATGATTCCATTCATTAAGGGCTTAGCATGCCTCTCTTTCTCTCATTTGATCAAATTTTTGCAAATCTCGAGGAATTCCTTCCTCTTTGTTTTCATCACAGTGTTCAAAAAGTTTTGAAAAACTTAGGTCAATGCAATGATTTCAAAGGCACAGAAAAGCAGGTGAAAAGCACTGCCGTTTCATTAAAATTTTCTAGCACAACTGGCGCAATGGCAGAAACAAACTCAAAAGTGTGAAAGTCACTGCTGTTTCATTCAGATCTTCTGGCCCAACTGGCTCCAAGAAAAAAACAGACTCGAAAGAAAGAGTGTAAAAGACAAACACAAAACAAACAAGTGATGCCCGAGGTAACACCCCCAAAATCACCCGACTCTAACACAACAGGACTGACTCGATACAATAAGACAGACACAACTGACTCAGTACAAAAAGACTGACTCAATACAACACGACAAAACTGACTCAATACCCAAGTCAGAAAACAAAATTAACTGCATTTGCAAACACTCAAAACAATGCATGCCATACACCACATCAGAAGTAAACTAGGTGCCATCCGTAGGTGGTTCATCCCCCCGATCACAATAAATTATCCCCCAAGTTCACTGATCCAGTGTCGATAGATTTTGCAGGACTTGGTGCGGCGATGACCTCGTTGTCAATCAAGTCTTGTATTTCGTGACGAAGACGAAAACAAAGGTCAGTGCCATGACCGGGTTGTTGACGGAAGGCATAGTACTGGGTAACATCATGACTGGCTGGAAGACGACTAGGGAGAGGCCGAGGCTCAAGGGATTTGAGATGGCCTTGTCCAACGAGAATTTGGAGAGCTTTGGACAAAGGCATATAGAGGGCGTGGAAGACCCTCTGGCCTCGGGGTGGGTACTTCGAGGTTTGTGAAGTTTTGCTGGATACACCCGCAAAGGGATTGGCAGGCACTGACTGGGTTTGCTGATCTCTCCTGAGTGCAGGATTAGAGTTGAAGGGAACATTTCTAGTACAACGGCCCTTCTCCCGGCTTGCCCCTTGATTCAAACTGCCCCCAACTTGAGTGGCGAAAGTGTCATCCACAGTCTTTTCAACAACTGCGAAAACTTGCTGTTTGTTCAGTCCTTCGGCTTTTAAAGCCTCAACAGCCCACAGAAGGTGTTCATGGGGATCAATGTCTACCCCTACCTTGTTTTCCACTCGCCTCCACTTTGCCAAGGGATCGGCCTTCTTCAAATGCAGCCTGTCACAAGATTAGGGAGCCTTTTGTCATGAAATTCCTAGTATGTGGTGTGGTCGATGACGGAGCCAATATCCTGAAGGCTAAATCTACCACAGTTCTCTGAAGATCTTCGATCATTCTCATCAGCTTAGAAGTAGTGGGCTCATGGGTTTGAGATGGTTGGGGTACAAGTGTATCCATTATGCATAAGTCCATGTTTTCTGGGATAAACACCTCAGGTTTGGGTAGATGGACTGGGGTGATGTATATGCTAGGGTCGTAAGGGACGGCCAGTATGTGGATTAGATTGAGATGTGGATGAGGTACTTGGTCATTGGGGTTTGAAGGTGGAGCTATCGTCCGGTTGTCGATGAGATTTTGGACCTCATGACGAAGGCGGTAGCAACGGTCGGTGCCATGACCGCGCTGCTGATGATACACACAGTATTTAGTGGGGTTATGTCTAGCTGGCAGTGGGTCAGGCAGAGGTTGAGGATCAAGGGGTTTTAGTGCGCTGGTTAGACTCATATAGAGGGGGGTAAAAGTTCTACCCTGAGCCCTTGCTAGGCCGGCTGTTTGTAGGCTTGGTTTGGCAAAAGGGTCGGCTGTGGAGACTGTATTGATTTCGGTGGGTTCGAGAATAGTGCTACTTCAAGCATTGGTGCTTTCGGAAATCACCCTCCTTGTCGGTTCACTTGTTCTGGGAATGATCCCACTGTTGAATGGATTCTCGACCTGAACCCCCAGTTCATGCAAACTTTTGAAAGTGAATAATGGGGTGACCATCAACTTTTGCAACATATCATTCTCGAGGTTTCGCACCACTATCCGCACTTGATCCCTCTCAGAAGGGTGATCTATCATCTGTGCTGCCTTTGCTCTCCACCTTACGACAAATTCCACAAAAGGCTCTGTTGGGTTCTGGCGGGTTGTTTTGAGCTCGTGCATGGTCATTTCAACGTAGGTATTGTAGGAATACTGATCAACAAAGGCCTCAGCCAACTTTTCCCAGTTATGCTTCACTGTATTCTCCAACTTGGCATACCATGCGGCTGCTACGCCCAATAAGGTTCTTCCACACAGAGAGAGTTTCTGTGGCTTAGTCAGACCCATCAGCTTCAGGACATCCAAAAAAAGCCGGATATGTACCATAAGATCTCTAGACCCGTCAATATGTGGCATTTTGAATCGGTCTAGGAGTCGTACGGCAGCCTCGGTGTACCCATCCTCAATGTCGGGAATGGAGTTAAGGCCCTGCGCCTTTTTGAATTGCTTCTCAAGGCTAACAATTTTTACTAACGTCGGATCGAGCTCATTAGCATCAAGAGGACAAAGCCTCTCATTAGGCTGCACCAGGGGTTTGAAAACTCGGGCTTGAGCCAACCCTTCTCGAGGATCTGGACCCTACAAATCTTTAGCTGGCAGAAGTGGGTCAAAGTTCGGCTGGGGTCCCGAAGCTGGATGTGAGGCAGATGCCCCAGATGGGCGTTGCATTTCAGCACTGGTCTCATCCTGTATGGCAGTTCCCTGATTTATCGTTGCTATGACGGCCACAATTTCTTTCGAACCCTATGCCATCACGGGTTTGCTGAATTGAACAGAGGTGATGTGACTGGTGACTAACGGATCAGATGAACCGGTAAGCCTTGACTGGCCTTTCTCTGCCTTGCCTCAGCGAAGGAAAACACTGGCTGCTCTGAACTGAATCTCTGACCTGACAAAGTCTATCATCACAAGTTCAATGTACTCGGGGGATATTGGAGCCTTCTGAAGTTATGGTTCCAAGACTACCTCTGCAAAAGAGAAAACAAGCAGTATCTCAGCCCGATTTCACCAGAACTGATATGAGCATAGCCGAATGACTGCACTCTTTACTGAATTCTGCCCGAAAATTCTGCCCTTGAAAATTATACCCTCAGGTAAAACTGATTCTCCAAATACTGATGCCTACAGGCCTGATACCCACACTTGCAATCTGACATGTGCATTCCTGTAGAGACGCACTCTAAAAGCACATAGCAAGCAAGTGAGAGCCAAAACACCACTATGGAGGGGTAGGGTTTCCCTGTCTTACTTGCGTCAAGAACTAGTGTTTCACTACGCACACAGCAGTTTCAAACAACCTATAATCGGGTAAGCAACCTGTCCTAGTTTGGAATGGTCACTACAGTTTCCGATATGCACTAGGTCGAATGGTCAAAACGGGTGCCCGGGTAACAACCGAGGTTTGCGTTCCCGTCGTGGCAGAGCCTGCAACCGGTCAACCTTATGGCGCACTTTTCCAGGCAAACCTCCGACAAACCGTTCAGGAATAGCATACGGCAAACACGGTGTCCTAAGCGCACCAATGCAAATGCAATGCAAAGAAACACATAAGTGTAGTTGAAACAACATATCATGAGTTCGAGTCAAGTTCTCCAAACTCCCCAGTGGGGTCGCCAAAAACTGTAGACGCGCCCCGAGGGCCTCATGCTACAGTTTGGACTCAAATGTCACATCGCACATTGTGAGATTGATAAATCACCAAAGAGTCCAAATTCAGCAAATCATTTTGGAAAACTGAATTTTAAAAAAGAAGTGCCAAACATAGACTGCTTTGCCAGATACAGAGTTGCCACCTAAATATTTTATTTTAGAAAATTTAGGAAATCCTGACTCGTGCCTAAGGCCACGTGTCCGTCATCACAAAAGTTGCCTCGGTTCGGGAACTTGGGTACGATTGGGAAAGGTCATCTATGAGCAACCCCGCTTGCCCGATCAAAGATCGGCCTGTACTAAGCTTGATATTTTGTTTTTAAAATCACATGTGTTCTTATTCCGATTATTAGCCTAGAATTACTATGTGATGCGCACAACACACAAGTATAGACTAGATCGCCTAATTTGGAACAAAGCATCGCATATCCTTTTGTTTTGGAAATGGTTTGAAGGTGCTACTCGCAAGTAGGCTAAGACGTGGATTTGCCACCCTCGGGTGGGCTTAGAAAAATATGATTTTGCCACTCTCATGTGGGCTTAAAAACTCGCATTTTAATGAATTGTTCCAATTCAAGTAATCCAACCTTTACCCACAGGCATTTGGGCAATTATATCAATTAAGAAAATAGCCTCATGGCAAGCATGCTATCATGGCAACACTCACACTCATGCAAGATGTTAAAGCATAAACCCTTACAATGTACTCCGAGCCAAAACAACAACTAATTAGTTATCAATGCATGATCCTAGTTCATGTTAAGATGGCTAATGCAACGCATGCGAAATGCAACTAGAAATAGGCTCGACTATTCTAAGATGGCATGTGAAATGCAACAACTGATACATGTACTCTACTTGGAATTGAAATACAATGCAGTTAGTATGATGCGCCGAGCTCGGTGCATGCAAGATAGATGAATGGATGCAAACATGCGAGCATAAGTATGCTAATTAAAACATGACCTAGAACTAACCATCGTAAACAGGTAAATAAAAGGGAGAAAGACGTGGGGTTAGAAAACATTCACACACTTACGCACACTTATTACAAAATTTTCCCTCTCGACGGAGGGTCCGAATAAATAATTCAAACCATCTAATTAATCAACTATCCTAGCTAATTAATTATTACATAACTCTTAACTAAACTTAAGCAAATTAATTAAGTTACAAACTTAGCTAAGGCAGCCTCAAGAAGAGGGGTGCATGCTCGGTCGGCTTCACTCGAAAATCCGTTGACATGCCCTATGTTGCCTCTGTTTGCACTATTTTTCACCTTTGAAAATTGTACAAATCTCTGTGATGCTTTTTAACCACCCCCTGGACATGCTGAGAGGTCATCGGCCAAGGGAGAAGGGTCATCAACCACTTTTCAGTCCATCGGCCATGTATTGTTAGTCGATCGGCACACTTTATAGCTGATCAGCCATCTTTTCCTACAAACTGCTCCTTTTGCTGCAACAGAGGACAAAACAGAGGCATGGCAATACATTTGCAAGAAAATGTTTGTAGCTACACCCCTTATCATGTCTAAGGCTTGAAGGAGTGTAGTGCTCGACCCTCGAGCCACCAATCACGCATTCTAATGCATGATGGCCAAAGGAGCCAAGTGTGCAAATCAATATGGAATGAATGCACAAAAACAACATGAATGCCTCACACTCTATCATGTTGGATCAAGAGTGTCGGCGACCGAGAATTGAGGCACGTTTCATCACTTCAAGTATGAAACGTCCCTTATCCCTCTTGTTTGGTTTAACACCCAAACCAAACACAATGCAATATATACAACATGGAGATGCTATGCAATGCAACATAAGCATGCCAAATGCAATATGACTCAAGTATGCACACAAGGCCAAGGTATTAAACATGCCAAATGCAATGCAACCTAAACAAGCATGTGACCACATGCAATCTAACAAGTATGCGACAATGTTATGTAATGCAACTAGCTAAACATCATGCAATATACAAAATATGCAAACATGATACAATACAAACATGCAAATATCATGAAAGCAAACATGCTCAATGGACTTAAACCGAAAGGATAGACCTCAGCCATGCCCAAATTAGTGGCCAAAATGATGAAATGGCTTGAAAAGTAAGGAAATGCATGCTCAATGCATTGGCCCATGGCTTAAGCTTAATAGTACAACTCTCAAACATGATGAAGAGGTGACAAATGTGAGAATGTAGCAATGAAGTAAGCTCTGAAATTACATTCCAAAGGATGCCAAATCATGAAAATAGCTCAAAGAAAGCATGTCAAGAAGCTTGAAACACAAAGCTAGTCAAGGGCTTTACACTACAACCATACTAAGCAATGCTCAAATGACCTAAAGCACTCAAAACAGACCTAAGGCATGTCAAAATGGTGGGAAAAACATGCTAGACTCGCAACAAAGATGGCAAGAAAGATAGGCTCCCGAATTAGCTCACAAACAAGGCATAATGGCACAACTCTTAAACACAATTAAAGAGTGATAAACATGAGAGCATGGTAGAAGTTTATGGTCCGAAATTCAATGCCAAATGATACCAAGGCATGCAAACATCACAAGAATAGCATGGTAGGGGCCTCAAAACTCAAGACTAGTCAAGGCATTTGCACTATAGCTATACAAAACATGAGTCATATGACCATGGAAGCCCAAAAAAGTCCTAAAAAAGCCCACAATAATGCTAAAACATGTATGGAGTATAGCGAAAATAAGCTAGCATTCTTGGCCAAAACATCATGCATACAAGGCTAGTAAGCAAGTTTTGCACTATAAGTACATGGAGCATGCAAGAGGCTACCAAAGCAACCCAAATTAGAGTTATGACATGTCAAATGATAGCCAAAAACCTACTAAAATGAAGCCAATACATGCTAGAAAGACATGCTACTTTGATAAGCCACAAATGGGATTACACTATACATACAAGATGCATGCAAGGGGTGACCAAACCAGCCATGGACAGAGTCAAAGCAGGTCCTAAAAGTCACAAAAAAGTGCCTAAACTAAGCCTCAAAAGTATAGAGATACATGCTCATTTGATAGGCCAATAAGATATGAAAACAAGAGAAGAGGAGGGGGGGATGACCCCCACAGATTTGGGACCTCAAAATAGAGTTTTTACCACTGAAAATCCTTTGGATTTCAGTGGTTGAAAGGCCATGACAAGTTGTTTTGAAAGGCCTTAGAAGATGGCTCAAAAGCTATACAAGCTACGGAACAAAAGGGAGAGACAACCCCCTAGCCAAATAAGGCTTAAACCAACACTTTTAGGATTAAAAACAGAGATTTTCTCAGTTCAAAACCAAGCCAAAATCAGTTTACAAAGATGGTAAAACAAGCATGCAAAGTTGAGGTTTAAAGGAACAAGAGCTTACCCTTGAAGCACCTTGAAGGACAGCAGCCAAACCAGCCAAAATCAGCCTTTTGGAGCTCCAAATGATCCTCAAAGAACTTCAGCCCAATGGTGGTTAAGTTTGGTTAAGGGTCTCTTCACAAAAGTGTAGAGGATTCTAAGCTTAAGGCTCAAAACAAGAAGAGAAGGAGCTTCAAAGGAGAGAGGCTCAAATTTTTGCTCACAAAGTCTTGTAGAGAGAGAGGAGTTTTTAGAGAGAGAGAGAGTCCCACAATTGCCAACCCCTCCACCCTTGAGATATGGCTCAACATATAGCAATATATTAGCATTAGTTCGGAAATATCTCAATTTAGAAATATCTAGGACGGCCTGGAACAGCTGGAGGATAAATATCTGTCAATTCTGGGCTTTCTGTACACTTTTGGCCGACTGGCCATCTTTGGTGCCAACCGGCCACCTTTTGTGGCCGATAAGGTCCACTTTTGGCCAACATATAGCTGCTGAGGTCAAATTGTGGCCGATGCAGTGCCATAGAGGCCGATGGGAAAAATTAGTCCTGCTCCCTGACTTGAAGCACGCCTAATTCCTTCATCTGTACTCATTTTCAGGTCATTCTTGAGTCTAAACTGTAGCCTCAGAAGTCTTCTTTCCAAATTTGGCAGCATCACCTCAAAATTCCATGTGTGCTAAGAGATATCCCTCTTTTAGTGAAGACTGCTCAGTTTCGGTCCAACCAGAATGATGCCCAACATCAACAAATCATATCTCCTCCATCCGGACTCAGCTTTAGGAGATTCTTGAGTGAAAAATGAAACCCCAGAAGTAATATTTCCAACGGTGGTGGCCTCATAGCTTAAATCCAAGTATACAAAAGGATAGGCTCGATTTAGCAAGGATCGCTCGACTCTCTCTTAGCGATTCATTCCCACCTTCTTCTTCAACTTGGTTTCTTCCCTCTTCTCCTCTTTTCTTCAACTCCAAACCTATAAACAAGGTGTTTTGAAAGATTTTTTAAATATTTCATCTCTCTTTCTTTTATTTCCACTTTGTCCTTGCTCGGTTTATTGAAAAGCGTAACATTTAACGAAATGCGAGCCTCGGAACATCGTAGGAACTTTATTTCAAAAATATTTTGAAAGAGAGGGTTTTAATGTCTAAAAACCATCCAAAATAGCTTTGGTCCAAAATGGGGTATGAAGTTGGGATTTGACTCTCTCCTTGCCTGAGAAATCGAACATTTGCACTGCATACCTTTCACCACCAAGTAAATCATCAGTAATGCCCAAGTCTTAAGGGCGGTCAAAAATGGGGTGTCTACACCACCCCGTGGGGGACCTATTGTTATAGGGTAATGCCATTTGGGCTGAAGAATGCTGGACCTACATATCAACGGGTTGTGACCACGATATTGCATGACATGATCCACAAAGAGGTTGAGGTGTACGTGGACGACCTGATTGTCAAGTCCAAGGAAAGAAAGGGCCACTACACCGCCTTGCAAAAGTTCTTCCAAAGGATCAGAGAAATCCAGTTGCGGCTGAATCATAAAAAATGTATGTCTGGTGTTACAGCAGGGAAAATGCTGGGGTTCTTGATCACACAAAGGGGCATCGAAGTTGACCCTTTCAAAATCAAGGCCATCTTAGAAATGCCACCACCAAGGACTGAAAAGGAGGTGCGAGGCTTTCTGGGTAAAGTGCAATTCATAAGACGGTTCATCTCAAAATTAACCTTGACTTGTGAACCACTCTTTGGTTTCCTGAAGAAAGGAACGAAGTTCCAATGGGACGGCCGATGCCAAGCTGCTTTTGAACAAATTAAACAATATTTACAGAACCCATCCATGTTGTCACCGCC
Source organism: Camellia sinensis (assembly GCF_055761805.1). Classification (NCBI taxonomy): domain Eukaryota; kingdom Viridiplantae; phylum Streptophyta; class Magnoliopsida; order Ericales; family Theaceae; genus Camellia; species Camellia sinensis. The sequence goes on along the minus strand of NC_138965.1, from coordinate 221,978,388 downwards.
TGAGCCGAGGAAACCGTTGATCTTGTACCTTTCAGTGACTGAAACTACAATGGGCTACATGCATGCACAAGAGTCTTAGGACAGAGTGGAAAGAGCTATTTACTACCTGAGCAAGAAGATGCTGGAATACGAAACCCGCTATACTCCACTGGAGAAGGCTTGTCTGGCCTTGGTATGGGTTACCGGGAAGCTGTGGCACTACCTGTTAGCTCACTCTATAATGTTGGTTTAGAGATTAGATCCCATCAAATACCTCTTTGAGGAACCGACACTGACGGGTAGGCTAGCTCGTTGGTTGCTTTTGCTTTCTGAATTTAATTTGAAATATGTGACGTGCAAGTCAATAAAGGGGAGGGCGGTAGCAGAGTTCCTAGCCGATCACCCTATGGAAGGGGATGAAGCAGTTGAGTACCTATTCCCAGATGAGGCCATTTTGCATGTCGAAGACGAAACTTGGACGATGTACTTTGACGGAGCGTCAAACCAACACGGGTATGGGATAGGGATGTTGCTGATAGCATCCGACAATTCCCGCATCCCTCTAGCATTCAAATTCCGGTTCAAAGTCTCAAACAACGAAGCAAAATATGAGGCATGTATTGCTGGTTTAGAAGCCACCCTAGAACTAGGGACAAAACGGTTGGACGTCATTGGAGACTCGAACCTTGTTGTATCCCAAGCTAAGGGAGATTGGAAAGTCAAAGAAAAAAAGATGAGAATCTACCACCAGACCTTGGACATGCTGATTCCTCGGTTTAAAAAGCTGAACTTTGCTCATCTGTTAAGAGAGAACAACAAGTTCCCAGATTCGTTAGCAACTCTATCTTCCATGATAGACATCCCTTTTGGAGTTCGGATGCGTCCGATCATCATTGACCAGAAATTTGTGCCGGCCTACGAGCTGATTGCTGTCGTAGAAAGGGTTCAAGATGAAAACCCCTGGTATTACGATGTTTGGAACTTCTTGGAGAAAGAAAAGTATCCACCAGGGGCAAACACCAAAGTTAAGAGGGCAATACGAAGAATGGCTATTCAGTTCATCATCTGTGGGGGTAAACTGTACAAGAGAGGTCATCTGGGAATGCATAAGCTGTGTGTTGATGCTGAAGAATCGAAGCGCCGGATGGTGGCCATCCATGGAGGAGAGTGCGGAGCGCACATGAACGGAGTGATGCTAGCCCGGAAGATCCTTAGACAGGGTTACTACTGATCCACCATAGAGGAGGACTGTATTGGCTTTGTCTGGCGATGCCACAAATGTTAGATCCATGCAAATCGCACGAACATTCTGCCGTCGAAGCTTTACAACATGACTTCGCCATGGCCGTTTTCAATCTGGGGAATTGATGTGATCGGGGCTGTCACTCCGAAGTGGTCCAATGGGCATGAGTTCATTCTAGTCGCGACAGACTATTTCACAAAGTGGGTTGGGGCCCAGTCTTATGCAGTGTTGAAGGTTTCGCATATTGTAAAGTTCATCAGGAACAACATCATCTGTCGCTGTGGGGTCCTGAACGAGATCATTTCAGATAATGGTTCCCACTTCAAGAAGGAAGTGATTGACTTGTTGGACAAGTACAACGTGGATTTTCATAAGTCATCTACATATCGGCCGCAGACCAACGGAGTAGTTGAGGCTGCCAACAAGAACATCAAACACATTTTTGTAGAAGATGGTGGAAACCTACCGGGACTGGCCAGATAAGCTGCCATTTGCTCTGTGGGGATACCGGACTTCAATTCGAAATTCTACTAGAGCAACCCCGTATTCCTTGGTCTATGGGATGGAGGCTATTTTGCCTATCGAAGTTGAGGTTCCGTCATTGCGAGTATTGGCTAAGTGTCAGATAGTTGAGGCAGATTGGCAGTAGAGCAGATTTGAAGAACTCATGCTCTTCGATGAGAGAAGGCTGAAAGCACTGGACCATGTTCAGGGTTATCAACGACGAATTGCCAGGGCTTTCAACAAGAAGGTTAAGTCCAGGAATTTAAAGGAAGGGGATCTAGGCCAGCTGCTTGGAGGCTACTGGCGGGCTTGGGAGGTACATTTCTTCTCCACTTTTTCATTCCTGTCTCGTACTTTCTGTACTCTGTACACTGCACACACTGCGGTCTGCTTTACACTCACTGTATACTGTACACACGGCACACACATACATTCTGTTTTACACTGACTGTACACTGCTCACACTGTACACTGCACACAATACACGGCTGAACACACGGCTCTGCCATTTCTGCTTTATTCTGTATATTCTGCTTTTTTCTGATGGTCATACTGACATCTGTTTTGCAGTTGTGGGTTTACGCCTACTTCCCTAGGCTTGCACCCGTACCAGTTGCGGAGCCTCCTCCGGCTGTCCCGTTCTCGAGTCGCTTTGACGGGAGATGCACCCGGCGACCGCGGGAGACGTTCGGCTTTTTCCGCCGATACTTCGACACCATCACCCCCACGGAGGTATGCTTTACTTTCAGTTCATTTAGCTTCGCTTTCCCACTGCATATTTCAATAACAGTAGATAACAAACTGTTCGTCACTTTCAGATCACTTGGCGGCCATGGGCTTCCTTGCCGTCGGCGATGCGGGGTCGGTTCCCTGGTGCTGAGGAGACCTCGCGTTTCCGGATCTTGCTAGAGGGCCCGGTCTGTCGGGCTTGGTACCTGGGGGAGCGTTTTCTACGCCAGACCCACGGGTTACCTGAGCAGATAGTCCCGGCTCACCCTCCTGCAGAGATGAGGGAGACCGAGGGGCTGACCCCTGAGCAGCTGGATGATTACTCCATCGGCTGGGAGGAGGCTGGCTTCCGAGGCACCGGCGACTATCAGGAGTACGTGCGGACGTACCTGATGCGTCCCTTGAGCGGCCGTCGAGCAGAGGGGGCCAGGCCTGTAGCATCGGCGACTGGGGCCGGAGCAGGAGCAGGGGCCGGATCTTCGAGGAGGGCCCGGGTCCGTGGTAGGGGCGGAGCGCGGGGAGGACGAGGAGCTGGCTGGCCTGCCTTGCCTGCTGTACTGACTTTCCAGGGGCAGGGTGGGTCGACCTATCAGATCCCCTTCGCCCCTCCACCGGCTGGTCACGAGTTCATTGACGTCCCCGACTTACCACCGGTATGTACCACTGCATTTTGTACAGTTATTCAATTCAGTTTACTTGATATTCCACAGAATATTGACGCGTCTGATACTTTTGCAGGCCTCTTCTGAGTACACCCGTCAGTCGTTGGCGATGAATGCCTCGATGATGGGGATGCTCCAGCGGACATTTGACCTCCTGGCCGTCTACAGCATACCGGTATGTTCTTCTGACACTGGCCTCAAACCATTCATACACTGATTTACATAATCTGATGCATGGCACAACACCTGATACACTGATCCCACAGTATCTGATACACTGCATACACTGCATTCTGCACTGCACTCTGTACTGATAAACTGCTCACGGCATTCTCATACTGTACTCATATACTGCATTCTGCATTGCTAAACTGCTCACGGCATCCATACACTGTATTCACACACTGTATTCTGCATTGCTAAACTGCTCACGGTGTACTGATGCATTTCCCTTTTTGTGTACTTTTTCAGCCTCCTTTCCAGATTCCCATGGCAGGAGGTGCTCCGGCCAGACCTTCTGTCCCTGCTCGGGGGAGAGATGAGGAGGGCAGGATATTTCCCCGCACCAGGGGAGGGCGTACTCACGTCGGGAGTAGTTCACGAGCTCCGGTCCCGGACGACGACGACGACGAGGAGTCAGAGGCGGAGGCAGGGTCATTGGAGGAGGAGACCGGAGACGGTTCTAGTTCGGGCTCTGATGACGACGCTGATGATGCTCCTGGACCCTCGTCCAGGAAGAGGACCAGGACGGACTGACAGCCCCCCGGAGTGCTCGACATGGATGCAGATTTTTGCTATCTTTTCTTTCTTTCCTTGTACTTTTCTTTTTTTTGGTAGATAGATTACCTTGTACTGCCGCAGGCAGATTTTGTTTTCTTCACTTGTACATTTGAAAAGATAATGAAATGAAACGGACTTTTTATCTGAAAAAGTGTTCACATTTACACACCTCATGCATTGCATCGCATCTCATCATGTTACACCTCAATGTAAATGGAATTGATTGGTTATCTGAAAATTGAACACTTGCACTTGTAATAATCAGATAATTAAAACAGCCAACAGCAAAATAACCCAAGCAATCCACTGCCTGATTCCGGATACACAGCCCTTGCTCTGTTGGGGATTAATCTGCACACAGCCCATAACACAGCATTCGATTCATTCTGCACACGGCAATTCTCAAACAAACAGCCCAATCTGACAGGACGGACCTCAAAGATGGAACCGGTTGGAGTCGGGACACGTTCAAATGTAGAGAATGGCACAGCATTCTGAGCATTAGCGATTTTTGAAATCGAATGAGGGTTTTTCAAACCGGGATATCGTGCCTACCACTGAACACAGCGGGGAGGACTCAAACAAAGAGGTACACGACCTAAACACAACGAGGCACGCTCGGGAGAGACTCGAAACAAAAGACGAGACCGTCAAATGAAAGAGACACGACACACAGACGCGTAAACGAAGATGGGGGACCTCGGACCACGAGGAGCCAGTTCAAACTGGGTATTGTTTCCCACCCTTTCTGATTTGTGATTCTCACATCACTCGACTCTCGAGCTCGGATTTTCTCTCAAAACCCTTTTCCTCACTTTTCTCTCAACTTACACCTCTCTATTCTTCAATCTCTCATTTTTCATCCCTCCCCGGGGTGATTGATGGATGAATAGGAAGTTGTGGGTTCATGCTCAACATCGTTAGCTCACAGCTATTTCTTCCGGCGGGCAGAGCGCCCTTCTGGCAAGTACGTCGGTGACGGGGGAAAGACAGAACGCCTGGCTCAACTGTGCCCCTAGTTCATCATTTTAACCATTCTTTCGTTTTTGCTTTCTACTAAAACGGTTTTGATCAAAACGAGAGTCGGATTAACGCACTTGTTCAATTTTTGATTTGAAAACTGTGCAAGTCAGGCTGTAAGCACTGAAAATTTTCCTTTTTTGGGTCCAAGACAATGGTCCAGTTTTGGAAAATGGAATAGTTTTCGAAAAAATAGTCAACCTCAGTAAAAATTTTCAAAAACTATTTTTCAAACAGTCAATGCTCAACAAGCATGGAACTTACTCTTCGAGATGCGTAACCTCGGATCGGAGGCAATGGAAAATTGCCCCTGGTTTGAAGGGGGGGGGGAGGCAATGGAAAGTTGCCCCTAGTTTGGAAGGCGGCTCATGGCGGCTTGCGGCAACGGAAAGTTGCCCCTTGTTTGGGATGGTGCTGCGACAATCCACAGACAGTCTTCATTGGCGGTGGTCGAGCTCTTGGACACTGCGATGACGAAGACGGTCACAACAAATATATGGACACAATCACCTTGAAGGGTGTTGGCCACTGGACTTTGAGGTGAAATCGAAACCATTGCATGGACTGAGACGCTTATGAAAGCGTTGGGGGCTGGACTTCATGATGAAGTTGCCTACGTATCCCAAACATGGGAATCAAGCCTTACGTAGTTCCGGTTAAGGTCCACTCGGGTATTTTAACCTTCACTTTGTTTGGCTCTCACTTTTGCCAAGGCGCCCAATGCGGGTTTTCGACCTTGCGAGCTTCTTTTCATTTTCTATTTCTTTTTCATTTCTTTTTCTTTTCTATTTTTTTTCTTTTCTTCTTTTTCAACCTTTCTTTTTGTATTTTTCTCTTTTTTGTTGTATTTTTCTCTTGCTCTAACTTTTGCCTGGGCCGCCCTTCCGGGTTTTCGGCCCAGCGAGCCTCTCAAAGGGTAAAAGTGTAGCAAGTCCATGCCAAATGGTTTTTTTTTTTGAAATTGAAGCCTCTCTGTATCCAGGAGAACGGCTGTTGCGCTGATTCGCAGAGAATCCATCCCGGTTGCTCCACGAGCTTCTTCCGACGAGATCTACTCCTTCTGATTCGGCTTTGGTGCCTCCTGCTCGAGGGCTGTTTCGAAACTTGGCCACACGGGCCTCCATGGCGTTTGTCCGTTGAACTTCTGAACATTCTGAACGGGTTCAAACTCGGAAAACAAATAGGTTGAATCTTGAGACTGAGAGCGATCCTAGGCTGCGCAATCTCAAGAGCGATTCCACACAGGTCTTCGCAGGGCCGCGCAAAACATCTGTTTTTGAAAGTTTTTAAGAAGGCGACGAATCGCTCGCGCCGAAGATAGTGTGGAACCAATCTGGATCAGGCCAGGGTCCTTCTCAGTACTCACGCCGACAAGCATGATTTCATTCATAAAAAGGCTCAGCACGCCTCTCTTTCTCTCAAAATGATCAAAATTTTGCAAAACCCGAGGAATTCCTTCCTCTTTGTTTTCATCACCGCAGTGTTCAAAAGGTTTGTTTTTTGAAAAATTTAGGTTAATGCAATGAGTTTGGCACACAGGAGAGCAGGCGAGATGTACTGTCAGCCCAATCAAATTCTCTGGTCATTATGCTGAGAGCAAGCATGAAGTTGAGATAGCAACAGCTGTTTCAATCGGCTCTGTTGGTGTAACTGGCCCCTCGGCAGAGACAGACTCAAAACAAAAACAGATAATTACAAAACAAAACGGTGTTCGGGACAACAGCCCCAGAATCACCTGGTATTATATACAACGGGGACTGACTCGATACAACAAGACAGACCCTTAAGCAAAAAAAAGACTGACACAAGACAAAGAGACAGACTAAAAACAAAAGACTGACTTGATATCCAAGCCAGGATTTACAAAACTCGGTTTCACCGATGCTCAAAAATGCGTGCCAGACGCTTCATCAAAAATGTACCAAATGTTGCCCGCAGGCGGTTCACTTCACATACTCGCAGTATCTGAGCCCTCAAAATCCAACAACTGAGTGGTGACGGGCTTGCCTGAGGTAGGTGGTAGGATAACCTTGTTATCAATCAAATCCTGCACTTCATGGCGAAGGCGGGAACATCCATCGGTACTGTGACCGGACTGTTGATGGTACGCGCAGTACAAGGTAGCATCATGAGTGGCGGGAAGATTCTTTGGGAGTGGCTGGGGCTCCAAAGGCTTAAGATGCCCATTCTTCGCCAATATTAACAATGCCCTAGACAAAGGCATGTGGAGGTCGTGAAAGACCCTGCGCCCTCGGGGCAGGTACTTTGCAGTTTGAGGATTCTTGCCAGATGCGCTGGCGAAAGGATCGGCTGGCGCTGCCTTGGCTTTTTGAACCTTCCCCGGTGCAGGGGTGGGAGCTACTGGAATTGTCTAGGCATGACGGGGCCCATCCCGGTTTTCTATCTGGCTTGAGCTACCTTTAGTTGGAGCGGGGAAAACATCATCCACAGCTTTGGTCACTATTGCAGATGTTTGTTGCTTGCTCATCCCTCTGGCCTTCAGAGCCTCGACTGCCCACAGGAGTTGTTCAATAGGATCGGTGTCTACCTTTGCCTTATCTTTTCCTCTGGCCTCAGCTTGATCAAGGGTCGGGGTTGGTGCTGGCATGTCGTGGCTATAGCCGGAAGCCACCTCTGGTTGGCTGAGCTCTATCACAATCCGCCCCAGTAACGGGGGCTCCTGTGGTACAAAATTCCCGGCATACGGCGCCGCTGGCGGTGAAGCCGACATTCCATAGGCGAGGTCTGCCACAGACCTTTGGAGATCGCCTATCATCCCCATTAATTCAAAGGTGGTGGGCTCACGAGCCTGGTATAACTGGGGAGCCCAAACCGGGTGCACAACGGGCGACCTAGGTGGGTATGACATACTGATGGCGGCCTCACTTTGCGGAGCGGTTCCCTACTCCATTGCAGCCGTCATAACCACAATTTCTTCTGAACTTTGTCTCGTCATAAATCTTGCCTCAGCAAAGGGGAGATACTGGCTGTTCTGTATCAACTCTGCCACTCTCTGAACCTTGAAAGGAAAAACAGGCAGCATTTCAGTCCAAACTGATCAAACACGGGCGTAGCCAAACAACTGTACCCTACTGCAGATCACTGTTCCCAGATTTCTGTTCCCAAAATACTGAATCTGATACCCGCAGATAACTGATTCTCACAACTGATACTGATACTGGTGTCCCCAGGTTTGATACTCAAACTTGCAAACTGGCATGTGCGTTCCTGTAGAGCAACACTCTAAAAGCACATAACAAGTAAAGAGAACAAAACACCCCTATGTTGGGGTTGGGTTTCCCTGTCCTATTTTGTCAGGAGCTAGGGTTTCACTATGCACACAGCAGTTTCAAACAACTTAGCATCGGGTAAGCAACCCGTCCTAGCTTGGAATGGTCACTATGGATCCGAATATGCACTAGGTCGAATGGTCAAAAGGGTGCCCCGGTAAAAACCGGGGTTTGTGTTCCCATACTGTCAGAGCCCATAACCGGTCAGCCTTATGGTCATGCCTTGACAAGACAAGCCTCCGGCAAACCGTTCAGGAATGGCAGATGGCAAACACGGTGTCCTAAGCGCACCAATGCACATGCAATGCAAAGAAAACACATAAATGAGATCAAAACAGGATATCACGAGTTCGAGTCAAGCTCTCTAAACTCCCCAGCAGAGTCGCCAGAAACTGTAGACGCGCCCGCGGACCTCAATGCTACAGTTCGGACTCGATTTGTGTCGCGGTTCTTAATCTTGAACCAAAGAGTCCAAATCTGGCAAATCGTTTTGAGAAACAGATTTTTGAAAAAGTAGTGCCAAACATGGACTGCTTTGCCAGATACAGAGTCGCCACCTAAATATTTTTTTAATGGGGGAATTTAGGAAACCCTGACTCGGTGCCGAAGGCCACGTGTCCGTCATCACCGGAGTTGTCTCGGCTCGGGAACTTGGGTACGATCGGGGAAGGTCAGCTATGAGCACCCCCTTTCGCCCGGTCCGAAGACCGGCCTCTACTAACCGTGATATCCGTTTTTGAAAACTTTATGTGTTCTTAAACCAATTGTTAGCCTAGAATTACTATGTTATGCGCGCAGCAAACAAGTATAGACTAGATTGCCTAATTTGGAAACAAACATTGCATATCCGTTTGGTTTGAAAATGCTTTGGAATTTGCTACTCGCAAGTAGGCTAAAATACGGATTTCAACGAGTTTTTCCAACTCAAACAATCCGGCCTTCACCCACAGGCATTCAAAACAGTTTAACACATAAGCATCTAGCCACATGTTAAGCATGCTGTCATGGTAACATTCACACTCATGCGATATGCTAAAGCGGAAATACTTACATAGTACTCCGTGCCAAAACAAAGAACTTGTTAGCAAACATGCATGATCCAAGTCCATGTGAAGTGCCTAATGCATCGCATACAAAATGTCGCTAAGATAGGCTCGGCTAATCCTAGACATGTCATGTGAAAATGCACAATTAACACATATTCAGTTTGGAATTGAAGTACTGATGTAGTTAGCGTGATATACCGAGCCTAATGCATGTAATACAAATGCATGGATGCACACATGCATAGCATAAGGTATGCTAAATTAAACGTGCCCTAATACTAACCATCGTAAGCAGGTAAATAAAAAGGGAAGAAAGACGTGAGGTTGGAAGACATACACACACTCACGCACACTTATTACAAATTTGCCCTCGCTCGGAGGGACCAAATAAATATTACAGATTAATTAACTACGCAAGCTAATTAATATTGGTCCAGTATAGATACAGCGTGAGTACACGTTTTCCGCTTCGAGCAATCATCGGTTGCCGGAGTACTTATAGTGAACTACAACACGTGATGTATCAGTGTGTTTGGGTGGTTCAGTGACAATGCAACGTGTGTGCACGTGTTCAGATTCAAACAGACATCAAGTGCAAGTGTGTTCACAGTCAACAACAGCATACAGTGTATTGATGTATCCGGGTCAAGCAGTTAAAGAACAAAATCAACTATGGCAGTTAAGTGTTCTACATTACGGAAAGCGACACGGGGAAAAATATACCTCGAAAGCGCCGTATGATAGGTGTGACTCCGGCTCGCGCAGAAGGAGCTCTGATGGCACGCCTCTCGCTAAACTCCGGAACTGACGAAGTCCGTCGGGAGGAAGAACGTGAACCGCCGGCCTGTAGGTCGCCGGGTCGAATGGGCAGACGCTCAAGGGGAGGAGGTCGGCCTCTGGGTCTGTCTCGTGATCCGGGGGAGTCTCGCCCCGTGGAATATCGTCTGCCATCTCAAAGAAAATGAGGAAATGGCTCGAAAAGTAAAAACAGGGCTAGAATGCGAAAGGTCAACTAAAAAAGTCAACCCCGAGAGGGCGGAAGATGGCCGAAAATGCCAGAATGTGGAAAAAGAACAGAAATCAAGGAAAACTTGGGGGAAACAAACCGCAAGAGGGGGAAATCGAAAAAAACTACACCGAAATGAAGTTTCGATCAGATGAAAGTGTTCGAAACGCGATGAACTTCGTGAATCAAACAACTAAATGGGCCCTAAAACTGAGGAAAGCAGCAAATAAGAGAGAGGAAAATACTCTAGAGAGGGAGGAGGAAGGAATTTCGGCCAAGAGGAAGTGAAAAGAATAGGGCTAAAGGCCCTATTTTATAAGACCCAAGGCGAAAGGACAAAACTGCCCCGATTCAGCAACATTTGTCCGGTCGGCTACATCTTTGTCTGGTCGGCCAAATATTTGGCTGGTGAGATGTTTTGATGGCCGGTGGATGGCCGGTGAGCCTCCAACAACCTTTTTTGGGTCAGATGTATAGTTTGGGGTATTTATTGCTCAAGGTAGTGCAAGAAATGGCATTTTCGAAGCTCAACCGGCCTCCATTTTGACCTCGGACCGTGTCTTCTGTGCGTGGCACTCGAATATGTGCAAGGTGTATCCTTTTTGTATCCTTTTGTCTCTTTTCAGATTTGAAAGTTGCCCCACATGCGTTGTTTTGCAAACACGTGTTGAGTAATATGTCATTATGCTTGCATTGTTATGCATTTTCAATGGTCTGGCGAGACCTTAAATACGCTTAGTCTAGGAGACCTTAAATCCTCTGAAGGTGCAAGTCCTTCGGTGTTTGTCGTGCCCAAACGAATTTTGGTAATTTGCATTGTACATGTATTTCAAGCGACTCGCGTCGTCGCATATTCAAGTTCACATGCATTATCATGCATTTCAAGCAATGCGCATCGTCGCGCATTCGAGTTCATAAGCATTTCGAGCGACATGCGTGGTCGCACATTCAAGATCATATGCATTGTCAGGCATATCACAAGACGTGCATTGCCATGCATTTGCATTAGCATGCGTCAACATGCATCATTTGCATTACAAAAAAAAAAAACAAAACAAAAAAAACACAATCATGCATTTTCAAAAGAAAAACAAAAAAAAAAAAAAAGTGCAACATGCATCGCCATGCATTTTCCCTTTCATGCACTTTTCATGCATTTCAAAAAATAAAACCAAAACAAGTAGTGCATATGTCATGCATTACATCGTAAGTAGTGCATATGTCATGCATTCATTGTATATAGTGCATATGTCTTGCATCCCTTGTATACATTGCATATGTCATGCATTTCATTGTAATATATTGCATATGTCATGCATCCCACTATATCCATTCCATTGCATATTGTAGATGTTGCATTGTAGCTTGCATGCATTCATTGCATCACCTTCATCTAGGGTTTGCACCTTTCCTTGTTGAGCTTGGTCTGGTATGTCCCCATACTTTTCACGTCTATACACTCATAGTTCTGTATGACCGTTCTATGTTAGACGTGGCTTGTTTGTGTCCATGCCTTTCCTAGGCAAGATATGATTTAGCCGTAGGCCTTAATCCACTATATCCATTCCATTGCATATTGTAGATGTTGCATTGTAGCTTGCATGCATTCATTTCATCACCTCCATCTAGGGATTGCACCTTTCCTTGTCGAGCTTGGTCTGTTATGTGCCCATACTTTTCACGTCTATACACTCACAGTTCTGTATGACCGTTCAATGTTTGACGTGGCTTGTTTATGTCCATGCCTTTCCAAGGCAAGATACGGTTTGGCCATAGGCCTTAATCCACTATATCCATTCCATTGCATATTGTAGATATTGCATTGTAGCTTGCATGCATTCATTGCATCACCTCCATCTAGGGTTTGCGCCTTTCCTTGTTGAGCTTGGACTGGTATGTGCCCATACTTTTCACATCTATACACTCATAGTTTTGTATGACCGTTCTATGTTAGACGTGATTTGTTTGTGTCCATGCCTTTCCTAGGCAAGATTTGGTTTGGCCCGCGCGCCATATCCATCATACATATTACATTGTAGTGTAATTTTTGCATCCTGCATTAGGATCATGTTCTTTCGTTAGCGGATCATTCCCCACTTGTGTCATTCCACCTAATTACTTGTTCTTGTGTCCGTCTACATCACTCATAGTTTTGTGTGACCTTTTCTATGGTAGACGGACTTCTTACCTCCATCAATCTATTTGACATTTGTGTGGTTTTGAACCGCTCAGGATTTGATCATGATTCAATTGCATTGCATATCATTTGCATTGTTTAAATTACATTGCATTTTCATTTGCATTATTATACATAGTCTTGTATGTACTGCATATCATTTTGCATTCATTTTGCATTGTTATGCATGTTGCTAACAATATTGTACCTGTTAAGTTTGCTTTCTTTGCAGGCACGATATTGTATGTACGGTTCATTTGAGGCTGGTGCAACCAGACGAGCCGGACAGGTACTATATTCTCCGCGTGAGACGAATTGAGAATTGCATAATTCTCTTACATCTTTTCTGCATTGTAGTGTAGTTTGGTGTATGCTAGCTTAAAACTGTTGCATTATTATGCTTCGTTACAGCTTTCTTTGCATGATCATAAGCTATGTTCGGCTTTGTGCATTGTCTTGCATTTTGCCCCTGCCATCGAGCGCATATATTGTTTGTCTTGCATGTTTGTCTAAGTCTTCGGCCTTGTCAAAAATGGGTCGTCTCTGGGCTTTGACATTCACTCCCGTCATTGTTATGACTTTCGAGTTCTGTCAAAGAGGGGCAACTGTAGACACCCCATTTTTGACTGTCCTCAAGACTTGGACGTCACCACTTGAACACTCGGTGATCATCCATGTGAGCCATCCCCACACATCACCGGCCATGGCTTGAGGCCACCGGCTGTGTTTTTCTTCCACCGGCCAAATGTTTGGCCGGTCGGCACTATAGATGGCCGGCCGGCTATCTTTTTTTGGTCAATTGCATTTTTGGCCGGCTGACTACTGTGCATCTACTTTTGTAGATATTTTTGTGCAACTGGCATACACTGTCACCCCCTCCACACACGTGTATGGAGGGATTGCCCTCTTGTTAGCTTCCTTTGGAAGCTTTACAAGACTAATTGTCTATAAAAGAGAGCCTCTTCTCTCTTGTTCAAAGGTTAGACAACTTAGACAATATTTTCAGAGGGTTCTAGTTTTAGGGTTTGAGTTGTGTATCTATCCTATATCTATATCTCCCTCTCTTCTGTGTTTTGTGTGTGTTTTATCTTACTTTTGTGCATAAACACCCACCATCACACCTTCTTTTAACTACTGAGGTACTAAGAGGCTGTTCTTGAAGTTTTTGGTTGGTTTTGAGCTTGGAGAAGCTGCTGGACCATTGTTTGTGAAGAGGGTCTACAAGGGTAAGACTTTTGTCCCTTTTTACCCCATTTTTGCAAAGCTTTTTAGCATATCTTGCATCTGTTTTTGAGCTTAGCATATAACATATAAAAGTCTTGTTTTTGTCTACTCTAAATAGTTTGTTAAGGGTGTCTTAAACTTTGGGGTTGTTTGACCCGTCTTAAGGCTTGTTTGGCCTTTGTTTTGTGCCATTTTGGTTGAGCTCCGGGACCATTGTTTTTGGGCCTCCTCACCACTGAAATCTCCAGGGATTTCAGAGGTAAGGATGGTGCCTTAAGGTCCTAGGAAGGAGAGGGCCACCCCCTTTCCTTGTTGTCCTTGAAAAGGGCTATTTTTGCCTCTTGAGGGAGCATCTAGTTTAAGTGTGTGTTGACCATGCCTTGACTGATATTTATGCTTATTTTTCCATGAAATAGCATTGTGTTGAGTTGGTTTGGACACACCTTGCATGCTTTACATACATGTCTTGTAATGCCATCATGTAGCCTTAACATGCATCTAGGCTTTGACCCTTGTTCGAGCATGTTTTAGGCCCTACTTTGTGAAGCTTTTGTACTTGTTTTTCCATGCTTAAAGTCTACCTTTAGTTGTTTTGGTTGACCATGGCATGCATTGCATAGCCTCTTTACATTGTTTAGCTTGTAGGCTTTAAATGTGTGAAGTGCTGAGCATGCATTGTTTGATTTATTTTAGTGGTTTGACACCACTTATAGCATCATTTCAGTCCTCATGACATGCTTGCATGCTTGCCTTTGATGCCTCTTTGATGCCTTATGAGGTTGTGCCTTATGCTCCATGTTTGGTCATTGTGTACGCCCTTGAATTTAAGTCATTTATATGCCATCTAAGTGGTCTTTAGGCTTTGTTTTAATATGCTAAAACTCTGTTTTTGGTCATTTAATCCATGCCATGTTTGGTTTTGCTAAGGGTAGTTCAATACCTCCTTAGCTTGCCTTGAGTCTTGGACCTCTTATTGCATGCTTATGCTTGTCTTGTTGGCTTGGCTTGGCACCATTTTGACATGATTTTCAGAGCTTATGTTGCATGTCATTAGTCCATGTTTTTGTGCTTACAAGTTGTCTTCATATGCTTAAGTGTTGGACCATATTTGCATGCATGCGTGTGTGTGTGTTGGACCTCACTTCCATAGTATTGGCCACTGATTTTGGCATGCTTGCGAGCTATCCATGTTAGTTTCAGTCCATCATCGCATGTTGTTGCATGCCATATTTGTTTACATGTTTAGGTTGTGTGCCTATTGCATATTAAATGCATTGCATAATCATGTTGCATTAGCCTTGCTTGCATGCTTAGGTTGCATTGCATTGTGCATGCATCCCTTGCCTCTTGATTAAGCATGATAGAGTTTGGGGCCTTTGATGTGTTTTGTGTGTGCATTTCATTTGATATTGAAGTTGCACACTTGGCTTTTGGGCCATCATGCATTGAAATGCGCGATTGGTGGTCCGAGAATCTAGCACCATACCCCTTTGAGTCACAAACATGATAAGGGATGTGGTGGTGCACACATTTGCTTGAAATGCATTGCCATGCCATGTTTTGCCCTCTGCTGCTGTCAAAACAGGTTCTGCAGGAAGCTTTGGCCGGCCGGCCATCTATACTGCCGACCGGCCATCCATTGTTGGCCGATGGCTTTACAGATGGTCGATGACCATCCGGACATGGCCAGTGGTGTTTTGTCTTAGCCAGTGGTGTTCCACAGTGTCCATAGAGTGCTCCCTGGGACTTGTGCAATTTTCAGAGGAGCAGAGCAGGGAAAACAGAGGCAAACTTGTGCATGGCGTTGGATTTCCGAGCGGAGCCGAGCACGCATACATCGGACCCTCTTCCCAAGGTTGTTTATTGCTTTCTACTAGTTAGGTGGTCTGTAATAATTAATTAGTTTGGAGGTTAATGAATTTGTATATTCTTTGGCTCCCTCCGAGCGAGGGCAAATTTGTAATAAGTGTGGGTGCGTGTGTGCATGTCTTCCAACCCCCACTTCTTTCTCCCTTTTACTTATCTGCTTTTGATGGTTAGTATTAGGTCATATTTAATTTAGCATACCTTATGCTATGCATGCGTGCATCCATACATTTGTCTTGCATGCACCGGGCTCGGTGCATCATACTAACTACATTGTATTTCAATTCCAAGTTGAATACGTGTTAGTTGTAGCATCATCATATGCCATCCATAGACTAGCCGAGCCTATTGTAGCTGTATCTTGCATGTGTTGTATTAGCCATCTTAACATAAACTAGGATCATGCATATGATTACTAACTAGTTTTTGTTTTGGCTTGGAGTACTCGGTAAGCATTTATATTTTACCATGCCACATGTGTGTGAATGTTGCCATGATAGCATAATTACCATGAGGCTAGCTGCTTATGTGATATAATTGCCTGAATGCCTGTGGATGGAGGTTGAATTACCTAACTTGGAATAATGCACTAAAACTGTGAGTTGTAAGCCCACTAGATAGTGGCGAAACCATCTTTTCTAAAGTCCACTTGAGGGTGGCAAAATCTGCATTTTAGCCTACTCGCGAGTAGCAAACCATTTTCGAAACAAGCATGAAATGTTTTGTTCCAATTTAGGCGATTTGGTCTATACTTGTTTGCTGTGCGCATAACATAGTAATTCTAGGCTAATAACCGGAATAAGAACACATAACGTTTTCAAAAACGGATATCACGGTTAGTAGAGGCCGATCTTCAGATCGGGCGAGAGGGGGTGCTCGTAGCTGACCTTCCCCAATCGTACCCAAGCTCCCGAGCCGAGACAACTTTGGTGAGGATGGACACATGGCCTTTGGCACCGAGTCAGGGTTACCTAAATTCCCCCATAAAAAAATATTTAGGTGGCGACTCTATATCTGGCAAAGCAGTCCATGTTTGGCACTTCTTTCAAAATCTGTTTTTCTCAAAATGATTTGCCGGATTTGAACTCTTTGGTTCAAATTAAGAACCGTGACACAAATTGAGTCCGAACTGTAGTGAGGCCCAGGGGCACGTCCACAATTTCTGGCGACTCCACTGGGGAGTTTAGAGAACTTGACTCGAACGCATGATAGCCTATTTTGACTACACTTATGTGCTTCTTTGCATTGCATGTGCATTGGTGTGCCTAGGACACCGTGTTTGCCATTTGCTATTCCTGAACGGTTTGCCGGAGGCTTGCTTTGTCAAAGCATGCCATAAGGCTAACCGGTTATGGGCTCTGCCAGTATGGGAGCACAAACCCCGATTTTACCGGGGCCCCCTTTTCGACCATTCGACCTAGTGCATATTCGGAATCCATAGTGACCATTCCAAGCTAGGACAGGTTGCTTACCCGATTGTAGGTTGTTTGAAATCGCTGCGTGCATAGTGAAACCCTAGCTCCTGACAAAATAGGACAGGGAAACCCTACCCCAACTTAGGGGTGTTTTGGCTCTCTTTTACTTGCTATGTGTTTTTAGAATGTATCTATGCAGGGAACACACATATCAGTTTGCAAGTTTGAGTATCAGGCCTGAGGGCACCTGTATCAGTTTATGAGAATCAGTTATATCTGTGGGTATCCGATTCAGTATTTTGGGGGCAGTGATTTCAGGCAACAATGGTCAGCAGTAGAGTACAGTTGTTCGGCTATATCTGTGTTTGATCCATTTGGGCTGAAACGCTGCTTGTTTTTCATTTCAGTTCAGAGAGTTGATACAGAATAGCTAGTGTTCCCCCTTGCTCAGGCAAGACAGATATCTGATCCGTCAGTCCCCGTTCAGTACAGCGGACTTGTCATGACGCAGAATTCAGAGGAGATTGTGGTTATGACGGCCGCATTAGATCAAGGAATCACTCTGCAAAGCGAGACCAATGTCGATGTACCGCATCCACCCAGGTCGCCTGTCGCGCACCCGTTCTGGACCACCCAGTTGTATCAGGCTCGTGAGCCCACCACATTCGAATTGATGGGAATGATAGGCGACCTCCAGAGGTCCGTGGCGGATCTCGCTTACGGAGTGTTAGCTTCGCCACTAGCCGCACCATATGCCGGGAATTTTGTACCACAGGAGCCCCCACTGTTGGGACGGATTGTGATCGAACTTAGCCAACCCGAGGTGGCCTCCAACTATAACAACGACGTATCAACATCAACCCAAACCCTCGATCAGGATGAGGCCAGAGGCAAGAACAAAATGAAGGCAGATGCCAATCCCATTGAACAACTGCTATGGGCAGTCGAGGCTTTGAAAGCCGAGGGGATGAGTAAACAACAGGTATTCGCAGTCGTAGCTAAGGTTGTGGATGATGTTTTCCCCACTCCAACCGAAGGCAGTACAAGCCAGTTAGAAAATCAGGATAGGCCCCGTCATGCCAGAACAGTTCCTTCCACTCCCAACCCTGCACCTGGGAAAGATCAGAAAGCCAAGGTGGTGCCTGCCGACCCTTTCGCTAGTGCGTCTAGCAAGAATACTCAACCTTCAAAGTACCTGCCCCGAGGGCTCAGGGTCTTTCACGCTCTCTATATGCCATTGTCAAAGGCACTTCAGATCCTTGTCGAAAGGGGGCATCTTAAACCCTTGGAGCCTCGGCCTCTCCTAAAGAATCTCCCTACTACACATGATGCTGCCTTGTATTGTGCGTACCACCAGCAAACCGGTCATGCTACCGACAATTATTTTCGCCTCCATCATGAGGTGCAAGACTTGATCGATAACGAAGTTATCCTCCCGCCCACCTCAGCCAAGTCCGTCTCTACTCAGTTATTGGATTTTGAGGATACTGATACTGTAAGTATGTAATCAGGAAGTGAACCACCTGTGGGCGGCGCTCGGCGTATTTTGGATGTGGCGTCTGGCATGCATTTTTGGGGCATCTGCGAATGCTAGTTTTGTAAATTCTGGTTTGGGTGTCGAGTCAGTCTTTTGTTTTGTTTTGAGTCTGTCTTATTGTCTTGAGTCAGTCTTTTTGCTTATGGGTCTGTCTTGTTATAGCGAGTCAGTCCCCTTTGTATAGAATGTTAGGTGATTCCGGAGCTGTTGCCTCGAACACCATTTTGTTTTGTAATTACCCTTTTGCTTTCTTTTGAGTCTGTCTCTGTTATGGAGCCAGTTGCACCCAGGGAATCTGAATGAAACAGCTGCGGCTATCATGTTTCCATGCTTACTACTATTCTAAATTAGTTGTGCCAGGGGACTTGAATGGAACAGCAGTACATTCCACCTGTTCTCTTGTGCCCTGAAAATCATTGCATTGACCTAAGTTTTTCAAAACTTTTTGAACACTGCGGTGAAAACAAAGAGGAAGGAATTCCTCGGGTTTTGCAAACTTTGATCAAATTGAGAGAAAGAGAGGCGTGCTATGTCTTTAATGATTGAAATCATGCTCGTCAGCGTGAGTACTAAGAAGGACCTTGGCTTGATCCAGATTGGTTCTACATTGTCTTCAGCGCGAGCGATTTGTCGATTTCTTAAAAGATTTCAAAAACTATTTTGCGCGATCTTGCGAAGAAGGTTGGCAAGAATGCCAGATCCCTGAGGGAGGAAAGAAGAAAGTATTGCTGAAGAAAAACTGAGTTCCGATCCACAACACTAGGGGAAAATTCAGCCCCCCATTGGAGGGACTCCTGTATCGTCAGCGAACAACAGTCATTTTCTTGGATTCAGATGACTTTGGGATCTCAAAACCATTTGGCATGGACTTGTTACACTTTTACCCTTTGAGCGGCTCGCTGGGCCGAAAACCCGGAAGGGCAACCCAGGCAAAAGTTAGAGCAAAAGAAAATATATACAAAAAAAAAGAAGAAAAAATATACAAAAGAGAGAAAAAAAAAAGAGAAAAAATATACAAAAGAGAGAAAAATACAAAAAAGAAAAAAAATAAAATATACAAGAGAGAAATAAAAAAGAAAGGGAAGAAAGAAAAAGGAAAGAAAAGCTCGCAAGGTCAAAAACCCGCATCGGGCGCCTTGGCAAAAGTTAGTGCCTAAAAGGTGAAGGTTAAAATACCCGAGTGTACCTTAACCGGAACTACGTAAGGCTTGATTCCCATGTTTCGGATACGTAGTCAACTTCGTCCTGAAGTCTAGCCCCCAACACTCTCATAGCGCCTCAGTCCATGTAATGGTTTTGATTATTCTTGCCCTCCCCGAATCCGATAGTTCGGTTGTGACAACCGGATACGTAGGCAACTTCATCCCTAAGTCCAACCCCCAACATCTTCAAAGTGACTATGTCCATATATTGGTTTTGACTATCTTCGTCTTCTCTGTATCCGAGAAAGTTCGGTCGTGATCATCACTAGTGAGGACTGTTTACAATATGTTGCGGCATCATCCAGACAAGGGGCAACTTTCCGTTGCCATGAGTCGCCATTCAAACCAGGGGCAACTTTCTGTTGCCGTGCAGCGTCCTTCAAACAAGAGGCACTTTTCCATTGCCTCCGATCCGAGGTTGTACATCTCGAGAGTGAGTTTCGCGCTCGTTGGGCGGCGGCCGTTTGTCAAAAAAAATAATTTTTGAGAATTTTTACTGAGGATGACTAGTTTTCTCGAAAATTGTTTTATTTTTCAAAACTGGACCATTTTCTGGGACCCAAAAAAGGAAAATTTTCAGTGCTCATAGCCTGACTTGCATGGTTTTCAAGTCAAAAATCGAACAAGTGTGTTAATCTAACTCTCATATTGGTCAAAATTGTTTTAGCAGAAAACCAAAACAAAAATGGTCATAATGATGAACTAGGGGCACAGTTGAGTAGGGCTTCCTATCTTTCCCTCATCGCCAACATACTTGCCAAGAAGGGCACAACTCAATCTGTCATTAAAGGGCTGAAAGCTCTCTCATCCTCCAAGCAATGAGGTATCAAACCAAGTGCGAAACACGAATTGGAATGGATCAAGATACTTCATTCCCCATCCGGAACCTCGACTGGACGTCACCAGAAGGAATAGCCGCGAGCTGATACTGTTGGGCGTGAACCCACAACTTTCTATTCATCTATCAACCTCCCTGGGGAGGGATGAAAAATGAGAGAATAAAGAATAGAGAGATGTGCACTGAGAGGAAAAGCGAGAAAAGGGTTTTGAGAGAAAAATCGAGCTTGAGGGCCGAGTGATGTGAGAATCACAAATGAGAAAGGGTGGGAAATAATACCCAGAGAAACAGGCTCCCTATGCATGTCTGAGTGTCGTGTCTTTTTGTTTTATCTCGATTCTTGTCTTGAGTCATTTTTGTGTGTTTCGTTGTGTTCAGGTCGTGTACCCTTTTGTTGAATCTTTTTCGCTGTGTTCAGTTGTGGGCTCAATACCCAGTTGAAAACCCTTTTCTCGAATCGTCTGTACTCAGAGTGCTATGCCATTCTCCACATTTACGCGAAGGAAAAAAGAGAAGAGCACAATTTGGGGCATCTGAGTGTGCTTCAACTTCAGTAGATTAAACCTTCATGGTCCGTCTTGTCAGATTTGGGCTGTTTGTTCAGGATCCGCTATGTGCAAAATGAACCAGGCGCTGTGTTATGAGCTGTATGCAGATTAATCCCCAGCAGAGTATGAGCCGAGCGTTCAGAATGTGCAGTGGTTGGTATGGGCTGTTTTGTTGTTGGCTGGTTCATTATCTGATTATTACAATGCAAGTGTTCAATTTTCAGACAACAGATCAATTTCATTTACGTTGAGGAGCAACATGATGCAATGCGATGCAATATATGAAATGTACAAATGCAACACTTTTTCAGACAAAAAGTTTGTTTCATTTCATCATCTTTTTCAAGTACATGGTATTGGAAATAAAAATCTACCAGCGGTAGTACAAGGTACTCTAGCTACCAGCAAAAAGTACAAAAGAAAAAGAAAAAGAAAAAAAGCAAAAATCTGGATCAATGACAAAGGATCTTACGCCTGGGAGTCCGTCCTAGTCCTCTTCCTAGACGAAGGTCCAGGAGCATCATCAGCGCTGTCATCTGAGCCCGAGTCCGAGCCATCTCTGGTCTCCTCCGACGATGACTCGGCCTCCGCCTCCGCCTCCGCCTCCGCCTCCGCCTCCGCCTCCTCGTCATCGTCATCAGGGACTGGGGCCCGCGAGCTACTCTCGACGTGAGTGCGCCCCGCCTTCGTGCGGGGGAATACTCTGCCCTCTCCATCTCCTCTGGCAGGAACAGAAGGCCTGGCTGAAACACCTCCCACAGTGGGAATCTGGAAAGGAGGCTGAAAAGTATAAGGGGCAAACGCATCAATATACTGTGAGTAGTGTATCAGTGCAGAATGCAGTTGTATGAATACAGTGTGTGAGTACTGTGAGCAGTGTATCAGTGCAGAATGTAGTGTATAAATACAGTGTATGAATACCGTGAGCAGTTTATCAGTGCAGAATGCAGTGTATGAGTACAGTGTATAAATGCCGTAGAGAGTACTGTGAACAGTCTGTGGGCTGCAGTATGTCAAATGCCGTGAGGGCAGTGTATCCAGTATTGTGTTGTGCATCAGATTGTGTGAAACAGTTTATGTATGGTTTGAGACCGCGGTCAGAGGAACATACCGGAATGTTGTAAATCGCCAGAAGGTCGAGGCTCTGCTGGAGCATCCCCATCACAGAGGCAGTCAGCTCTAGGGACTGGCGAGTGTACTCAGAAGAGGCCTGTGAAAGTATTAGATGTATCAGTATTCTGTGGAATATCAATAAACTAAAATAAAATGACAATACATGATGCATAAAATGTAGTAATACATACTGGAGGCAATTCATGGAAACCGACCAACTCGTGGTCAGCCGGAGGAGGAGCAAAGGGGATCTGGTAGGTCGCCCCACCCTGCCCTCTGTATGTCAGTGAAGTGGGCAGTGCAGGCCAGCCACCCCCCCACCCTCTCTGAACTCCACCCCTATCGCGGACCCGAGCTCTCCTCGATACTCCTGCCCCAGCCCCCCTCCTGCCCTAGCTGCCGGCGCCGCGGGCCTCTCTCCCTCAACTCGATGGCCGCCGCTCAGATGCCGCCTAATGTACGTCCGAACGTACTTTGAGTAGTCACCCTCGCCCCTAAAGCCCTCCGCGTCCCAGCCGATCATGTAATCGGCCATCTCCTCGGCAGTGCACCTCTCGGTGTCCCTCATGTGGGTAGGAGGCGAACCCAGAACTATCTGCCCCAGCAAACCCTGGGTCTGGGTAGGAAACGCTCACCCAGGTACCAAGCCCGACAGACCGGGCTCTCTAGCAAAATTTTGAAATGTGCAGTCTCCTATGCACCAGCAAATCGATCTTGAATCATCGCAGGCAATGGAGCCCAAGGCTGCCAAGTGATCTGTACGTGACATGCAGTTTGTTATCTACTGTTATTGAAAATACAGTGTAAAGCCAAGCCAAACAAAACTCTAAAAGTTGAACATACCTCTGCGGGGGTGATAGTGTCGAAGTAGCGGCGGAAAAAGATAAACGTCTCCCGGGGCCTCCGCACGCACCTCACGTCAAAGTGGCGCGAGAACGGAACGACGAGAGGGGTCTCCACGTCTGGCACTGAGGCGAGTCTCGGAAAGTAGGCGTAGACCCACAACTGCAGAATAAATACCAGTATGCTTATTAGATAAAGCAGAATACAAAATAAAGCAGAAATTGCAGAACCGTGTATTGTGCAGAGTGTACAGTGTGTGCAGTGTACAATCAGTGTAAAGCAGAGTATGTGTGTGCCATGTGTGCAGTGTACATTCAGTGTGAAGCAGACCGCAGTGTGTACAGTGTACAGACTACAGAAAATGAAAGGCAGGAATGTAAAAACAGAGAAAGAGATATACCTCCCAAGCTCGCCAGTAACCCCCGAGTAACTGCCCGCTGCAATGGGAGGCTGAGCTCATGTATCCATATAGAGTGGCTAGAGCAGCACCACCCCAGTCAAAGCACAGAATCCGTGTGACGTCCACCAGTGTGCTCAACAAACAGAGTGGCACGGTGTTCGCCTGATCGGCGACGATAGTCGTCCCCAGCAGAAACATGAGGAAGCCGCGTGCATATCGCTCCACCGCCTCCTGGGTCATCGGAGCCTCCTCAACTAAGGCCAGCTGAGCTCTGAACTGGACCTCGAACCATGAATACCTGACGAAGCCAGGACGCGCGAGAGGCGGCACCTCGCCAAGTAAGTAGATCTGAGCGGCCTCCCACTCGTCCATGTCTGTGGCGAAAGGGATCGGATCACCTCCTACCCTAATGCCGGTGAGCATCGAGAAATCATAGGGAGTCATCGTCATGTCTCTCGCAACAGAAAAGTGGAATGAGTCGGTGGTGTCCCACCACCTCTCCACTAGAGCGGTGAGGAGAGGTGTAGACGCGCCCACGAGGGGCCCCGCTACAGTTCGGACTCAATTTGTGTCACGGTTCTTAATCTGAACCAAAGAGTCCAAATTCGGCAAATTGTTTTGAGAAAACAGATTTTTGGAAAAGAAGTGCCAAACATGGACTGCTTTGCCAGACACAAAGTCGCCACCTAAATATTTTAAAATGGGAAATTTAGGAAACCCTGACTCGGAGCCGAAGGCCACATGTCCGTCATCACCAGAGTTGCCTCGGCTCGGGAGCTAGGGTACGATTGGGGAAGGTCAGCTATGAGCACCCCCTCTCGCCCGATCCGAAGATCGGCCTCTACTAACCGTGATATCCGTTTTTGAAAACATTAGGTGTTCTTAATCCATTTATTAGCTTAGAATTACTATGTTATGCGCACAGCAAACAAGTATAGACTAGATCGCCTAATTTGGAAATAAGCATTGCATATCCGTTTGTTTTGAAAAAATATTTTGGAATTTGCTACTCGCAAGTAGGCTAAAACACGGATTTCAACGAGTGTTTCCAACTCAGACAATCCAATCTTCACCCACAGGCATTCAAACAGTTTATAACACATAGGCATCTAGCCACATGGTAAGCATGCTATCATGTTAACATTCACACACATGCGAGGATGCTAAAGCGCAAATACTTACATCGTACTCCGTGCCAAAACAGTAAACTAGTTAGCAAACATACGTGATCCTAGTTCATTTTCAAATGTCTAATGCAACACATACAGGATGCAGTTAGAATAGGCTCGGCTAATCTAAACATGGCATGTGAAATGCAATCAATTGATGCACGTATTCAATTTAGAATTGAAGTACAAATGCGGTTAGAATGATGTACCGAGCCTGGTGCATGCAAGACGAATGTATGGATGCACGCATGCATAGCATAAGGTATGCTAAATTAAACATGACCTATTACTAACCATCAAAGCAGGTAAGTAAAAGGGAAGAAAGAAGTGGGGACTGGAAGACATGCACACACACTCACCCACACTTATTACAGATTCTCCCTCGCTTGGAGGAACCGAATAAATATTACAGATAATTAACCTACAAGCTAATTAATTATTACAAATTGCCTTAATTAGTCAACAAACTAACTAAGCTAGGAAAAACAGTAAACCGCCTCGGGAAGAGAGCTCCATGCAATACGTGCTCGGGTCTTGCTCGGAAGTGCACCGCCATGCATAGGCTGCCTCTGTTTTCCTTGTTGTACTCCTCTGGAGGCTGCTAGAACCTCATGATTGCTTCTCTGGATATTGGGGAATGCCATCGGCTGAGCAGAATGCCCACCGGCAGTGGCCTGTGATCACCGGCCATTGGTGAATCTACCGGCAGAGGAAGGATTGCCGATCGGCACTTAGCACTGCCGGTCGGCAGAAAGCTCCTGCAGAATCTGCAATTGACAGCAACAGAGGGCAAGGCAGAGCATGGCAATACAATTCAAGGCATATATGCACCAATCATGTCCCTTATCATGTTAGTGACTCAAAGGGACATGCTCCTTGGTTCTCGGACCATCAATCGCGCATTTCAATGCGTAATGGCCCAAGAGACCAAGTTATGCATTTCCATGTCAAATGCAATGCAAACAATCAAACCAATGGGGACTTAACCTCTATCATGGATAGTCAAGAGGCCAAGCATGCATGCCAATGCAATGCAACCTAAGCATGTTAACTAGGCATGCAATACGGCAATGCAAATGAGCATGCAGGAAATGCAAGGCATAGAGTAATGCGACTAACAAGTGTGCAATGCTAATGTAGGCATTCAAGCATGTAAGCCAACATGTGACTTCATTCAATCATGTGATTTCAAACATGCAACAACTCACCAATATGCTACAATATACAAGGAGAGCATGCAACAAACAAAGAGATGGACTTAAACATGATTTGGGCAGCTCTAATTAGGCCCAAAACAGTGGCCATAGTGCTATGAAATAAGGGCTAAATGACATGCAAACATGCATGCAAATATGGTCCAATTCCTAAGGCCCACCAAAGAAGTATTGAACTACACTTAGTGCAACCACACATGGCATGAATTAAATGACTAAAAACAGAATTTTAGCATATTAAAACAAGGCCTAAAGATCACTTAGATGGCATCCAAATGACCTAAATTCAAAGGCATGCACAAATGCCAAAACATGGAGCATGCTACACAAACTTTCAAAGCATTAAAGAGGTGTCCAAGGCAAGCATACAAGCATGTCAAAAGGACTGAAATGATGCTACAAATGGTGCCAAACCAATAAAACAAAGCAAATAAAACATGCTACATACTCACACACTTAAGGCCAACAAGCCAAAATGCAAAGGGGCTATACTAAACACGGAAAATGTGAATCTAAAGACCCAAGACAGACCTTAAGCATGTTAAAACATGACCAAAAACTTCACAAAGCTAA
Source organism: Camellia sinensis (assembly GCF_055761805.1). NCBI lineage: Eukaryota > Viridiplantae > Streptophyta > Magnoliopsida > Ericales > Theaceae > Camellia > Camellia sinensis. The sequence goes on along the minus strand of NC_138965.1, from coordinate 221,952,011 downwards.
GCCAAAATATGCAAGCATGGTGGTCCAAAGGCAAGATGCATTTCTAGGCAAAATAGAGGAATACAAAGCAAGTGTATGATGCACATGGAATCTCACCAAACCATCAAAAATTAGTGAATAAAACATATGAAAATAGGCCCAAATAACCACTGATACGTAACCATGGCATGCAAAAATGAAGAGTTACTTTAGAGGGCCATGCAAGGAGTTATTAAGCACATGCAAGATAGACATTCAATATGACCAAAACAACTTTAGAAATGGCTTATGGGGGTCCTAAAACCCACTGAAAAATTCCTGAACCGAGCTCAAGAAGTGTGCAAATATAGGCCCCTTTGTAAGGCCAAAAAGGGCATCAAACAAGACAACAAGGAGAGGGGATGACCCTCTCCTTCTTAGGACCTTAAACCACCATCCTCACCACTGAAATCCCTCAAGATTTAAGTGGTGAGGAGGCCCAAACAAGGTGGTCCCGAAACTCACCAAAAATAGCACAAAATGGGGCCAAACAAGGCCTAAGAGGGGGTAAACGACCCCAAACACAAAAGTGTCCTTAATGAAGTATCTTAAACACAAAAAAACAGAACTTTTTTATGTTATACACAAAGTTCAAATCAGAAAGCAAGATAGGCTAAAAGGGTGTGCAAAAACGGGGAATAAAGAGGGAAAATGGGTTACCTTTGTAGCCAAAAGGGGACAGCATCCTCTAGACCCAAAAATGCAACCCTCAACCTCTGAAAACAAGACCCAAGGACCTCCAAGTGATGATGGAAGTGTTGTGCTAGGAGGTGTAGTTCAAATGGCCAAGAACTAGACCCTTTTGGACCCTCAAACCCACCCAAATGTAGAGAGAGAGGGAGATATAGAGAGGGAGTGATATATATGTGATATATATCAGATTTTTCTAACCCTTAAAATGGAAGGAGAGGCTCTCCTTATATAGAGAAACCAAGGGGGCAAAGCTTCTCTTGGAAGCTTTGAGCAAAAAGGCCAAGCTTCTCTTGGAAGCTTGGATGAAAAAGGCTAAGCTTCTTAGAGAAGCTAGGCAAAGGGGTCAAGAGGTTCAAGCTTCTTCAAGAAGCTTTAAAAAAAAGGGGTCAAGCTTCTTGGAGAAGCTAAAAAAGGTCAAGCTTCTTAGAGAAGCCAAAAAAAAGGGTCAAAAGGTTCAAGCTTCTTGGAGAAGCTAACAAAAGGTTCAAAAGGGTCAAGCTCCCTCAAAAAAAGGTCTCGGTCAGGACAAGTGGCCGATTGATCAAAAACAGTGGCCGGCCGACCAAACACAATGCTGACCGACCATCAATAGTGCCGACCGGCAATCACCAATGGTCGGTGGCAAGGAAACAGGGCCGGTGGCCTCAAACCATAGCCGATGAGGTGTGGGGATGGCCTACAAGCTACTTCCCACCCTCAGAAGCAAAACAACAAGTGTTTGGTGCAAAACCAGACACAAAACAGTCGAGTCGAGAGATCCTGAGGTAGGGCGCGTAGCCGAGACCTCCGAAAACTCAAGACGAACACGAACAAGGATGATCACCGAGTGTTCAAACGGTGACGTCCAAGTCTTGAGGACGGTCAAAAATGGGGTGTCTACAGTTGCCCCTCTTTGACAGAACTCGAAAGTCATACCAATGATGAGAGTGAGTGTCAAAGCCCAGAGACGACCCATTTTTGACAAGGCTGAAGACTTAGACAAAGGATACAAGCTACAGATAAAGATATGCACCCAAAGGCAGGGGCAAAATGCAACTGACAATGCAAGAAGCCGAACATAGCTTATGATCATGCAAGAAACATAGGGATGTATCCCGGTGTTTCGGAAAGGTATAAGCATTGGAACGTATTCCAAATGCTCTTAACGAAGAGGGAGAAACATAGGGGCATATCCTGGTGTTTCGAAACAAATGAGAAACATAAGGACGTATCCCGGTGTTTCGAAAAAAGAAGGAGAAACATAGGGACGTATCCCGGTGTTTCAGAAAAAGAGAAGAAACATAGGGACGTATCCCAGTGTTTCGGAAAGAAGGGAGAAGAAACATAGGGACGTATCCCAGTGTTTCGGAAAGAAGGGAGAAGAAACATAGGGACGTATCCCAGTGTTTTGATAAGGTATAAGCATTGGAACGTATTCCAAATGCTCGTTACCAAATAAGGAGAAACACTAGGACATATCCCGCTATTTCAGATTGAGTGAGAAACATAGGGACGTATCCCGGTGTTTCGGAATGGTGTGAGCATTGGAACGTATTCTGAATCCTCTTAACCAAGGGGGGAGAAACATAGGGACGTATCCTGGTGTTTCGGAAAGAAGGGAGAAACATAGGGACGTATCCCGGTGTTTCGAAATGGTGTGAGCATTGGAACGTATTCCGAACGCTTTTAACCGAAGAGGGAGAAACATAGGGACGTATCCCAAAGGTTAGGGACGTATCCCAAGGATTAGGGACGTATCCCAAATATTAGGGACGTATCCCAAGGATTAGGGACGTATCCCAGTGTTACGAACAAGGAGGAGAAACATAGGGACGCATCTCGGTGTTTCGACGAAGTAGAAGAAACATAGGGACATATCCCGGTGTTTCGGAGAGGATGAGAAACATAGGGACATATCCCGTTGTTTCGGAATAGAAAGAGAAACATAGGGACGTATCTCGTTGTTTCGGAATGGAAAGAGAAACATAGGGACGCATCCCAGTGCTTCGGAGAGAAGGAAGAAACATAGGGACGTATCCCGTTGTTTCGGAAAGGTAGGAGAAACATAGGGACGTATCCCGGTGTTTCGGAAAAGAAGGAGAAAGGGAAACGTAGGGACATATCCCGGTGCTTCAGAAAGAAGGAGAAATGTAGGGACGTATCCCGGTGTTTTGAAAAGAGAGAAGAAACGTGGGGACGTATCCCGGTGTTTCGGAAAGGAGGAGGAGAAACATAGGGGCGTATCCCAGTGTTTCGCAAAGAAGGAGAAGAAACATAGGGACGCATCACGGTGCTTCGGAAAGGTAGGAGAAACATAGGGACGTATCCCGGTGTTTCGAAAAGAAGGAGAAGAAACATAGGGACGTATCCCGGTGTTTCGGAAAGAGAGAGAAACAGAAACGTAAGGACGTATCCCGGTGTTTCAAAAAGGTATAAGAAACAAAAGGACGTATCCCAGTGTTTCCAAACAAAGGAGCACGCAAAACAATGCAATGCAGGTGCACAAGACAGTGCGATAAAATGCATTTTCTATGCAAGTATGGGGGCATTTTCTACACAATATTGAAAGCATAATCTATGCAGAAACATAACGATGCGCAGCACGCATGCAACCGAAGTGTATATGAAAGTTCACATTCTATGCAATGGAAGGGCATCAAACACGTACCCTGGTGCCTCCGATTTACCTTTCGGAGGACTTGGCAACACAACTCTGCTCGAAAAAGGGACACCCTGTTTACATTGGCGAGAGATAACATCTGCTGCTGCTTTAATTGCCATTCTGACTTGAAGCAGGCTTAAACTTGGAGTAGAGGCACACTCATTCTTCGGAGCACTGACAAGGCCTGAAGTACATTCGGAGCACAATCACGGAGTTTTCCGAAGTTGAAGCACACTCAGATACCCGATATTTTCCTCTTTTGCTTTTGTTTTGTAGTCTGGAACCCATATAGCTTCAAATAGGTCCTGGTTTTACTGTTCTGACATGACTTGGGTTGAACCCTGCGATTTTAAGAAAGAACAAATTCTTGTTTTGCACAAATGTGGAGAATGGCACAGCACTCCGAGCACAAAACGATTTGATTGAAATTGAGAAATGAGTTCTCAAACGGGTATTAAGCCTACAACTGAACACAGCATACTATGACTCAACAAAAGGTACACGACCTAAACACATTGAGTAACACTCAAAAAAGACTCAAAACAAAATTTGAGGTAAACAAAACAAAAGACACAACACACAGACGTGTTACAATGACAAGAGACCTCTCAGTTCGCCAGGAGCCAGTTTCTCCGGGTAGTGTTTCCCACCCTTTCTCATTTGTGATCCTCACATCACTTGGCCCTCAAGCTCTATTTTTCTGAAAAAGCCCTTTTCTCACTTTTTCTCTCATCGCACATCTCTCTATTCTTCAATCTCTCGTTTTTTTCAATCCCTTCCCTGGGTGGTTGATGGATAAGCAGGAATTCGTGGGCCCTTGCCCCTGGTATTCTACCAGCTTTTGATTCTTGTTCACAACAGTGAATTTCTTCCACAGAGGGGCTGCGCTACAATTGGGTGTGTAGCAAATCTGCAGCTGACATCGGTTGACGATGCTCTGCTGGGGAGTTTGGACGTGATTAGATCTGTCCAGATGAGGGAGTGGAATATCTCGCCCCATTCCAGTTCGTGTTTCGCACTTGTCTTGATACCTCGTTGCCTGGAGGATGAGAGAGCTTTCAGCCCTTTTATTGTTAACCTCAGTTGTGCCCTTCTTGGCAGGTAGAGTGCCCTTTCTGGCAAATGCATTGACAACAGGGAAAAGACAGGAAGCCTAACTCAACTGTGCCCCTAGTTCATTATTTTGACCATTTTTTGTTTTGGTTTTCTACTAAAACAATTTTGACCAACATGAGTGTTAGATTAACACACTTGTTCGATTTTTGATTTGAAATCATGCAAGTCAGGCTATGAGCACTGAAAATTTTCCTTTTTTGGGTCCAAGAAATGGTCCAGTTTTGGAAAAGATGGAATAATTTTCAAGGGATCAGTCAACCTCAATAAAAATTCTCAAAAATGGTTTTTGCAAACAGCCACTGCTCAATGAGCACGGAACTTACTCTTGAGATGCACGACCTCAGATCCCAAGGAAAATTGCCCCTTGTTTGAGGAGAGCTGCATGGCAACAGAAAGTTGCCCCTTGTTTGAATAGCACCGCAGCGCATTGGCAATGGAAAGTTGCCCCTTGTTTGAATGGCACCGCAGTGCATTGCAATCAATCCTCAGAGTGACGATCATAACCGAACTCTCGGATACAGAGAAGGCAAAGACAATCAAAACCATTACATGGACACAATCGATTTTAGAGGTGTTTGTGGCTGAACTTCAGAATGAAGTTGCCTACGTATCCCAAACATGGGAATCAAGCCTTACGTAGTTCCGGTGAGGTACACTCGGGTATTATCATCTCCTTTTTAGGCTCTAACTTTTGCCAAGGCGCCCGTTGCGGGTTTTCGACCTTGCGAGCTTTGTTCTTCTTTTCTTTTCAATTTTTTTTTCATTTCTTTTTCTCTTCTTTTTTTTTTTGCATTTTTTTTTCTTTTCTTCTTTTTGGTACTTTTTGCTTTTTGCCCTTTTTTTGTATTTTTCTCTTGCTCTAACTTTTGCCTGGGTCGCCCTTCCGGGTTTTCGGCCCAGCGAGCCTCTCAAAGGGTAAAAGTGTAACAAGTCCATGCCAAATGGTTTTAGGGTTTTGAAGCCATCCGTATCTAGAAGAGTGGCTGTTGTATTGATTTTCTGAAGGATCCATCTTCGGCTCTTCGAGCATATCTGACATTTTTGCCCCTAGTTTGAGGGGGGGCTTATGATCTAGCTTTACAAGCTTCCTTTGATCTGATCTTCTTGATCTGACTTTGGTGCCTCTTGTTCGAGGGCTGCTTCAAGATGGCCACAGAGGCCTCACGTTGTGGTTGACCGTTGAACGTTCTGAACTCAGGTTCAAGGTTTGAAAGTGAGGGGACGAATCTCGAGGCTGAGAGCGATCTTAAGCTGCACAATCTCAAGAGCGATTCCACACAGGTCTTCATAGGGCCGCGCGAAACATTTGTTTTTGAAAGTTTTTAAGAAAGTAACAAATCGCTCGCGCCGAAAATAGTGTGGAACCAATTTGGATCAAGCCAGGGTCCTTCTCAGTACTCACGCTAACAAGCATGGTTTCATTCGTTAAAGGCTTAGCATGTCTCTCATTCTCTCAATTGATCAAATTTTACAAAACCCGAGGAATTCCTTCCTCTTCGTTTTTATCACAATGTTTCGAAAAACGTTTCGGAAAACTTAGGTCGATGCAATGAATTCAAGGCACGGAAAAGGCACAGCTTCTAGTCAAATACTGCCATCTCATTTAGAATTTCTAGCACAACTGGCATACGGTAGAAGCAAACACAAGAGTGTGAAAATTACTGCTGTTCCATTTAGATCTGTTGGTGTAACTGGCTCCGAGGCAGAAACAGACTCAAAAGAAAGCAAAAAAGACAAACACAAAACAAGATAGTGATGTCCGAGGTAACACCCTCGGAATCACCCTACTCTTAACAAAACAGGACTGACTCGACACAACAAGACAGACCCGACCGACTCAGTACAACGAGACAGACTCAACAGGACTGACTCGAAACAAAGAGACAGACTCAAAACAACAGAACTGACTCAATACCCAAGCCAGAACGTACAAAACCCAGCATTCATAAATGCTCAAAACAGTGCGTGCCATACGCCACATCCGGAGTAAACTGAGCGCCGTCCGCAAGTGGTTCATCCCTCGATCACATCACGTTATCCCCCACAAGTTCACTGGTCAAGTGTCGATAGACTTTATAGGACCTGGTGCGGGGATGACCCTGTTGTCAATTAAATTTTGTATCTCGTGGCGGAGACGGACGCAACTGTCGGTGTCATGACCGGTCTGTTGATGAAAAGCATAGTACTTAGTCAGGTCATACTTTGGAGGGAGAGGATTGGGTAGAGGCCGTTGTTCCAACGGTTTCAGATGTCCTTTCCTGAGTAGGACCCCCAGGGCTTTAGACAAAGGCATAAAAAGTTGGGTGAAAACCCTCTTGCCTCGGGGTAGATAGTCTGAAGTTCGGGGGTTTGAAGTGGATGCACCAACAAAGGGGGTGGCTGCTCTTGGTGTGGTGGTGGCGACCATGCCCACTTCGGAAGATCTTGCAGCTGCGTCACCGCTGGTGGTCGCATTTGAACTGCGGGTAAATGCCCTCCTGGGCTGCTCATTCTCCTGATCAATAAGGCTCTGCTTCATAGCATCCTCGATCTGTACCCCCATCTCATGTAGATCCGAAAAGGTAGGGAAGGGGAGCACGATCATTTTCTGCATTAGTTTGGGTTGGAGGTTGCGCACAACCATCCTTATCTGGTCTTTGTCGGAAGGCCTTGTAGCCATCATTGAGGCCTTTGCTCTCCACCTCGCCACAAACTCTGAAAAACCCTCCTTTGGCTCTTGGCGGGTGACTTCAAGATCACGAGTTGTGACCTCAATCTATGTGTTTTAAGAGTATTGATCACTGAAGGCCTCAGCCATCTCTTCCCAATTCTGTTTCACAGAGTTCTCCAATTTCGCATACCAGATTGCGGCTATCCCAGATAGGGTCCGGCCAAACAATGATAGCTTCTGTAATCTGGTGAGGCCCATCAGCCTTAGAATGTCTGAAAACAGCCGCAAGTGCACCATGGGATCCCCGGACCCATCGAAACGTTCAATATGTGGCATCTAGAATCTGTCTGGCAGCGTCACAACTGCATCGGTATACCCATCCTCGATGTCCGGGACGGATTTCATGCCTTGAGCCTTCTTGAACAACCTTTCAAGCTTGCTCATCTTTAGTGCCGTTGGATCCGTCTCTAACTCAAAAGGGGAGTCCGGTAGGTTGATGGGTGTCTTGGATAGCTGGGGTAGAACCGGGGGCGGAGCTGGCCCGACTAGAATGTCCGTATCATCCTGGACATGGGTTGCCTCCCTGAGTATGGGAACTCTTGGTAGGGGAGGAGCCTGGTGCGAAGTAGATACTCCAGTTTGCTACTCCAATCTGGCAATTGTCTCTGCCTGTTGGGCTATGACCACAGCTTGTTGCTTGGCGAATTCTGCTTGACGGACAGCGTCTTGCTGCATGGCTTTCATACTATCCTGGAGTTGGCGCACCATCTCTTCTAGACTCGACATATTGTTCTGATCTAACTGAGCAACCGGTATATCTGTGTCGACAATAGGCTCGGAGATCTTAGCCCGACTGCTCAAAGATCACTGATCTGGTAGCTGTTGTACTGGTGGTCTATGCCTGACTAGCCTTCACTGGCCCTGATTACCCTTGAACTGAGTCTATGACCTGACAAAGTCTATCAGTACAAGTCCAATGAACCTCGGGGGATATTGGAGCCTTCTGAAGCTATGGTTCCAGGACTACCTTGCAAAAGAGAAAACAGGCAGCATCTCAGCCCAATTTCATCAAAACAGGCATAGGCATAACTGAATAACTGTATTCTACTACTGATCACTGTTCCCCAAAATCACTGCCCCAAATCTAAATCTGATTCCCGCCGATATAACTGATTCTCAAAACACTGATGCCCGCAGGCCTGATACCCAGACTTGCAAACTGATATATGCATTCCTGTAGAGGCCAACTCCAAAAAGCACATAGCAAGCAAATGAGAGCCAAAAACACCCCTATGTTGGGGTAGGGTTTTCCTGTCCTATTTTGTCAGGAGCTAGGGTTTTACTACGCACGCAGCAGTTTCAAACAACCTATAATCGGGTAAGCAACATGTCCTAGCTTGGAATGGTCACTATGGGTTCCGAATATGCACTAGGTCGAATGGTCGAAAAGGGTGCCCCGGTAAAAACTGGGGTTTGTGTTCCCATACTGTCAGAGCCCATAACCGGTCAGCCTTACGGTCATGCCTTGACAAGACAAGCCTTCGGCAAACCGTTCAGGAATGGCAGATGGCAAACACTGTGTCCTAGGCGCACCAATGCACATGCAATGCAAAGAGACACATAAATGAAATCAAAATAAGATATCATGAGTTCGAGTCAAGCTCTCTAAGTCCCCAGCAGAGTCGCCAGAAACTGTAGACGCGCCCACGAGGGGCCCCGCTACAGTTCAGACTCAATTTGTGTCACGGTTCTTAATCTGAACCAAAGAGTCCAAATCCAGCAAATTGTTTTGAGAAAACAGATTTTTGAAAAAGAAGTGCCAAACATGGACTGCTTTGCCAGATACAGAGTCGCCACCTAAATATTTTAAAATGGAGAATTTAGGAAACCCTGACTCGGTGCCGAAGGCCACATGTCCGTCATCACCAAAGTTGCCTCGGCTCGGGAGCTAGGGTACGATTGGGGAAGGTCAGCTATGAGCACCCCCTCTCGCCCGATCCGGAGATCAGCCTCTACTAACCGTGATATCCGTTTTTGAAAACATTAGGTGTTCTTAATCCATTTATTATCTTAGAATTACTATGTTATGCGCACAGCAAACAAGTATAGACTAGATCGCCTAATTTGGAAATAAGCATTGCATATCCGTTTGTTTTGAAAAAATGTTTTGGAATTTGCTACTCGCAAGTAGGCTAAAACACGGATTTCAACGAGTGTTTCCAACTCAGACAATCCAACCTTCACCCACAGGCATTCAAACAATTTATAACACATAAGCATCTAGCCACATGGTAAGCATGCTATCATGTTAACATTCACACACATGCGAGGATGCTAAAGCGCAAATACTTACATCGTACTCCGTGCCAAAACAGTAAACTAGTTAGCAAACATGCGTGATCCTAGTTCATTTTCAAATGTCTAATGCAACACATACAGGATGCAGTTAGAATAGGCTCGGCTAATCTAAACATGGCATACGAAATGCAATCAATTGATGCACGTATTCAATTTAGAATTGGAGTACAAATGCGGTTAGCATGATGTACTGAGCCCGGTGCATGCAAGACGAATGTATGGATGCACGCATGCATAGCATAAGGTATGCTAAATTAAACATGACCTATTACTAACCATCAAAGCAGGTAAGTAAAAGGGAAGAAAGAAGTGGGGATTGGAAGACATGCACATACACTCACCCATACTTATTACAGATTCGCCCTCACTTGGAGGAACCGAATAAATATTACAGATAATTAACATACAAGCTAATTAATTATTGCAAATTGCCTTAATTAGTTAACAAACTAACTAAGCTAGGAAAAACAGTAAACCGCCTCGGGAAGAGAGCTCAATGCAATACGTGCTCGGGTCTTGCTCGGAAGTGCACCACCATGCATAGGCTGCCTCTGTTTTCCTTGCTGTACTCCTCTGGAGGCTGCTAGAACCTCATGATTGCTTCTCTGGATACTGGGGAATGCCATCGGCTGAGCAGAATGCCCACCGGCAGTGGCCTGTGATCACCGGCCATTGGTGATCTATCGGCAGAGGGAGGATTGCCGGTCGGCACATAGCACTGCAGGTCGGCAGAAAGCTCCTGCAGAATCTGCAATTGACAGCAACAGAGGGCAAGGCAAAGCATGGCAATACAATTCAAGGCATATATGCACCAATCATGTCCCTTATCATGTTAGTGACTCAAAGGGACATGCTCCTTGGTTCTCGGACCATCAATCGCGCATTTCAATGCGTGATGGCCCAAGAGACCAGGTTATGCATTTCCATGTCAAATGCAATGCAAACAATCAAACCAATGGGGACTTAACCTCTATCATGGATAGTCAAGAGGCCAAGCATGCATGCCAATGCAATGCAACCTAAGCATGTTAACTAGGCATGCAATACGGCAATGCAAATGAGCATGCAAGAAATGCAAGGCATAGAGCAATGCGACTAACAAGTGTGAAAGGCTAATGTAGGCATTCAAGCATGTAAGCCAACATGTGACTTCATTCAATCATGTGATTTCAAACATGCAACAACTCACCAATATGCTACAATATACAAGGAGAGCATGCAACAAACAAAGAGATGGACTTAAACATGATTTGGGCAGCTCTAATTAGGCCCAAAACAGTGGCCATAGTGCTATGAAATAAGGGCTAAATGACATGCAAACATGCATGCAAATATGGTCCAATTCCTAAGGCCCACCAAAGAAGTATTGAACTACACTTAGTGCAACCACACATGGCATGAATTAAATGACTAAAAACAGAATTTTAGCATATTAAAACAAGGCCTAAAGATCACTTAGATGGCATCCAAATGACCTAAATTCAAAGGCATGCACAAATGCCAAAACATGGAGCATGCTACACAAACTTTCAAAGCATTAAAGAGGTGTCCAAGGCAAGCATACAAGCATGCCAAAGGGACTGAAATGATGCTACAAATGGTGCCAAACCAATAAAACAAAGCAAATAAAGCATGCTACATACTCACACACTTAAGGCCAACAAGCCAAAATGCAAAGGGGCTATACTAAACACGGAAAATGTGAATCTAAAGACCCAAGACAGACCTTAAGCATGTTAAAACATGACCAAAAACTTCACAAAGCTAAGCCAAAATATGCAAGCATGGTGGTCCAAAGGCAAGATGCATTTCTAGGCAAAATAGAGGAATACAAAGCAAGTGTATGATGCACATGGAATCTCACCAAACCATCAAAAATTAGTGAATGAAACATATGAAAATAGGCCCAAATAACCACTGATACGTAACCATGGCATGCAAAAATGATGAGTTACTTTAGAGGGCCATGCAAGGAGTTATTAAGCACATGCAAGATAGACATTCAATATGACCAAAACAACTCTGGAAATGGCTTATGGGGGTCCTAAAACCCACTGAAAAATTCCTGAACCGAGCTCAAGAAGTGTGCAAATATAGGCCCCTTTGTAAGGCCAAAAAGGGCATCAAACAAGACAACAAGGAGAGGGGATACCCTCTCCTTCTTAGGACCTTAAACCACCATCCTCACCACTGAAATCCCTCAAGATTTAAGTGGTGAGGAGGCCCAAACAAGGTGGTCCCGAAACTCACCAAAAATAGCACAAAATGGGGCCAAACAAGGCCTAAGAGGGGGTAAACGACCCCAAACACAAAAGTGTCCTTAATGAAGTATCTTAAACACAAAAAAAAAGAACTTTTTTATGTTATACACAAAGTTCAAATCAGAAAGCAAGATAGGCTAAAAGGGTGTGCAAAAACGGGGAATAAAGAGGGAAAATGGGTTACCTTTGTAGCCAAAAGGGGACAGCATCCTCTAGACCCAAAAATGCAACCCTCAACCTCTGAAAACAAGACCCAAGGACCTCCAAGTGATGATGGAAGTGTTGTGCTAGGAGGTGTAGTTCAAATGGCCAAGAACTAGACCCTTTTGGACCCTCAAACCCACCCAAATGTAGAGAGAGAGGGAGATATAGAGAGGGAGTGATATATATGTGATATATATCAGATTTTTCTAACCCTTAAAATGGAAGGAGAGGCTCTCCTTATATAGAGAAACCAAGGGGGCAAAGCTTCTCTTGGAAGCTTTGAGCAAAAAGGCCAAGCTTCTCTTGGAAGCTTGGATGAAAAAGGCCAAGCTTCTTAGAGAAGCTAGGCAAAGGGGTCAAGAGGTTCAAGCTTCTTCAAGAAGCTTTAAAAAAAGGGGTCAAGCTTCTTGGAGAAGCTAAAAAAGGTCAAGCTTCTTAGAGAAGCCAAAAAAAAGGGTCAAAAGATTCAAGCTTCTTGGAGAAGCTAAAAAAGGGTCAAGCTTGTTGGAGAAGCTAACAAAAGGTTCAAAAGGGTCAAGCTCCATCAAAAAAAGGTCTCGATCAGGACAAGTGGCCGATTGATCAAAAACAGTGGCCGGCCGACCAAACACAATGCCGACCAACCATCAGTAGTGCCGACCGGCAATCACCAATGGCTGGTGGCAAGGAAACAAGGCCGGTGGCCTCAAGCCATGGCCGATGAGGTGTGGGGATGGCCTACAAGCTACTTTCCACCCTCAGAAGCAAAACAATAAGTGTTTGGTGCAAAACCAGACACAAAACAGTCGAGTCGAGAGATCCTGAGGTAGGGCGCGTAGCCGAGACCTCCGGGAACTCAAGATGAATACGAACAAGGATGATCACCGAGTGTTCAAACGGTGACGTCCAAGTCTTGAGGACGGTAAAAAAAGGGGTGTCTACAAGACGCCTGCTCGCAGTAAGCCGGGAGAGTCCCCTGCGGAATGCGCCGAAGCCGGCCTGATCCACGATGTGGCGAACTGCGTCAGGTAGCTCCATGTACCAATCCCTAGCGGCGACATTCCCATACCCGCGGACAGCATGGGAATCTCCCTGTTCAAAAGCAAATAGTTGCGAAGCAATATTCAATGTATAGTTTTAAAGAACAGTCAAAAATTGATGCAAATATAGCCTGTGTGCATGCTTTAAGATTCAAACAGATATCAGGTGTCGGTGTACTCAAAGTGAATTACGGCATATGACGTGTCAGTATTTCCAAGTGGTCCAGTATAGATACAGCGTGAGTACGCGTTTTCAGGTTCGAGTAAACATCGGGTGCCGGTGTGCTTATAGTGAACTACAACACGCGATGTGCTAGTGTGTTTGGGTGGTTCAGTGACAATGCAACGTGTGTGCACGTGTTCAGATTCAAACAGACATCAAGTGCAAGTGTGTTCACAGTCAACTACAACATACAGTGTATCGATGTATCCGGGTCAAGCAGTTAAAGAACAAAATCAACTATGGCAGTTAAATGTTCTACATTACGGAAAGCGAAACGGGGAAAAATATACCTCGGAAGCGCCGTATGATAGGTGTGACTCCGGCTCGCGCAGAGGGAGCTCTGATGGCACGCCTCTCGCAAAACTCCAGAACTGACGAAGTCCGTCGGGAGGAAGAACGTGAACCGCTGGCCTGTAGGTCGCCGGGTCGAACGGGCGGACGCTCAAGGGGAGGAGCTCGGCCTCTAGGTCCGTCTCGTGATCCGGGGGAGTCCCGCCCCGTGGAATATCGTCTGCCATCTCAGAGAAAATGAGGAAATGGCCCGAAAAGTAAAAACAGGGCTAGAATGCGAAAGGTCAACTAAAAAAGTCAACCCCGAGAGGGCGGAAGATGGCCGAAAAAGCCAGAATGTGGAAAAAGCACAAAAATCAAGGAAAACTTGGGGGAAACAAACCCCAAGAGGTGGAAATCGAAAAAAACTACACCGAAATGAAGTTTCGATCGGATGAAAGTGTTCGAAACGCGATGAACTTCGTGAATCAAACAACTAAATGGGCCCTAAAACCGAGGAAAGCGACAAATAGGAGAGAGGAAAATACTGTAGAGAGGGAGGAGGAAGGAATTTCAGCCAAGAGGAAGTGAAAAGAATAGGGCTAAAGGCCCTATTTTATAAGACCCAAGGCGAAAGGACAAGACTGCCCCGATTCAGCAACATTTGTCTGGTCGGCTACATCTTTGTCCGGTCGGCCAAATATTTGGCTAGTGAGATGTTTTGATGGCCGGTGGATGGCCGGTGACCTCCCCTGATGGCCGGTGAGCCTCCAACAACCTTTTTTGGGTCAGATGTATAGTTTGGGGTATTTATTGCTCAAGATAGTGCAAGAAATGGCATTTTCGAAGCTCAACTGGCCTCTGTTTTGACCTCGGACCGTGTCTTCTGTGGGTGGCACTTGAATATGTGCAAGGTGTATCCTTTTGTCTCTTTTCAGATTCGAAAGTTGCCCCACATGCGTTGTTTTGCAAACACGTGTTGAGTTATATGTCATTATGCTTGCATTGTTATGCATTTTCAATGGTCTGGCGAGACCTTAAATACGCTCAGTCTAGGAGACCTTAAATCCTCTGAAGGTGCAAGTCCGTCGGTGTTTGTCGTGCCCGAACGAATTTTGGTAAGTTGCATTGTACATGTATTTCAAGCGACTCACGTCGTCGCATATTCAAGTTCACATGCATTATCATGCATTTCAAGCAATGCGCGTCGTCGCGCATTCGAGTTCATAAGCATTTCGAGCGACACGCGTGGTCGCACATTCAAGATCATATGCATTGTCATGCATATCACAAGACGTGCATTGCCATGCATTTGCATCAGCATGCGTCAACATGCATCATTTGCATTACAAAAACAAAAAAAACAAAAAAAACACAATCCTGCATTATCATGCATTTTCAAAAGAAAAAAAAAAAAAAAAAAAGAGCAACATGCATTGCCATGCATTTTCCCTTTCATGCACTTTTCATGCATTTCAAAAAACAAAACCAAAACAAGTAGTGCATATGTCATGCATTACATCGTAAGTAGTGCATATGTCATGCATTCATTGTATATAGTGCATATGTCTTGCATCCCTTGTATACATTGCATATGTCATGCATTTCATTGTAATATATTGCATATGTCATGCATCCCACTATATCCATTCCATTGCATATTGTAGATGTTGCATTGTAGCTTGCATGCATTCATTTCATCGCCTCCATCTAGGGTTTGCACCTTTCCTTGTTGAGCTTGGTCTGGTATGTGCCCAGACTTTTCACGTCTATACACTCATAGTTCTGTATGACCGTTCTATGTTAGACGTGGCTTGTTTGTGTCCATGCCTTTCCTAGGCAAGATACGGTTTAGCCGTAGGCCTTAATCCACTATATCCATTCCATTGCATATTGTGGATGTTGCATTGTAGCCTGCATGCATTCATTGCATCACCTCCATCTAGGGTTTGCGCCTTTCCTTGTTGAGCTTGGACTGGTATATGCCCATACTTTTCACGTCTATACACTCATAGTTCTGCATGACCGTTCTATGTTAGACGTGGTTTGTTTGTGTCCATGCCTTTCCTAGGCAAGATTTGGTTTGGCCCGCGCGCCATATCCATCATACATATTACATTGTAGTGTAATTTTTGCATCCTGCATTAGGATCATGTTCTTTCGTTAGCGGATCATTCCCCACTTGTATCATTCCACCCAATTACTTGTTCTTGTGTCCGTCTACATCACTCATAGTTTTGTGTGACCTTTTCTATGGTAGACGGACTTGTTACCTCCATCAATCTATTTGACATTTGTGTGGTTTTGAACCGCTCAGGATTTGATCATGATTCAATTGCATTGCATATCATTTGCATTGTTTCAATTACATTGCATTTTCATTTGCATTATTATACATAGTCTTGTATGTACTGCATATCATTTTGCATTCATTTTGCATTGTTATGCATGTTGCTAACAATATTGTACCGATTAAGTTTGCTTTCTTTGCAGGCACGATATTGTATGTACGGTTCATTTGAGGCTGGTGCAACCAGACGAGCCGGACAGGTACTGTATTCTCCGCATGAGACGAATTGAGAATTGCATAATTCTCTTACATCCTTTCTGCATTGTAGTGTAGTTTGGTGTATGCTAGCTTAAAACTGTTGCATTATTATGCTTCGTTACAGCTTTCTTTGCATGATCATAAGCTACGTTTGGCTTTGTGCATTGTCTTGCATTTTGCCCCTGCCTTCGAGCACATATCTTGTTTGTCTTGCATGTTTGTCTAAGTCTTCGGCCTTGTCAAAAATGGGTCGTCTCTGGGCTTTGACATTCACTCCCGTCATTGTTATGACTTTCGAGTTCTGTCAAAGAGGGGCAACTGTAGACACCCCATTTTTGACCGTCCTCAAGACTTGGACGTCACCACTTGAACACTCGGTGATCATCCATGTTTCTGTTCGTCTTGAGTTCCCGAAGGTCTCGGCTACGCGCCTTGCCTCAGGATCTCTCGACTCGACTGTTTTGTGTCTGGTTTTGCACCAAACACTTGTGCTTTGCCTTGGAGGGGCAGGGAATGGCTTGTGAGCCATCCGCACACATCACCGGCCATGGCTTGAGGCCACCGGCTGTGTTTTTCTTCCACCAGCCAAATGTTTGGCCGGTCGGCACTATAGATGGCCGGCCGACTATCTTTTTTTGGTCAATTGTATTTTTCGCCGGCCGACTACTATGCATCTGCTTTTGTAGATATTTTTGTGCAGCTGGCATACACTGTCACCCCCTCCATACACGTGTATGGAGGGATTGCCCTCTTGTTAGCTTCCTTTGGAAGCTTTACAAGACTAATTCTCTATAAAAGAGAGCCTCTTCTCTCTTGTTCAAAGGTTAGACAACTTAGGCAATATTTTCAGAGGGTTCTAGTTTTAGGATTTGAGTTGTGTGTCTATCCTA
This sequence comes from Camellia sinensis, assembly GCF_055761805.1. Taxonomy (NCBI): domain Eukaryota; kingdom Viridiplantae; phylum Streptophyta; class Magnoliopsida; order Ericales; family Theaceae; genus Camellia; species Camellia sinensis. Next base: position 221,935,120 of record NC_138965.1, on the reverse strand, counting down.
TATCTATATCTCCCTCTCTTCTGTGTTTTGTGTGTGTTTTGTCTTACTTTTGTGCATAAACACCCACCATCACACCTTCTTTTAACTACTAAGGTACTAAGAGGCTGTTCTTGAAGTTTTTGGCTGGTTTTGAGCTTGGAGAAGCTGCTGGACCATTGTTTGTGAAGAGGGTCTACAAGGGTAAGACTTTTGTCCCTTTTTACCCCATTTTTGCAATGCTTTTTAGCCTATCTTGCATCTGTTTTTGAGCTTAGCATATAACATATAAAAGTCTTGTTTTTGTCTGCTCTAAATAGTTTGTTAAGGGTGTCATAAGCTTTGGGGTTGTTTGACCCCTCTTAAGGCTTGTTTGGCCTTTGTTTTGTGCCATTTTGGTTGAGCTCCGGGACCTTTGTGTTTGGGCCTCCTCACCACTGAAATCTCGTAGGATTTCAGAGGTAAGGATGGTGCCTTAAGGTCCTAGGAAGGAGAGGGCCACCCCCTCTCCTTGTTGTCCTTGAAAAGGGCTATTTTTGCCTCTTGAGGGAGCATCTAGTTTAAGTGTGTGTTGACCATGCCTTGACTGATATTTATGCTTATTTTTCCATGAAATAGCATTGTGTTCAGTTGGTTTGGACACACCTTGCATGCTTTGCATACATGTCTTGTAATGCCATCATGTAGCCTTAACATGCATCTAGGCTTTGACCGTTGTTCAAGCATGTTTTAGGCCCTACTTTGTGAAGCTTTTGTACTTGTTTTTCCATGCTTAAGGTCTGCCTTTAGTTGTTTTGGTTGACCATGGCATGCATTGCATAGCCCCTTTACATTATTTAGCTTGTAGGCTTTAAATGTGTGAAGTGTTGAGCATGCATTGTTTGATTTATTTCAGTGGTTTGACACCACTTATAGCATCATTTCAGTCCTCATGACATGCTTGCATGCTTGCCTTTGATGCCTCTTTGATGCCTTATGAGGTTGTGCCTTATGCTCCATGTTTGGTCATTGTGTATGCCCTTGAATTTAAGTCATTTATATGCCATCTAAGTGGTCTTTAGGCTTTGTTTTAATATGCTAAAACTCTGTTTTTGGTCATTTAATCCATGCCATGTTTGGTTTTGCTAAGGGTAGTTCAATACCTCCTTAGCTTGCCTTGAGTCTTGGACCTCTAATTGCATGCTTATGCTTGTCTTGCTGGCTTGGTTTGGCACCATTTTGACATGATTTTCAGAGCTTGTGTTGCATGTCATTAGTCCATGTTTTTGTGCTTACAAGTTGTCTTCATATGCTTAAGTGTTGGACCATATTTGCATGCATGCGTGTGTGTGTGTTGGACCTCACTTCCATAGTATTGGCCACTGATTTTGGCATGCTTGCGAGCTATCCATGTTAGTTTAAGTCCACCATCGCATGTTGTTGCATGCCATATTTGTTTACATGTTTAGGTTGTGTGCCTATTGCATATTAAATGCATTGCATAATCATGTTGCATTAGCCTTGCTTGCATGCTTAGGTTGCATTGCATTGTGCATGCATCCCTTGCCTCTTGATTAAGCATGATAGAGTTTGGGGCCTTTGATGTGTTTTGTGTGTGCATTTCATTTGATATTGAAGTTGCACACTTGGCTTTTGGGCCATCACGCATTGAAATGAGCGATTGGTGGTCCGAGAAATGAGCACCATACCCCTTTGAGTCACAAACATGATAAGGGATGTGGTGGTGCACACATTTGCTTGAAATGCATTGCCATGCCATGTTTTGCCCTCTGCTGCTGTCAAAACAGGTTCTGCAGGAAGCTTTGGCCGACCGGCCATCTATACTGCCGACCGGCCATCCATTGTTGACCGATGGCTTTACAGATGGTCGATGACCATCCGGACATGGCAGTGGTGTTTTGTCTTAGCCGGTGGTGTTCCACAGTGTCCATAGAGTGCTCCTTAGGACTTGTGTAATTTTCAGAGGAGCAGAGCAGGGAAAACAAAGGCAAACTTGTGCATGGCGTTGGATTTTCGAGTGGAGCCGAGCACGCATACATCGGACCCTCTTCCCGAGGTTGTTTATTGCTTTCTACTAGTTAGGTGGTCTGTAATAATTAATTAGTTTGTAGGTTAATGAATTTGTATATTCTTTTGGTCCCTCCGAGCGAGGGCGAATTTGTAATAAGTGTGGGTGCGTGTGTGCATGTCTTCCAACCCCCACTTCTTTCTCCCTTGTACTTATCTGCTTTGATGGTTAGTATTAGGTCATATTTAATTTAGCATACCTTATGCTATGCATGCGTGCATCCATACATTTGTCTTGTATGCACCGGGCTCGGCGCATCATACTAACCGCATTGTATTTCAATTCCAAGTTGGATACGTGTTAGTTGTAGCATCTCACATGTCATTTTTAGAATAGCCGAGCCTATTTCTAGTTGCATTTTGCATGTGTTGCATTAGACATTTTAACATGAACTAGGATCATGCATGACTACTAACTAGTTTCTTGTTTTGGCTCGGAGTACTCGGTAAGCATTTATGTTTTACCATGCCACATGTGTGTGAATGTTGCCATGATAGCATAATTACCATGAGGCTAGCTGCTTATGTGATATAACTGCCTGAATGCCTGTGGATGGAGGTTGAATTACCTAAATTGGAATAATGCACTAAAACTGTGAGTTGTAAGCCCACTAGATAGTGGCAAAACCATCTTTCCTAAAGTCCACTTGAGGGTGGCAAAATCTGCATTTTAGCCTACTCGCGAGTAGCAAACCATTTTCGAAACAAGCATAAAATGTTTTGTTCCCATTTAGGTGATTTGGTCTATACTTGTTTGCTGTGCGCATAACATAGTAATTCTAGGCTAATAACCGGAATAAGAACACATAACGTTTTAGAAAACGGATATAACGGTTAGTAGAGGCCGATCTTCGGATCGGGCGAGAGGGGGTGCTCATAGCTGACCTTCCCCAATCGTACCCATGCTCCTAAGCCTAGGCAACTTTGGTGATGACGGACACGTGGCCTTTGGCAGCGAGTCAGGGTTTCCGAAATTCCCTCATAAAAAAATATTTAGGTGGCGACTTTGTATCTGGCAAAGCAGTCCATGTTTGGCACTTCTTTCAAAATCTGTTTTTCTCAATACGATTTGTCGGATTTGGACTCTTTGGGTCAGATTAAGAACCGTGACACCAATTGAGTCCGAACTGTAGTAAGGCCTAAGGGCACGTCTACAAATGGTGGAAACCTACCGGGACTGGCCAGATAAGCTGCCGTTTGCTCTGTGGGTCTACCAGACTTCAATTAGAACTTCTACTGGGGCGACTCCGTATTCGTTGGTTTATGGGATGGAGGCCGTTCTACCTATTGAAATTGAGGTTCCGTCTTTGCAAGTGTTGGCTGAGTGTCAAATAGCCGAAGCGGATTGGCAGCAGAGCTAATTTGAAGAACTCATGCTCTTCGATGAAAGAAGACTGAAAGCACTATACCATGTTCAAGGTTATCAGCGCAGAATTGCCCAGGCTTTCAACAAGAAAGTTAAGTCCCAGAATTTGAAAGAAGGAGATTTGGTGCTCAAGGACAACCGAGCTCCCATCCACGACCCTCGGGGCAAGTTCAGATCCAATTGGACTGGTCCCTACATCATTAAGTCTATCTGGTCAGGTGGAGCTGTGGTTCTGATGGATCTAGACGGCCTAGAGTTCTCATAACCGATCAACATTGACAAGTTCAAGAAATATTACCCCTGAGAGGCTCGCTAGGCCGAAAACCCGAAAGGGCGACCTAGGCAAAAGTTAGAGCATAGAAAATTGGAAATTATAAAAACAGAGCTCGCAAGGTTCAAAACCCGCAAAGGGCGGCCTTGGCAAAAGTTAGAGCGTAAAAACAGAGTGAAAATACTCGAGTGAACCCAAGCCTGAACTACTTAAGGCTTGATTCCCATGTTTGGGATACGTAGGCAACTTCATCCTAAAGTTCAGCCATAAACTTTTCCCCGATCAACTTTGTCCATTTGATCATCTCGGTCATCTTTGTCTATTCAGCATTCAAGATTTCGGTTGTGATCTCCGGTACAGTGCTATTCAGACTAGAGGCAACTTTCTAGTTGCTGGGGATCCAGGGTTGTGCATCTCAATGACAGATCTCAGGCGTGTCCAGTTCTGATCCATATCGAAAATGGTTTTGAAAAGTCTTGATAAAAGTTGACTTTGTTCAAATTAATCTTTTTACAACTTAGACCATTTTTGGACCAAAGCGGAAAATTTTCAGTACCCACAACCTTCAATTTCATTGATTTCAATACAGAGTTCTCCTGCTCTTGCATATAAATTGAAGTTGTTTTTTATTACATTGATAAAGAAAATTTGAAAGTACTAATAAAGCAATAAATTCGGAGCATAGATAAGTCAGGTGTTCCTGCGCCCCCTCCTTGAGCTGGTCGAAGCCTCTGATGCCAAGTTGGGCCCAATCTGTGCGTCTTCATTGAGCCAATCTATGCACTCATCAGACAAAGTGCAACTGAAAGTTGGAGCAGGGGCCAAGAGCTCTCTAGTCCTCCATGCTGTGGCATACCGGGCAAGCTGTGCGCCTCGGACCGGGAATGCAACTGGGTACTCTATCCCCCCTAGCGGGCAAGTCTGATCATGGCCGAACTGGCGCTTGAACCGGAATGGAAAGTAGAACACACAGTGAGTTAAACCAATCAACTGAATCCCAGTCTGCCGGGACATGCTGTAACTCATTGCTGGTAGGTTGAGCCAAGCACACCGCCAAGCAATACGGTCTGCGGACAAGCTGCACATCCAATCGAACCACCATCCCTCATCAAGGACATTGACTAGGCGTTGTTGGAAGAAATAGCTGCGAGCTGAGTATGCTGGGCAAGAGTCCACAACTTGCAACTTGTCCATCAACCACACCTGGGAAGGGATGAAAAATGAGACAATAAAGAATAGAGAGATGTACGATGAGAGAAAAGTGAGAAAAGGGTTTTGTGAGAAAAACCGAGCTTGAGGGCCGAGTGATGTGAGCAATACATATGTGAGATTGGGTGGGAAACATTACCTGTAGCAGTTGTGGACTCCCTGCAAATTAGGTCGTCTCTCGGTGATAAAAGGCTTCCAAGCCCATCAATGTCTCAGCCAATATCATGGCAATGCAGCTCTTGCCCTCCGTCAAGCCTTGGGCAACCTCGATCAACCGGACACTAGATCCTTTGGAGCCTGAGGCAAGCAAAAAGTAAGATAGCATGCACAAACAAAGGGCATGTCGCCGAAAGCCTTGCCAATGATGGTCGCCACGGTCACCGGCATCAGAAAACTGGCAAATCAAACTCGGAACATCCAACATTCCGTCATAAATCAAAGAACGAGCGTCGTGCATGGTCAACCCACACATTCGCCCTAAGGCTTGGGCGTGGTCGAACCGGAGTTGAGGCAAGACTTCTTCATCGCGCTCAGATTCCATCAGAGATTGGAAATCTTCGAAGGTAGGACACACTTCTTGCCCGCCAAAGCTAAAGACATGTGTTACCGGATTCCAAAACCTTGCCGCGGCATGGAGAAACGGAAAGTGCAGCGGGGTACGACTCAGAGTGAATAGTGCATTAATATCGAAGCCCCGAAAACTCAGTTTTTCCGAGCCATCCAAGTTGGCAATCCAAGCTGTGAGATTTTGGGCAAGAAACTCTTCCATTTGGAGCAAATCAGTGTTGAATTGGGAAAAACTATGAAGTTAAGGCTTTTGTAGGGGATAAGGTGTGAGTGGAAGACAACTGTCAGCATTCTGGTGGTCTTTGCCATTCATGGCCGGCCGGCCAAAAATAGTGCCGACCAACCACCATTTTTGGTTGATGGGTCAAAGCTGTTGGCCGATGACCATTTCTTGAGGCCGATGGCTTTCCCCTGTGGCCGGTGGTCTTCCTTCTTGTTCCCTAAGCTGTTTATGTGTTGAACATGCTGAGAATTTGGGGACTGGCACCATTTCCAATACCCTTCGATGATGATTTTTGTGGAACCACGCCCATTTGCTTATCGATTTGTTGTACATTTGCTTATCGAGTTGTACTTCAAGTTTTTGTTCGAATCCCTTTCTATATACATTGCATGCGTTGTCACGTTATGCTTTACTTACATGTGTTCGAATCCCTTTCTATACACATTGCATGCGTTGTAGCATTATGCTTTACTTACATGTGTTCAAGTTTCTTTCTATACACATTGCATGCGTTTCTACGTGTGCTTTACTTACATGTGTTTATACATCTCACAGGAGGTTACACATTGCTTGCGTTAGCACGCTTGCTTTACTTACATGTGTTCATTCCTGCTATACACATTGTATGCATTATTGCATGCTTTACTTACATGTGTATATGTATTCTCAGGTGGTTACACATTGTATATGTTTTGCGTGTACTTTACTTACATGTGTTCATACCTTGCTTGCTTTACACATTGCATGCGTTTCTACGTGTGCTTTACTTACATGTGTTTATGCATCTCACAGAAGGTTACACATTGCTTGCGTTAGCGCGCTTGCTTTACTTACATGTGTTCATTCCTGCTATACACATTGCATGCATTGTCGCGTTATGCTTTACTTACATGTGTTCAAGTTCCCTTTTATACACATTGCATGCGTTGTCGCGTTGTGCTTTACTTACATGTGTTTGAATCCCTTTCTATACACATTACATGCGTTGTCGCGTTATGCTTTACTTACATATGTTCAAGTTTCTTTCTATACACATTGCATGCATTTCTACGTGTGCTTTACTTACATGTGTTTATACATCTCATAGGAGGTTACACATTGCTTGCGTTAGCACGCTTGCTTTACTTACATGTGTTCATTCCTGCTATACACATTGTATGCGTTATTGCACGCTTTACTTACATGTGTATAGGTATTCTCAGGTGGTTACACATTGTATACATTTTGCATGTACTTTACTTACATGTGTTCATACCTTCCTTACTTTACACATTGCATGCATTTCTATGTGTGCCTTACTTACATGTGTTTATGCATCTCACAGGAGGTTACACATTGCTTGCGTTAGCACGCTCGCTTTACTTACACGTGTTCATTCCTACTATAAACATTGCATGCGTTGTCGCGTTATGCTTTACTTACATGTGTTCGAATCCCTTTCTATGCACATTGCATACATTGTCGCGTTATGCTTTACTTACATGTGTTCAAGTTTGTTTCTATACACATTGCATGCGTTGTCGCGTTATGCTTTACTTACATGTGTTCAAGTTCCTTTTATACACATTGTATGCATTATCGCGTATGCTTTACTTACATGTGTCTACATCTTCACACATTGTGCACGTTGTCACGTGTTTTTTACTTACACGTGTTTGGACCTTCATAGCATTGTTACGCTTGCCTTTACTCGCATTGTTATGCTTCCTACTCAATTTGCGTTGTCACGCACTTTCAATTGCATTGTTATGCATACTGCTAACGATATTGTACCTGTTAAGTTTTCTTTCTCTTACAGGCACGATATTGAATGTACGGTTCATTCAAAGCTGGCACGACCAGATGAACCGGACAGGTATTGTATTCTCCGCGTGAAACGTAGCGAGAATTACATAATTCTCTTACATCCTTTCTACATTGTAGTGTAGTTGGATTCGTGTTAGATTGCTTAAAACTGTTGCATTCATTGTATGTATATGTTTCGTTACAGCTTTCTTTGCATGATCATAGGTTGTGCTCGGCTTTGTGCATTGTCATGCATTTTGCCCTTGCCTTTGGGTGCATATCTTTGCTTGTAGCTTGTATGCTTTGTCTAAGTCTTCGGCCTTGTCAAAAATGGGTCGTCTCTGGGCTTTGAGACTCACTCCCGTCATTGTTATGAATTTTCAAGTTCTGTCAAAGAGGGACAACTGTAGACACCCCATTTTTGACCGTTCTCAAGACTTGGACGTCACCGTTTGAACACTCGGTGATCATCCACGTTCGTGTTCATTTTGAGTTCCCGGAGGTCTCGGCTACGCGCCCTGTCTCAGGATCTCTCAACTTGATTGTCTTGTGCTTGGTTGGACCAAACACTTGTTGGTTTTTGCTTTGGAAGGTAGGGAATGGCTTGTTGGCCATCCCCACGCCTCACCGGCCATGGTTTGAGGCCACCGACCGTGTCTTCTTGCCACCGGCCATTGGTGATGGCCGGTCGGCACTATGTGTGGTCGACGGACCATTTGTTTGGTCGACAGTCTCCTTTTCTAGCCGGTACCACCTTTTTACATTTTTCAGGTATGGTGCATGCCAACTATGCCAACTGGAGTGCACGAACTTGTCCTCCATACACGTGTATGGAGGAATTGCACCCTTTGCACCCTTTTGGTCCTAGCTTCCTCAAGAAGCTTGGACCCTTTGCTCAAGCTTCTTGAGAAAGCTTGACTCTTTGTCTTAGCTTCCTCAAGAAGCTTGAACCTTTGGGTTAGCTTCCTTGAGAAGCTTGGCCTTCTTGACCCTTTTGTTTAGCTTCCCTTGGAAGCTTCAAGCCTTTGCCTTGTCTATATAAGGAGACCTTCCCTCTCCTTTTAAGAGGTTCAGCAAAAACCAAACCTAAGACATATATATCTGATATATATATACACCTTCTCTCTCTATATCTCCCTCTCCCTCGTCATTTGTGTGTGTTAGAGAGCCTTAAAGTGTGTTTTGTTCTTAGTTTTGCACTAGAACACATAGTATTACACCATACTTCGGTTCTTGAGGTGTTGAGAGGTTGTTCTTGGAGGTTTTGGACTGGTTTTGATCAGAAAAGGGGTCTGGACTAGCTGTTGTTCAAGTGTTCTTCAAGTGTAAGCAATATCACTTTATATTTCCCATTCTTGCACAAGTCTTTGACCTATCTTGCATACTGATTTAAGCTTTGTGTATAATTGAAAAAAGTCTTGTATTTTCATGCTTAAGATCTTTCATTAAGGTCATTTTGGTGTTGGGGGTCGACCACCCCCTCTTAGGCCTTGTTTGGTCCTTTTTGTGCTTTCTTTGTTGAGCCTTGGTCACTTTTGTGCATTGGCCTTCTCACCACTAAAATCTAGTAGATTTTCAGTGGTGAAGAAGAGGTTTTTAAGTCTTGCATAGGGGAGGGACACCCCTCTCCCTTTGTGTCTCATTTGTTCGTGTTCTTGGCTCACAAAGGCAGCATGCATGCTTAGTTGTTCTTAGCTTCATTTCAAAGGTTTTTGGGTGTTGTTTAGCCATATTATGCCTTTGTTTTTGGTCGGATTCATGGTCCTTTGCATGCATGACATACTTGCTTTGAAATCCCATCATTTGGCCTAAAATGTACTATGTTGTATGCATGTCATTTTAGCATGATTTTGGTTTGGTTCTAAGAACGTTTTAGCATTATTTTGCCATGCTTAAGATCTGTCTTGGGTCTTTGGAGTCATGCTTGCCATGCTTTATATAGCTTCTTTGCATTGTGGCTTGTGAGCCTTGAGTGTGTGAGTCATAAACATGCTTTAGTTGGTTTATTTCAGTGATTTGGAATCACTTACCATGCCATTTTAGTCCATGTTTTGTGCTTAAATGCTTGCATTCATCATTCTTTCCATGCCTTGAAGAGGTCTCCTTTTGTGCCTTGAAATGAAGCATTGTGCATGCCTATGTGTTTGAGGCTTTGGGTTGCCATATCAGCAAGTTTTGGGGCTCATTTTTGCATGATAAAACTCTGTACTGTATTGAAAAATTCATGCCATGTTTGCTTGGGGTAGGTGCTAAGTAATGCTCTCTTTTGTGGCCTTGAATGCCTTCCATTTCGCATCCATTCCCTAGCATGTTTTGGCATCATCCTTCGCATGCTTTTCAGAGTTTAACATGAGTGTTTAGTGTCCATGTGTATCGCCTCTAAGTATGCTTAGAGTTGTCCCCTTTCATGCTTAGGTGATGGACCTTGGTATGTGCATGCTTGCATGCATAATTTGTGCCCTTTTGCATCATCTTTAGGCCACTATTTTGGGGCACGGCGAAGGCCTCCCATTTCAGTTTAAGTCCACCATTGCATGTTTTGACATGTTGCATTACTTTGGTCTCATGTTTGCATTGTATCATCTTTGCATGTTTGCATTGTTGCTTAGCTAGTTGCGCATCATGTTTGCATGCATGTTTGGCACATTGCATACTTGCCTTATAGGTCACATTACATTTGGCATGTTTTCTACCTTAGCCTCGTGTGCATACTTGAGTCACATCTCACACATGCATTGCATTTTGCTTGGTTTGGGGTGTCAAACCAAGCATGAGGAATGAGGCGTGTTCGTACTCAAAGTGACGAAACACGTCTCAATCCTCGGTCGCCGATGCCCTTGAGCTCAACATGATAGGGCGTAAGGCACTCATTTGTTTTGATTGCATGCATTTACATTGATTGGCAAACTTGGTATCTTAGGCCATCATGCATTGGAATACGTGATTGGTGGCCCGAGTATCGAGGGCCACACTCCCTTAAGTCCATAACATGATTGGGAGAGTGGCCATGCACACATTGCTTTGAAAATTCCATGCCATGCACTGTCTGTCATCTGCTGTTGTCAAAACAAGCTTCTGCAGGAATAAATGGCCGACCGGCCATCTTTAGTGCCGACCGGCCATCAGTGTCAAGCCGATGACACAAGATTTGGCCGATAATCCCATTCCCATGGCCGGTGGCCTTTTGTTCTGGCCAGTGGAACTCCAAAACACTTAGGAGGAAGTTCAAAGCAGTTCTAGAAACTTTCATAATTTTCAGAGGAGCAAGGCAGTGTAAACCGAGGCAACAGTGGCATGGTACGGGTTTCCGAGCAAGATAAGTCAAGCATGCATCATTCACGCATTCCGAGACAGGGCTGTGGCCACCTTCTTTCTGTAATTAATTTGTTAATTAATTAGAAGTTTCTGTAATATTTAATTAGCTAGAATCGTCAATTATTTATATGTTTTGTAACATTTATTCGGACCCTCCGAGTGAGGGCAATTGTGTAATAAGTGTGCGTGAGTGTGTATGTCTTCCAACCCCACGTCTTGCTTCCCTTTTATTTACTAGCTTTCGATGGTTAGTTTAGGGCATGTTTCAATTAGCATACTTATAATAGCATGTTTGCATACATTCATTTATTTTACATGCACCGGGCTCGGCGCTTCATACTACCTGCATTGTATTTCAATTCTAAGTTGGATACGTGTTAGTTGTAGTATCTCACATGTCATTTTTAGAATAGCCGAGCCTATTTCTAGTTGCATTTTGCATGTGTTGCATTAGCCATTTTAACATGAACTAGGATCATGCATGATTACTAACTAGTTTCTTGTTTTGGCTCGAAGTACTTGGTAAGCTTTTACGCCTTAGCATCCTTGCATGCATGTAAGTGTTGCCATGATAGCATGCTTTTACCATGAGGCTATTTGCTTATGTGATATATCTGCCTAAATGCCTGTGGGTGGAGGTTGGATTATCTGAATTGGAATAATGCATCGATTATGAGTTTTAAGCCCACTAGACAGTGGCAAAACCACGCTTTCTATGCCCACCCGAAAGTGGCAAAATCTGCATTTTAAGCCTACTTGCGGATAGCAAACAGTTTTCAAAACAAATATGAAATGTTTTGTTCCAATTCAAGCGACCCAGTCTATACTTGTATGCTGTGCGCATCACATAGTAATTCTAGGCTAATAACCGGAATAAGAACGCGTAATGTTTTCAAAACTCGATATCATGGTTAGTAGAGGTCGATCTTCGGATCGGGCGAGCGGGGGTGCTCATAGCTGACCTTCCCCAATCGTACCCAAGTTCCCCAGCCAAGGTAACTTTGGTGATGGCGGACACGTGGCCTTAGGCAAATGAGTCAGGGTTTCATAAATTCCCCCAAAATAAAATATTTAGATGGCGACTCTGTATTTGGCAAAGCAGTCCATGTTAGGCACTTATTTCTAAAAATATCTGTTTTGTAAAACGATTTGCCAGACTTGGACTCTTTGATGATTCATCAGTCTTGTATTGCACTCTGCGAGATTAGATACAGGACCGTGACACATTTGAGTCCGAACTGTAGTGAGCCCAATATGAACAGAACGGGAGGTCTCCTCCCAGGACGTTCGGGGACGTCTACATTGTGTAATAGCTAGTTTAATTAGGTTAGCTTAGATTAGCTAGTTGGTTCTGTATTATTCATTCGGACCCTCCGTCGAGAGGGCACAACTGTTGTAATAAGTGTGCGTGTGTGTGATGCATGTCTTCCAACCCCCATTTCTTTCTCCCTTTTACTTACTAGCTTACGATGGTTAGTTTTAGGGCATGTTTAAATTAGCATCCTTATAATTCGCATGTTTGCATTCATTCATCTGTGTTGTTTGCACCGGGCTCGGCGCATCATACTAATTGTATTGTATTTCAATTCCAAGTTGAATACATGTTTTCTGTAGTATCTCCTATGCCATCTTAGAATAGGGAGCCTATCTTAGCTGCCTTTTGCATGTATTGCATTAGCCATCTTAACATGAACTAGGATCATGCATTGATTACTAACTAGTTTCTGTTTTGGCTCGGAGTACTCGGTGAGTGTTTATGCTTTAGCATCCTTGCATGTGTGAGAGTGACTGCGATGATAGCATGCTTACCATGAGGCTAACTGCTTATATGTGATATAAACTACCTGTATACCTGTGGGTGAAAGTTGGATTACTTGAATTGAAACAATTCATTGACTGCGAGTTTTAAACCCACCTGAGAGTGGCAAATCACCATGTTTTCTAAGCCCACTTGAGGGTGGCAAAATCCGCATTGTAGCCTACTTGCGAGTAGCAAACCTCTTTCAAAAACAAACATGAAATATTTTGTTCCAACTTACGCGATCTAATCTATACTTGTATGCTGTGCACATCACATAATAATTCTAGGCTAATAACCGGAATAAGAGCACATGTGTTTTCAAAAACAAGATATGATGTTAGTAAAGGCCGATCTTCGATCGGGCGAGCGGGGGTGCTCATTGCATGACCTTCCCCTCTTGTACCCAAGTTCCCAAGCCGAGGCAACTTTTGTGATGACAGACACATGGCCTTAGGCACGAGTCAGGGTTTCCTAAATTCTCCAAAAATAAAATATTTAGGTGGCGACTCTGTATCTGGCAAAGCAGTCCATGTTTGACACTTCTTTCTAAAAATCAGTTTTTCAAAACGATTTGCCGGATTTGGACTCTTTGGTGATTTATCGGTCTTGCACTGCACTTTGCGAGATTAGATTCAGAACAGTGACATTTGAGTCCGAACTGTAGTGAGCCCATTGAACAAAACAAGATTTTCCCGGGATGTTCAGGTGCGTCTACAGTCTGTTTGCTATAATATAGATATATAGATTGGAATATTGGAAATGTCCTCGAACGCCCCGGGAGGACGAGTCCCCTCGTTCTGTTCGTTTTGCGGGTCTACTACAGTTCAGGACTCTCAATTTGTCACGGTTCCAAATCTGAACCAAAGAGTCCAAATCCGGCAAATCATTTTGAGAAAACAGATTTTGAAAAAAAAGTGCCAAACATGGACTGTTTTGCCAGCTATAGAGTCGCCACCTAAATATTTTGTTTTGGGAAATTTAGGAAACCCTGACTCGGTGCCAAAGGCCACGTGTCCGTCATCACCAAAGTTGCCTCGGCTCGGGAGCTTGGGTACGATTGGGAAAGGTCAGCTATGAGCACCCCCTCTCGCCCGATCCGAAGATCGGCCTCTACTAACCGTGATATCCGTTTTTGAAAACATTATGTGTTCTTATTCCATTTATCAGCCTAGAATTACTATGTTATGCGCACAGCAAACAAGTATAGATCAAATCGCCTAAATTGGAACAAAACATTACATGTTCGTTTTGAACATGGTTTGTTACTCTCAAGTAAGCTAAAATGCAGGTTTTGCCACCCTCGAGTGGGCTTTTAGAAAAGGTGGTTTTGCCACTATCTAGTGGGCTTAAAACTCACAGTTTTAATGCTTTATTCCAATTTAGGTAATTCAACCTCCATCTACAGGCATTCGAGCAGTTATATCACATAAGCAGCTAGCCTCATGGTAATCATGCTGTTATGGCAACACTCACACGCATGCGGTATGCTAAAGCATAAATGCTTACCAAGTACTCCAAGCCAAAACAAGAACATGTTAGTAATCATATGCATGATCCTAGTTTAAGATGACTAATGCAACACATGCGAAATGCAACTAGAAATGGGCTCGGCTATTCTAAACATGGCATGTGAAATGCTACAACTAACACGTATTCAATTTGGAATTGAAACACAATGCAGTTAGCATGATGTGCCGAGCCTGGTGTATGCAAGACAAATGTATGAATGCACGCATGCATAGCATAAGGTATGCTAATTTAAATATGCCCTAGTCTACCATCATAAGCAGGTAAATAAAAGGGAAGAAAGACGTGGGGTTGGAAGACATGCACACACGCACCCACACTTATTACAAATTTGCCCTCGCTCGGAAGGACCGAAAGAATAATACAAGTTAATTAACCTACAAGCTAATTAAATATTACAGACCGATTAATTAATTAACAAATTAACTAATCTAATGAAAGCAGTAAACAGCCTCGGGAAGAGGGCCCAATGCAATGCGCGCTTGGCTCCACTCGAAAAGTCACTGCCATGCACAAGTTGCCTCTGCTTTGACTATTTTGCTTCTCTGGAAATTGCATAACTTCCAAGGTTGCTTCTATGAGTGTTGTGGGACACTACCGGCTGAGTGAGAACTCCACCGGCCATGGAGAATGGTCACCGGCCACAAAATTATGCTCTCGGCCAAACCTGTTTTGCCGGTCGGCACCCAACACTGCCGGCCGGCCAATTCTTCCTGCTGAAACCTGTTTGACAGCAGCAGAGGGTAGGCAAGGCATGGCAATGTATTTCAAGCAAATGTATGCACCAACCACACTCCTTATCATGTTTATGACTCAAAGGAGGATGGGCCTCAATTCTCGAGCCACCAATCACGCATTTCCATGCATGATGGCCCGAGGGACCAACTATGCATTTTGATTTCAAATGCAATGCACACACACAAACCAAGGCCCAATCCCTATCACTAGATCAAGGGACAAGGCATGTATGCTAGATGGCATGCCACCTAGGCATGCAAACTAGTATGCTATATGAACATAGGGGAAGCATGCAACAAAATGCAATAGAGCTAAGCATGTGTCAACGATGCAAGTAATGAGCATGCAAACATTATGCAACAAAAGCATGCAAGCATGTAGCAATGTGATCACATTTGAACAACATGCGAAAGGTGGGCTTAGACCAATATGGACAAGCCTCGGCCATGTCTAAATAGGAAGCCAAAATGCTATGGAATGGAGGCAAATACACACACAAACAATGCATGCAAAAATGGCCCAACGCTTAAGCATTAAAGAACATCTTTTAAGCACACTTAAAAGAGGATAATCATGGACAAATGGCATGCACATCAAACTCTGAAAATCATGTTAAGATGATACCAAATCCAACTATCAATGCAAGCAAGGCATGCAACCAAGCCCAAGAACTTAAACTATGGTTAAATGACACATGAAGCAAATGACCAAAGTGGACCAAAACAGTCCCAAATCATGTTAAGGCAAGTCCTAAAAACCACCTAGATGGCATCTAAATGATCTACACATGGAGGCATGCACAAATGCTTAAACATGGAGCATACAACACCACCTCTTAGAGGCATCAAAGAGGCATCAAAGGCAAGCATACAAGCATGTTATAAGGACTAAAATAACATGGAAGGTGGTTCCAAACCACTGAAACGCTGCAAGTAACGCATGCAACACACTCACGCAACCAAGGCTAACAAGCCAAAATGCAAGGTGGCTATACTAAGTATGTGATGATCGACCAAAACAACCAAAAACAGAGCTTAAGCATGCTAAAACAAACACAAAAGCTTCACAAAGCTTGGCCAAAATCATGCTAGAACAAGGACCAAAACCTAAAGCATGTTAAGACCTAAACATGGCATTACAAGGCATGTATGCTAAGTAAGCATGGTGTACCAAAACCAACTAAAAAACAGAGCTATACCATGACATAATAAGCATAAATATCAGTAAAGGCATGGCCAACATGAACCTAAACATGATGCTCACTAAAGAGGCAAAAATGGCCCTTTTCAAGGACAACAAGGAGAGGGGGTGGCCCTCCCCTTCCTAGGACCTCAAGGCACCATCCTCACCTCTGAAATCCCTTAAGATTTCAGTGGTGAGGAGGCCCAAACACAATGGTCCCGGAGCTCAACCGAAATGGCACAAAACAAAGGCCAAACAAGCCTTAAGAGGGGTCAAACAACCCTAAAGCTTAAAACACCCTTAACAAACTATTTAGAGCACTCAAAAACAAGAGTTTTATATGTTATATGCTAAGCTCAAAAATAGATGCAAGATAGGCTAAAAAGCTTTGCAAAAAAGGGGTAAAAAATGGACAAAAGGCTTACCCTTGTAGCACAGCAGCAAATCAGCAACTTTTGGACCAAGAAAAGGCTTCAAATCACCCCAAAAATCACCTTCAAGGACCTCAGCTCAATAAAGGGAGTAGAGAACTAGGTGTTTGTATGCAAAAGTGCAAAGAAAATGCACTTTTGAGCACAAACAAGCCCTAAACCTTAGAGAGAGAGACAGAAAAATGTAGAGAGGGGGAGATTTTTTGCTCCAATTTCTATATCTCTTCCTTTTCCCTTTGTATCTCTCCTATTCTTTTGAGAGAGCTTGATTGATATAGATATATCAATCTGCAACCCCCTCAGAAGTCCCACGTCCAGGCACGGGCTGGGGCATGGCCTGGAATGATAGCTGCCAGCTGTCTACAGAAATATTTGTTGAAAACCACATTTGGCCGGCCAGCCATCAAAGTGGTCGACCGGCAGTCAAATTGGCCAGCCGGCCATCACATTTGGCCGATGGCAACATAACACAGCCGGTGGCCTCAAGCCATGGCCGGTGGAGTGTGGGGATGTCCCAAAAGCCATTCTCTGCCCTCCAAAGCAAAAACACAAGTGTTTGGTGCAAAACCAGACACAAAACGGTCGAGTCGAGAGATTCTGAGGCGAGGCGTATAGTCGAGGCCTCCGGGAACTCAAGACGAACACCAACATGGATGATCACCGAGTGTTCAAGCGGTGACATCTAAGTCTTGAGGACGGTCAAAAATAGGGTGTCTACAATTGCCCCTCTTTGACAGAACTCGAAAGTCATAACAATGATGGGAGTGAATGTCAAAGCCCAGAGACGACCCATTTTTGACAAGGCCGAAGACTTAGACAAACATGCAAGGCAAACAAGATATGCGCCCGAAGGCAGGGGCAAAATGCAAGACAATGCACAAAGCCAAACATAACTTATGATCATGCAAAGAAAGCTGTAACGAAGCACAACATGCGACAGTTTTAAGCTAGCATATACCAAACTACACTACAATGCCGAAAGGATGTAAGAGAATTATGTAATTCTCGATACGTCTCACTCGGAGAGTACAATACCTGCGCGGTTCGTCTGGTTACACCAGCCTCAAATGAACCGTACATACAATATTGTGCCTGGAAAGAAAGCAAACTTAACACGTACAGATATCGTTAGCGATATGCAAAATGAATGCAAAATGATATGCGATATACAAAACTATGTATAGTAATGCAGATGAAAATGCAATGCAATTGAATCATAATCAAATCATGAGCGGTTCAAAACCACACAAATGTCAAATAGATTGATGGAAGTAACAAGTCCGTCTACCATAGAAAAGGTGCCGCAACCCTCAAACCAACATACCAACGTGGAATAGGCGCGTACACATGCAGAACTATGAGTGATGTAGACGGACACAAGAACAAGTAATTGGGTGGAATGACATAGGTGGGGAAACAACCCGCTAACAAAAGAACAATGATCCTAATGCTGGATGCAAAAATTACCCTCCAATGTAATATATACAATGGATATGGCATGCAGCCAAAACATATCTTGCCTAGGAAAGGCATGGACACAAACAAACCATATTTAACACGGAAAATGGCGTCGTCACCCTCAAACCAACATACCAGCGTGGAATAGGCGGCGTACACCAAGTCTCATAATCGTGTTTCAACATGAAAAGTATGGGCACATACCAGACCAAGCTCAACATGAAAAGGTGCAAGCCATAGATGGAGGTGATACAATGAATGCATGCAAACTACAATGCGATATGTACAATATGCAATGGAATGTATATGATATTTACAATGGATAAGGTGCGCAGGCCAAACCAAATCTTGCCTAGGAAAGGCATGTACACAAACAAACCGCATCTAACACAGAAACGGTGCCGCAACCCTCAAACTAACATACCAGCGTGGAATAGGCGCGTACACATGCAGAACTGTGCTTCGATGTGAAAAGTGTGGGCACATACCAGACCAAGCTCGACATAGAAAGGCCCAAGCCATAGATGGAGGTGATGCAATGAATGCATGCAAACTACAATGCGATATGTACAATATGCAATGGAATGGAATATTTATAGTAAGATGCATGACATATGCATTATTTACAGTTGCATGCGTGACATATGCACTATTTACAATGATGCATGACATATGCATTATTTACAATGATGCATGACATATGCATGTTTACAATGATGCATGACATATGCATTTTTTTTATTTTTTGTAATGATGCATGATTTTGAAATGTGCAACAACACGCGGCTTTTGGGATGCATGACAATGCATGTTGATGTAAGTGCATGACCACGCACATCTTTTGATATGCATGACAATGCATGTGAACCCGAATGCGCAGCCACGTGCGTCATTTGAAATGCATTACAATGCAACCGAGCGGGTTTAAGGTCTCGCCACACCGTCAAATGCATGATTTCGAAATGCGCGACTTTTGAGATGCATGAAGAGGAAGCCACTGGCCATCCACCAGCTACAAAAACACATCACCGGCCAAAAATGTGGCCGGCTGGCCAAAAATATAGCCGACCAGCCAAAAATGCCTGATTCGGGGCAGTTTTGACTTTTCGCCTTGGGTCTTTTAAAATAGGGTTTCAAACCCTATTTTTCTCATTTCTCTCTAGCCGAAAATGCTTCCTCCCTCTCTCTAGGACATTTTGCCCCCTCTCTTCGTCCGTTTTCTCGCGTTTTACGCCCGTTGCATCGTTTGATTCGCGAAGTTTATCGCGTTTCGAACACTTTCACCCGATCGAAACTTCGTTTCGGTGCTTCCTTTGCTATTTCCTCTTTTTGGGGTTTGTTCCCCTCGTGTTTTCGTTGATTTTTCCACATTTTCCACATTCCGGCTTTTCCGGCCATTTTCCACCCTCCCGGGGGGTTGACTTTTCGTTGAACCTTCGCATTCTAGCTTTGTTTTCCTTTTCCGACCATTTTCCTCGTCACTTTTCATATGGCCGACGATATTCCACAGGGCGGGACTCCCCCGGACCACGAGATGGACCTATAGACACCCCATTTTTGACCGTCCTCAAGACTTGGACGTCACCATTGGAACACTTGGTGATTACCCTAGTTTGTGTTCGTCTTGAGTTCTCGGAGGTCTCGGTTGCGTGCCTTGCCTCAGGATCTCTCGACTCGACCGTGTTGTGTCTGGTTTTGCACCAAACACTTGTGTTTTGCCTTGGAGGGGCAGGGAATGCCTTGTGAGGCATCCCCACACATCATCGGCCATGGCTTGAGGCCACCGACCAGTGATTTTGTGCCATCAGCAATGTATATTGCCGGTCGACACTCTTTGTTGCCGGTCGGCCATTTATTTTGCCAAAATGGCAATTTTGAATGGCCGATCACTGTTCATCTACTTTTAGTAGATATTTTGTGCCAGCTGTGATAGCTGGCACCCACTCTGCTCCCCTCCATACACGTGTATGGAGGGATTTCCCTCTTGGATGGCTTGTTTTGGAAGCCTTACAAGAGGGAGTTGCCAATAAGAAGAGGGCTCCTCTCTTGGCATGAAGGTTAGACAACATTTGTAGAGAGCTTTGATATTAGGTTTAGGAATTTGTATCTATTCCATCTCTATATTTCCCTCTCTTGTTAGTTTAGTGTGTGTTTGGTCCTACTTTTGCACACAAACACCCACCATTACACCTTTTCTTGGTTATTGAGGGCCAAAGGAGTGTTCTTGGAGTTCTTGGAGCTGATTTCAACCTCAAGAAGCTGCTGGAGCCCCATTGTTGAAGAAGGTCTACAAGGGTAATCACTTTTTCCTTTTATCCCCCATTTTTGCATAGCCTTTTAGCTTACCTTGAAACTGTTTTTGAGCTTTGTGTATAACATAAAAAAGTTCTGTTTTTAGGCCCACTAAATAGTTGTTTAAGGTTGTTTCAAGCTTTGGAGTTGTTTGACCCCTCTAAAGCCTTGTAAGGCTCCATTTTGTGCCATTTTGGGTGAGCTCCGAGACCTTGGTGTTTGGGCCTCCTCACCA
Source organism: Camellia sinensis (assembly GCF_055761805.1). NCBI lineage: Eukaryota > Viridiplantae > Streptophyta > Magnoliopsida > Ericales > Theaceae > Camellia > Camellia sinensis. Next base: position 221,914,677 of record NC_138965.1, on the reverse strand, counting down.
CTGAAATCTTGAGGGATTTTAGAGGTGAGGATGGTGCCTTGAGATCCCAAGGAGGAGAGGGCCACCCCCTCTCCTTGTTGTCCTTGAAAAGGACCATTTTTGCCTCTTGAGGGAGCACCTAGCTTAGGCTTTTGTTGACCATGCCTTAGCTATTATTTATGCTTATTTTGCCATGAAATAGCATTGTTTTAAGTTGGTTTTGGTACACCATGCTTGCTTAGCATACATGCCTTGTAATGCCATGATTTGCCTCAACATGTGCCTAGCATTTAGACTACCATGCTCATGTGTTTTGGCCTAGCTTTGTGAAGCTTTTATGCTTGTTTTAGTATGCTAAGGGACCATTTTTGGTCATTTGAGTCATCCACGCTTTGCTTTGTATACCTACCATGCAAACTCTCTTGTATGCCTTAAGCTTTGGCCCTTCTAGCATGCCATCCTTGCTTTGTTTCAGTGGTTTGAAACCACTTGACATGTTATTTCATACCTCATGATGTGCCCATGTGCTTGCATTTGATTCCCCTTCAATGCGTTTAAAGGTTGTTGCCTTATGCCCCTTGTTTAAGCCTTAGAGTATGCTTGCATTTTTAGACCACTTAGATGCCATCTAAGTACATCCTTGGCTTTGTTTAGGTCTGCATTAGACCTACTTTTAGTCCCTTTAGCCTTGTGAGGCTTGGTTGACCTAGCCTTGGTTTACCTCCCTTTTGGCTTGCCTTAAGTCTTGGACCATTGTTGCATGTTTTGATTGCTTTGTTTAGTTGGTTTGGCACCATCCTTAACATGATTTTCAGAGCTTGGTATGTATGCCATATGTCCATGTTTATCTTCTTTTAAGTGTGCTTAAAAGTTGTCTCTTCGATGCTTAAGTGTTGGTCCATTTGCATGCATGTTTGTATATGTATTTGCCCCTCATTCTATAGCATTTTGGCCACTATTTTAGGTTAGTTTGAGGGCTGCGTAAATTAGTCTAAGTCCATTCTTGCTTGTTGTGACATGCTTACCTTGTGTGTTGATTGCATGCTTGGCCTATCACGTGTTGTGGCATGTCTAAGTGACTTTGCATTTGGCATGCATTTCTCTTAGTTGGAATTACCTAACATGTTGCATGCTTTGCATACTTGCATGCTTGAGTAACTAGCATAGTTGTCACATGCCTTGTATGCTTGTTTGCATTACCATGTTGCATGCCTAGTTAACATACTTAGGTTGCATTGCATGCATGCTTTGCCTCTTGATTATCCATGATTGAGGTTGAGCTCCTCACTTGTTTGTTGGTTTGCATTGCATTTGAAATCAACATGCATAAATTGGTCTCTTGGGCCATCATGCATTGAAATGTGCGATTGATGGTCCGAGGACCAAGGACCATGTCCCTTTGAGTCATAAACATGATAAGGGATATGGTCGGTGCATACATTGCTTGAATTGCATTGCCATGCAAAGCCCTGTCCTCTGCTGCTGTCAAACAGATTCTGCAGGAACTTTTTGCCAATCGACTGCACAGAGTGCCAACCGACAATCCATCTGTGGCCAATGGATTCATTTTTGGCTGATCGTCACCAAATCACAGCCGATGATGATTCCCTCCAGCCGGTGGTGTCTCCCAATGTCCAGGGAAACAATTCTGAGAATTTGGCAGTCTTCAGAGAAGCAGAGTAGGGAAAACAGAGGCAGCTTGCGCATGGCAGTGGACTTCCGAGCAAGTCCCGAGCATGCGTGCATTGAGCCCTCTTCCCGAGGCCCTTCTTCTCGCTTTCTTAAATTAATTAATTTATTTAATTAATTTAGTTGGCCTGTAATAATTAATTAACTAGGATAGTTAATTCATTATTCGAATTGTATTATTCTTTTGGTCCCTCCGAGCGAGGGCGAATTTGTAATAAGGGTGGGTGAGTGTGTGCTTGTCTTCCAACCCCCACTTCTTTCTCCCTTTTACTTACCTGCTTTGATGGTTAGTAATAGGTCATGTTTAATTTAGCATACCTTATGCTATGCATGCGTGCATCATTCATCAGCATTGCATGCACCGGGCTCGGCGCATTATACTAACTGCATTAGTATTTCAAATCTAACTTGAATACATGCTACTTGTGCATTTTCACATGTCATTCATAGAATAGCCGAGCCTACTCTAGTGACACTTCGTATGTGTTGCATTAGACATTTAAACATGGACTTGGATCATGCATTGATTGCTAACGAGTTCTTTGTTTTGGCACAGAGTACGATGTAAGTATTTATGCTTTAGCATCCTTGCATGCGTGTGAGTGTTGCCATGATAGCATGATTACCATGAGGCTAGCTGCTTATGTGACATAACTGCTTGAATGCCTGTGGGTGAAGGTTGGATTCTTTGAGTTGGAATAGCTCATTGAAATCCGTGTTTTAGCCTACTTGCGAGTAGCATATTCCAAAACATTTTTTTTAAAACAAACGGATATGCAATGCTTATTCCCAAATTAGGCAATATAGTCTATACTTTTGTGTTGTGAGCATAACATAGTAATTCTAGGCTAATAATCGGGATAAGAACACATAACGTTTTCAAAAACGGATATCACGGTTAGTAGAGGCCGATCTTCGGATCGGGCGAGAGGGGCTAACCTTCCCCAATCGTACCCTAGCTCTCGAGCCGAGGCAACTTTGGTGATGACGGACACGTGGCCTTTGGCACCGAGTCAGGGTTTCCTAAATTCCCCCATAAAAAATATTTAGGTGGCGACTCTGTATCTGGAAAAGCAGTCCATGTTTGGCACTTCTTTTCAAAAATCTGTTTCTCAAAACGATTTGCCGGATTTGGACTCTTTGGTTCAGATTAAGAACCGTGACACAAATCGAGTCCGAACTGTAGCGGGGTCCCTCGCGGACGTGCTACAGTTTCTGGCGACTCTACTGGGGATTTTAGAGAGCTTGACTCGAACTCGTGATATCCTGTTTTGATTTCATTTATGTGTTTCTTTGCATTGCATGTGCATTGGTGCACCTAGGACACCGTGTTTGCCATCTGCCATTCTTGAACGGTTTGCCGGAGGCTTGTCTTGTCAAGACATGACCATAAGGCTGACCGGTTATGGGGCTCTGACAGTATGGGAACACAAACCCCAGTTTTACTGGGGCACCCTTTTCGACCATTCGACCTAGTGCATATTCGGATCCATAGTGACCATTCCAAGCTAGGACAGGTTGCTTACCTGATGTTAGGTTGTTTGAAAATTGCTGCGTGCATAGTGAAACCCTAGCTCCTGACAAAATAGGACAGGGAAACCCTACCCCTCCATAGGGGTGTTTTGGCTCTCTTTATTTGCTATGTGCTTTTAGAATGTATCTCTATAGGAACGTACATATCAGTTTGCAAGTTTGAGTATCAGACCTGAGGGTTAGTGTCAGTTTATGAGAATCAGTTATCTGCGGGTATCAAGTTCATTTTTGGGGACAGTGATTCTGGGGAACAGTGATCAGTAGTAGAGTGCAGTTGTTTGGCTACACCTGCGTTTGATCTGTTTGGGCTGAAGTGCTGTTTGTTTTTCCTTTCAGTTCAGAGTGTTCAGAGAATTGATACAGAATAGCTAGTGTTCCCCCTTGCTGAGGCAGGACTTATGATGACGCAGAATTCAGAAGAGATTGTGGTTATGACAGCTACGCTAGATCAAGGGATGACCCTACGGGATGAAACCAATGTTGATGTATCGCATCCGCCTAGGTCGTCTGTCGCACACCCAGTCTGGACCCCCCAATTGTATCAGGCTCGCGAGCCCACTACATTCGAGCTGATGGGAATGATTGGTGACCTCCAGAGATCCATGGCCGATCTGGCCTATGGAATGTCAACTTCGCCACCTGCGGCACCGTATGCCGAGAATTTCATGCCACAGGAGCCCCCGCTACTGGGGCGGATTGTGATAGAGCTCAGCCAACCAGAGGTTGTCGCCAACTACAGCAACGACGTGTCAGCAACAACCGGGCTTCGCTCTGATGTAGTAACCCAAACCCCCGATCAGGCTGAGGCCAGAGGCAAGAACAAAATGAAGGCAGATGTTAATCCCATTGAACAACTGCTGTGGGCAGTTGAGGCTTTGAAAGCCGGGGGGATGAACAAGCAACAGATATCCGTAGTTGTGGCAAAAACTGTGGAGGATGCTTTCCCCACTTCACCTGAGGGTAGTTCAAGTCAGTCAAAAAATTGGGATAGGCCCCATCATGCCAGAACAGTTCCTCCTATTCCCAACCCTACACCTAGGAAAGATCAGAAAACCAAGGCAGTGCCTGCCGACCCTTTTGCTAGTGCGTCTAGTAAGAATGCTTAGACTTCAAAATACCTGCCCTGAGGGCGTAGGATCTTTCATGCTCTCTACATGCATCTGTCTAAGGCACTTCAGATTCTTGCCGAAAGGGGGCACCTTAAACCCCTTGAACCTCAGCCTCTCCCGAAGAATCTCTCTCTCACACATGATGCTGCTTTGTACTGCGCATACCACCAACAAACCGGTCACGCCACCGATAACTGTTTCCGCCTTCGCCATGAAGTGCAGGATCTAATCGATAATGAGGTCATTCTTCCACCTACCTCAGTGAAGTCTGTTACCACCGATCTGTTGGACTTTGAGGATATTGCGAGTATGTGATCAGGGGTTGGACCACCTGCGGGCAGCGCACAGTGTATTTCAAATGTGGCGTCTGGCACGCACTTTTTTGAGCATTTGTAAATGCAGTTTTGTAGCTTCTGGCTTGGGTTTTGAGTCAGTTCTCTGTTTTGTTTTTGAGTCTGTCTCTTTGCTTTGAGTCATTCTTTTTGTTTTTGGGTCTGTCTTGTGGTATCGAGTCAGTCCCGTCGTATAGGATGTCGAGTGATTCCGGGGTTGTTGCCTCGAACACCGTTTTTGTATTTAACCTTTCTTTTTGAGTCTGTCTCTGCTGTGGAGCCAGTTACATCCAAGAAACCTGAATGAAATAGCTGTGGCTATCTTGTTTCCGTGCTTATTGTTTGTTTTGGGCTAGTTGTGCCAGAGGTTTTGAATGGAACGGCCCTACATTCTACCTGCTCTTCTGTGACTTGAGAATCATTGCATTGACCTATGTTTTTCAAAACCTCTTTAACACCGCGGTGAAAACAAAAAGGAAGGAATTCCTCGAGTTTTGCAAAACTTTGATCAATTTGAGAAAAGGAGAGGCATGCTAAGCCTTTAATGAATGAAACCATGCTTGTTAGAGTGAGTACTGAGAAGGACCCTGACTTGATCCAGATTGGTTCCACACTATCTTCGGCGCGAGCGATTTGTCGCTTTCTTAAAAACTTTCAAAAACAAATGATTTGCGCGGCCCTGTGAAGACCTGTGTGGAATCGCTCTTGAGATTGTGCAGCCTAGGATCGCTCTCAGCCTCAAGATTCGACCTGTTCATTTTCAAACCTTGAACCCGTTCAGAAAGTTCAACGGTCAACCGCCATATGAGGCCCGTGTGGCCAGTTTTGAAGCAGCCCTCGAACAAGATGCACCAAAGTCAGATCAAGAAGATCAGATCAAAGGAAGCTTGTAAAGCTAGATCAGAAGCCCCCCCTCAAACTAGGGGCAAAAATGTCAGATATGCTCGAAGAGCTGAAGATGGATCCTTCTGCAAATCATTGCAACAGTCGTTCTCCTAGATACAGAGAGGCTTCAACTTTAATAACCATTTGGCATGGACTTGTTACACTTTTACCCATTGAGAGGCTCGCTGTGCTGAAAACCCGGAAGGGCGACCCAGGCAAAAGTTAGAGCAAGAGAAAAATACAAAAAATGCAAAAAAAAAAGAGAGAAGAAATAAAATCAAAAAAAGAAAGAAAGAAAAAGGAGAATGAAAAGATACAAAAAATCAAGAAACAAAAAAGAAGAAAAAATGAAAAAATGAAAAGAAGCTCGCAAGGTCGAAAACCCGCATCAGGCACCTTGGCAAAAGTTAGAGCCTGAAAAGTGAAGGTTAAAATACCCGAGTGTACCTTAACTGGAACTACGTAAGGCTTGATTCCCACGTTTGGGATACGTAGGCAACTTCATCCTGAAGTCCAGCCCCCAACGCTTTCATAGTGCCTCAGTCCATGTAATGGTTTTGATCATCTTTGCCTTCTCTGAATCCGATAGTTTGGTTACGTAGGCAACTTCATCCTGAAGTCCAGCCCTCAACACCTTCAAAGTGACTGTGTCCATATATTGGTTTTGACCATCTTCGTCTTCTCCGTATCCGAGAAAGTTTGGTCATGATCATCACTAATGAGGACTGTTTACAATATGCTGCGGCATCATCCAGACAAGGGGCAACTTTCCATTGCCATGAGTCGCCATTCAAACCAGGGGCAACTTTCCGTTGCCGTGCAGCGTCCTTCAAACAAGGGGCAATTTTCCATTGCCTCCGATCCGAGGTTGCGCGTCTCAAAAGTAAGCTCCGCGCTCGTTGAGCGGCGGCCGTTTGCAAATATAGTTTTTGAGAATTTTCACTAAGGTTGACCATTTTCTCAAAAATTATTTCATTTTCCAAAACTGGACCATTTTCTTGGACCCAAAAAGGAAAATTTTCAGTGCTTATAGCATGACTTGCATGATTTCAAATCAAAGATCGAACAAGTACGTTAATCCGACTCTCATCTTGATCAAAACTGTTTTAGTAGAAAACCAAAACAAAAAATGGTCAAAATGATGAACTAGGGGCACAGTTGAGTTAGGCGTTCTGTCTTTCCCCCGTCGTCAACATACTTGCCAGGAAGGCACTCTACCCGCCAGAAGAAATAGCTGTGAGCTAACGACATTGGGCATGAACCCGCAACTTCCTATTCATTTGTCAATCACCTTGGGGAGGGATGAAAAATGAGAGAATAAAGAATAGAGAGGTGTAAGTTGTGAGAAAAGTAAGAAAAGGGTTTTTGAGAGAAAAAAAAACCGAGCCTGAGGGCTGAGTGATGTGAGAATCACAAATCAGAAAGGGTGGGAAATATACCCGGAGGAACTGGCTCCTCGAGATTTGAGGTCTTTTGTTGAACATGTCCGCGTGTCGTGTCTTTCGTTTTGTTGACCTCAACTTTTGTTTTGGGTCTTTTCCGAGCGCGTCTCGTTGTGTTTAGGTCGTGTACCCTTTTGTTTGAGTCCTTCCCGCTATGTTCAGTTGTAGGCTCGATACCCCGGTTGAAAATCCTTTTTTATTTCGAAAATCGTTTATGCTCAGAGTGCTGTGCCATTCTCTACATCTGCACGAAGCAAAAGAAGAAGAAAAAAAATTCGGGGCATCTGAGCGTGCTTCAACTTCAGCTGGTTCCATCTTTGTGTTCCGTCTTGTCAAATTGGGCCGTTTGTTTAGGATTTGCTGTGTGCAGAATGAACCGAGTGTGGTGTTAAGGGCTGTATGCAGACTAATCCCCAACAGAGTGTGTGTTGTGTGTTCAGTTTGAGCAGTGTGTTGCTTGGGCTGTTTTGCTATGAGGCCGTTTGGTTATTGGATCATTACAGTACAAATGCTCAATTTTTCAGACAACAGGTCAATTCCATTCACATTTAGGTGTAACATGATGTGATGCGATGCAATATGTGAGATATGTAAATGTAACGCTCTTTAAACCAAAAGTTTGTTCATTTCATTATCTTTTTCAAGTACATTACTTTGAAAACAAAAATCTGCCTGCGGCAGTACAAGGTAATCTAACTACCACCAAAGAGAAGAAAGAAAAAAAAGAGAGAGAAGAAAAAAGAAGTGCAAAAAAGAAGAAAAGCAGCAATCTGGATCATCATCAGTAGTCTCGGGCCCGGGGATCTGTCCTCACCCTCTTCCTGGACGAAGGTCCAGGAGCATCGTCATCAGCATCGCCATCTGAGCCTGAGTCTGAGTCGTCTCCAGCCTCCTCAGATGACTCGGCCTCTGCCTCTGCCTCGGACTCATCATCATCATCATCGTCATCATCAGGGGTCGGCGCCCGAGAGCTACTCCTGGCATGAACACACCCCGCCCTGGTACGGGGACATACAGCGTCGCCACGCCCTCCTCGAGCAGGAATAGAGGGCCCAGCCGGAGCGCCACCCAATCAGAGGAATCTGGAAGGGGGGCTGAAAAGCACAAAGGCAAATACATCAAAATGCCGTGAGCAGTTTATCAGTGCAGAAAGCAGTGTATGAGTACAGTGTGTGAATGCCGTGAGCAGTTTATCAGTGCAGAATACAGTGTATGAGTACAGTGTGCAAATGCCGTGAGCAGTTTATCAGTGCAGAATGCAGTATATGAGTACAGTGTATCAGATGACGTGAGCAACTTATCGAGTGTTACGTTGTGCACCAGATTATGTGAAGCAGCTTATGAGTATGGTTTGAGGCCATGATCAGAAGAACATACCGGAATACTATAGAGGGCCAGGAGGTCGGAGGTCCGCTGTAGCATCCCCATCATGGAGGCATTCAACTCCAGGGACTACCGGGTGTACTCGGAGGACGCCTGCAAAAGTATCAAAGGCATCAGTATTCTACGGAATATCAAAATAAACTGAAATAAAATGACAATGCAAGATGCAAGAGGAAGTAGTACATACCGGAGGTGGTAAATCATAGAACCTGACCAACTCATGGTCAGTCGGAGGAGAAGCAAAGGGAATCTGGTACGTCCCCCCACCCTGCCCTTGGCATGTCAGTACCGTGGGTAGCGCTGGCCAGCTAACCCCCTGACCCCTCTGAGGTCCACTCCTGCCACGGACACGAGTCGTCCTCGACATCCCTGCCCCAACTCCTGCTCCAGCTGCCGGCGTCGCTGCCTCTCCCTCTCAGCTCGGCGACCACCGCTCAAGAGTCGCCTAATGTAGGTCCGGACGTACTCTGCGTAGTCGCCCTCACCTCTGTGATGCTCTGCACCCCAGCCAACGGTGTAGTCCCCTATCTCCTGGGCGGCGAACCTCTCAGTATCTCTCATATGGGCAGGAGATGGACCCGGGACTATCTGCTCTGGTAAACCCAGGGTCTGATGCAAGAAACGCTCGCCCAGGTACCAAGCCCGACAGACCGGGCCCTCCAACAGAATCCGGCAACGGGCAGTCTCCTCTGCGCCCTCGTAGTGATCCCTCACCACGGATGGCAACGGAGCCCAAGGCTGCCAGGTGATCTGAAAATGAAATACAGTTTGTTATCTACTGTTATTGAAAACATACAGTGCTAAGCGAAGCCTAAGGAAATTCTAAAGTTGAACATACCTCCGCGGCGGTGATGGTGTCGAAGTAGCGGCGGAAAAAAATAAAAGACTCCCATGGTCTTCGCACGCATCGCACATCAAAGCGATGAGAAAAGGGGACGCCAAGTGGGGTCTCCACATCAGGTACTGAGGCAAGCCTGGGAAAGTAGGCATACACCCACAACTGCAGAACAGATATAAGTATGACTATCAGATAAAGCAAAATACAGAATAAAGCAAAAATGGCAGAGTCGTGTGTTGTGTAGTGTATTGTACAGAGTATACAGTGTGTGCAGTATACAGTCAAAGTAAAGCAGAGTATATGTGTGCCACATGTGCAGTATATAGTCAGTGAGAGGCAGACCGTGGTGTATGCAGTGTACAGAATACAGAAAACGTGAAGCAGAAATGTAAAAGGGGAAGAAGATGTACCTCCCAAGCTCGCCAATAGCCGCCAAGAAGCTGTCTGCTGAGACGGGAAGAAGAGCTCATTTAACCATACAATGTGGCCAAGCCTGCGTCACCCCAGTCATTGCGGCGGATCCGCCTGACATCCACCAGTGCGCTCAACAGACATAGAGGCATGGTGTTCGCCCGGTCGGCGAAAAGAGTCGTCCCAAAGAGGAACATGATGAAGCCCCACGCATACTGATCCACCTCCTCTGGGGTCATCTGCGCCTCCTCCGCCAAGGCTGGCTGAATCCAAAAATGGCTCTCGAACCAAGAGTACCTGACAAACCCTACTCGAGCGAGGGGAGGCTGAGTGCCGAGAAGGTACAGCTGGGCGGCGTCCCACTCACCCATATCGGTGTCGAAGGGGATCGGATCACCCCCTACCCCGATGCCGGTGAGTTTTGAGAAATCATAAGGGGTCATCGTCATGTCCCCCGCAGCGGAGAAGTGGAAGGAGTTGGTGGTATCCCACCACCTCTCCACTAAAGCGGCAAGCAAGGGCCTGCAGGTTGTAAGCCGGGAGAGCCCCTTGCAGAAGATGCCGAAACCAGCCTCGTCGACGATATGACGAACCGCGTCTGGCAGCTCTATGTACCAATCCCGAGCAACGACGTTCCCATACCCGCGGATGGTATGAGAATCCCCCTGTAATCAAAAATAACAATTGCGAGGCAATATTCAAAACGCAGTTTTAAGAAGCATACAGGTATACAGCATGTGTGCATGTTTTCAAATTCAAACAGACATCGGGTGCCGGTGTACTTACAGTGAACTACAACGTGTGGTATGTCAGCGTGTTTGAGTGGTTCAGGGCAAATACAGCATGTGTGCATGTTTTCAGACTCAAGCAGATACCGGGTACCAATGTGTATGCAGTAAAATACAATGTGTCACCGTGTTTGAGTGGTTCAGGGCAAATACAGCATGCGTGCATGTTTTCAGACTCAAGCAGATACCGGGTACCCATGTGTATGCAGTAAAATATAGTGTGCGCCGTGTGTTTGGGTGATTCAGGGTCAGTGCAGTGTGTGTGCACGTGTAAGTTTCAAACAGATATCGGTTGTAAGTTTGTTTGCAATCAACTACACTGTACAGTGTATCGGTGCATCCGGGCTAAGCAGTTAGAGAACAGGATCAACTAATGGCAGTTATGTTCTACATTGCGGGAAATAATAAAACAGAAGAAAGAATGTTACCTCAGAAGCGCCGAAGGACAGATGGGAGGTAGGCTCACGCAGGAGAAGCTCGGGTGCCACGCTCCTCTCGAAGCTCCGGAACTGGCGTAGTCCATCGGGGAGCATCACATGAACCGCAGGCCTATAGGTCTCCGGATCGAACGGCAGGATATGAAGTGGCAAGGGGTCGGCATCGGGGTCCATCTTGAGCTCTGGAGGGGCCCCGCCCTGTGGAAGATCGTCCGCCATCTTGAAGAGAATGTGAAAATGACCGGAAGACGAAAAAATCGGGCGATAATGTGAAGAGTCAACAAAAAGTCAACCCCGAGGAGGGCCGGAAAAGGCCGGAAAAGCCGAGGTGCGGAAAAGGCACAGATATCGAGAAATACTCAAGGAAAACAAGCCCCGAGTGGCGAAAATCGAAAAAAACAACACCGAAATGAAATTTCAATCGGTTCAAAACGTTCGAAACGCAAGGGAGAACGCGAATCAAACGACGAAACAGAGCCAAAAACCAAGGAAAACGAGGAAATAAGGCTCGGAAAATATCTTAGAGAGAGAGAGGAGGAGATTTCGAGCAAGGGAAAGTGAAGAAAATAGGGCTAGAAGCCCTATTTTAAAAGACCCGTAGCGAAATGACTGAACTGCCTCGATACAGGGACTTTTTGCCGGTCGGCCACACTCTTTGCCGGTCAGCAAAATATTATGCTGATGGAAATTGTATGATGGCCGATGGATGGCCGGTGATGCATTTTGATGGCCGATGGACATCTGGTGATCTCCTACAGTAGTTTTGGAGCCTCCTACACCTTTGTTTGAGTTATGTGTGGGGTCCAGGGCCTTTAATGTTCAAAACAGTGCAAAACAGTGCCCTCCGTTTTGACCTCGGATTGGGTCTTCTGTGCGTGGCACTCGAATTCGTGCAAGGTGTTTCCTTTCCATATCCTTTTGGTTTTTACAAAACTCAAAAGTTGCCCCATGTGCATCACATGTCAATCGCACTGTCTTGTGCACTCGCATTGTCTAACGCATCGCACTATTTTGATCATCTTATTGCATTTTGCATGCATTCAATCACACTACTTGCGTAGACCGCATGTTTTGCTTGCGTGGACCGCATATTCATAATCAATTTCATTACTTGCGTAGACCGCATGTTTTGCTTGCGTAGACCGCATGTTTGTAATCAATTTCATTACTTGCGTAGACCGCATGTTTTGCTTGCGTAGACCGCATGTTTTGCCTGCGTAGACCGCATGTTTTGCTTGCGTAGACCGCATGTTTGTAATCAATTTCATTGCTTGCGTAGCCCACATGTTTATAATTAATTACGTTGCTTGCGTAGACTGCATGTTTGTAATCAATTTCATTACTTGCGTAGACCGCATGTTTTGCTTGCATAGACCGCATGTTCTGCTTGCGTGGACCGCATTCTTATGTTCAATTTCATTACTTGCGTAGACCGCATGTTTGAAACCAATCTCATTGCTTGCGTAGACCGCATGCTTATGATCAATTTCGTTGCCTGCGTAGACCGCGTGCTCCACTTACGTGTCTGTGCCTTCACAGCATTGTTATGCTTCCCACTTGCTTTGCGTTGTCACGCATTTCTAAGTACATTAATATGCATGTTGTTAATACCATTGTACCTGTTAAGTTGTTTTCTTTGCAGGCACGATATTGTATGTACGGTTTATTTAAGGCTGGTGCAACCCGACGAACCGGACAGGTATGGTATACTCCGAATGAGGCATATCGAGAATTTTTACGATCTAGGAGACCCTAAATCCTCTGAAGGTGCAAGTCCTTCATTGTTTGTCATGCCCGAATGACTTTTGATAAGTTGCATTATATATGTATTTCAAGCGACTCGCGTCGTCGCATATTCAAGTTCACGTGCATCTTAAAAGCCGCGCGTTGTCGCGCACTTCGAAATCATGCATCATCATGCATTTGCATTTCAAAAACACAAACAAAAATAGATAATTGCATTGTCATGCATCATCGTAAATATAGTTGCATTGTCATGCATCATTGTAATATAGCGTAGCTTGCATGCATTCATTGCATCACCTCCATCTAGGGCTTGCGCCTTTCCATGATTGAGCTTGGTCTGGAATGTGCCCATACTTTTCACGTCAAAACAGAGTTCAGTAGACCGTTCTATGTTAGACGCGGCTTGTACGTGTACATGCCTTCCTAGGCAAGATTTGGTTTGGCCCGCAGGCCATATCCATTATTTCCATTCCATTGCATATTTGTAGATGTTGCATTGTAGCTTGCATGCATTCACTGCATCACCTCCGCCTATGGCTTGCGCCTTTCCATGTTGAGCTTGGTCTGGTGTGTGCCCATACTTTTCACGTCGAAACATAGTTCAATGGACCGTTCTATGTTCGACGCGGCTTGTATGCGTACATGCTTTGCCTAGGCAAGATTTGGTTTAGCCCGCGTGCCATATCCATTGCCATTTTCCCCAGCATTTTCATTGTATATATTACATTATAGTGTAATTGTTGCATCCAGCATTAGGATCGTAGTCCTTTCCCCAGCGGGTCGTTTCCCCACCTTTGTCATCTCCCCCCAATACTTGTTCTTGTGTCCGTCTACATTACTCATAGTTCAGTTGATCGTTCTATGGTAGACGGACTTGTTACCTCCATCAATCTATTTGACATTTGTGTGGTTTTGAACCGCTCATGATTGGATCATGATTCAATTGCTTTGCATATAGTTTGCATTGTTTCAATTACATTGCATTTTCATTTGCAGTGTTTATACATTGTTTTGTATATATTGCATATCATTTTGCATTCATTCTTGCATTGTCATACATGTTGCTAACAAATATTGTACCTGTTAAGTTTGCTTTCTTTTCAGGCATGATATTGTATGTGCGGTTCATTTGAGGCTGGTGCAACCAGACGAACCGCACATGTGTTATATCCTCCGAGTGAGACGTATCGAGAATTGCATAATTCTCTTACATCCTTTCTACATTATAGTGTAGTTTGGTGTATGCTAGCTTAAAACTGTCGCATGTGTGCTTCATTACAGCTTTTTTTGCATGATCATAAGTTATGTCCGGCTCTGTGCATTGTCTTGCATATTGCCCCCGCCTTCGGGCGCATATCTTGATTGTCTTGCATGTTTGTCTGAGTCTTCGGCCTTGTCAAAAATGGGTCGTCTCTGGGCTTTGACATTCACTCCCGTCATTGTTATGACTTTCGAGTTCTGTCAAAGAGGGGCAACTGTAGACACCCCATTTTTGACCGTACTCAAGACTTGGACGTCACCATTGGAACACTTGGTGATTACCCTTGTTTGTGTTCGTCTTGAGTTCCTGGAGGTCTCGGTTGCTCGCCTTGCCTCAGGATCTCTCGACTCGACCGTGTTGTGTCTGGTTTTGCACCAAACACTTGTGTTTTGCCTTGGAGGGGCAGGGAATGCCTTGTGAGGCATCCCCACACATCACCGGCCATGGCTTGAGGCCACCGGCCAGTGATTTTGTGCCATCGGCAATGTATATTGCTGGTCGGCACTCTTTGTTGCCGGTCGGCCATTTATTTTGCCAAAATGGAAATTTTGAATGGTCGATCACTGTTCATCTACTTTTAGTAGATATTTTGTGCCAGCTGTGGTAGCTGGCACCCACTCTGCTCCCCTCCATACACGTGTATGGAGGGATTTCCCTCTTGGATGGCTTGTTTTGGAAGCCTTACAAGAGAGAGTTGCCTATAAGAAGAGGGCTCCTCTCTTGGCATGAAGGTTAGACAACATTTTTAGAGAGCTTTGATATTAGGATTAGGAATTTGTATCTATTCCATCTCTATATTTCCCTCTCTTGTTAGTTTAGTGTGTGTTTGGTCCTACTTTTGCACACAAACACCCACCATTACACCTTTTCTTGGTTATTGAGGGCCAAAGGAGTGTTCTTGGAGTTCTTGGAGCTGATTTCAACCTCAAGAAGCTGCTGGAGCTCCATTGTTGAAGAAGGTCTACAAGGGTAATCACTTTTCCCTTTTATCCCCCATTTTTGCATAGCCTTTTAGCTTACCTTGCAATTGTTTTTGAGCTTTGTGTATAACATAAAAAAGTTCTGTTTTTAGGCCCTCTAAATAGTTGTTTAAGTTTGTTTCAAGCTTTGGGGCTGTTTGACCCCTCTTAAGCCTTGTAAGGCTCCATTTTGTGCCATTTTGGGTGAGCTCCGAGACCTTGGTGTTTGGGCCTCCTCACCACTGAAATCTTGAGGGATTTTAGAGGTGAGGATGGTGCCTTGAGGTCCCAAGGAGGAGAGGGCCACCCCCTCTCCTTGTTGTCCTTGAAAAGGACCATTTTTGCCTCTTGAGGGAGCACCTAGCTTAGGCTCTTGTTGACCATGCCTTAGCTGTTATTTATGCTTATTTTGCCATGAAATAGCATTGTTTTAAGTTGGTTTTGGTACACCATGCTTGCTTAGCATACATGCCTTGTAATGCCATGATTTGCCTCAACATGTGCCTAGCATTTAGACTACCATGCTCATGTGTTTTGACCTAGCTTTGTGAAGCTTTTATGCTTGTTTTAGTATGCTAAGGGACTGTTTTTGGTCATTTGAGTCATCGATGCTTTGCTTTGTATAGCTACCATGCAAACTCTCTTGTATGCCTTAAGCTTTGGCCCTTCTAGCATGCCATCCTTGCTTTGTTTCAGTGGTTTGAAACCACTTGACATGTTATTTCAGACCTCATGATGTGCCCATGTGCTTGCATTTGATCCCCCTTCAATGCGTTTAAAGGTTGTTGCCTTATGCCCCTTGTTTAAGCCTTGGAGTATGCTTGCATTTTTAGACCACTTAGATGCCATCTAAGTACATCCTTGGCTTTGTTTAGGTCTGCATTAGACCTACTTTTAGTCCCTTTAGCCTTGTGAGGCTTGGTTGACCTAGCCTTGGTTTACCTCCCTTTTGGCTTGTCCTAAGTCTTGGACCATTGTTGCATGTTTTGATTGCTTTGTTTAGTTGGGTTGGCACCATCCTTAACATGATTTTCAGAGCTTGGTATGTATGCCATATGTCCATGTTTATCTTCTTTTAAGTGTGCTTAAAAGTTGTCTCTTCGATGCTTAAGTGTTGGTCCATTTGCATGCATGTTTGTATGTGTATTTGCCCCTCATTCTATAGCATTTTGGCCACTGTTTTAGGTTAGTACGAGGGCTGCCTAAATTAGTCTAAGTCCATTCTTGCATGTTGTGACATGCTTACCTTGTGTGTTGATTGCATGCTTGGCCTATCACGTGTTGTGGCATGTCTAAGTGACTTTGCATTTGGCATGCATTTCTCTTAGTTGGAATTACCTAACATGTTGCATGCTTTGCATACTTGCATGCTTGAGTAACTAGCATAGTTGTCACATGCCTTGTATGCTTGTTTGCATTACCATGTTGCATGCCTAGTTAACATGGTAAGGTTGCATTGCATGCATGCTTTGCCTCTTGATTATCCATGATTGAGGTTGAGCTCCTCACTTGTTTGTTGGTTTGCATTGCATTTGAAATCAACATGCATAAATTGGTCTCTTGGGCCATCACGCATAGAAATGCGCGATTGATGGTCCGAGGACCAAGGACCATGTCCCTTTGAGTCATAAACATGATAAGGGATATGGTCGGTGCATACATTGCTTGAATTGCATTGCCATGCAAAGCCCTATCCTCGGCTGCTGTGAAACAGATTCTGCAGGAACTTTTTGCCGATCGACTGCACAGAGTGCCGACCGGCAATCCATCTGTGGCCGATGGATTCATTTTTGGCCGATCGACACCAAATCACAGCCGATGATGATTCCCTCCAGCCGGTGGTGTCTCCCAATGTCCAGGGAAGCAATTCTGAGAATTTGGCAGTCTTCAGGGAAGCAGAGCAGGGAAAACAGAGGCAGCTTGCGCATGGCAGTGGACTTCCGAGCAAGACCCGAGCACGCGTGCATTGAGCCCTCTTCCCGAGGCCCTTCATCTTGCTTTCTTAAATTAATTAATTTGTTTAATTAATTTAGTTGGCCTATAATAATTAATTAGCTAGGATAGTTAATTAATTATTCGAATTGTATTATTCTTTTGGTCCCTCCGAGCGAGGGCGAATTTGTAATAAGGATGGGTGAGTGTGTGCATGTCTTCCAACCCCCACTTCTTTCTCCCTTTTACTTACCTGCTTTGATGGTTAGTAATAGGTCATGTTTAATTTAGCATACCTTATGCTATGCATGCGTGCATCATTCATCAGTATTGCATGCACCGGGCTCGGCGCATTATACTAACTGCATTAGTATTTCAAATCTAACTTGAATACATGCTACTTGTGCATTTTCACATGTCATTCATAGAATAGCCGAGCCTACTCTAGTGACACTTCGTATGCGTTGCATTAGACATTTAAACATGGACTTGGATCATGCATTGATTGCTAACGAGTTCTTTGTTTTGGCACGGAGTACGATGTAAGTATTTATGCTTTAGCATCCTTGCATGCGTGTGAGTGTTACTATGATAGCATGATTACCATGAGGCTAGCTGCTTATGTGACATAACTGCTTGAATGCCTGTGGGTGAAGGTTGGATTGTCTAAGTTGGAATAGCTCATTGAAATCCGTGTTTTAGCCTATTTACGAGTAGCAAATTCCAAAACATTTTTTTAAAACAAACAGATATGCAATGCTTATTCCCAAATTAGGCAATCCAGTCTATACTTTTGTGTTGTGCGCATAACATAGTAATTCTAGGCTAATAATCGGGATAAGAACACATAACGTTTTCAAAAACGGATATCACGGTTAGT
This sequence comes from Camellia sinensis, assembly GCF_055761805.1. Taxonomy (NCBI): domain Eukaryota; kingdom Viridiplantae; phylum Streptophyta; class Magnoliopsida; order Ericales; family Theaceae; genus Camellia; species Camellia sinensis. The sequence continues at coordinate 221,897,073 of NC_138965.1, read as the reverse complement.
AGAGGCCGATCTTCGGATCGGGCGAGAGGGGGTGCTCATAGCTGACCTTCCCTAATCGTACCCTAGCTCCCGAGTCGAGGCAACTTTGGTGATGACGGACATGTGGCCTTTGGCACCGAGTCAGGGCTTCCTAAATTCCCCCATAAAAATTATTTAGGTGGCGACTCTGTATCTGGAAAAGCAGTCCATGTTTGGCACTTCTTTTCAAAAATCTGTTTCTCAAAACGATTTGCCGGATTTGGACTCTTTGGTTCAGATTAAGAACCGTGACACAAATCGAGTCCGAACTGTAGCGGGGTCCCTCGCGGACGTGATACAGGACCCCGGGGCCGAGCTCCTCCCTTTGAGCGTCCGCCCGTTCGACCCGGCGATCTATCGGCCGGCGATTCACATCCTGCCTCCTGATGGACTGCACCAGTTCAGGAGCTTCGAGAGGGGCGTGCCTCCAGAGCTTCTCTTGCCCGAGCCTACATCTCATTTGTCCTTCGGCGCTTCCGAGGTAACATTCTTCCCTCTGCTTTACTTTCCGCAATGTAGAACACTTAGCTGCCATAACTGATTATGCTCTTTAAATGCTTAGCCCAAATGCACTGAGGCACTGTACACTGTAATCGACCGTGAACACACTTGCAACTGTTATCTGTTTGAATCTGAACGCGTGCACACACACTGCACTTGCCCTGAACCACTCAAATACACTGACACATCAGTCACTGTAGTTCACTACGAGCACACCAGCACCCGATATCTGTTTGAATCTGGAAAATGTGCACACATGCTGTATCTACACCAAACCATGCAAACACACTGACACATCACATGTTGTAGTTCACTACCAAATCTGAATGCTTTTCAAAATTGTACTTTAGCGTTTCTTCGCCATTGTCTGCTTGAAAACAGGGAGATTCCCATACCATCCGAGGGTATGGGAATATTTCCGCTCGGGATTGGTATTCAAAGTTACCCGACGCGGTTCGCCACATCGTGGACCAGGCTGGCTTCGGTGCATTTTGCAGAGGGTTTTCCAGACTGACGACGAGTAGGCCTCTCCTTGCCGCTCTAGCACAGAGGTGGTGGGACACCACCGACTCATTCCACCTTTCTGCCATGGGAGACATGACGATGACTCCCTACGATTTCTTGATGCTCACAGGCATCGGGGTAGGGGGTGATCCGATCCCCTTTGATACTGATATGGATGAGTGGACAGCTGCTCAGATCCATCTGCTTGGTGAGGTGCCGCCTCTTGCGCGTCCCGACTTCATTCGATATTCCTAGTTCGAGGTCCAGTTTAGGGTCCAGCCAGCTTTGACTGAGGAGGCTCCGATGACTCAGGAGGCTGTGCAGAGATACACACGCGGCTTTCTCATGTTTCTGTTTGGGACTACCATTTTCGCCGACCGGGAGAACACTGTGCCTCTCTGCCTGCGTAGTGCACTGGTGGATGTCAGGCAGATCCTGCACTACGACTGGGGCGGCGCCGCTCTGGCCAATCTCTATGGGTACATGAGCTCAGCTTCCCGTGGCAGTGGGTAGTTGCTTGGAGGCTATTGGCGCGCTTGGGAGGTACATTTTCCTTTTTCTGCTTTATATTTCTGCTTTACATTTTCTGTACTCTGTACACTACACACACTGTATTTTCTGTTTCATGTTGATCGTATACTGCACACACGGCACACATATACCCTGCTTTACACTGACTGTACACTGCATACAACGTACACTCTGCTCAACACACTGCACAGTACACGGTCCTGCAATTTCTGTTTTATTTTGTGTTCTGTTTTTTCTGATAACCCTTCTAGTATTTGCTCTGCAGTTGTCGGTCTACGCCTACTTTCCGAGGCTCGCCCCAGTGCCAGACGTAGAGACCCCTCTCGTCTTCCCATTTTCGTGTCGCTTTGACGTGAGGTGTGTGCGGAGACCGCGGGAGACATTCATCTTTTTCCCCTGCTACTTTGACACTATTAACCCCGCAGAGGTATGTTCAATTTTTAGAGTTTTATTCAAGCTTCGCTTTACACTGTATTTTCAATATCAGTAGATAACAAACTGCATGTCATTTACAGATCACTTGGCAGCCTTGGGCTCCATTGCCTGCTACAATTCGAGATCGGTTTGCCGGGGCAGAGGAGACTGCACGTTTCCGGATCCTGCTGGAGGGCCCAGTCTGTCAGGCTTGGTACTTGGGTGAGCATTTCCTACGCCAGACCCTGGGCTTGCCAGAGCAGATAGCTCCGGGTCCGCCTCCTACCCACATGAGGGACACCGAGAGGTTCACCGCCCAGGAGATGGCCGATTACACGATCGGCTGCGACGCGGAGGGCTTTAGGGGCGAGGGCGACTACAGAGAGTACGTCCAGACCTACATTATGCGGCCTCTGAGCGGTGGCCGTCGAGCTGAGAGAGAGAGACCTGCGGCGCCGGTAGCTAGGGCAGGAGCGGGGGCTGGGGCAGGAGCATCGAGGAGAGCTCGGGTCCACAGCAGGAGTGGAGTTCAGAGAGGGCGGGGGGCTGGTTGGCCTGCTCTGCCCACGGCGATGACATGCAGAGGGCGTGGAGGGGCGACCTACCAGATCCCTATTGCTCCCCCTCTGCCTGATCACGAGTTGGTCAGTTTCTACGACCTGCCTCCGGTATGTACTACTACATATTGCATTCTGCATAGTTAGTTCATTTCATTTGATTTAATATTCCGCAGAATATTTATGCTTCTTAACACTTTTGTAGGCCTCTTCTGAGTACAGTCGCCAGTCCTTGGAGCTGACCGCTTCAGTGATGGGGATGCTCCAGCAGAGTCTCGACCTTCTATCCATTTATAGCATTCCGGTATGTCCTTCTGACCACGGTCTCGAACCATACATAAACTGTTTCACATACTCTGACACACAAAATGACACCTGACATACTGCCCTCACAGCATCTGATGCATTGTATTCTGTACTGATAAACTGCTCATGGCATTCACACACTATACTCATACACTGCATTCTGCGGTGATACTCTGTTCACAGTATTAACACACTGTACTCATACACTGCATTCTGCACTGATACTTTGTTCACAGTATTCACACAGTGTACTCATACACTGCATTCTGCACTGATACTCTGTTCACAGTATACTGATGCATTCGCTTTTTGTACTTTTCAACATCCCTTCCAGATCTCTGCCGTAGGAAGTGCCCCAGCTGGACCTTCTATTCCTACCGGAGGAGATGGGAGAGTATAACTCCGCACCAAGGTGGGACGCACCCATGTCGGGATTAGCTCACGGGCACCAGTTATAGACGATGACGAGTCTGAGGCGGAGACAGAGGCGGAGGCAGAGTCATCGTCGGAGGAGACCGGAGACGGCTCAGACTCGGATTCAAATGACAGCGCTGATGATGCTCCTGGACCTTTGTCCAGGAAGAGGACGAGGACGGACCCCTAGACCCACGGCCTTTTGTCATTGATCCAGACTTTTGCTATTTTTTTTTTCTTTTCTTTTACTTTTGTAGCTTTTGCTGGTAGCTAAAGTACCTTGTACTGCCGCAGGCAGATTTTTATTTCCAAAACCATGTACTTGAAAAAGATGATGAAATGAAACAAACTTTTTGTCTAAAAAAGTGTTGCATTTGTACATTTCATATATTGCATCGCATTGCGTCTTGTCACATCTCAAATGAAATTGATCTGTTGTCTGAAAATTGAACATTTGCATTGTAATAATCAGATAACGAACCAGCCAACAGCGAAAACAAACCATACCAACCACTGCACATTCTGAACACTCGGCTCATACTCTACTGGGGATTAATCTGCATACAGCTCGTAACACAGCGCTTGGTTCATTTTGCACACAGCGGATCGTGAACAAACAGCCCAAATCTGACAAGACGGACCATGAAGGTTGAATCTACTAAAGTTGAAGCACACTCAGATGCGATCTGAAACCCAGAAGCTTCAAAGAGGCCCAGTGTTTTCCTGTTCACACTTATCGGGGGTGGACCCTGCAGTTGTATGAAAGAACCAAATCATGTGTTTTGCACAAATGTGGAGAATGGCACAGCATTCTGAGCACAAAACGATTAATTTTTGAAATTGAAGAAAGGTTTTTTTTTTTTTTTTTTTAAAAAAAAAAATCAGGGTATTGAACCTACAACTGGACATAGCGAGAATGACTCAACAACAGAGACACAAAAAAAGGCAAACAACCTAAGCACAACGAGACGCACTCGGAAAAGGCTCAAAACAAAGGTTGAAGTAAACAAGACAAAAGACACGACATACAGACGCGTTAATGAAAATGGGGGACCTCAGATCACGAGGAGCCAGTTTCTCTGGGTATTGTTTCCCACCCTTTCTTATTTGTGATTCTCACATCCCTCTGGCACTCAAGCTCAGTTTTTTTTTTTTTTTCTCAAAACCCTTCGGCTCGTTTTTTCTCTCAACTTACACCTCTCTATTCTTTATTCTCTCATTTTTGTCCCTCCCCGCGGTGTTTAATGGATGAATAGGAAGTTGTGGGTTCACGCCCAACCGTATCAGCTCGCGGCTGTTCCTTCTGGTGACGCTTGGTCGATGCCCCGGATGGGGAATGAAGTACCTTGATCCATTCCAGTTCTTGCTTCGCACTTGGTTCGATTCCTTGTCGCTTGGGGGGTGAGAGAGCATTCAGCCCTTTACAGACAGCTCCAGTTGTGCCCTTTCTGGCGGGTAGAGTGTCCTTATGGCAAGGAATGTTAACCACGGGGTAATGACAGAACACCTGACTCAACTGTGCCCCTAGTTTATCATTTTGACTATTTTTTGTTTTTGTTTTCTACTAAAACAATTTTGACCAGATGAGAGTTAGGTTAACATACTTGTTCGATTTTTGATTTGGAAATCATGCAAGTCAGGCTATGAGCACTGAAAATTCTCCTTTTTGGGTCCAAGAAAATGGTCTAGTTTTGGAAAATGAAATAATTTTCGAGAAAATGGTCAACCACAGTAAAAATTTTCAAAAACTATTTTTGCAAATGGCCAATGCTCAACGAGCACGGAACCTACGCTTGAGATGCACAACCTCGGATCCGAAGGAAAATGGAAAATGGAAAATTGCCCCTTGCTCGAAGGATGCTGCATGGCAATGGAAAGTTGCACCTGGTTTGAATGGTGACTCATGGCAACGGAAAGATGCCCCTTGTCTGGATAACGCCGCAACATACTGTAGTCAGTCCTCATTAGTGATGATCGCAACTGAACTCTCGAATACAGAGAAGACGAAGATGGTCAAAACCAATATATGGACACAGTCACTTTGAAAGTGTTGGTGGTTGGACTTCAGGATGATGTTGCCTACGTATCCCAAACATGGGAATCAAGGATGATTAAAACCATTACATGGACTTAGTCGCTATGAAAGCGTTGGGGGCTGGACTTCAGGACGAAGTTGCCTACGTATCCCAAACATGGGAATCAAGCCTTACGTAGTTCCGGTTAAGGTACACTCGAGTATTAACCTCTTCTTTTTGCGCTCTAACTTTTGCCAAGGCGCCCGTTGCGGGTTTTCGACCTTGTGAGCTTTGTTCTTCTTTCCTTTTTCAATTCTTTTCTTTTTTCTCTTTTTTATTTTTCATTTTTTTTATTTCTTTTGCATTTTTTTTTTGTATTTTTTCTTGCTCTAATTTTTGCCTGGATCGCCCTTCCGAGTTTTCGGCCCAGCGAGCCTCTCAGAGGGTAAAAGTGTAATAAGTCCATGCCAAATGGTTTTAGGGTTTTGAAGCCATCCGTGTCCAGGAGAATGGTTGTTGTATCGATTTGCTGAAGGACCCCTCTTCGGCTCTTCGAGCACATCGGACATTTTTGCCCCTAGTTGGAGGGGTACTTTTGTTCTAGCTTCACAAGCTTCTTCTGATGAGATCTGATCTTCTTGATCTGACTTTTGTGCCTCTTGTTCGAGGGCTGCTTCCAATCTGGCCACACAGGCCTCTCTTGATGGTCGATCGTTGAACAATCCAAATTGTGGTTCAAGGCTTTAAAACAAGGGCTCGAGTCTTGAGGCTGAGAGCGATCCTAAGCTGCACAATCTCAAGAGTGATTCCACACAGGTCTTCACAGGACTGCGCAAAATATTTTGTTTTTGAAAGTTTTTAAAGAAGCGACAAATCGCTCGCGCTAAAGATAGTGTGGAACCAGTTTGAATCAAGCCACGGTCCTTCTCAGTACTCACGCTAACAAGCATGATTTCAATCATTAAGGGCTTAGCACGCCTCTCTTTCTCTCAATTTGATCAAAGTTTGCAAAACTCGAGGAATTCCTTCCTCTTTGTTTTCACCGCAGTGTTCAAAAAGTTTTGAAAAACTTAGGTCAATGCAATGATTTTCAGGGCACAAGAGAACAGGTGGAATGTACTGCTGTTCCATTCAAATCCCCTGGCACAACTAATCCAGAATAGTAGTAAACATGGAAACATGATAGCCGCAGCTGTTTCATTCAGATTCCCTGGTTGCAACTGGCTCCACGATAGAGACAGACTCAAATGAAAAGCAAAAGGATAATTACAAAACGGTGTTCGAGGCAACAGCTCCGGAATCACCCGACATTCTTATACAAAGGGGACTGACTCGCTACAATAAGACGGACCCATAAGCAAAAGGACCGACTCAAGACAATGAGACAGACTCAAAATAAAACAAAAGACTAACCCGATACGCAAGCCAGGATTTACAAAACTAGCATTCACAGATGCTCCAAAAATACGTGCCAGACGCCACATCCAAAATACACCGAGCGCCGCCCGCAGGTGGTCCAATCCCTGATCACAAACTTGCAGTATCCTCGAAGTCCAACAGCTCAGTGGTAACAGACTTTGCTGAGGTAGGCGGGAGGATGACCTCATTGTCGATCAAATCTTGCACTTCATGACGAAGGCAGAAACAACCATCGATACTGTGACCGGACTGTTGGTGGTACGCGCAGTACAAGGTAGCATCATGTGAGAGAGGGAGATTCTTCAGGAGAGGCCGAGGTTCGAGGGGTTTAAGATGCCCCTTTTTAGCCAATATTTGAAATGCCCTAGACAGAGGCATGTAAAGGGCATGAAAGGCTCTGCGCCCTCGAGGCAGGTACTTTGAAGTCTGAGGGTTCTTGCTAGACGCACTAGCGAAAGGGTCGGCAGGCACTGCCTTGGCTTTTTGATCTTTTCCTGGTACAGGGTTAGGGATGACAGGGACTGTCTTGGCATGACGAGGCCCATCCTGATTTTCCGCCCGGCTTGAACCGCCTTCGGTTGGAGTGGCGAAAGCCTCATCCACAGCTTTAGTCATGACTGCAAATACTTGTTGCTTATTCATCCCCCTGGCTTTCAAAGCCTCAGCTGCCCACAGCAGTTGTTCAATGGGATCGGCATCTGCCTTCGTTTTGTTCTTGCCTCTGGCCTCAGCCTGATCGGGGGTTTGGGTTACTACATCAGAGCGAAGCCCGGTTGTTGCTGACACATCGTTGCTGTAGCTGGAGGCAACCTCTGGTTGGCTGAGTTCGATCACAATCTGCCCCAGTAGTGGGGGCTCCTGTGGTATGAAATTCCCGGCGTACGATGCAGCTGGTGACGAAGCCGACATTCCATAGGCCAGATCGGCCACGGATCTCTGGAGGCCGCCTATTATTCCCATCAATTCAAATGTGGTAGGCTCACGAGCCTGATACAACTGGGGGGTCCAGACCGGGTGCGCGACAGGCGACCTGGGTGGATGCGGTACATCGACATTGGTCTCGCTTTGCAGAGTGATTCCTTGATCTGATGCGGCCGTCATAACCACAATCTCCTCTGAATTCTGCGTCATGATAAGTTTGTTGTACTGAACGGTGACTGACGGATCAGATATCTGTCTTGTCTCAGCAAGGAGGAACACTAGCTATTCTGTATCAACTCTCTGAACTGAAAGAGAAAACACGCAGCATTTCGGACCAATCAAAACGGACGCTAGTATAGCTGAATAACTATACTTTACTACTGAGCACTTTTGCCTGAAATCACTGCCCCCAAAATACTGAATCGAATACCCACAGATATAACTGATTCTCATAAACTAACACTGATGCCCTCAGGTCTGACACTCAAACTTGCGAACTGATATGTGTGTTCTCCTGCATAGATACACTCTAAAAACACATAGCAAGTAAAGAGAGCCAAAACACCCCTATGGAGGGGTAGGGTTTCCCTGTCCTATTTTTGTCAGGAGCTAGGGTTTCACTATAGATGCAGCAGTTTTCAAACCACCTAACATCGGGTAAGCAACCTACCCTAGTTTGGAATGGTCACTATGGATTTCGATATGCACTAGGTCGAATGGTCGAAAAGGGTGCCCCGGTAAAACCGGGGTTTGTGTTCCCATACTGTCAGAGCCCACAACCTGTCAGCCTTATAGCATGCTTTGACAAAGTCAAGCCTCCGGAAAACCGTTCAGGAATGACAGATGGCAAACACGGTGTCCTAGGCGCACCAATGCACATGCAATGCAAAGAGACGCATAAATGAAATCAAAACAGGATATCACGAGTTCGAGTCAAGCTCTCTAACTCCCCAGCAGAGTCGCCAGAAACTGTAGATGTCCCCGAATGCCCCGGGAGGATGAGTCCCCTCATTCTGTTTGTTTTGCGGGTCTACTACAGTTCAGGACTCTCAATTTGTCACGATTCTAAATCTGAACCAAAGAGTCCAAATCCGGCAAATCGTTTTGAGAAAACAGATTTTGAAAAAGAAGTGCCAAACATGGACTGCTTTGCCGATACAGAGTCACCACCTAAATATTTTGTTTTGGGAAATTTAGGAAACCCTGACTCGGTGCCAAAGGCCACATGTCCGTCATCACCAAAGTTGCCTCGGCTCGGGAGCTTGGGTACGATTGGGGAAGGTCTGCTATGAGCACCCCCTCTCGCCCGATCCGAAGATCGGCCTCTACTAACCGTGATATCCGTTTTTGAAAACGTTATGTGTTCTTCTTCCATTTGAAGATGGTTTGTTACTCGCAAGTAAGCTAAAATGCAGGTTTTGCCACCCTTGAGTGGGCTTTTAGAAAATGTGGTTTTGCCACTATCTAGTGGGCTTAAAACTCACAGTTTTAATGCTTTGTTCCAATTTAGGTAATTCAACCTCCATCGACAGGCATTCGAGCAGTTATATCACATAAGCAGCTAGCCTCATGGTAATCATGCTGTTATGGCAACACTCACACGCATGCGGTATGCTAAAGCATAAATGCTTACCAAGTACTCCAAGCCAAAACAAGAACATGTTAGTAATCATATGCATGATCCTAGTTTAAGATGGCTAATGCAACACATGCGAAATGCAACTAGAAATGGGCTCGGCTATTCTAAACATGGCATCTGAAATGCTACAACTAACACGTATTCAATTTGGAATTGAAACACAATGCAGTTAGCATGATGTGCCGAACCTGGTGTATGCAAGACAAATGTATGAATGCACGCATGCATAGCATAAGGTATGATAATTTAAATGTGCCCTAGTCTGCCATCATAAGCGGGTAAATAAAAGGGAAGAAAGACGTGGGGTTGGAAGACATGCACACACGCACCCACACTTATTACAGATTTGCCCTCGCTCGGAGGGACCGAAAGAATAATACAAGTTAATTAACCTACAAGCTAATTAAATATTACAGACCAATTAATTAATTAACAAATTAACTAATCTAATGAAAGCAGTAAACGGCCTCGGGAAGAGGGCCCAATACAATGCGCGCTCGGCTCCGCTCGAAAAGTCACTGCCATGCACAAGTTGCCTCTGCTTTGACTGTTCTGCTTCTCTGGAAATTGCATAACTCCCAAGGTTGCTTCTATGAGTGTTGTGGGACATTACCGGCTGAGTGAGAACTCCACCGGCCATGGAGAATGGTCACCGGCCACAAAATTATGCTCTCGGCCGAACCTGTTTTGCCGGTCGGCACCCAACACTGTCGGCCGGCCAATTCTTCCTGCTGAAACCTGTTTGACAGCAGCAGAGGGCAGGCAAGGCATGACAATGTATTTCAAGCAAATGTATGCACCAACGACACTCCTTATCATGTTTATGACTCAAAGGAGGATGGGTCTCAATTCTCGGGCCACCAATCACGCATTTCCATGCATGATGGCCCAAGAGACCAAGTATGCATTTTGATTTCAAATGCAATGCACACACACAAACCAAGGCCCAATCCCTATCACTAGATCAAGGGACAAGGCATGCATGCTAGATGGCATGCAACCTAGGCATGCGAACTAGTATGCTATATGAACATGGGGGAAGCATGCAACAAAATGCAATAGAGCTAAGCATGTGTCAACAATGCAAGTAATGAGCATGCAAACATTATGCAACCAAAGCATGCAAGCATGTAGCAATGTGATCACATTTGAGCAACATGCGAGAGGTGGGCTTAGACCAATATGGACAAGCCTCGGCCATGTCTAAATAGGAAGACAAAATCTTATGGAATGGAGGCAAATACACACACAAACAATGCATGCAAAAATGCCCAACGCTTAAGCATTAAAGAACATCTTTTGAGCACACTTAAAAGAGGATAATCATGGACAAATGGCATGCACATCAAACTCTGAAAATCATGTTAAGATGATACCAAATCCAACTATCAATGCAAGCAAGGCATGCAACCAAGCCCAAGAACTTAAACTATGGTTAAATGACACATGAAGCAAATGACCAAAGTGGACCAAAACAGTCCCAAATCATGTTAAGGCAAGTCCTAAAAACCACCTAGATGGCATCTAAATGATCTACACATGGAGGCATGCACAAATGCTTAAACGTGGAGCAGACAGCACCACCTCTTAGAGGCATCAAAGGCAAGCATATAAGCATGTTATAAGGACTGAAATAACATGGAAGGTGGTTCCAAACCACTGAAACGCTGCAAGTAACGCATGCTACACACTCACGCAACCAAGGCTAACAAGCCAAAATGCAAGGTGGCTATACTAAGCATGTGATGATCGACCAAAACAACCAAAAATAGAGCTTAAGAATGCTAAAACAAACACAAAAGCTTCACAAAGCTTGGCCAAAATCATGCTAGAACAAGGACCAAAACCTAAAGCATGTTAAGACCTAAACATGGCATTACAAGGCATGTATGCTAAGTAAGTATGGTGTACCAAAACCAACTAAAAAATAGAGCTATACCATGACATAATAAGCATAAATATCAGTAAAGGCATGGCCAACATGAACCTAAACATGATGCTCACTAAAGAGGCAAAAATGGCCCTTTTCAAGGACAACAAGGAGAGGGGGTGGCCCTCTCCTTCCTAGGACCTCAAGGCACCATCCTCACCTCTGAAATCTCTCAAGATTTCAGTGGTGAGGAGGTCCAAACACAATGGTCCCGGAGCTCAATCGAAATGGCACAAAACAAAGGCCAAACAAGCCTTAAGAGGGGTCAAAAAACCCCAAAGCTTAAAACAACCTTAACAAACTATTTAGAGCACTCAAAAAAAAGACTTTTCTATGTTATATGCTAAGCTCAAAAATAGATGCAAGATAGGCTAAAAAGCTTTGCAAAAAAAGGGTAAAAAAGGGACAAAAGTTTTACCCTTGTAGCACAGCAGCAAATCAGCAACTTTTGGACCAAGAAAAGGCTTCAAATCACCCCAAAAATCACCTTCAAGGACCTCAGCTCAATAAAGGGAGTAGAGAACTAGGTGTTTGTATGCAAAAGTGCAAAGAAAATGCACTTTTGAGCACAAACAAGCCCTAAACCTTAGAGAGAGAGGCAGGAAAATGTAGAGAGAGGGGGAGATTTTTTGCTCCAAGTTCTATATCTCTTCCTCTTCCCTTTGTATCTCACCTTTTCTTTTGAGAGAGCTTGATTGATATAGATATATCAATCTGCAGCCCCCTCAGAAGTCCCACGTCCAAGCATGGGCTGGGGTATGGCCTGGAATGACAGTTGCCAGCTGTCTACAGAAATATCTGTTGAAAACCACATTTGGCTGGCCGGCCATCAAAGTGGTCGACCAGCAGTCAAATTGGCCGATCGGCCATCACATTTGGCCGATGGCAACATAACACAGCTGGTGGCCTCAAGCCATGGCCGGTGGAGTGTGGGGATGTCCCAAAAGCCATTCCCTGCCCTTCCAAGCAAAAACACAAGTGTTTGGTGCCAAAACCAGACACAAAACGGTCGAGTCGAGAGATTTTGAGGCAAGGCGCGTAGTCGAGGCCTCCGGGAACTCAAGACGAACACAAACATGGATGATCAAGCGGTGACGTCCAAGTCTTGAGGACGGTCAAAAATGGGGTGTCTACAAATATCGATGCATATAAAATTATTAAACATTAAGAAAAAAATTCTATGAAAGATGTAGATTAATTTCTATATTTTAGTAGTATAAAAATTCAAATTCAAATTTATTTTTAGTTAACTTTCCTTCTCAATTTCTAAATTTAAATTTTTAAATAAATTAATTAACTTTCTTTTTGAAATGTGTAAATCAAGGCATAAAAGTTATTTAAAATTTTAAATAAATTAACTAACTTTCTTTTTAAATTTAAATTTGTAAATTAATTAATTAACTTTCCATTTAAAATGTGTAAATCAAGGCATAGAAGCTATTTAAATTTTTAAATAGATTAATTAACTTTCCTTTCAAATTTGAATTTTTAAATGAATTAATTAACTTTCCTTTTGAAATAAGTAAATCAAGGTATAAAAGCTATTTAAATATTTAAATAGATTAATTAACTTTCCTTTTAAATTGATTAATTACTATTTTTTTAGATTTTTTATAAAAATAATTTGACAATCCCATCAGTAACCATATTGTATGGAAGAAGTTGAAAAGATTGTTGCAGTAACCATAAGAAAAGTCAAAAAGGCTTGTGCATTGGAAGAAGTCAATAAATGCTGAGTTTTTTTTTTTTTAAATCAAAAAATTAGAAAATTAAGATTGGAATATTGGAGCTCCCACAAGACTTGTGGGTTAGAAACCCCATTTTCCTTATATAATATGTAGATTAGATTTTTTGTAGAAATAATTCAACAATCCTATCAGTAACCATAGTGTGTGGGAGAAGTTGAAAAAGGTACTGCAGTAATTATGAGAGAAGTCAAAAAGGTTTGTGGGTTGGAAGAAGTTAATAAATGATAAGTTTTTTAAAAAAAAAATCAAAAAATTAGAAAATTAAGATTGGTATATTGGAGCTCCCACAAGCCTTGTGGATTAAGAAAAATCCCATTTTTTTCTTATATAATATACTAGCATATTACTCGTTCTATGTATGTAACATCCCGAAAAATTGGGTAGGGTATATCTATTTATACTACAAACCCATCTGATAGACAAACACATATATATATTTAACTATTCCATACATCCATTTCCATTTAATCCCAAATGCTAAATACATATTGTTCACATCTCAATGCCCCAGTTCTAATCCCAAGCATGCATTTTACAACAAGTATGAAATGGAAGCCAAACAGATAATATGTGCCTTACAGGCTTACAAATTTATCCAAGAACATTCTTGGTTACACAAAATGTAGTTTCAACTCAATGCAAATACTGCCCTGGGCTTACATTCAACAAATAACAATAAAACAAAAATGAAGCCTCAGCTCCGAGTCCTCCCAAGTCAGTACCTTGGTGGAGGCATAACACTTGTACCTGAAATGGTTTCCCTTATAGGGTATGCCACAACCCAGTAGAGATATACTACACAACATATGGACTATGACAAAACTAAAGAGGAGTATGCTCATGACATGCTCATGATAAAACAATTTATCTCTCTTTTCATAAAGCATGCAATGCTAAGATGCAACAACAGATATAAAACTATTTCCATTTTAAACCATGTCTGTTGTATAAATACAGGCTCTGTGAATCTCTAGGTGAGTGTCTGTAAGTAGGCCCAAATGCACTACCACTGTCATTTTTACCAGTAAACTGGAAGGCTCGGCACCTAACTGCGCGATTCTACACCCCCTACCCAGATTCACCAAGTATTCATATTTTTGCAAAAAAATACATTTCCAAAACATTTCTCAAAAACAGATACATTTCCAATGAAATGAATGTAATGCAATGTCCAATGCAACAAATAAGGAATGTGGTTCAATTTACCTAAGTCTCATGCATTTTTACAACAATCATGGCTATCCTTCACCAATATCCCAAAATAGATATTTCTAAACAGATATTTAAACAATTAAATTCTATTTTTTTTTTTTGATAAATACAATCTATTGCACATTTTATCAAATATGAACAACTACACTAGTTTTCATATGACAATCACGTCCGGTAACCTCTCAAGGTTCATTTCTAACCGTGCCAGTTTTATTCCAACAGATACATTAAGCAAAATAATCTCGTTAATGCCCAAGAAAACATCATTTTCTTTCCAAACTCATTCTCCAAGCTTTATTCAACTATGGCATCCTATTTTGATCAAAAGCCCCAAAAGTTAAACGTAATTCCTTTGTTTTCTTTATGTAACGCCCTCAAAATAAGACATAATCATGCATTCAGAAAATCCAGAAAACATAACAGAAATGTCACATATTATATTCATCAGAGTATTCTTTACAGAATATATTAGACAAATAAATGCCCTATGGGCTTACAGTTTCCCAAGAGATAACTTGGTTACAACAAAAGAGAGTTCAAGCTCTATACATAGAAAGCCCTTGGCTAGGATTTACATTTAGCTCCAAAACAAAATATCAAAAAGGAGTCTTTAACTCCAAAACCTCCCAAGCTAAGACCTTGGAGGCGGCATATCACCTGTACCTGAAAAATGGTGTCCCAAGTAAGGTAAGCCAAATCCCAGTAGAGATATGCTAAACAGTATATAAGAATTAACTAAAACATTAGCATTCGATAAATGTTTAACACTTGTAAGCCATCTTACACCTTTTCCATAATCGATCAACATTGACCCCCCATATATCCATTCACTTCTAATTATTTATCTAAGTCAATTCATTGACATAGTTCATTATCATTTAAACAATTCAAAATGAGACTACAACTTATTTATCAACACTTCAATCATAAACATCATTCATGCACTTCCTTATCTTGCCATTTTACGGAACTACGTCCGAGGGAACCGGCACCCAAATATAAATAAGATTTTGGGACTTTCATCTTGGATACTCCGACCAACTTAATTATCCATGGAGTCCATCCTCTATCTCCTCCCAAACAATGGAGTACATCCCCTATCTCCTCCCAAACAAGATATATATACAATGTATTTGCACACGTTACCATATGCAATGACCAATTCAACCACATATACAATGTTTACATCCAATCGTCATATTCAATAACATATTCCCATTGATTAGTTTCAATTTACCTAATCAACATGCAGTTTCTACAACAATCATGGCTATCCTCCACCGATAGCCCAAAACAAATATATCTAAACAGATAAATAAATTTCTCAAAAGATAATATATCACATTTTCCATAGGTGTGTAATTCAACAATCCAACTACACCATTTAATCACAATTTCCTCAAATTTCATGATTCTCAAACCAATTTCATGTTTCCACATTTATTTCACTATTCCACAAATAGTTATTTAATTCAAATTAGGGCTTTTTCCCTCATTTCTCAAATGTTTCCCCCAAAGGCCAAACCTCACCCATCTTACACAAATAGCCCCATTTTCAAGACCTCACACACATATAGAACCCAAAAATAGAAAAACCCTCCTTTACCATTTCAAGCTCAAAACCTTAACTTCACCCAAATCAACCATTTATACAAAATGACCAATATTTACGTTAAAGCTCATAAAAATGAGTAGATTATCCCTACCTCAAGAAAAAGAAGACGAGCTAAGCAAGAGATGAGCTCCAAAGATGACGAAATCGACTTCTACTCGGATGAAAAGCTAGATCTTGAGATGCTCCAACTTTTTATCAAAAGAAGGAGGGTGAGAAGATCACTAGATCTAGGTCAAAATGTAGAGAGAGAGAGAGAGTATTCTAGAGAGAGAGGCTCTCAACTTAGGGTTTTGGAAAGTTTTAGAGAGAGAAAGGACAGAAAAAGTGATTTAAAATGTCACTTACGCGATCTGATATGCGTACAGTCTGCTCGCGCAGAGAGTTTGACGCTCGAGCGTCAGACAAATAAACTTGACCCGCTCGAGCGTAATAAAGGCCGCTCGAGCTCCAACACACAATAGCAAGGCACAACCCGCTCGAGCGCAATGAGACCCGCTCGAGCGTAGAATACACTCATCCAGTATTTTACAGACTTCAGACAATCGCTCGAGCGCTAGAAGGGCCACTAGAGCTCAGACCCGCTTGAGTGTGAAAAACACTTCTGTAGTATCTTTTGCAGACGCACAAAGTACTGAATGATTGAAAACCCCGCTCGAGCGCAAGAAGACCCGCTCTAGTGAAGGACCAAAATTCTGGGCAACAAGATTCTAGACCAACAACCAACTACCTTGTCCTGAACATGCCCAAGGCATTTCAAAACTCAAATTCAACGGGCAATAAGAGGGAAAGATGTAAACAACATTAAGTCACAAGACCCGAATCTGAAACACCATAAAGGTCGAGTGAGAAACTGAGATCGCTATACTTTAAAAATGCTATTTTGGTCGCAAACTGGTAAAAATTTCAAAACCAATTGAATCGTAGTCCCTTTTTTTTCAAATTTAAAACATAGCTCTTTCATAATCTTACAAACATGTTCCAATTTTACACTTTCGCAATTTGGGCATCAACTCTTTATTTTTCTTAAAATTTCCCTTTTATGCAAATAAATCACAAATTTTTTAAAAATTCTAATTAAATTATGTACAACTCTAAGCTCCATATAATCAAGTAAAAGTGCATAAAGAAGTGTAGGAAAAATCACTACCTTAAGCCAAGAAGCTTTCAAATTTTTCGGCAACAGAAATTAAATCTGCTTGGAGCCAAACGACGCCTTTTCCGCCCTCTACGTTTTGATCCAAGGCACTAGGGGTCAAAAATGACTTACACTAGATCAAACCCATAAAAAACCAACTTAAAACTCTTTTTCTGTCTTTTCTTACGGCAAGACTCCAAGAACTTCCAAAGTTTGGCAAAAATTCCATTTGGTCTCTTTTATAGATATTTTGCTACACAAATATCTAACAAAACAAATATCTAACTATATATATACACACACACACACACACACATATATATATATATATATATATCAATTTAAAAATACATTTCAGCATTTTTATTGACAAAAGTAACTATAATATTTTCTCACCGCAAAATACATTTCGTTTAATGGTACATACCATAAATATTCACAACTCTTTTATGATAATCAAATAATAATAATAAAACCACAACAATATTATATGGTTACTAACGGGTCATGATTCAATCAATTCGATTCAAAATGAATGGAATTTAATAATTTAAAATAAATCTCCAACTGAGATTAAAGTATAAATTCAGTTTGATTCAACTCGTTACAATGCACAAATATAAATAAATAATTAAAACTTAGTTTTTAAATTAAAATAATAATATAAAATTTATTTGAAATATATTGTAAAGCCGATTTATAATCAATTAAATTTAATTAATTTTTATTAGAGTTACAGTAAGAGAAGATTTTTATTTTAATGTCATTAATTGTATTTCCTAAGTTCTTAATAAAAATCTGCATGTCATAATTTAATTGGTAAAATTTAAATAATAAATTACAAAAAAATTATTTAAAATAAAATATAAATACATTTCATTTTATAAGTTTCGTAATTTTAATTTTAGTAATACATTATATTTTTTAATATACTAATTTTTTCTTATTTTGCAAAACCTAAAAATTTGTTTACTTAAAATTATTGTTATAACTCTTATGTGAAAATGGATTAAAATTGACTTGTGGTGCTGGACTAAATATTAGAAGTGACCTAAAAGTTAGTTGACTAAATATTTATGCCAATGTGACATTAAAAATTGCCTTGATTGTTTAAAATTATCTTTATCGGTTTGTAATCGATATAAGTTAGTTTGAGGGTTCCAATATTAGATTAAATGTTAAAGATGAGTCTAGAAAATTTAGTTTGAATCGATTTTTTTGTTTTTAAACATTTCTTGGTTTAAGCCTATGATGCATCTTATTTTAATAACTCAATATAATAATAATAATAATAATCTTAATATTTATGGTGCTTTTTGTCACTCAATAAAAAAATATTTATAAATATGAAGAGAATTACATTTGAACAAATTCTAACGTAAGTTTTTACTTTGAAACTCTAAGACCTACGCATTTTGTTTGATTCTATATACATCACTAATCTTTGGAGATTTAATGATTTTTTTTTTTTAGTGGAATGTCTGTTTGCCATAATAGAGATATATAGATTGGAATATCGATCCATATAACATTATTAAACATTAAAAAAAAATCTATGAAAGATGTAGATTAATTCCTATATTTTAGCAGTATAAAAATTCAAATTCAAATTTATATTTAGTTAACTTTCCATCTCAATTTCTAAAGTTAAATTTTTAAATAAATTAATTAACATTCTTTTTGAAATGTGTAAATCAAGACGTAAAAGTTGTTTAAAATTTTAAATAGATTAACTAACTTTCTTTTTAAATTTAAATTCATAAATGAATTAATTAACTTTCCTTTTAAAATGTGTAAATCAAGGCATAGAAGCTATTTAAATTTTTAAATAGATTAATTAACTTTCCTTTCAAATTTAAATTTTTAAATGAATTAAATAACTTTCCTTTTGAAATATGTAAATCAAAGCGTAAAAGCTATTTAAATATTTAAATATATTAATTAAATTTCCTTTTAAATTGATTAATTACTATTTTTTTAGATTTTTTATAAAATTAATTTAACAATCCAATCAGTAACTATAGTGTATGAGAGAAGTTGAAAAAGGTATTGCAGTAATTATGAGAGAAGTCAAAAAAGCTTATAGATTGGGAGAAGTCAATAAATATTGAGTTTTTTTTTTAAATAAAAAAATTAAAAAATTAAGATTGGGATATTGGATCTCGTACAAGACTTATGGGTTAGAAATCCCCTTTTTCTTATATAATATATAGATTAGATTTTTTGTAAAAGTAATTTAACAATCCTATCACTAAGCATAGTGTATGGGAGAAGTTGAAAGGAGTACTGCAGTAACTATGAGAGAAGTCAAAAAGGTTTACAACCGTGTTTTATACACCTAGTGGAGGTCGACCCCCAGTGAGGTGGCGACCCCCTATTCGCTGAAAACACAAAAAAAAAAAAAAAAAAAAACTGTTTTTTTGGGCCAATCCCCCAGTGAGTGTCACTGGGGGTCGACCCCCAGTGGGGGTAGGAAGCATTTCTGAAAGGTTTATGGGTTGAAAGAAGTTAATAAATGCTGAGTTTTTTTTTTTCAATCAAAAAATTAAAAAATTAATATTGGGATATTGGAGCTCCCACAAGGCTTGTGGGTTAAAAGCATTTTTTTTTATATATATAATATACTAGCATATTATTCGTTCTATGCACAAGTATAAATAAATAATTAAAAATTAGTTTTTAAATTAAAATAATAATATAAAATTTATTTGAAATATGTTGTGAAAGTGATTTATAATCAATTAAAGTTTATTAATTTTTATTAGAGTTACACTAAGAGAAGATTTTTATTCTAATGTCATTAATTGTATTTCCTAAGTTCTTAATAAAAATCTGCATCTTGTAATTTAAATAATAAATTGGTAAAATTTAAATAATAAGTTCTTAATAAGTTCTTAATTGGTAACATTTAAATAATAAATTACAAAAATTTATTTACAATAAAATATAAATACATTTCATTTTATAAGTTCTGTAATTTTAATTTCAGTAATAAACTATATTTTTTAATATACTAATTTTTTTCTTATTTTGTAAAACCTAAAAATTTGTTTAATTAAAATTGTTGTGATAACTCTTATATGAAAATAGATTAAAATTGACTTGTAGTGTTAGACTAAATATTAGAAGTCACCTGAAAGCTAGTTGACTGAATATTTATGCCAATGTGACATTCATCTAATCATTAAAAATTATCTTGATTGTTTAAAATTATCTTTATCGGTTTGTAACCGATATAAGTTAGTTTGAGGGTTCCAATATTAGATTAAAAATTAAAAATGAGTCTAGAAAATTTAGTTTGAGTCAATTTTTTTTTCCCCAATACTTCTTGGTTTAAGCCTATAATACATCTTATTTTAATAACTTAGTATAATAATAATAATAATAATAATAATAATAATAATAATAATCTCAATCAATAAAAATATTTATAAATATTAAGATAATTACATTTGAACAAATTTTAACATAAATTTTTTACTTTAAAACTCTAAGACCTACACATTTTGTTTGATTTAATCTACATCACTAATCTTTGGAGGTTTAATGATTTTTTTTTTTTTAATGGAATGTTTGTTTGCTATAATATAGATATATATATTGGAATATCGATGCATATAAAGTTATTGAACATTAAGAAAAAAAATCTATGAAAGATGTAAATTAATTCCTATATTTTAGTAGTATAAAAATTCAAATTCAAATTTATATTTTAGTTAACTTTCCTTCTCAATTTCTAAATTTAAATTTTTAAATAAATTAATTAACTTTCTTTTTGAAATGTGTAAATCAAGGTATAAAAGTTATTTAAAATTTTAAACAAATTAACTAACTTTCCTTTTAAACTTAAATTTGTAAATGAATTAATTAACTTTCCTTTTAAAATGTGTAAATCAAGGCATAGAAGCTATTTAAATTTTTAAATAGATTAATTAACTTTCCTTTTAAATTTAAATTTTTAAATTAATTAATAAACTTTCCTTTGGAAATATGTAAATGAAGGCATAAAAGCTATTTAAATATTTAAATAATTTAATTAACTTTCCTTTTAAATTGATTAATTATTGTTTTTTTTAGATTTTTTATAAAATTAATTTAACAATCACATCAGTAACCATAGTACATGGAAGAAGTTAAAATGGATGTTGCTGTAACTATGAGAGAAGTTAAAAAGGCTTGTGGATTAGGAGAAGTCAATAAATTATAAGTTTTTTTTAAATAAAAAAATTAGAAATTAAGATTGGGATATTGGAGGTTCCACAAGACTTATGGTTTAGAAATCTCATTTTCCTTAATATATCCCAATCTAAATTTTCTGAGTTTTTTATTTAAATAATAATAATAATAATAATAATAATAATAATAATAATAATAATAATAAAAACCTTAGCATTTATTAACTTCTCTCAACCCCCAAGTCTTATCCTCATAATAACATTTTAATGCATTAAGAACAAGTATAAAAAAAATTCTTTAAAAAATTCAACACATATGAATTCTTTGAAAAGTCCCAACCCATATGAATATTATCTCTCATAATAACACTTTAATACATTACGAACAAACATAAAAAAAATTCATTGAAAAGTTCAATACATATGCATTTCTTGAAAAGTCCAACATATATGATTATTATCAAAATATTAAATTTTAATATAATATAAAAAAAAGAACACATTTAAAAAAAAAGAAAAAAGAAAAAAACAAAACAATGAAACACAACCCGTGCTGTTATATGCTATTATATAGATATAGATAAATACATAGATAAATTATAATCTTAATTTTACCGTAATAACTCTGATCAACTCCCACAGCCACAAGTAAAGATGAATCATATTAATTCACATTTATTCTGCCCACCAAATCCGGGGCAGGGGGAAGGTTAATTGAATTTCCCAACTTAAAGAAAATATCAAAAAGTGAGTTACAATAATGACTTTCGGGATCAAATGTATTACATATTTTAAAATAAATTTGTTTATTAATGTAATATACAAGGTCAAACAAATAAGATAAGAATTAGATATAGATCTCAAAAAGATATGACAATATTTAAATTTAAATTATGATTTTATAATATAATTATCTTTTTTTTTTTTATATATATCTATCAAAATTTTAAACCACTTAATGGGACAAATTAATCAATTTTTAAGTCTTATTTAAAGAATAATCTGATGAGTCATCCAAACTCTTAAACTTCGCTGGCATTGGCGGTGTAACGCCTCGAAATAATCTAACATAGAAAATGCATCAACCCACTTCGAAATAAGATAATAACCATGGCTCAAGGGATGCCGGAAAGATACATTCACTACGTTCCTTTACAAAGTTCCAAATGTTATACAAAAGTAATCTCACATGCGATTATACATTCATTGACAAACTAGTACATGAATCTATAGCATGTAAAATCGCTTAATCAAAATGAATAAGGCCCTCAAGGGCTTGCAAGTTCCAAGGCAATAGTCCGGTTACACAAAATGGTCTCTCGGACCCATACAAATTAGCCCTTGGCTTTACAAAAGTTAACACAAATAAAAGAGCAATCTACTCTTCACCAAAAAAAACATATTCACGCCCTCAGTTTTGTGGGATCACCACATCTTGACATGCACCAAATCACATAGGGGTGAGCATAAAACCCAGTAGAGAAATCCCTAACAAAGTATATACATTTATGTATGGTATCCAATATTAAATGCAAGTGCAAATTCCTTTTTAAAAATGATCTTCTGTCATGCTTTTCTTAAAATCACCATGTTTTTCATTAACATTTGCAAACTCATCAATTTCTAAACCTTCAAATTTTAAATCATAAAGAGGGCGGTAAATACAACTCAGGTAATCCCTAGGTTGGTGTCTGCAAGTAGGCTCAACAAGCATTACCAATAACCTAGCTCTCCCTTGAAATCCATATGTGCGGCCTCACACCCTGCACCTGCAGCCCTCTCTCGCACATGTGGCTAGCCAAATAGCCCAGAAAAAAAATGTTGGCTCGACCCCCGACACTCCGGACCTAACCTCACTCTCTCCGGAACAAGTGATATTCGACATCGAACAAAAACAAGAACACGAATGTTAAACTTTGAGAGCAATTTCTGAACGTTTCAAGCCCAATCAAAAATAAAAGAGGGGTGAAGAGGAGAAAGAAGAAAGAGAAGAAAAGAAAGACCCGGTCGTCACAGGCAAAGGAGCTGACGGAATAGGTGAGGCGAGGTCTAAGTTATTGGGGGGGTAATACCCTACCACTCTATAAATTTATTTGTTTTTTAATTTTATTTTTTTCCCATATGAATTCCTTGAAAAGTTCAACACATATGATTATTATCAAAATATTAAACTTTAATATAAATTAAAAAAGAAAAAAAAAAGACAAAGTGGTAAAACACAATCCATGAAAAGCACGGGTGATATGCGAGTATTATATAAGGAAAATGGGGTTTTTAACTCACAAGCCTTGTGGAAGCTCCAATGTCTCAATCCTAATTTTCTAATTTTTTGATTTTAAAAAAAAAAATCTCAGCATTTATTAATTTCTCCCAACCCCCATGCATTTTAGGAGATTTGGTCAAAATCTTTTCACACGATAAGTTTTTTTGTATTGTCCGTTGTATTCTCGTTTTTTGCACTTAAACCCCTGTGGGGGCCGAATAAGTTTGTTATGTACGGAGGCCGAGTAACATGAGGAAAGAAACCAAGTGTTATATGGCTCTATCACGGGGGGATGGAGGCTAAATAAGCAGATCGGCCGAAGTATTAAGTGAAGACCGGGCCGAGTACCAGCGCTTAGCCGAATGAGGGATTATTCATTGGACGAAAGGTGGGCCCAACCATCAACATCAAGGGTGACTATAAATACGAAGAGCATTAGATAAGAGGGGATATGTGAGAACAAGTAAGTTTAACTTGAGATATAAGCAACCAAGAGAGCATACGCTGACTTATCTGTCGGAGTGTTAATTGTTTTTTTTTTTTTTTCTAGTCCAATTATTTGTATATTCAACTTCCACTAAAATATTGACGATGGCTCTCGTTCAACGCAATTAGGTATTTTTTAATGTTTTTTGGGTGAATAACATTTTTGAATGTTGATCATGAGTAAAATCCATTTTTGGTCATCACATTAATGTAATAAATTTGTCCATTAATGTAAAGAAAACATCAGCACATGAGACAATGCAGGCGATTATGGATCAGGCAAAATAGAATGAACAGAGGTTAGAAAACATGATGGCTGAGAACGAGCGCCTTCGACAGGATTTGGCCTTGTAGGTGGCAAAATCCCAACAGGCTGCACGCCAAGATCCGGGATGACCTCTAAGAAAGGATGGTCGACGACCTTGAACTCGGAGACATGATAGTGGCAGTGATTCCAACTCCTCATCCCCAGAACCCAAAAAGAAGGGATGGGTCGAAGTCTCCAGTTCTTCCGAAGGGAGTCCGAATGCACGGAATAAGCGAAGAAGAAATGACTCAGATGAAGAAGACCAACATAACCCCTTTGTGCGACAGATCGCAAGGGCAGTGCTACTCAAAAAGTTCAAAGCTCCATCGTTCACCCTATACGATGGAAAGTCAGACCCCACTGATCACATCCGACATTATAAGCAAGCCATGACGCTACATACAGACGACAAGGCTCTCATGTGTCGAATATTTCGTAATAGTTTGGGATCGTTGGCCGTCAGATGGTATTATAAATTGGAACCGACATCGATCAAGAACTTCCGTCAACTCCAAAAATCCTTCAGGGCACAATTCATCACTAATGAGGTCCAGCCGAAGCAAATCGATTCTCTCTGGCAATGCAAATCCAACCAGGGGAAATTCTATGAGCGTATTCGGCGTGCTACTGGGAATGCTTTAATCTCGTAGATGATGCTTGCAATGACTCTATGGCCATCACTGCCTTTAAGATGGGATTGTATCCTGGTAGTGCTCTCTGTAGTTCCTTAACCAGAAGGCCCCCCAAAACAGTTTCGTCGTTAATGAAGAAAGTCGAGGAATACTGCAAAGTGGAAGATGACGCTCTGCGGATCAAAGCCGGGCACAAGGCCAACAAGACAGCTCCATCTGAAATTGTTCAGTCGGTAAATTCTGTACCATCACAGACCCCTGAACCACGAAATTAGACTAAACGAGACAAAAGACAAGACTCGCACTGATCAAATGACCAATGTTCCCACCGAGCTAATGAATAGCTTCAAGTGGATAGCAGGCGCACAAGGCGCGTGGACAAGAAATATACGGAGTTGTCGGAGCCGATTAGCATGGTTATGTCAAAAGTTCAACACCTTCTGTTCTTCAAATGGCCACCCAAAATGGTGGGACCTCCCAACACGAGGAGACGGGATCGGCGGTGCGAATATCACAAAGACCACAATCATGATACCGATAGCTGTTATGCGTTGAAGGATCACCTTGAGGAGTTGGTACAAGACGGTCAGCTTAAGCAACACGTCTGAAAGAACAACTCAACCAAAATAGTTGCTTTACAGCAGGATTCACCTCCACTCGGCGTAATCAATATGTTATACAGCTTGCCGACGGCATCCGCGGTACATACAATTCAGCCGCATCCTAACCTTCGAAAGCAAATCACACTGGCGAAGCAGCCCCATGAAGTTGCGAGTAATTCTATTGATGATTCTGATTTGGTCGGCGTAACGCCCCCTACATTGATCCCTTGGTCATCGAACTACGCGTGAATCGATTTACCATTGAACGTGTCCTCATTGACCAGGGAAGTACTTTGAAAATTATGTACTACAAGACCTTCAGCAAACTTGGCTTCACTGAGTTGGACCTGTCTCTAGCTCATTATCCTTTATTCAGGTTCAACGCTAATGCGGAATATCCGTTGGGCAAAATCATGCTACTAGTTCAAGCGGGCTCTCGATCAGTGGATGTGGAATTTTTGGGTGTCAAGCTTCCTTCGTCGTATAATCTCATTATGGGACAAACTTGCCTGCATACCATGCATGCCGTGCCAAGCACCTATCATCAACTACTTTGCTTCCCAACTGAACGCGGCATTGAATAATTCATGGTTCCTAGAAATCAGCACAAGCATGTTATGTTCTTTCCGCAAAGACACCGAGAGAGTTGGAAGTGAATTCTATTGAGGTGTCAGATCGAGAGAGCCTCGACGATGTTGGGCAGCTCCCAAGTGAAAAGGCAACCGAAGCCTTGGATCGAGTTGAAATTGACGGGAATCCTAACAGGTTCTTCATGGTCAGCGCTTCCCCGAATAAAGTCGACAGACAGCAGCTAATTTCCTTCTTACTCGGCAACCTTAACGTATTTGCGTGGTCACCATATGAGATGCCGGGGTGGATCCATCTATTTCTCAACATCGTTTAAACGTTGACCCCAAATGTAAGCCAATTATTCAAAAAAGTCGGCGGTCAGCCGCAGAACACACTGCTGCCGTTGTCGAAGAAGTTGACCGGTTGCTTGATGTCGAGGCAATTCGGGAAGTGATCTATCCTACATGGCTGTCGAATACTATGGTTGTAAAGAAGAAAAATGGAACTTGGCGTGTTTGTGTGGACTTCACGAACTTAAACAAAGCTTGTCCCAAGGATTGCTTTCCCCTTCCCAAAATAGACCAACTCGTAGACGCCATGGCATATCATTAATGTATGAGCTTCCTGGATGTCTACAGAGGCTACCATCAAATTGCCATGCATCCGGAGGACCAAGACAAAACTGCATTCCTCACCCCAAGAGGAACATATTGCTATAAGGTCATGCCTTTCGGGCTGAAGAATGCAGGGGTAACTTACCAAAGACTAGTCACTGCCATGTTCAAGAAGCAACTTGGCCGTACTATGGAAGTGTACATTGACGATATGGTGGTCAAGTCTAAAGAAAAAAGAAAACTCATCTAGCCGATTTTGAAGAGACATTCGGCATTCTACGCAAGTACAAAATGATGCTGAACGCTTCCAAATTCCTTGGCTACATTGTTAACCACCGCGGAATCAAAGCCAAACCGAGGCAAATCACAACAATTCTAGAACTCGGCTCTCCTCGGTTGGTCAAGGTGGTTCAAAAGCTAATGGGGATGACCGCCGCACTCAACAGGTTTATCAGTCGTTCCACAGATCGCTACCGACAATTCTTTCATACTCTTCGACAAGGTAAGGTTTTTGAATGGACCTCTGAGTGCAAAGCTGCTTTGAATGGTTTGAAGACTTACCTCCGATCAGTTGCACTCTTGACAACACCTTCGGCAGGTGGTCCGCTCATTTTATATCTGGCAGTTTCAGATCGGGCTGTCAATGTCGTACTGTTAAAGGAAGAACTTGGGGAGCAACGACCAGTTTATTATGTGAGCAAAACAATGGTTGACGCTGAAACACGTTACCTTCTGTTGGAAAAACTCGTCCTTACTCTCATCATGGCAGCAAGAAAACTGATGCATTACTTCCAGGAGCATACCATTGGGGTACTAACGGACTACCCCCTCCGGTCAGTACTTCGTAGTGTAGGAGCATTAGGGCGCGTTTCAAAGTGCGCTCTCGAACTCGACCAATATACGATATTCAATTTTTGCCTAGGACCTCAATCAAGGGGCAAGTGCTTGTCAACTTTGTGGCCGAATTCACTGGAGTCCTCGCCGACTTTAAGTCTGATCAAATTCAACCCAAGCCGAGCTGGAGAATTTATGTTGGGGACATTTGGCAGTTGTATTGTGACAGATCGTCTAACCAACACGGTAGTGGGGCGGGCATTGTGAACATGGCTCCCGACGGGGCAATAATAGAGCAGGCTGTCAAACTAGGCTTCGATGCATCGAACAATGAGGCCAAATACGAAGCCTTGTTAACTGGCTTACGGAATGCACATCTCCTTGGTGCTTGGCGTCTACTTGTCTTCTACGATTCAAAGCTAGTTATCAACCAATTGAAGGGGGAATACACAACCAAAAATGACCGTATGACAGCTTACATAAAAACGGTGAATTCTTTGCTGGCAAAATTCAAACATCATGAACTAAATCAAATAACCTGGGATCAGAACACATATGCAGATGCCCTGGCTTGCCTAGCCTCCGCCATTAACTTAGAAATTAAATGGACAATTGAAGTAGGATTCATCCCTGAGCCGAGCATTGCCCCCTCAGAGTCAATTCAAATCAGTATCATAGAATTAGGTCCAAGTTGGATGGATCCTATCACTGCATTCCTATCTTCCGAACAGCTCCCGACGGATAAGAAAGAAGCGCACAAACTACGAAACAAAGCCCTGCGATATTACTTAGATCCGCAAGGAAAGATCTACAAAAAATCCCTTTCTGGTCCATACCTAGAGTGCGTCCATCCGGATAAAGTCGAGGAGCTCCTGACTGAAATACATGAAGGTAGTTGTGGTGCACATTCTAGCGGACGCTCTTTGGCTCATCGAGCTGTGACACAGGGGTATTATTGGCCGACAATGAGAGCTGATGCCGAGTGTTACGTCAAGAAATGTAAACAGTGCCAGAAGTTCTTCCCTTTAACCCATCTGCCTGCTGAAGAGTTGAGCTCTATCATCAGTTCTTGGCCGTTCACCCAATGGGGACTTGATATCATCGGACCATTACCTTATTGTAGACACCCCATTTTTGACCGTCCTCAAGACTTGGACGTCATTGCTTGAACACTCGGTGATCATCCATGTTTGTGTTTGTTTTGAGTTCCCTGAGGTCTTGGCTATGTGCCTTGCCTCAGGATCTCTCGACTTGCATGTTCTGTACTTGGTTTTACACCAAGGACTTGTTTGTTTTTGCACCTAAGGGTAGAGAGTAGCTTGCTAGCTACCCCTGATATCCACCGACCATGTCTTGAGGCCACCGGCTGTTTTTTGAGGCTATCGGCCATTGGTGAAATAGTCCATTGGCCGGTCGACATTTTGTGTGGCCGGCTGACCATTTGTTTGGCCGATGGCCTCCTTTTCTGGCCGGTACCACCCTTTTGCCTTTTTCAGGCATGGTGCATGCCAGCTGTACCAGCTGGAATGCACAAACCCTGCCCCCATGCACATCTGTGGTTGTTTTGCCCCTTTTGCACCCTTTTGGTCTAGCTTCTTGAGGAAGCTTGGACCTTTGTCTTAGCTTCCTTAAGTAGCTTGAACCCTGCCTGAGCTTCCTCAGGAAGCCTTGGCCCCTTTGCCTTGGCTTCTTGAAGAAGCCTTGATCCTTTTCTTTAGCTTCTCTTGGAAGCTTAGCACCTTTGAGGGTCTATATAAGGAGACAAACCCTCTCCTTGGTTTTGGTTCAGCAAAATCAGACCTAGAACATATACATACATCTTCTCTCTCTATATCTCCCTCTCTCTCTTCATTTGTGTGTGTTTGAGGGCCTAAAAGGGTGATTTGTTCTTACTTTTGCACTAAAACACACACCATTACACCATACTTCAACTTTGGGAGGTGTTGAGGGTTTATTCTTGAGCTTTTGAGCTGGTTTTGATTAGAAGAAGGTGGCTGAACTTGTTGTTCTTGAGGTGTTCTTCAAGGGTAACACTTTTGCTTTAGATTCCTCAATCTTGCACTAGCTTTTGACCTACTTTGTATACTAATTTGAGCTTCGTGTATAACTGAAAAAAGTCTTGTATTTGCATGCTTGAGATACTTCATTAAGGTCATTTTATTGTTTCGGGTCGATCTCCCCCTCTTAAGCCTTGTTTGGCCCTTTTTGTGCTCTCTTTGTTAAGTTTTGGAACCTCTTGTGTATTGGCCTTCTCACCACTGAATGGGTTTTGAGGTCTTTCATAGGGGAGGGACACCCCTCTCCCTTTGTCTCTCTTTTATTTGCATTTTTGGCTCTTAATGGTAGCATGCATGAGTAGTTGTCTTTGGTACCATTTCAGAGGTTTTTGGATGTTGTTAGGTCACAATATGCCTCTGTTTTTGGTCGGATTAATGACCCCTTTCATGCCTAATATACTTGCCTTGTATTCCTCTATTTTGCCTAGAAGTGCATCTTGCATCTAGCCTACCATGCTCTCATATTTTGGCCTAACTTTGTGAAGTTCTTTGCCATATCTTACCATGCTTGAGGTCTGTGGGGTGCTGTTTTGATCATATTTGCCATGTTTGGTATAGCCTCTTTGCATTTTGGCTTGTGAGCCTTGAGGGTGTGAGTTACGAGCATGCTTAGTTGGGTTGTTTCAATGATTTGGGGTCATTCTACATGCCGTCTCAGTCCCTAATCCATGCTTGCATGATTGCATTCATCATCCCTTTCATGCCTCGAAGAGCTGTCTTGTTGAGCCTTAAAATGAGCATTGTGCATGCTTATGTGTTTGAGGCTTTGGGTTGCCATGACATTGGGTTTTAGGGGTCCTTTTTGCATGCTAAAACTCGGTTTTGCATTGAAAAATCCTTGCCTTATTTGCTTGGGGTAGGTGTTGAGTAATGCCCTCATCTGAGGCCTCGAATGCTCATTTTTTTTACATCCATTTCCTAGCATATTTCGGCATCATCCTTCGTATGTTTTTCAGAGTTTAACATGAGTGTTTGTTTGATGTCTTTGTTCGTCACCCTTAAGTGTCCTTGAGGGTTCCTCCTCCCATGCTCAGGTGATAGGCCTTGGTGTGTGCATGCTTGCATGCATAATTTGTGCCATTTTTGGCCACTATTTTGGGGTGTGGCTGAGGCCTCCCATTTCAGTCTAAGTCTATCCATGTGTATAGTAGTATGTTTGATTTATTGCCTCTAGTTGCATGCTTGCAATATACCATGTTTGCATTACATGATTGGTTGCATTGCATTGCATCTCGCACGCTTAATACATTACATTTGCATGCATAGGTTACATTGCATTTGGCATGTTTTGTGCCTTAGTCATTTCGCACATTTGGGCCATGTTTGTATACATGCATTGCATTGCTTGGTTTGGGGTGTCAAACCAAGCATGAGGGGTGAGGTGTGTTCGTACTCAAAGTGACGAAACACGTCTCACTCATCGGTTGCCAATGCCCTTGATCTCAAGCATGATAGGGTGTAAGGCACTCATCTCTTTTGTTGCATGCATTTTACATTAAATGGCAAGCTTGGCCTCTTAGGCCATCATGCATCAAAATGCATAATTGATGGCCCGAGGGTCAAGAGCCACGCTCCCTTGAGTCCATTGCATGATAGGGAGTGCGGCCACGCACACATTTGCTTGAAAATCCCATACCATACACTGTCTGTCCTCTGCTGCTGTCAAAACAGATTTCTGCAGGAACATTTGGCCGACCGACTACTTATTGTGCCGACCGACCAAATACAATTAGCCGATAGTTAAAACAATGGTTGGTGACTATTCCCTTTGGCCAGTGATGTTCCCACTTGGTCGGTGATGCTCCTCAGTGTTCAGAGAAGCATCCTTGGGACTTGTGAAAATTTTCAGAGGAGCAAGGCAGTGTAAACAGAGGCAACAGTGGCATGGTACGGGTTTCCGGGCGAGACGAGTCAATCATGCACCATTCGCGCATTCCGAGGCAGGGCTGCGGCCGTCTTCCTTCTATATTTAATTCGTTAATTAATTAGGAGTTCTATAATAATTAATTTAGCAGTATTCATTTGGTTGTGTAATATTATTCGGATCCTCCGAGCGAGGGCAATTGTGTAATAAGTGTGCGTGAGTCTGTGTATGTCTTCCAACCCTACGTCTTTCTTCCCTTTTATTTACTAGCTTTCGATGGTTAGTTTAGGGCATGTTTCAATTAGTATACTTATGATAGCATGTTTGCATACATTCATTCGTTTTGCATGCACCGGGCTCGGCGCATCATACTAACTGCATTTGTATTTCAATCCCAAATTGAATACGTGTTAGCTGTAGCATTTCACATGTCATTTCAGAATAGCCGAGCCTATTGTAGTTGCATTCCTGCATGTGTTACATTAGGCATTTCTATATAATTAGGGCTATGCATGGATTTCTATCATATCTTTTGTTTTGGCTTGGAGTACTCTGTAAGTCTTTTCGCTTTAGCATCCTTGCATGCGTGTGAGTGTTGCCATGACAACATGCTTACCATGAGGCTATTTGCTTATATGATATAACTACTTAGATGCCTGTGGGTGGAGGTTGAATTACCTGAATTGGAATAATGCATTAAAACTGTGAGTTTTAAGCCCACTAGATAGTGGCAAAACCATGTTTTCTAAGCCCACCTGAAGGTGGCAAAATCTGCATTTTAGCCTACTTACGAGTAGCAGACCATTTTCAAAACAAACATGAAATGTTTTGTTCCAATTCAGGTGATCCAGTCTATACTTTTGTGCTGTGCGCATCACATAGTAAATCTAGGCTAATAACCGGAATAAGAACGCATAATGTTTTCAAAACAAGATATCATGGTTAGTAGAGGCCGATCTTCGGATCGGGCGAGAGGGGGTGCTCATAGCTGTCTTTCCCCAATCGTACCCAAGTTCCTGAGCCGAGGCAACTCTGGTGATGACGAACACGTGGCTTTAGGCAAACGAGTCAGGGTCTCTTAAATTTCCCCAAAATAAAATATTTAGGTGGCGACTCTGTATCTGGCAAAGCAGTCCATGTTTGGCACTTCTTTCTAAAAATCTATTTTTTAAAATGATTTGCCGGATTTGGATTCTTTGGTTCAGATTAAGAACCATGACGATTTGAGAGTCCGAACTGTAGTGAGCCCAAAACGAACAGAATGGGACTCATCCTCCCAGGGCGTTCGGGGGACGTCTACACTCATGTCCCTGGCAACAAGCGATTTTTGATTGTCGCGACAGATTACTTCACAAAATGGGTCGAAGCGGAGGAACTAACGTACATTCGAGATATTGATGTTAAGCATTTTGTATGGAGAAATATCATAACACAATTCGACATTCTAAGTGCACTTATCTCAGACAACGGCACCCAATTTGATTGTGGAGTCTATCGAGAATTATGCAGCACGTATAGTATTTCTCCACCTTGGCTTATCCACAGAGTAATGGTCAAGCTGAAACCTCCAACAAGGCCATCTTGGACGGCATCAAGAAGAGGCCGGAAAAAGCTAAGGGCAGATGGGTCAAAGAATTGCCGAGTGTATTGTGGGCTTATCGCACTACTCCAAGGCGATCCACTGGGGAAACGCCGTTCGCTTTATGCTTCGGAACCCAGGCAATCCTCCCCCTGGAGATCGGCCTTCCAACCTTGAAATCGAAAGTTTTTGATATAGCCTGAAATGACATGATGTTGGCCTTGGACTTGACTCTGATTGAGGAACGACGAGACTGTGCCCTTGCGTCCATGGCACGGTACCAGCAACAGCTTGCTAAGTCATATAATTAACGTGTTCAGCTACGCCGCTATACGCCACGAGAATTGGTCCTCAAGAAAGTACTTCCGGTTGCCAGGAATCCAGCTGACGGAAAATTGGGTCCTAACTGGCACGACCCCTATCAGAACAATTCCATCGCGGGAACGGGGGCATATCGGCTCAAGGACATGTCTGGGAGAAGTCTGCCACATCCTTGGAACTCTACACATTTGCGTAAATTTTATCGTTAACCTGACTTGTGGGTCATGATACCTTGTTTTGCATGTTCTCCATACAACTTTCACTTTTATAATGCAAGGCTTCTTATCTCATTGTGCAATTTTAGTTCGAAATTAAAAGCCTCCGGATTCGGAGCGCCCTTTGTACAAGACACAATTGGGCCGAGTAAGCCTCCGGATTCGGAGCGCCCTTCGTGGATTTCACGATTCGCCAAGTTAAAAGTCTCTGAATTCGGAGCCCCATTAGTGAATGCCAGCCGAGTAATCCTCCGGATTTTGAGCGCCCTTCATGGATTTCATGATTGGCTAAGTTAAAAGTCCCTGAATTCGGAGCCCCATTAGTGAATGCCACTTTTGGGCCGAGTAAGCCTCCGGATTCGGAGCGCCCTTTGTGGATTTCACGATTGGCCAAGTTAAGTCTCCAAATTCGAAGCCCTATCAGTGAATGCCACTTTTGGGCTGAGTAAGCCTCCCGATTCAAAGCGCCCTTCGTAGATTTCACGATTGGCCAAGTTAAGTCTCCAAATTCGAAGCCCTATCAGTGAATGCCACTTTTGGGCTGAGTAAGCCTCCCGATTCAAAGCGCCCTTCGTAGATTTCACAATTGGCCACGTTAAAAGTCTCCGAATTCGGAGCGCCCTTCGTGGATTTCACGATTGGCCAAGTTAAAAGCCTCTAAATTCGAAGCCCCATTCGTGCAAGACATGATTTGCCAAGTCTCCAAATTCGAAGCCCTAGCCGTGCACGACATGATTGGGCCGAATAAGTCTCCGAATTCAGAGCACCCTTCGTGGATTTCACGATCGGCCAAGATAAAGGCCTCCGAACTCTGCGTGTTTTCTATATACTATGACAAGCGTAAACATAATTGACGAACAAATGGAAGATGATCACAACTGAATTTATAAACGTAAATCGAAACAACATGCAAACATTTAAAATTACGAGTTTCATTGAATTAATCGATAATACATAATTTGTTCCGAATTTACGTTAGAGCGTTACAATATGTTCAGTTTTATTCGGCATCCCCCTCGTCATCGCTCTTCTCGACTTCGAAGGCCGAAAAGGAAAAATGATGACTCTGATATAGCAGTGACGCCGAATCAATGCCTGCTGCGCGGAGAGCCTCTATGGCCTGGAGAGCCTTGATCCACCCGTGCTTAAATCCACGATTCTCACATCGGCAGACCTCCTCGACGAGGTTTTCCTTTGTGTTCTGTATCCCAACTTTTCGGTCCTCATGGAAGCCTTTTTCATAAGCCCTGGTCCTTGCGGCCTCTATTGCAAACCTGCTTGCCGTATCTCGATCGGAAATAGCATGACTAGTAAGCCGTTGGGTCACCCCCTCTTCCACAATCGGGTTAGCTGGGCTGGCGGATTATGTCTCGGCAGTTTTGACCTTTCTTAGTTCATGCTCGGCCTTCTCCGCGCAAGCTTCTAAGCTTCGAATATGTTCGTTTTTCTACTCTATCTCCCGCTGCACGGCACGAAGACGCATGCCGATTTCATAGGCGGTATATGGCCCCTTCACCGCTCCATGGATGCCCTCATAGAACACTTCGAAATCAGGTCGACCGACCATCGACTGCTGGACTTCTGGTGGAAAAATTTGTCGAGCAAACTCGACTGCCACGTTCAGGTCGCGCATAACTGGTTTCTCCTCTGGAGCGTGGTAGAGGGGAGCTGCCCAGTTGA
The DNA here is from genome assembly GCF_055761805.1 of Camellia sinensis. Taxonomy (NCBI): domain Eukaryota; kingdom Viridiplantae; phylum Streptophyta; class Magnoliopsida; order Ericales; family Theaceae; genus Camellia; species Camellia sinensis. Next base: position 221,861,995 of record NC_138965.1, on the reverse strand, counting down.
TGTTTTTCCCTTCTAGGTGACCTACTTCGACGACGCGGGGACTGGTGTTTTTCACGTTTCCTCGACGTCCTACTGCCCATACGCGTAGACTCGCCACCTTGATTCATCTCTGTGTCCAACTCCGCAAGCGTTCTCCCTTCTCCGCTGTTGTTGAAAAATAGCCTTCTAGACAACTAGTTCAAACCCACCACTCTTCTCCCTCCTATGATCTGCACAATTTGGACACCAATATGGACCCTAAACGAATGCAGCCCCCACCCATCTTATTAATCGCGGGCGTAGCGTTCCCTTCAATGCCCTGCGCCACAAACTGACGTGGATCAGCGTTCTAGTTCATTAATGCGGCGGTCGTGTTCATTAGCTGGGGTAAGGGTAGATTCATCAATCTATTCGGCCTAAATATCAGAGCTCCTAGCCGAATTTCCATTATGCCCCAGCAAACTCCTGAACTGCCGTTTTTAGGCAGTCTTGTTCACTAACTTTCTGGGGCAAGGGCAGATTCATCAATCTATTTGGCCTAAATATCAGAGCTCCTAGTCAAATTTCCATTGTGCCCCAGCAAACTTCTGAACTGCTGGGCAAAGGCAGATTTATAAATCTATTCGGCACCAACAAACTCCTGAACTGCCGTTTTTAGGCAGTCTTGTTCACTAACTTACTGAGGCGAGGGCATATTCATCAATCTATTCGGCCTAAATATCAGAGCTCCTAGCCGAATTTCCATTGTGCCCCAGCAAACTCCTGAACTGCCATTTTTAAGCAGTCTTGTTCATTAACTTGCTAGGGCAAGGGCTGATTCATCAATCTTTTCGGCCTAAATATCAGAGCTCCTAGCCGAATTTCCATTGTGCCCCAGAAAACTCCTGAACTGCTGTTTTAAGGCAGTCTTGTTCATCAACTTGCTGGGGCAAGGGCATATTCACTAATATATTCGGCTAAGTTGCAGTGCTATACAGTTATTTTTGCGCTGGTTTAATTCAGTAGTTTGTTCCATTCATTTCATGATTTTACGTCTTACTTAGCCGTTAACAAGAACATTCATTTGGCAGTAAGGCAAAAGTAATTTAACAAGCACATTCATCAGGTAGTAAGGCAAAAGTAATTTTCATTCATAAATTGAGCACAAACATGAGCCATTTTACAAATGAAAACTACCCTACATCAGCTTCTCACAAAAATGAATAGTCAAAAACCTAATAAACTTAACAAAACCTACATACACACAATACCAAAAACAAAATGGAAAATATTCTACTCAGTCTTCGGGGTTAGACTCCAGTGACTTAACGTCTACCTGCTCGTACGGAATCGGCTGCTTTAATACCACGTTAGCGGCAACCAAGGCTTTGAGCCAGCCGTGTTTGAACCCCCTGTTTTCGAACTTCGGCACTTCTTCTACGTAGTCCGCTAAGGCCGCATCCTTGCCAGCCTGGAACGACTTAGAAATCTCAGACTCGGCGTTTTTCATCGCCCTCTTCGGCTCTTCTAGATCAGTCTCCAGCTTGGCAATCATCTCATTGGCCAATCTGAGCGCTTCTTCGTTGGCATTCTCTATTTACTCAACGACCACTCTCAGTTCGATAGTAGTCTTGGCCTTAATTGCTTCGGTATCTGCCCTAGCTCCCTCTGCCACCGCTTTCAAGGCCTCATACTCGGCTTTGAGAGAAGCCTCTACTGCCTTCCCCTTCTCGTTTTCCAACTCGGCTGCAAAAAAGCCGCTCTGTTTGATAGCGTCATGTTGGCGACGACCAATTTCAGCTATCCTTCCCCCCACCTACAAAACAAGGGATCAGTAAGCTAGTATAGAAACTTTTCTTTTGGTTAGCCTAGCAAAATTATTCTTTTGGTTAGCCTTGGAAAATTATAAAGGATCGTGTACCAATATCGCCGATTGAGCGGCTAATGCGATGGCCAACAGATTGGCCTCTGCCCTAAAGGTTGCTCTGTCAACCGGCAGAGAAACGGAGGAGACCAAGCTCATGGCCACAGCTGGGTCTCTTATAGTCGATGCATCGGAGGCAACCGACATGTTCTTGATCCTTGGTTGTACTATGAACGGCATGACCATGTCTGATTCCTCCATGCGTGGCCATTTATCCACTTGATCTTCCGAATAATCGGCTTCATGATCGGCCGAACATTTTTCCCCCCTGTGCTCCGTCACTTCACCCTCTTGTTGATCGACAACAGGTTCCGTTTCGGCCACTTCAATCTGAGCAACCTCTTCAACAGGAGCAGGTGGAGGAGTTTCTTCCCTAGCGTCGAGTGGAGGGGGTGGAGGTTCGTTTCGCTCGGCTTTGGCTCTCCTGCAGGCAGCCATTCTCTCGGCGTTTTTTCGTTTGGCCAATTGAGTGAGCGACTCACCAGCCATGTTGTCAGGATATAAGCCGGGTAGGTCTCCTTAGTCGGTGAAAATATCTTCAAAGGACATGTCTGCTCAGCCAGAAGTGGATGGAGGATTGAGGCCGGCTTCTTCAAAAGCCAAATTAATTGCTGCGTCAACCTCCTCCTCTAGCCCGTTGGATCTATCCAAGGATGGTTGATTCGGCTACTCAGCGACTCCTTCAGCTGCTTGTTCGTCCGCTGGCTTTGAGTCTGAAGCCTCAAAACTGATCTGCCTAAGGTTCTTGAAGTTCAGAAAAACAAGTGCCGTAAGGTGCTGTTCGCCCCTCAGAATCGAAATATTATTTGCGGCCGAAAAAGTAGTGTAGGTTGGTTCGTATCTCAAAAGAATGTGGGCCGCCCTCCCTTGCTTCTAGAGATTCGGACGGCCAACAAACTAGACTACCATTCTGATCTACCCAAGTATGGCGTCGTCGGCCGAAACTAGGACTTCCTTCAAGTTATTTCCTGCACAAATAAAATAGTAAATACGAAGAATTTGAACCAGAAATATTTAATAAAAATCTATGGGGATTAAACGGCCACCTGGTTCGCCCCTTCGCCTGGGCACTAGATCTGGACGATTTTTGCCCTCATCGAATTTCTAGTTGCCACGGACCACGACCATGACATCATCAACACACTTGCCAGAACTGGCAAGCAGAGTGACCAAATGATGGTCGGTGTCCTTGGCCTTGAAAAAGTAGCGCCCTGCCAGCCAGAGGATTTGGCCAATTCATAACAATGCCGAATGGAAGGGATTCCAAGGTTAAGCCTAAGGCACTGGTTTAGTTCTAGAATTCCCATTATTATTCGGTAAAAATTTCCATTCGGCTGAGAAGGGATTAAACCCCAATGGCGAAGGACAACCCTCAAAAGTGGATGAAGGGGGAAATGGACTCTGCCCTCCGGGATTGACAGAAGAGGAAAGACGATTATACTCTCATCAGCCATCTCCGTGTCAATCACGTTCTCTGCCAAGAGTGATAGATGAATGTTGTTAGGGATAGAAAAATGGTGACGGAAACCAGAGACTCGATCTGCAGAAAGAAGGGCTCTCAAGTGTTTTGCCATTGCAGCAAGAAAAATGGACACTTTACATAACAAACAAACAAGGAAAAGGGAGTCGAAATGGAAGAGAGAGAAAGTTACAAAGAATGAGGAGGACAACGGAGAACGGAAAGAAATTGCAGAGGGTGAGAAGCGAGGGAGGTTAACGGACAAGCAACCTTGAATATTAAAAAAAAAAAAACATACAGACGAAAAAGACAACACGGTTTCAAATCGTATTAAATGAATGAAGCGTACGAATCGGCGGGAGATTGTAATAATGCCTAAAAAGAGTAGGCGTTCTGACGCTTGCATTGGAAGTTAGGGAAACCGCTGTACTTTCTGACCCTCTACGTCCAAGACCAAACATGCCAACTAACTGACGTTAATAGGATGTTTGGGGGGCAATTCTGGGGGCCGAATAAGTTTGTTATGTACGGAGGCCGAGTAACTTGAAGAAAGAAACCAAGTGTTATATGGCTCTATCACGGGGGGACGGAGGCCGAATAAGCAGATCGGCCGGAGTATCAGGTGAAGACCGGTCGAGTACGAGCGGTTAGCCAAATGAGGGATTATTCATTGGACGAAAGGTGGACCCAACCATCAACATCAAGGGCGACTATAAATAGGGAGAGCATCAGATAAGAGGGGATATGTGAGAACAAGTAAGTTTAACTTGAGATATAAGCAACCAAGAGAGCATACACTGACTTATCTGTTGGAGTTTTAATTGTTTTTTTTTTCTGGTCCAATTATTTGTATATTCAACTTCCACTAAAATATTGATGATGGCTCTCGTTCAACGCAATTAGGCATTTTTTTAATGTTTTTTGGGTGAATAACATTTTTGAATGTTGATCATGAGTGAAATCCATTTTTGGTCATCACATTAATGTAATAAATTTGTCTATTAATGTAAAGAAAATATTATAATAGTGATTTTTAATTTTTTTCCACATGTCAAAAATAATTTTTTAAACACTGAAATTATTTAAGTCTCACCAACACCTCGTGCACACCGAAGCGAAGGATGAATCGAGGAGGCTGAACGGCGAAGTCGCGCGAACAATGCCAAGGCCGAACGGAACTAGAGGACACATCGCATGAAGAACGCCAAAGAAGAACTCACCATCTAAAACATCGCTGATCTTCAGGTACTGGTTGCTTTTTTGTTTTGTTTTTGCTTTGCTTGTGCATAAATCTGTCGCCTTTAACCCAATCTGGTGGGTTCATTTGTCAAAGCCATTGTGGTGGCTGATTAAACATCTTCTGCCATTTTTTTTTGGGTATCTGCGGTTGTTTTTCTGATTTGTGTTTGCTTTGTTTATGTTAATTTTTTTTTTCGCATGTGGGAAACCCACTACTCTGTCATGGAAATGTAGCCAAATACCCCCCTACTTTTTTCTTTTTTCTTTTTTGAACTACAAATGCTAATCTTGATACCATTCTGTGATAAAAAAATTTTAAAATTTTTTTATGGTAAATTGAGGTTCATGTTTTGTTTTTGTTTTTTTTTTCTACCTGCAGATCTGCTAATTATATTTTTTTCGAATTTAGTTTGTTTTTCAAACTGAGGTTTTGTAATTTTGATTTTTTTTTTTTTTTTTTTGCTTTTTGCGAAATTTTTGTTTTTGTTACACTTAGGTTCCGATAACCCATTCCCAAAATTCTAATAATTCATGTATTGCCAATTTCATGTATTATCTTGCCAATCCAAAAAGAATTCATGTATTTTCTTTTCTTTTTTTTTTTTTTTTTTTTTGAAATCTCGAATTTCTGGTGCTGGCTAATACACTACAACAAATATCACTTTTCATAACATGAAATGAATGTTATCTTAAATAAACGATAGTATTTGTTGGCATGCTATGTTAGCCCATGTTATTAAAAGTCTATCATTTTTTTATAACTTTCATAAAATGCTATGGATGAATGCTATGAAAAGTATATTGTAGCATTATTAGAATGCTATGAAATGGTTAAAAATTGATTAAAAATAGAACTATAGCAATTTATGACTGTTATAAAATCTCGTTTTCAATAATCTAACAATGTTATTACATGGCATATCATCGCTGTTTATGAATGCTATAATAATGTATACCACTTTTTTGTGTCGCATTTTTTTGATACAATAAATACCCGCTACATAATATATTGAAAAAGCTTGAAGCTGATAATGTAATAGAAATATTATCATCCATTGTAGAAACAACATTACCGTCCTAATGGAAACAAAATCTTCATTGACGAATATAAAAATATTATCATCCATTGCTTAAAGAATAGCAACCATCATTAAAGGAACAAAATAATTACATCGTTTGAGTAAAGTACCAAAATATAAATTTCACAACATTAAAAAATAACATATAAAAAGCTTAAGTCTTAAATTTTGTCCATGTAGAGGTCAAAATAATCCCCACTCACTCAAATACCCCACTCTTTCACCTATGAATTTCTCATCCTTCAAGCTTGCTACTCATATGAATTTGATCCCTCTTCTTCATAAAGAAGCCTGCAAAAGAATAATTAATTAGATCCTCATGGTTAAAAGATAAATAATAAATAAATAAATAAAAGTACGTCTGACCAATCCATAAGCCCAAGTGATTCAATCTTGGTTTCTGTAACACCCGCATCCTTTAATCCATTGGAGAGTGTATTTATTTCCCTTATTTTTATTTTTGGGAGTCTTCGGAGTTGTTGAGTGTTGGTTTTGGAGGAGTATGATCCGATTTAAACTCGTTGGGTTTGTTCGTTCGTGTTTGTTCTTGTCAAAAGTTCCTTGGAAACTTAGAAATTTTGCCTTGGGGTCGACACCAGCCTTCCTAAGGGTCGACCCTTACTTGTTGGTGATATACAAACAGCCCAACAGAAGAAAGAAAATAGAGCCTCGGATCTGCCCAGATTGCCGCATGTGCGGAGCCTCACTCCTGCACGTGCGGCTCTCAATCCCACACGTGTAGCCCTCCCCGCACGCACCTTGCTCCGCACCTGCATATATTGCAGTGTGCTGTCCCAGCACTTCCCTGAAATCCACACGTAAGGCCTCACACCCCGCACGTGCGGCCCTCTCACGCACGTGTGGCCCTAGGCCCCCGCGCGTGCGGCTAGCCATACAGCCCAGAAAAAAAATGTTGGCTTGACCCCCGGCACTCTGGACCTGATCTCATGCTCTCCGGAACAAGTGATATTCGGCATCGAACAAAAACAAGAACAAGAATGTTAAACTTTGAGAGCAATTTCTGAACGTTTCAAGCCCAATCAAAAATAAAAGAGTGACGAAGAGGAGAAAGAAAGGAAAGAGAAGAAAAGAAAGACCCGGTCATCACAACCTCCCCACCATAGCAAATTCCGTCCCCCAAATTTAAATCCACTAATCAAACGGAGAACTTCGACAACTATAACAATACCATCAAAATTTGAACTCACAAGATTGATATTTAACCAACATTTACCATGCTCTTTTTCATTGTTTCCCCCAAAACAACAATTACTCATATAAGCATTCAGATTAAAGCATTCATAGCAAAATACCACCCCTCCATAACCTCATGTTCAAATTAACAATACATACAACAGCATGTGATCAACAATTTAACATTTTTCCTTTCAACACTAGGGAAACTTTACAATTAAAATAAAACACTAAGCATGCTCAAATAAATCCGGATACTTGGTGCGGACTTCCGCTTCCCATTCCCAAGTTGCCTCCTCAATCCCATGGTGTCACCACAACACCTTCAGTAACGGTATGGTTTTGCCTTGTAGCACTTATTCTCGGGTATCTAGGATTTGAACCGGTCACTCCTCATAAAAGGCATCCTTATCTACCTCCAAATCAACCTAATCCAACACATGAGAAGGGTCGGGTTTGTACTTCCTAAGCATTGACGCATGAAACACGTTGTGAACCCCCGAAAGTTGTGGCGGCAAAGTTAACCGATATGCCACTTCCCCGATTCTCTCCAATATCTCGAAAGGTCTAATAAACCTCGACGACAACTTCCTACTCTTGCCAAACCTCATTAAACCCCGCCTAGGTGAGATGTTAAGGAACACATGGTCACCCGCTTTGAAAGATAAGGGTCGTCTCCTCTTGTTGGCATAACTTTTTTGTCGGCTTTGAGCCGTAGCTAATCTCTTCCGAATGAGAGCAACTTTCTCGGTTGTCTCCCAAACAATCTCCGGACTCAACAATGGTGTATCTCCCACCTCGGCCCAACAAACTGGTGATCTACAAGGTCGGCCATACAAGGCCTCAAATGGTGACATCTCGATGCTGGCTTGATAACTATTGTTGTACACGAATTCAATCAACGGTAAATGCCTCTCCCAAGATCCCTTGAAATCTAGGAAACAAGCTCTAAGCATGTCCTCCAAAGTTTGAATGGTGCATTCCGATTGCCCATCGGTTTGAGGGTGGTAAGCGGTGCTAAAGGTCAACTTGGTTCCCAATGCCTCTTGAAGGCTTTGCCACAACCGGGAGGTAAAGTGAGGATCCCTATTCGACACAATGCTTGCCGAAACCCCATGAAGTCGAACTATCTCTCTAACATACAACTCTGTCAAGTGCTCAATTGAGTCGCTAGAACGCATTGGAATGAAATGTGTAGACTTAGTCAACCTATCAACGATTACCCAAATGGCATCATTGCCATGCTGTGTTCTAGGAAGCTCAACTACAAAGTCCATGGTAACGTGCTCCCACTTCCACTCGGCTATTGGTAAGGGTTGTAACAAACCCACTGGTCTTTGGTGTTCGGCTTTCACTTGTTGACAAGTAAGGCACTTGGACACAAAGGATGCGACATCCCGCTTCATACCCCTCTAGCAAAATTGACGGCTAAGATCACGATACGTTTTGGTGCCTCCCGGATGTACCACAAGGCGTGAGTGATGGAACTCCCGAAGCACTTCCTCTCTACAGGATTCAGGTACAAACAAATGATCTAGGTAGCATACACTTTGATCCGAGTGAATGTTCAAACCCTTCTCTTCCTTCCCGTTGGAGATTCTATCACGAATTAACTCTACTTCACGGTCTTCTCGTTGTGCCTCTACAACTCTACTAATCAAGGTAGGTTGAGCACTCAAGGTAAACAATGTTGCACCCTCTTCGGACTCACCCAAATGCAACTCAAACTTGCCAACTTCGCCAACATAATCCATTCCCGGATGGCCATACTTGCCAAACTACTCACAGTTTTTCGACTTAAGGCGTCAGCCACTACATTGGCCTTCCCCGGATGATAGTGCAATTCAAAATCGTAATCCTCCAAAAATTCCATCCATCTCCATTGACGTAAATTCAAATCTTTTTGGGAAAACAAATATTTTAGGCTCTTATGATCGGAGAAAACTTCAAACTTTTTACCGTACAAGTAATGCCTCAAAATTTTCAAGGCAAACACTACTGTGGCTAACTCTAAGTCGTGGGTAGGGTAATTCTTCTTATGGGTTTTCAATTGCTGTGAACCGTAGGCTACGACCTTTCCCTCTTGCAGCAAAACACAGCCAAGCCCACCCCGAGACGCATCACAATAAACGGTGTAACCCAAGTCTCTCTCCGGAATGATCAACACCGGTGCCGTAGTGAACCTAGTTTTGAGTTCTTGGAAAGACTTTTCACAAGCCTCACTCACACAAACTTAACCCCCTTTCTAGTCAACCTAGTCCAAGGTGAGGCTAATCAAGAGAAGTCCTTTACAAAACGCTGGTAGTACCCCGTCAATCTCAAGAAACTCCGGATCTCAAAAACATTTTTAGGTTGTTTCCAATCTTGTACAGAGTCTATCTTTGAAGAATCTATAGTTACTCCCTCTCTTGACACCACATGACCTAAAAACTTTACCTTGGTGAGCCAAAACTCGCACTTCTCAAACTTAGCATACAATTGATCTTTTCTAAGCAATTCAAGCACTACCCTCAAGTGAGCCTCATGTTCCTCCTCGAAAGTCAAATAGATTAGGATGCCATCTACAAAGACGACCACCAAATGGTCCAAGTACTCCCTAAAAATTAAGTTAATCAAATCCAAGAAAGAAGCCGGTGCATTAGTCAACCCAAATGGCATTACAAGGAACTCATAGTGGCCATAATGCATACGAAAGGTTGTTTTCTGGATGTCCTCTTCCTGGACTCTCAACTGATGATACCTCGACCTCAAATCTATCTTTGAAAAGCAACAAGATCCTCTAAGTTGATCAAACAAATCATCTATTCTGGGAAAAGGGTATTTGTTTTTAACAGTAACTCAGTTCAACTTGCGGTAATCGATACACAACCGCAATGACCCATCCTTCTTCTTCGCGAAGAGAGCCGGTGCTCCCCAAGGCGACGTACTAGGGTGAATGAAGCCCTTGTCTAGAAGCTCTTGGAGTTAAATCTTCAACTCATGCAACTCCGTGGGCGCAAATCTATACGGCGCTATAGAAATTGGTTCCATTCCAGGCACTAAGTCGATGGTGAACTCAATCTCCCGGTGGGGTGGCAAACTAGTAAGGTCCTCAGGAAACATGTTCGGGTATTCACAAACTACCCTTGGCAACTCAACTTGAGTCCCGTCACCCTCACTACCCAAAAGAGTAGCAAGAAGACTACTTTGCTCGTTCCTAGTACGAGGATCAAACACTGGTGATAAGACCTGATCAACCATGTCTCCCAGAAAGTAAAAACAATCCCCACTTGAGGTGCACACTGCAACCCTCTGACGAACACAATCAATCACTGCCCGATAAGAAGACAACCAATCCATGCCTAGAATGACATCAAAACTCAACATGTCTAGCAACACAAAAGCAAACAGGAGTCCACGCCCAGCAACCTCTATCTCACAATCGCGACATCCCCGGTATAAGTCGACTGTACCCCCAACCGGTGACCTAACTCTGAGCGGAGATGCCAACTGTGTCACCTCTAATCCCAATGCAAATGCGAATGTGTAGACCCGCCCGAACTTCCTCTATGCGCCCCCCCTTTCGGAGAGGGTGCAAATTAGGTCCCAGCTACTACAGTTCGGACTCCGGTCATGGTTCTGAATCTAATCTCACAAAGTGCGATGTGAGACTGATAAACACCAAAGAGTCCAAATTCGGCAAATTGTTTTGGAAAATCGATTTTGAGTAAAAAGCGCCAAACATGGACTGCTTTGCCAGATTATAGAGTCGCCACACTGTAGACGGCGCCCGCAGAGGGGGGCCTCGTGCTACAGTTCGGACTCGCGATTTTCGTTGTCGCGGTTCTAAATCTGAACCAAAGAGTCCAAATCTGGCAAATCGTTTTGAGAAATAGATTTTTGAAAAAGTAGTGCCAAACATGGACTGCTTTGCCAGATACAGAGTCGCCACCTAAATATTTTAAAATGGGAAATTTAGGAAACCCTGACTCAGTGCCGAAGGCCACATGTCCGTCATCACCGGAGTTGTCTTGGCTCGGGAGCTTGGGTACGATCGGGGAAGGTCAGCTATGAGCACCCCCTTTCGCCCAGTCCGAAGACCGGCCTTTACTAACCATGATATCCGTATTTGAAAACTTTATGTGTTCTTAAACCAATTATTAGCCTAGAATCACTATGTTATGCGCACAGCAAACAAGTATAGACCAATTTGCCCAAATTGGAACAAAACGTTTCATGTTCGTTTTAAAAATGGTTTGTTACTCATAAGTAGGCTAAAATGCAGGTTTTGCCACCCTCAAGTGGGCTTTTGGAAAAGATGGTTTTGCCACTATCTAGTGGACTTAAAATTCACAGTTTTAACGCATTATCCCAATTTAAGCAATTTGACCTCCACCCACAGGCATTCAAGCAGTTTATTTCATGTAAGCACTTAGCCGCATGGCAAGCATACTATTATGGCAACATTCACACGCATGTTGGATGCTAAAGCTTAACCACTTACATTGTACTCCGTGCCAAAACAATAAACTAGTTAGCAAATGTGCGTGTCCTAGTTCATGTTATTTTGCCTAATGCAACACATACAAGGTGCAATTTTAGTTAGGCTCGGTTAACCTAAATATGACATACGATATGCAACCAACTGATTCATGTATTCAATTTTGGAATTTGAAAATACGAATGCGGTTAGTATGATGTACCGAGCCCGGTGCATGCCAACAGATGCATGAATGCACGCATGCATATCATAAGGTATGCTAATCTCAAAAATGCCCTAATCTACCATTATAAGCAGATAAATAAAAGGGAAGAAAGAAATGGGGATTGGAAGACATACACACACTCACCCACACTTATTACATGTTTACCCTCACTCAGAGGGTTCGAATTAATATTACAGTCCCAAAATAATGAACAAACAAAATTATTACAAATTTTCCCTAATTAATTAAAAGAAAGGAAGCAAAAGGAAAGAAGAGGGTGGCCACAGCCTCTGCCTCGGGGTGCGCAGATGATGCATGCTCGAATCCGTCCTGCCCGGAAAACCCGTACTATACTCTTGTCGCCTCTGTTTGTACTGCCTTGTCTTTCTGAAAATTGCCAAAGTACTGGAACAAGCTCCTTGTATCCTGCAGAGCACCACCGGCCAGACAGAATTGCCACCGGCACTTCACAATCACCACCGGCACTTTATTGGATTCATCGGCACTCCAGATAGTGCCGGTCGGCACTAAATTCTGCCGGTCGGCAGAAACTTCCTGCAGAAGACAATTTGACAGCAAACAGAGAACAGACAGTGCATGGCATGGAGTTTTTAGACACATGTGAGCATGGTCATACTTCTTATCATATTTTGAACTCAAAGAAGCATGACTTTCGATCCTTGAACCATCAATGGTACATGGTGGGTCAAAGGATCGAATTTGCCATTTGATATGAAGATGTATGCAACAAACAACATGAAAACCGGGGCCTTATCAAGATGGAGTCAAAGGTCCCGATGACCGGGAATCGAGGCACATTGCATCACTTGAAGTATGAATGGTCCTTGATTCCCACACTTAGTTTGACACCCCAAACCAAGTAAATGCAATGCATGTAATGCTCAACAAGGCTCAAATGTATCATGCCACCAAGATGTAAAGCACAACAAGCATTATGCAACCAACATGATAAATGTATAATATCAAGCATACAAGGTACAAACATGATACAAACATGGACCAAATCGACTATGGGATTGATGTGCTACAAAGCTTAATGGAACAACTATGCAACAAACATGGAGCAAGCATGCAAGAGGGCTTAAAATGGCAAAGGGGCAGGCCCTCACCCTTCTCAAAACAGTGGCCAGAAGGGCTCAAAATGATAGACAATCAACTCATGTTAACAAGCAAACTCATGGTTCCAAAGTCAAGGCACAAAAGGGGACAACTTACCCCCACCAACATGACCACTCATGGCATGGTTAAAGCAAAGCAAAAACAGAATTTGTGCATGCAAAATAGGACCCCAAAAGCTCCTAATATGGCAACTAAAATATCCCCCATGAAGCATATGCACTAAGGCTCATTCTTAGGCATAAGAGGACACACCCTCAAGGCATGAAAGAGGCCATGCATGCACACATACAAGCATGATTCTTGGACTAAAAAAATGATCCTTAGATGATGTTAAATCATGAGGGTAATAACAAACATACATGCTAGAGGCCATCATGCTCAAAGCTTTTAAGCCAAAATACAAAGCAACCTTAACACACATGTCAAGCATAACTAAATGGATAACCAACAAACCTTAAGCATGGAAAAACAACACTAAGAACTTCATAGAACTAAACCAATTCTCACAAGAATTATGGCCTAATCATGATATGTATTCCTAAGCAAGATGGAGCAATACAAAGCAAATATTACAAGCATACAAAGAGGCCCAAATCCGACCAAAAACAGCGGTTATATATGACCTAAGATGCCTAAAAAAATGCTGGAATGAAGCCAAGAAACATCAAGCACACATGCTACCCTTTTGAGCCCAAAAAGCAAGTAAACAAAACATGAAGGGAGAGGGGTGTCCCTCCCCTATGCAAGACTTCAAACCATCCTTTTTTGACACTAAAATACACTGATTTTTAGTGATGAAAAGATCAAAATGCTGAAGTGAACAAAACCTTATGAAATGAGCAACAAAATGGATCAAACAAGACCTATGAGGGTGAGTTTGCACTCAAACCACAAAGTGACCTTAATGAAAGTGCTAGAGCAGGGAAATATGAGCCTTTTTTATGTTATACTCAAGAGCTAAAACAGTAAAAAAAATAGGTAGAAAACCAATGCAAGTTTGGGGAATAAAAAGGAAGATGCTCACCCTTGAAGAGCCCTTGAAGAACAAGTGGTCTAGCCTCCTTCTTTGGATCAAAACCAGCCCAAAACTCAAGAAACAACTCCTCCAAGTCCCTCAATCTCGGTGTAAGGTGTAATGGTGTGTGTAATGGTGCAAAAGTACGGTAAAACACACCTTTTGAGCCAAGAAACACACACAAGAAGGGAGAGGGAGAGAGGTATAGAGATAATATGTATCTATATCTCTAAAGGCTGGTTTTTGCTTCTGTTTTTCTAACCTAGAACCAAGAGGAAAGCCCCTCTCTTATAAGACTCCCTCTTGCAAAGCTTCTTCAGCAAGCTTGGCTAGAGGGAAATCCCTCCATACACGTGTATGGAGGGGAGAAGAGTTGGTGCCAGCTATCACACCTGCCACAAAATATCTCCATAAAGTGGAGGAACAGTGGTCGGCTGCCCAAAAATGCTATTTCGGCAAAAAACAGTGCCGACCGGCAACATATTATGCCGACCGGCAATAAAATGTGCCGACCGGCAAACAAAAGTACCGATAGCAGCAAAAAACCAGCCGGTGGCCTCTAGCCACTGCCGGTGGGGTGTGGGGATGCCTTACATGGCATTCCCTGCCTCTCAAAGGCAAGATGCAAGTGTTCGGTGCAAAACCAGACACTAAACGGTCAAGTTCGGAGATCCTGAGGCAGGGCGCGCAGGCCGAGACCTCCGGGAACTCTGAACGAACACGATCATGGATGATCACCGAGTGTTCAAACGGTGACGTCCAAGTCTTGAGGACGGTCAAAAATGGGGTGTCTACAGTTGCCCCTCTTTGACAGAACTCGAAAGTCATAACAATGACGGGAGGGAATGTCAAAGCACAGAGACGACCCATTTTTGACAAGGCCGAAGACTTAGACAAGCATACAAGACAAGTAAGGTATGCGCCCGAAGGCAGGGGGCAAAATGCAAGACAATGCACGAAGCCGAGCATAACTTATGATCATGCAAAGAAAGCTGTAATGAAGCAAACATGCGACAATTTTAAGCTAGCATACCAAACTACACTACAATGCAGAAAGGATGTAAGAGAATTATGGAATTCTCAATACGTCTCACTCGGGAGATACAATACCTGTGCGGCTCATCTGGTTGCACCAGCTTCAAATGAACCGTTCATACAATATCGTGCCTGCAAAGAAAACAAGCTTAACAGGTACAATATGGTTAGCAACATGCATGACAATGCAAATGTGGTGTACTCGAAATGCGTGACAGCGCAAAGCAAGTGGGGAGCATGACAATTCTGTGAAGATACAAATAGGTACGTGGAGCAAGCGGTCTACGCAGGCAACAAATTGATCATGATCATGCGGTCTACGCAGGTGATGATATTTAGCAAATATGCGGTCTACGCAGTCAAAACATGCGGTCTACGCAGGTATTGAAATTAAACATGCGGTCTACGCAATCAAAACATGCGGTCTACGCAGGTAATGAAATTAAACATGCGGTCTACGCAATCAAAACATGCGGTCTACGCAGGTAATGAAATCGATAATGCGGTCTACGCAATCAAAACATGCGGTCTACGCAGGCAAAACATGCGGTCTACGCAATCAAAATATGCGGTCTACGCAATCAAGACATGCGGTCTACGCAAGTAATGAAATTAAGCATGCGATCTACGCAATCAAGACATGCGGTCTACGCAAGTAATGAAATTTAAATCATGCGGTCTACGCAATCAAAACATGCGGTCTACGCAGGTATTGAAATTAAACAATGCGGTCTACGCAATCAAAACATGCGGTCTACGCAGGTAATGAAATTAAACATGCGGTCTACGCAATCAAAACATGCGGTCTACGCAGGTAATGAAATTTAACATGCGATCTACGCAATCAAGACATGCGGTCTACGCAAGTAATGAAATTAAGATGCGGTCTACGCAAATAAAGAGTTAACATGCGGTCTACGCAAGTAAAGAATTGACATGCGGTCTACGCAAGTAAAGAGTTAACATGCGGTCTACGCAAGTAAAGAATTGAGATGCGGTCTACGCAAGTAAAGAATGAACATGCGGTCTACGCAAGTAAAGAATTGAGATGCGGTCTACGCAAATAAAGAGTTAACATGCGGTCTACGCAAGTAAAGAATTGAGATGTATGACAATGCAAAATGCAATGAGATGCGCAAAACAGCGCGACGGAATGTAATGCACAAAACAGTGCGACGATTTGAAATGCACAAAACAGTGCGACGATTTGAAATGCACAAAACAGTGCGATGACCAGTGTGACACGCACGCCACACGGAATGTAAACGGGCTTAAATGCGCAACAACGCACGTATTCTGGAATGCATGACAATGCATGGAATGGAAATGCAATGATGATGCATGAGAAATATGCACGACAATGCAAAGGGGTGCGTGTTGCGACGCATGTAACACGTGCATTACAATGCAAATGTGTGGCGCACGACAGTGCGATGTAATGCACAGAAGTAGTGTGATGAACTTGTGCAACACACATGGGGCAACTTTTGAATTCAAAAGGATACAAAAAGGATACACCTTGCACGAATTGGAGTGCCACGCACTGGAGACACGGCCCGCGGTCAGAACGGGGGCCGGTTGAACGTCGGAGATGCACTCTCTTGCACTTTCTTGAGCTATGAAGACCATGAACTTCTCATATGGCCTAAACAAGGCTGTGGGAACCCCACCGGCCGAAAGGTGAGGCCACCGGCTGGCCATCGGCACAAAAACAATTCCATCGGCACAAAAAGGTGCCGGCCGGCACAAAACATTGCCGACCGGCAAACAGTTGCTGGTGCGGGGCAGTTTTGTCTTTTCACCTTGGGTGTTATAAAATAGGGTTTCAAGCCCTATTTTCTCATTCCTCTCACGCCGAAAACCCTTGCTTTCTCTCTCTAGAGCTTTTTCTCTTCCTTGTTTCTCCGTTTCTTCGCGTTCTACGCCCGTTTCGTCGTCGGATTCGCGTTTCTCTTCGCGTTTCGGACGTTTTCCACCGATCACATTTTCGTTTCGGTGCCTCGTTTGGCGTTCTCGCCTTTTCGGGGTTTGTTCCCCTCACTTTCCTCTTCATTCCTGTGCCTCTTCACATTCCGGCCTTCCCGGCCATTTCCGACCCTCTCAGGAGTTGACTTTTCAGTTGACTTTTCACATTCCGGCCCAGTTTTCCTTTTTCGGCCATTTTCACACCACTCTCTTCATGGCGGACGACATTCCACGTGGCGGGACTCCCCCGGACCACGAGATGGATCCCGGGGTCGAGCTCTTACCACTGAGCGAGCGCCCGTTCGACCCGGCGACCTACCAGCCGGCGATCCACGTTCTGCCCCCAGACGGCCTGCGTCAGTTCCGGAGCTTTGAGAGGTACGCGGCGCCTGAGCTACTACTACGCGAGCCTACCTCCCACCTTTCATTCGGCACTTCCGAGGTAACTCTCTTCTTTTTGCTTTATTTTCTGCAATGTAGGATACAAAACTGCCATAGTTAGTTGTATTCTCTAACTGCTGAAATCTGATATGCCGTAGACCGTAGTTGACTGTAAACATACATACAACTGATATCTGCTTGAGACTGACATATGCACACACACTGCACTAGCCCCAAACACACGGCACTCACTGTATTCTACTGCACACACACTGGCACCCAGTATTTGTCTGAATCTGTTAGATTTGCACACAATGCTATATCTGTTCTGAAACACCCAAACACGCTGACACAGCACACGTATTTCACTGCAAGCACACCGGCATCCGGTATTTGCCTGAACCTGACAAACTTGCATACACGCCACATCTGTCCTTTCAAAACTGCATTTTGAATGTTGTCTTGCAATTGCCATTTTCTGTTTGCAGGAGGGTTCCCATACCATTCGCGGGTATGGGAATACTGGTGTGCGGGAGTGGTACGATGAGCTCCCTGATGCGGTCCAGCGCATCGTGGACCGAGCGGGCTTCGGCACCTTCTGCCGAGGGCTCTCCAGATTGTCCACATGCAGACCTCTTCTTGCCGCTTTGGCGGAGAGGTGGTGGGACACCACCGATTCTTTCCATTTTTCTGCTGCAGGGGACATGACGATGACCCCTTATGACTTCTCGATGCTCACAGGCATCGGGGTCGGGGGGGATCCGATCCCTTTTGACACAGACATGGATGAGTGGACCGCCGCTCAGGTCCATCTGCTGGGGGAGGCCCCACCACTAGCTCGTCCAGGCTTCGTGTGGTACTCCTGGTTCGAGACACAGTTCAGAGTTCAGCCCGTTTTGGAGGAGGTGCAGATGACCCCGGAGGACGTGGAGAGGTATGCTCGCGGCTTCCTCATGTTCCTGTTCGGGACTACCATCTTCGCCGACCGGGCGAACACCGTGCCTCTCTGCCTTCTTAGCGCACTGGTGGACGTCCGGGATATTCTGCACTACGACTGGGGCGGCGCTGCCCTGGCCACCCTGTACGGATACATGAGCTCGGCTTCTCGTGGCAGCGGCCAGCTGCTTGGAGGCTACTGGCGGGCTTGGGAGGTACATTTCTTCTCCGCTTTTCATTTCTGTCCGATTTTCTCTGTACTCTGTACACTGCACATACTGCGGTCTGCTTTACACTTACTGTATATTGTACACACGGCACACACATACATTCTGCTTTACACTGACTGTACACTGCTCACACTGTACACCGTACACAATACAATGCACAACACACGGCTCTACTATTTCTGCTTCATTCTGTATATTCTGCTTTTTCTGATAGTCACACTGACATCTGTTTTGCAGTTGTGGGTTTATGCCTACTTCCCTAGGCTTGCACCCGTACCAGTCGCGGAGCCTCCTCCGGCTGTTCCGTTCTCGAGTCGCTTTGACGGGAGATGCACCCGGCGACCACGGGAGACATTCGGCTTCTTCCGCCGATATTTCGACACCATCACCCCGGCCGAGGTATGCTTTACTTTCAGTTCATTTAGCTTCGCTTTCCAGCTGTACATTTCAATAACAGTAGATAACAAACTGTTCGTCATTTTCAGATCACTTGGCGGCCATGGGCTTCCTTGCCGTCGGCGATGCGGGGTCGGTTCCCTGGTGCTGAGGAGACCTCGCGTTTCCGGATTCTGTTTGAGGGCCCGGTCTGTCGGGCTTGGTACCTGGGGGAGCGTTTTCTACGCCAGACCCGCGGGTTACCTGAGCAGATAGTCCCGGCTCACCCTCCTGCAGAGATGAGGGAGACCGAGGGGCTGACCCCTGAGCAGCTGGATGATTACTCCATCGGCTGGGAGGAGGTCGGCTTCCGAGGCACCGGCGACTATCAGGAGTACGTGCGGACGTACCTGATGGGTCCCTTGAGCGGCCGTCGAGCAGAGGGGGCCAGGCCTGTAGCATCGGCGGCTGGGGCCGGAGCGGGAGCAGGGGCTGGATCTTCGAGGAGGGTCCGGGTCCGTGGTAGGGGCGGAGTGTGGGGAGGACGAGGAGCTGGCTGGCCTGCCCTGCCCGCTGTATTGACTTTCCAGGGGCAGGGTGGGTCGACCTATCAGATCCCCTTCGCCCCTCCACCGGCTGGCCATGAGTTCATTGACATCCCCGACTTACCGCCGGTATGTTCTACTGCATTTTGTACAGTTATTCATCTCAGTTTACTTGATATTCCACAGAATATTGATGCATCTGATACTTTTGCAGGCTTCTTCTGAGTACACCCGTCAGTCGTTGGCGATGAATGCCTCGATGATGGGGATGCTCCAGCGGACATTTGACCTCCTAGCCGTCTACAGCATACCGGTATGTTCTTCTGACATTGGCCTCAAACCATTCATACACTGCTTTGCATAATCTGATGCACGGCACAACACGTGATACACTGATCTCACAGCGTCTGATACACTGCATACACTGCATTCTGCACTGTACTCTGTACTGATAAACTGCTCACGGCATTCTTACACTGTACTCATACTCTGCATTCTGCACTGCTAAACTGCTCACGGCATTCATACACTGTATTCATACGCTGCATTCTGCACTGCTAAACCGCTCACGGCATTCATACACTGTATTCATACGCTGCATTCTGCACCTTTAAACTGTTCACAGTGTACTGATGCATTTCCCTTTCGTGTGCTTTTTCAGCCTCCTTTCCAGATTCCCATGGCAGGAGGCGCTCCAGCTAGACCTTCTGTCCCTGCTCGGGGGAGAGATGAGGAGGGCAGGATATTTCCCCGTACCAGGGGAGGGCGTACTCACGTCGGGAGTAGCTCGCGAGCTCCAGTCCCGGACGATGACGACGAGGAGTCAGAGGCGGAGGCAGAGTCATCGGAGGAGGAGATCGGAGACGGTTCTAGCTCGGGCTCTGATGACGACGCTGATGATGCTCCTGGACCCTCGTCCAGGAAGAGGACCAGGATGGACTGACAGCCCTTGGAGTCGCTGGACATAGATGCAGATTTTTGCTATCTTTTCTTTCTTTCTTGTACTTTTCTTTTTGTTGGTAGATAGATTACCTTGTACTGCCGCAGGCAGATTTTTGTTTCCAAAACTTGTACATTTGAAAAGATAGTTAAATGAAACGGACTTTTTATTTGAAAAAGTGTTTGCATTTACACATTTCATGTATTGCATCGCATCTCATCATGTTACACCTCAATGTAAATGAAATTGATTGGTTGTCTGAAAATTGAACACTTACACTGCAATAATCAGATAATTAAACAGCCAACAGCAAAATAACCCAAGCAGCCCACTGCCTGATTCTGGACACACAGCCCTTGCTCTATTGGGGATTAATCTGCACACAGCCCATAACACAGCATTCGATTCATTCTGCACACGGCAATTCTCAAACAAACAGCCCAATCTGACAGGACGGACCTCAAAGATGGAACCAGTTGGAGTCAAAACACATTCAAATGTAGAGAATGGCACAGCATTCTGAGCATAGACGATTTTTGAAATCGAATGAGGGTTTTCCAAACCGGGATATCGAGCCTACCACTGAACACAGCGGGGAGGACTCAAATATAGGTACACGACCTAAACACAACGAGACACGCTCGGGAGAGACTCAAAACAAAAGACGAGACCGTCAAATGAAAGAGACACGACACACAGACGCGCAAACGAAGATGGGAGACCTCGGACCACGAGGAGCCAGTTCAATCTGGGTATTGTTTCCCACCCTTTCTCATTTGTGATCCTCACATCACTCGACTCTCAAGCTCGGATTTTCTCGCAAAACCCTTTTCCTCACTTTTCTCTCAACTTACACCTCTCTATTCTTCATTCTCTCATTTTTCATCCCTCCCCGGGGTGATTGATGGATAAATAGAAAGGTGTGGGTTCACGCCCGATGCCGTTAGCTCACAGTTATTTCTTCCGGCGGGTAGAGCGCCCTTCTGGCAAGTACGTCGATGACGGGGGAAAGACAGAACGCCTAGCTCGACTGTGCCCCTAGTTCATCATTTTAACCATTTTTTCGTTTTTGCTTTCTACTAAAACGGTTTTGATCAAAACAAGAGTCGGATTAACGTACTTGTTCAATTTTTGATTTGAAAACCGTGCAAGTCAGGCTACAAGTACTGAAAATTTTCCTTTTTGGGTCCAAGACAATGGTCCGGTTTTCGAAAATGAAATAGTTTTCGAGAAAATAGTCAACCTCAGTAAAAAAATTTCAAAAACTATTTTTCAAACAGCTGATGCTCAACGAGCATGAAACTTACCCTTCGAGATGCGCAACCTCGGATCGGAGGCAATGGAAAATTGCCCCTGGTTTGAAGGAGGGTGGGAGGCAACGGAAAGTTGCCCCTAGTTTGAACGGCGGCTCACCGCGGCTCGTGGCAACGGAAAGTTGCCCCTTGTTTGGGATGGTGCCGCAGCAATCTGTAAACAGTCTTCATTGGCGGTGGTCGAGCTCTTGGACATTGCGATGACGAAGACGGTCACAACACATATATGGACACAATCACCTTGAAGGGTGTTGGCCACTGGACTTTGAGATGAAATTGAAACCATTGCATGGACTGAGACGCTTATGAAAGCGTTGGGGGCTGGACTTCATGATGAAGTTGCCTACGTATCCCAAACATGGGAATCAAGCCTTACGTAGTTCCGGTTAAGGTCCACTCGGGTATTTTAACCTTCACTTTGTTTGGCTCTCACTTTTGCCAAGGCGCCCAATGCGGGTTTTCGACCTTGCGAGCTTCTTTTCATTTTCTTTTGTTCGTTCCTTTTTCTTTTCTTTTTTTTCTTTTCTTGCTTTTTTTCTTTTTTTTTTTTTTGTATATTTTGCTCTTCTTTTTTTTTTTTTTTCTCTTGCTCTAACTTTTGCCTGGACCGCCCTTCCGGGTTTTCGGTCCAGCGAGCCTCTCAAAGGGTAAAAGTGTAGCAAGTCCATGCCAAATGGTTTTTTTGAATTGAAGCCTCTCTGTATCTAGGAGAACGGCTGTTGCACTGATCTGCAGAGAATCCATCCCGGTTACTCTACGAGCTTCTTCCGACGAGATCTACTCCTTCTGATTCGGCTTTGGTGCCTCTTGCTCGAGGGCTGTTTCGAAACTGGCCATACAGACCTTTCATGGCGTTTGTCCGTTGAACTTTCTGAACATTCTGAACGGGTTCAAAGTTTAAACGGGTTGAATCTTGAGGCTGAGAGCGATCCTAGGCTGCGCAATCTCAAGAGCGATTCCACACAGGTCTTCGCAGGGCCGCGTAAAACATTTGTTTTTGAAAGTTTTTAAGAAAGCGACAAATCGCTCGCGCCGAAGATAGTGTGGAACCAATCTGGATCAGGCCAGGATCCTTCCCAGTACTCACGCCGACAAGCATGATTTCATTCATAAAAAGGCTTAGCACGCCTCTCTTTTTCTCAAAATGACCAAAATTTTGCAAAACCCGAGGAATTCCTTCCTCTTCGTTTTTTTATCACCGCAGTGTTCAAAAAGTTTTTTTTTGTTGAAAAACTTAGGTTAATGCAATGAGTTCGGCACACAGGAGGGCAGGCGAGATGTACTGTCAGCCCATTCAAATTCTCTGGTCCTTATGCTGAAAGCAAGCATGAAGTTTGAGATAGCAACAACTATTTTGATCGGCTTTGTTGGTGCAACTGGCCCCTCGGCAGAAACAGACTCAAAACAACAACAGATAATAATTACAAAACAAAATGGTGTTCGAGGCAACAACCCCAGAATCACCAGGTATTATATACAACGGGGACTGACTCGATACAACAAGACAGACCCTTAAGCAAAAAGACTGACTCAAAACAAAGAGACAGATTCAAAACAAAAGACTGACTTGATATCCAAGTCAGGATTTACAAAACTCGGTTTCACCGATACTGAAAAATGCGTGCCAGACGCTTCATCAAAAATGTACCAAATGTTGCCCGCAGGCGTTTCACTTTACATACTCGTAGTATCTGAGCCCTCGAAATCCAACAACTGAGTGGTGACGGGCTTGCCTGAGGTGGGTGGTAGGATAACCTTGTTATCAATCAAATCCTGCACTTCATGACGAAGGCGGGAACATCCATCGGTGCTGTGGCCGGACTGTTGATGGTACGCGCAGTACAAGGTAGCATCATGAGTGGCGGGGAGATTCTTCGGGAGTGGCCGGGGCTCCAAAGGCTTAAGATGCCCGTTCTTTGCCAATATTAGCAATGCCCTAGACAAAGGCATGTGGAGGTCGTGAAAGACCCTGCGCCCTCGGGGCAGGTACTTTGCAGTTTGAGGATTCTTGCCAGATGCGCTGGCGAAAGGATCAGCTGGCGCTGCCTTGGCCTTTTGGACCTTTCCCGGTGCAGGGGTGGGAACTACAGGAACTGTCTGGGCATGACGGGGCCCGTCCCGGTTTTCTGTCTGGCTTGAACTGCCTTTGATTGGAGCGGGGAAAGCATCATCTACAGCTTTGGTCACTATCGCGGATGTTTGTTGCTTGTTCATCCCTCTGGCCTTCAGAGCCTCGACTGCCCACAGCAGTTGTTCAATAGGGTCGGCGTCTATCTTTGCCTTGTCTTTTCCCCTGGCCTCAGCCTGATCAAGGGTCTGGGTTGGTGCTGGCATGTCGTGGCCATAGCCGGAAGCCACCTCTAGCTGGCTGAGCTCTATCACAATCCGCCCCAGTAGCGGGGGCTCCTGTGGTACAAAATTCCCGGCATACGGCGCCGCTGGCGGTGAAGCCGACATTCCATAGGTGAGGTCTGCCACAGACCTTTGGAGATCGCCTATCATCCCCATTAATTCGAAGGTGGTGGGCTCACGAGCCTGGTATAACTGGGGAGCCCAGACCGGGTGCACAACGGGCGACCTGGGCGGATATGACATACTGATGCTAGCCTCACTCTGTGGAGCGGTCCCCTGTTCCGATGCAGCTGCCATAACCACAATTTCTTCTGTATTTTGTGCCACCATAAATCCTGCCTCAGCAAGGGGGAGACACTGGTTGTTCTGTATCAACTCTGCAACTCTCTGAACTGAAAGAAAAATAGACAGCATTTCAGCCCAAACTGATCAATCACGGGTGTAGCCAAACAACTGTACCCTACTGCTGATCACTGTTCCCAGATTTCTGTTCCCAAAATACTGAATCTGATACCCGCGGATAACTGATTCTCACAACTGATACTGATACTGGTGTCTCCAGGTTTGATACTCAAACTTGCAAACTGACATGTGCGTTCCTGTAGAGCAACACTCCAAAAGCACATAGCAAGTAAAGAGAACAAAACACCCCTATGTTGGGGTAGGGTTTCCCTGTCCTATTTTGTCAGGAGCTAGGGTTTCACTATGCACACAGCGGTTCTCAAACAACTTAGCATCGGGTAAGCAACCTGTCCTAGTTTGGAATGGTCACTATGGATTCCGAATATGCACTAGGTCGAATGGTCAAAAGGGTGCCCCGGTAAACCGGGGTTTGTGTTCCCATACTGTCAGAGCCCATAGCCGGTCAGCCTTATGGACATGCCTTGACAAGACAAGCCTCCGGCAAACCGTTCAGGAATGGCAGATGGCAAACACTGTGTTCCTAGGCGCACCAATGCACATGCAATGCAAAGAAACACATAAATGAGATCAAAACAGGATATCACGAGTTCGAGTCAAACTCTCTAAAAATCCCCAGCAGAGTCGCCAGAAACTGTAGACGGCGCCCGCAGAGGGGGGCCTCGTGCTACAGTTCAGACTCGCGATTTTCGTTGTCGCGGTTCTAAATCTGAACCAAAGAGTTCAAATCTGGCAAATCGTTTTGAGAAATAGATTTTTGAAAAAGTAGTGCCAAACATGGACTGCTTTGCCAGATACAGAGTCGCCACCTAAATATTTTAAAATGGGAAATTTAGGAAACCCTGACTCGGTGCCGAAGGCCACATGTCCGTCATCACCGGAGTTGTCTCGGCTCGGGAGCTTGGGTACGATCAGGGAAGGTCAGCTATGAGCACCCCCTTTCGCCCGGTCCGAAGACCGGCCTCTACTAACCATGATATCCGTATTTGAAAACTTTATGTGTTCTTAAACCAATTATTAGCCTAGAATCACTATGTTATGCGCACAGCAAACAAGTATAGACCAATTTGCCCAAATTGGAACAAAACGTTTCATGTTCGTTTTAAAAATGGTTTGCTACTCATAAGTAGGCTAAAATGCAGATTTTGCCACCCTCAAGTGGGCTTTTGGAAAAGATGGTTTTGCCACTATCTAGTGGACTTAAAATTCACAGTTTTAACGCATTATCCCAATTTAAGCAATTTGACCTCCACCCACAGGCATTCAAGCAGTTTATTTCATGTAAGCACTTAGCCGCATGGCAAGCATACTATTATGGCAACATTCACACGCATGTTGGATGCTAAAGCTTAACCACTTACATTGTACTCCGTGCCAAAACAATAAACTAGTTAGCAAATGTGCGTGTCCTAGTTCATGTTATTTTGCCTAATGCAACACATACAAGGTGCAATTTTAGTTAGGCTCGGTTAACCTAAATATGACATACGATATGCAACCAACTGATTCATGTATTCAATTTTGGAATTTGAAAATACGAATGCGGTTAGTATGATGTACCGAGCCCGGTGCATGCCAACAGATGCATGAATGCACGCATGCATATCATAAGGTATGCTAATCTCAAAAATGCCCTAATCTACCATTATAAGCAGATAAATAAAAGGGAAGAAAGAAATGGGGATTGGAAGACATACACACACTCACCCACACTTATTACATGTTTACCCTCACTCAGAGGGTTCGAATTAATATTACAGTCCCAAAATAATGAACAAACAAAATTATTACAAATTTTCCCTAATTAATTAAAAGAAAGGAAGCAAAAGGAAAGAAGAGGGTGGCCACAGCCTCTGCCTCGGGGTGCGCAGATGATGCATGCTCGAATCCGTCCTGCCCGGAAAACCCGTACTATACTCTTGTCGCCTCTGTTTGTACTGCCTTGTCTTTCTGAAAATTGCCAAAGTACTGGAACAAGCTCCTTGTATCCTGCAGAGCACCACCGGCCAGACAGAATTGCCACCGGCACTTCACAATCACCACCGGCACTTTATTGGATTCATCGGCACTCCAGATAGTGCCGGTCGGCACTAAATTCTGCCGGTCGGCAGAAACTTCCTGCAGAAGACAATTTGACAGCAAACAGAGAACAGACAGTGCATGGCATGGAGTTTTTAGACACATGTGAGCATGGTCATACTTCTTATCATATTTTGAACTCAAAGAAGCATGACTTTCGATCCTTGAACCATCAATGGTACATGGTGGGTCAAAGGATCGAATTTGCCATTTGATATGAAGATGTATGCAACAAACAACATGAAAACCGGGGCCTTATCAAGATGGAGTCAAAGGTCCCGATGACCGGGAATCGAGGCACATTGCATCACTTGAAGTATGAATGGTCCTTGATTCCCACACTTAGTTTGACACCCCAAACCAAGTAAATGCAATGCATGTAATGCTCAACAAGGCTCAAATGTATCATGCCACCAAGATGTAAAGCACAACAAGCATTATGCAACCAACATGATAAATGTATAATATCAAGCATACAAGGTACAAACATGATACAAACATGGACCAAATCGACTATGGGATTGATGTGCTACAAAGCTTAATGGAACAACTATGCAACAAACATGGAGCAAGCATGCAAGAGGGCTTAAAATGGCAAAGGGGCAGGCCCTCACCCTTCTCAAAACAGTGGCCAGAAGGGCTCAAAATGATAGACAATCAACTCATGTTAACAAGCAAACTCATGGTTCCAAAGTCAAGGCACAAAAGGGGACAACTTACCCCCACCAACATGACCACTCATGGCATGGTTAAAGCAAAGCAAAAACAGAATTTGTGCATGCAAAATAGGACCCCAAAAGCTCCTAATATGGCAACTAAAATATCCCCCATGAAGCATATGCACTAAGGCTCATTCTTAGGCATAAGAGGACACACCCTCAAGGCATGAAAGAGGCCATGCATGCACACATACAAGCATGATTCTTGGACTAAAAAAATGATCCTTAGATGATGTTAAATCATGAGGGTAATAACAAACATACATGCTAGAGGCCATCATGCTCAAAGCTTTTAAGCCAAAATACAAAGCAACCTTAACACACATGTCAAGCATAACTAAATGGATAACCAACAAACCTTAAGCATGGAAAAACAACACTAAGAACTTCATAGAACTAAACCAATTCTCACAAGAATCATGGCCTAATCATGATATGTATTCCTAAGCAAGATGGAGCAATACAAAGCAAATATTACAAGCATACAAAGAGGCCCAAATCCGACCAAAAACAGCGGTTATATATGACCTAAGATGCCTAAAAAAATGCTGGAATGAAGCCAAGAAACATCAAGCACACATGCTACCCTTTTGAGCCCAAAAAGCAAGTAAACAAAACATGAAGGGAGAGGGGTGTCCCTCCCCTATGCAAGACTTCAAACCATCCTTTTTTGACACTAAAATACACTGATTTTTAGTGATGAAAAGATCAAAATGCTGAAGTGAACAAAACCTTATGAAATGAGCAACAAAATGGATCAAACAAGACCTATGAGGGTGAGTTTGCACTCAAACCACAAAGTGACCTCAATGAAAGTGCTAGAGCAGGGAAATATGAGCCTTTTTTATGTTATACTCAAGAGCTAAAACAGTAAAAAAAATAGGTAGAAAACCAATGCAAGTTTGGGGAATAAAAAGGAAGATGCTCACCCTTGAAGAGCCCTTGAAGAACAAGTGGTCTAGCCTCCTTCTTTGGATCAAAACCAGCCCAAAACTCAAGAAACAACTCCTCCAAGTCCCTCAATCTCGGTGTAAGGTGTAATGGTGTGTGTAATGGTGCAAAAGTAAGGTAAAACACACCTTTTGAGCCAAGAAACACACACAAGAAGGGAGAGGGAGAGAGGTATAGGGATAATATGTATCTATATCTCTAAAGGCTGGTTTTTGCTTCTGTTTTTCTAACCTAGAACCAAGAGGAAAGCCCCTCTCTTACAAGACTCCCTCTTGCAAAGCTTCTTCAACAAGCTTGGCTAGAGGGAAATCCCTCCATACACGTGTATGGAGGGGAGAAGAGTTGGTGCCAGCTATCACAGCTGGCACAAAATATCTCCATAAAGTGGAGGAACAGTGGTCGGCTGCCCAAAAATTCTATTTCGGCAAAAAACAGTGCCGACCGGCAACATATTATGCCGACCGGCAATAAAATGTGCCGACCGGCAAACAAAAGTGCCGATAGCAGCAAAAAACCAGCCGGTGGCCTCTAGCCACTGCCGGTGGGGTGTGGGGATTCCTTACATGGCATTCCCTGTCTCTCAAAGGCAAGATGCAAGTGTTCGGTGCAAAACCAGACACTAAATGGTCAAGTTCGGAGATCCTGAGGCAGGGCGCGCGGGCCGAGACCTCCGGGAACTCTGAACGAACACGATCATGGATGATCACCGAGTGTTCAAACGGTGACGTCCAAGTCTTGAGGACGGTCAAAAATGGGGTGTCTACACACACCACGTGTCTGTCATCACTAAAGTTGTCTCGGCTCGGGAACTTGGGTACAAGTGGGGAAGGTCATGACATGAGCACCCCCACTCGCCCGATCAAAGATCGGCCTTTACTATCATGATATGTTGTTTTATAGACACATGCGTTCTTATTCCGGTTATTAGCTAATCTTTACTATGTGTTGCGCATAGCATACAAGTATAGACTCGATCACGAGAATTGGAACAAAACAACTCATGTTTGTTTTCGAAAATGGTTTGAAAGTGCTACTTGCAAGTAGGCTAAAGCGCGGATTTTCCACCGTTAAGTGGGCTTTAAAACATGATTTTGCCACTTCACAAAGTGGGCTTAAAACTCACAATCATCGAGTTGTCCCAATTCAGGCAATCAAGCCTCCACCCATAGGCATTCAAGCAGTTAAGCACTTAAGCAAATAGCCTCATGGCAAGTATGCTATCATGGCAACACTCACACTCATGCAAGTATGCTAAAGCGTAAATACTTACAGTGTACTCCGAGCCAAAATAGAAAACTAATTAGAAATAATGCATGATCCTAACTATACAAGATGCCTAATGCAACACATGCAACAATGCAACTAAATAGGCTTTGCTATCTAAGATGGCATATGAATGCAACAACTTGATACATGTATTCAAAGAAGTATTGAAATACGATGCAGTTTGAATGATACGCCAAGCCCAGTACATGCAATACAAATGAATGATGCAAACATGCAAAGCATAAGGTATGCTAATTGAAAAATGCCCTAAAACTAACCATCGAGAGTGGTTAAGTAAAAGGAAGAAAGAAGTGGGGTTGGAAGACATGCACACACACAAGCACGCCTATTACAACAATACGCCCTCACGAAGGAGGGTCCGAATAAATAAGCTAAGTAGCTACGCTAAGCTAAGCTAATTATTACAGACCAACTAATTAACTATTCTAGCTAATTAATTATTACAAACCGAATTGAATAACTAGCTAATCTAAGCTAATTACAATGTTACAACATGAAGTAAGCTAAATTAATTAAAACACATGTAATTAACTACATCTAGCAAATAAAGCGATAAGGATGGCTTCGCGGGCGAGGGAGGTATGCATGCTCGGTTGCTTCCTCCCGAAAATCTATTGCCTTGCCTCTAGATGCCTCTATTTGCACATCTTTGAACCTCTGAAAATTGTGCCAACCTCTAGATTGCTTCTGTTTGATCTCAAGAACACACTGATGGCCGATTGGCCATGGTTGGTGATCATCGACCAAAACTGGTGGCCGGTCGGCATATTCGATGGCCGGTCGACCAGTACTGGTGGCCGGTCGGTCACTGCTTCCCTGCATTTCCTCTTTTTGCTGCAACAGAGAGAAAACAGAGGCATGGCAATGTATTTGCAAGGAAATGTGTGTACTGCCACCCTCCTTATCATGTCTCAAGCTCAAAGGAGTATGGCACTTGGCTCTCAAGCCACCAACCAAGTATTTTTAATGCGTTGTGGCCAAAGAACCAAGCTTGTACAAGCTCAATGGATGCGCACATAAGACTCGAAAGGCCTCTACCCTATCATGCACAATCAAGGGGGACGACGACTAAGAAATGTGACACGTTTCATCACTTTGAGTATGAAACGTCTCACATTTCTTGTGTTTGGATTAACGTCTGATCCAAACACAAGCAATGCAAATAACATGTAAACACTTCATGTATAACATGCTAAGGGCCAAATATAATGAAACTAGTGAAGGACACAACACTGGAGACATGCATTACAATGCTCAAATGATCAACCAGCTTAAGATAGAGCTACTTCATGCCAAAACAGTGGCCTAATCATGCTGAAACTTAGGCACAAAAAGCAAGAAAAAATGCTTGCATGTTGGCTCACAAATAAGACACAAAGCATAACTCTCAAAAGCATTGAACGAGTGGAATATGTGAGAGTATGACAGTGATATAAGCTCTGAAATTACACTCTAAATGATTCCATATCATGCAAATAACTCAAACAAAGCATGCTAGGGGCCCCAAAACACAAAGCTAGCAAAGCCAACTATACCATGGCCATACAAGGCAAGCCTCAAAGGACCAAGACCACTCAAAACAAAGCTAAAACATGCTAAATCAGAGCCAAAAACATGCTGAGCCTAGGTCACAAAAGAGTAGAAAGATAAACTAACTCATTAGGCATGTTAGGCTAGTAAGCAAGATTACACTACAAGTGCAAGATGCAAGCAACCAATGACTAAACCAGCCAAAAATAGAGTGTAAACGGTTAAAGTATAGCCAAAAACATGTTTGAACTAAGCTAACATAAGCCATAAAAACATGCTACTTTGTAATGCTAACAAGGCATGGGATAAAGACACAAGGAGGGGAGGCCACCCCCTCCCATTTTGGACCTCAAGACAAGCTTTCTACCATTGAAATTCCCCTGGAATTCAGTGGTTTAAAGGCTAAAGCAAGGTTGCTTCAAAAGCTTTGAAAGGTGGTACAAAACTTAGCGAAGAAGCTATAAAGGACGGTGAATCACACTTAACTCCAAAAACACTTTAAACCACCATTTTTAAGCCTCAAAAATAGAGGTTTTTGCAGTTGACAACTTGGCCAAAACAACATGCAAAGGTGGCCAATCCAATGTACAAAAGCAAGCTTAAAGGGGGGAAGTGGCTTACCCTTGAAGCACAGCAGCAAAGGACTACAACTCTGAGCTAGAACCAGTTTTTTGAGCCCAAACAAGACCTTGAAGCACCTCAGCCACAAGGTGGTGGTGCTTGGCTAAGGGGTTGTGTGCCAAAAATGCAAAGAAAACTCACTTTCAAGCAATATATATATATAGAGAGAGTTCTAGAGAGAGAGTGAAAATTTTCTTCTAAATTTCCAGAACCTCTGAAAAGGGGGAGGGACCTCCCCTTATATAGACAAAGCAAGCAAAAGCTTGCTTGACAGGCTAAAAGCTTGTTTCCATCCCTCCATACACGTGTATGGAGGATAGCTTCAGTGCTCAACAGCTGGCACACAAAATATCTGAAAAAGCACAAAAAAGGACGCCGACCATTATCAGTGGCCGATGGACGAAAGCCCTGGCCGATGGGTTGTAGGGCTAGCTGAGAGGCCACCCTCTTTCTCTAGAAGCAAAGCTACAAGCCCTTGGTCCACAACCAAGCACAAAACAGACAAGTTGAGAGGCTCCAAGGCAAGGCACTCAGTCGAGACCCTCAAGAACTCAAAATGAACATGAACATGGATGGTCATCGAGAGTTCAAACGATGACGTCCAAGTCTTGAGAACGGTAAAAAATGTGGTGTCTACAGTTGCCCCTCTTTGATAGAACTCGGAAGTCATGAAATGATGGGAGTGAATGTCAAAGCCCAGAGACGACCCATTTTTGACAAGGCTAAAGACTTGGACAAACAAACAAGATAACAAGTAAATGCGCTTGCAGGCTGGGGAAAAATGCAAATAACGCACAATGCCAAACACAACTTATCATCATGCAAAGAAAGCTGTAATGAAGCATTTAAGTGCAAGTGGTACGCAAAGAAAATACGACATTTCAAGCAAACCAATAAGGTACAACAATCTCACTCTTGAGAAGAAGTAAGTAAGCAAATAAACACGCCACGTGTCAGAATCACAAACCGAGCCGCCTTTCACACAGAAAGGATATAAGAAAATTATGCAATCTTCCCTGCGCCTCATGCAGAAAAGGCTAAAAGTGACTATCGGAAATACCCGAAGTCTCAAACGAAACACCTCTTAGCGTATCACACGCGAGGGAGGGAAGGGAAGCACCTCTCAGCATATCACACGCGAGAGAGGGAAGGGAAACACCTCTCAGTGTATCGCACGCGAGAGAGGAAAAGGGAGCGGTGCACACACCGAAGGGTGGTATAAACATCGAAGTGCGTTCCAATGTTTCTAACCAAAATAAGGAGGTATATGGTATAAACATTGGGCCCGCAACCGAATGCTTCTAACCAAATAGGTGGTACAAACGTCGGGCACACGGTCCAAACGCTCTTAACCAGGAGGGTGATATAAACATCAGGTACACGACCCAATGCTTCTAACCAAGGGGGAGGTATAAGCGTCGGACACACGATCCAAATGCTTCTAACCAAGGTGTCAGTGTAAACACCGGTCGTACCCGAGTGTTTCTAGCTAATGGAATGCGGTGTAAGCACTGGGCGTACCCGAATGCTTTTGATCAGAACAAGGTGTTCAAAGGACAGGGATAATGTAACCTAGAGTCCCTGAATGAACCGTACATACAATATCGTGCTTGCACAAGGAAGAAACTTCGGCAAGTACAATGCAATACAAATGTATATTCAATGTAAGATCAATCAACATGCTCTATACTAAACACCAAATGCATGTTCCATGCGAATGCGAGAAACACATATTCTATGCAAACGTAAGAAGTGCATATTTTATGCGAGAGAGACAAATGCACATTCTGTACAACTTACAATGCACATTCTATGCGAGAGGTATGGACAACTTCTATGCGAGTTGAAAAAGCATGTATAATGCAACACAATGCAGCATTCGTATTCTATACAAACAAAGAGTGCATATTCAATGCAAGAGTAAAAAGGTGCTTAACAACGCAAGTCTTGTGTACATGACAAAATGCGCTAACGCAACATATTCAAAGGCAATTCATTGATCTTGTGGTATACAAAAGGATACAAAAAAGGATACACTTTGTTCGTATTGAGTGCCACGCACCGGAAGCACAGTTCGGAGCTTCCACAAAGACCGCTTGAGCTCAAAAGTGTATTTTCTTGAACTTTCTTGGGAGATGAGGGCACAAGTCATCAAAACAATTCGAAAGAAGAGAATTGGAGATCCATCGGCCACCATAGGGAGCCATCGGCCACCAATCAGCCACAAAACAAGTCCATCGGCCAACAATTTGGCCGGTCGGCCATGAATGGCAGATTCGGGGCAATTTTGCCATTTTTCCACAGGTGTATAAGTATAGGGCTCTAAACCCTTTTTCTTTACTTCCTCAAACCCGAAAAACACTTCTCCTCTTGTTCTAGAGTATTTCCCCCATCTAATCCATGCATTACACACGTTTTCAAACCTCCCAAAACTTCCGATTCGCAAAACCCTCGTGTTCTCAACATTTTGAACCGATTGAAAAGTGTTTTCGGTGCCTCTTTCTTGATTTCCCTCACTTGGGGTTTGTTTCCCCCAAGTCACCCTCGATTTTCGTGCCCTCTTCCAAGCCTTGACATTTTCTTCCAATTTTCACCCCTCGGAGTTGACTTTTTGTTGACTTTCGGCATTCCCGCCCATTATCCACATTTTCGACTACTTTCCCATTCCTCTTGAGATGGCGGATGACATCCCACACGGTAGAGCTCCTCCGGGGATGGAGATGGTTCTTGAGTTTGAGCCTGTGACGCCAGGCATTCGACCATTCGAACCGGCGACGTATGACCCTAAGGTACATGTGTTGCCTCCTAACGGCATCTGTTACTTTAGGAGATTCGCGCGAGGTGCACCGGAGGACCTCCTGCTACGTGAGCCGGAGTTGCACTTATCCTACGGCACCTCTAAGGTATACACTTCCTCTTTACTTTTCGCAATATAGATCGCATTCATATTGCTCTTCCGCCATTCAAATCAATCACACTTGCACATTGTATTCTCTGTTTATTCTGAACACCTTCACACACTGTATCAAAGTCTGACACCGCCTTACATCTGTTTATCCTGCTTACAGGGAGATTCACACGCTTTTCCAAGGATACGGGACCATTGTTGCACGGGACTGGTATAAGGAGCTGCCCGATGCCGTTCGTCACATCGTCGATGAGGCTGGTTTTGGTGCATTCTGCATGGGACTGTCCCGTCACACTGCCAGCCGGCCTCTCCTAGGCGCTTTAGTAGAGAGGTGATGGGATACCATCTACTCCTTCCATTTCTGTATAGTAGGGGAGATGACGATGACTCCCTTTGACTTCTCTATGCTCACTGGCATAGGGGTAGGGGGTCATCCGATCCCCAATGATACAGACATGGGCGAGTGGGATGTTGCTCAGATTTATTTACTGGGGACTCGCCCACCCCTCTCTCGACCAGGGATGGTTTGGTATTCATGGTTCGCGAACTACTTCAGAGAGGAGACACCGACGACTCGCGAGGAGACCGAGTACTACGCCTAGGAGTTCCTCATGTTCTTGTTTAGCACTACTCCCTTCACCGACCGGGCGAACACCGTCGGGCTCTACCTCCTGAGTGCCTTGGTGGACCTGTCCCAGGTTCGTTACTATGAATAGGGCGGCACTGGCCTTCCCACATTATATGGATACATGAGCTCCTCTTCTCGCCGGAGCGGGCACCTGCTGGGAGGATACTGGAGGCCTTGGGAGGTATGTCCTTCCCTCCTGCTTTGCATTTACATTTTACATTACCTGTACTTCGTACACTACACATTGCACATACTGCCTACTACTTTACATCATCTATACACTGCTCACATTGCATAATGCACTGCATATCATTTGATTCCTACTTTATCTGCATTTGTTCGGCATACACTCACTATTACCCTTTTACATTCCACAACTATGGGTATATGCCTACTTCCCAAGACTTGCCCCAGAGCCGGAGGTGGAGACACCTCCCATGGTCCTGTATTCACACAGATACGACGTGAGATGTTAGCGGAGGCCCCGAGAGTCTTTCTCATTCTTCCGCCGATATTTCGACATTGTAGCTGCAGCAGAGGTAGTTCAAACCTTTCAGTCATTTTAGTTCTACTTTAGATTAACATTGTATCTCTAATGGTAGCTAATAACTTGTACATTCGTTATTTGCAAATCACTTGGCAGCCATGGGCAGTGATGCCTGCCGGGGTCAGAGATCAGTTTGCCGGTGCTTGGGAGACGTCCTGATTCCAGGTTTTGCTTCAGGGCCTGGTTTGTCGAGTGTGGTCCTTGAGGGAGCGCTTCTTGTGACAAAGCCTTGGTTTGCCCGAGCCAGTGGTTCTGATGCTGCCTCCCACGTACATGAGGATTACAGAGAGGTACACCCTATAGGAGATGATCGATTTCATGATAGGTTGGGACGCTGGCCTCTTCAGGCTTGACAGTGACTACACTATCTTCATCCAGACATATCTCATGCTGCCTGTTACCGGCACTCGTAGGGATGAGAGAGACAAACCTGCAGCCGTAACAGAGAGAGCGGGTGGATCCAGGGTGACTCAGGCCCATGACAAGAGAGACTCCCAAGCGAGGCGGGGAGCAGGATGGCCGAAGTTGCCCACTACCGTGACCTGTCGGGGACGCGGTAGAGAGACTTATTAGATTCCTATCGCTCCTGCCCCAGCTGGCCACGAGCTTGTTGGAGTTCGAGGCTCGACCCCGGTATGTACCATACATTACATTCTGCTTATTCAATTCATTTCAGTTTACGCATTGTGAATTACTAATCATCTCAACATATTTACAGGCACCCATAGAGTACACCGGGCAAGCACTCGAGCTGTCAGCTTCTCTGATGGGGATAGTGCAGGCGAGCATGGATCTGCTCAGTATTTACGGGATCCTAGTAAGTTCTTTCGATCTCCGTTCCGAAAACCTCTATAATTTGCTCCATACTAATCTGATGTATTACATTATCAATACTGCATTTGATACATCGCCTTCATATGCCGTTTACGACACCGATACACTGTATCCTATATACTGCTCATGACCTTCATATACTGCAATCATATACTGCTCACAACACTCATACACTGTAATCATATACTGCTCACGGCACTTATACACTGCAATCATATACTATATCTAATACATTGTCCTTTTCAGATTCTTTTCCAGATGCCAGCCCCATCAGCCGTCCCAGCAGGAGTTGTAGTAGGACCTTCAGCGCCTCCTCCAGCAGCAGGGAGAGAGGGACAAGGGATGTCGGCACACAGCTGAGGTAGGGATAGGCGCACTCATACCGAGAGCAGTTCACGGGTGCCTGTCCCAGATGATGATGAGTCTGATGAGGATGAGGAGCCGGTGAGCCCACAGTCAGTGTCGTCTCAGGGTGGTGACGATGCTGGGGACGACTCCGAGGAGGGGAGCGGAGATGGTTCTAGATCGGACCCCGGCTCAAGTGCAGACAGCGACGCTGATGGTGACAGCTCTGAGGCCATGCCCAGGAAGAGGCCGAAGACGGCCTCTCGATCTTGAGGTGGCCGAGATTGATTCTGTTGTTTCTTTTTCAGTTCCTTTTTTTTCTTTTTTGCTTAGCTTTCTTTTTGTTAGTAGTATCAACATATTGTACAGCCTTCGTCAATTTTTACTTTTCTTTAAAAACTTGTACTGCAAAAAGGTGACCATGATTGGAAATGAAAACAGACTTTTGTTCAAAAAGTGTTGCATTGTATATTCTAAGCATCGCATAACATCTCACAACACCATTTTTCGCAAAAATGGGATTTTGATGAAAATTGAATGTTGTATTGGCAATTGCTTAATCAGGTAATAAATCGACTGACACACAATGAAAAGAGTAAGAAAACTCAATGAACAAAACAACAATGAACAAAATAACAACTGAACGACCAAAACAAAAACAACTCGATAAGCAATACAACAAAATTCTTAAAGAGAGACGAAAGAAAGTGCACCAAGAGTGGAACAAAATACAGGTTCTTGGCATTTCCAATACATGGATGGCCCAAGGAGCAAAAGAAGAGGCGGCCGGCCACAAGAGGAGGCTACCGGCAACCAAAAATGGCTATTGGCCACTAGCCCTGGCCTGTTGGCAACAAAAATTGGCCGGTCGCCCACAAACACTAGCCGGTCGGCTACTAGTGTCAGGGACCCCTAGAATGCTGCCACCTGTCTTCCACTCACTGCCTTATCTTCTACAAAAACTCCAACTTCAGGGTTTCTTCACTTCAACTCTGTAATTGCCCCAAATGGAACCGTTCTTCGCTGAAAAACTCTCCAATTGGATTGCGACTTTGGATGGCTCAAAAAAGTTGAATTTCTGAGGTTTCGGAATAAATGCACTATTCACGCTGAGTCGTACCACGCTGTATTTTCCGTTCCTTCATGCTGCAGCTAGGTGTTGGAATCTAGTAACTCATGTTTTTAGCTTTGGGGGCCAAGAGATGTGCCCCACTTTTGAAGAATTCCAAGCTTTGATGGAATCACGACGCGATGAGGAAATCTTGCCTCAGTTTCGTTTCGGCCACATCCAAGCTTTAGGACGAACGTGTGGACTTACTTTGCATGACGCTCGGTCTTTGATTTGCAATGGGGAGTTGGACATTCCCAACCTAATTCATCACTTTTCTGATGCCGGCAACCGCGACGATTATCTTTGGCAAAGTTTTCGGCAACACGCCCTCTGTTTGTGCATGCTATCTCATTTTCTACTTGCCCTTGGCCTTAGGGGGTCTAGTATTCGCTTGGTTGAGGTTGCCCAAGGCTTGAAAGAGGGCAAGAGCTGCATTGGCATGACATTAGTTGAAACCTTGATGGGCTTGGATGATTTCCATTGCCGGGAGACAACCAGGTTCGCAAGAAGTCCACTACTCTTACAGGTAATGTTTCCCACCCTTCTCACATGTGTTTCTCACATTACTCGACCTTCAGGCTCTATTTTCCTCTCGAAACCCTTTTTTCACTTTTTTTTTCTCTACGTACATCTCTCTATTCTTTAATCTCTCTTGTTTTTCATCCCTCCCCAGATATGCCTCATGGATAAATTGAAAATAGTGGACTCTTGCCCAGTTGTGGGGGCCGAGTAGTACGAATCGTAAAATGGCCGAATATGTGAACTCGGGAAGTTGGAATATAAATATAGTGTTCGGTTTCCTCCCACATGTTCGGTGTACTCCCACATGTTCGGCCTTCTACTCTATTTGGTCCAAAGGCCGGTAGAGTAAGGGGCCGATTGAAAAGCAGTCCGCCACGAAAGAGGCAGAATGTCGAATGGAGAATGGGCCTAATCCTGAAGCCCCAGAGAGAAAAGATATAAATAGAAGAATATCAGCCAGAAAGAGGTATATGAGAATTATTGTGCTTAATTTAGAATACAAGTAATCTTGAGTGTTGAGACTAACTTGTCCGTCAGAGTGCTAATTTCGGCACTCCCGACCTAAGTGTTTATTCCTTTTTAGGTGACTATCAGCGGATCATGAGCGTCCCCAGGATCAGAAGAGTATTTCCAAACCACATTCCCACAATTGGCGCTGTATGTGGGAATACTCAAGCATATCCACGGCGGGCGTGACGGAGGACCCTCCAATAGTCACTGATGAAACCACGCAGATAGACGACTTCACTCAAACAAACATGCATGGACCGGAGATTATCCCAGCAAGACGCGTTTTGAACTTCGCCTCACCTTCGACTCCAGAGCATGAGGCAATGCAAGCGATCATGGAACAGGCAAAGCAAAACAAGCAGAGGTTGGAGAACATGATCGCTGAGAACGAGCGTCTCCGTCAGGATTTGGCCCTGGAGGTAGCAAAGTCCAAACAAGCCGTGTGCCGAGATCCGGAACAAACTCTAAAAGTAGGTGGTCAATGACCTCGAGCCCGGCAACAAGACACTGATAGTGACTCCGACTCACTATACCCGGAGCCCAAAAAGAAGGGATGACCTAAAACTTCCAGCTCTTCTAAAGAGGGCCCACGTATAAGGCATAAACGCAGAAGAAACAGTTCCAATGATGAGGACCAGCATGACCCCTTTGTGCGACGGATTGCACGGGCTATCCTGCCTAAAAAGTTTAAAGCTCCATCATTCACTCTCTATGATGGAAAATTAGACCACATTGATCACATTCGCCACTACAAGCAAGCCATGACATTGCATGCAGACAACAAGGCCCTCATGTGCTGAATATTTCCCAGCAGTTTGGGACCATTGGCTGTCAGGTGGTATTACAAACTGGAGCCGGCTTCGATCAAAACCTTCCACCAATTACAAAAGTCCTTCAGGGCCAGATTCATCACCAACGAGGTCCAGCCGAAACAAGCCCACTCTCTCTGGGCAATGCAAATCCTGCCAAGAGAAACACTGAGAGCATATTCGGCGCGATATTAGGAATGCTTTAATCTTGTTGATGACGCTTGCAACGACTCCATGGCCATCACTGCCTTTAAAATGGGATTACATCCAGATAGTGCCCTCCGCAGTTCCTTGACTAGAAGACCCCCCAAAACAGTTTGGGGGTTGATAAAGAAAGTAGAGGAATACTGCAAAGTGGAAGATGATTCCTTGTGGGTTATAGCCGGACACATGGCCAACAAAATGGCCCCTCCTGAAATTGCTCAGCCAATAAGTTTCGTACCACCTCAGTGCCTAGAACCACGATAGCGGGGTAAACGAGACAAGAAATGGGATTCTCGCCAATCGAGCGATCAATGCTCACACCGCGCAAATGAGCAACTGCAAGTTGATAGTAGGCGCACGAGGCGCGCCGACAAGAAATATACGGAGCTGTTAGAGCCAATTAGCTCGGTTATGTCCAAAATCCAACATCTTCCTTTCTTCAAATGGCTGTCCAAAATGGTGGGACCTCCTGACACGAGAAGGCGGGACAAGCGGTGTGAATGTCACAAAGATCACGGTCATGATACAGACAGTTGCTATGCTTTGAAAGACCACCTTGAGGAATTGGTGCAAGATGGTCGGCTCCAACAACATGTCCGAAAAAGCGCAATCAAAACAGTTGCCCTTCGGCAGGATTCACCTCCGCTCGGCGTCATTCATATGATATACAGTCTTCCAATGCCTCTTACTGTACATGCAGTTCAGTCAACCCCCCAGAAGCAACGCACACCAACGAAACGGCCCCACGAAGCTCCGAGTATTATCTTTGACGATTTCGATCTTATCGGCATAACACTCCCCCATATTGATCCATTGGTCATTAAGCTACACGTGAACCGATTCACCGTTGAACGCGTCCTCATCGACCAAGGGAGCATTTCGGAGGTTATGTATTATGAAACCCTCATCAAACTCGGCTGCAACGAATCAGACCTATCTCCGACTCCTCATCCATTATTCAGCTTCAACGCAAATCTAGAGTACCTGTTGGGGAAAATCATACTTTCCGTTCGAGCGGGCTCCCAAATAGTGGATGTGGAATTCTTGGTCGTCAAGCTCCCTTTGCCGTATAATCTTATCATGGGGTGAACTTGGTTGCATACTATTCAGGCCGTGCTAAGCACCTATCATCAGCGCGCTCCGAATCCGGAGACTTAATCGGCCCTAAGGTGTCATGCACCAAAGGGGGCTCCGAATCCAGAGACTTAATCTGGCCAATCCTGATATCCACGAAGGGCACTCCAAATTCGGAGACTTAATCGGCCCTGAGGTGTCATGCACCAAAGGGGGCTCCGAATCCTGAAACTTAATCTGCCCTAAGGTGTCATGCACCAAAGGGGCTTCAAATTATCGACGTGACGAGCGCTATCGTGGGGGTTGGGAAATGAATTGAGCGTCGAAGAAAAATGGTTTTCATTGCAGAAGTGATATATATACAAGTATCAAAGCCCACAGGTCGGGTCAATGATAGGGTTTTCATAAAATCTCCGCTTTTGCCGATTGCGGGGAGCCACGGATTTCTTCAATGCCATGGGCTGTCAGGAAGCGCACAAGCTGATGATAAGTGCTTGGAACGACCTTCATAATATGTAACCAGGTTCGCCCCATGATGACATTATACGATGAAGGGAGCTTTATGACCAGGAATTCTACGTCGACTGTTCTGGAGCCCGCTCGAACAGGTAGTATGATCTTTCCTAATGGGTACTCAGGATTCGTATTAAAGCCGAACAATAGGTGAGGCGCCGGAGACAGATCTGACTCGTTGATGCCGAGTTCGACGAAAGTTTTGTAATACATGACCTCTGAAGTACTCCCTGGGTCTATGAGAATGCGTTCAATGGTGAACCGATGTACGCGTAATCTGATGACCAACAGATCGATGTGGGAGGCCGATGTCCCGCTAAGATCGGAGTCATTGAACATAATTGTCAAAACTTCTCTGGGCCTTTCCATCGGAATATGATGCTTTTGGGGAATTGGATGCGATTGAATTGTGTGCACGGTTGGGGATACTGGCAGGCTGTAGATTATATGGATCACGCCGAGTGGTGTTGAGTCCTGCCTCAAGGCTAGTGCCTTGATTGGCTTTCACTTGCTCACGTACTGTTGCAGTCGGCCGTCTTGCGCCAGTTCTTCCAGGTGATCCTTTAATGCGTAACAACTCTCAGTTTCGTGGCCATGATCTTTGTGATACTTGCACCGCCTATCCTTTCTTCGCGTGTCGGGAGGCCCTACCATCTTTGACGGCCATTTGAAGAATGGAAGGTGTTGGACTTTGGTCATTGTTGCAGTGATTGGTTCTGTCAACTCTGTGTACTTCTTGTCGGCACGCGTCGAGTGCCTGCTGTCAGCTTGCAGTTGTTCATTCGTCTGGTGGGAGTAATGATCGCTTGATCAGTGAGAGTCCTGCCTTTTGTCTCGCTTAGCGCATTGCCGTGGCTAAGGGCTCGGAGGTGGCACGAAACTTATTGGTTAAGCAATTTCTAGGAGGGCCGTTTTGTTGGACATTTGTCCGGCTTTTATTCTCAAGGCATCATCTTCCACTTTGCAATACTCTTCAACTTTCTTCATCAACACCCAGACTGTTTTGGGGGGTCTTCTAGTCAAGGAACTGCAAAGAGCACTGTTAGGATGTAGTCCCATTTTGAAGGCGGTGATGGCCATGGAGTCGTTGCAAGCATCGTCAACGAGGTTGAAGCACTCCCAATAGCGTGCCGAATACGCTCTAAGCATTTCTCCTGACTGGATCTGCATAGCCCAGAGAGAGTCGGCCTGTTTCGACTGTACCTCGTTGGTGATGAACCTAGCCCTGAAGGATTTCTGTAATTGGTGGAAGCTTTTGATCGAGGCCAGCTCTACCTTGTAATACCACCTGACAGCTAATGGCCCCAGGCTGCTGGGGAATATTCAGCACATGAGGGCTTCGTTGTCGGCATGCAGTGTCATGGCCTGCTTATAGTGACAGATATGATCAGTAGGGTCTAATTTTCTGTCATAAAGAGTGAATGATGGAGCTTTGAACTTCCTGGGCAGGGCCGCCCTTACAATCCGTCGGACGAATGGATCGTGCTGGTCCTCTTCGTCTAAACTGCTTCTTCGGCACTTGTTCCTTGTATATAGACTCTTTTCGGAGTAGCTGGAAGTTTCGGATCGTCCCTTCTTGTTGAGCTCCGTGGATAATGAGTTGGAGTCACTATTGGTATCCTTTGGTCGAGCTCGAGGTCGTTGTCCACCTTCCCTCGGAGGTCGTTCAGGATTTTGGCGCAGGCTTCTCTGGATTTTGCTACTTCCAGGGCCAAATCTTGGCGAAGGTGTTCATTTTCAGCGATCATGTTCTCCAACCTTTGTTCATTCTGCTTTGCCTGTTCCATGATCGCTTGCATTGTCTCTTGCACTGAAGTCGTTGGTGAGTCGAAGTTCAAGGTGCGTCTTGCCACGATGGTTTCCTTTCCCAGCATATTTACTGGTGTGAGGTCATCTCTCTGTGTGGTCTCGTTAGTGGCTATCGGAGGATCTTCAGTCATGCCTTCCATGGATGTATTTGAGTATTCCCACAGATGGCGCCAATTGTGGAGAAATGGGTTGGAAATACTCTTTGAATCTTGGGAGACGCTAGTGATCCTCAGCTAGTCACCTGAAAAGATACAAACACTCCGGTCGGGGGTGCCGGAATTAGCACTCCGACGGACAAGTCAGTTCAGATACTCAAGATAGCTTGTTCACTAAGTTAAGTGAAGTGATTCTTACATACCCTTCTAAGTCCATTGTTCTTTTATTTATACCCGTTCCTTTTGGTCCTCGAGACCAGGGCCTACTTTTTAATCATTGTCATTTCTCTTATTTGGCTCTAAGGACC
This sequence comes from Camellia sinensis, assembly GCF_055761805.1. NCBI lineage: Eukaryota > Viridiplantae > Streptophyta > Magnoliopsida > Ericales > Theaceae > Camellia > Camellia sinensis. Next base: position 221,818,346 of record NC_138965.1, on the reverse strand, counting down.
TATACTTATTCAGCATGTATATTATATTCGGCTTCCCATTCTCGTTGGATATAGCCGATTAATATCAGTCTTCTAAAAGTATGCACCTTCTGATTTTGCCATTTATTCGGCTCCCACATTCACTTTTCCATTAAAATTTTAAATCAAACTTAAACAATTTACTAGTCAATGCCACTTGACTCGTTTTCTAGATATAAGTAAGAATTTTGTTTTATTTCTCTACATTGTCATGCACAATCTAGATATTATGAAAATGTACAACTAATCATTTTCATTTATCATCAAATCTTTAAAATTTTAGGGAACAATTAAATTGATATTATAAGCCAATTATCATCATATTGATTTTTTAATCTTTTGTTATAATTTCTCATTTAATTTGTAAATCAAACATGAGAGAATTATTTTTATCATATCTTTTCATTAATTCACTCAATCTAAACATGCTTAATCCCTTTAAAAAATTAATTAAATTATCACTTTATTTGGTGCAATTTATTATAGTCATTTAAGAAAAATTGATGCAACATTTACTTATAATTTATGAAATAAAATAACTAAATAAATTGAAACAATTAATTATTCAAAAATTAAGAAAATATGACTTTTAACTTATGATTAAACCTTTCAATTTGAGAAAGGTTACACCAAACACACCCTATATTTTCAAGTTTTTTTTTTTTTTTTTTTTGAAAAATTTCACTTAAGAGTTAATTTTAAAAAATAATTATAAATATTGATAATTAAAAACCTAGTTTGTTTTATAAATCTATAATAATTTTGTAAAATTATCCTTGGTCTTTAATTTGTTTTTTCTTCTAATTTTTTATGAGTCAATAGCATTAAATATTGTTCTCTCACACATGGGTCACTTTCACATTTTTCTCTTTTCTCTTGTTGGGTTTTCTACACTTTTCCATTAAAATTTTAAATCAAACTTAAACAATTTACAATCCAACTCCACTTGACTTGTTTTCAAGATATAAGTAAGAATTTTGTTTTGTCTCTACATTGTCCTGCGCAATCTAGATATTATGAAAATGTACAACTAATCATTTTGATTTATCATCAAATCTTTAAAATTTTAGTGAACAATTAAATTGATATTATAAGCCAATTATCATCATATTGATTTTTTAATCTTTTGTTATAATTTCTCATTTAATTTGTAAATCAAACATGAGAGAATTATTTTTATCATATCTTTTCATTAATTCACTCAATCTAAACATGCTTAATCCCTTTAAAAAATTAATTAAATTATCATTTTATTTGGTGCAATTTATTATAGTCATTTAAGAAAAATTGATGCAACATTTACTTATAATTTATGAAATAAAATAACTAAATAAATTGAAACAATTAATTATTCAAAAATTAAGAAAATATGACTTTTAACTTATGATTAAACCTTTCAATTTGAGAAAGGTTACACCAAACACACCCTATATTTTCAAGTTTTTTTTTTTTTTTTTTTTTGAAAAATTTCACTTAAGAGTTAATTTTAAAAAATAATTATAAATATTGATAATTAAAAACCTAGTTTGTTTTATAAATCTATAATAATTTTGTAAAATTATCCTTGGTCTTTAATTTGTTTTTTCTTCTAATTTTTTATGAGTCAATAGCATTAAATATTGTTCTCTCACACATGGGTCACTTTCACATTTTTCTCTTTTCTCTTGTTGGGTTTTCTACACTTTTCCATTAAAATTTTAAATCAAACTTAAACAATTTACAATCCAACTCCACTTGACTTGTTTTCAAGATATAAGTAAGAATTTTGTTTTGTCTCTACATTGTCCTGCGCAATCTAGATATTATGAAAATGTATAACTAATCATTTTGATTTATCATCAAATCTTTAAAATTTTAGTGAACAATTAAATTGATATTATAACCCAATTATCATCCTATTGATTTTTTAATCTTTTGATATAATTTCTCATTTAATTTGTAAACCAAACATGAGAGAATGATTTTTATCATATCTTTTCATTAATTCACTCAATCTGAACGTGCTTAATCCCTTTAAAAAAAATTAATTCACGTTTTTATCATATCTTTTCATTAATTCACATTTTTCTCTTTTCTCGTGTTGGGTTTTTTTTCACTTTTCCATTAAATTTCTTTACCCCGCTATAGAACGCAATCTCTGCTTTCCTTCCTCTCTCTCTCTCTCTCTCCCCCTCTCTCTCTCAATACATTCTATTTCTACAATTTCTCTTCAAAAATTATTTTTATCTTGCCTTATTTGCGCATTTATTTGATTTCTTTCTCAATTTGTTTTGGCCTACTTGAGGCCATACCCTACTACTTCTAAACTACTCCTCTTCAACTGTTTGGCTTTTGGGTTTTGGTGGGTTTGTACTATTTCAACTCTACAGTGGTCTATCCATGCTTATTGAGTCTCTATTGGTTCCAAAAGAGGTTATTTCTCTGCTTCTCTAGGTTCTCAACGAAGAAGATCAAGGGGACTAGGTTTAGATCACTGAAAAGGGCAAGTACTTTCCTCTTTTAATCACTTTTATTTATTTATTATTATTGGATTTACATTTCACTTTTATGTCCTTTTCATAGGATTATGTGCAATGTTTTGTTAGATTTTATTTCCATTTTTGTAGATTGTGATTCGTGATAAGAAGATGGGAGATTTATGGGTGGTGTTTGTTTTTCTCAAAAAGTTGAAATTGCTGTGATTTCTTATTTGTATTGCCTGGTTAAAATTGGGTTTTCTTTGATTTGTTAATGGCTGAAAAGAGTAGAAAATAGTTTGCCAAGGATCACTGTAAAAAACAAATTGGTGATTCATGGGTTGTGATTTTTTTTTTCTTCCACAATGTTGAAATTAATGTGTAATTTCTTATTTGTTGGGATTACAAGAATTTGGGTTTTTCTTGATTTGTTAATTGTTGAAACAGTAGAAAATAGTTTGTTAAGAACACTGTCCTTTTTCATGGGATTGTCAACTTCAGTGTACTTGAATATCTTGAGATTTTATCCTCGTACATTTGTTAATTTTATTTGCTCGTTAATATATTGTTCAACTTCACTTTTCCATTAAATTTCTTTACCCCGCTATAAAACGCAATCTCTGCTTTCCTTCCTCTCTCTCTCTCTCTCCCTCTCTCTCTCTCAATACATTCTCTTTCTACAATTTCTCTTAAAAAATTATTTTTATCTTGCCTTATTTGCGTATTTATTTGATTTCTTTCTCAATTTGTTTTGGCCTACTTGAGGCCATACCCTACTACTTCTAAACTACTCCTCTTAAACTGTTTGGCTTTTGGGTTTTGGTGGGTTTGTACTATTTCAACTCTACAGTTGTCTATCTATGCTTATTGAGTCTCTATTGGTTCCAAAAAAGGTTATTTCTCTGCTTCTCTAGGTTCTCAATGAACAAGGTCAAGGGGACTAGGTTTAGATCACTAAAAAGGGCAAGTACTTTCCTCTTTTAATCACTTTTATTTATTTATCATTATTGGATTTACATTTCACTTTTATGTTCTTTTCATGGGATTATATGCAATGTTTTGTTAGATTTTATTCCCATTTTTGTAGATTGTGATTCATGATAAGAAGATGGGTGATTTATGGGTTGTGTTTGTTTTTCTCAAAAAGTTGAAATTGCTGTGATTTCTTATTTGTATTGCCTGGTTAAAATTGGGTTTTCTTTGATTTGTTAATTGCTGAAAAGAGTAGAAAATAGTTTGCCAAGGATCACTGTAAAAAACAAATTGGTGATTTATGGGTTGTGATTTTTTTTTTCTTCCACAATGTTGAAATTAATGTGTAATTTCTTATTTGTTGGGATTACAAGAATTTGGGTTTTTCTTGATTTGTTAATTGCTGAAACAGTAGAAAATAGTTTGTTATGAACACTGTCCTTTTTCATGGGATTGTCAACTTCAGTGTACTTGAATATCTTGAGATTTTATCCTCGTACATTTGTTAATTTTATTTGCTCGTTAATATATTGTTCAAAACAGGCTCAGAATCATTTCCTCCCCCTTAAAATTTGTCAGGTAGTTTTACATCAATCTTTCTAGGTTTGAGTTGTTGAATCTGGATGAGGATGCAATAGCTTTTTATGCACAAAAACTATTTGTAAATATGAAATATCACATCTGAAACCTAAGGAAAAATCTAGTGTTTTTGGACATCAAGATTCTAAGGTAGCTCGGTCGTCATGTTCTGTAACGCCCCAAGAAAATACATAATAAAGGTATATCAACCACCGCTCTTTATGATAACAGAAGTAATTCTCCAACACTTGAATACATGATTATAAGGTGTTTACAAAATAGTCCCACATGTGGATATACATTCAATGACTTCGGTACATGAATCTATAGCATGCAAGACATCTAGTCAAAATAAATAAATGCCCTCAGGGGCTACCAAGTCCAAGGCTTAAGCCCGGTTACACAAAATGGTTGCTCAAACCCATACAAATATAGCCCTTGCCTTGCAAAATATAATCATAACAAAACAAGAGCCTTGGGCTCTCAACATACACATCCACACCCTTAGTTTGGCGGAACCACCACATCTTTCCTGCACAAAATCCCATAAGATGAGCATAAAGCCTAGTATGAAAAATCTAAACTAAGTATATACATTTTATACAAGTCTCATGAAATGGGATGTACATGCTATGCCATGGCTTTAAAAGAAAGTCTCATCTTCATCCTTTGAAAACCATCATGCACAATGAAATCTTAAAATTTCAATAAAATTCAACAGTTGAAGTCAAATTCAAAGGGGCGGTAAATACAACTCAGGTAATCCCTAGGTTGGTGTCTGCAAATAAGCATAACTAGCACTACCAAAACCCCACTTTAACGGTAGTTAACCGGAAGGCACGTGGTACATCATCCGCACGTGTTTTTGGTCTTTCACCCTGGACACTTTGTAGACGCGTCCCGAGGACTCATCGAGAAGAATCTCACTTTGTTCCTCTACCATACTACAATTCGGACTCAAATGTCACGGTTCTAAATCTAGTCTCGCAAAGTGCAATGCAAGACCGATAAATCACCAAAGAGTCCAAATCCGGCAAATCATTTTGGAAAACTGATTTTTATAAAGAAGTGTCAAGCATGGACTGCTTTGCCTGATACAGAGTCGCCACCTAAATATTTTGTTTTGGGGAATTTAGAAAACCCTGACTCATGCCTAAGGCCACGTGTCCGTCATCACCAAAGTTGCCTTGGCTCGGGAACTTGGGTACGATTGGGGAAGGTCATCTGTGAGCACCCCCGCTTGCCCGGTCAAAGATCGGCCTGTACTAAATATGATACCTTATTTTTGAAAACATATGTGTTCTGATTTCGATTAATTAGCTAGAATTACTATGTGATGCGCACAACACACAAGTATAGACTAAATCGCCTAATTTGGAACAAAGCATCGCATATGCCGTTTGTTTGGAAGTGGTTTGAAGTTTGCTACTTGCAAGTAGGCTAAAACACCGATTTCAATGAATTATTTCAATTCAAGCAATCCAACCTTCACCCACAGGCATTCAAGCAGTTATATCACATAAGCAATTAGCCTCATGGCAAGCATGCTGTCATGTTAACACTTACGTACATGCAAGATGCTAAAGCATAAACACTCATAATGAAATCCGAGCCAAGACAAAGAACTAGTTAGAAATCATGCATGATCCTAGTTCATGTTAAGAATGGCTAATGCAGCACATGCAAAATGCAATTAGAATAAGCTCGGCTAATCTAAGATGGCATATGAGATGAGACAATTCAATACATGTATTCAACTTGTAATTGAAATACAATGCGGTTAGTATGATGCGCCGAGCCCGGTGCATGCAATACGAATGAATGATGCAAACATGCATAGCATAAGGATGCTAAATGAAATATGTCCTAAAACTAACCATCAAAAGCAGGTAAGTAAAAGGGAGAAAGACGTGAGGTTGGAAGACATCCACACACTCACGCACACTTATTACACAATTGCGCCCTCTCGACGGAGGGACCGAAAGAATAATACAAATCAACTAATTAATTAACCTAACAAGCTAATTAATTATTACACAACACTTAACTAATTAAACAAATTAATTAAGCTATGAAAAACAGTAAAGCAGCCTCGGGAAGAGAGACGAATGCATGCTTGATTGGCTTTGCTTGGAAATCCATTGGCATGCCATATGTTGCCTCTATTTGCACTGTTTTACACCTTTGAAAACTGCACAAGTCTCCAGAACACTTCTGAACCACTTCATGGACATGCTGAGAGGTCATCGACTAAGTGGTAAGGCCATCGGCCAATGGAAAGGTGCCATCAACCAATTATGAAGCTATCGGCCAACTATGGTTAGCCGATCGGCACTGAAAGTAGCCGACCGGCCATTTCTTTTTGCAGAATGTTGTTTTGCTGCAACAGAGGACAAACAGAGTATGGCAATACCTTTACAAGGCAATGTTTGCACGACCACTCTCCTTATCGTGTTTGAGACTCAAAGGAGTGTAGTCCTCGACCCTTGGGCCACCAATCACGCATTTTAATGCATGATGGCCAAAGGAGCCAAATGTGCAATTTAATATCAAATGAAATGCACAAAACACATAAGGGCCCCAAACCTCTATCATGCTTGATCAAGAGGCAAGGGAATGCACACACAATGCTTTGCAACCTAAGCATTCAAGCATGTGACAACATGCAAACTAGTAAGCATGCAACAATATGAAATCTAAGCATGCAAACATGCATGCATGCAATGTAATAGGTATGCAACAACAATACCAGCAACAAGTATGCAATAACACGCAACAATATTATGCAATGCAACTAATATGCAACAGGTATACAACCTAAACATATAAACATGTGTAGCATGTAACAACATGCAAAATGAAGCAAGCATGCAACAACATACAAGACAAGCATGCAACAACATGCCAAGATGGACTTAAACTAACATCGGTAGACCTCAGCCATGCCGAAATCAGTGGCCAAAGTGTTATGGAAATGAAGATAAAGGTACATGCAAACATGCATGCCAATTGGCCTATCACCTAAGCATAGGAGAGCAACTTTCAAGAATACTTAAAAGGGGACAAATATGCAAGTATGACAATACTACAAGCTCTAAAATGATGTTAGGGATAATGCCAAATCAACCAAACAACACAAGCAAATGATGCAAGAAAGCTCAAGGCTTAAGGCTAGCCAAGGGGTTCAAACCAAGGCCATGCAAAACAAGTCCCAAAAGGCCAAGGGGACCTAAAACAGTTCCAAGGCAGGTCCAAACAAGACCAAAAATATGCTCGAAACTAGCCAACACAAGCTAGAACACAATGCCAAAAGCATGAGGCATGCAAGGCTATAAAAGGAGTCTTACACTACACCTATCAAAACCAAACTTGGCATGACTTAAACCAATAAAATCAGAGTTATGGCATGTTAAAGCAAGCCCAAAAACCCACTTAGATGGCATCCAAATGACCTAAGCATGGAAGCATACACAATGATCCATTTAAGAGGCATAAAACATCAACTCTTTAAAACATTAAAGGAGTGGTAAATGCAAGTATATGAGCATACTATATGGACTGAAATAACATAACAAGTGATGCCAAATCACTGAAATGGCCCAAGTAAAGCGTGCTAATGACTTGGACACTTAAAGCTAACAAACTAGATTGCATGGTAGCTATACAAAGCATGGCATATATGATCAAGACAACACCAAACAGAGCTTAAACGTGGTAAATCATGACTAAAAGCTTCATGGAGTTGAGCCAAAATATGCAAGAATGATAGTCTAATCACAAGATGCATGTTAAGGCAAATGAGAGGATTGCAAGACAAGTACATGAGGCATGTAAGAGCCAACTAAACCAACTCAAAAAAGAGGTAAAGTATGACAAAATAACACCAAATACTTGCTAAAATGGAGCTAAAACATGCTAAGCAAACATGCTACCAATATAAGCCATTTATACTAGCATACAAGACAACAAGGAGAGGGGATGACCCTCTCCTTTTTGAGACCTTAAAACACCATCCCCACCACTGAAATCCCTCCGGATTTCAGTGGTGAGAAGGCCAAAACAATGTGATCTCGAAGCTTAAAAATAAAGCACAAGAACAAGGCCAAACAAGGCCTAAGAGGGGGCAAACGACCCCAAACACAAAAATGACCTTAATCAAAGATCTAAAGCACCAAAAATCAGAACTTTTATCAGTTAAGAGTTAAGCTTAAAACAATAAGAAAGAAGGGTTAAAAGCTTAAGCAAGAAAAGGGTATTAAAAGCAAGAATGCTCACCCTTGAAGAACACCTTCAAGAACAAAGCTCCAGCAACTTTCTCTAATCAAAACCATCAAAAGAACTCTAACACCAACTCCCTAGCACCTCAGCAACCAAGGATGGTGTTCTAGTGTGTGTTTGTGTACAATAGTAAGACAATACTACACTTTAGAGCATGAACAAGCACTGAACAAGAGAGAGAGGTCAAATATAGAGATAGATAGATACAACTTCTCTAACCCTATTTTTTCAGAACCTCTGAGAAGGGAGGAGGAGCTCCCTTCTTATAGAATTCCAATTCTAAAGCTTCTAAGAGAAGCTAAGCATTGGAAGCAAATCCCTCCATACACGTGTATGGAGGGGTGAATTGTGCATGCCAGCTATCTGCAAAAAGCAGATGAACAGGGCTCAGCCAAAAAATATGGCCGATCGACCAACAAAGGGGCCGACAGACCAAAAACAGTGCCGATCGGCCAACACTTTTGGCCGATGGCAAGAAATGGGGCCGATGGCTTCATGCCTTGGCTGATGGGTTGAGGAAATGGCCAACAAGGCACCTTTTTTCCTCAAAAGCGAAAACACAAGTGCTTGGTCCACAACGAAGCACAAAACAGTCAAGTTGAGAGATCTTGAGGCAAGGCGGGCGGCCGAGACCTCTGGGAACTCAAAATGAAGATGAGCATGGATCATCACCGAGTGTTCAAATGGTGATGTTCAAGTCTTGAGGACGGTCAAAAATGGGGTGTCCACAGTTGCCCCTTTTTGACAGAACTCGAAAGTCATAAAATGACCGGAGTGAATGCCAAAGCCCAGAGACGACCCATTTTCAACAAGGCCGAAGACTTAGACAAGCATACAAGATAACAACAATATGTGCCCGCAGGCAGGGGCAAGATGCAAGGACATGCATAATGCCGAACATAACTTATGATCATGCAACAAGAGCTATAACGCAGCATGGCATGCAACAGTTTAAGCAAGCAAATACAAATCAAACTACATTTCATGCAGAAAGGATGTAAGAGAATTATAGAATTCTCGCTACGCCTAATGCGGAGAATACAATACATGTGCAGTTCGTCTGGTCGCGCCAGCTTCAAATGAACCGTACATACAATATCGTGCCTGAAAAAGAAAGAAAACTTAACAGGTACAATATCGTTAGAAACATGCATAACAATACAAGTGAAAAGTGCGTGACAACGCAAATGAAGCGTGCATAACAATGCAAATAGAACGTGAGAAACAACGCAAGTTAGAGAGGTCCGAAACAACGCAAGTTAGATGGATTTGCAAAACAATGCAAGTTAAAGATATGTGCGAATCAACGGATGTTAAAGATATGTGCGGAACAACGCATGTTATAGAAATGTGCGAAACAACGCAAGTTAGAAAGGTTGCAAAACAATGCAAGTTAGATAGATTGGAAAACAATGCAAGTTAGAGGGGGTGCAAGACAATGCACAAGTTAGTGGGGGTGCAAGATAATGCACAAGTTAGTGGGGGTGCAAAACAATGCACAAGTTAGTGGGGTGCAAAACAATGCACAAGTTAGTAGGGTGCAAAACAATGAACAAGTTAGTGGGGGTGCAAAACAACGCACAAGTTAGTGGGGGTGCAAGACAATGCACAAGTTAGTGGGGGTTTAAAACAATGCACAAGTTAGTGGGGTGCAAAACAATGCACAAGTTAGAGGGGGTGCAAGACAATGCACAAGTTAGTAGGGGTGCAAGACACTGTACATAACGAGCAAGACAATGCAAGTTATAAAAGTGCAAAACAATGCACATAACGAGCAAGACAATGCAGTTATAAAGGTACAAAACAATGCACATAAAGAGCAAGACAATGCAAGTTATAAAGGTGCAAAACAATGCACATGTTAAGGAAATGCATGATAATGCAAGATAAGGAAATGCATGACAATGCAAGTGAAACGTGCATGACAATGCAAGATAAGGAAATGCATGACAATGCAAATGAAACGTGCATGACAATGCAAGATAAGGAAATGCATGACAATGCAAGTGAAACGTGCATGACAATGCAAGATAAGGAAATGCATGACAATGCAACTGAAACGTGCATGACAATGCATGATAAGGAAATGCATGACAATGCAAATGAAATGTGTGAGACAATGCTAGGTATGTGCAATGCATGACAATACAGATGAAACATGCGAGACAACGCCTATAGTAAGAAAAATGCATGACAATGCAAATGAGATGCGCATGACAATGCGAGGTAAGGAAAAATGCATGACAATGAAAATGAAGCATGCGAGACAACGCTAGGTATGGAAAATGCATGGCAATGCAAATGAAACATGTGAGACAACGCCTACAGTAAGGAAAATGCATGATAATGCGAATGAGATGCACATGACAATGCAAGGTATGTGCATAACAATGTGAAAGAGATGCGCATGACAATGCAAGCATGGTAAAGGTACGCTATTCGCGATGTTGAGATGCAACTTCAAAGCAAAATGAGGTATGCTCGATGTAATGCAACGTATTTAAAGTAATCTTTGAATCTCGCAAGATACAAAAGGATACAGAAAAAGGATACGCATTGCGCGTACCGAGCATCGCACATGAAAGACACGGTTCGAGGTCAACACGGAGACCAGTTAAGCTTCAAAAGTGTACTTTCTTGCAGTTTCTTGAGGAATGAAGGTCCCAAACCACATAATTGACCCAAACAAGGGTGCGGGAGATGCATCGACCACAAGAGGAGGCCATCGGCCCTCCATTGGCCATCAAATGAGATCATTGGCCAAATATTTAGCTGATCGGCTAACAATTTGGCCGATCGGCCAAAAATGGCAGTTTCGGGGCAGTTTTGTCATTTAGCCTCGGGTCTTTAAATAGAAGGTTGCAAACCTTATATTTTCACTTCACCCTAGCTCGAAAATCACTCCTCTCTCTCTCTCTCTAGGTGATTTCCCAACCTTCGATCCGAGTTTTTCCCGGATTTTTGACCCTTTTCCATCGTTCGATTCGCGAAACCCTTCCCGTTTCACAGACTTTGAACCGAACAAAACTCGTTTTCGGTGACCCTTTCTTGGTTTCCACCACTTAGGGTTTGTTTTCCCCAAGTCATACCTCGATCTTCGTGCCTTTTCCATACTTCGACCTTTTCTCTCATTTTTCACCTCTCGGGGTTGACTTTTGGATTGACTTTTCGCATTTTCACCTATTTTTCACATTTTCAGCCATTTTTGCAGTCTTTCTGAGATGGCAGGCGACATTCCACAGGGTGGGGCTCCCCTGGAGATGGACGTGAACCCTGAGGTCGAGCTCTTACAGTTGAGTGTTCAACCGTTCGACTCGGCGACCTACAGACCAGCGATACATGTGTTGCCTCCTCATGGCATCCGTTAGTTCAGGACCCATGCTCGAGGGGCACCATTGGAGCTCCTATTACGCGAGCCGAAGTCAAATCTTTCCTACGGCGCTGTTGAGGTATATTCTTCCCCTTTTTCATTTTCTGCAATGTAGAACATATAATTGCAATAGTTGACACTGCTCTTTAACTGCTTAACCCAGATACACTTATATATCACATACTTAGTTCATCGTGAGCTCACCCACACCCGATATTTGTTTAAACTTGAACACATGCACACACACTGCATATTCATCCACTCTGAATAACCCAAGCACTGTATTTTTAACATTGCTTCGCAACAGTTTGTCTTGAACACAGGGAGATTCCCATGCCTTTTGGGGGTATGGGAACACCATTGCCTGAGATTGATATATGGAGTTACCCGATGCAGTTCGTCACATCGTTGATCATGCCGGCTTCAGCATTTTCTGCAGGGGGCTCTCGCGCCTCACTGCGAACAGGCCTCTTCTGGGTACGATGGTGGAAAGGTGGTGGGACACCACCGATTCCTTCCATCTTTCTGCTACAGGGGTGATGACGATGACTCCCTTTGACTTCTCCATGCTCACTGGCGTTGGAGTGGGGGGTGATCCGATTCCCTTTGACACCGACATGGGCGAGTGGGACGTTGCCTAGATCTACCTGCTTGGTGCTCGGGCACCTCTCTTTCGGACACCGACATGGGTGAGTGGGACGTATGCCACTTCCCCAATTCGCTCCAATATCTCGAAAGGCCCAATGAACCTTGGAGACAATTTACCACTCTTGCCAAATCTCATAAAACCCCGCCTGGGTGAGGTCTTAAGGAACACGTGGTCACCAACTTCAAAGGATAAAGGTCGTCTCCTCTTATCGACATAACTCTTCTGTCAGCTTTGGACCATAGCTAACCTCTTTCGAATGATAGAAACTTTCTCAGTTGTCTTTCTAACAATTTTCGGACCCAACAACGGTGCATTGCCCACTTCGGCCCAACAAACCGGAGATCTACAAGGTTGGCCATACAAGGCCTCAAATGGTGCCAAGTCAATGCTAGCTTGATAACTATTATTATTGGCAAACTTGATCAATGGTAAGTGTTTACCCCTAGACCCTTTGAAATCAAGGGCACAAGCTCTAAGCATGTCCTCCAAAATCTGAAGGGTACGCTTTGACTATCCATCGGTTTGGGGGTGGTAAGCGGTGCTAAAGGTCAACTTAGTTCCCAACGCCTCTTGAAGGCTTTGCCACAATCAGGTAGTGAAACGAGGATCTCTATCCGATACAGTAGTTACAAGGACCCCATGAAGCTGAACTATCTCTCTAATGTACAACTCTGCCAATTGCTCAACTGAGTCATCGGTGCGTATCGGAATGAAATGTGTAGACTTAGTCAACCTATCAACAATCACCCAAACGGCATCATTGCCTCGCTGTGTTCTAGGAAGCCCAACTACAAAATCCATGGTAACATGTTCCCATTTCCACTCGGCTATCAGTAAGGGTTGTAGCAAACCCGCTGGTCTTTGGTGTTCGGCCTTCACTTGTTGACAAGTAAGGCACTTCGATACAAATAAGGCAATATCCCACTTCATACCCCTCCACCAAAACTGGTAACTAAGAACATGATAGATTTTGGTGCCTCCCAAATGTGCCACAAGGTGTGAGTGATGGAACACTAAAAGTACCTCCTTTCTACAAGGCTCTGGTACAAACAAACGGTCTAGATAAAGTACACTCAGATCCGAGTGCATGTTCAAACCCTTCTCTTCCTTCTTGTTGGAAATTCTATCACGGATTGACTCCACCTCATGGTCCCCCTATTGTGCCTCTATGACCTTACTAATCAAGGTAGGTTGAGCAACAAAAGTAAACAAGATAGCACTCTCACTGAACTCACCCAAAAACAAATCAAACTTGCCGATATCGGCTAGCATATCCCATTCCCGAATGGCCACACTTGCGAAACTACTCCCAATTTTTGGACTCAAGGCATCGGCCACTAAATTGGCCTTCCCCGGATGATAGTGTAATTCAAAATCATAATCCTCCATAAATTCTATCTACCTCCGTTGGCTTAAATTCAAGTCTTTTGGGGAAAACAAATACTTTAGGCTCTTGTAATCGGAGAAAGCCTCAAACTTTTCACCATACAAATAATGTCTCCAAATTTTCAAAGCAAAAATTACAGCCACTAATTCTAAATCATGGGTGGGGTAGTTTTCTCATCGTGAACCATAGGCCACAACCTTTCCCTGTTGCATCAAGACACAGCCAAGCCCATCCTGGAATGTGTCACAAAAGACGGTGTAACCCAAACCTCTTTCCAGAATTATCAAGACCGGTGAGGTGCTCAATTTGGTCTTAAGTTCTTGGAATGACCTTTCACAAGCTTCACTCCACACAAATTTGACACCCTTCCTTGTCAACCTAGTCAAAGGTATGACGAGTTTAGAGAATTTCCTCACAAAACGGCAATAATACTCGGCTAATCCCAAGAAACTCTAGATCTCAAAAACATTTTTAGGTTGTTTCCAATCCTGCACGACATCTGTCTTAGAACAGTCTACAGTTACTCATTCTCTTGACACCACATGACCTTCACCTCGATCAACCAAGACTCGCATTTCTCAAATTTGGCATACAATTGGGGCTCCATAAGCAAATCAAGTACTAACCGCAAGTGAGTCTCGTGTTCCTCCTCGGAGGCAAAATAAATCAAGATGTTGTCCACAAAGATGACCACTAAGTGGACTAAGAATTCTCAAAAAATTTGGTTCATCAAATCCATAAAAGAAGTAGGTGCATTGGTCAAACCAAAAGGCATTACAAGAGATTCATAGTGGCCATAACGTGTACAAAAGGCCGTTTTTTGGATGTCCTCCTCCCTAACTCTCAACTGATGGTAACCCGACCTCAAATCTATCTTCGAGAAGCAGCGAGACCCTCTAAGTTGGTCAAATAAATCATCTACCCTGGGCAGCGGATACTTGTTCTTAACGGTAACCCGATTCAACTTGTGGTAATCAATACATAACCGCAATGACCCATCCTTCTTCTTTGCAAAGAGGGCCGGCGCTCCCTAAGGTGATGTACTAGGGCGAATGAAGCCCTTGTCTAAGAGTTCTTGGAGTTGAACCTTCAACTCATGCAATTCGGCGTGTGTAAATCTATACGGCGCCATGGAAATTGGTTCCATACCAGGCACTAAGTTAATGGAGAACTCAATCTCCCGGTGGGGTGGCAAACTAGTAAAATCCTCAGGAAAGACCTCTTGGTATTCACAAACTACCCTTGGTAATTCAACATGGGCCCCGTCGCCCCCACTATCCAAGAGAGTCACAAAAGGACCACTAATCTTGCTCCTACTACGAGGGTCAAAAGCTGGTGACAAGACCCTATCAACTCGGTCCCCTAGAAAATAAAAGCAGTCACCATCGAGGTGCACATTGTGACTCTCTGGCGATAACAATCAATCACAGCACGGTATGAAGATAACCAATCCATGCCTAAAATGACATCAAAACTTGACATGCCCAGCAACACAAAAGGAAACGAAAGTCGGTGCCCAACAACCTCTATCTCACAACCGCGACATCCTCAGTTTAAGTCAACCATACCTCCAACTGGTGACTCTACCTTGAGCGGAGATGCTAACTGTGTCACCTCTAACCCCAATGCAAAAGCTAACGCAGTAGATATAATGCACCCGTATCTATCAACACATTAGCCATGGACTTACACACAACAAAAATACCTCTCACAAGTGAGGATCTTGGTAGCTGCTCTGGCGTGGTAACAGCATACATGCACCGATGTGGCCTTTGGTTAACCTACTAATCTCTCAGAGCATAGGCATGCTGCACTGACTGAGCCGAAGCGGCTCCCTGATTAGCTCGTGAGGTTTGAATTGAATGAGCTTACGAATGGCTCTGAGTCTGCCTCAACCCTGATACGCCAGATGTGCCTCCCAACTATGGGCAAGCTCTCCTCATATGCCCTGACTGACCACACTAAAAATAGGTAAGCCCTTGCCCTCTGTCCTGAGACTGACTCTGAGATCAGTTAGGTGGTGGTGATGGTAACATCTGCTGCCCTCCTCTCTTCTGTGGGCATGAAAAGGCCTTGTGACTCGATTACCCGGTGCATTCTTTCCCGAGCCCACACTAGGCAAGGAAAAAGTAGATCTAGACGGCTGTGGTTCGGATTGGGATGAAATGGTGCCCTCGTTCTTACTGGGTCTAAAATCTCCCTGTGACTCCTGACCCCCAGACCTCGAACCTCGAGCCCCGAAGTCTCTTCTCTTCGGCCTGCATAGTAATCTCCACATGTGTAGCCGCCTCTGCAAGACGATCATAATTCCGAATCATATTTCCGGCAACCTTGAACAAAATTTTTGTCCTTAACCTCTTCTCAAATTCTATGCAACGGCGCTCTTCCGTTGCCACCAACTCTGACGCAAACCGGGACAAACTAGTAAAGGCCGCCTCAAACTCGGCCACAAATAGGTTAAGTTCCTTGAGGTCTTGAAACTCTTGCCTCAATCTCTCCCTAACAATGGGAGTTAGGTACTTGTCTTGGAAAGAAACCACAAAAGCTTCCCTTGTCGGCTCCACTCTACTCTTGGCGTACTTCCACCATTGGCCCATGTCCCCCTTGAGGTAGCAACTCCCTAGAGTCACCTTTAGCTCGCTATCTTCAATGTGAAGCATCTCAAATGTCTTCACCATTTGCTCAAGCCACTCGTCTTCTTTCTTGGGCTCGGGGCCACCATGGAACTCATCCGGTTTGGCCCGCAAAAACTCCTTAGTGAGAAAACTCGCCCTTGTCTCTACGGCATTCTCTCTGGCTTGGTTCTCTGCCCTTAACAAATTCATAGATTCTCTCAAAGCCCCTTCCATTTCTTGGGCTAAGGCCCCCATTGCAGCTTGACCCGCTTGCCCCGAAATCCCCGCTTGTCCCATTTGCTCGGCCACATTAGCTTGGCCCGCTTGCTCCGCCGTATTGGCTTGGCCGAACCCTTCCTCTTGCACTAGAACCTCACAGATCGGTACTTCATATATACCTCGGCAAGGCCTACCGTGCCTTCCACCTCTGCTACCATGGGCTTGACCCCTTCCTGACATCCTAATTAAGGAATAAGGTAAACAATTTAGCACTTAAACTCAAATGTGCTAGCAACTTGCCTCACACGTTTGACCACAACAATCCTATATATCTCTCTACCATAGAAACAATTTAGTTTCATTCCACATAAGCACTTTGTGATGACCCAATCCATAATATACTTAATTATGCATGTGATTATGTGTTTGATATGAATTTGTATGTTTAATTATGTGAGTTATATTGTGATTTTATATCTAATTAATTAAGGAGATTTGGATTCTAATTTTGGAGTTTATGAGAATTTGGGATTTCTGAGAATTTTAGAGTTTGATTCGTATTTGATTTTAATATGGATTTATTTTGGAATTTGAAATTAAATGCCTAAATGGCTCAAGAAAGTATAATTAGGAAATTGAATTATTTCAATTTTGAGTATCGGACCGTATGGGAGTTTAATTAAATATTCGATTTAGATTTATAAAATTGAGATTGGATTAATTGGGTCCAAATTGGAGTTGATTGAATTAATTTATGTTACAAGGTTTGAGAAATTATGATTATTACGGATTAAATCTATTTATGAGGTATCTAATTTGAATATGCAATTTGTTGATGGAAATTTTGAGTCTGATCAGAAATTGAAGGCGTAAATGATTTGAGGAAGTAAAATTGAGGATAGTGATCAGTTCAATTTGATATTTGGAGCTTTTTGGGAGCTTGATTAAAAATCTGGTTCAGATTGAGAAAAATTAAATATAATTAAGTGGGCTCTAATGGAAGTCAATTAGACTAATTAAATTATGTGGGTTGTGATTAGTATGATTACATAAGTTATGTGCTAATCAATATTTATTAAGAATAAGAGTAATTTAATTAAATTAATCTTAACAATAAATTTAATTGTAGAATGATTTAGAATTTGAGAATATAAGTGGGTGTATGTAGAGAAGCATGTGTGTGTGCAGAGAAATCTGGGTTTGTAGAGAAAATTTGGTGGGTGTACTGAGAAACCAGATTTGTGTGTGTGTATAGGTGTTGTACTGGAAGCTTGAATCAAGGTGCATATATGCAATATGTGTCAACAAGAGAGGTGTGCATGTGTGTATCTGTTGAAGGATTTGAATCGAGACCCATTTTGGGTGTTCTGCAGGGAGCAAACCGTAGGGAAAGAGAGAGAGAGAGAGAGAGAGAGAGAGAGAGTTTTCAACCCAAGGAAGAAGAAGAAGAAAGGAATAGGGTTTTGTGGGATACCAAAATCCAAGCTAAAAATTGGGGAAAATTCATCACAAGGGTCAAGCGCAAGGACAAATCAAGAACCAAAGCACTGTGAGTAATATCTTAGTAAAGATATTTTTATGTATGCATTGTTTTCTAAATGCTACCTACGTGGTAAATTTCTGACTCTATGAATTTGTACTATGCGTGAGTATTCTATTTGCTTGATTCGTAAAAAAGTATGTGAAGGGATTTATATATGAGTATGAAATGGGCCTAAGGCCATTTGGCATGTTTGACGAGGACAAAGATTGGGCCTAAGGCCATTTGGAATGCTTAACAAGATAGACTAAAGGTCATCTTATATACAAATTGGACTAAAGGTTGTTTTGAATAAGGAATTGATTGGACCAAAGGTCGTTTTGAATATGAGTACCGATGTGATCTCAATCATATGCGAATAATTATAAATATAAGAATGGTGGACCCAAGGTCGTTTTGTAACATGATATGGAGGACCGGTGGTCCTTGGTACATGGATCCATTAGACCTAAAGTTGGTCTATGAATGAGTATTGGACCTAAGGTCGTTTAATATAAACATGCGCATAGCTATAAATATGGAAATGATTGACCTAAGGTCATTCAGTATAATCATGTGCATAGATATGAATATGGAAATGATGGACTTGAAGTCGTTCTGTATTATGATTGGGCCTGAGGCCACTCTGTAATATCATTGGACAAGTATTTTGGACCCGAGGTCGTTTTGTATGAATGAGAACTTGGACCCGAGGTCGTTTTGCCCCCTCCGATGCACCTTGAGCATGATAGATTGGACTTGAGATCGTTCTGATTTTGATTTACTTAATTACGGATCTCATTCATATAACCTCTTTACATTGGTATTATTCGCTGGGCATCAACTCACTCCTTATTTATATATGTGTTGGTGTAGGTGAGCAATTGGAGGATCAACATTAGAGTTTGCCCAGGAGTCCGCCTCTTTGTCAAACCACCCAAAAGTGCCTCTATGTAAAGGCTTTGTTCTGTGTTGTTTTGTCAGGCTTGGGATAATCTTTGTACTTGGTTAGAAGTCCTTCACATAGTGTGTGAGATACAATATAAAATATGTCTTTGTACATGTATATATGAAATTGTGTTAAGAATGTTTTAATAGTACAGTTGATCATGTACGCACAGCTTGATGGACATCATCATTTTTGTTTTGCGTTTGCTTTAGGCCCCGATAAAATAAAATAATTTTGAAATTTGTCTTTGAGGCCGTAGGTAATCTATGGATTACTGGCCGGTTACGACGCTAAACCTATAGGAGTAGGTTTGGGTCGTGACAGAGTGGTATCAGAGCACGAGTTAATATCTCGCACAGATGTCCATTGAGCATTGGAGTGTCTAGAACATATTTAAGCTTCATGCATATAGTGAGTAAGTGATAAGTTGTGCATTCAGAGAAATGTATGTGTGTTGTTTAATAAATTTGAGTATTGAAGCTAAGAATTAAGAACTATTATGGAATTTTAACGATTATAAGGAAATCAAAATGTGTTTGATAAGTTAAGTAACGAGGCTAAACGCTAAGAATTATTGTGGAACTTGTAATGTTATGAGAAAATTTGAATTTCTGACTTAAGTATTGGTGAGTACTAGTATGTTGATTTGTGAAAACGAGATGTTATAAGGAATTTTCATGTTAGAAGGAAATTAGAATTGTTGATTGGAGCGCAAGTGTATTAATTTGTGCGAATATAGTGTTATAAGAGTTAAAGGTTATTTTGAAATATTAACGATTAGAGGAGACTAAAATGTGTTTATTCAATAAGTTTAGTGTTGAAGTTAAGAGTTGTTGTGGAATTTTAATGCTAGAAGGGAAATGTAATTTTTGGTTGGCACATTAATGAATATGAGTATATTGATCCGTGGGACTATGGTATTACAAGGAACTAAAATCTTTGATGGAAGTTATGAAAATTTCATAGTTGAATGTAAAATTAGGCTATGATAACATTTGGGAAATTAAAGTATTTGATGATTAAAGAAGTGTAGAACTATAATGATTAAGATTAAAGGAATTGTTTGATATGTAAGACGATATGATCGTTTAAGTAAGGGACCTAATGTATGAACCATAGAGTCTTATACCTTGTTGAATGACCTTGAAAGTCTGAATGGAATCACGTTCGGCCGGCGTATCTCTGAATTGGAAATTCTTTGTCAATTTTAAAGGAATGAATCGGTTGCCCTACCGATGTCTTTGTATGACTGTATGTTTCATGGTTAATTATGTGATGCTATGTGCTATGTTTGAAGTTAACAATACTACCCCAATTGCTGCTAACCTTTGTCTTGTATCTTTAGGACAAGATGGTGAAAAATAAGAATGAAGTCGAAATCGTGCCTTTATCAAAATTATTAGACAAAATAGAAGAAGTGTTAGAGAATGTGCTGAAAGCTATGCAATACTATAATACTGTGCAAATTCAAAAGAAGAGGTTAGGAGTATAATAAAAACGGGAATCAAAGAGTAAGTCTAAGAGTTTTATGATTGGAGACACAAATGGTTCTAAGCAAAATGGTAGAAAGGGTACGACTACCCCAATATGTCCAACGTGTCACAAGCCTCGTAGACAATTATGCCATCAACTTACGAGAGCGTGCTTCAAATGTGGAGAAATAGGACATCGGGTGAAAGATTGTCCAAAAGCAAAAGGACGTCCCAAGTCACTTAATCAGAATGAAGGTCAGTACTTAATAAAGAGATCAATAAGAATATGTTTAGTGAAGAATCATATCATTTGGGAATATTGTGCCATGAATATAACCCAAAACCCCAATGAATGTGAATGGAATGGACCTTCTATCTATTAAGTGAAAGTTAATCATACACCTAAGTGAGTTGTCTTTGACTTCCGAGATTAAATATCTTTGACTAGATGAATCATGAATTGCATGGGAGCAAATATCCCAATCGTTATGGTCAAAAAATTTGTGGACCAAGAATTCAGATTAGTTATCAATGTTGTATCAAATACATAATCTAATCCGAAGACTTCAAATGGCTATTCGCAATAAAATGTTGTTATTTATTTGAAACGAAAGAGTCGGGTCATGAACATCGTTGGCATCAATCCCTTGCTATATATGAAATATGAATTATGAATCACTATCTCTGAGTAACAACCCCGTAATGCTATATTTGAATAAAAGTGATTTCAGAGTGATAAGACATTTGGTGTATGAAATGCTATTTTGTGAATAATGTGTAAATGTCCAATTTTTGAAATGTATTTGTAGTATCCTTAGCAAAGGCCCTCACCCAGGGGAGATAATACTATGACTTATGGCCATGAGGCCCTCACCCAGGGGAAACAATACCATGGCCTACGCATGTTATATGATACCCAGTACTGGAGGTTCCATTATGGAACTTGATGATTTGGTATACATGACCAATGTGATATGTAATGATAAAGGAAATACCACGCTTGATTTGAATTTGAATATGAATATGAATATGACTCTATTTATGTTACGAATACAAGCATGACTATGTTCTAATTTGATAAGGGATTCGAAATCTGAATTTTGAATCTGTTATGGACATCATCCATTAAAACTTTTACTTCATTATTGTTCACTGGCCATCGAATCAAGGAATTAAAGTATGTGAATGTCAATGATAAAATATTTTGAATTCATTTAAAACAAGGAAATATAGTCACGAGTATTATTTGAGATTGACCCTTGATTATTTGGGAAGTATGTGAATTATTTGCAGATATGTGAATAGCTAAACAGAAATATATGATTTTCATGAATAACGAGTTTTATGTTTTGATGTTATGAAGCTAACTATGAGCTTCACCATTATATTATAGGATACTTTCTGGTGACTACGCCAATTTGGGCTAGCAATCTTTAAATAAATGATGATGAGTTAAACTTTTGTGATGAGATTTTAGTGATGAGGAAGTTACTAGAGAACAAAAATGAAAGGAGACAAAACTATATGATTCAATTGCGGTACAAGTGATTTAAGTTTGGAGGACCAAACTTCCTAAAGGAGGGAAGAATGTGATGACCTAGTCCATACTGTACTCAATTATGCATGTGATTATGTGTTTAATATGAATTTGTATGTTTAATTATGTGAGTTATATTGTGATTTTATGTCAAATTAATTAAGGAGATTTGGATTCTAATTTTGGAGTTTATGAGAATTTGGGATTTCTGAGAATTTTGGAGTTTGATTAGTATTTGATTTTAATAAGGATTTATTTTCGAATTCGAAATTGAAAGCCTGAATGGTTCAAGAAAGTATAATTGGGAAATTGAGTTATTTCAATTTCGAGTATCGGACCATATGGGAGTTTAATTACTATTCGATTTAGATTTGTAAAATTGAGATTGGATTAATTGGGTCCAAATTGGAGTTAATTGAATTAATTACGTTACGAGGTTTGAGAAATTATGATTACTATGGATTAAATCTATTTATGAGGTATCTAATTTGAATATGCAAGTTATTGACGGAAATTTTGAGTCTAATCATAAATTGAAGGTACAAATGATTTAAGGAAGTAAAATTGAGGATAGTGATAAGTTCAATTTGATATTTGGAGCCTTTTGGGGGCTTGATTAAAAATCTGGTTCAGATTAAGAAAAATTAAATATAATTAATTGGGCTCTAATGGAAGTCAATTAGACTAATTAAATTATGTGGGTTGTGATTAGTATGATTAATTAAGTTATGTGCTAATCAATATTTATTAAGAATAAGAGTAATTTAATTAAATTAATCTTAACCATAAATTTAATTGTAGAATGATTTATAATTTGAGAATATAAGTGGGTGTGTGCAGAGAAGTATGTGTGTGTGTAGAGAAATCTGGGTGTGCAAAGAAAATCTGGTGGGTGTACTGAGAAACCAAATTTGTGTGTGTATAGGTGTTGTGCTGGAAGCTTGAGTCAAGGTGCATGTGTGCAATATGTGTCAACAAGAGAGGTGTGCATGTGTGTATGTGTTGAAGGATTTGAATCAAGAACCATTTTGGGTGTTCTGCGGGGAGCAAACCGTGGGGAAAGAAAGAAAGAGAGAGAGAGAGAGAGAGAGAGAGAGAGAGAGAGAGAGAGAGAGAGTTTTTAACCCAGGAAGAAGAAGAAAGGAAGAGGGTTTTGTGGGATATCAAAATTCAAGCTAAAAATTATGGAAAATTCATCACAAGGGTCAATCGCAAGGACAAATCAAGCACTAGAGCACTGTGAGTAATATCTTAGTAAAGATATTTTTATGTATGCATTGTTTTCTAAATGTTAACTACGTGGTAAATTTCTGACTCTATGAATTTGTACTATGCATGAGTATTCTATTCGCTTGATTTGTAATAAAGTATGTGATGGGGTTTATATATGAGTAGGAAATGGGCCTAAGGCCGTTTGGCATGTTTGACGAGGACATAGATTGGGCCTAAGGCTGTTTGGAATGCTTAGCAAGATAGAGTAAAGGTCATCTTATATACAAATTGGACCAAAGATCGTTTTGAATAAAGAATTGATTGGACCAAAGGTCATTTTGAATATGAGCATGGATGTGATCACGATCATATGCGCATAATTATGAATATAAGAATGGTGGACCCAAGGTCGTTTTGTAACATGATATGGAGGACCGGTGGTCCTTGGTTCATGGATCCATTAGACCTAAAGTTGGTGTATGAATGAGTATTGGACCTGAGGTCGTTCAGTATAAACATGCGCATAGATATGAATATGGAAATGATAGACCTGAGGTCGTTTAGTATAATCATGCGCATAGATATGAATATGGAAATGATGGACCTAAGGTCGTTCTGTATTATGATTGGGCCTGAGGCCATTCTGTAATAAAATTGGACAAGTATTTTGGACCCGAGGTCATTCTGTATGAATGAGAACTTGGACCCGAGGTTGTTTTGCCCCTCCGATACACCTTGAGCATGATAGATTGGACTTGAGATCGTTCTGATTTTTATTTACCTGTAATATATATTAATGTGATTTACTTAATTACAGATCTCATTCCTGTAACCTCTTTACTTTGGTATTATTCACTGGGCATTAGCTTACTCGTTATTTATATATATGTAGGTGTGTAGACACCCCATTTTTGACCGATCTTAAGACTCAGATGTCATCGGTTGAGCGCTCGGTGATTACGCATGCCATGCTCGTTCTGAGGTTTCAGAGTTTCGGTTGAGGGCCTTACCTCCGGACCTCGGGACCCTTTTGTGCTTTGCCTCGGTTTGCGAACTACGTTCTGTTTTCTCTTCCCAAAGGGAGGGAGAGGTCTTGTAGACCATCTCTCAGTGGCCATAGGCTATTTTTCGTGGTCGTAGGCCACTGTTCCCGTTTGGAGATCAGTTTCTAATTTTCGGAGCCGTCGGTCGTGCGCCTCAGTTTGGGACTGCTTAACTTTCTCCGTTTGCCCCAGTTTTTGGCACACACATTGTTTCGTCTGTCTAGAGGGACATTGTGGTCCAGGAGACCACCTTTGTGGTCGCACGCCACTTTCGATGCTTAACAGAATATTTTCGGGGCGCCCGGGCGTGTGTTTTACCCGCCGAACCCTCGTTTTGCATCGGTGTTGGTTCATTTTTGGCATGGACCCTGTTTTCATTGTTTGGGAGGTGGTACAAGGGTGGGAGACCACCTTTTCTAATTGGAGACTACTTTTCTCCCCGTCGGCCGATTTTCTTGCTAGGAAGCTGGTCTCCTTGGTCTTTGGGCCACATTTACTGGTCTCCCACCATACCACCAGCTTGCATTCAGTTGGGAGACCACCAAATGGGGCTGCCGACCACCTTTCATTGGGTTGGACCTTTTGAACTGGTCGGGTGACCAGGGGAACTGGTCGGCCAACCACCTGAACTAGTCGACCTGCCTCCCTCAGTTTTGTCTCTATGAGTTGTTGCCAGTAGTGCCAGCTGGAAGGCACAGACTGGATCCTCCATACACATGTATGGAGGATCTTCAACCTTGGTTTTTAGCTTCTTCGAGAAGCTTTGGTCCCTTTTGGATATAAAGGAGGGCCTTCCCCTCCTTTGCCATGGTTCAGATTTTTTCTAAGGCACAAGCTTATACCCTTCTCTATATCTCCATATTTTAGGGCCAAAAAGGGTGTGATACTTGACCTATTTGACCACAACTCCTAACTATACATCCTTACCTTTGAGTTGAGGCCTTGAGAGGACTTTCTTGGAGGTTAAAAGCTGGTTTTGGTGCAGAGAACTTGCTGGTCTTTGTTGTGCTTCAAGGGTAACACATTTCCTCCTTTTTTAAGCTTTATTTTGATCCATCTCTTAGCCTTACGAGACCCGCTGCACTCCACTCGAGAAGGCTTGTTTGGCCTTGGTATGGGCTACCAGGAAGCTGCGACGCTACCTGTTAGCTCACTCTGTAATGTTGGTTTCAAGATTAGATACCATCAAATATCTCTTCGACAAACCGGCACTTGCGGGTAGGCTAGCTCGTTGGTTGCTTTTGCTTTCTGAATTGATCTGAAGTATGTGACTCACAAGTCAATAAAGGGGAGCGTGGTAGCGGAGTTCCTAGCCGATCACCCACTGGAAGGGGATGAAGCAGTCGAGTACTTATTCCCAGACAAGGCCATTCTGCATATCGAGGATGAAACTTGGACGATGTACTTTGACGGGGCGTCAAACCAATATGGGTATGGGCTAAGGGTGTTGCTGATAGCACCCAACAATTCCCGTATCCCTCTAGCATTTAAACTCCGGTTCAAAGTCTCGAACAACGAAGCAGAGTATGAAGCATGCATTGCTGGTCTAGAAGCTGCCCTAGAATTAGGGGCAAAACGGTTGGATGTCATCGGGGACTCGAACCTTGTTGTGTCTCAAGCAAAAGGAGATTGAAAAGTCAAAGAAGAAAAGATGATAATGTACCACCAGACCTTGGACTTGCTGATTCCTCGGTTTGAGAAGCTAAACTTCTGAGAAGGCTCCTGCTATTCAGGACGTTCCTCCGAACACCCAGAATACTATACCGACTATCCAAAATTTACAAGAGGACACAAGTCTTCCAACGGGGCCGGCTCCGCCCCCGCTTCCACCACAACTGTCCAAGGTTCATACATCCAATCACCCGGACTCTCCATCCGAGGTCGAGGTTGATCATACGGCTCTGAAATTGAGCAAACTGGAGAAGCTCTTTAAGAAATCCCAAGGGGCCAAGGCTATGCCGGATATCGGAGATGGGTATACCGAGGAGGCCGTAACACTCCCCGATAGGTTCAAAATGACACAAATCGACCGTTTTGACGGGACCGGCGACCCCATGGTCCATATCCGACTGTTTGCGGATGTCTTGCGGCCAATGGGCCTAACACGACAACAGAAGCTCTCACTATTCGGCCGAACCCTGTCGGGTGTGGCCTCCCATTGGTACGCAAGATTACAAGATGAAGTGAAGAAGAATTGGGATGAGATGGCTGAGGCCTTTGTCACGCAGTATTCATACAACACTCAGATCGAGATCACAACCCGTGATCTTGAAACGACGAGGCAAGAGCCCAAGGAATCTTTCTCGGACTTTGTGATCCGATGGAGGGCAAAGGCGTCAACAATGACTTTAAGGCCCACTGACAAAGATCAGATTCGGATGATTGTGCGCAATCTCCACCCAAAGCTAATGCAGAGGATGATTGTAGTCCCCTTCCCTACTTTCGCAGATTTGCATGATATGGGGGTGCAAATCGAAGACGCAATGAAACAAGGTCTGTTTGACCAGGACAGAGAACACCCGAGGAGGACGTTTAACCGTAACAACAATGCGGGCCCGAGTGGCGCTGCAAATACGAGAGCCTCGGAAGTTGGTATGGTCACCACCACTCCCCCTCCCCCTCCAAGGCCCATGACTGCCACACCATTCTCCGGCGCGTCCGGGAGCAACGCACAAAACAGATTCCAACCGCGAGGCCAAAGAACCTTTACCCCACTATATATGCCTCTGACCAAGGTTCTGGGAATACTGATCAGAAAGAATCATTTAAAACCCCTGGAGCCGAAGCCCTTACCAAATCCACTCCCCCCCTCATACGACCCGTCAAAATACTGTGCATACCACCAACAACACGGTCATGATACCGACCGTTGTTACAGATTGCGTCATGAGATCCAAGATCTTATTGACAAACAGGTGATCGCGCCTCCTGATAAACCCAATGTCACAACCAACCCTCTCCCACCACATAACCAACCTCCCCCTCCCAACAGAATTAATTTTATCCAGACTGGGGTCGCATCTTACGATCCCAGCATCTATATTACGCCCACCCACCTACCCAAGCCGAAGGTGTTCCTCCCCGATTGCACTGATTTCTTGTGCATGGTGGACATCTCCAAAACCCAACCAGAACCGGTGGTGGTGACCGTCGAAGACGGAGCAGGGCAGATTTTGGGAAGAAATGAGATTATCGAATCTGGGACTGGGCAGAATTTTGTTGGGGGAGCCTATGATCCAAGCAAGTACATCCTATCAACGAGCCGAATTGGGCTAAGTACAAAATTGCCAGAGACAGGAGAGCTATGCATGATCCGAGGAGATGGATCTGGGTTATGGGCAGATGAGCTGACAGCCGTAGAGGAGGACTTTGCTAACTTGCAATTTCTCGAGGACCAAGAACTAGGGGATGCGTCGATTAACTGGAATGATTATGAGGGATCAGAGGAGGCCACGGGATGGCTCGAAGATCAACCGGATGCAGTGAGGGAAGCCCAACCAGAACAGAGCCCGGCAGGGGCAGAAATATCAGTTGTGGCCGGAACGGCCGAAAATCAAGTTGTACCGCCGGAGAGCGCCGGTGTTGAGAATTCCGCTCGGGACACGAGCATTATTGATATGGGAACTGTTGAGCAAACAATTGCATTGACGCAGTTGGAACAAGAAAAATTTGAGGCTACTGAGAGAGCCAGAAAGGCAAAGGGCCCTGAGGGGACTATAAGTGCCGTGTGCACGAAGACAAACAATACTGCGAGTATGTGGACAGAGAACACTGAGAGTGCGGGCGGACCGGAGCCAGACAGGTGTCTGTTGGCTGCCGAGGGAATGTGGTGGGAAGATGACGATTTGTGTCTTGCCCACACCGATGAAGACTGGGGGAATAACCAGCCGGATGACACTTGGTACCTCGATGAGGTTGACCATATGACAAGAAGTGGGCGGTACTTCAAGCCCCCACACCTGGACCAACCCGAGGCATCCGGGAAAGATAGAGAAGCAGAAAGACAGAAGGAGAAGCAAATTGAAGATGAAGCTGTGCTGAAACAGTTAAAAAAGATACAAGCAGACATCTCCATCTGGGGACTGCTAATGGCATCACGAGTGCACAGAGAAGCTGTCCTATCTGCTATGGACAAGTCTAAACTCTCCATAGACACCACGCCTGAACAGCTGGTTGGGCTGGTTTTTCCGGGAGGAGGTTCCCCGGCATTAACCTTTTCGGACAAGGAGCTACCGCCTGAGGGCACAGGTCATAACAAACCTCTCTATATCTCTGTGGAATGTAGAGATAAGTGGATACTGGTGGTACTTGTTGATACCAAGTCTGCGATTAATGTCTGCCCGACCAGAACGGCATACGCAATCGGGTTGAAACCCGTGGACTTCGTCCCAACTACCCAAGTGATCAGAGCATACGACAATACCAGCAGAGAAGTGATGGGGACTGTTAAAATTCAAACCAAGGTTGGTCCAGGACAACACAGTGTCGAATTTCATATCCTAGACGTTCCCGCAACCTTTAACCTACTTTTGGGGCGACCGTGGTTGCACCAGGTCAAAGCAGTCTCCTCCACTCTACATCAAATGCTAAAGTACCCCCACGGGAAAGGGGTAGCGATAATTTTCGGAAATTCATCAATCCATCCGCCGCCGGAAGTGTCTACACCTGTCTTGGAGATTGAGCACGGCATGGAGGATGTGTTTTTGTCAGGGTTCACTTTGGCCGAGGCTCAAGTGGTTCAGAATGTCATGGCTGTGAATGAGGGCATGTATGTTAGTGCACAATCTATTTACCTCATGAACAAGCTAAAACATACCCCTGGGATGGGATTACGGAGAAGCGGCCGGAAGGGCGTCTCAGTATTGGCCGAAGTGCCACACAACCCCCACGCCTTTGGACTGGGTTATCTGCCCACCAAGGAGGATTGGGTAAGGAAAGGAAAAGAAATGGCCGGAAGGGCCAGAGCAAAGAAGGCCGGGAAGCCATTTGATTTAATGCACAGGCCCATCTGGGGTACCCTAAACGGACGTTTCGTCCGGGAGGGGGAAGATTTTCCATTCTGCGGCTTCCCGGAGCCATGGCTAAACGCGGAGGGGATGCGCGTGCCTGGTTTTGAAATCTTTTTCGACATACAATTATCTGGGGATGACGTTGCCGAAGCGCAGACAGACCCACCAACTGAGGTTGAGCAATGTGAAACAGTGGATCTTGAGAGCACAGAGCTTGAAATGGGGGTAGCACTGGCGAGTCTACTATCAGATCCTCCGATCGGCCAAGAGTGCTTGGGGGATGACTCTTCGGTTTCTGTGATTGGAGATGAAATAGCAGCAGGCTTCCCAGCGCCGATCTTGGATGCATCTATCGCACCTTCTCTCATCTGGCAATATGAAGAAGGATTTTTATCAAGCAGTTCCGGGTCAGGTAGTGAGCC
Source organism: Camellia sinensis (assembly GCF_055761805.1). Taxonomy (NCBI): domain Eukaryota; kingdom Viridiplantae; phylum Streptophyta; class Magnoliopsida; order Ericales; family Theaceae; genus Camellia; species Camellia sinensis. Next base: position 221,788,640 of record NC_138965.1, on the reverse strand, counting down.
GGAATCTGATTCTACCGAATCTTCTGCGTCGGAATCAGATTCCAGCTCGACTGAGTCTGAGTCCGGTATTCCTGGGGGTGATAACCCGGATACCACAGTCCTGTCTAGGTCGTCTTTTTCATTTTCTTTTGAGTCTGTTGTAACAGAGGAATCTGACGGCTTGGAAGTATTTAATGAGAATGATGTGGATGTGGTTTCCGAGTATTTTTCTGTGCCTTTGATTTATTGCTTAAATCAGGATTTTCAAAATTTTGATGAAAACAGCGAGGAAGAAATTCCCCCAGTTTTGCAACGATTAATTGATCAAGAGTAGGAGAGATTTGTTAAACCTTTAATGGATGAAATCACTACTGTGAATGTTGGTACTGAGAAGGACCCGCGGCTGGTCCAGATCGGGTCCACGTTGTCTTCAGAGGAGCGCGAACGCTTAGTCGCTTTATAAAAAGATTTCAAAGATGTTTTCGCGTGGTCCTATGAAGACATGCCTGGAATCGATCCTGAGATTGTACAGCACCGGATCCCTCTTGATCCAGAGGCCCGCCCTGTCAAACAGAAACTCAGAAGGATTCGCCCGGACTGGGCTCTCAAAATTAAGGAAGAGGTCACCAAGCAAATTGACGCAGGGTTCCTGCTGGTATCTGAATACCCAACTTGGTTGGCCAACATAGTTCCGGTGCCAAAGAAGGATGGCAGAATTCGGGTCTGTGTAGACTTCAGAGATTTGAACAAGGCCAGTCCGAAGGACGACTTTCCCTTGCCACACATTGACGAATTGGTGGATTTCACGGCAGGACACGCCTTGCTTTCGTTTATGGATGGTTTCTCAGGCTATAATCAGATAGTGATGGCACCCGAAGACCGGGAGAAGACTGCGTTCACTACCCCGTGGGGGACATATTGTTATCGAGTGATGCCATTCGGGTTGAAAAATGCTGGAGCTACGTATCAACGGGCAGCAACTACAATATTGCATGATATGATCCATAAGGAGGTCGAGGTGTACGTGCACGACATGATTGTCAAGTCCAAAGATAGAGAGGGCCACTACACCGCCTTACAAAAATTCTTTCAAAGGATCAAAGAGTTTCGGCTGCGACTGAATCCCCAAAAATGCACGTTTGGTGTTACAGCAGGGAAGATGCTAGGGTTTCTGATCACACAAAGGGGCATCGAGGTCGACCCTTCCAAAATCAAGGCCATCATAGAAATGCCACCACCAAGGACTGAAAAGGAGGTGCGAGGCTTTCTGGGTAAAGTGCAATTCATAAGACGGTTTATTTCTAAAGTAACCTTGACTTGTGAACCACTTTTTGGTCTCCGGAAGAAAGGAAAGAAATTCCAGTGGGACGGCCGATGTCAAGCAGCTTTTGAGCAGATCAAAGAGTACCTACAGAACCCACCCGTGTTGTCACCGTCAGAGCCGGGGAGACCGTTGATACTGTACCTTTCGGTAACTGAGACTACCATGGGCTGTATGCTCGCGCAGGAATCAGAAGACAAAGTGGAAAGAGCCATCTACTATCTGAGCAAAAAGATGCTAGATTACGAGACCCGCTATACACCGCTGGAGAAGGCTTGTTTGGCCTTGGTATGGGCAACCAGGAAGCTGCGGCACTACCTGTTAGCCCACTCTGTAATGTTGGTTTCGCGTTTGGATCCCATCAAATATCTCTTCGAGAAACCAGCACTTACGGGTAGGCTAGCTCGCTGGCTGCTGTTCCTCTCCGAATTTGATTTGAAGTATGTAACGCGCAAGTCAGTAAAAGGTAGAGCGGTAGCGGAGTTCCTTGCCGACCGCCCGGTTGAGGGGGATGAAGCGGTTGAGTATCTATTCCCAGATGAAGCCATTCTGCACGTCGAAGATGAAACTTGGACAATGTACTTTGACGGAGCGTCAAACCAGTATGGGTATGGGATAGGGGTGTTGCTGATAGCGCCTGACGATTCCCGTATCCCTTTAGCATTCAAGCTCCGGTTCAAAGTTTCCAACAATGAAGCAGAGTATGAAGCATGTATTGCTGGCATGGAAGCAGCCCTAGAACTAGGGGCAAGACGGTTGGACGTCATTGGGGACTCGAACCTTGTTGTGTCTCAAGCAAAAGGAGATTGGAAAGTCAAGGAGGAAAGGATGATAATCTACCACCAAACCTTGGATCTGCTAATTCCTCGGTTTGAGAAGCTAAATTTCACCCACCTCGTAAGAGAGAACAATAGGTTTGCAGATTCACTAGCAACTCTATCTTCTATGATAGACATCCCGTCCGGAGTCCGGATGCGTCCAGTCATTATTGATCAAAAGTTCGCGCCAGCATACGAGTTGATTTCCGCCATAGATGAGGTTCAAGACGACAACCCCTGGTATTACGACATCTGGAACTTCTTGGAAAAGGAGACATATCCACTAGGGGCAAATGCCAAAGATAAGAGGGCTGTCAGAAGAATGGCTGCTCAGTTTAGCATCTGTGGGGGAAAGTTGTACAAAAGGGGCCATCTGGGAATGCATAAGCTCTGTGTAGAAGCTGAAGAGTCAAAACGCCTGATGGAAGCCATCCATGGGGGGGAGTGCGGTGCACACATGAATGGAGTAATGCTGGCCAGAAAGATCCTCAGACAGGGTTACTACTGGTCAACCATGGAGGAGGATTGTATTAGCTTTGTTCGGCAATGCCACAAGTGTCAAATTCATGCAAACCGCATGAACATCCCGCCGTCAAAACTGTACAACATGACTTCGCCGTGGCCTTTTTTAGTCTGGGGAATTGATGTGATCGGAGCTGTTACCCCGAAAGGGTCAAACGGGCATGAGTTTATCCTAGTAGCGATAGATTATTTCACAAAGTGGGTCGAGGCCCAATCATACGCGGTGTTGAAGGCGTCGCATGTCGCAAAGTTCATCAGGAACAACATCATCTGTCGCTACGGGGTGCCAAACGAGATAATTTCAGATAATGGTTCCCACTTCAAGAAAGAAGTGATAGACTTGTTGGAAAAATACAATGTGGCTTTCCATAAGTCATCTACATACAGGCTGCAGACCAACGGAGCGGTTGAGGCCGCCAACAAGAATATCAAGCATATACTACAGAAGATGGTTGAAACCTATCGGGATTGGCCAGACAAGCTGCCATTTGCTCTGTGGGGCTACAGGACTTCAATCAGAACTTCTACTGGGGCAACTCCATATTCGTTGGTCTATGGAATGGAGGCTGTTCTACCCATTGAGATTGAGGTTCCGTCGTTACGAGTATTGGCTGAATGCCAGATAGCCGAGGCAGATTGGCAGCAAAGCAGATTCGAAGAACTCATGCTCTTTGATGAGAGAAGACTGAAAGCACTGTACCACATCCAAGGCTATCAACGCAGAATCGCCCGGGCTTTCAACAAAAAGGTTAAGTCCAGGAATCTGAAAGAAGGAGATTTGGTGCTCAAAGACAACCGAGCTCCCATCCACGACCCAAGGGGCAAGTTCAAACCAAATTGGACTGGTCCTTACATCATCAAAGCTATCTGGTCAGGTGGGGCTGTGGTTCTGATGGATCTAGATGGCTTGGAGTTCTCACAACCGATCAATATGGACAAGTTGAAGAAATACTATCCTTGAGAGGCTCGCTAGTCCGAAAACCTGAAAGGGCGACCTAGGCAAAAGTCAGAGCACAAAAAAATAGAAAATATAAAAACTGAGCTCGCAAGGTTGAAAACCCGCAAAGGGCGGCCTTGGCAAAAGTTAGAGCGCAAAAGGAGAGTGAAAATACTCGAGTGAACCTCAGCCTGAACTACGTAAGGCTTGATTCCCATCTTTGGGATACGTAGGCAACTTCACCTTGAAGTTCAGCCATAAACTTTTCCCCGATCAACTCTGTCCATGTTAATCATCTCAGTCATCTTTATCCATCAACATTTATCGTGATCTCCGGTACAGTGCTATTCAAACTAGGGGCAACTTTCCGTTGCCGCGATGGCGCAGAAGTTACTCAGACTAGGGGCAACTTTCCGTTGCTATGGAGTGCCGCATTGTTCTTCAAACTAGGGGCAACTTTCCAGTTGCGGAGATCTGGGGTTGTGCATCTCAGTGACAGATCTCCGGCGTGTCCAATTCTGACCCACATCGAAAATGGTTTTGAAAAGTTTTAATAAAAGTTGACTTTGTTCAAATCAATCTTTTTACGACTAAGACCATTTTTGGACCAAAAGCGGAAAATTTTCAGTGCCATAACTTTCAATTTCATTGATTTCAAAATAGAGCTCTCCTGCTCTTGCATTACAATCGAGGTTGCTTTTTTTTTAGTACATTCATAAAGAAAACTTGAAAATGCTAAATAAGCAATAAATTTGGGGCATAGTTGAATCAAGTATCTCTGCGAGAGCTGGACGAAGCATCTGGTGCCAAGCTGGGCCCAACCTGTGCCTCTTCATTGAGCCAATCCAAGCATTCATCGGACAAAGTGCAACTGAAAGTAGAAGCAGGGGCCAGGAGCTCTCTAGTCCTCCATGCCGTGGCATACCGGGCAAGCTGTGCACCCCGGACCGGGAAAGCGGCTAGGTACTCAATCCCCTCCGGTGGGCAGGTCTGATCATGACCAAACTGACGCATAAACCGGAACGGAAAATAGAATACGCAGTGGGTTAGACCAACCAATTGAATCCCTGTCAGCCGGGACATGCTATAGCTCATCGCCGGGAGGTTGAGCCAAGGACAACGCCAAGCAATGCTGTCTGCGGACAAATTGCACATCCAATCGAACCACCACCTTTCGTCAAGAGCATTGACTAGGTGCTGCCGAAAGAAGTAGCCTCGAGCTGAATAGGCCGGGCAAGAGTCCACGACCTGCAATTTATCCATTAACCATACCTAGGGGAGGGATGGAAAATGAGAGAATAAAGAATAGAGAGATGTACGATGAGAGAAAAGTAAGATAAAGGTTTTGTGAGAAAAATCGAGCTTGAGGGCCGAGTGATGTAAGCAAATATATATGTAAGGTCGGGTGGGAAACATTACCTGCAGCAGCAGTGGACTCCCAACAAACCTAGTCGCCTCCCGGCGATAGACAGAATCTAAACCCATCAGAGTCTCGGCCAAGGTCATGGCAATACAGCTCTTCCCTTCTCTCAAACCTTGGGCGACCTCAATCAGGCGAATGCTAGCCCCGCCGAAGCCTGAGGAAAGCAGAAAGTGAGACAACAAACATAAGCAGAGGGCGTGTTGTCGGAAACCCTGCCAATAATGGTTGCTGCGGTCACCGGCGTCAGAAAAATGTTGGATCAAGCCGAGGATGTCCAGCTCTCCACTGCAGATCAGAGATCGAGCGTCATGTGCTGTGAGCCCACACATCCGCCCTAAAGCCTGGGCGTGACCAAAACGGAGCTGGGGCAAGATCACTTCAGAACATGCAGACTCCATCAAAGCCTGAAAATCTTCGAAAGTGGGGCACATCTCTTGGCCGCCAAAGCTAAAAACATGCGTCACTGGATTCCAGAACCTTGCCGCGGCATGGAGAAAAGGAAGCTGTAGCGGAGTACGGCTCAGCGTGAATAGTGCATTCAAGCCGAAACCCCGGAAATTCAACTTTTCCGAGCCATCTAGAGAAGAGATCCAAGATGTGATATTTTCTGCAAGAAACGCCTCCATCTTTGGCTAAAACTAAGATGAAATGAATGTTCCCGAAGTTGAGGCTTTTATAGAAGGAAAAACACTATTCACGGGGACACGTGTCAAAAATCTGGTGGCTGCGGGACTGAATGGCCGGCCAGCTACTTTTTCTGGCTGGCCAGCCATTTACTTTTTCAGAAATGGCCGGCCAGCTGTCTCTCTCCACCAAAAATGGCCGGCCAGCTCCCCGGGATGGCTGGCAATGCTGCAGTGTATCTCCCTGACCCTGTTTTACCCTTTGAGGAAAATTCCAAGTGTTTCCATGCAACGGGAAAATCAAAGGCCTTCATCTCTCTCCGTTTCGGATGCGTTCCGATGCCCAGATCGTCAGAAGTACACTTTGTTATTGTTGAGTTTTGCTTATCGAGTTGTTGCATTTTGCTTATCGAGTTGTTTGTCGAGCGGACGTGTTTGTATTTTTTTTTTAAGTCATTGCTCTCTGTTTAAGCAATTGTTGTTAAAGTCTTGTTTATTTGTGTTGTTGCATTTTGCTTATCGAGTTGTAAACTTTCTAAGGTCCTGTTATATCTTAGTAAGTTGAGTTGTTTAGTTTGTTGCGTCGGTTCACTACCTGACTTGGTGATTACACAACGCGCATTGCCATTCAATTTCATTTTGTGCGAAAATAAGTGGATGCGATACGATGCTAAAAACACAAACACCTTCTCAAAAGCTATTTCATTTCATCATGCTTTACAACAAATAAAGGTACAAGTTTTACAAAAAATAAGACTACCTAACAATGTGCAAAGTGCTACAAACTACTAGCAAAAAGAAAAATAAAGCAGGAAATAGCAACATCAAAATCCTCGGGAGCGGGAACGAGAAGCACGCCTCATCCTCTTCTGCGGGGCAATCTCCGCACCATCATCATCATCTGAGTCGGAGCCGTCACCCTCGGGATCCCCCTCGGCCTCCTCTTCCTCCTCCTCGGCAAATGTCGTTGACTGGCGATCGGTAGTCTCCTCCTCTTCCTCATCAGACTCCGCCTCCACAACGTGAGCCCTACGTCTGCGGACAGGCCCCCCTCGAGCTCCTCGAAAAGGCCTAGATGGCCCGGCTCCTCGGGAAGGCCGAGATGACCCCGCCCCCTGAAAAGGCTCAGATGGCCCAGCTCCCCAATGAGGCCCAGGTGGCCTGGCCTGACCATGAAGGCATCTGAAAACAAAGAGTTCAATTCAAATGCATCAGTCCAAATATATACATCAGATGCAGATACAAGCAGAAGCTACGTGAAATGGGTGCATGTAAATACAGAATATAAGTGAGGTGTGTGTCAGATGTGCTCTACACAAATAGTCTATCGATGCAGTAGAAATCAGCATGTCATCAGAAGTATGATAAATGCCAGAAAACTGAAGGGTACCTGGATGCCCGCGACAGACAACTGCGCCTCCCTCCGCAGGACCATGCCCTCGAGTGTGGCCACTAGTCCAACCATCTCCTCTATGTACCCTCACGATGGCTGCAAAAATGAGCTCATAATCATCAGTGAACAGAAGGGTGTCTAAATATCTGAATGACAAATGAAAAAGTGGAGCATACCGGCGGTGAGTCCGGATCAATGGCGTATCGATCGCTGGGCATCAGAGGCTCTAGCGGGATCGGGGTCGGAGAGCTAGCCCCGTACTGCCACGCCATCAACTCAGTAGGCATATCTGGCCATCCGACATGAGGATGAACCGACGGAGCCGGAGGAACTGGTCTACTCCCACCTCTGAATGTGCCGGCCCTGCTAGAAGAAGGGGCGTCTGCAGCCCGAGCACGAGCCTGATCCGAGGATGACATACCGGCAGGCCTCATCATCGGGATACGAGCTTCCGTCAATGGAGGCATCAAATATATATGACGGTAAGTGGCGTAGTCCCCCTCCTCAATATATAGCAAAGCATCAGTACCCAGCATGGCACCGACCACCTCTGAGTAGGAAAGTCTGTCAGCGGTCCGCATACTGGCTGGGGGTACTGCGGGAATATCCTGAGAGAGATACCCCCATACCTGGCGCAGAAAGCGCTCCCCCAGGAACCAGACCCTGCCAACCGGCCCTTCAAGCAGGACCCTATATTGGGAGATACCCGATGCTCCGGTGTACTGAAGTCGGGGACCATCACCCAGGGGCACCCATGGCTGCCATGTAATCTGCGGATGACAAATGCATAAACCAATCAGAAATCGAGAATATACAGAGCAAATCAAAGATGAGAATGAAAAGAACTGAAAGTTCTGGAGTACCTCTGAGTGTCGCACAGTGTCGAAGTACTGTCGCAGGCGAATGAGGGTCTCTCGAGGTCTCGGCCGGTGCGGGCCCTCGAATATCAATGAATACGGGGTCACGGGGATCCCTACCACCTCCAGCTCTGGGGCTAATGATGGGAAGTATACATAGGCCCATAGCTGAGAAAAGCAATGCAGAATGTAAGTACGAAATGCTGAGAGCAAAATACAAACTATAAAAAGTGCGCTGTGCGTGCAATGTACAAGTAATGAAGAGCGGAAATGTAAATCAAGGGGACAGAAAGTACCTCCCAAGCTCTCCAGTAGCCGCCAAGCAAATCACCCCGCCCGCGGGAGGTCGCGCTCATATAAAAATAAAGGGTAGCCAGGCCGGCGCCACCCCAATCATATCTATGGACCTGTGATAGGTCAACTAGAGCGCTCAGCAAGTATAGTCCAACGGTGTTCCCTCTGTCGGCGAACAGGGTAGTCCCGAAGAGGAACATCAGGAAACCACGGGCATACTGCTCCGTCTCCTCGGGACTCTCAGGCACCATCTCCGCCCGCCGGAAATGGGAGGAGAACCAAGTATATCGGACTCTCCCTGAAACCCTATCAACAGGCGGGCGAGCCCCCAACAAATACGTCCAGGCGGCCTCCCACTCGCCCATGTCCTCGTCGTAAGGGAAGGGCCAACCTCCGACGTCTAAGCCGGTCAATACAGCAAAATCAAAAGGGGTCATGGTCATGTCCCCGGTAGCAGAGAAATGAAAGGAATTGGTGGTGTCCCACCATCTCTCTACCAAGGCCGCCATCAATGTCCTCCGGGCAGGACAACGTGACAACCCGACACAGAAGGGGCCAAACCCCGCCAAGTCTACTAAGTCTCTGACGCCCTCCGGGAGCTCAGCATACCAATCCCTCGCGGCAGTGGAGCCATATCCCCGTACACTGCGGGAACCACCCTGCATTCAGAATGAATACATGTGTCAACAATGAGATGAAATGGGCTGTGTGCCAATGGAATGAAATGGGCTGTGTGCCGATGAAGTGAAATAAACTACATGCAAATCTATCTGGGCTGCGTGTTCAGAAAATTTGAATTTTGGGCTGCGTGTTCAACTTTCAGTCAATTTGTGGGCTGCGTGTTCACTATCTATCTGGGCTGCGTGTTCAGAAAATTTGAATTTTGGGCTGCGTGTTCAATTTTCAGTTAATTTGTGGGCTGCGTGTTCACTATCTATCTGGGCTGCGTGTTCAGAAAATTTGAATTTTGGGCTGCGTGTTCAACTTTCAGTCAATTTGTGGGCTGCGTGTTCACTATCTATCTGGGCTGCGTGTTCAGAAAATTTGAATTTTGGGCTGCGTGTTCAACTTTCAGTCAATTTGTGGGCTGCGTGTTCACTATCCATCTGGGCTGCGTGTTCAGAAAATTTGAAATTTGGGCTGCGTGTTCAACTTTCAGTTAATTTGTGGGCTGCGTGTTCACTATCTATCTGGGCTGCGTGTTCAGAAAATTTGAATTTTGGGCTGCGTGTTCAACTTTCAGTTAATTTGTGGGCTGCGTGTTCACTATCTACGTGGGCTGCGTGTTCAGAAAATTTGAAATTTGGGCTGCGTGTTCAACTTTCAGTTAATTTGTGGGCTGCGTGTTCACTATCTATCTGGGCTGCGTGTTCAGAAAATTTGAATTTTGGGCTGCGTGTTCAATTTTCAGTCAATTTGTGGGCTGCGTGTTCACTATCTGTCTGGGCTGCGTGTTCAGAAAATTTGAATTTTGGGCTGCGTGTTCAATTTTCAGTTAATTCGTGGGCTGCGTGTTCACTATCTATCTGGGCTGCGTGTTCAGAAAATTTGAAATTTGTGCTGCGTGTTCAATTTTCAGTTAATTTGTGGGCTGCGTGTTCACTATCTATCTGGGCTGCGTGTTCAGAAAATTTGAATTTTGGGCTGCGTGTTCAACTTTCAGTTAATTTGTGGGCTGCGTGTTCACTATCTACCTGGGCTGCGTGTTCAGAAAATTTGAAGTTTGGGCTGCGTGTTCAACTTTCAGTAAATTTGTTGGCTGTGTGTTCACTATCTATCTGGGCTGCGTGTTCAGAAAATTCGAAGTTTGGGCTGCGTGTTCAAATTTCAACTAGTGTGGGCTGCGTGTTCACTATCTAAATCTGGGCTGCGTGTTCAGAAAATTCAACTAGTGTGGGCTGTGTGTTCACTTTCGAATTCGGGCTGTGTGTTCGACAAATCAGTGTTTGAACCGTGTGTTCTAATGTGGGCTGTGTGTTCGCAATTAATTGGTGAGCCAAGTGTTCAGAAGTTCAAGTGTTGAAACTACATTACTCAAGATGTAAGCAAAGTACTATGTCATAAGCTAAACTGCATGTCCAAGCATGGCAAGGGTGCGAAATATAAAATACAGAAGATGAGATGAATACCTCTCGGGCATCATGAGAAAGGTGCTGCTCCGGCTCTCGGAGAAGTAGGTCCATAGGTGCTCGCTCGTCAAAGCTGGTAAAATGACGGAAGACAGCACGAGGGAGAACGTGTGCTGCCGGACGGTACCTCCCGGGAATGAAAGGTCGGGTCCTCGGAGGTAGGGTCGTAGGATCAAAATCATCTCCGGCACCTGGAAAACCTCCACCGTGGGGAGAATTTCCCGCCATCTTCAAGAATCTGCAAAAGGGGAGCAAAAATGAGCGAAATGAGCAAAAATTGAAAAAAGTCAACAAAAGTCAACTCTCGGGAAATAAAAAGTCAACAAAAGTCAACTCTCGGGAAAATATTCCTAATATTAAGATAAACTTACCTCAAGTGGTGAAAATGCAAAAAGAAGCTCCGAAGCCGGAATTTAATCGCTCCAAAGTACTTAAAACTGAATGTTTTTGCGAAAACAATTTGCGCGGGGCGTTGGAAAACGCACGTGAAACTCAGATCTGGAGAGGAAAGCTTTGAAAGAGGCAAGAAATGAAGTGAGGTTCGGCTGCCTTTTATAAGCCTCAAACCTTGGTTGAAAAGGGATGCAAAAAGGAGGGAAAAAGACCGAAATGCCCCTGCAAAAAGGGCATGGCCGGCCGGCCTCTTTTTCTAGCTGGCCAGCCATCTGCTTTTTGCAGAAATGGCCGGCCAGCCATCTACTTTAATGGAAACCGGTTGGCCACCTCCCCTTGGGAAGATAAACGGCCGGCCATCATTCCCACATGCTCACCTAGCTCTCTGCAAATTTTGAGGAAGATCGGAGTTCCCGGGACCTGAAAAAGTTCAAGAAATGTGCACTTCCGGTCGCGAAATTGCTCCGTCGGGACTTCGGTTTCAAGTTCTGACAGGTGGCTCATCATCACTCATCAAAATCAAAGTGTATCCTTTTTGAATGAGTTGTAACCCTTCAGGGAAGCCTATCGGAGGCCGTGGTCGAGTCGCCTTCGCCAAAACGCGCATTTCCGTACTCGTTGTTTCACAACAAACGGGCGCCCTGATTCATGCTCATGTCACATTATCTTGCATTTTCATGAACATACCTGTATTAACATGCACGTTTCTTGATGTTAATCATACTTCTGTGCTTGAACGTGCGTTGTCACGCATATTCTGTTCTTGCATTGCGATGCATTCACTCACCGGCACTGCGTGTGTCGAACTTTCGAAATCACGTTAAATACATGTTGTTAGCATATTGTGCTTGTTGCAATTTCTCTCTTTTGCAGGCACGATATTGTATGTACGGTTCGATTGAGGCTGGTGCGACCAGACGAATCGTGCAGGTATCGTATCTTCTCCGTGTGAGACGTGGCGGGGATTGAATAATCCTCCGCATTCTTAACTGCATGAAATGTAGTTGTTGCTTTGCATTCTTGCTTAAAACTGTTGCATCTATTTGCGAATACTTGCTTCATTACAGCTTGCTGCATTTGCACGATCATTGGGTTACCTTCGGCTTCTTGCATATCATTTGCATTTTGCCCCCTGCCTGCGGGCATGCCTGCGGGCACATCTCTGTTTATCCTGTATGTTTGTCTAAGTCTTCGGCCTTGTCAAAAATGGGTCGTCTCTGGGCTTTGACATTCACTCCCGTCACTTATGACTTCCGAGTTCTGTCAAAGAGGGGCAACTGTAGACACCCCATTTTTGACCGACCTTAAGACTCAGACGTCACCGATTGAGCGCTTGGTGATGTTACATAATGTGCTTGTTCAGAAGTCTCAGAGTCGCGGCTGCGAGCCATGCCTCCGGGCTTCCGAACCCTTTTCTGTGCCTTGTCTCGGTTTGCGAACCAGGCTCAGTTTTTCTTTGTTTCTTTTCCTGAGGGGAAGGAGAGGTCCTGTAGACTATCTCTCAATGCCCGTAGGCTACATTTGGTGGCCGTAGGCCATTTTGCCCATTTCGGAGTCCGGTTCCCGGTTTTCGGAGCCGTCAGGCCGTGTGCCTCGGTTCGGGACCGCTTAACCATCTCCTATTGCTCTGATTTTTGGCATACATCTTATTTGCTTCCTTTTGAGGGACACTGGGGGCTGAGAAACCCACTTCGAGGTCGAATACCATTTTCGGTGCTTAACAGCCCATTTTCGGGACCCCGAACTGCGTGTTTTGGCCCCGGAACATTCGTTTTGCAACGGTTTTTGCTCATTTTTGGCAGGTACCTCTGTTTTATCACAAGGAAGGTCACTGAAGGGTGGGAGGCCAGCAATTGTTGCAGCAACCAGTTATCTCTCCTCCGGAGCCTCCCGACGCCCGTTTTTCCAACTTCCGGGCTAATGTTGAACACCCTAGGGTTAGTGTTGTCAACTTTCAACCACATATCTGTGATCTACACACTTGGGAGGCCACTAAAAGTTGGTGGCCGGCCATTAAGGTCACCTGACCCTTTTGACCCCTTTCTTCCAGGCTAATGTTGAACCCCTTGGACCTTTTTTCTCGAACTTTGAACCACATATCTGTGATGTACACACCTGAGAGGCCCCTTAAAGTTCATGGCCGGCCAGTAATTCCAATTGACCCTTTTGAACCCCTCTTTCCGGGCTAATGTTGAACCCCTTGGACCCACTTTCTTGGAATTTTAACCACATGGTTGTGTTGTACACACATAGGGGTACCTCCCCAATAGCTGGCCGGCCAGAAAATCACATTGACCCTTTTGACCCCTAGCCGGCCGGCTAGGGGGTGTGGCCGGCCGGCCACCTCCAGCAAAAGTGAGAGGCCGGCCGTGTTCCTCGCACTGTGCACTTTACAGCTGTGGGGCAATATCCCCCAGATATTTTCTGTGTCCGGGGGATATTTTGTGGGGGAGTTTTGCTCTCCTTCTCCCCCACCTTTACACCCCATTTTGAACCCTTATAACCAGCTGATGGCCTCCTTTGTAAGGGTTAGAAAAATTACTCTTCAAGCTTCCATAGCCAACTCCATCTTCTTCCTTCTCAATTCTTGAAAAAACCCTAAGTCCCTAACCATCATTCCTTCTACACCACCAAGCTCTACCACCACCATCTCATTTCCAGCAACAAGGAAGGGTTCTTGAAGGCTAAAGAAGCTGCAAATCCATCCAAGAGGCAACAAAAGTTCGAATCTTCAAGGGTAAGTAACACTTTGACCCTTTTGACCCTTTGCCTTGATCTATTTCTAAGCCCCACTTCTTTTTGGTTTCAAGCTCCGGCCCTAACTAAAAAGGGCCATATTTTGAGCTCATCGTCACTTCTCATTAAGGGCTCAACCCTGTTTGAGCCCTCCATAATACACTTGCTTCATTGACCCCCTTGTATGTCATAGTTTTGCATGCTATTTTTGACCCATGAGCAATTTATTTTCGAGCATGTTGTAAACTGATATTAGGCTTATTTTGAGCCCCTCCTCAACATTGGAGAAGGGCTCAACATTGTTTGGTGTCTCTATGTGTCACTTGTAGTTATATCCCTTATTTGGCCCCATTTTTTGCATAAATTGGTAGCCCTCTTTGCTTCTGTTTTTGGACCTTGGTCCGAACTGAAAGTGGCCTTTTTTTGGCCTATACTTAATGTTTCATTCACACTTTTTTTCTGTTTGGCGATTATTTTGTATACTTCATGTTTTAGCACCTTTTGAGCCTCATTTTGCATCATATTTTTAGCATGTTTGTATACTGATTTTGAGGCTTCCATATACTGTAAATATTCATATTTTTGGTCCATATTCAGTGTTGTAGAAGGAAATTTTTCAGTTTGGGTTTAGCTTATACCACTTGCTTCATTACCCCTCTTTTGGCCCATATTCTTGCATGCTATCTTTCCCCTACCTATGCTTGTTGATTGGCCATGTTTATAACTGTGAAAGTGCATCTTTTGGGACTGTCTAGCTTCTGTCTTTCCATTGCATGTCCATATTGTGCATATTTGATATAGCTATAGGCCATTTCGGGTGCCTAATGTTGCATTTCGGGACATTTCCTTGCATTTCATGTCATTTCGCTTCATTTCGGGGCTGTTTTCCCCCATATTTTAGTGCTGAAATTCCATTAGCACGCTTGCATATCATTTTTGCCATGTTTCATCACATTCTGCCATCGCCTCGGTTTGCGTGCCCGTGTGCACGCATTTCGAGGCACTTTTTTTTTATCCGACGGCATCCGATGTGAGTGTGGCTGAGGCTCACTCATGTTGGTATAAGCCCATTTGTCATTTCCATGTCATTTCATCGCATTTTGTCGTTGCCTCGGTTTGCGTGCCCGTGTGCACGCATTTCGAGGCACTTCTTTTTTATCCGCGGCATCCTATGTGAGTGTGGCTAAGGCTCACTCATGTTGGTATAAGCCCATTTATCATTTCCATGTCATTTCATCGCATTTTTTCGTTGCCTCGGTTTGCGTGCCCGTGTGCACGCATTTCGAGGCACTTCTTTTTTAGCCGCCGGCATCCTATGTGAGTGTGGCTGAGGCTCACTCATGTTGGTATAAGCCCATTTGTCATTTCCATGTCATTTCATTGCATTCTATCACTGCCTCGGTTTGCGTGCCCGTGTGCACGCATTTCGAGGCACTCCATTTTTATCCGCCGGCATCCCATGTGAGTGTGGCTGAGGCTCACTCATGTTGGTATAAGCCCACATCATGTTTTCATATCATTAGTTCGCATTTTTGCCATTGCCTCGGTTTGCGTGCCCGTGTGCACGCATTTCGAGGCAATTCATTTTCATCCGCCGGCATCCTATGTGAGTGTGGCTGAGGCTCACTCATGTTGGTATAAGCCCATATCATGTTTTCATGTCATTTCATAGCATTCCGCCATCGCCTCGGTTTGCGTGCCCGTGTGCACGCATTTCGAGGCACCTCATTTTCATAGCATTTTGCCATTGCCTCGGTTTGCGTGCCCGTGTGCACGCATTTCGAGGCACCTCATTTTCTGCCATCGGCATCTTATGTGAGTGTGGCTGAGGCTCTCTCATGTTAGTATAAGTCCATGTTGCATTTTCCATGTCATTCGCATCGCTTTTGCATTGCCTCGGTTTGCGTGGCCGTGTGCACGCATTTCGAGGCACCTCATTTTCTGCCATCGGCATCTTATGTGAGTGTGGCTGAGGCTCTCTCATGTTAGTATAAGTCCATGTTGCATTTTCCATGTCATTCGCATCGCTTTTGCATTGCCTCGGTTTGCGTGCCCGTGTGCACGCATTTCGAGGCACCTCATTTTCTGCCATCGGCATCTTATGTGAGTGCGGCTGAGGCTCACTCATGTTAGTATAAGCCCATTTGTCATTTCCATGTCATTTCGTAGCATTCTGTCATCGCCTCGGTTTACGTGCCCGTGTACACGTATTTCGAGACATATCATCGTCTCGGTTTGCGTGCCCGCGTGCACGTATTTCGAGACACATATCATCGCCTCGGTTTGCGTGCCCGCATGCACGCATTTCGAGACATCTCATTTTCATTGCATTCCGTCATTTTCTCGGTTTGCGTGCCCGCGTGCACGCATTTCGAGGCATCTCATTTCATAGCATTCTGTATGTTAGGATTGTATCTTAGTTGCATTTCATGCATATCATGCATATTGCATCGTGTCTGGAATAGGAGTTAGCCCGGGCACGGGAAACGAGGTACATTTCGTACTCCGAGTGACAGAATGTGTCTCAATTCCCAAGTCACCGACACTCCGGATTATCCATGATGGAGTTAGGTTTTAGCTGTAGTTTCATGTGCATTCATCCTATATTGAGTCGTGCATTTCGACTCCTCGGCCATCATGCCTCGGTATGCGTGATTGGTGGCACGAGGATCGAGACATGCATACATCTGTGCAGATACATTGCTATGCCCCTTTTCTGCTCTCTGTTGCAGCAAATCAGGAATCAGCAACTTTTTGGGACTTGGCACGCATTTCAAGAACAGGTGTAAACAGAGGCTAATTGGGGCATTCCGGTGGATTTCCGCGCAAGACAATCCGGACATGCATCATCCATCAGGAGCAAGACAGTCCCTGGCTTGCACGCCAGCTTTACTTGTTTTCTAGTTAATTCATTAATTAATTAGAATTTTGTAATATTTCGGACTGTAATATTCTTTTATTCGGGACTGTAATGTTTGGACTGTATATTTATTCGGACCCTCCGAGTGAGGGCACAACTGTAATAAGTGTGCGTGAGTGTGATGTATGTCTTCCAACCCCACGTCTTTCTCCCTTTTATTTACCTGCTTATGGTGGTTAGATTAGGGCATATTTCAATTAGCATACAGTATGATAGCATGTTTGCATTCATTCATTTGTTTTGCATGCACCGGGCTCGGCGCATCATACTAACTGCATCGTACTTTCAATTCCGAGTTGAATACATGGTAGTTGTAGCATTTCATATACCATCTTAGAATAGCCGAGCCTGCTATAGTTGCATTTTGCATGTGTTGCATTAGGCATTTCTGTATACTTAGGATCATGCATAATTTCTAATGAAGTTTCTATTTTGGCTTGGAGTACTCGGTGAGTTTTATGCTTTAGCATCCTTGCATGCGTGTGAGTATTGCCATGAATAGCATGCTTACCATGAGGCTATGTGCTTATCTGATATAAACTGCCTGAATGCCTGTGGGTGAAGGTTGGGTTATCTGAATTGGAATAAATCATCAAATATTTTAAAGCCTACCTGCGGGTAGCAAAACCTCTTTCAAAGAACAAACACAAAATGTTTTGTTCCAATTCAGGCGATCCAGTCTATACTTGTATGCTGTGAGCATCACATAGTAACCTAGGCTAATAAACCGGAATAAGAACTCACAATGTTTTCAAAAATTGATATCATGGTTAGTAGAGGCCGGTCTATGACCGGTCGAGCGGGGGTGCTCACGAAGTGACCTTCCCCAATCGTACCCAAGTTCCCGAGCCGAGGCAACTTTGGTGGTGACGGACACGTGGCCTTTTGGCACCGAGTCAGGGTTTCCTAAATTTCCCAAAATAAAATATTTAGGTGGCGACTCTGTATCTGGCAAAGCAGTCCATGTTTGGCACTTCTTTCAAAAAATCAGTTTTCCTAAAACGATTTGCCGGATTTGGACTCTTTGGTTCAGATTTAGAACCGTGACTGCGAAAGTCGAGTCCGAGTTGTAGCGAGGTCCCCCGCGGGCTTGTTACACTAGCCATTTCTCATGCATTTGGTTTTAAACACTCGGACACTTATTCGGACCCTCTTGCATGATAGCAGATATGTGATTATGGTGTTTACTTTTCGTTCCTCACGAATTAGGGTTCGAACACTTGGACATTTACTCGAACCCGCTTGCAAGTTGGCATATATATATTTATGGTGTTTACTTGCCATTTCTCTTGCATTACGGTTTACATACTCGAACACTTACTCAGACCCACTTGCATGATGGCAGATATGTAACTATAGTGTTACTTGCCATTTCTCATGCATTTGGGTTTAAACACTCGTACACTTATTCGAACCCTCTTGCATGATGGCAGAAATGTAATTATGGTGTTTACTTGCCATTACTCATTCATTAGGATTCCAACGCTGGAACACTTACTCAGACCCTCTTGAATGATGGCAGATGTGTAATTATGTTGTTTACTTGCCATTTCTCATGAATTAGGGTTCGAACGCTCGGACACTTACTTGGAACCTCTTGCATGATGGCAGATTTACAATTATGGTGTTTACTTTCCATTTCTTATGCATTAGTGTTTAAACACTCGGGCACTTATTCGGACACTTTTGCATTATGGTAGATATGTAATTACGGTGTTTACTTGCCATTTCTCATGCATTAGGATACGAACACTCGGACACTTACTTGGACCGCCTTGCATGATGGCAGATATGTAATTATGGTGTTTACTTTCCATTCCTCATGAATTAGGGTTCGAACACTCGGACACTTACTCGAACCCGCTTGCATGGTGGCAGATATGTAATTATGGTGTTAACTAGCTATTTCTCATGCATTTGGTTTTAAACACTCGGACACTTATTCAGACCCTCTTGCATGATAGCAGATATGTAATTATGGTGTTTACTTTTCGTTCCTCACGAATTAGGGTTCGAACACTTGGACATTTACTCGAACCCGCTTGCATGTTGGCAGATATATATTTATGGTGTTTACTTGCCATTTCTCTTGCATTACGGTTTACATACTCGAACACTTACTCAGACCCACTTGCATGATGGCAGATATGTGACTATAGTGTTACTTGCCATTTCTCATGCATTTGGGTTTAAACACTCGTACACTTATTCGGACCCTCTTGCATGATGGCAGAAATGTAATTATGGTGTTTACTTGCCATTACTCATTCATTAGGATTCCAACGCTGGAACACTTACTCAGACCCTCTTGAATGATGGCAGATATGTAATTATGTTGTTTACTTGCCATTTCTCATGAATTAGGGTTCGAACACTCGGACACTTACTTGGAACCTCTTGCATGATGGCAGATTTACAATTATGGTGTTTACTTTCCATTTCTCATGCATTATTGTTTAAACACTCGGGCACTTATTCGGACACTCTTGCATTATGGTAGATATGTAATTATGGTGTTTACTTGCCATTTCTCATGCATTAGGATTCGAACACTCGGACACTTACTCGGACCGTCTTGCATGATGGCAGATATGTAATTATGGTGTTTACTTGCCATTTCTCATGAATTACGGTTCGAACACTCGGACACTTGCTTGGAACCTCTTGCATGATGGTAGATATGTAATTATGGTGTTTACTTTCCATTTCTCATGCATTAGGGTTTAAACACTCGGACAGTTATTCGGACACTCTTACATGATGGCAGATAGGTAATTATGGTGTATATTTGCCATTTATCATGCATTAGGGTTCGATCACTCGGACACTTACTCAAATCCTTTTGCATGATGGCTGATATGTAATTATCGTGTTTATTTTCCATTTCTCATGCTTTAGGGTTTAAACACTCGGCCACTTATTCGGACACTCTTGCATTATGGCAGATATGTAATTATTGTGTTTACTTGCCATTCCTCATGAATTAGGATTCGAACACTCGGACACTTACTCGGACTGTCATGCATGACGGTAGATATATAATTATGGTGTTTACTTGCCATTTCTCATGAATTAGGGTTCGAACACTCGGACACTTACTTAGAACCTCTTGCATGATGGCAGATATGTAATTATGGTGCTTACTTTCCATTTCTCATGCATTAGGGTTTAAACACTCGGACAGTTATTCGGACACTCTTGCATGATGGCAGATAGGTAATTATGGTGTTCACTTGCCATTCCTCATGAATTAGGTTTCGAACACTCGGACACTTACTCGGACCATCATGCATGACGGCAGATATATAATTATGGTGTTTACTTGCCATTTCTCATGAATTAGGGTTCGAACACTCGGACACTTACTTAGAACCTCTTACATGATGGCAGATATGTAATTATGGTGCTTACTTTCCATTTCTCATGCATTAAGGTTTAAACACTCGGACAATTATTCAGACACTCTTGCATGATGGCAGATAGGGAATTATGGTGTTTATTTGCCATTTATCATGCATTAGGGTTCGATCACTCGGACACTTACTCGGATCCTTTTGCATGATGCCTGATATGTAATTATCGTGTTTATTTTCCATTTCCCATGCTTTAGGGTTTAAACACTCGGCCACTTATTCGGACACTCTTGCATTATGGCAGATATGTAATTATTGTGTTTACTTGCCATTCCTCATGAATTAGGATTCGAACACTCGGACACTTACTCGGACCGTCATGCTTGACGGTAGATATATAATTATGGTATTTACTTGCCATTTCTCATGAATTATGGTTCGAACACTCGGACACTTACTTAGAACCTCTTGCACGATGGCAAATATGTAATTATGGTGCTTACTTTCCATTTCTCATGCATTAGGGTTTAAACACTCGGACAGTTATTCGGACACTCTTGCATGATGGCAGATAGGTAATTATGGTGTTCACTTGCCATTTATCAGGCATTAGGGTTCGATCACTCGGACACTTACTCGGACTCTTTTGCATGATGGTGTAGCACGCGTTCGCGAGGGACCCCGCTACAGTTCGGACTCGATTTGTGTCACGGTTCTTAATCTTGAACCAAAGAGTCCAAATCTGGCAAATTGTTTTGAGAAAACAGATTTTAGGAATGAAGTGCCAAACATGGACTGCTTTGCTAGATACAGAGTCGCCACCTTAATATTTTTAATGGGGGAATTTAGGAAACCCTGACTCGGTGCCGAAGGCCACGTGTCCGTCATCACCAGAGTTGCCACGGTTCGGGAGCTAGGGTACGATTGGGGAAGGTCAGCTATGAGCACCCCCTCTCGCCCGATCCGAAGATTGGCCTCTACTAACCGTGATATCCTTTTTAGAAAACGTTATATGTTCTTATTCCATTTGTTAGCCTAGAATTACTATGTTATGCGCACAGCAAACAAGTATAGACTAGATTGCCTAATTTGGAAATATTGCATATCCCTTTGTTTTGGAAAAATGTTTTGGAATTTGCTACTCGCAAGTAGACTAAAATACGGATTTCAACGAGTTTTTCCAACTCAAACAATCTGACCTTCACCCACAAGCATTCAAACAGTTTATCTCATATAAGCACTTAGCCACATGGTAAGCATGCTATCATGTTAACATTCACACGCATGCGAGATGATAAAGCATAAATACTTACATCGTACTCCGTGCCAAAACAATAAACTAGTTAGCAAACATGCATGATCCTAGTTCATGTCAAATTGACTAATGCAACACATGCAAGATGTAATTTAGAGTAGGCTCGGCCAACCTAAGCATGGCATGTGAAATGCAACCAATTGATGCACGTATTCAATTTGGAATTTGAAATACAAATGCAGTTAGCATGATGTACCGAGCCTGGTGTATGCAGGACAGATGTATGAATGCACGCATGTATTGCATAAGGTATGCTAATTTTAAATATGCCCTAGTCTACCATCATAAGCAGGTAAATAAAAGGGAAGAAAGACGTGGGATTGGAAGACATACACACACTCACCCACACTTACTACAGATTTGCCCTCGTGCGGAGGGACCAAATAAATATTACAGTCCGAATAACAAATAAATTAATTATTACAGAATTTCTACTTAATTAATAGAACGAATGCAAAATGAAGGAGAGAGATGGTCGCAGCCTCCGCCTCGAGATACGCGAATGATGCATGCTCAAACCCGCCTTGCCCGGAAAGTCCATACCATACCAAGGCTGTCTCTGTTTACACTGCCCTATCTTTCTGAAAAATTCGAAAGTGCTGGGATAGGTTTATTACATACTGCAGAGTACCACCGGCTGGGGGAAATTTCCACCGGCAGTGCATAATTGCCATCGACTGAATCTGGATTTATCAGCCATTCACCAAAGGCCGGTCGGCACTGAATTCTGCCGGTCGGCAGAAACTTCCTGCAGGAGACAGTTTTGACAGCAACAGAGAACAGACAGTATATGGCATGGGATTTCAGGCACATGTGAGCATGGTCATGTTTCCCATCATGCTTTGAACTCAGGGAAGCATGGCTCTCGATACTCGAGCCATCAATGGTGCATGGTAGCCCAAGAGATCAAGCTTGCCACTTGATGTAGGAATGCATGCAATCACACAAATGAGGACCAAGACCTTATCATGTCCAAATCAAAGGCCCCGATGACCGAGAGTTAAGGCACATTACATCACTTATAGTATGAACGCCCCTTAACCCTCACACTTGGTTTGACACCCCAAACCAAGTAATGCAATGCATGTTATGCAAACATGGCTCAAAAATGCAACATGATATCAAGATGCGAGGCATACCAAGTGTCATGCAACTAGTATGGCAAGCATGCAATATTAGGCATACAAGATGCAAATGCAATGTAAATATGGACAATTTAAGCAATAGAATCAATGCAATACCACACTTGATGAGACAATTATGCAATGGACATAAGACAAGCATGCAAGAGAGCCTTATACCATAAAGGGGCAGGCCTTGATCCACCCCAAAACAGTGGCCAAAAAGTGCCTAAAAGGTGGACCAATACTCATGGTAACAAGCAAACCAATGGTCCTAAGGTTAAGGCACAAAAAGGGGGCACTTCACTCCCACCAACATGACCACTCATGGCATGACTTGGACAAGCCAAAATAGAAATTTAACATGCAAAGATGGACTCCAAAACCCATTAATATGGCAGCTAAAGTGGCTCCAAAGAGATGCATGCACTAAGGCTCATACGTAGGCATAAAAGGGCACACCCTCAAGGCATGAAAGAGGTCACACATGCACACATATAAACATGATTCATGGACTGAAATGTGACCCTAAATGATGGCAAATCATAAGGATGGTCATAGCTATGTATCCTAAAGGTCAATATGCTCAAAGCTTACAAGCCAAAACACAAAAAGATGACACCAAACAAGGCAAGCATGACTGAAATAAAGGGCCAACAGACCTTAAACAAGGTAAAATAATGCCAACATCTTCATGGAACCAAGCCAACACATGCAAGAACCATGGCCCAAACACAAGATACAATTCTAGGCCAAATGGAGGGATGTAAAGCAAGTATATTAAGCATGCAAATGGGTACAAATCCGGTCAAAAACAGAGATCATATATGACCCAAAACACCCAAAAAACTTCTGAAATGAAGCCAAAAATGATCAAGCATGCATGTTACCCTTTTAAGCCAAAATGCAAGGAAACAAGACAATGAAGGGAGAGGGGTGTCCCTCCCCTATGCAAGACTTCAAACCACCTTCCTCACCACTGAAAATCCACTGGTTTTCAGTGGTGAGAAGACCAAAATACTTAGGCAAACAAGGTCTTACCAAAGAGGCAACAAAAAGGGCCAAATAAGGCCTAAGAGGGTGAGTTTGAACTCAAACCACAAAGGACCCTCAATGAAAGTTCTTAAGCATGAAAATACAAGCCTTTTTTACGTTATGCACAAAAACTAAATCAGCAAGTAAGATAGGTAAATGACTAGTGCAAGTTTGGGGAAACTAAAGTAAAATGCTCACCCTTGAAGCACACTTCAAGAATAGCCAAGGCAGCCCCCTTCTTTTGATCAAAAACAGCCCAAAAACTCAAGAATCAACCCTTAAAGTCCTCAATCTCGGAGCAAGGTGTAATAGTGTGTGTATTGGTGCAAAAGTAAGGTAA
Source organism: Camellia sinensis (assembly GCF_055761805.1). Classification (NCBI taxonomy): domain Eukaryota; kingdom Viridiplantae; phylum Streptophyta; class Magnoliopsida; order Ericales; family Theaceae; genus Camellia; species Camellia sinensis. The sequence goes on along the minus strand of NC_138965.1, from coordinate 221,765,131 downwards.
AATCACACTTTTAGGCTAAGAAACACACACAAAGGAGGAGAGAGAGGGAAATATAGAGATAGGGTGTATCTATATGTGTAAGCTCTGGTTTTGCCTTCAAAGTCTCTAACCTAGAGCAAGGAGAAGGCCTTTCCTCTTATAGAACTCCCTCTTGCAAAGCTTATACAACAAGCTTGCTTAGAGGGAAATCCCTCCATACACGTGTATGGAGGGTAGCAGAGTTGGTGCCAGTTATCACAGCTGGCACAAAATATCTACATAAAGTAGATGAACAGTGGTCGGCTGCCCAAAAATGTCATTTTGACAAAATTTAGTGCCGACCGGCAACAAACAGTGCCGACCGGCAACAAAAAGTGGCGATTGCATCAAAAACCAGCCGGTGACCTCTAGCCACTGCCGGTGGTGTGCGGGGATGCCTCACAAGGCATTCCCTGCCCCTCCAAGGAAAAACACAAGTGTTTGGTGCAAAACCAGACACAAAACGGTCAAGTTCGGAGATCCTGAGGCAGGGCGCGTAGCCGAGACCCCCGGGAACTCCAAACGAACACAAACATGGATAATCACCGAGTGTTCCAATGGTGACGTCCAAGTCTTGAGGACGGTAAAAAATGGGGTGTCTACAGTTGCCCCTCTTTGACAGAACTTGAAAGTCATAACAATGACGGGAGTTAATGTCAAAGCCTAGAGACGACCCATTTTTGACAAGGCCGAAGACTTAGACAAACATACAAGACAAACAAGGTATGCGCCCGAAGGCAGGGGCAAAATGCAAGACAATGCACGAAGCCGAACATAACTTATGATCATGCAAGGAAAGCTGTAACGAAGCACACATGAGACAATTTTAAGCTAGCATACACCGAACTACACTACAATGCAGAAGGAATGTAAGAGAATTATGTAATTCTCAATACGTCTCACTCGGAGGATACAATACCTGTGCGGTTCGTCTGGTTGCATCAGCCTCAAATGAACCGTACATACAATATCGTGCCTGCAAAGAAAACAAACTCAACAGGTACAATATCGTTAACAACATGCATAATAGTGTACTCGAAATGCGTGACAACGCAAAGCAAGTGGGGAGCATAACAACGCTGTGAAGGTATAGATGTGTAAGTGGAACATGCGGTCTACGCAGGCAATGAAATTGATCATGAGCATGCGGTCTACGCAGGCAATGAAATTGAACATAGGCATGCGGCCTACGCAAGTCAAAACATGCGGTCTACGCAGGTAGTGAATTTGAACAAATATGCGGTCTACGCAAGCAAAATATGCGGTCTACGCAAGTAATGAAATTTGAACAATCACGCGGTCTATGCCAGCAAAACATGCGGTCTACGCAAGTAATGAATTTGAACAATCATGCGGTTTATGCAAGCAAAACATGCGGCCTACACGAGTAAAGAAAGTGATTACAAACATGCGGTCTACGCAGGTAATGTAATTAACATGCGGTCTACGCAAGTAAAGAAAGTGATTACAAACATGTGGTCAACGCAGGTAATGTAATTAACATGCGGTCTACGCAAGTAAAGAAAGTGATTACAAACATGCAGTCTACGCAGGTAATGTAATTAACATGCGGTCTACGCAAGTAAAGAAAGTGATTACAAACATGCGGTCTACGCAGGTAATGTAATTAACATGCGGTCTACGCAAGTAGAGAAAGTGATTACAAATATGCGGTTTACGCAGGTAATGTAATTAACATGCGGTCTACACAAGTAAAGAAAGTGATTACAAATATGCGGTCTACGCAGGTAATGTAATTAAGATGCGGTCTACGCAAGTAATGTAATTAACATGCGGTCTACGCAAGTAAAGAAAGTGATTACAAACATGCGGTCTACGCAGGTAATGTAATTAACATGCGGTCTACGCAAGTAAAGAAAGTGATTCCAAACATGCGGTCTACGCAGGTAATGTAATTAACATGCGGTCTACGCAAGTAAAGTGTATAAAGAGAGACTTGAACACACGTGAGTGAGAACATATCATCCATAATGTAGGGATGTAAAACATTGTAACACACCGTAATTGAAGCGACTTGTGGGAATCCTCAAGACATGAAAAGGATATGGGAAGGGACGTTCTTCGTATGTATCGAGCATCATTCGCAGAAGTTGTGGCCTGAGGTTGACTCGAAGGTCCATGTTTCAAAAGTATGCTTCCCCGCAGGGTCTCGGGTAATGAAGGTGCCAAGCCATGTCGTTGACCCGAATCAAAGGCATGGAAGGTGCGTTGTCCGCAAAGGGAGTTTTGTTGGTATCCATTCCGACACTTGGCTACCCTGTCATTTTATGTTTTATTTTCCTTTTTACTAGTAGTTTAAGCACATTGCACTGCCTCGGGCAGGTTTTATTCTTTCTCGAAATTACACATTTCGCAAAGCACGTGACGGGAATGAAATAATCATTTTATTCAAAAGATGTTTGCGTTTGTAAACTTTCTATGCATCGCATCGCAAGGTATCACACCACAATGTGAACGAAATCGAACTCATTTTGAACACCGAGTATTCGCATCGTAATAATCAAGCAGTGAACCGACTTACAACTCGATAAGCAAATGTACAAAGGCATGATAGGACCAAACAAGCGCGAGTACAACTCGATAAATAAATCAAAAACTCAAAGAGAGTGAAATATAACTCGATAAGCAAATGTTCAAAAACTCGACAAGCAGACAGGCGTGACTCCGCAAGAATCGATCACCGGGGGAGGGATCGGAGGTGATAGAGTTCCCCAATCCCTAGCATAAACAGCTTCAGGGAACCAGGAGGAAGCCCATCGGCCAGGAGGAGAGGCCATCGGCCATAAGGAATGGCCATCGGCCAAAAATTTGTTCGGTCGGCAAAATATGATGGCCGGTCGGCAGAATATTTGGCCGGCCGGCTATGAATAAGGGAATCACCAGAATGTTGACACCTGTCCTCCACCCAACCTTATCTCCTACAAAAGACCCCAACTTCGCTGTTTTTCTCAATTCCACACTGATTTGCTCTGATGGAGGAGTTTCTTGCTCAAAATCTCACAGCTTGGATTACTAGCTTGGATGGCTCGGAAAAGTTGAATTTCTGGGGTTTCGGCATAAATGCACTATTCACTCTGGGTCGTGCCCCGTTGTACCTCCCGTTCCTTCAAGCCGCGGCAAGGTTTTGGAATCTGGTGACGCATGTTTTGAGCTTCGCCGGGCAAGAGATATGCCCTACCTTTGAAGATTTTCGAGCCTTAATGGATTCCGAGCGCGACGAGGAGCTTCTGCCCCAACTCAATTTTGGCTATACCCAATCCCTAGCGCGAATGTGTGGACTTAGCATGCGCGACGCTTGGTCTTTGATTTGTGACGGGATGCTGGACATCCCGAGTTTGACCAATCGATTTTCTGATGCTGGTGATCACAACAACCATCACTGGCAAGGCTTCCAGCGACATGCCCTCTGCTTGTGCATGCTATCCCTTTTTCTATTCGTCTCAGGCTCTGGAGGGGCTAGTGTCTGGCTGATTGAGGTTGCCCAAGGCTTGAAGGAGGGCAAGAGCTGCACTGCCATGACTCTGGCCGAGACGTTAATGGGCTTAGACGCCTTTTATCGTCATGAGACGACCAGATTATCAGGGAGTCCACTACTACTACAGGTAATGTTTCCCACCCAATCTCGCATTTATGCATTGCTCACATCACTCGGCCCTCAAGCTTGGTCTTTTCTCGCAAAGCCCTATTCTCACTTTTCTCTCCTCGTACATCTCTCTATTCTTTGCTCTCTCATTTTTTATCCCTCCCCAGGTATGGTTGATGGACAAACTGCAGGTTGTGGACTCTTGCCCGGCATATTCAGCTCGCGGCTACTTCTTCCTGCACCGTCTAGTCAATGCCCTGGATGAGGGATGGTGGTTCGCCTGGATGTGCCGCTTGTCCTCAGACCGTATTGCTTGGCGGTGCCCTTGGTTGAGCCTTCCAGCAATGAGTTACAATGTGCCCCAGCAGACTGGGATTCAATTGGTTAGTCTCACTCACTGTGTATTCTACTTCCCATTTCGGATTCGACGCCAATTTGGCCATGATCAGACTTGCCCGCCAGAGGGGATCGAGTATCCTGCTGCATTCCCAGCCCGAGGCGCACAGCTTACTTGGCAGGCCACCGCGTGGAGGATGAGAGAACTCCTGGCCCCCGCTCCTACTTTCAGTTGCACTTTGTCTGACGAGTGCATGGATTGGCTCAACGAAGAAGCACAGATTGGGCCCAGCTTGGCATCAGAGGCTTCGACCAGCTCTGTAAGGGGGCGCAGGAGCACCTGGGTTGACTATGCCCCAGATTTATTGCTTTATTAGTACTTTCAAGTTTTCTTTATGAATGTAATAAAAGCAACTTCGATTGTATGCAAGAGCAGGAGAACTCTATTTTGAAATCAATGAAATTGAAGGTTGTGGTACTGAAAATTTTCCGCTTTGGTCCAAAAATGGTCAAAGTTGTAAAAAGATTATTTGAACAAAGTCGGCTTTTATTAAAACTTCTCAAAAATCATTTTTGATGTGGATCAGAACTGGACACGCCTGAGATCTGTCACTGAGATGCACAACCCCAGATCCCTGCAACTGGAAAGTTGCCCCTAGCTTGAAGAGCGCCGCAGCACTACACCGGAACGGAAAGTTTTCCCTAGTTTGAAGAGCACTGCACCGGAGATCATAACCGAACCCTTGAATGCTGAATAGACAAAGATGGCCGAGACGATCGAATGGACAAAGTTGATCGGGGAAGTGTTATGGCTGAACTTCAGGATGAAGCTGCCTACGTATCCCAAAGATGGGAATCAAGCCTTACGTAGTTCAGGCTTAGGTTCACTCGAGTCTTTTCACTCTCCTTTTGCGCTCTAACTTTTGCCAAAGCCGCCTTTTGCGGGTTTTCAGCCTTGCGAGCTCAGTTTTTATATTTTCTAATTTTTTGTGCTCTAACTTTTGCCTAGGTCGCCCTTTCGGGTTTTCGGCCTAGCGAGCCGCTCAAGGGTAATATTTCTTCAACTTGTCCATGTTGATCGGTTGGGAGAACTCCAGGCCATCTAAGTCCATCAGAACCACAACTCCACCTGACCAGATAGCTTTGATAATGTAGGGACCGGTCCAATTGGGTCTGAACTTGCCCCTTGGGTCGTGGATGGGAGCTCGGTTGTCCTTGAGCACCAAATCCCCCTCCTTTAGATTTCTGGACTTAACCTTCTTGTTGAAAGCCCGGGCGATTCTGCGCTGATAACTTTGAACGTGGTACAGTGCTTTCAGTCTTCTCTCGTCAAAGAGCATGAGTTCCTTAAACTTGCTCTGCTGCCAATCTGCTTCGGCTATTTGACACTCAGCCAATACCCGTAAGGACGGAACCTCAATTTCGATAGGTAGAACGGCCTCCATCCCATAAACTAATGAATACGGAGTCACTTCGGTAGAAGTTCTAATTGAAGTCCTGTAGCCCCACAGAGCAAACGGCAACTTATCTGGCCAATTCCGGTAGGTTTCCACCATCTTCCGCAGTATATGCTTGATGTCCTTGTTTGCGGCCTCAACTGCTCCGTTGGTTTGCGGCCGGTATGTGGATGACTTATGAAAAGCCACGTTATATTTCTCCAACAAGTCAATCACTTCCTTCTTAAGGTGGGATCCATTATCCGAAATAATCTCGTTTGGCACCCCGTAGCGACAGATGATGTTGTTTCTAATGAACTTTTCGACGTGCGACGCCTTCAACACCGCGTATGATTGGGCCTCGACCCACTTCGTGAAATAATCTATCGCTACCAGGATAAACTCATGCCCATTCGACCCCTTCGGGGTAATAGCTCCGATCACATCAATTCCCCAAACGGAAAATGGCCATGGGGACGTCATGTTGTACAGCTTGGACGGTGGGATGTTCACACGGTTTGCATGGATCTGGCATTTGTGGCATCGCCGAACAAAGCCGATACAATCCTCCTCCATGGTAGACCAGTAGTAGCCCTGCCTGAGGATCTTTCTGGCCAGCATTACTCCATTCATGTTTGCACCGCACTCCCCTCCACGGATGGCCTCCATCAGGCGCTTTGACTCTTCAGCTTCTGCACAGAGCTTATGCATTCCCAGATGACCTCTCTTATACAGTTTACCCCCGCAGATGATGAACTGAACAGCCATTCTTCTTATTGGCCTTTTATCCTTGGCATTTGCCCCTGGTGGATACGCCTCTTTTTCCAAGAAGTTCCAAGTGTCGTAATACCAGGGGTTGTCGTCCTGAGCCTCATCTATGGCGGAAATTGATTCGTACGCTGGCGTAAACTTCTGATCAATAATGACTGGACGCATCCAGACTCCGGACGGGATGTCTATCATGGAAGATAAAGTTGCTAGTGAATCTGCGAACCTGTTGTTCTCTCTTACTAGGTGGGTGAAATTTAGCTTCTCAAACCGAGGAATTAACAAATCCAAGGTTTGGTGGTAAATTATCATCCTTTCCTCTTTGACTTTCCAGTCTCCTTTTGCTTGAGATACAACAAGGTTCGAGTCCCCAATGACGTCCAACCGTCTTGCCCCTAGTTCTAGGGTTGCTTCTAGGCCGGCAATACATGCCTCATATTCTGCTTCATTGTTCGAGACTTTGAACCGGAGCTTGAATGCTAAAGGGATACGGGAATCGTCTGGCGCTATCAGCAACACTCCTATCCCATGCCAATATTGGTTCGACGCTCCATCGAAGTACATCGTCCAAGTTTCATTTTCAATGTGTAGAATGGCTTCATCTGGGAACAGGTACTCAACCGCTTCATCCCCTTCAATCGGGTGGTCGGCAAGGAACTCCGCTACTGCTCTTCCTTTTACTGGCTTGCGTGTTACATACTTCAGATCAAATTCGGAAAGCAACAGCAGCCAACGAGCTAGCCTACCCGTAAGTGCCGGTTTCTCGAAAAGATATTTGATGGGATCTAAGCGTGAAACCAACATTACAGAGTGAGCTAACAGGTAGTGCCGCAGCTTCCTGGTAACCCATACCAAGGCCAAGAAAGCCTTCTCCAGCGGAGTGTAGCGGGTCTCGTAATCCAGCATCTTCTTGCTCAGATAGTAGATGGCCCTTTCCACCTTGTCCTCTGACTCTTGTGCGAGCATGCAGCCCATGGTAGTCTCAGTTACTGAAAGATACAATATCAATGGTCTCCTCGGCTCTGGTGGTGACAACATGGGCGGGTTCTGTAGATATTCTTTGATCTGTTCAAAAGCTGCTTGACATCGGCCGTCCCATTGGAACTTCTTTCCTTTCTTCAGGAGACCAAAAAGTGGTTCACAAGTCAAGGTTAATTTTGAGATAAACCGTCTTATGAATTGCACCATACCCAGAAAGCCTCGCACCTCCTTTTTAGTCCTTGGTGGTGGCATTTCCAAGATGGCCTTGATTTTGGAAGGGTCGACTTCGATGCCTCTTTGTGTAATCAGAAACCCTAGCATTTTCCCCGCTGTAACACCGAATGTACACTTCTGGGGATTCAATCGCAGTCGAAACCCTCTGATCCTTTGAAATAACTTTTGTAAGGCGGTGTAGTGGCCCTCTCTTTCTTTGGACTTAACAATCATGTCATCCACGTACACCTCGACCTCTTTATGGATCATATCATGTAATATTGTGGTTGCTGCCCGTTGATAAGTAGCTCCAGCGTTCTTCAACCCAAATGGCATCACTCTGTAACAATATGTACCCCACGGGGTAGTGAACGCAGTCTTCTTCCGATCTTCGGGTGCCATTACTATCTGATTATAGCCTGAGAAGCCATCCATAAACGAAAGCAAGGCGTGTCCTACCGTGAAATCCACCAATTCATCAATGTGCGACAAGGGAAAGTCGTCCTTCGGACTGGCCCTGTTCAAATCTCTGAAGTCTACACATACCCGAATTCTGCCATCCTTCTTCGGCACCGGAACAATGTTGGCCAACCAAGTCGGGTATTCGGATACCAGCAGGAAGCCTGCATTGATTTGCTTGGTGACCTCTTCCTTGATCTTAATGGCCCAATCAGGGCGGATCCTTCTGAGTTTCTGCTTGACAGGTCGGGCCTCGGGATCAAGAGGGATCCGGTGCTGTACAATCTCAGGATCGATTCCAGGCATATCTTCATAGGACCACGCGAAAACATCTTTGAAATCCTTTAATAAAGCGACTAAGCGCTCGCGTTCCTCTGAAGACAACGTGGACCCGATCTGGACCAGCCGTGGGTCCTTCTCAGTACCAACATTCATGGTAGTGATTTCATCCATTAGGGGTTTAACAAATCTTTCCTGCTCCTGGTCAATTAACCGTTGCAAAACAGGAGGAATTTCTTCCTCGTCGTTTTCATCAAAATTTTGAAAATCCTGATTTAAGCAATAAATCAAAGACACAGAAAAATACTCAGAAACCACATCCACATCGTTCTCATTAAATACTTCCAAGCCGTCTGATTCTTCTGTTACAACAGACTCAAAAGAGAAAGAAAATGATGACCTAGACAGGACTGTGGCATCCAGGTTATCACCCCCAGGAATACCGAACTCAGACTCAGTCGAGCTGGAACCTGATTCCGACTCACAGGACTCGGTGGAATCAGATTCCGGCTCACTACCTGACCCAGTGCTGCTGGACAAAAATCCTTCTTCATATTGCCAGACGAGAGAGGGTGCGATGGATGCATCCAGAATAGTTGCTGATAGGCCCGCAGCCATTTCATTCCCGATCATGCATACCGAGGAGTTATCCCCCAAGCACTTCTGTTCGATCGGAGGATCTGAAAGTAGACATGCCAGTGCTACCCCCATTTCATTTTCAGCGTCCTCAGACTGCATTTCCCTACTTTGTTCAGCCTCAACTGATAGATCTGTTTGCCCTTCGGCGATGTCACTCTCAGGTAGCTGCAGGTTGAAGAAAATCTCAAAGCCCGGTACGCGCTTCTTCTCTGCGTTCAGCCATGGTTCTGGGAAGCCACAAAACGGAAAGTCCTCCCTCCCCCGGACGAAGCGTCCGTTTAGCGTACCCTGAATGGGCCTATGCATCAACTTGAAGGGCTTCCCAGCCTTCTTTGCTCTGGCTCTTCCGGCCATTTCCTTTCCTTTCCTTATCCAGTCCTCTTTGGTGGGTAGATAACCCAATCCAAAGGTATGAGGGTTGTGTGGCACTTCGGCCAATGCTGCGACGCCTTTCCGGCCGCTCTTGCCCAATCCCATCCCGGGGATGTGTTGGAGCTTGTTCATGAGATAGACTGTCTGAGCACTGACATATACCCCTTCACTAGCAACCATAATGTTCTGTACAACCCGAGCCTCAGCCAAGGTAAAACCCGATATGAACACATCTTCCATACCGTGTTCAATTTCTAGAACAGGCGTGGATACTTCTGGCGGCGGATGAATCGATGAATTTCTGAAAACGATGGCTACTCCCTTCCCATAGGGGTATTTCACCACTTGATGCAGGGTGGAGGAGACTGCCTTTGCCTGATGCAGCCACGGCCGCCCTAAAAGCAGGTTGAAAGTTGCAGGAACCTCTAGGACATGGAAATCTATCTCATGCTGTCCCGGCCCAACCTTTGTTTGAATCTTAACTGTTCCCATTACTTCCCGACTTGTGTTGTCATACGCCCGAATCACCTAGGCCGTTGGCACAAAATTCGCGACTTTCAAACCGATCGCATAGGCTGTCCTTGCCGGGCAGACGTTGATGGCGGACCCCGTGTCAATAAGCACCATGGGTATCCATTTATCTCTGCACTCCACAGAGATGTAGAGTGGCTTGTTATGGTTCGCACCCTCAGGTGGCAGTTCTTTGTCAGAAAAGGTCAATGCCGGGGAACTTCCTCCCGAAAAAACTAGGCCCACCAGCTGTTCGGGCGTGGTGTCTATAGAAAGCTTGGCTTTATCCATGGCCGAAAGGACAGCCTGTCTATGTACACGAGAAGCCATAAGCAGCCCCCAGATGGAGATGTCTGCTTGTATCTTCTTCAATTGTCTCAATACGGCCTCATCTTCGAGTTGCTTTTCCCTTTGCTTCTCTGCCGCCTTATCTTTTCAAGACGCCTCCGGTTGATCTAGGTGTGGAGGCTTGAAGTACCGTCCACTCCTAGTCATGTGATCGACTTCGCCGATATACCAGGTATCATCTGGTTGGTTACCTCCCCAATCCTAGTCCGTGTGGGCAAGACATAGATCATCGTCTTCCCACCACATGCCATCCGCAGCTGACAGGCACCTGTCCGGTTCTAGCATGACCGTTCCGATACTTGCAATACCTTTTACTCCTATGCTCACAGCATTCTCCATTTCTGTACTTATGGCAGTCTCAACCCCCACGTGGGCTTTTGCCTTCCTGATCCTCTCGGAATCTTCGAATCTTTCCTGTTCTGACTGTGTCAATGCAGTAGATTGTTCAATGATCCCTGTACTCAAAATGCTCCATTCCTGAGCGAAACTCTCGACACCGGCGCTCTCCGGCGATGTATTCTGTTCTTCGACCCACCCGGCTGTTATTGACATTCCTGCCCCTGCCGGGCCTTATTTTGACTGAAACTCTCCTACCACATCTGGCTGATCGTCCAACCATCCCGTGGCCTCCACCGATTCCTCATAATCAAACCAGTTGATGGCTGAGTCTTCTAGATCTTGGTTATCGTAAAACTGGAACTTGGCAAGATTCTCTTTCACAGCTGCCAAATCATCTGTTCCCTGTCCTGGACTGTCCCCTTGGATTGCACACAGCTCTCCTTCTGCTGGGAATTCCACATCTGGTCTATTCTGGCCCATCGGTGAAATGTAGTCACTCGGACTATAAGAATTCCCAACATCACTCCCAGACTCCGCAGACTCTGGCTCAACAACCCCCTTCTCCTTTGGAGTTTTCTCTCTCCTCCTCTCGATGGTCACCACCACTGGCTTGGGTTGGGTTATGGAGACGTCCATCATGCACAAATCGGTGCAATCAGGAAGGAAAACTTCCAGCTTAGGCAGGTAGGAAGGTGTGATATAGATACTAGGATCGTAGGACGTGACCCCAGTGTGGATGAAATTGATTCTTTTGGGTGGTGGAGCTTGGTTATGTGTGGGGAGAGGATTTGTAGTAACATTGGGTTTCTCAGGAGGTAAAATCACCCTGTTATCAATGAGATCTTGAATCTCATGACGCAATCGAAAGCACAGGTCGGTGTCGTGACCGTGCTGCTGGTGGAACGCACAATACTTGGCTGGATTGTGGGCAGCGGGGAGTCTTTCTGGTAAGGGCCGCGGCTCTAGGGGTTTCAGATGCCCTTTTCTGATCAAAACCCCCAAAGCTTTGGACAGGGGCATATAAAGCGGAGCGAAGGTTCTGGTATTTTTGGGAGGGTATTTGGCTATTTGTGGGTTGCTTCCGGACGCACCGGAGAATGGTGTGGCTGCCATAGTTCTTGGGGAAGGGTTGGTGGTGACCATACTCACTTCGGAGGTCCTGGTAGTTGTAGCGCCACTCGGGCCTGCATTAGTATTACGATTGAAAGTTCTGCGGGGTTGCTCCAGGTCATTATCAATCAAGCCTTGTTTTAAGGCATCCTCGATCTGCACCCCCATTTCGTGCAGATCAGCAAAGGTAGGGAAGGGGAGTACAATCATCTTTTGCATTAGCTTCGGCTGAAGATTGCGCACAATCATCCGAATCTGGTCTTTGTCCGTGGGTCTTAACGTCATCATCGAAACCTTAGCCCACCATCTGGTTACAAATTCTGAGAAGCTCTCCTTGGGTTCTTGCCTCGTTGTCTCGAGATCCCGGGTTGTGATCTCGATTTGTGTATTATATGAGTACTGCAGGATGAAGGCCTCAGCCATCTCGTCCCAACTTCTCTTGACGTCATCCTCCAACTTGGCATACCACGCGGCCGCTACACCCGACAGGGTCCGGCCAAATAAAGACAGCTTCTGCAATCTAGTGAGGCCCATTGGCCTTAGGACGTCTGAAAATAGTCGCAGGTGTACCATGGGATCCTCAGATCCGTCAAAACGATCAATTTGTGGCATCTTAAACCGATCTGGCAGCGTCACGGCTGCGTCAGTGTATCCATCTCCAATGTCCGGAATGGACTTCACTCCTTGAGATTTCTTGAATAGCTTTTCAAGCTTGCGCATTTTTAATGCCACGGGGTCTATGTGATACCCCTGTTCTGTATTATGCTAATTGGTCCCAAATGTCATTGTGATTATATGTTTTGATATGATTTGTGTGCCATTATGTGAATATATATGATTTTGAAGTTTTAGCTGTTCACCGTAGGAATATCTGTTTGAATAATCAGCTTGGGAAATTTAATTGAGGGCCTTATCGGCCACAGAACCCGAAATTGATTACGCCATTGTGATTGGCATAATTTTTAGAGCCTACGGTGAAATTTAATTGAAAATTTATTCGGGCCAGATTAAATTGAATTATTTAATGGCATTGTGCTCCAATTGTTTAATATCTTAATTGTGGCTAGTGGGGCTTCTTGTATTTGAGCACTACACTTCTCATTCTCTCATATACCTTCATTTTGGCTGATATACACTCTAAGGAGAGGAGAGGGCCGACCTTTAGAGAGAGAGAAGAGAGAAAAATCTGTGTTTGATCTTGAGGGTTTGGAATCTTGAAGTCCAACTCAAATTGGACCATAGATTGAAGAATTGGACTTCTAGGTAAGCCATTGACTCTTGAAATTATGAATTGAACTTGTAATCTTGTGAGTCCAAGAGTTGTTTGTGATCAAGAGCATGTAGTAAGTTGATTTTTGTTGAGTTTGAAGTCTTAGAACTCATGCATGTAAGAAATTACTTTGAATTTGCATGTTTGAGCTTGAAGCACATGATTCATGTAGAATTTTGGTTAAAGCTCATGTTGTAATCACCATTTGTACCATCTAAGTTGAGAATGATGAGCATCTCCCACATTCATGTACAAATCATGGGAGTATAAGTCTTGAATGTTTGAATTTGAGCATGTTGATGATGGGTTTGAGATATTTTGGGACATGCATGTAGATAATTCATGTAATTGAGCTTCCTAATGTTGTAATCTTGTGTTAGTAGCATGTTAGCATGTGTAAATGTGTAATTTGAGCCATTGCATGCAAGAAATGTAGATGGAAAACCGATTTGGAGCTTAAGAACACGATCTGGGAAACCCAGATTTTTGAGGTCCGCTCGAGCGGGGTAAGGGCCGCTCGAGCGGGAAAATCGTGCTCCCAGCATTTTGCAGAGTTGGATGTCCGCTCGAGCGGGACGCATCACGCTTGAGCGTGGAGTTTTGTAGACAGGCCTTCAGCTCGAGCGCTCTATTCCACGCTCGAGTGCATCTTTCGTACAACCAGTACTTTTGCAGGCCCTAAGGGTCCGCTCGAGCGGAGAAGTTTACGCTCGAGCGAGGACCCTGTTTCCTGGAATTTTGTTCATGCGTTCTGTGTTTCGTTTTCCATTCTCTTTCACTTGTAAGTACTCTTAGGCATATGCTAAACATTGTAAATGAGTTAATGAGATAGAAATAAAGCCTAAAGAGGAATATGTGCATTAAAGAACGGATTGAACTGTTAATGACCCTTTTGTATTCGTGAAATGTCTAGGGTCAAGCTCCAGGGCGCATCCACAAACCGATCACTGTGAGTAATATCAATATTTGAAAGCTTGTCAATGTCCGATTGTTATTCCCTTATAAACTTTACGAGTTGTTAATTGGGATTGTGGACAAAAGTCTGACAGGAATAAATGAATGGGCCAAAGGTCGTTTTGATAAGAACGAATGGACCGAAGGTCGTTCTGAAGTAAATGAATGGACCAAAGGTCGTTCTGATAAGAATGAATGGACCGAAGGTCGTTTGATGTAAAGGAATGGACCAAAGGTCGTTTTGACATGAGAGGGTGGGCCAAAGGCCGTTTTGACATGAAAGGGTGGGCCAAAGGCCGTTTTGATATGAAAGAGTGGGCCGAAGGCCGTTTTGCCATGAATGGAAACCCGAATGGGCCAAAGGCCAGAATGTTTAAAACCACTGATTGAATCTTGTATAGATATATATATATATATATTCATTAAATAGAAGTATGAATTGGGCCCAAGGCCGTTTGGAGCATGTTGTTCTACATATTGTTATGCAACTGTCATATTTGATATTATTCACTGGGCTATCGCTCACGCTCATTCATGTATTTGTAGGTGAGCCAAGGGAAGTCCAAACCCAGCCCCAGTGAAGTCTACTAGGAAAATCCGAGTTTTGAGGAAGTCAGCCTTGCGTCTCACTCTTGAGACCTATCCTCGCCTTTGCTATGTAATTACATTTTGTCTTGCCGGCGGGGACGTTATGTATCTATGTAAATAGTTGTCATAGGTTGACTCGTTTTGGATGATCCTGTCTGTAATGAATTTTGTGAAAACTGTACTTTTGAACTGTGGGTTATTAACGTAACTGAATATGGTCTGTTGATGTGCATTTAAGCACGGCTCTATGGACAAAGTTTTCATTTGTTGCTTCCGTTTGGCCCCTTTACTCTGACAAATTATGTCTGTTTTGGTCTGAGGCCGTAGGTAATCTCAGGATTACTGGCCGGTTATGTCCTTAACCCATAGGGGCGGGTTCGGGTCATGACAGAGTGGTATCAGAGCACGAGTTAATAACTCACACACTTGTCCTAAAAGAGCAATAAGCGTCTAGATGAGATCTAGGATGCATTCATGTGATAAGTACGAGTTTGGAAGCATTGATTATATGCTTAAATGTTTTGTTATGAATAATTATATGTGTAAGTTGTGAACTGCTTGCATTACAAATTATCTGGAAATATGTGCTCCTTAGTGTATGTGTACTTGTGTACCTTTGGTATGGAATGTAATGCAAGTTTAATCAGATGGTGAGAACCAGAGGTGATGAGTTAGAGGAATCCTCTACTGCTAGACTGGACAGAATGGAAAGACTGATTCAGGAAATGGCAGAAGCTTTGAGACAGCAACAGGAGTGGCAACAACAGTGGCAGCAACCACACCAGCCACCTCCACCTCCGGCACCACCCGTGCCAGATAATCAAAATGATGATCGGATAATCGCTCTCACCAAGGAGTTCAAGAAAATGAAACCACCACAGTTCCATGGTGGACTGGATCCTTTGAAAGCGGAAGCTTGGGTTCTTGGGATCGAAAAACTGTTTGAAGTATTTCCGTGCTCGGATACACAGAAAGTGCTTCTAGCCACTTTTATGCTAGAAGATGAAGCGAGAAGATGGTGGATGTTGATGAGGGAAAACCACAGAGATATTGATTGGGCAAGATTTTTGGAAATCTTCTATGACAAGTACTTCCCGCAGTGTGTCCGGGATAGCAAAGTGGCAGAGTTCATGGAACTCAAGCAAGACAGCATGACTGTAGCTGAGTATGAGGCCAAATTTACTGAGTTGGCCAGGTTTGCACCACACGTAATTGACACTGATTATAAGAAGGCAAGGCATTTTGAAGGTGGGCTCCGAAGTGACATCCTAGAGCGAGTGAATGTCCTGAAGTTGGAGACCTATATCGGGGTGCTTGACCGGGCCATCATATCAGAGGCTAACATAGCTAGACAAGCTAAGCCAACAACCGAATGGAAAGGCAACAAAAGACAAGGCTTCTTTTCGAAGAAGAAATTTTTGAAAAAGCAAAACACGGGCTCCTCAACTACTTCCAGTTCTTCCCGAGACACAGCTTCCATGTGCAACACTTGTGGCAAAAAGCACCGTGGAGTCTGTTACCGTACATCAGGAGCCTGTTTTAAGTGTGGGAAACAAGGGCATATGGCCCGAGATTGTAATCAGAATAGTGCGAAGATAGCTGCTAGCTCCACTGCATCGATCCCGAAGCCGGGAAACACTTTGAGATCTGCTACTACTGGGGATACAGTGAGACAAGGGAGAGTCTTTGCACTCGTTCCGGGTGATACACGGAATGCCAATGCCGTTGTCTCAGGTACTATTTCAATATGTAATCAGGATGCCTTTGTATTAATTGATTCTGGATCGACGCACTCATTTGTGACATATGCATTTGCATCTAGACTGAAAAGACCCCTAGAATTGTTGCCATATTTGTTATGTGTGTCTGCTCCATCGGGGGAATCTGTGTTATGTGACTATATATATCGGTTTTGTGACATGCATATTGAGGATGCTACCCTATATGTAGATTTGTTGCCCTTAAACTTTAGACACTTCGATGTAATTTTGGGCATGGATTGGTTGACCAAATATTGTGCCACTATAGATTGTGTGACAAAGAGGGTTGTGTTTAAACCACCAGAACAGAAAGAAATTGTGTTTGTGGGAAATGGGGTAGTGCCTCCACCATATTTGATATCTGCAATGAAAGCATGTAAATTGATCAGGAAGGGATGCCAGGGTTATTTGTGTTATGTATTGACTGAACAATCCGTGGATGTTGAATTGAATAATATTCCCATTGTTAGAGAATTCCCAGATGTGTTTCCAAATGAATTACCAGGGAAATTGGTAGACAGGGAGATAGAGTTTACTATTGAAACTGTGCCAGGCACCCAGCCTATTTCTAAAACTCCCTACAGGATGGCTACCGCCGAAATGAAAGAATTAAAAGAACAGTTGCAAGACCTTCTTGATAAAGGGTTTATCCGGCCTAGTACTTCGCCTTGGGGCGCACCAGTGTTATTCGTAAAGAAAAAGGATGGTACCTTACGCCTGTGCATTGATTACCGGGAAATGAACAAGGTAACGATAAAGAACAAATACCCCTTACCCCGTATTGATGACTTATTTGATCAGTTGCAGGGATCACAGGTGTTTTCTAAGATTGATTTGAGATCTGGGTATCATCAGCTGAAGGTTAAAGCAGAGGATGTTGAGAAAACCGCATTCAGAACGAGGTATGGTCATTTTGAATTTCTTGTTATGCCATTTGGAGTGACTAATGCTCCGGCAGCATTTATGGACCTAATGAATAGAATTTTTAAAACCTACCTTGATGAGTTTGTTGTAGTCTTCATCGATGATATTTTGATATACTCTAAAGATAGACTTGAACATGAACATCATTTGAGGACTGTTTTACAAATACTTCGGGAAAGGAAATTATTTGCTAAACTAAAGAAATGTGAGTTTTGGTTGGATGAGGTTGTCTTCTTAGGGCATGTGATTAACAAGGAAGGAATTTCAGTGGACCCGCAGAAAATAGAAGCCATTGTGAATTGGCCTACACCGACTAATGTAACAGAAGTTCGCAGTTTTATGGGTTTGGCTGGATACTACAGGAGGTTTGTAAAGGACTTTTCGAAATTAGCTGTGCCTCTTACCCAATTGACACGTAAGGGACAACCATTTGAGTGGAATAGTGAAAGAGAATCAGCCTTTCATGAGTTAAAGACAAGATTGACCACTGCACCAATTTTGACACTACCTTCAGGTACGGAAAATTTTGTGATTTTCAGTGACGCATCCTATAAGGGTTTGGGTTGTGTGTTAATGCAGAACGGAAATGTTATTGCTTACGCCTCCAGGCAGTTGAGACCACATGAGAAGAACTATCCAACACATGACTTGGAATTGACCGCAGTTGTTTTTGCCTTGAAAATTTGGCGGCATTATCTGTATGGAGCGAGATGCGAAGTCTACACGGATCATAAGAGCCTGAAATATTTCTTCACACAGAAGGAATTGAATATGCGTCAGAGAAGGTGGCTAGAACTAATAAAGGACTACGATCTAGAAATTCAGTATCATCCCGGGAAAGCTAATACAGTGGCTGATGCCTTGAGCAGAAAATCAACAGGGAGTATGGCTTGTTTGCTTACTGAACAAAGGGAGATTTCGCGAGACTTTGAAAAGTCTGAAATTGAAGTGGCGGTATGTGAACAGGGCGGATTGATAGCCGCTATTACAGCTGAACTGGCAATTGTTGATAAGATCAAGCAGAAACAGAAAGAAGATGAGCTCCTCAGAAAGGTAATTGATGAATTTGAAGTAAGCCCAAAAGCAGAGTATAGTGTCGAGAATGGAATGTTGAAATTTCGAAACCGAGTATGTGTTCCTGATATCCCGGAGCTAAAGAAGAGGGTTTTAGATGAAGCCCACAAATCCGTATTTGCTATGCATCCGGGTAACAATAAAATGTATCGGGATTTGAAACAAACCTATTGGTGGCCTAAAATGAAGAAAGAGATTGCAGAATATGTGTCCAAGTGTCTTCAATGTCAGCAAGTTAAGGCTGAACATCAGAAACCAGGTGGTCTATTTCAACCTCTCCCTATTCCTGAATGGAAGTGGGAACATGTGACTATGGATTTCGTTATTGGCCTACCTCGGACTTCTCGAGGTATGGATTCTGTTTGGGTCATAGTTGATAGACTGACTAAATCTGCACATTTTCTGCCTATCAAAACTACATTTACTGCTTATAGATTGGCTACCATTTATGTTGATGAAATTGTCCGTTTACACGGGGTTCCGGTGTCCATTGTGTCAGATAGGGATCCGAAATTTGTATCTAGATTGTGGAAAAGTTTGCAGGAGGCTATGGGAACAGAACTAAGGTTCAGTACTGCATTCCACCCACAGACAGATGGCCAGTCAGAGCGAACGATACAAACTTTGGAAGATATGCTTCGCATGTGTGCCTTGGATTTCCAGGGGAGTTGGGAAGACTACTTGTCACTTGCAGAATTTGCTTATAATAATAGCTTCCACTCCAGCATCGGTATGGCACCATATGAGGCTTTGTATGGTAGGAGGTGTAGATCACCTATTTGTTGGACAGAGGTCGGAGACAGAGCTTTGCTTGGGCCTGAAATTGTACAGGACACCTCTGAAAAGATCAAAACTATTCGGCAAAGGCTCAGAACAGCTCAAGACCGACAGAAGAATTATGCAGACGTTCGGAGAAGACCTCTTGAATATGAGGTCGGCGACCATGTGTTCATCCGTGTTTCTCCGATGAAAGGCCAAGTCAGGTTTGGGAAAAAGGGCAAGTTGTCGCCCCGTTACATTGGGCCGTTTCAAATTTTGGAGAAACTTGGTCCAGTTGCTTATAGAGTTGCTTTGCCACCGGGATTCGAGCAGATCCATAACGTGTTTCATGTGTCGATGTTAAGGGGTTACCTCCGAGACCCGTTACATGTGATTGATTATCACCGGGTTGCTATTGATGAAAATATGGAATATACTGAATGGCCGGAAAGAATTATTGATCGACAAGTGAAAGAATTGAGAAACAAATCCATTCCAATGGTGAAAGTGGAATGGAAGGAACACTATGGGACAGATGCTACATGGGAAAAAGAGGAGGAAATGCGTTTACGCTACCCACATTTGTTTCCCGACGAAGGTAAATTAAGTTTGAGGGACCAAACTTCCTAAAGGGGGGAAGACTGTGATACCCCTGTTCTGTATTATGCTAATTGGTCCCAAATGTCATTGTGATTATATGTTTTGATATGATTTGTGTGCCATTATGTGAATATATATGATTTTGAAGTTTTAGCTGTTCACCGTAGGAATATCTGTTTGAATAATCAGCTTGGGAAATTTAATTGAGGGCCTTATCGGCCACAGAAGCCGAAATTGATTACGCCATTGTGATTGGCATAATTTTTAGAGCCTACGGTGAAATTTAATTGAAAATTTATTCGGGCCAGATTAAATTGAATTATTTAATGGCATTGTGCTCCAATTGTTTAATATCTTAATTGTGGCTAGTGGGGCTTCTTGTATTTGAGCACTACACTTCTCATTCTCTCATATACCTTCATTTTGGCTGATATACACTCTAAGGAGAGGAGAGGGCCGACCTTTAGAGAGAGAGAAGAGAGAAAAATCTGTGTTTGATCTTGAGGGTTTGGAATCTTGAAGTCCAACTCAAATTGGACCATAGATTGAAGAATTGGACTTCTAGGTAAGCCATTGACTCTTGAAATTATGAATTGAACTTGTAATCTTGTGAGTCCAAGAGTTGTTTGTTATCAAGAGCATGTAGTAAGTTGATTTTTGTTGAGTTTGAAGTCTTAGAACTCATGCATGTAAGAAATTACTTTGAATTTGCATGTTTGAGCTTGAAGCACATGATTCATGTAGAATTTTGGTTAAAGCTCATGTTGTAATCACCATTTGTACCATCTAAGTTGAAAATGATGAGCATCTCCCACATGCATGTACAAATCATGGGAGTATAAGTCTTGAATGTTTGAATTTGAGCATGTTGATGATGGGTTTGAGATATTTTGGGACATGCATGTAGATAATTCATGTAATTGAGCTTCCTAATGTTGTAATCTTGTGTTAGTAGCATGTTAGCATGTGTAAATGTGTAATTTGAGCCATTGCATGCAAGAAATGTAGATGGAAAACCGATTTGGAGCTTAAGAACACGATCTGGGAAACCCAGATTTTTGAGGTCCGCTCGAGCGGGGTAAGGGCCGCTCGAGCGGGAAAATCGTGCTCCCAGCATTTTGCAGAGTTGGATGTCCGCTCGAGCGGGACGCATCACGCTCGAGCGTGGAGTTTTGTAGACAGGCCTTCAGCTCGAGCGCTCTATTCCACGCTCGAGCGCATCTTTCGTACAACCAGTACTTTTGCAGGCCCTAAGGGTCCGCTCGAGCGGAGAAGTTTACGCTCGAGCGGGGACCCTGTTTCCTGGAATTTTGTTCATGCGTTCTGTGTTTCGTTTTCCGTTCTCTTTCACTTGTAAGTACTCTTAGGCATATGCTAAACATTGTAAATGAGTTAATGAGATAGAAATAAAGCCTAAAGAGGAATATGTGCATTAAAGAACGGATTGAACTGTTAATGACCCTTTTGTATTCGTGAAATGTCTAGGGTCAAGCTCCAGGGCGCATCCACAAACCGATCACTGTGAGTAATATCAATATTTGAAAGCTTGTCAATGTCCGATTGTTATTCCCTTATAAACTTTACGAGTTGTTAATTGGGATTGTGGACAAAAGTCTGACAGGAATAAATGAATGGGCCAAAGGTCGTTTTGATAAGAACGAATGGACCGAAGGTCGTTCTGAAGTAAATGAATGGACCAAAGGTCGTTCTGATAAGAATGAATGGACCGAAGGTCGTTTGATGTAAAGGAATGGACCAAAGGTCGTTTTGACATGAGAGGGTGGGCCAAAGGCCGTTTTGACATGAAAGGGTGGGCCAAAGGCCGTTTTGATATGAAAGAGTGGGCCGAAGGCCGTTTTGACATGAATAATTGGGCCGAAGGCCGTTTCGACATAAGTGAGTGGGCCGAAGGCCGTTTTGCCATGAATGGAAACCCGAATGGGCCAAAGGCCAGAATGTTTAAAACCACTGATTGAATCTTGTATAGATATATATATATATATATATATTCGTTAAATAGAAGTATGAATTGGGCCCAAGGCCGTTTGGAGCATGTTGTTCTACATATTGTTATGCAACTGTCATATTTGATATTATTCACTGGGCTATCGCTCACGCTCATTCATGTATTTGTAGGTGAGCCAAGGGAAGTCCAAACCCAGCCCCAGTGAAGTCTACTAGGAAAATCCGAGTTTTGAGGAAGTCAGCCTTGCGTCTCACTCTTGAGACCTATCCTCGCCTTTGCTATGTAATTACATTTTGTCTTGCCGGCGGGGACTTTATGTATCTATGTAAATAGTTGTCATAGGTTGACTCGTTTTGGATGATCCTGTCTGTAATGAATTTTGTGAAAACTGTACTTTTGAACTGTGGGTTATTAACGTAACTGAATATGGTCTGTTGATGTGCATTTAAGCACGGCTCTATGGACAAAGTTTTCATTTGTTGCTTCCGTTTGGCCCCTTTACTCTGACAAATTATGTCTGTTTTGGTCTGAGGCCGTAGGTAATCTCAGGATTACTGGCCGGTTATGTCCTTAACCCATAGGGGCGGGTTCGGGTCATGACAGTCTACCTCGGACTCGAAAGGAAAATCCGATTGATTGATGGGAGTGGGTGCCCTGGATAGTTGAGGCAGAATTGGGGGTGGAGCCGGCCCCATTGGGATGTCTGTATCTTCCTGGACATTCCGGGCATTTGGCGTCTCTTCGGGTATGGGAACCCTTAGTGGGGGAGGGACTTGCTGTGAAGCTGACGCCCCAGTTTGCTGCTGGAATCTCACAATTAACTCCGCTTGCTCACTCATAACTGTGGCTTGTTGTTTGGCGAATTCTGCCTGTCGGACAGCATCCTGCTGCATCATTTTCATGCTTTCTTGGAGTTGGCGCACCATCTCTTCTAAACTAGCCATGCTGCTCTATTCTGACTGAATTGTCGGTATATGTTCCCTTTCTGCGGGTGAAATAGGATCCTGATCCCTACTGTACACAGGTGGGGTAGATAAAGCCCTCTGTACTGACTGTTGAACCGATGCCCTCTGCCTAGTTGCCTTCCGTTTAGTAACTGGGGGTAGAGAGTGGTACACCGGTTGTCCGTCTACCAGATCCTCAGATCGATGGAGCCGACGACCTCTGATCCAGAGTGCTTGGGGAATATCTACCGGGTTGGAAGCAATGATGCTAAACTACCTAGCAAAAAGAAAAATAAAGCAGTAAATAAGCTAACAACCGGACAGCATAACGGCATAAAATAAACACACACAACGCACAGTTGGGTATCCATAGTACACAGTTGGTAAGCCGAACACACTCTTCCTCGATACTGATCACTGTTCCCCAAAATCTCTGTTCTCAAAACTGAACCTAATACCCGCAGATAACTGATTCTCATAAACTGATACTGATGCCCTCAGGCCTAATACTCAATCTTGCAAACTGATATGCACGTTCCTGTAGAGCAACACTCTAAAAGCACATAGCAAGTAAAGAGAGCCAAAACACCCTTATGTTGGGGTAGGGTTTTCCTGTCCTATTTTGTCAGGAGCTAGGGTTTCACTATGCACGCAGCAGTTTTCAAACAACCTAACATCGGGTAAGCAGCCTGTCCTAACTTGGAATGGTCACTATGGATCCGAGTATGCACTAGCTCGAATGGTCGAAAAGGGTGCCCTGGTAAAATCGGGGTTTGTGTTCCCATACTATCAGAGCCCATAACCGGTCAGCCTTGTGGTCATGTCTTGACAAGACAAGCCTCCGGCAAACCGTTCCGGAATGGCAGATGGCAAACACTGTGTTCCTAGGCGCACCAACGCATATGCAATGCAAAGAGACACATAAATGAAATCAAAATAGGATATCATGAGTTCGAGTCAAGCTCTCTAATTTCCCCAGCGGAGTCGCCAGAAACTATAGCACGCGTCCGCGAGGGACCCCGCTACAGTTCGGACTCGATTTGTGTCACGGTTCTTAATCTTGAACCAAAGAGTCCAAATCTGGCAAATCGTTTTGAGAAAACAGATTTTAGGAAAGAAGTGCCAAACATGGACTGCTTTGCCAGATACAGAGTCGCCACCTAAATATTTTTAATGGGGGAATTTAGGAAACCCTGACTGGGTGCCGAAGGCCACGTGTCTGTCATCACCAGAGTTGCCACGGCTCGGGAGCTAGGGTACGATTGGGGAAGGTCAGCTATGAGCACCCCCTCTCGCCCGATCCGAAGATCGGTCTCTACTAACCGTGATATCCTTTTTTGAAAACGTTATATGTTCTTATTCCATTTGTTAGCCTAGAATTACTATGTTATGCGCACAACAAACAAGTATAGACTAGATTGCCTAATTTGGAAATATTGCATATCCCTTTGTTTTGGAAAAATGTTTTGGAATTTGCTACTCGCAAGTAGACTAAAATATGGATTTCAACAAGTTTTTCTAACTCAAACAATCTGACCCTCACCCACAAGCATTCAAACAGTTTATCTCATATAAGCACTTAGCCACATGGTAAGCATGCTATCATGTTAACATTCACACGCATGCGAGATGCTAAAGCATAAATACTTACATCGTACTCCGTGCCAAAACAATAAACTAGTTAGCAAACATGCATGATCCTAGTTCATGTCAAATTGACTAATGCAACACATGCAAGATGTAATTTAGAGTAGGCTCGGCTAACCTAAACATGGCATGTGAAATGCAACCAATTGATGCACGTATTCAATTGGGAATTTGAAATACAAATGCAGTTAGCATGATGTACCGAGCCCGGTGTATGCAGGACAGATGTATGAATGCACACATGCATTGCATAAGGTATGCTAATTTTAAATATGCCCTAGTCTACCATCATAAGCAGGTAAATAAAAGGGAAGAAAGACATGGGATTGGAAGACATACACACACTCACCCACACTTACTACAGATTTGCCCTCGCGCGGAGGGACCAAATAAATATTACAGTCCGAATAACAAATAAATTAATTATTACAGAATTTCTACTTAATTAATATAACGAATGCAAAATGAAGGAGAGAGATGGCCGCAACCTCCGCCTCGAGATACGCGAATGATGCATGCTCAAACCCGCCTTGCCCGAAAAGTCCATACCATACCAAGGCTGTCTCTGTTTACACTGCCCTATCTTTCTGAAAATTTCCAAAGTGCTGGGACAGGTTTATTGCGTACTGCAGAGCACCACCGGCTGGGGGAAATTCCCACCGGCAGTGCATAATTGCCATCGACTGAATCTGGATTTATCGGCCATTTACCAAAGGCCGGTCGGCACTGAATTCTGCCGGTCGGCAGAAACTTCCTGCAGGAGACAGTTTTGACAGCAACAGAGAACAGACAGTATATGGCATGGGATTTCAGGCACATGTGAGCATGGTCATGTTTCCCATCATGCTTTGAACTCAGGGAAGCATGGCTCTCGATACTCGAGCCATCAATGGTGCATGATAGCCCAAGAGATCAAGCTTGCCACTTGATGTAGGAATGCATGCAATCACACAAATGAGGACCAAGACCTTATCATGTCGAAATCAAAGGCCCCGATGACCGAGAGTTAAGGCACATTACATCACTTATAGTATGAACGCCCCTTAACCCTCACACTTGGTTTGACACCCCAAACCAAGTAATGCAATGCATGTTATGCAAACATGGCTCAAAAATGCAACATGATATCAAGATGCGAGGCATACCAAGTGTCATGCAACTAGTATGGCAAGCATGCAATATTAGGCATACAAGATGCAAATGCAATGTAAATATGGACAATTTAAGCAATAGAATCAACGCAATACCACACTTGATGAGACAATTATGCAATGGACATAAGACAAGCATGCAAGAGAGCCTTATACCATAAAGGGGCAGGCCTTGATCCACCCCAAAACAGTGGCCAAAAAGTGCCTAAAAGGTGGACCAATACTCATGCTAACAAGCAAACCAATGGTCCTAAGGTTAAGGCACAAAAAGGGGGCACTTCACTCCCACCAACATGACCACTCATGGCATGACTTGGACAAGCCAAAATAGAAATTTAACATGCAAAGATGGACTCCAAAACCCATTAATATGGCAGCTAAAGTGGCTCCAAAGAGATGTATGCACTAAGGCTCATACGTAGGCATAAAAGGGCACACCCTCAAGGCATGAAAGAGGTTACACATGCACACATATAAACATGATTCATGGACTGAAATGTGACCCTAAATGATGGCAAATCATAAGGATGGTCATAGCTATGCATCCTAAAGGTCAATATGCTCAAAGCTTACAAGCCAAAACACAAAAAGATGACACCAAACAAGGCAAGCATGACTGAAATAAAGGGCCAACAGACCTTAAACAAGGTAAAATAATGCCAACATCTTCATGGAACCAAGCCAACACATGCAAGAACCATGGCCCAAACACAAGATACAATTCTAGGCCAAATGGAGGGATGTAAAGCAAGTATATTAAGCATGCAAATGGGTACAAATCCGGTCAAAAACAGAGATCATATATGACCCAAAACACCCAAAAAACTTCTGAAATGAAGCCAAAAATGATCAAGCATGCATGTTACCCTTTTAAGCCAAAATGCAAGGAAACAAGACAATGAAGGGAGAGGGGTGTCCCTCCCCTATGCAAGACTTCAAACCACCTTCCTCACCAATCCACTGGTTTTCAGTGGTGAGAAGACCAAAACACTTAGGCAAACAAGGTCTTACCAAAGAGGCAACAAAAAGGGCCAAATAAGGCCTAAGAGGGTGAGTTTGAACTCAAACCACAAAGGACCCTACTGAAAGTTCTTAAGCATGAAAATACAAGCCTTTTTTATGTTATGCACAAAAACTAAATCAGCAAGTAAGATAGGTAAAAGACTAGTGCAAGTTTGGGGAAACTAAAGTAAAATGCTCACCCTTGAAGCACACTTCAAGAACAGCCAAGGCAGCCCCCTTCTTTTGATCAAAAACAGCCCAAAAACTCAAGAATCAACCCTCAAAGTACTCAATCTTGGAGCAAGGTGTAATATTGTGTGTATTGGTGCAAAAGTAAGGTAAAATCACACTTTTAGGCTAAGAAACACACAGAAAGGAGGAGAGAGAGGGAAATATAGAGATAGGGTGTATCTATATGTGTAAGCTCTGGTTTTGCCTTCAAAGTCTCTAACCTAGAGCAAGGAGAAGGCCTCTCCTCTTATAGAACTCCCTCTTGCAAAGCTTATACAACAAGCTTGCTTAGAGGGAAATCCCTCCATACACGTGTATGGAGGGAAGCAGAGTTGGTGCCAGCTATCACAGCTGGCACAAAATATCTACATAAAGTAGATGAACAGTGGTCGGCTGCCCAAAAATGTCATTTTGACAAAATTTAGTGCCGACCGGCAACAAACAGTGCCGACCGGCAACAAAAAGTGACGCTGGCATAAAAAACCAGCCGGTGACCTCTAGCCACTGCCGGTGGTGTGTGGGGATGCCCCACAAGGCATTCCCTGCCCCTCCACGGCAAAACACAAGTGTTTGGTGCAAAATCAGACACAAAATGGTCAAGTTCAGAGATCCAAAGCCAGGGCACGTAGCCGAGACCCCCGGGAACTCCAAACGAACACAAACATGGATAATCACCGAGTGTTCCAATGGTGACGTCCAAGTCTTGGGGACGGTCAAAAATGGGGTGTCTACAGATGGCAGATATGTAATTATGGTGTTTACTTGCCATTTCTCATTCATTAGGATTCCAACGCTAGGACACTTACTCAGACCCTCTTGAATGATGGCCGATATGTAATTATGCTGTTTACTTGCCATTTCTCTTAAATTAGGGTTCGAACACTCGGACAATTACTCGGAACCTCTTGCCTGATGGCAAATTTGTAATTATGGTGTTCACTTTCCATTTCTCATGCATTTGGGTTTAAACACTCGGGCACTTATTCGGACACTTTTGCATTATGGCAGATATGTAATTTTTGTGTTTACTTGCCATTTCTCATGCATTAGGATTCGATCACTTGGACACTTACTCGGACCGTCTTACATGATGGCAGATATGTAATTATGGTGTTTACTTGCCATTTCTCATGAATTACAGATCGAACACTTGGACACTTACACGGAACCTCTTGCATGATGGCAGATATGTAATAATGGTGTTTACTTTCCATTTCTCATGCATTAGGGTTTAAACACTCAGACAGTCTTGCATGGTGGCAGATAGGTAATTATGGTGTTTACTTGCCATTTATCAAGCATTAGGGTTCGATCACTCGGACACTTACTCTGACCCTCTTGCCTGGTGGCAGATATGTAATTCTGCTGTTTACCTTCCATTTCTCATGCATTAGGGTCTAAACACTTGGACCCTTACTCAGACCCTCTTACATGATGGAAGATATCTAATTATGGTGTTTACTTGCCATTTCTCATGCATTAGAATTCGAACACTCGGAGACTTACTCGGACCCTCTTGCATGGTGGCATACATGTAATTGCGGTGTTTACTTGCTATTTCTCATGAATTAGAGTTCGAACATTCGGACACTTGCTCGGAACCTCTTGCATGATGGAAGATATGTAATTATGGTGTTTACTTGCCATTTCTCATGCATTAGGGTTTAAACACTCGGACACTTGTGCGGACCCTCTTACATGATTGAAGATTTGTCATTATGGTGTTTACTTGCCATTTCTCATGCATTAGGGTTTAAATACTCGGACTCTTACACAGACCCTCTTGCATTATGGCACATATGTAATTATGGTTTTTACTTGCCATTTCTCATTCATTTGGGTTCAAACACTCGGACACTTATTCGGACCCTCTTGCATGATGGCAGATATGTAATTATGGTGTTAACTTGCCATTTCTCATTCAATAGGAATCCAACACTAGGACACTTACTCAGACCCTCTTGAATGAGGGCAGATATGTAATTATGTTGTTTACTTGCCATTTCCCATGAATTAGGGTTCGAACACTCGGACACAAACTCGGACCCTCTTGCATGATGGCGGATTAGTAATTATGGTGTTCACTTTCCATTTCTCATGCATTACGGTTTACACCCTCGGACACTTATTCGGACAATCTTGCATGATGGCAGATATGTAATTCTGCTGTATACTTGCCATTTCTCATGCATTAGGATTTGAACAGGCGGACACTTACTCGGACCCTCTTGCATGGTGGCAGATATGTAATTATGGTGTTTACTTGCCATTTCTCATGAATTAGGGTTCGAACACTCGGACACTTACTTGGACCCCCTTGCATGATGGCAGATATTTAATTATGGTGTTTACTTGCCATTTCTCATGCATTAGGTTTTAAACACTAGGACACTTATTCGGACCCCTTGCATGATGGCAGATATGTAATTATGGTGTTTACTTTCCATTCTTCATGAATTAGTGTTCCAACACACGGACACTTACTCGGACCCCCTTGCATGATGGCAGATATGTAATTACGGTATTTACCTGCCATTTCTAATGCATTAGGATTTGAACACTCGGGCACTCACTAGGACACACTTGCATGATGGCGTATATGTCATTATGGTGTTTACCTGCTATTTCTCATGAATTAGAGTTCGAACACTCGGTCACTTACTCGGACCCTCTCGCATGATGGAAGATATGTAATTATGGTGTTTACTTGCCATTTCTCATGCATTATGGTTTAAACACTCGAACACTTGTTCGGACCCTCTTGCGTGATGTCAGATATGTAATTATGGTGTTTACTTACCATTTGTCATGAATTAGGGTTTAAATACTCGGACACTTACTCAGACCCTCTTGCAGGATGACCGATATGTAATTATGGTGTTTACTTGCCATTTCTCATTCATTTGGGTTTAAACACTCAGACACTTATTCAGATCCTCTTGCATGATGACAGATATGTAATTATGGTGTTTACTAGCCATTTCTCATTCATTAGGACTCCAACACTAGGACACTCACTCGGACCCTCTGGAATGATGGCAGATATGCAATTATATTTTTTACTTGCCATTTCTCATGAATTAGTGTTCAAACACTTGGACACTTACTCGGACCCTCTTGCATGATGGCAGATTTGTAATTACGGAGTTTACTTTCCATTTCTCATGCATTAGGGTTTCAACACTCGGACACTTATTCGGACACTCTTGCATGATGGCAGATACGTAATTTTGGTGTTTACTTGTCATTTCTCATGCATTGGGATTCGAACACTCGGACACTTACTCGGACCCGCTAGCGTGATGGCAGATATGTAATTATGGGGTTTACATGCCATTTCTCATGAATTAGGGTTCGAACACTCGGACACTTACTCGGACCCTCTTGCATGATGGTAGATATATAATTATGGTGTTAATTTGCCGTTCCTCATGCATTAGGGTTTAAACACTCGGACACTTGTTCGGACCCTCTTGCATGATGGCAGATTTGTAATTATGGCGTTTACTTGCCATTTCTCATGCATTACGGTTTAAATACTCGGACGCTTACTCAGACCCTCTTGCATTATGGCAGATATGTAATTATGATGTCAACTTGCCGTTTCTCATTCATTTTGGTTTAAACACTCGGACACTTATTCGGATCGTCTTGCATGATGGCAGATATGTAATTATGGTGTTTACTTGCCATTTCTCATTCATTAAGATTTAAACACTATGACACTCACTCGGACCCTCTTGAATGATGGCAGATATGTAATTATGTTGTTTACTTGCTATTTCTCATGAATTACGGTTCGAACACTCGGACACTTACTCGGACCCTCTTGCAAGATGGCAGATTTGTAATCATGGTGTTTACTTTCCATATCTCATGAATTAGGGCTTCAACGTTCGGACACTTGTTCGGACCCTCTTGCATGATGGCAGATATGTAATTCTGGTGTTTACTTGCCATTTCTGATGCATTAGGATTCAAACACTCGGACACTTACTCGGACACTCTTGCATGATGGCAGATATGTAATTATGGTGTTTACTTGACATTTCTCATGAATTAGGGTTCGAACACTCGGGCACTTACTCGGACCCTCTTGCATGATGGCATATTTATAATTATGGTGTTTACTTTCCATTTCTCATGCATTAGGGTTTAAACACTCAGACACTTATTCGGACCCTCTTGCATGATGGCAGCTATGTAATTATGGCATTTACTTTCTGTTCCTCATCAATTAGTGTTCGAACACTCGGACACTTACTCGGACCCTCCTGCATGATGGCAAATATGTAATTATGGTTTTTACCTACCATTTCTCGTGCATTAGGATTTGAACACTCGGGCACTTATTCGAACCCTTTTGCATGATGGCAGATATGTAATTATGGTGTTTACTTTCCGTTTCTCATGCATTAGGATTCGAACACTCGAACACTTACTTTGACCCCCTTTCATGATGGCAGATATGTAATTATGGTGTTTACCTGCCATTTCTCATGAATTAGGGTTTGAACACTCGGACACTTACTTGGAACCTTTTGCGTGATGGCCGGTATGTAATTATGGTGTTTACTTTTCATTTCGCATGCATTAGGGTTTAAACACTCGGACGGTTATTCGGACACTTTTGCATGATGGCAGATAGGTAATTATGGTGTTTACTTGCCATTTATCATGGAATAGGGTTTGATCACTTTGACACTTACTCGGACCCTCTTGCATGATGGCTGATATGTAATTATGGTATTTATTTGCCATTTCTCATGCATTAGGGTTTAAACACTCGGACACTTATTTGGACCCTCTTGCATGATGGCAGGTATGCAGTTATGGAGTTTACATGCCATTTCTCATGCATTAGGATTCGAACACTCGGATACTTATTCGGATCCTCTGGCATGATGGCATATATGTAATTATGGTGTTTACTTGCTATTTCTCGTGAATTAGAGTTCAAACACTTGGACACTTACTCGGACCCTTTTGCATGACGGAAGATATGTAATTATTGTGTTTACTTGCCATTTCTCATGCATTAGTGTTTAAACACTCGGACAGTAGTACGGACCCTCTTGCATGATGGCAGATTTGTAATTATGGTGTTTACTTGCCATCTCTCATGCATTGGGATTTAAATACTCGGACGCTTACTCAGACCGTCTTGCATTATGGCAGATATGTAATTATGGTGTTTACTTGCCATTTCTCATTCATTTGGGTTTAAACACTCGGGCACTTATTCGGACCCACTTGCATGATGGCAGATATGTAATTCTGTTGTTTACTAGCCATTTCTCATTCATTAGGATTCCAACACTAGGACACTTACTCGGACCCACTTGAATGATGGCAGATATGTAATTATGTTGTTTACTTGCCATTTCTCATGAATTAGGGTTCGAACACCCGGACACTTACACGGACCCTGTTGCATGATGGCAGATTTGTAATTATGGTGTTTACTTTCCATTTCTCACGCATTGGGATTTAAACACTTGGACACTTATTCGGACACTCTCGCATGATGGCAGATATGTAATTCTGGTGTTTACTTGCCATTTTCCATGCATTGGGAATCGAACACACGGACACTTACTCGGACACTCTTGCATGATGGCAGATATGTAATTATGGTGTTTACTTGCCATTTCTCATGAATTAGGGTTTGAACACTCGGACACTTACTCGGACCCTCTTGCATGATGGTAGATATGTAATTATGGTGTTAACTAGCCATTTCTCACGCATTAGGTTTTAAACACTCGGACACTTATTCGGACCCTCTTGCTTGATGGCAGATATGTAATTATGGTGTTTACATTTCGTTCCTCGTGAATTAGTGTTCGAACACTCGGACACTTACTCGGACCCTCTTGCATGATGAAAGATATGTAATTATGGTATTTACCTGCCATTTCTCGTGCATTAGGATTTGAACACTAGCGCACTTATTCGAACCCTCTTGCACGATGGCAGATACGTAATTCTGGTGTTTACTTGCAATCTCTCATGCATTAGGATTCGAACACTCGGACACATACTCGGACACTTTTGCATGATGGCAGATATGTAATTATGGTGTTTACTTGCCATTTCTCATGAATTAGGGTTCGAACAATCGGACACTTACTTCGAACCTTTTACGTGATGGCAGATACGTAATTATGGTGTTTACTTTCGATTTCTCATGCGTTAGGGTTCAAACACTCAGACACTTCTTCGGACCCTCTTGCATGATGGCAGATATGTAATTATGGTGTTTACTTGCCATTTCTCATGCATTTAGGTTTAAACACTCGGACACTTATTCGGACACTCTTGCATGATGGTAGATAGGTGAATGTGGTGTTTACTTGCCCTTGGTCATGGGTTAGGGTTCGATCACTCGGACACTTACTCGGACCATCTTGCATGATGGCAGATATGTAATTATGGTGTTTGTTGATCATTTCCCATGCGTTAGGGTTTAAACACTCGGACACTTATTCGGACCCTCTTGCGTGATGGCAGATATGTAATTATGGTATTTACCTGCCATTTCTCATGCATTAGGATTCGAATACTCAGACACTTACTCGGACCTTCTTGCATGATGGTATATATGTAATTGTGGTGTTTACTTGCTATTTCTCAGGAATTAGAGTTCGAACACTCGGACACTTACTCGGAACCTCTTGCATGATGGAAGATATGTAATTATGGTGTTTACTTTCCATTTCTCATGCATTAGGGTTTAAACACTCGGACACTTGTTCGGACCCTCTTGCATGATGGCAGATTTGTAATTATGGTGTTTACTTGCCATTTCTCATTCATTACGGTTTAAATATTCGGACGCTTACTCAGACCCTCTTGCATTATGGCAGATATGTAATTATGGTGTCAACTTGCCGTTTCTCATTCATTTGGGTTTAAACACTCGGACACTTATTCAGATCCTCTTGCATGATGGCAGATATGTAATTATGTTGTTTACTTGCCATTTCTCATTCATTAAGATTTAAACACTATGACACTCACTCGGACCCTCTTGAATGATGGCAGATATGTAATTATGTTGTTTACTTCCTATTTCTCACGAATTACGGTTCGAACACTTGGACACTTACTCGGACCCTCTTGCACGATGGCAGATTTGTAATTATGGTGTTTACTTTCCATTTCTCATGAATTAGGGTTTCAATGCTCGGACACTTATTCGGACCCTCTTGCATGATAGCAGATACGTAATTCTGGTGTTTACTTGCCATTTCTGATGCATTAGGATTCGAACACTCGGACTCGAACACTCTTGCATGATGGCAGATATGTAATTATGGTGTTTACTTGACATTTCTAATGAATTAGGGTTCGAACACTCGGGCACTTACTCGGACCCTCTTACATGATGGCAGATTTATAATTAGGGTCTTTACTTTCCATTTCTCATGCATTAGGTTTTAAACACTCGGACACTTTTTCGGACCCTCTTCCATGATGGCAGATATGTAATTATGGCATTTACTTTCTGTTCCTCATGAATTAGTGTTCGAACACTCGGACACTTACTTGGACCCTCTTGCATGATGGCAGATATGTAATTATGGTGTTTACCTACCATTTCTCGTGCATTAGGATTTGAACACTCGGGCACCTATTCAAACCCTTTTGCATGATGGCAGATATGTAATTATGGTGTTTACTTTCTGTTTCTCATGCATTAGGATTCGAACACTCGGACACTTACTCAGACCCCCTTTCATGATGGCAGATATGTAATTATGGTGTTTACTTGCCATTTCTCATGAATTAGGGTCCGAACACTCGGACACTTACTTGGAACCTTTTGCATGATGGCCGGTATGTAATTATGGTGTTTACTTTTCATTTCGCATGCATTAGGGATTAAACACTCGGACAGTTATTCGGACACTTTTGCATGATGGCAGATAGGTAATTATGGTGTTTACTTGCCATTTATCATGGAATAGGGTTTGATCACTTTGACACTTACTCGGACCCTCTTGCATGATGGCATATATGTAATTATGGTGTTTATTTGCCATTTCTCATGCATTAGGGTTTAAACACTCGGACACTTATTCGGACCCTCATGTATGATGGCAGGTATGTAATTATGGTGTTTACATGCCATTTCTCATGCATTAGGATTCGAACACTCTGATACTTATTCGGACCCTCTGGCATGATGGCATATATGTAATTATGGTGTTTACTTGCTATTTCTCGTGAATTAGAGTTCGAACACTCGGACACTTACTCGGACCCTTTTGCATGATGGAAGATATGTAATTATTGTGTTTACTTGCCATTTCTCATGCATTAGTGTTTAAACACTCGGACACTAGTACGGACCCTCTTGCATGATGGCAGATTTGTAATTATGGTGTTTACTTGCCATCTCTCATGCATTGGGATTTAAATACTCGGACGCTTACTCAGACCCTCTTGCATTATGGCAGATATGTAATTATGGTGTTTATTTGCCATTTCTCATTCATTTGGGTTTAAACAGTTGGACACTTATTCGGACCCACTCTCATGATGGCAGATATGTAATTATGTTGTTTACTAGCCATTTCTCATTCATTAGGATTCCAACACTAGGACACTTACTCGGACCCACTCTCATGATGGCAGATATGTAATTATGTTGTTTACTTGCCATTTCGAATGAATTAGGGTTCGAACACCCGGACACTTACACGGACCCTGTTGCATGATGGCAGATTTGTAATTATGGTGTTTACTTTCCATTTCTCATGCATTAGGATTTAAACACTTGGACACTTATTCGGACACTCTTGCATGATGGCAGATATGTAATTCTGGTGTTTACTTGCCATTTTCCATGCATTGGGAATCGAACACACGGACACTTACTCGGACACTCTTGCATGATGGCAGATATGTAATTACGGTGTTTACTTGCCATTTCTCATGAATTAGGGTTTGAACACTCGGACACTTACTCGGACCCGCTTGCATGATGGTAGATATGTAATTATGGTGTTAACTTGCCATTTCTCACGCATTAGGTTTTAAACACTCGGACACTTATTCGGACCCTCTTGCTTGATGGCAGATATGTAATTATCGTGTTTACTTTTCGTTCCTCATGAATTAGTGTTCGAACACTCGGACACTTACTCGGACCCTCTTGCATGATGAAAGATATGTAATTATGGTGTTTATCTGCCATTTCCCGTGCATTAGGATTTGAACACTAGCGCACTTATTCGAACCGTCTTGCACGATGGCAGATACGTAATTCTGGTCTTTACTTGCAATCTCTCACGCATTAGGATTCGAACACTTGGACACATACTCGGACACTTTTGCATCATGGAAGATATGTAATTATGGTGTTTACTTGCCATTTCTCATGAATTATGGTTCGAACAATCGGACACTTACTTGGAACCTTTTGCATGATGGCAGATACGTAATTATGGTGTTTACTTTCAATTTCTCATGCATTAGGGTTCAAACACTCGGACACTTGTTCGGACCCTCTTGCATGATGGCAGATACGTAATTATGGTGTTTACTTGCCATTTCTCATGCATTTGGGTTTAAACACTCGGACACTTATTCGGACACTCTTGCATGATGGTAGATAGGTGATTGTGGTGTTTACTTGCCATTTGTCATGGGTTAGGGTTCGATCACTCAGACACTTACTCGGACCGTCTTGCATGATGGCAGATATGTAATTGTGGTGTTTGTTTGTCATTTCCCATGCGTTAGGGTTTAAACACTCGGACACTTATTCGGACCCTCTTGCATGATGGCAGATATGTAATTATGGTATTTACCTGCCATTTCTCATGCATTAGGATTCGAATACTCAGACACTTACTCGGACCTTCTTGCATGATGGCATATATGTAATTGTGGTGTTTACTTGCTATTTCTCAGGAATTAGAGTTCGAACACTCGTACACTTACTCGGAACCTCTTGCATGATGGAAGATATGTAATTATGGTGTTTACTTGCCATTTCTCATGCATTAGGGTTTAAACACTCGAACACTTGTTCGGACCCTCTGGCATGATTGTAGATTTGTAATTATAGTGTTTACTTGTCATTTCTCTTGCATGGGGGTTTAAATACTCAGACACTTACTCAGACCCTCTTGCATTATGGAAGCTATGTAATTATGGTGTTTACTTGCCATTTCTCATTCATTTGGGTTTAAACACTCGGACACTTATTCGGACCATCTTGCATGATGGTAGATATGTAATTATGGTGTTTACTTGCCATTTCTCATTCATTAGGATTCCAAAACTAGGACAGTTACTCAGACCCACTTGAATGATGGCAGATATGTAATTATGTTGTTTACTTGCCATTTCTAATGCATTAGGATTCGAACATTCGGACACTTACTCGGACCCTCTTGCATGATGGTAGATATGTAATTATGGTGTTTACTTGCAATTTCTCATGAATTCGGGTTCGAACACTCGGACACTTACTCGGACCCCTTGCATGATGGCAGATATGTAATTATGGGGTTAACTTGCCATTTCTCATGCTTTAGGTTTTAAATACACGGACACTTATTCAGACCCCCTAGCATGATGGCATATATGTAATTATGTTGTTTACTTTCCATTTCTCATGAATTAGTGTTCGAACACTCGAACACTTACTTGGACCCTCTTGCATGATGGAATATATGTAATTATGGTGTCTACTTACTATTTCTCATGAATTAGGGTTCGAACACTCAGACACTTACTCGAACCCTCTTGCATCGTGGAAGATATGTAATTATGGTGTTTATTTGCCACTTGTTCGGCCTCTTTTTCATGATGGCAGATATGTAATTATGTTGTTTACTTGCCATTTCTCATTCATTTGGGTTTAAACACTCGGACACTTATTCGGACCCTCTTGCATGATGGCAGATATGTAATTATGGGGTTTACTTTCCATTTCTCATGCATTAGGATTTAAACACTCGAACACTTATTCGGACACACTTGCATGGTGGCAGATATGTAATTCTGGTGTTTACTTGCCATTTCCCATGCATTGGGATTCGAACACACGGACACTTTCTCGAACACTCTTGCATGATGGCAGA
Organism: Camellia sinensis; assembly: GCF_055761805.1. Taxonomy (NCBI): domain Eukaryota; kingdom Viridiplantae; phylum Streptophyta; class Magnoliopsida; order Ericales; family Theaceae; genus Camellia; species Camellia sinensis. The sequence continues at coordinate 221,727,747 of NC_138965.1, read as the reverse complement.
TATGTAATTATGGTGTTTACTTGCCATTTCTCATGAATTAGGGTTTGAACACTCGGACACTTACTCGGACCCTCTTGCATGATGGTAGATATGTAATTATGGTGTTAACTTGCCATTTCTCACGCATTAGGTTTTAAACGCTCGGACACTTATTCAGACCCTCTTGCTTGATGGCAGATATGTAATTGTGGTGTTTACTTTTCGTTCCTCGTGAATTAGTGTTCGAACACTCGGACACTTACCTTATTAGGCCTTGTTTGCTTGAGTGTGTTGGTCTTTTCACCTCTAAAAACCAGTTGATTTTCAGTGATAAGGAAGGTGGTTTGAAGTCTTGCATAGGGGAGGGACACCCCTCTCCCTTCATTGTCTTATTTCCTTGCATTTTGGCTTAAAGGGTAACATGCATGCTTGCTTGATTTTTGCCTTATTTCAGAACTTTTTAGGTGTTTTTAGGTCATATGTAATCTCTGTTTTTGGTCAGATTTATATCTCTTTGTATGCTTAAAGTACTTGCTTTGCATTGCTCCTTTTGGCCTCGAGTTGTATCTTGTGTGTAGGCCATGATTCTTGCATGTGTAGGCTTAGTTTCATGAAGGTTTTGGCATTGTCTTGCCTTGTTTAAGGCCTATTGGTCATCCATCTCAGTCATGCTTGCCTTGTTTGATGTCATCTCTTTGTGTTTTAGTTTGTAAGCTTTGAGCATTTTGATCTCTAACATGTGTAGCTTGAACCATCTTCATGATTTTGGCATCATTTAGGACCATACTTCAGTCCCTAAATCATGTTTACATGTGTGCATGTGTGACCTCTTTTTATGCCTTAAGAGTTGGGCCTTTTAGGCCTAGATATGAACTTTGGTGCTTGCATCCCTTGGGAGCCATTTAAGCTGCCATATTAGGAGGGTTTGGAGTCCTATTTTGCCTGTAAAAATTTTGTTTTTACTTATCTAAATCATGCCATGATTGGTCTTGTTGTTGGAAGTGAAGTGGCCCTTTTTGTGCCTTAGCCTTGGGACCATTGGATTGCTTGTTGGCATAGGTTTTTTGTCCACCCTTTTAGGCACTTTTGGCCGCTGTTTTGGGGTGGATTAAGGTCTGCCCCTTCATGGTTTGAGGCCCCCTTGCATGCTTGTCTTATGACCATTGCATGATTGCTTCATTAAGTGTTGTAATATTTTGGCCCCATTGCTTAAATTGTTCGCATTCGCATTGCATTTCGCATGCCTAGCATTGCATACTTGCCATACTAGTTACATAACATTTGGCATGCTTTGCATTTCCATCTCATTGTTGCATTTTGAGCCATGTTTGCATAACATGCATTGCACTACTTGGTTTGGGGTGTCAAACCAAGTGTTGAAGGTTAAGGGGCGTTCATACCATAAGTGATGTAACGTGCCTTAACTTTCGGTCGCCGAGGCCTTTGAGTTCGACATGATAAGGCCTTGGTCCTCATTTGTATGTTGCAGGCATCTTTACATCAAGTGGCAAACTTGATCCCTTGGGCTATCATGCACCATTGATGGCTCGAGGATCGAGGGCCATGCTTCCCTGAATTCAAAGCATGATAGGAAGCATGACCATGCTTACATGTGCCTGAAATCCCATGCCATACTGTCTGTCTTCTGTTTGCTGTCAAAACTGTCTTCTGCAGGAGGTTTTTGCCGACCGGCATAATTCTGCGCCGGCCGGCAATCTGTTTACAGCCGATAGATCCAAAAACGGCCGGTGGAAATTGTGCACTGCCGGTGGGAATTTCCCCTAGCCGGTGGTACTCTGCAGCATGCAAGGAACCTATCCTAGGGCTTTGGAAATTTTCAGAGAAGCAGGGCAGTATAAACAGAGGTGGCAGTGATGTGGTACGGGTTTTCCAGGCGAGCCGGGTTGCGAGCATGCATCATTCGCGCATCCCGAGGCAGAGGTTGCGGCCATCCCTTTCCTTTCTTTTTGCATTCTTCCTATTAAGCAAATTAGAAATCCTGTAATAATTTTATTTGCTTATTATTTGGACTGTAATATTTATTTGTATCCTCAGAGCGAGGGCAAATCTGTAATAAGTGTGGGTGAGTATGTGTATGTCTTCCAATCCCCACTTCTTTCTTCCCTTTTATTTACCTGCTTATGATGGTAGACTAGGGCATATTTTAAAGTTAGCATACCTTATGCTATGCATGCGTGCATTCATGCATTTGTATTGCATGCACCGGGCTCGGTACATCATGCTAACTGCATTTGTACTTCAAATCCAAATTGAATACGTGCATCAATTGGTTGCATTTCACATACCATGTTTAGGTTAGCCGAGCCTATCTAAGTGCATCCTGTATGTGCTGCATTAGTCAATTTAACATGAACTAGGATCACGCATGTTTGCTAACTGGTTTATTGTTTTAGCACGGAGTACGATGTAAGTATTTATGCTTTAGCATACCGCATATGTGTGAGTGTTGCCATAATTGCATGATTACCATGAGGCAAGCTGCTTATGTGATATAACTTCTTGAATGCCTGTGGATGGAGGTTGAATTACCTAAATTGGGATAACGCATTAAAACTGTGAGTTTTACGCCCACTAGATAGTGGCAAAACCATCTTTTCTAAAAAGCCCACTCGAGGGTGGCAAAACCTGCATTTTAGCCTACTTGTGAGTAGCAAACCATTTTCAAAACAAACATGAAATGTTTTGTTCCAATTTAGGCGATTTGGTCTATACTTGTTTGCTGTGCGCATAACATAGTAATTCTAGGCTAATAACCGGAATAAGAACACATAACGTTTTCAAAAACGGATATCACGGTTAGTAGAGGCCGGTCTTCGGACCGGGCGAGAGGGGGTGCTCATAGTTGACCTTCCCCAATCGTACCCAAGCTCCTGAGCCGAGGCAACTTTGGTGATGACGGACACGTGGCCTTTGGCACCGAGTCAGGGTTTCCTAAATTCCCCCATTTTAAAATATTTAGGTGGTGACTCTGTATCTGGCAAAGTAGTCCATGTTTGGCACTTCTTTTCTAAAAATCTATTTTTCTCAAAAATGATTTGCCGGATTCGGACTCTTTGGTTCAAGATTAAGAACCGTGACACAAAATCGAGTACGAACTGTAGCGGGGCCCCACGCGGGCACGTCTACAGTTTCTGGCGACTCTGTTGGGGAAATTAGAGAGCTTGACTAGAACTTGTGATATCCCATTTTGACTTCATCTATGTGTCTCTTTGCATTGCATTTGCATTGGTGCGCCTAGGAACACAGTGTTTGCCATCTGCCATTCCTGAACGGTTTGCCGGAGGCTTGTCTTGTCAAGGCATGACCATAAGGCTGACCGGTTATGGGTTCTGACAGCATAGGAACACAAACCCCGGTTTACCGGGGCACCCTTTTCGACCATTCGACCTAGTGCTTATTCGGATCCATATTGACCATTCCAAGCTAGGACAGGTTGCTTACCCGATGTTAGGTTGTTTGAGAACCGCTGCGTGCATAGTGAAACCCTAGCTCCTGACAAAATAGGACAGGGAAACCCTACCCCAACATAGGGGTGTTTTGGCTCTCTTTACTTGCTATGTGCTTTTAGAGTGTTGCTCTACAGGAACGTGCATATCAGTTTGCAAGATTGAGTATTAGGCCTGAGGGTATCAGCATCAGTTTATGAGAATCAGTTATCCGCGGGTATCAGGTTCAGTTTTGGGAACAGAGATTTTTGGGAACAGTGATCAGTATCAAGGAACAGTGTGTCCAGTTTACCGACTATGTATTATGGATACCCAACTGTGTATTGTATGTGTGTATTGTATGCCGTTATGCTGTCCGGTTGTTAGTCTATTTACTGCTTTATTTATCTTTTTGCTAGGTAGTTTAGCATCATTGCCTCCAACCCGGTAGATATTCCCCAAGCACTCTGGATTAGAGGTCGTCGGCTCCATAGATCTGAGGATCTGATAGCAGGACAACCGGTGTACCACTCTCTACCCCCGGTTACTAAACGGAAGGCACCTAGGCAGAGGGCATCGGTTCAACAGTCAGTACAGAGGGCTTTATCTACCCCACCTGTGTACAGTAGGGATCAGGATCCAGTTTTACCCGCAAAAAGGGAACATATACCGACAATTCAGTCGGAACAGAGCAGCATGGCTAGTCTAGAAGAGATGGTGCGCCAACTCCAAGAAAGCATGAAAGTAATGCAGCAGGATGCAGTCCGACAGGCAGAATTCGCCAAACAACAAGCCACAGTTATGAGTGAGCAAGCGGAGTTAATAGTGAGATTGCAGCAGCAAACTGGAGCGTCAGCTTCACAGCAAGTCCCTCCCCCACTAAGAGTTCCAATACCCGAAGAGACGCCAAATGCCCGGAATATCCAAGAAGATATAGACATCCCAACGGGGCCGGCTCTACCCCCGATTCTGCCTCAACAATCCAAGGCACCCACTCCTGTCAATCAATCGGACTCTCCCTTCGAGTCCGAGATAGATCCCGTAACATTACAAATGCGCAAACTTGAAAAGCTGTTCAAGAAATCTCAAGGTGTGAAGTCCATTCCGGACATTGGAGACGGATACACTAACGCAGCCGTGATGCTGCCAGATCGGTTTAAATGCCACAAATTGATCGTTTTGACGGATCTGAGGATCCCATGGTACACCTACGACTATTTTCAGATGTCCTAAGGCCAATGGGCCTCACTAGATTGCAGAAGCTGTCTTTATTTGGCCGGACCTTGTCAGGTGTAGCGGCCGCATGGTATGCCAAATTGGAGGATGACGTCAAGAGAAGTTGGGACGAGATGGCTGAGGCCTTCATCCTACAGTACTCATATAACACACAAATTGAGATCACGACCGGGGATCTCGAGACAACGAGGCAAGAAACCAAGGAGAGCTTCTCAGAATTCGTAACCAGATGGCGGGCTAAGGCTTCGATGATGACCTTAAGACCCACGGACAAAGACCAGATTCGGATGATTGTGCGCAATCTTCAGCCAAAGCTAATGCAAAAGATGATTGTAATCCCCTTCAAAACCTTTGCTGATCTGCATGAAATGGGGGTGCAGATCGAGGATGCCTTAAAACAAGGCCTGATTGATAACGACCGGGAGCAACCCCGCAGAACTTTCAATCGTGATACTAATGCAGGCCCGAGTGGCGCTACGACTACCAGGACTTCCGAAGTGAGTATGGTCACCACCAATCCTTCCCCGAGAACTATGGCAGCCACACCATTCTCCAGTGCGTCCGGAAGCAACCCACAAACAGCCAAATACCCTCCTAAAAATACCAGAACCTTCGCTCCGCTTTATATGCCCCTGTCCAAAGCTTTGGGGTTTTGATCAGAAAAGGGCATCTGAAGCCCCTAGAGCCGCGGCCCTTACCGGAAAGACTCCCCGCTGCCCACAATCCAGCCAAGTATTGTGCGTTCCATCAGCAGCACGGTCACGATACCGACCTGTGTTTTCGATTGCGTCATGAGATCCAAGATCTCATTGATAATGGGGTGATTTTACCTCCTGAGAAGCCCAATGTTACTACAAATCCTGTCCCCATACATAACCAGGCTCCACCACCCAAAAGAATCAATTTCATCCACATTGGGGTCGCATCCTACGATCCTAGTATCTATATCACCCCCTCCTACCTGCCTACGCCGGAGGTTTCCTTTCCTGATTGCACCGATTTGTGCATGATCGACGTCTCCATAACCCAATCCAAGCCAGTGGTGGTGACCATTGAGAGCAGGAGGGAGAAGACTCCGAAGGAAAAAGGGGTTGTCAAACCAGAGTCTGCGGAATCTGGGAGTGATGTTGGGAACGCTTACAGTCAGAGTGACTACATTTCACCAGTGGGCCAGAATAGACCAGATGTCGAATTTCCAGCTGGGGGAGAGCTGTGTGCAATCCAAGGGGACAGTCTAGGACAGGGAACGGATGATTTGACAGCTGTGGAAGAGGAACTCGCCAAGTTCCAATTTTACGATAACCAAGATCCAGAAGACTCAGCCGTCAACTAGTTCGATTATGAGGAATCGGCAGAAGCCACGGGATGGTTAGACGATCAGCCAGATGTGGTAAGAGAGTTTCAGTCGGAACAAGGCCCGGCAGGGGCAGGAATGTCAATAACAGCCGAGAGGGTCGAAGAGCAGAATACATCGCCGGAGAGCGTCGGCGTCGAGAGTTTCGCTCGCGAGTGGAACATTTTGCGTACAGGGTTCATTGAACAATCTACTGCATTGACACAGTCAGAACAGGAAAGATTCGAAGATTCTGAGAGGATTAGAAAGGCAAAAGCCCACGTGGGGGTTGAGACTGCCACAAGTATGGAAATGGAGAATGCTATGAGCATAGGAATAAAAGGTACTGGAAGTATCGGGACAGTTATGCCAGAACCAGACAGATGCCTGTCAGCTGCAGATGGTATGTGGTGGGAAGACGACGATCTATGTCTTGCCCACACGGACGAGGATTGGGAAGGTAACCAACCAGATGATACCTGGTATATCGGCGAAGTCGATCACATGACTAGGAGTGGACGGTATTTCAAGCCTCCACACCTAGATCAACCGGAGGCGTCTGGAAAAGATAAGGAAGCAGAGAAGGAAAAGGAAAAGCAACTCGAAGACGAGGTCGTATTGAGACAATTGAAAAAGATACAAGCAGACATCTCCATCTGGGGACTGCTTATGGCTTCTCGAGAACATAGACAGGCTGTCCTTTCAGCCATGGACAAAGCCAAGGTTTCTATAGACACCACGCCCGAACAGCTGGTGGGCTTAGTCTTTTCGGGAGGAAGTTCCCCGACATTGAGTTTTTCTGACAAGGAACTGCCACCCGAGGGTGCGAATCATAACAAGCCACTCTACATCTCTGTGGAGTGCAGAGATAAATGGATACCCATGGTGCTTGTTGACACGGGGTCCGCCATCAACGTCTGCCTGGCAAGGACAGCTTATGCGATCGGTTTGAAAGTCGCGGATTTTGTGCCAACGGCCCAAGTGATTCGGGCGTATGACAACACAAGCCAGGAAGTAATGGGAACGGTTAAGATTCAAACAAAGGTTGGGCCGGGACAGCATGGGATAGATTTCCATGTCTTGGAGGTTCCTGCAACTTTCAACCTGCTTCTAGGGCGGCCGTGGCTGCATCAGGCAAAGGCAGTCTCCACCACCCTACATCAAGTGGTGAAATACCCCTATGGGAAGGGAGTAGCCATTGTCTTCGGAAATTCATCGATCCATCCGCCGCCAGAAGTATCCACGCCTGTTCTAGAAATTGAACACGGTATGGAAGATGTGTTCATATCGGGTTTTACCTTGGCTGAGGCTCGGTTTGTACAGGACATTATGGCTACTAGTGAAGGGGTATATGTCAGTGCTCAGGAAGTCTATCTCATGAACAAGCTCCAACATATCCCCAGGATGGGATTGGGCAAGAGCGGCCAGAAAGGCGTCGCAGCATTGGCCGAAGTGCCGCACAACCCTCACACCTTTGGATTGGGTTGTCTACCCACCAAAGAGGACTGGATAAGGAAAGGAAAGGAAATGGCCAGAAGAGCCAGAGCAAAGAAGGCTGGGAAGCCTTTCAAGTTGATGCATAGGCCCATTCGGGGTACCCTAAACGGACGCTTCGTCCGAGAGGGGGAGGACTTTCCGTTTTGTGGCTTCCCAGAGCCATGGTTGAACGTGGAGAAGAAACGCGTGCCAGGTTTCGAGATCTTCTTTGACCTGCAGCTACTTGAGAATGACAACATCGAAGGGGAGGCAAACCTATCGGTTGAGGCTGAACAAAGTAAGGAAGTGCAGTCTGAGGACGCTGAAAATGAAATGGGGGCAGCGCTGGCATGTCTGCTTTCAGATCCTCCAATCGAACAAGAGTGCTTGGGGGATAGCTCCTCGGTATGTGTGATAGGGAACGAAACGGCTGCGAGCCTACCAACAACTATTTTGGATGCATCCATCGCACCCTCTCTCGTTTGGCAGTACGAAGAAGGATTTTTGTCCAGCAGCACCGGGTCAGGTAGTGAGCCGGAATCTGATTCCACCGAGTCCTGTGAGTCGGAATCAGGTTCCAGCTCGACTGAGTCTGAGCCCGGTATTCCTGGGGGTGATAACCCAGATGCCACAGTCCTGTCTAGGTCGTCATTTTCTTTCTCTTTTGAGTCTGTTGTAACAGAAGAATCAGATGGCTTGGAAGTGTTTAATGAGAACGACGTGGATGTGGTTTCTGAGTATTTTTCTGTGCCTTTGATTTATTGCTTAAATCAGGATTTTCAAAATTTTGATGAAAATGACGAGGAAGAAATTCCTCCGGTTTTGCAATGGTTAATTGATCAAGAGCAGGAAAGATTTGTTAAACCCTTAATGAATGAAATCACTACTGTGAATGTTGGTACTGAGAAGGACCCGCGGCTGGTCCAGATCGGGTCCACGTTGTCTTCAGAGGAACGCGAGCGCTTAGTCGCTTTATTAAAAGATTTCAAAGATGTTTTCGCGTGGTCCTACGAAGACATGCCTGGAATCGATCCTGAGATTGTACAGCACCGGATCCCTCTTGATCCCGAGGCCTGACCTGTCAAGCAGAAGCTCAGAAGGATCCGCCCTGATTGGGCCATTAAGATCAAGGAAGAGGTCACCAAGCAAATCGACGCAGGCTTCCTGCTGGTATCCGAATACCCGACTTGGTTGGCCAACATTGTTCCGGTGCCGAAGAAGGATGGCAGAATTCGGGTCTGTGTAGACTTCAGAGATTTGAACAGGGCCAGTCCGAAGGACGACTTTCCCTTGCCGCACATTGATGAATTGGTAGATTTCACGGCAGGACACGCCTTGCTTTCGTTTATGGATGGCTTCTCAGGCTATAATCAGATAGTAATGGCACCCGAAGACCGGGAGAAGACTGCATTCACTACCCCGTGGGGTACATATTGTTATAGAGTGATGCCATTTGGGTTGAAGAACGCTGGAGCTACTTATCAACGGGCAGCAACCACGATCTTGCATGACGTGATCCATAAAGAGGTCAAGGTGTATGTGGACGACATGATTGTCCAGTCCAAAGAAAGAGAGGGCCACTACACCGCCTTACAAAAGTTCTTTCAAAGGATCAGAGAGTTTCGGCTGAGGTTGAATCCCCAGAAGTGTACTTTCAGTGTTACAGCGGGAAAAATGCTTGGGTTTCTGATTACACAAAGCGGCATCGAGGTCGACCCTTCCAGAATCAAGGCCATCTTGGAAATGCCATCACCAATGACTGAAAAGGAGGTGCGAGGCTTTCTGGGTAAGGTGCAATTCATAAGACAGTTTATCTCTAAATTAACCTTGACTTGTGAACCACTTTTTGGTTTCCTGAAGAAAGGAAAGAAGTTCCAATGGGACAGCCGATGTCAAGCAGCTTTCGAACAGATCAAAGAGTATCTACAGAACCCGCCCGTGTTGTCACCACCAGAGCCGGGGGGGACCGTTGATATTGTATCTTTCAGTAACTGAGACTGCCATGGGCTGCATGCTCGCACAAGAGTTACAAGATAAAGTGGAAAGGGCCATCTACTATCTGAGCAAGAAGATGCTGGATTACGAGACCCGCTACACCCCACTGGAGAAGGCTTGTTTGGCCTTGGTATGGGCTACCAGGAAGCTGCGGCACTACTTGTTAGCTCATTCTGTAATGTTGGTTTCACGCTTGGATCCTATCAAATATGTTTTCGAGAAACCGGCACTTACGGGTAGGCTAGCTCGTTGGCTGCTGTTGCTCTCTGAATTTGATTTGAAGTATGTAACACGCAAGTCAGTAAAAGGAAGAGCGGTAGCGGAGTTCCTTGCCGACCACCCAGTTGAGGGGGATGAAGTGGTTGAGTACCTATTCCCAGATGAAGCCATTCTACACATCGAAGATGAAACTTGGACGATGTACTTTGACGGAGCGTCAAACCAGTATGGGTATGGGATAGGGGTGTTGCTGATAGTGCCTGACGATTCCCGTATCCCTTTAGCATTCAAGCTTCGGTTCAAAGTTTCGAACAATGAAGCAGAGTATGAGGCATGTATTGCTGGCTTAGAAGCAGCCCTAGAACTAGGGGCAAGACGGTTGGACGTCATTGGGGACTCGAACCTTGTTGTATCTCAAGCAAAAGGAGACTGGAAAGTCAAAGAGGAAAGGATGATAATTTACCACCAAACCTTGGATTTGTTAATTCCTCGATTTGAGAAGCTAAATTTCACCCACCTAGTAAGAGAGAACAACAGGTTCGCCGATTCACTAGCAACTCTATCTTCCATGATAGACATCCCGTCCGGAGTCCGGATGCGTCCGGTCATTATTGATCAGAAGTTTGCGCCAGCATACGAGTCAATTTCCGCCATAGATGAGGCTCAGGACGACAACCCCTGGTATTACGACATTTGGAACTTCTTGGAAAAGGAGGCGTATCCACCAGGGGCAAATGCCAAGGATAAAAGGGCAATCAGAAGAATGGCTGTTCAGTTCATCATCTGCAGAGGTAAACTGTATAAGAGAGGTCATCTGGGAATGCATAAGCTCTGTGTAGAGGCTGAAGAATCGAAGCGCCTGATGGAGGCCATCCATGGAGGAGAGTGCGGTGCACACATGAATGGAGTAATGCTAGCCAGAAAGATCCTCAGACAGGGTTACTACTGGTCTACTATGGAAAATGATTGTATCGGTTTTGTTTGGTGATGCCACAAATGCCAGATCCATGCGAACCGTATGAACATCCCGCCGTCAAAGCTGTACAATATGACTTCCCCATGGCCATTTTCCGTTTGGGGATTTGATGTGATCGGGGCTGTTACCCCGAAGGGATCGAATGGGCATGAGTTTATCCTGGTAGCGATAGATTATTTCACGAAGTGGGTCGAGGCCCAATCATATGCGGTGTTGAAGGCGTCGCACGTCGCAAAGTTCATCAGAAACAACATCATCTGTCGCTACGGGGTGCCAAACGAGATTATTTCGGATAATGGTTCCCACTTCAAGAAGGAAGTGATTGACTTGTTGGAGAAATATAACGTGGCTTTTCATAAGTCATCCACATACCGGCCGCAAACCAACGGAGCAGTTGAGGCCGCCAACAAGAACATCAAGCATATACTGCGGAAGATGGTGGAAACCTACCGGGATTGGCCAGATAAGTTGCCGTTTGCTTTGTGGGGCTACAGGACTTCAATTAGAACTTACACCGGAGCGACTCCGTATTCATTAGTTTATGGAATGGAGGCCGTTCTCCCTATCGAAATTGAGGTTCCGTCCTTACGGGTATTGGCTGAGTGTCAGATAGCCGAGGCAGATTGGCAGCATAGCAAGTTTGAGGAACTCATGCTTTTGGACGAGAGAAGACTGAAAGCACTGTACCACGTTCAAAGTTATCAGCGGAGAATTGCCCGGGCTTTCAACAAGAAGGTTAAGTCCAGAAATCTAAAGGAAGGGGATTTGGTGCTCAAGGACAATCGAGCTCCCATCCACGACCCAAGGGGCAAGTTCAGACCCAATTGGACGAGTCCCTACATTATCAAAGCTATCTGGTCAGGTGGAGCTGTGGTTCTGATGGACCTAGATGGCTTGGAGTTCTCCCAACCAATCAACATGGACAAGTTGAAGAAATATTACCCTTGAGAGGCTCACTAGGATGAAAACCCAAAAGGGCGACCTAGGCAAAAGTTAGAGCACAAAAAATTAGAAAATATAAAAAATGAGCTCGTAAGGCTGAAAACCCACAAAGGGTGGCTTTGGCAAAAGTTAGAGCACAAAAGGAGAGTGAAAATACCCGAGTGAACCTAAGCCTGAACTACGTAAGGCTTGATTCCCATCTTTGGGATACGTAGGCAACTTCATCCTGAAGTTCAGCCATAACACTTCCCTGATCAACTTTGTCCATTTGATCCTCTCAGTCATCTTTGTCTATCAGCATCCATTGGAATCACCAGTGCAGTGCCACTCAGACTAGGGGCAACTTTCCGTTGCTGTGCACTGCGGTGCTCTTCAACCTAGGGGCAACTTTCCAGTTGCAGAAATCTGGGGTTGTGCATCTCAGTGACAGATCTTTGGCGTGTCCAGTTCTGATCCACATCGAAAATGATTTTTGGGAGGTTTTAATAAAAGCCGACTTTGTTCAAATAATCTTTTTACAACTTTGACCATTTTTGGACCAAAGCGGAAAATTTTCAGTACCACAACCTTCAATTTCATTGATTTCAAAAAAACAGAGTTCTCCTGCTCTTGCATACAATCGAAGTTTATTTTTATTGTATTCATAAAGAAAACTTGAAAGTACTAATAAAGCAATAAATCTGGCGCATAGTCAAGTCAGGTGCTCCTGCGCCCCCTCCCAAAGCTGGTCGAAGCCTCTGATGCCAAGCTGGGCCCAATTTGTGCTTCTTCGTTGAGCCAATCCACGCACTCGTCAGACAAAATGCAACTGAAAGTAGGAGCGGGGGCCAAGAGTTCTCTCATCCTCCACGCGGTGGCCTGCCAAGCAAGCTGTGCGCCTCGGGCTGGGAATGCAGCAGGATACTCTATCCCCTCTGGCGGGCAGGTCTGATCATGGCCAAATTGGCGTCGAATCCGAAATGGGAAGTAGAATACACAGTGAGTGAGACCAACCAATTGAATCCCAGTCTGTCGGGGCATATTGTAACTCATTGCCGGAAGGCTCAGCCAAGGGCATCGCCAAGCAATACGGTCTGCGGACAAGCGGCACATCCAAGCGAACCACCATCCCTCATCCAAGGCATTGACTAGACGGTGCCGAAAGAAGTAGCCACGGGATGAATATGCTGGGCAAGAGTCCACAACCTGCAGTTTGTCCATCAAGCATACCTAGGGAGGGATGAAAAATGAGAGAGTAAAGAATAGAGAGATGTACGAAGAGAGAAAAGTGAGAATAGGGTTTTGTGAGAAAAGACCGAGCTTGAGGGCCAAGTGATGTGAGCAATGCATAATGTGAGATTGGGTGGGAAACATTACCTGTAGTAGTAGTGGACTTCCTGCTAATCTGGTTGTCTCATGACGATAAAAGGCGTCTAAGCCCATTAACGTCTCGGCCAGAGTCATGGCAATGCAGCTCTTGCCCTCCTTCAAGCCTTGGGCAATCTCAATCAGCCGGACACTAGACCCTCCAGAGCCTGAGACAAATAGAAAATGGGATAGCATGCACAAATAGAAGGTGTGTCGCCGAAAACCTTGCCGGTGATGGTTGTTGCGATCACCAGCATCAGAAAACCGATCGGTCAAACTCGGAATGTCCAGCATCCCGTCACAAATCAGAGACCGAGCGTCACGCATACTGAGTCCACACATTCGCCCTAAGGATTGGGCATGGCCAAAATTAAGTTGGGGCAGGAGCTCCTCGTCGCGCTCAGACTCCATTAAGGCTCAGAAATTTTCAAAGGTAGGACATATCTCTTGCCCGGCGAAGCTAAAGACATGTGTCACCGGATTCCAAAACCTTGCCGCAGCTTGAAGAAACGGGAGGTGCAACGGGGCACGACCCAAAGTGAATAGTGCATTTATGCCGAAACCCCGGAAATTCAACTTTTCCGAGCCATCCAAGCTAGCAATCCAAGCTGTGAGATTTTGAGCAAGAAACTCTTCCATCAAAGCAAATCAGTGTGGAATTGAGAAAAACTATGAAGTTGGGGTCTTTTGGAGGAGATAAGGTTGGGTGGAGGATAGGTGTCAGCATTCTGGTGATTCCCTCATTCATAGCCGGCCGGCCAAACATTATGCCGACCGGCCATCATATTTTGCCGACCGTATAAATTTTTGGCCGATGGCCATTCCTTGCGGCCGATGGCCTCTCCCCCTAGCCGATGGGCTTCCTCCTGGTTCCCCGAGCTGTTTATGCTAGGGATTGGGGAACTCCACCACCTCCGATCCCTCTCCCGGTGATCGATTCTTGCGAAGTCACGCCTGTCTGCTTGTCGAGTTTTTGAAACATTTGCTTATCAAGTTGTATTTCACTCTCTTTGAGTTTTGATTTATTTATCGAGTTGTACTCACACTTGTTTGGTCCTATCATGCCTTTGTACATTTGCTTATCGAGTTGTAAGTCGGTTCACTGCCTGATTATTACGATGCGAATACTCGGTGCTCAAAATGAGTTCGATTTCGTTCACATTGTGGTGTGATACCTTGCGATGCGATGCATAGAAAGTTTACAAATACAACATCTTTTGAATAAAATGGTTGTTTCATTCCCGTCACGTGATTTGCAAAAATGTATAATTTTGAGAAAGAATAAAACCTGACCAAGGCAGTGCAATATGCTTAAACTACTAGTAAAAAGGAAAGTAAAACATAGAATGATAGGGTAGGCAAGTGTCGGAATAGATACCAGCAAAACTCCCCTTGCGGCCAACGCACCTTCCATGCCTCCGCTCGGGTCAACGACATGGCTTCGCACCTTCGTTACTTGAGACCATGCGGGGAAGCGCACTTTTGAAACGTGGACCTTCGAGTTGACCTCAGGCCACAACTTCTACGAATGATGCTCGATACGTACGAAGAGCGTTCCTTCCCGTATCCTTTTCATGTCTTGAGGCTTCCCACAAATCGCTTCAATTACGCTGTGTTACATCCCTGCATTATGGATGATATGTCCTCACTCGCATATGTTCAAGCATGTTAATTACATCACCTGCGTAGACCGCATGTTTGTAATCACTTTCTTTACTTGCGTAGACCGCATGTTAATTACATCACCTGCGTAGACCGCATGTTTGTAATCACTTTCTTTACTTGCGTAGACCGCATGTTAATTACATCACCTGCGTAGACCGCATGTTTGTAATCACTTTCTTTACTTGCGTAGACCGCATGTTAATTACATCACTTGGGTAGACCGCATGTTTGTAATCACTTTCTTTACTTGCGTAGACCGCATGTTAATTACATCACCTGCGTAGACCGCATGTTTGTAATCACTTTCTTTACTTGCGTAGACCGCATGTTAATTACATTACCTGCGTAGACCGCAAGTTTGTAATCACTTTCTTTACTTGCGTAGACCGCATGATTAATTACATTACCTGCGTAGACCGCATGTTTGTAATCACTTTCTTTACCTGCGTAGATTGCATGTTAATCATATTACTTGCATAGACCGCGTGTGCTGCTTGCGTAGACCGCATCATTAATCAATTTCATTACTCACGTAGATCGCATGTTTTGCTTGCGTAGACCACACGATTAATCAATTTCTTTACTTGCGTAGACCGCATGTTTTGCTCGCGTAGACTGCATGTTTTGCTTGCGTAGACCGCATGATCAATCAATCCCATTACATACGTAGACTGCATGTTTTGCTTGCGTAGACCGCATGTCAATTTCTTTACTTGCGTAGACCGCATGTTTTGCTTGCGTAGACCGCATGATTAATCAATTTCATTACTCGTGTAGACCGCATGTTTTGCTTGCGTAGACCGCATGATTAATTAATTTCATTACTTGCGTCGACCGCATGTTTGTTCAAATTTCATTACATGCGTAGACCGCATGTTTGTTCAAATTTCATTACTTGCGTAGACCGCATGTTTTGCTTGCGTAGACCGCATGATTAATCAATTTCTTTACTTACATAGACCGCATGATCAATCAATCCCATTACATACGTAGACCGCATGTTTTGCTTGCGTAGACCGCATGATTAATCAATTTCATTACTCGCGTAGACCGCATGATTAATTAATTTCATTACTTGCGTAGACCGCATGTTTGTTCAAATTTCATTACTTGCGTGGACCGCATGTTTTGCTTGCGCAGACCGCATAATTGTTTAATTCCATTAATCGCGTAGACCGTATGTTTTGCTTACGTAGACCGGATGATTGTTCAATTTCGTTACTTGCGTAGACCGCATATTCTACTTGCGTAGACCGCATGCTTACGATCAAATTTATTGCCTGCGTAGACCGCATGCTTACGATCAAATTCATTGCCTGCGTAGACCGCATGTTCCACTTACACATCTATACCTTCACAGCATTGTTATGCTCCCCACTTGCTTTGCGTTGTCACGCATTTCGAGTACACTATTATGCATATTGTTAACAATATTGTACCTATTAAGTTTGTTTTCTTTGCAGGAACGATATTGTATGTACGGTTCATTTGAGGCTGGTGCAACCAGACGAGCCGCACAGGTATTATATCCTCCGAGTGAGACGTATCGAGAATTACATGATTCTCTTACATTCCTTCTGCATTATAGTGTAGTTCGGTGTATGCAAGCTTAAAACTGTCGCATGTTATGCTTCATTACAGCTTTCTTTGCATGATCATAAGTTATGTCCGGCTCTGTGCATTGTCTTGCATTTTGCCCCTGCCTTCGAGCGTATATCTTGTTTGTCTTGCATGTTTGTCTGAGTCTTCGGCCTTGTCAAAAATGGGTCGTCTCTCGGCTTTGACATTCACTCTCGTCATTGTTATGACTTTCGAGTTCTGTCAAAGAGGGGCAACTGTAGACACCCCATTTTTGACCGTCCTCAAGACTTAGACGTCACTGCTTGAACACTCGGTGATCATCCATGTTTGTGTCCGTTTGGAGTTCCCGGAGGTCTCGGCTACGCACCCTGCCTCAGAATCTCCGAACTTGACCGTTTTGTGTCTGGTCTTGCACCAAACACTTGTGTTTTACCTTGGAGGGGCAGGGAATGCCTTGTGAGGCATCCCCACATACCACCGGCAGTGGCTAGAGGCTACCGGCTAGTTTTTGCTTCCATCGGCAATCTTTTCTGCCGGTCGGCACATTTTGTTGCCGGTCGGCACTCTTTTTTGTCAAAATGACATTTTTGGGTAGCCGACCACTGTTCATCTACTTTATGTAGATATTTTGTGCCAGCTGTGATAACTGGCACCAACTCTGCCTCCCTCCATTCACGTGTATAGAGGGATCTCCCTCTAAGCAAGCTTGTTGTATAAGCTTTGCAAGAGGGAGTTCTATAAGAGGGGAAGCCTTCTCTTTGCTCTAGGTTAGAAACTTTGAAGGCAAAAACCAGAGCTTCCATACATAGATACACCCTATCTCTATATCTCCCTCTCTCTCCTCCTTTGTGTGTGTTTCTTGGCCTAAAAGTGTGCTTTTACCTTACTTTTGCACTAATACACACACTATTACACCTAGCTCCATGATTGAGGGACTTGGGGGGTTGATTCTTGAGTTTTTGGACTGATTTTGATCAAAAGAAGAGGGCTGGACCATTTGTTGTTCAAAGGATCTTCAAGGGTGAGCACTTTACTTTAGTTTCCCCAAACTTGCAATAGTTTTTTTACCTATCTTGCTTGCTGATTTAGCTTTTGTGCATAACATAAAAAAAAGCTTACATTTTCATGCTTTAGAACTTTCGTTAAGGCTGTTTTGTGGTTTGAGTGCAAACTCACCTTATTAGGCTTTATTTAGCCCCTTTTGTGCTTCCCTTGTGAGGCCTTGTTTGCTTGAGTGTGTTGGTCTTTTCACCAGTAAAAACCAGTTGATTTTCAGTGATAAGGAAGGTGGTTTGAAGTCTTGCATAGGGGAGGGACACCCCTCTCCCTTCATTGTCTTATTTCCTTGCATTTTGCCTTATTTTAGAACTTTTTAGGTGTTTTTAGGTCATATGTAATCTCTGTTTTTGGTCGGATTTATATCTCTTTGCATGCTTAAAGTACTTGCTTTGCATTGCTCCTTTTGGCCTAGAGTTGTATCTTGTGTTTAGGCCATGATTCTTGCATGTGTAGGCTTAGTTTCATGAAGGTTTTGGCATTGTCTTGCCATGTTTAAGGCCTGTTGGTCATCCATTTCAGTCATGCTTGCCTTGTTTGATGTCATCTCTTTGTGTTTTAGTTTGTAAGCTTTGAGCATTTTGATCTCTAACATGTGTAGCTTGAACCATCTTCATGATTTTGGCATCATTTAGGACCACACTTCAGTCCCTAAATAATGTTTACATGTGTGCATGTGTGACCTCTTTTTATGCCTTGAGAGTTGGGCCTTTTAGGCCTAGATATGAACTTTGGTGCTTGCATCCCTTTGGAGCCATTTAAGCTGCCATATTAGGAGGGTTTGGAGTCCTATTTTGCCTGTAAAAATTCTGTTTTTACTTATCTAAATCATGCCATGATTGGTCTTGTTGTTGGAAGTGAAGTGGCCTTTTTTGTGCCTTAGCCTTGTGACCATTGGATTGCTTGTTGGCATAGGTTTTTTGTCCACCCTTTTAGGCACTTTTGGCCGCTGTTTTGGGGTGGATTAAGGTCTGCCCCTTCATGGTTTGAGGCCCCCTTGCATGCTTGTCTTATGACCATTGCATGATTGCTTCATTAAGTGTTGTAATATTTTGGTCCCATTGCTTAAATTGTTCGCATTCGCATTGCATTTCGCATGCCTAGCACTGCATACTTGCCATACTAGTTACATAACATTTGGCATGCTTTGCATTTCCATCTCATTGTTGCATTTTGAGCCATGTTTGCATAACATGCATTGCACTACTTGGTTTGCGGTGTCAAACCAAGTGTTGAAGGTTAAGGGGCGTTCATACCATAAGTGATGTAATGTGCCTTAACTTTCGGTCGCCGGGGCCTTTGACTTCGACATGATAAGGCCTTGGTCCTCATTTGTATGTTGCATGCATCTTTACATCAAGTGGCAAACTTGATCCCTTGGGCTATCATGCACCATTGATGGCTCGAGGATCGAGGGCCATGCTTCCTTGAATTCAAAGCATGATAGGAAGCATGACCATGCTTACATGTGCCTGAAATCCCATGCCATACTGTCTGTCCTCTGTTTGCTGTCAAAACTGTCTTCTGCAGGAGGTTTTTGCCGACCGGCATAATTCTGCGCCGGCCGGCAATCTGTTTACAGCCAATAGATCCAAAAACGGCCGGTGGAAATTGTGCACTGCCGGTGGGAATTTCCCCTAGCCGGTGGTACTCTGCAGCATGCAAGGAACCTGTCCTAGGGCTTTGGAAATTTCAAAGAAGCAGGGCAGTATAAACAGAGGTGGCAGTGATGTGGTATGGGTTTTCCAGGCGAGCCGGGTTGCGAGCATGCATCATTCGCGCATCCCGAGGCAGAGGCTGCGGCCATCCCTTTCCTTTATTTTTGCATTCTTCCTATTAAGCAAATTAGAAATCCTGTAATAATTTTATTTGCTTATTATTTGGACTGTAATATTTATTTGTATCCTCCGAGTGAGGGCAAATCTGTAATAAGTGTGGGTGAGTGTGTGTATGTCTTCCAATCCCCACTTCTTTCTTCCCTTTTATTTACCTGCTTATGATGGTAGACTAGGGCATATTTTAAAGTTAGCATACCTTATGCTATGCATGCGTGCATTCATGCATTTGTATTGCATGCACCGGGCTCGGTACATCATGCTAACTGCATTTGTACTTCAAATCCAAATTGAATACATGCATCAATTGGTTGCATTTCACATACCATGTTTAGGTTAGCCGAGCCTATCTAAGTGCATCCTGTATGTGCTGCATTAGTCAATTTAACATGAACTAGGATCACGCATGTTTGCTAACTGGTTTATTGTTTTGGCACGGAGTACGATGTAAGTATTTATGCTTTAGCATACCGCATGTGTGTGAGTGTTGCCATATTTGCATGATTACCATGAGGCAAGCTGCTTATGTGATATAACTACTTGAATGCCTGTGGATGGAGATTGAATTACCTAAATTGGGATAACGCATTAAAACTGTGAGTTTTAAGCCCACTAGATAGTGGCAAAATCATCTTTTCTAAAAAGCCCACTCGAGGGTGGCAAAACCTGCATTTTAGCCTACTTGTGAGTAGCAAACCATTTTCAAAACAAACATGAAATGTTTTGTTCCAATTTAGGCGATTTGGTCTATACTTGTTTGCTGTGCGCATAACATAGTAATTCTAGGCTAATAACAGGAATAAGAACACATAACGTTTTCAAAAACGGATATCACGGTTAGTAGAGGCCGGTCTTCGGACCGGGCGAGAGGGGGTGCTCATAGCTAACCTTCCCCAATCGTACCCAAGCTCCCGAGCCGAGGCAACTTTGGTGATGACGGACACGTGGCCTTTGGCACCGAGTCAGGGTTTCCAAAATTCCCCCATTTTAAAATATTTAGGTGGCGACTCTGTATCTGGCAAAGTAGTCCATGTTTGGCACTTCTTTTCTAAAAATCTATTTTTCTCAAAAACGATTTCCCGGATTCGGACTCTTTGGTTCAAGATTAAGAACCGTAACACAAAATCGAGTCCAAACTGTAGCAGGGCCCCACGCGGGCGCGTCTACACATGGAAGATATGTAATTATGGTGTTTACTTGCCTTTACTCATACATTAGGGTTTAAACACTCAGACACATGTTCGGTCCCATTTTCGTGATGGCAGATATGTATTTATGTTGTTTACTTGCCATTTCTCATTCATTTGGGTTTAAACACTTGGGCACTTGTTCGGACCCTCTTGCATGATGGCAGATATGTAATTATGGTGTTTACTTGCCATTTCTCATGCATTAGGGTTTAAACACTCGAACGCTTACTCAAACCCTCTTGCATGATGGCAGATATGTAATTATGTTGTTTACTTGCCATTTCTCATTCATTTGGCTTTAAACACTCAGACACATACTCGGACCCTCTTGAATGATGGCAGATATGTAATTATGTTGTTTACTTGCCATTTCTCATGAATTAGGGTTCAAACACTCGGACACTTACTCGGACCCTCTTGCATGATGACAGATTTGTAATTATGGTGTTTACTTTCAATTTCTCATGCATTAGGGTTTCAACGCTCGGACATTTATTCGGACGCTCTTGCATGATGGCAGATATGTAATCACGGTGTTTACTTGCTAGTTCTCATGCATTTGGATTCGAACACTCGAACACTTACTCGGACCCTCTTGCATGATGGCAGATATGTAATTATGGTGTTTACTTTCCATTTCTCATGAATTAGGGTTCGAACGCTCGGACACATACTTGGAACCTTTTGCATGATGGCAGATACGTAATTATGGTGTTTATTTTCCATTTCTCATGCATTAGGGTTTAAACACTCGGACAGTTATTCGGATACTCTTGCACGATGGCAGATAGGTAATTATGGTGTTTACTTGCCATTTATCATGGATTAGGGTTTGATCACTTGGACACTTACTCGGACCCTCTCGCATGATGGCAAATATGTGATTATGGTGTTTATTTTCCATTTCTCATGCATTAGGGTTTGAACACTAGGACACTTATTCGGACCCTCTTGCATGATGGCAGATATGTAATTATGGTGGTTACTTGCCATTTCTCATGCATTAGGATTCTAAGACTCGTACAATTACTCGGACCCTCTTGCATGATGGCATATATGCAATTATGGTGTTTACTTGCTATTTCCCATTTATTGGAGTTCGAACACTCGGACACGTACTCAGACCCTCTTGAATGATGGAAGATTTGTAATTAGGGCATTACTCCGATCCTCTTGCATGATGGCAGATATGTAATTATGGTGTTTTCTTGCCATTTCTCATCCATTTTGGTTTAAATAATCGGACACTTGTTCGGACCCTCTTGCATGATGGAAGATGTGTAATTATGGTGTTTACTTGCCATTTCTCATGCATTAGGGTTTAAAAATTCGGACGCTTACTCAGACCCACTTGCATGATGGCAGATATATAATTATGGTGTTAACTTGCCATTTCTCATTCATTTGGGTTTAAACACTCGGACACTTATTCGGATCCTCTTGCATGGCGGCAGATATGTAATTATGGTGTTTACTTGCCATTTTTCATTCATTTGGGTTTAAGCACTCGGACACTTGTTTGGACCCTCTTGCACGATGACAGATATGTGAATTTGGTGTTTACTTGCCATTTCTCTTGCATTAGGGTTTAAATACTCGAACGCTTACTCAGACCCTCTTGCAAGATGGCAGATATGTAATTATGCTGTTTACTTGCCATTTCTCATTCATTTTGGTTCATACACTCGGACACTTACCCGGACCCACTTGAATGATGGCAAATATGTAATTATCTTGTTTACTTGCCATTTCTCATGAATTAGGGTTCGAACACTCGGACACTTACTCGGACCCTCTTGCATGATGCCAGATTTGTAATTATGGTGTTTACTTTCCATTTCTCATGCAATAGGGTTTCAACGTTCAGACATTTATTCAGACGCTCTTGCATGATGGCAGATATGTAATTATGGTGTTTACTTGCCATTTCTCATGCATTCGGATTCGAATACTCGGACACTTACTCAGACCCTCTTGCATGATGGCAGATATGTAATTATGGTGTTAATTAGCCATTTCTAATGTATTATGTTTTGAACACTCGGACACTTATTCGGACCCTCTTCCATGATGGCAGATATGTAATTACGGTGTTAACATTCCGTTCCTCATGAATTAGTGTTCGAACACTCAGACACTTACTCGGACCCTCTTGCATGATGACAGATATGCAATTATGGTGTTTACTAGCCATTTCTCGTGCATTTTGGATTTGAACATTCGGGAACTTATTTGAATCCTCTTGCATGATAGTAGATATGCAATTATGGTGTTTACTTGCCATTTCTCATGCAGTTGGATTTGAACACTCGGGCACTTATTCGAATCCTCTTGTATGATGGCAAATATGCAATTATGGTGTTTACTTGCCATTTCTCATCCAGTTGGATTCAAACACTCGGACACTTACTCGGACCCTCTTGCATGATGGCAGATATGTAATTACGGTGTTTACTTGCCATTTCTCATGAATTAGGGTTCGAATACTCGGACACTAACTCAGACCCTCTTGCATGATGGTGGATTTCTAATTATGGTGTTTACTTTCCATTTCTCATGCATTAGGGTTTCAACGCTCGGACACTCATTCGGACACTCATTCGGACACTCTTGCATGATGACAGATACGTAATTCTGGTGTTTACTTGCCATTTCTCATGCATTGGGATTCGAACACTCGGACACTTACTCGGACCCTCTTGCATGATGGCAGATATGTAATTATGGGGTTTACATGCCATTTCTCATGAAGCAGGGATCGAACACTCGGACACTTACTCGGACCCTCTTGCATGATGGCAGATATGTAATTATGGTGGTTACTTGCCATTTCTCATGCATTAGGATTCGAACAGTCGAACAATTCCTCGGACCCTCTTGCGTGATGGGATATATGCAATTATGGTGTTTACTTGCTATTTCTCATTTATTAGAGTTCGAACACTCGGACATGTACACAGACCCTCTTGCATGATGGAAGATATGTAATTAGGGCGTTTACTTGCCATTTCTCACGCATTAGGGTTTAAACACTCGGACACTTGTTCGGACCCTCTAGCATGATGGCAGATTTGTAATTATGGTGTTTACTTGCCATTTCTCATGCATTAGGGTTTAAATACTCGAACGCTTACTCAGACCCTCTTGCAAGATGGCAGATATGTAATTATGCTGTTTACTTGCCATTTCTCATTCATTTTGGTTCATACACTCGGACACTTACCCGGACCCACTTGAATGATGGCAGATATGTAATTATCTTGTTTACTTGCCATTTCTCATTCATTAGGATTCCAAAACTAGGACACTTACTCGGACCCTCTTGCATGATGCCAGATTTGTAATTATGGTGTTTACTTTCCATTTCTCATGCAATAGGGTTTCAACGTTCAGACATTTATTCAGACGCTCTTGCATGATGGCAGATATGTAATTATGGTGTTTACTTGCCATTTCTCATGCATTCGGATTCGAATACTCGGACACTTACTCAGACCCTCTTGCATGATGGCAGATATGTAATTATGGTGTTAATTAGCCATTTCTAATGTATTATGTTTTGAACACTCGGACACTTATTTGGACCCTCTTCCATGATGGCAGATATGTAATTACGGTGTTAACATTCCGTTCCTCATGAATTAGTGTTCGAACACTCAGACACTTACTCGGACCCTCTTGCATGATGACAGATATGCAATTATGGTGTTTACTAGCCATTTCTCGTGCATTTTGGATTTGAACACTCG
Organism: Camellia sinensis; assembly: GCF_055761805.1. Lineage (NCBI taxonomy): Eukaryota > Viridiplantae > Streptophyta > Magnoliopsida > Ericales > Theaceae > Camellia > Camellia sinensis. The sequence goes on along the minus strand of NC_138965.1, from coordinate 221,703,722 downwards.
GGAACTTATTTGAATCCTCTTGCATGATAGCAGATATGCAATTATGGTGTTTACTTGCCATTTCTCATGCAGTTGGATTTGAACACTCGGGCACTTATTCGAATCCTCTTGTATGATGGCAAATATGCAATTATGGTGTTTACTTGCCATTTCTCATCCAGTTGGATTCAAACACTCGGACACTTACTCGGACCCTCTTGCATGATGGCAGATATGTAATTACGGTGTTTACTTGCCATTTCTCATGAATTAGGGTTCGAACACTCGGACACTAACTCAGACCCTCTTGCATGATGGTGGATTTCTAATTATGGTGTTTACTTTCCATTTCTCATGCATTAGGGTTTCAACGCTCGGACACTCATTCGGACACTCATTCGGACACTCTTGCATGATGACAGATACGTAATTCTGGTGTTTACTTGCCATTTCTCATGCATTGGGATTCGAACACTCGGACACTTACTCGGACCCTCTTGCATAATGGCAGATATGTAATTATGGGGTTTACATGCCATTTCTCATGAAGCAGGGATCGAACACTCGGACACTTACTCGGACCCTCTTGCATGATGGCAGATATGTAATTATGGTGGTTACTTGCCATTTCTCATGCATTAGGATTCGAACAGTCGAACAATTCCTCGGACCCTCTTGCGTGATGGGATATATGCAATTATGGTGTTTACTTGCTATTTCTCATTTATTAGAGTTTGAACACTCGGACATGTACACAGACCCTCTTGCATGATGGAAGATATGTAATTAGGGCGTTTACTTGCCATTTCTCACGCATTAGGGTTTAAACACTCGGACACTTGTTCGGACCCTCTAGCATGATGGCAGATTTGTAATTATGGTGTTTACTTGCCATTTCTCATGCATTAGGGTTTAAATACTCAGACACTTACTCAGACCCTCTTGCATTATGGCAGATATGTAATTATGGTGTTTACTTGCCATTTCTCATTCATTTGGGTTTAAACACTCCGACACTTATTCGGACCATCTTGCAAGATGGCAGATATGTAATTATGGTGTTTACTTGCCATTTCTCATTCATTAGGATTCCAAAACTAGGACACTTACTCAGACCCACTTGAATGATGGCAGATATGTAATCATGTTGTTTACTTGCCATTTCTCCTGAATTAAGGTTCGAACACTTCGACACTAACTCAGACCCTCTTGCATGATGGCGGATTTCTAATTATGGTGTTTACTTTCCATTTCTTATGCATGAGGGTTTAAACACTCGGACACTTATTCGGAAACTCTTGCATGATGGCAGATATGTAATTCTGGTGTTTACTTGCCATTTCTAATGCATTAGGATTCGAACACTCGGATACTTACTTGGACCCTCTTGCATGATGGCAGATATGTAATTATGGTGTTTACTTGAAATTTCTCCTGAATTAGGGTTCGAACACTCGGACACTTACTCGGAACCCCTTGCATGATGGCAGATATGTAGTTATGTTGTTTACTTTCCATTCCTCATGAATTAGTGTTCGAACACTCAGACACTTACTCGGACCCTCTTGCATGATCGAATATATGTAATTATGGTTTTTACTTGCTATTTCTCATGAATTACAGTTTGAACACTCGGACACTTACTCGGACCATCTTTCATCATGGAAGATATGTAATTATAGTGTTTACTTGCCTTTACTCATACATTACGGTTTAAACACTCAGACACTTGTTCGGTCCCTTTTTCCTGATGGCAGATATGTAATTATGTTGTTTACTTGCCATTTCTCATTCATTTGGGTTTAAACACTCGGACACTTGTTTGGACTCTCTTACATGATGGCAGATATGTAATTATGCTGTTTACTTGCCATTTCTCATGCATTAGGGTTTAAATACTCGAACGCTAACTCAAACCATCTTGCATGATGGCAGATATGTAATTATGTTGTTTACTTGCGATTTCTCATTCATTTGGGTTTAAACACTCGGACACTTACTCGGACCCACTTGAATGATGGCAGATATGTAATTACATTCTTTACTTGCCTTTTCTCATGAATTAGGGTTCGAACACTCGGACACTTACTCGGACCCTCTTGCATGATGACAGATTTGTAATTATGGTGTTTACATTCAAATTCTCTTGCAATAGGGTTTCAACGCTCGGGCATTTATTTGGACGCTCTTGCATGATGGCAGATATGTAATTATGGTGCTTACTTGCCAGTTCTCATGCATTAGGATTCGAAAACTCGTACACTTACTTGGACCCTCTTGCATGATGGCAGATATGTAATTATGGTGTTAATTTGCCATTTCTCATGCATTATGTTTTAAACACTCGGACACTTATTCGGACCCTCTTGCATGATGGCAGATATGTAATTATGGTGTTTATATTCCGTTCCTAATGAATTTGTGTTCGAACACTCGGACACTTAATCGGACCCTCTTGCATGATGACAGATATGTAATTATGTTGCTTACCTGCCATTTCTCGTGCATTTGGATTTGAACACTCGGGCACTTTCTCGAATCCTCTTGCATGATAGCAGCTATGATATTCTGGTGTTTACTTGCCATTTCTCATGCAGTTGGATTCAAACACTCACACTTACTCGGACCCTCTTGCATGATGGCAGATATGTAATTATGGTGTTCACTTGCCATTTCTCATGAATTAAGGTTCGAACGCTCGGACACATACTTGGTACCTTTTGCATGATGGCAGATATGTAATTATGGTGTTTACTTTCCATTTCTCATGCATTAGGGTTTAAACACTCGGACAGTTATTCGGATACTCTTGCATGATGGCAGATAGGTAATTATGGTGTTTACTTGCCATTGGTCATGGATTAGGGTTTGATCACTCAGACACTTACTCGGACACTCTTGCATGATCGCAGACATGTGATTATGGTGTTTATTTGCCATTTCTCATGCATTAGGGCTTAAACACTAGGACACTTATTCGGGCCCTCTTGCATGATGGCAGATATGTAATTATGGTGGTTACTTCCCATTTCTCATGCGTTAGGATTCTAACACTCGTACAATTACTCGGACCCTCTTGCATGATGGCATATATGCAATTATGGTGTTTACTTGCTGTTTCTCATTTATGAGAGTTCGAACACTCGGACACGTACTCAGACCCTCTTGCATGATGGAAGATATGTAATTAGAGCGTTACTCTGACCCTCTTGCATGATGGCAGCTATGTAATTATGGTGTTTACTTGTCATTTCTCATCCATTTGGGTTTAAACAATCGGACATTTGTTCGGACCCTCTTGCATGATGGCAGATGTGTAATTATGGTGTTTACTTCCCATTTCTCATGCGTTAGGGTTTAAAAACTCAAACGCTTACTCAGACCCTCTTGCATGATGGCAGATATGTAATTATGGCGTTAACTTGCCATTTCTCATTCATTTGGGTTTAAACACTCGGAGACTTATTCGGATCATCTTCAATGATGGCAGATATGTAATTATGGTGTTTACTTGCCATTTCTCATTCATTTGGGTTTAAACACTCGGACACTTGTTTGGACCCTCTTGCATGATGGCAGATATGTAATTATGGTGTTTACTTGCCATTTGTCAGGCATTAGGGTTTAAATACTCTAACGCTTACTCAGACCCTCTTGCATGATGGCAGACATGTAATTATGCTGTTTACATGCCATTTCTCATTCATTTGGGTTTAAACACTCGGACACTTACTCGGACCCTCTTGCCTGATGGCAGATTTGTAATTATGGTGTTTACTTTCCATTTCTCATGCATTAGGATTTCAACGCTCGGACTTTTATTCGGACGCTCTTGCATGATGGCAAATATGTAATTATGGTGTTCACTTGGCATTTCTCACGCATTAGGAGTTGAACACTCAGACACTTACTCGGACCCTCTTGCATGATGGCAGATATGTAATTATGGTGTTAATTTGCCATTTCTCATGCATTATGTTTTAAATACTCGGTCACTTATTCGGACCCCCTTGCATGATGGCAGATATGTAATTATGGTATTTACATTCCGTTCCTCATGAATTAGTGTTCGAACACTCGGACACTTACTCGGACCCTCTTGCATGAAGATAGATATGTAATTATGGTGTTTACCTGCCATTTCTCGTGCATTTGGATTTGAACACTTGGGCACTTATTCGAATCCTCTTGCATGATAGCAGATATGCTATTCTGGTGTTTACTTGCCATTTCTCATCCAGTTGGATTCAAACACTCGGACACTTACTCGGACCCTCTTGGGTGATGGCAGATATGTAATTATGGTGTTTACTTGCCATTTTTAATGAATTAGGGTTCGAACACTCGGACACTTACTTGGAACCTTTTGCATGACAGCAGATATGTAATTATGGTGTTTACTTTCCGTTTCTCATGCATTAGGGTTTAAACACTCGGACAGTTATTCAGATACTCTTGCAAGATGGCAGATAGGTAATTATGGTGTTTACTTACCATTTATCATGGATTAGGGTTTGATCACTCGGACACTTACTCGGACCCTCTTGCATGATGGCAGACATGTGATTATGGTGTTTATTTGCCATTTCTCATGCATTAGCGTTTAAACACTAGGACACTTATTCGGGCCCTCTTGCATGATGGTAGATATGTAATTATGGTGGTTACTTGCCATTTCTCATGCATTAGCATTCTAACACTCGTACAATTACTCGGGCCCTCTTGCATGACGGCATATATGCAATTATGGTGTTTACTTGCTATTTCTCATTTATTAGAGTTCGAACACTCGGACACGTACTCAGACCCTCTTGCATGATGGAAGATATGTAATTAGGGCGTTACTCGGACCCTCTTGCGTGATGGCAGATATGTAATTATGGTGTTTACTTGCCATTTCTCATGAATTAGGGTTCGAACACTCGGACACTTACTTGGAACCTTTTGCATGATAGCAGATATGCAATTATGGTGTTTACTTTCCATTTCTCATGCATTAGGGTTTAAACACTCGGACAGTTATTCGAATACTCTTGCAAGATGGCAGATAGGTAATTATGGTGTTTACTAGCCATTTATCATGGATTAGGGTTTGATCACTCGGACACTTACTCGGACCCTCTTGCATAATGGCAGATATGTGATTGTAGTGTTTATTTGCCATTTCTCATGCATTAGGGTTTAAACACTAGGACACTTATTCGGACTGTCTTGCATGATGGTAGATATTTAATTATGGTGGTTACTTGCCATTTCTCCAGCATTAGGATTCTAACACTCGTACAATTACTCGGACCCTCTTGCATGATGGCATATATGCAACCGTGGTGCTTACTTGCTATTTCTCATTTATTAGAGTTCAAACACTCGGATACGTACTCAGACCCTCTTGCATGATGGAAGATATGTAATTGGGGCGTTACTCCGACCCTCTTGCATGATGGCAGATATGTAATTATGCTGTTTACTTGCCATTTCTCATCCATTTGGGTTTAAACGATCGGACACTTGTTCGGACCCACTTGCATGATGGCAGATGTGTAATTATGGTGTTTACTTGCCATTTCTCATGCATTAGGGTTTAAAAACTCAGACGCTTACTCAGACCCTTTTGCATGATGGCAGATATGTAATTGTGGTGTTAACTTGCCATTTCTCATTCATTTGGGTTTAAACACTTGGACACTTATTCGGATCCTCTTGCATGATGGCAGATATGTAATTATGGTATTTACTTGCCATTTTTCATTCATTAGGATTCCAACACTAGGACACTCACTCGGACCCTCTTGAATGATGGCAGATATGTAATTATGTTGTTTACTTGCTATTTCTCCTGAATTAGGGTTCGAACACTCGGACACTTCCTCGGACCCTCTTGGATGATGGCGGCTTTGTAATTATGTTGTTTACTTTTCCATTTCTCATGCATTAGGGTTTCAACACTCGGACACTTATTCGGACCCTCTTGCATGATGGCAGATACGTAATTCTGGTGTTTACTTGCAATTTCTCATGCGTTAGGATTCGAACACTTGGACACTTACTCGGACCCTCTTGCAGGATGGCTGATATGTAATTATGGTGTTTACTTTACATTTCTCATGAATTAGGGTTCGAACTCTCGGACACTTACTCGGACCCTCTTGCATGATGGCAGATATGTAATTATGGTGTTAATTTGCCATTTCTCATGCATTAGGTTTTAAACACTTGAACACTTATTCGGACCCTCTTGCATGATGGCAGATATGTAATTATTGTATTTACTTTCCGTTCCTCATGAATTAGTGTTCGAACACTCGGACACTTATTCGGACCCTCTTGAATGATGGTAGATATGTAATTATGGTGTTTACCTACCATTTTTCATGCATTAGGATTTGAACAGTCGGGCACTTATTTGAACCATTTTGCATGGTGGCAGATATGTAATTATGGTGGTTACTTGCCATTTCTCATGCATTTGGATTCGAACAATCGGACACTTGCTCGGACCCCCTTGCATGCTGGCCGATATGTAATTATGGTGTTTACTTGACATTTCTCATGAATTAGGGTTCGAACACTCGGACACTTACTTGGAACCTTTTGCATGATGGCAGTTACGTAATTATGGTGTTTACATTTCATTTCTCATGCATTTGGGTTCAAACACTCGGACAGTTATTCGGACACTCTTGCATGATGGCAGATAGGTAATTATGGTGTTTACTTGCCATTGATCATGGATTAGGGTTTGATCACTCAGACACTTACTCGGACCCTCTTGCATGATGGCAGATATGTAATTATGGTGTTTATTTGCCATTTCTCATGCATTAGGATTCTAACACTCGTACAATTACTCGGACCCTCTTGCATGACGGCATATATGCAATTATGGTGTTTACTTGCTATTTCTCATTTATTAGAGTTCGAACACTCGGACACGTACTCAGACCCTCTTGCATGATGGAAGATATGTAATTAGGGCGTTACTCGAACCCTCTTGCGTGATGGCAGATATGTAATTATGGTGTTTACTTGCCATTTCTCATGAATTAGGGTTCGAACACTCGGACACTTACTTGGAACCTTTTGCATGATAGCAGATATGTAATTATGGTGTTTACTTTCCATTTCTCATGCATTAGGGTTTAAACACTCGGACAGTTATTCGGATACTCTTGCAAGATGGCAGATAGGTAATTATGGTGTTTACTAGCCATTTATCATGGATTAGGGTTTGATCACTCGGACACTTACTCGGACCCTCTTCCATAATGGCAGATATGTGATTATAGTGTTTATTTGCCATTTCTCATGCATTAGGGTTTAAACACTAGGACACTTATTCGGACTGTCTTGCATGATGGTAGATATTTAATTATGGTGGTTACTTGCCATTTCTCCAGCATTAGGATTCTAACACTCGTACAATTACTCGGACCCTCTTGCATGATGGCATATATGCAACTGTGGTGTTTACTTGCTATTTCTCATTTATTAGAGTTCAAACACTCGGATACGTACTCAGACCCTCTTGCATGATGGAAGATATGTAATTGGGGCGTTACTCCGACCCTCTTGCATGATGGCAGATATGTAATTATGGTGTTTACTTGCCATTTCTCATCCATTTGGGTTTAAACGATCGGACACTTGTTCGGACCCACTTGCATGATGGCAGATGTGTAATTATGGTGTTTACTTGCCATTTCTCATGCATTAGGGTTTAAAAACTCAGACGCTTACTCAGACCCTTTTGCATGATGGCAGATATGTAATTATGGTGTTAACTTGCCATTTCTCATTCATTTGGGTTTAAACACTTGGACACTTATTCGGATCCTCTTGCATGATGGCAGATATGTAATTATGGTGTTTACTTGCCATTTTTTATTCATTAGGATTCCAACACTAGGACACTCACTCGGACCCTCTTGAATGATGGCAGATATGTAATTATGTTGTTTACTTGCTATTTCTCCTGAATTAGGGTTCGAACACTCGGACACTTCCTCGGACCCTCTTGGATGATGGCGGCTTTGTAATTATGGTGTTTACTTTCCATTTCTCATGCATTAGGGTTTCAACACTCAGACACTTATTCGGACCCTCTTGCATGATGGCAGATACGTAATTCTGGTGTTTACTTGCCATTTCTCATGCGTTAGGATTCGAACACTTGGACACTTACTCGGACCCTCTTGCATGATGGCAGATATGTAATTATGGTGTTTACTTTACATTTCTCATGAATTAGGGTTCAAACACTCAGACACTTACTCGGACGCTCTTGCATGATGGCAGATATGTAATTATTGTATTTACTTTCCGTTCCTCATGAATTAGTTTTCGAACACTCGGACACTTACTCGGACCCTCTTGAATGATGGTAGATATGTAATTATGGTGTTTACCTACCATTTCTCATGCATTAGGATTTGAACAGTCGGGCACTTACTTGAACCATTTTGCATGGTGGCTGATATGTAATTATGGTGTTTACTTGCCATTTCTCATGCATTTGGATTCGAACAATCGAACACTTACTCGGACCCCCTTGCATGCTGGCCGATATGTAATTATGGTGTTTACTTGCCATTTCTCATGAATTAGGGTTCGAACACTCGGACACTTACTTGGAACCTTTTGCATGATGGCAGTTATGTAATTATGGTGTTTACATTTCATTTCTCATGCATTTGGGTTTAAACACTCGGACAGTTATTCGGACACTCTTGCATGATGGCAGAGAGGTAATTATGGTGTTTACTTGCCAGTGATCATGGATTAGGGTTTGATCACTCAGACACTTACTCGGACCCTCTTGCATGATGGCAGATATGTAATTATGGTGTTTATTTGCCATTTCTCATGCATTAGGATTCTAACACTCGTACAATTAGTCGGACCCTCTTACATGACGGCATATATGCAATTATGGTGTTCACTTGCTATTTCTCATTTATTAGAGTTCGAACACTCGGACACGTACTCAGACCCTCTTGCATGATGGAAGATATGTAATTAGGGCGTTACTCGGACCCTCTTGCGTGATGGCAGATATGTAATTATGGTGTTTACTTGTCATTTCTCATGAATTAGGGTTCGAACACTCGGACACTTACTTGGAACCTTTTGCATGATAGCAGATATGTAATTATGGTGTTTACTTTCCATTTCTCATGCATTAGGGTTTAAACACTCGGACAGTTATTCAGATACTCTTGCAAGATGGCAGATAGGTAATTATGGTGTTTACTAGCCATTTATCATGGATTAGGGTTTGATCACTCGGACACTTACTTGGACCCTCTTGCATAATGGCAGATATGTGATTATAGTGTTTATTTGCCATTTCTCATGCATTAGGGTTTAACCACTAGGACAGTTATTCGGACTGTCTTGCATGATGGTAGATATTTAATTATGGTGGTTACTTGCCATTTCTCCTGCATTAGGATTCTAACACTCGTACAATTACTCGGACCCTCTTGCATGATGGCATATATGCAACTGTGGTGTTTACTTGCTATTTCTCATTTATTAGAGTTCAAACACTCGGATACGTACTCAGACCCACTTGCATGATGGAAGATATGTAATTGGGGCGTTACTCCGACCCTCTTGCATGATGGCAGATATGTAATTATGGTGTTTACTTGCCATTTCTCATCCATTCGGGTTTAAACGATCGGACACTTGTTCGGACCCACTTGCATGATGGCAGATGTGTAATTATGGTGTTTACTTGCCATTTCTCATGCATTAGGGTTTAAAAACTCAGACGCTTACTCAGACCCTTTTGCATGATGCCAGATATGTAATTATGGTGTTAACTTGCCATTTCTCATTCATTTGGGTTTAAACACTTGGACACTTATTCGGATCCTCTTGCATGATGGCAGATATGTAATTATGGTGTTTACTTGCTATTTTTCATTCATTAGGATTCCAACACTAGGACACTCACTCGGACCCTCTTGAATGATGGCAGATATGTAATTATGTTGTTTACTTGCTATTTCTCCTGAATTAGGGTTCGAACACTCGGACACTTCCTCGGACCCTCTTGGATGATGGCGGCTTTGTAATTATGGTGTTTACTTTCCATTTCTTATGCATTAGGGTTTCAACACTCGGACACTTATTCGGACCCTCTTGCATGATGGCAGATACGTAATTCTGGTGTTTACTTGCCATTTCTCATGCGTTAGGATTCGAACACTTGGACACTTACTCGGACCCTCTTGCATGATGGCAAATATGTAAGTATGGTGTTTACTTTACATTTCTCATGAATTAGGGTTCGAACACTCGGACACTTACTCGGACCCTCTTGCATGATGACAGATATGTAATTATGGTGTTAATTTGCCATTTCTCATGCATTAGGTTTTAAACACTTGAACACTTATTCGGACCCTCTTGCATGATGGCAGATATGTAATTATTGTATTTACTTTTCGTTCCTCATGAATTAGTGTTCGAACACTCGGACACTTACTCGGACCCTCTTGAATGGTGGTAGATATGTAATTATGGTGTTTACCTACCATTTTCTCATGCATTAGGATTTGAACAGTCGGGGACTTATTTGAACCATTTTGCATGGTGGCAGATATGTAATTATGGTGTTTACTTGCCATTTCTCATGCATTTGGATTCAAACAATCGGACACTTACTCGGACCCCCTTGCATGCTGGCCGATATGTAATTTTGGTGTTTACTTGCCATTTCTCATGAATTAGGGTTCGAACACTCGGTCACTTACTTGGAACCTTTTGCATGATGGCAGTTATGTAATTATGGTGTTTACATTTCATTTCTCATGCATTTGGGTTTAAATACTCGGGCAGTTATTCGGACACTCTTGCATGATGGCAGATAGGTAATTATGGTGTTTACTTGCCATTGATCATGGATTAGGGTTTGATCACTCAGACACTTACTCGGACCCTCTTGCATGGTGGCAGATATGTAATTATGGTGTTTATTTGCCATTTCTCATGCATTATGGTTTAAACACTCGGACACTTATTCAGACCCTCTTCCATGATGGCAGATATGTAATTATGGTGTTTACATGCTCTAGACACACATTTTTGACCGTCCTCAAGAGTTGGACGTCACCACTGGAATACTTGGTGATTACCCTTGTTTGTGTTCGTCTTGAGTTCCCGGAGGTCTCGGTTGCGCGCCTTGCCTTAGGATCTCTTGACTCGACCGTGTTGTGTCTAGTTTTGCGCCAAGCACTTGTGTTTTGCCTTGGAGGGGCAGGGAATGCCCTGTGAGGCATCCCCACACATCACCGGCCATGGCTTGAGGCCACCGGCCAGTGATTTTATGCCATCGGCAATGTATATTGCCGGTCGGCACTCTTTGTTGCCAGTCGGCCATTTATTTTGCCAAAATGGCAATTTTGAATGGCCGATCTCTGTTCATCTACCTTTAGTAGATATTTTGTGCCAGCTGTGATAGCTGGCACCCACTCTGTTCCCCTCCATACACATGTATGGAGGGATTTCCCTCTTGGATGGCTTGTTTTGGAAGTCTTACAAGAGGGAGTTGCCTATAAGAAGAGGGCTCCTCTCTTGGCTTTAGGGTTACAAAAAATTTCAGAGGGAGCTCTGGATTAGGGTTAGGGTTGATACATATTTCCTATCTCTATATCTTTCTCTTGTGTGTGTCTAGTGTGTGTTTGTCCTTACTATTGCACACAAACACATAGTGTTACACCTTCTCTTGGTTGTTGAGGGACCAGAGGGTTGTTCTTGGTGTTCTTGACTAGATTTGAGCTCAAGGAGGCAACAAGATCATTACTTGTGAAGGAGGACTTCAAAGGTAAGAAACTAGCCTTTTTTTACCTATCTTTCAACTGTATTTTGGCTTTGCATATAATACATAAAAGTTCTGTTTTTAAGGCCTCTAAATAGTTTGTTAAGAGTGTTCTAAGCTTTGGGATTGTTTGAACCCTCTTAAGCCTTGTTTGGCCCTTGTTTTGTGCCATTTTTGTGTGAGCTCTGGGACTTTGGTGTTTGGGCCTCCTCACCATTGAAATCTTGAGGGATTTTAGTGGTAAGGATGGTGCGTTGAGGTCCCAAGAAGGAGAGGGCCACCCCCTCTCCTTGTTGTCCTTGAAAAGGACCATTTTTGCCTCTTAAGGGAGCACCTAGCTTAGGCTCTTGTTGACCATGCCTTAGCTGTTATTTATGTTTATTTTTCCATGAAATAGCATTGTTTTAAGTTGGTTTTGGTACACCATGCTTTCTTAGCATACATGCCTTGTAATGCCATGATTTGCCTCAACATGTGCCTAGCATTTAGACTACCATGCTCATGTGTTTTGGCCTAGCTTTGTGAAGCTTTTATGCTTGTTTTAGTATGCTAAGGGACTGTTTTTGGTCATTTGAGTCATCCATGCTTTGCTTTGTATAGCTACCATGAAAACTCTCTTGTATACCTTGAGCATTGACCCGTCTAGCATGCCATCCTTGCATCATTTCAGTGGTTTGGAACCACTTTTCATGTTATTTCAGTCCTTGTGGCATGCCTATGTGCTTGCATTTAATCCCCCTTCAATGTGTTTAAAGGTTGTTACCTTATGCCCCTTGTTTAGGCCTCGGAGTATGCTTGCACTTTTAGACCACTTAGATGCCATCTAAGTACACCCTTGGCTTTGTTTAAGTCTACATTTGACTTGTTTTAAGTCCCCTTAGCCTTGCGAGGTTTGGTGGACTTGACCTTGGTTTAAGCCTCCTTGGCTTGTCTTAAGCACTTAGGCCATTGTGGCATGTTTTGCTTGTCTTGTTTAAATTGATTTGGCATCATCTTATAACATGATTTTAGAGCTTAATGCATGTTATATGTCCATGTTTGCATCCTCTTGAGTGTGCTTGAGAATTGCTCTTTAATGCTTAAAGTGTTGGAGATCATTTGCATGAATGTTTGTGGGCCTATTAGTCCTCCATTTTTTGAGCACCTTGGCCACTGTTTTAGGTCTAGTAAAGGCTGCCTAAACCGTGCTTAAGTCCATCCTTTGCTTGTTTGCATGCTTATCTTGCATATTTGCTTGCATACTTGTATAAATGTCTTGTATGCCCATGTTGCATGCTAGTTCACATGCCTAGGTTGCACTCCATCTAGCATGCATGCCTTATTCCTTGATTTAGTGATGGGAGTTGGGCCTTTGTTTGTTGGTTTGCATTGCATTTGAAATCAACATGCATAACTTAGTCTCTTGGGCCATCATGCATTGAAATGAGCGATTGATAGTCCGAGAACCAAGGACCATGTCTCTTTGAGTCATAAACATGATAAGGGATACGGTTGGTGCATACATTGCTTGAATTGCATTGCCATGCCAAGCTCTGTCCTCTGCTACTGTCAAACAAATTCTGCAGGAACTTTTTACCGATCGACTGCACAGAGTGCCGACAGGCAATCCATCTGTGGCCGATGGATTCATTTTTGGCCGATCGACACCAAATCACAGCCGATGTTGATTCCCTTCAGCCAGTGGCATTCCCCAACATCCAGTGAGCACATCCTGAGACTTTGGCAGTCTTCAGAGAAGCAGAGCAGGGAAAACAGAGGCAGCCTACGCATGGCAGTGGACTTCCGAGCAAGACCCGAGCACGCGGGCATTGAGCCCTCTTCCCGAGGCCCTTTTTCTTGCTTTCTTAAATTAATTAATTTGTTTAATTAATTCAGTTGGTCTGTAATAATTAATTAGCTACGATAGTTAATTCATTATTCGAATTGTATTATTCTTTTGGTCCCTCCGAGCGGGGGCGAATTTGTAATAAGTGTGGGTGAGCGTGTGCATGTCTTCCAACCCCCACTTCTTTCTCCCTTTTACTTACCTGCTTTGATGGTTAGTAATGGGCCATGTTTAATTTAGCACACCTTATGCTATGCATGCGTGCATCATTCATCAGTATTGCATGCACCAGGCTCGGCGCATCACGCTAACTGCATTAGTATTTCAAATCTAACTTGAATACATGCTACTTGTGCATTTTCACATGTCATTCATAGACTAGCCGAGCCTACTCTAGTGACATCCCGTATGCGTTGCATTAGACATTTAAACACGGACTTGGATCATGCATTGATTGCTAACGAGTTCTTTATTTTGGCACGGAGTACGATGTAAGTATTTATGCTTTAGCATCCTTGCATGCGTGTGAGTGTTGCCATGATAGTATGATTACCATGAGGCTAGCTGCTTATGTGATATAACTGCTTCAATGCCTGTGTGTGAAGGTTGGATTGTCTGAGCTGGAATAGCTCATTGAAATCCATGTTTTATCCTACTTGCGAGTGGCAAATTCCAAAACATTTTTCCAAAACAAACAGATATGCAATGCTTATTCCCAAATTAGGCAATCTAGTCTATACTTTTGTGCGGTGCGCATAACATAGTAATTCTAGGCTAATAATCGGGATAAGAACACGTAATGATTTCAAAAACGGATATCACGGTTAGTAGAGGCCGATCTTCAGATCGGGCGAGAGGGGGTGCTCATAGCTGACCTTCCCCAACCGTACCCTAGCTCTTGAGCCGAGGCAACTTTGGTAATAACGGACATGTGGCCTTTGGCACCGAGTTAGGGTTTCCTAAATTCCCTCTTAAAAAATATTTAGGTGGCGACTCTGTATCTGGAAAAACAGTCCATGTTTGGCACTCCTTTTCAAAAATCTGTTTCTTAACACGATTTGCCGGATTTGGACTCTTTGGTTCAGATTAAGAACCGTGACACAAATCGAGTCCGAACTGTAGCGGGGTCCCTCGCGGACGTGTTACACATGCCATTTCTCATGCATTAGGATTCGAACACTCGGACACTTACTCGGACCCTCTTTCATGATGGCATATATGTAATTATGGTGTTTACTTGCTATTTCTCATGAATTAGAGTTCGAACACTTGGACACTTACTCGGACCCTCTTGCATGATGGAAGATATGTAATTATGGCGTTTACTTGCCATTTCTCATGCATTAGGGTTTAAACACTTGGACACTAGTTCGGACCCTCTTGCATCATCGCAGATTTGTAATTATGGTGTTTACTTGCCATCTCTCACGCATTGGGATTTAAATACTCGGACGCTTACACAGACACTCTTGCATTATGGTAGATATGTAATTATGGTGTTTACTTGCCATTTCTCACTCATTTGTGTTTAAACACTCGGACACTTATTCGGACCCTCTTGCATGATGGCAGATATGTAATTATGGTGTTTACTTGCCATTTCTCATTCATTAGGATTCCAACACTAGGACACTTACTCGGACCCACTTGAATGATGGCAGATATGGAATTATGTTGTTTACTTGCCATTTTACATTAATTAGTGTTCGAACACCCGGACACTTACTCGGACTCTATTGCATGACGGCATATTTGTAATTATGGTGTTTACTTTCCATTTCTCATGCACTAGGGTTTAAACACTTGGAAACTTATTCGGACACTCTTGTGTGACGGCAGATATGTAATTCTGGTGTTAACTTGCCATTTCTCATGAATTGGGGTTCGAACACTCAGACACTTACCTGGAACCATTTGCATGATGGCAGATATGTAATTATGGTGTTTACTTTCCATTTCTCGTGCATTAGGGTTTAAACACTCGGACACTTGTTCGGACCCTCTCGCATGATGGCAGATATGTAATTATGGTGTTTACTTGCCATTTCTAATTCATTTGGGTTTAAACATTCGGACACTTATTCGGACCCCCTTGCATGATTGCAGATATGTAATTATGGTGTTTACTTGACATTTCTGATGCTTTAGGACTCGAACACTTAATCGGACCCTGTTGCATGATGGCCGATATGTACTTATGGTGTTTACTTGCAATTTCTCATGAATTAGGGTTCGAACACTTGGACACTTACTCTAACCCCCTTGCATGATGACAGATATGTAATTATGGTGTTAACCTACCATTTCTCATGCATTAGGTTTTAAATGCTCGGACACTTATTCGGACCCCCTTGCATGATGGCAGATATGTAATTATGTTGTTTACTTTCCATTCCTCATGAATTACTATTCGAACACTCAGACACTCACTCGGACCATCTTGCATAATGGTAAATATGTGATTATGGTGTTTACCTGCCATTTCTCGTGCATTAGGATTTGAACACTCGGACACTTCTTCGGACACTCTTGCATGATGGCAGATATGTAATTCTGGTGTTTACTTGCCATTTCTCATGCATTGGGATTCGAACACTCGGACACTTACTCGGACCCTCTTGCATGATGGCAGATATGAAATTATGGTGTTTACTTGCAATTTCTCAAGAATTAGGGTTCGAACACTCGGAAACTCACACGGACCCCCTTGTATGATGGCAGATATGTAATTATGGTGTTAACTTGCCATTACTCATGCATTAGGTTTTAAACACTCGGACACTTATTCGGACCCCCTTGTATAATGGCAGATATGTAATTATGTTGTTTACTTTCCATTCCTCATGAATTAGTGTTCGAACACTCGAACACTTACTCGGATCCTCTTGCATGATGGCATATATGTAATTATGGTGTTTACTTGCTATTTCTCATGAATTGGAGCTCGAACACTCGGACACTTACTCGGACCCTCTTGCATGATGGAAGATATGTAATTATGGTTTTTACTTGCCATTTCTCATACATTAGGGTTTAAACACTTAAACACTTGTTCAGACCCTTTTGCATGATGGCAGATATGTAATTATGGAGTTAGTTGCCATTTCTCATTCATTTGGGTTTAAACACTCGGAAACTTGTTCGGAACCTCTTGCGTGATGGCAGATATATAATTTTGGTGTTAATTGCCATTTCTCATGCATGAGGGTTTAGATACTCGGACGCTTACTCTGACCCTCTGGCATGATGGCAGATATGTAATTATGGTGTTTACTTACCATTTCTCATTCATTTGGGTTTAAACACTCGGACACTTATTCGGACCCTCTTGCGTGACGGCAGATATGGAACAATGGTGTTTACTTGCAATTTCTCATTCATTAGGATTCCAACACCAGGACACTTACTCGGACCCTCTTGAATGCTGGCAGATATGTAATTATGTTGTTTACTTGCCATTTCTCATGAAATAGGGTTCGTACACATGGAGACTTACTCGGACCCTCTTGCACAATGGCAGATCTGTAGTTATGGTGTTTACTTTCCATTTCTCATGCATTAGGGTTTCGACGCTCGGACACTTATTTGGACACTCTTGTATGATGGCAGATATGTAATTTTGGTGTTTACTTGCCATTTCTCATGCATTACAATTCGAACACTCGGACACTTACTCGTACCCTCTTGTATGATGGCCGATATGTAATTATGGTGTTTACATTCCGTTCCTGATGAATTAGTGTTCGGACCCTCGGACACATACTCGGACCCTCTTGCATGATGACAGATATGTAATTATGGTGTTTGCCTGCCATTTCTCGTGCATTAGGCATTGAACACTCGAGCACTTATTCGAATCCTCTTGCATGATATTAGATATGCAATTATGGTGTTTACTTGCCATTTCTAATGCATTAGGATTCGAACACTCGGACACTTACTCGGACCCTCTTGCATGATGGCAGATATGTAATTATGGTGTTTACTTGCCAATCCTCATGAATTAGGGTTCGAACACTCGGACGCTTACTTGGAACCTTTTGCATGATGACAGATATGTAATTATGGTGTTTACTTTCCATTTCTCATGCATTAGGGTTTAAACACTCGGACAGTTATTCGGGTACTCTTGCATGATGGCAGATAGGTAATTGTGGTGTTTACTTGCCATTTATCATGGATTAGGGTTTGATCACACGGACATTTACTCGGCCTCTCTTGCATGATGGCACTTATATAATTATGGTGTTTACTTTCCATTTCTTATGCATTAGGGTTTAAATACTCGAACACTTACTCAGACCATCTTGAATGATGGCAGATATGTAATTCTGGTGTTTACTTGCTATTTCTCATGCGTTTGGATTCGAACACTCGGACAATTAAATCCTCGGACACTAACTCAGACCCTCTTGCAAGATGGCAGATATGTACTTATCGTGTTTACATTTCGTTCCTCATGAATTAGTGTTCGAACACTCGGACACTTAGTCAGACCCTCTTGCATGATGGCAAATATGTAATTATGGTGTTTACTTGCCATTTCTCATTCATTAGGATTCCAACACTAGGACAATTACTCAGACTCTCTTTAATGATGGTTGATATGTAATTATGTTGTTTACTTGCCATTTCTCATGAATTAGGGTTCGAACACCCGGACACTTACTCGAACCCTCTTGCATGATGGCAAATTTGTAATTACGGTGTTTACTTTCCATTTCTCATACATTAGGGTTTAAACACTCAGACACTTATTCGGACACTCTTGCATGATGGCCGATATGTAATTCTAGTGTTTGCTTGCCATTTCTCATGCATTAGGGTTTAAACACTCGGACACTTACTCAGACCCTCTTGCATGATGGCAGATATGTAATTATGGTGTTTACTAGTCATTTCTCATGAATTAGGGTTCGAACACTCGGACACTTACACGAACCCTCTTGCATGATGGCAGATATGTAATTAGGGTTTTAACTTGCCATTTCTCATGCATTAGGTTTTAAAGACTTGGACACTTATTCGGACCCTCTTGGATGAGGGCAGATATGTAATTAGGGTGTTTACTTTCCGTTTCACATGAATTAGTGTTCGAACACTCGGACACTTACTCGGACCGTCTTGCATGATGGCAGATATGTAATTATGGTGCTTACCTGCCATTTCTCGTGCATTAGGATTTAAACACTTGGGCACTTATTCGAACCCTCTTGCATGATGGAAGGTATGTAATTATGGTGTTTATATGCCATTTCTCCTGAATTAGGGTTTGAACACTCGGACACTTACTCGGACCCGCTTGCATGATGACAGATATGTAATTATGGTGTTTACTTGCCATTTGTCATGCATTTGGGTTTAAACACTAAGACACTTACTCGGACCCGCTTGCTTGATGACATATATGTAATTATGGGGTTTACTTGCCATTTCTCATGCATTTGGGTTTGAACACTAAGACACTTATTCGGACCCTCTTACATGATGACAGATATGTAATTATGCTGTTTACTTGCCATTTCTCATTCATTAGGATTCCAACGCTAGGACACTTACTCAGACCCTCTTGAATGATGGCAGATATGTAACTATGTTGTTTACTTGCCATTTCTTATGAATTAGGTTCGAACAATCGGACATTTACTCGGACCCCCTTGCATGATGGCAGATTTGTAATTATGGTGTTTACTTTCCATTTCTCATGCATTATGGTTTAAACACTCGGACACTTATTCGGACAGTCTTGCATGATGGCAGATACGTAAGTATGGTTTTACTCGCCATTTCTCATGGATTAGGATTCGATCGCTCGGGCAGTTACTCGGACCCACTTGCATGACGGCAGATATGTAATTATGGTGTTTACTTGCCATTTGTCATGAATTTCGGTTCGAACACTCGGACACTTACATGGAACCTCCTGCATGATGGCAGATATGTAATTATGGTGTTTACTTTCCAGTTCTCTGGCATTAGGGTTCGATCACTCGGACACTAACTTCGACCCTCTTGTGTGATGGCAGACATTTAATTATTGTATATGTTGGCCATTTCTCATGCATTACGGTTTAAACAGTTGGACACTTATTCGAACCCTCTTGCATGATGGCAGATACGTAATTATGGTGTTTATTTCCCACTTCTCATGTATTAGGATTCGAACAATTGGACACTTACTCACCCCCTCTGGCATGATGGCATATATGTAATTATTGTGTTTACTTGCCATTTTTAATGAATTACAGTTCGAACACTCGGACACTTACTCGGACCCTCTTGCATGATGACAGATATGTAATTATGGTGTTTACTTGCCATTTCTCATTCATTAGGATTCCAACGCTAGGACACTTACTCAGACCCTCTTGAATGATGGCAAATATGTAATTATGTTGTTTACTTGCCATTTCTCATGAATTAGGTTTGAACACTGGGACACTTACTCAAACCCTCTTTCATGATGGCAGATTTGTAATTATGGTGTTTACTTTCCATTTCTCATGCATTAGGGTTTAAACACTCGGACACTTATTCGGACAGTCTTGCATGATGGCAGATATGTAAGCATGGTGTTTACTTGACATTTCTCACGCATTAGGATTCCAACACTCGGACACTTACTCGGACCCACTTACATGACGGCGGATATGTAATTATGGTGTTTACTTGACATTTCTCATGAATTTTGGTTCGAACACTTGGACACTTACAAGGAACCTCTTGCATGATGGCAGATATGCAATTATGGTGTTCACTTTCCATTTCTCTGGCATTAGGGTTCGATCACTCGAACACTAACTGGAACCCTCTTGCATGATGGCAGACATTAAATTATGGTGTTTATGTCCCACTTTACATGCATTAGGATTCGAACAATTGGACACTTACTCGGCCCCTCTGGTATGATGGCATATATGTAATTAGGGTGTTTACTTGCCATTTTTCATGAATTAGAGTTCGAACACTCGGACACTTACTCGGACCCTCTGGCAAGATGGCATATATGTAATTATGGTATTTAGTTGCCATTTCTCATGAATTAGAGTTCGTACACTCGGACACATAATCGGACCCTCTTGCATGATGGAAGATAAGCAATTATCGTATTTACATGCCATTTCTCATGCATTAGGGTTTAAACACTCGGACACTTGTTCGGACGCTCTTGCATGATGACAGATATGTAATTATGGTGTTTACTTGCCATTTCTCATGCAATAGGGTTTAAATACTCGGATGCTTACTCAGACCCTCTTGCATGATGGCAGATATGTAATCATGGTGTTTACTTGCCATTTCTCATGCATTTGGGTTTGAACACTCGGACACTTACTCAGACCCTCTTGCATGATGGCAGATATGTAATTATGGTGTTTACCGGCCATTTCCCGTGCATTAGCACTCAAACACTCGGGCACTTATATGAACCCTCTTGCATGATGGACGATAAGTAACTATGGTGTTTACTTGTCATTTCTCATGCATTAGGATTCGAACACTCGGACACTTATTCGGACCCTCTAGCATGATGGCAGATATGTAATTATGGTGTTTACTTGCCATTTCTCATGCATTAGGATTCGAACTCTCAGGCACTTACTCGGACCCTCTTGCATGATGACATATATGTAGTTATGGTGTTTACTTGCTATTTCTCATGAATTAGAGTACGAACATTCAGACACTTACTCGGACCCTCTTGCATGATGGAAGATATGTAATTATAGTGTTTGCTTGCCAATTCTCATGCATTAGGGTTTAAAAACTCGGACGCTTACTCAGACCCTCTTGCATTATGGTAGATATGTAATTATGGGGTTTACTTGCCATTTCTCATTCATTTGGGTTTAAACACTCGGACACTTATTTGGACCCTCTTGCATGGTGGCAGATATGTAATTATGGTGTTTACTTTCCATTTCTCATTCACTAGGATTCCAACACTAGGACACTTACTCGGACCCTCTTGAATGATGGCAGATATGTAATTATGTTGTTTAATTGCCATTTCTCATGAATTGGGGTTAGAACACTCGGACACTTACTCGGACCTCCTTGCATGATGGTAGATTTGTAATTATGGTGTTTACTTTCCATTTCTCAAGCGTTAGGGTTTAAACACTCGGACACTTATTCAGACACTTTTACACGATGGCAGATATGTAATTCTGCTGTTTGCTTGCCATTTCTCATGTATTATGATTCGAACACTCGGACACTTAGTTGGACCCTCTAGCATGATGGAAGATATGTAATTATGATGTTCACTTTCCATTTCAGATGAATTAGGGTTCGAATACTCGGACACATATTCGGACCCTCTTGCATAATGGCAGATATGTAATTATGGTGTTAACATGCCATTTCTCATGCATTATGTTTTAAACACTCGGACACTTATTCGGACCCTCTTTCATGATGACAGATTTGTAATTGTGGTGTTTACTTTCCGTTTTTCATGAATTAGTGTTCGAGCACTCGAACACTTACTCGGACCCTCTTGCATGGTGGCAGATATGTAATTATGGTGTTTACCAGCCAGTTCTCGTGCATTAGGATTTGAACACTCGGGCACTTATTCGAACCCTCTTCCATGATGGCTAATATGCAATTAGTGTGTTTACTTCCCATTTCTCCTGAATTAGGGTTCGAACACTCGGACACTTACTCGGACCCGCTTGCATGATGAAAGATATGTAATTACGGTGTTTACTTGCCATTTCTCCTGCATTTGGGTTTAAACACTAAGACACTTATTCAGACCCCTTGCATGATGGCAGATATGTAATTATGGTGTTTACTTGCCATTTCTCATTCATCAGGATTCCAACGCTAGGACAGTAACTCAGACCCTCTTGAATTATGGCAGATATGTAATTATGTTGTTTACTTGCCATTTCTCATGAATTAGGGTTCGAACACTCGGACACTTACTCGGACCCTCTTGCATGATGGCAGATTTGTAACTATGGTGTTTACTTTCCATTTCTCATGGATTAGGATTTAAACACTCGGACACTTATTCGGACAGTCTTGCATGATGGCAGATATGTAAGTATGGTGTTTACTTGCCATTTCACATGAATTTGGGTTTGAACACTCGGACACTTACATGGAACCTCTTGCTTGATGGCAGATATGTAAATATGGTGTTTACCTGCCATTTCTCGTGCATTAGGACTCGAACACTCGGGCACTTATTTGAACCCTCTTGCATGATGGCAGATATGTAATTATGGTGTTTACTTGCCATTTTTCATGCATTAGGTTTCGAACACTCGGACACTTCTTCAGACCCTCTTGCATGATGGCAGATATGTAATTATGGTGGTTACTTTCCATTTCTCAGGCATTACGGTTCGATTACTCGGACGACAACTCGGACCCTCTTGCATGATGGCAGACATTTAATTATAGTGTTTATTTGCCATTTCTCACGCATTAGGGTTTAAACAGTCGGACACTTATTCGGACCCTCTTGCATGATGGCAGATATGTAATTATGGTGTTTATTTCCCACTTCTCATGCATTAGGATTCGAACAATTGGACACTTACTCGGCCCCTCTGGCATGATGGCATATATGTAATTATGGTGTTTACTTCCCATTTTTCATGAATTAGAGTTCGAACACTCAGACACTTACTCGGACCCTCTGGCATGATGGCATATATGTAATTATGGTATTACTTGCCCCTTCTCATAAATTAGAGTTCGAACACCCGGACATTTACTTGCCATTAGGGTTTAAACACTCGGACACTTGTTTGGACCCTCTTGCATGATGGCAGATATGTAATTATGGTGTTTACTTGCCATTTCTCATGCAGTAGGCTTTAAATACTCAGACGCTTACTCTGACCCTCTTGCATGATGGCAGATATGTAATCATGGTGTTTACTTGCCATTTCTCCTGCATTTGGGTTTAAACACTCGGATACTTACTCAGACCCTCTTGCAGGATGGCAAATATGTAATTATGGTGTTTACCTGCCATTTCTCGTGCATTAGGACTCGAACACTCGGGCACTTATTTGAACCCTCTTGCATGATGGCAGATATGTAATTGTGGTGTTTATTTGCCATTTTTCA
Organism: Camellia sinensis; assembly: GCF_055761805.1. Classification (NCBI taxonomy): domain Eukaryota; kingdom Viridiplantae; phylum Streptophyta; class Magnoliopsida; order Ericales; family Theaceae; genus Camellia; species Camellia sinensis. The sequence goes on along the minus strand of NC_138965.1, from coordinate 221,679,996 downwards.
GGCATTAGGATTCGAACACTCGGACACTTATTCAGACCCTCTTGCATGATGGCAGATATGTAATTATGGTGTTTACTTGCCATTTCCCCTGCATTAGGATCGAACACTCGGACACTTACTCGGACCCTCTTGCATGATGGGAGATATGTAATTATGTTGTTTACTTTCCATTTCTTATGCATTAGGGTTCGAACAATCGGACGCTTACTCGGACCCTCTTGCACGATGCCAGATATGTAATTATGGTGTTTACTTGCCATTTCTCAATCATTTGGGTTTAAACACTCGGACACATATTTGGACACTCTTGCATGATGGCAGATATGTAATGATGCTGTTTACTTGCCATTTCTCATTCATCAGGATTCCAACGCTAGGACAGTAACTCAGACCCTCTTGAATTATGGCAGATATGTAATTATGTTGTTTACTTGCCATTTCTCATGAATTAGGATTCGAACACTCGGACACTTACTCGGACCCTCTTGCACGATGGCAGATTTGTAACTATGGTGTTTACTTTCCATTTCTCATGGATTAGGATTTAAACACTCGGACACTTATTCGGACTGTCTTGCATGATGGCAGATATGTAAGTATGGTGTTTACTTGCCATTTCACATGAATTTGGGTTTGAACACTCGGACACTTACATGGAACCTCTTGCTTGATGGCAGATATGTAAATATGGTGTTTACCTGCCATTTCTCGTGCATTAGGACTCGAACACTCGGGCACTTATTTGAACCCTCTTGCATGATGGCAGATATGTAATTATGGTGTTTACTTGCCATTTTTCATGCATTAGGTTTCGAACACTCGGACACTTCTTCAGACCCTCTTGCATGATGGCAGATATGTAATTATGGTGGTTACTTTCCATTTCTCAGGCATTACGGTTCGATTACTCGGACGACAACTCGGACCCTCTTGCATAATGGCAGACATTTAATTATAGTGTTTATTTGCCATTTCTCACGCATTAGGGTTTAAACAGTCGGACACTTATTCGGACCCCCTTGCATGATGGCAGATATGTAATTATGGTGTTTATTTCCCACTTCTCATGCATTAGGATTCGAACAATTGGACACTTACTCGGCCCCTCTGGCATGATGGCATATATGTAATTATGGTGTTTATTTCCCATTTTTCATGAATTAGAGTTCGAACACTCAGACACTTACTCGGACCCTCTGGCATGATGGCATATATGTAATTATGGTATTACTTGCCCCTTCTCATAAATTAGAGTTCGAACACCCGGACATTTACTTGCCATTAGGGTTTAAACACTCGGACACTTGTTTGGACCCTCTTGCATGATGGCAGATATGTAATTATGGTGTTTACTTGCCATTTCTCATGCAGTAGGCTTTAAATACTCAGACGCTTACTCTGACCCTCTTGCATGATGGCAGATATGTAATCATGGTGTTTACTTGCCATTTCTCCTGCATTTGGGTTTAAACACTCGGACACTTACTCAGACCCTCTTGCAGGATGGCAAATATGTAATTATGGTGTTTACCTGCCATTTCTCGTGCATTAGGACTCGAACACTCGGGCACTTATTTGAACCCTCTTGCATGATGGCAGATATGTAATTATGGTGTTTACTTGCCATTTTTCAGGCATTAGGATTCGAACACTCGGACACTTATTCAGACCCTCTTGCATGATGGCAGATATGTAATTATGGTGTTTACTTGCCATTTCCCCTGCATTAGGATCGAACACTCGGACACTTACTCGGACCCTCTTGCATGATGGGAGATATGTAATTATGTTGTTTACTTTCCATTTCTTATGCATTAGGGTTCGAACAATCGGACGCTTACTCGGACCCTCTTGCGCGATGCCAGATATGTAATTATGGTGTTTACTTGCCATTTCTCAATCATTTGGGTTTAAACACTCGGACACATATTTGGACACTCTTGCATGATGGCAGATATGTAATGATGCTGGTTACTTGCCATTTCTAATTCATTAGGTTTCCAACACTAGGACACTTACTCGGACCCTCTTGAATGATGGCAGATATGTAATTATGTTGTTTACTTGCCATTTCTCATGAATTAGGGTTCGAACACTCAGACACTTACTCGGACCTCCTTGCATGATGGTAGATTTATAATTATGGTGTTTACTTTCCATTTCTCGTGCATTAGGATTTAAACACTCGGACACTTATTCGGACACTTTTGCATGATGGCAGATATGCAATTCTGCTGTTTACTTCCCATTTCTCATGCATTATCATTCGAACACTCGGACACTTACTCGGAACCTCTTGCATGATGGAAGATGTGTAATTATGATGTTTACTTGCCATTTATCATGCATTAGGGTTCGAATACTCGGACACTTACTCGGACCCTCTTGCATAATGGCAGATATGTAATTATGGTGTTAACTTGCCATTTCTCATGCACTAGGTTTTAAACACTCGGACACTTATTCGGACCCTCTTGCATGATGGCATATATGTAATTGTGGTGTTTACTTTCCGTTTCTCATGAATTAGTGTTCGAACACTCGGACACTTGCCCGAACCCTCTTGCATGATGGCGGATATGTAATTATGGCGCTTACCTGCCAGTTCTCGGGCATTAGGATTTGAACACTCGGGCACTTATTCAAACCCTCTGGCATGATGGCAGATATGTAATTAGTGTGTTTACTTGCCATTTCTCCTGAATTAGGGTTCGAACACTCGGACACTTACTCGGATCCGCTTGCATGATGGCAGATATGTAGTTATGGTGTTTACTTGCCATTTCTCCTGCATTTGGGTTTAAACACCAAGACACTTATTCGGACCCTCTTGCATGATGGCGGATATGTAATTATGGTGTTGACTTGCCATTTCTCATTGATTAGGATTCCAACGCTAGGACACTTACTCAGACCCTCTTGAATGGTGGCAGATATGTAATTATGTTGTCTACCTGCCATTTCTCATGAATTAGGGTTCGAACACTCGGACACTTACTCGGACCCCCTTGCATGATGGCAGATTTGTAATTATGGTGTTTACTTTCCATTTCTCATGCATTAGGGTTTAAACACTCGGACACTTATTTGGACAGTCTGGCATGATGGCGGATATGTAATTATGGTGTTTACTTGCCATTTCTCATGCATTAGGATTCTAACACTCGTACAATTACTCGGACCCTCTTGCATGATGGCATATATGTAATTATGGTGTGTACTTGCCATTTCTCATGAATTTGGGTACGAACACTTGGACACTTACGTGGAACCTCTTGCATGATGGCAGATATGTAATTCTGGTGTTTACTTGCCAGTTCTCATGCATTAGGATTCAAACACTCGGTCACTTACTCGGACACACTTGCATGATGGCATATATGTAATTATGGTGTTTACGTGCCATTTCTCATGAATTTGGGTACGAACAGTCGGGCACTTACATGGAACCTCTTACATGATGGCAGATATGTAATTATGGTGTTTACTTTCCATTTCTCATGCATTAGGGTTTAAACAGTCGGACTGTTATTCAGACACTCTTGCCTGATGCCAGATACGTAAATATGGTGTTTACTTGCCATTTATCATGCATTAGGGTTCGATCACTCGGAGACTAACTCGGATTCTCTTGCATGATGGCAGATATTTAATAATGGTGTTTATTTGTCATTTCTCATGCATTAGGGTTTAAACAGTCGGACACTTATTCTGACCCTCTTGCATGATGCCAGATATGTAATTATGGTGTTTACTTGCAATTTCTCAAGCATTAGGATTCGAACAATGGGACACTTACTCGGCCCCTCTTGCATGATGGCATATATGTAATTGTTGTCATTACTTACCGTTTTTCGTGAATTAGAGTTCGAACACTCAGACACTTACATGAACCCTCTTGCATGATGGCATATATGTAATTATGCGGTTCACATGCCATTGCTCGTGAATTAGAGTTCGAAGACTCGGACACTTACTCGGACCCTCTTGCATGATGGAAGATATGTAATTATGGTGTTCACGTGCCATTTCTCATGCATTAGGGTCTAAACACTCGGACACTTGTTCAGACCCTCTTGCATGATGACAGATATGTAATTATGGTGTTTGCTTGCCATTTCTCATGCATTAGGGTTTAAATACTCGGACGCTTACTCAGACCCTCTTGCATGATGGCAGATATGTAATTATGGTGTTTACATGCCATTTCTCATTCATTTGGGCTTAAATTCTAGGACACTTATTCGGACCCGCTTGCATGATGGCAGATATGTATTTATGGTGTTTACTTGCCATTTCTCGTTCATTAGGACTCCAACACTAGGACACTTACTCGAACCCTCTTGAATGATGGCAGATATATAATTATGTTGTTTAGTTGCCATTTCTCAAGAATTAGGGTTCGAACACTCGGACACTTACTCGGACACTTACTCGGACCCTCTTGCATGATGGCAGATTTGTAATTATGGTGTTTACTTTCCATTTCTCATGCATTAGGGTTTAAACACTCGGACACTTATTCGGACACTCTTGCTTGATGGCAGATATGTGATTATGGTGTTTACTTGCCATTTCTCATGCATTAGGATTCGAACCCTTGGACACTTGCTTGGACCCGCTTGCATGACGGCAGCTATGTAATTATGGTGTTTACATGCCATTTCTCTTGAATTTGGGTTCGAACACTCGGACCCTTACATGGAACCTCTTGCATGATGGCAGATATGTAATTATGGTGTTTACTTTCCGTTTCACATGCAGTAGGGTTTAAATACTCGGACGCTTACTCACACCCTCTTGCGTGATGGCAAATATGTAATTGTGGTGTTAACTTGCCATTTCTCATGCATTAGGTTTTAAACACTCAGACACTTATTCGGACCCTCTTGCATGATGGCAGATATGTAATTATGGTGTTTACTTTCCGTTCCTCATGAATTAGTGTTCGAACACTCGGACACTTACTCGGACCCTCTTGCATGATGACATATATGTAATTACGGTGTTTACCTGCCATTTCCCGTGCATTAGGATTCGAACACGCAGACACTTATTCGAACCCTCTTGCACGATGGTAGATATGTAATTATGGTGTTTACTTGCCAATTCTCCTGAATTTGGGTTTAAACACTAAGACACTTATTCAGACCCTCTTGCATAATGGCAGATATGTAATTTTGGTGTTTGCATGCCATTTCTCATTCATTAGGATTCCAACGCTAGGACACTTACTCAGACCCTCTTCAATGATGGCGGATATGTAATTATGTTGTTTACTTGCCATTTCTCATGAATTACAGTTCGAACACCAGGACACTTACTCGGTCCCTCTTGCATGATGGCAGATTTGTAATTGTGGTGTTTACTTTCCATTTCTCATGCGTGAGGGTTTAAACATTCGGACAATTATTCGGACACTCTTCCATGATGGCAGATTTGTAATTATGGTGTTTACTTGCCATTTCTTATTTTGTTGGGTTTAGACACTCGGACACTTATTCGGACCCTCTTGCATGATGGCAGATATGTAATCACGATGTTTGCCTGCCATTTCTCATTCGTTAGGATTCCAACGCTAGGACACTTACACGCTTCAATGATGGCAGATATGTAATTATGTTGTTTACTTGCCATTTCTCATGAATTACTGTTTGAACACTCGGACACTTACTCAGACCCTCTTGCATGATGGCAGATTTGTAATTATGGTGTTTACTTTTCGTTTCTCTTGCATTAGGGTTTAAACATTCGGACACTCTTGCATGATGGCAAATATGTAACAACGGTGTTTACTTGCCATTTCTCATGCATTAAGATTCGAACACTCGGACACCTACACGGACCCTCGTGCATGATGGCAGATATGTAATTATGGTGTTCATTTGCCATTTCTCATGAACTAGGGTTCGAACACACGGACACTTACTTGTATCCACTTGCATGATGGCAGATATGTAATTATGGTGTTTACTTTCCATTTCACATGCATTAGGGTTTAAACACTCGGATAGTTTTTCGGACACACTTGCATGATGACAGATAGGTAATTATGGTGTTTAGTTGCCATTTATAACGCATTAGGGTTCGATCACTCAGACACTTACTTGGACCCTCTTACATGATGGCATATATGTAATTAAGGTGTTTACTTTCCATTTTTCATGCATTAGGGTTTAAACACTTGGACACTTGTTCGGACCCTCTTGCATGATGACAGATATGTAATTATTGTGTTTACTTGCCATTTCTCATGCATTAGGATTCGAACACTCGGACACTTACTCACACCCTCTTGCATGATGGCATATAAGTAATTATGGTGTTTACTTGCCATTTCTCATGAATTAGAGTTCGAACACTCGGACACTTACTCGGACCCTCTTGCATGATGGAAGATATGTAATTATGGTGTTTACTTGCAATTTCTCATGCATTAGGGTTTAAACACTCGGACACTTGTTCGGACCCTCTTGCATGATGACAGATATGTAATTATGGTGTTTACTTGCCATTTCTCATGAATTAGAGTTCGAACACTCGGAAGCTTACTCGGACCCTCTTGCATGATGGAAGACACGTAATTACGGTGTTTACTTGCCAATTCTCATGCATTAGGGTTTAAACTCTCGGACACTTGTTCGGACCCTTTTGCATGATGGAAGATATGTAATTATTGTGTTTACTTGCCATTTCTCATGCATTGGGGTTTAAATACTCGGACGCTTACTCAAACCCTCTTGCATGATGGCACATATGTAATTATGGTGTGAACTTGCCATTTCTCAATCATTTGGGTTTAAACACTCGGACACTTATTCGAACCCTCTTGCATGATGGCAGATATGTAATTATGGTGTTTACTTGCCATTTCTCATTCATTAGGATTCCAACACTAGGACACTTACTTGGACCCTCTTGAATGATGGCAGATAGGTGACCATGGTGTTTACTCGCCGTTTCTCATGAATTAGGGTTCGAACACTCAGACACGTACTCGTACCCTCTTGAATGATGGTAGATATTTAATTATTGTGTTTATTTGCCGTTTCTCATGCATTGGGGTTTAAATACTCGGACGGTCACTCAGACCCTCTTGCATGATGGTAGATTTGTAATTATGGTGTTTACTTTTCATTTCTAATGCATTAGGGTTTAAACACTCGGACACTTATTCGGACTCTATTGCATGATGGCAGATACGTAATTATGGTGTTTACTTGCCATTTCTCATGCATTAGGATTCGAACACTCGGACACTTACTCGGGCCCTATTGCATTATGGCGTATATGTAATTATGGTGTTTACTTGCCATTTATTCTGGATTAGAGTTCAAACACTAGGACATTTACTCGGACCCTCTTGCGGGGTGGAAGATATGTATCTATGGTGTTTACTTGCTATTTCTCATGCATTCGGGTTAAAACACACGAACACTTGTTCGGACCCTCTTGCATGATGGCAGATACGTAATTATGGTGTTTACATGCCATTTCTCATGCATTGGGGTTTAAATAGTCGGACGATTACTCAGACCCTCTTGCATGATGGCAGATAAGTAATTATGGCGTTTACTTGCCATTTCTCATTCATTTGGGTTTAAACACTCAGACACTTATTCGGACCCCCTTGCATGATGGCAGATATGTAATTATGGTGTTTACATGCCATTTCTCATTCATTAGGATTCCAACGCTAGGACACTTACTTTGACCCTCTTCAATGATGGCAGATATGTAATTATGTTGTTTACTTTCCATTTCTCATGAATTATTGTTCGAACACTCGGACACTTACTCGGACCCTCTTGCATGATGGCAGATTTGTAATTATGGTGTTTATTTTCCATTTCTCATGCATTAGGGTTTAAACATTCGGACACTTATTCGGACACTATTGCATGATGGCCGATATGTAATCGTGGTGTTTACTTGCCATTTCTCATGCATTAAGATTCGAACACTCGGACACTTACTCGGACCCCCGTGTATGATGGCAGATATGTGATTACGGTGTTTACTTGCCATTTCTCATGAATTAGGGTTCGAACACTTGGACACTTACTTGTATCCAGTTGCATGATGGCAGATATGTAATTTTGGTGTTTACTTTCCATTTCACGTGCATTAGGGTTTAAACACTCGGACAGTTATTCGGACACTCTTGCATGTTCGCAGATAGGTAATTATGGTGTTTACTCTCCATTTATCATGCATTAGGGTTCGATCACTCGGACACTTACTTGGACCCTCTTGCATGATGGCAGATATGTAATTATGGTGTTTACTTTCCATTTCTCATGCACTAGGGTTTAAACACTCGGACACTTGAATGGACCCTCTTGTATGATTGCAGATATGTGATTATGGTGCTTACTTGCCATTTCTCACGCATTAGGATTCGAACACTCGGACACTTACTCGGACCCTCTTGCATGGTGGCATATATGTAATTATGATGTTTACTTGCCATTTCTCATGAATTAGAGTTTGAACACTCGGACACTTACTCGGACCCTCTTGTATGATGGAAGATATGTAATTGTGGTGTTTACTTGCCATTTATCATGCAGTAGGATTCGAACACTCGGACACTTGCTCGGACCCTCTTGCATGATGGCAGATATGTAATTATGGTGTTTACGTGCCATTTCTCATGAATTTAGGTTCGAACACTCGGACTCTTACATGGAACCTCTTGCATGATGGCAGATATGTAATATTGGTGTTTACTTTCCGTTTCTCATGCATTAGGGTTTAAATACTCGGACGCTTACTCACACCCTCTTGCGTGATGGCAGATATGTAATTGTGGTGTTAACTTGCCATTTTTCATGCATTAGGTTTTAAACACTCAGACACTTATTTGGACCCTCTTGCATGATGGCAGATATATAATTATGGTGTTTACTTTCCGTTCCTCATGCATTAGGATTCGAACACTCGGACACTTACTCACACCCTCTTGCATGATGGCATATAAGTAATTATGGTGTTTACTTTCCATTTCTCATGAATTAGAGTTCGAACACTCGGACACTTACTCGGACCCTCTTGCATGATGGAAGATATGTAATTATGGTGTTTACTTGCCATTTCTCATGCATTAGGGTTTAAACACTCGGACACTTGTTCGGACCATCTTGCATGATGACAGATATGTAATTATGGTGTTTACTTGCCATTTCTCATGAATTAGAGTTTGAACACTCGGACGCTTACTCGGACCCTCTTGCATGATGGAAGACACGTAATTACGGTGTTTACTTGCCATTTCTCATGCACTAGGGTTTAAACTCTCGGACACTTGTTCGGACCCTTTTGCATGATGGAAGATATGTAATTATTGTGTTTACTTGCCATTTCTCATTCATTGGTGTTTAATTACTCGGACTCTTACTCAGACCCTGTTGCATGATGGCAGATATGTAATTATGGTGTTAACTTTCCATTTCTCAATCATTTGGGTTTAAACACTCAGACACTTATTCGAACCCTCTTGCATGATTGCAGATATGTAATTATGGTGTTTACTTGCCATTTCTCATTCATTAGGATTCCAACATTAGGACACTTACTTGGACCCTCTTGAATGATGGCAGATAGGTGACCATGGTGTTTACTCGCCGTTTCTCACGAATTAGGGTTCGAACACATGGGCACTTACTCGTACCCTCTTGAATGATGGTAGATATTTAATTATTGTGTTTATTTGCCGTTTCTCATGCATTGGGGTTTAAATACTCGGACGGTCACTCAGACCCTCTTGCATGATGGCAGATTTGTAATTATGGTGTTTACTTTTCATTTCTAATGCATTAGGGTTTAAACACTCGGACACTTATTCGGACTCTATTGCATGATGGCAGATACGTAATTATGGTGTTTACTTGCCATTTCTCATGCATTAGGATTCGAACACTCGGACACTTACTCGGGCCCTCTTGCATTATGGCGTATATGTAATTATGGTGTTTACTTGCCATTTATTCTGGATTAGAGTTCAAACACTAGGACATTTACTCGGACCCTCTTGCGGGGTGGAAGATATGTATCTATGGTGTTTACTTGCTATTTCTCATGCATTCGGGTTAAAACACACGGACACTTGTTCGGACCCTCTTGCATGATGGCAGATACGTAATTATGGTGTTTACATGCCATTTCTCATGCATTGGGGTTTAAATAGTCGGACGATTACTCAGACCCTCTTGCATGATGGCAGATAAGTAATTATGGCGTTTACTTGCCATTTCTCATTCATTTGGGTTTAAACACTCGGACACTTATTCGGACCCTCTTGCATGATGGCAGATATGTAATTATGGTGTTTACATGCCATTTCTCATTCATTAGGATTCCAACGCTAGGACACTTACTCAGACCCTCTTCAATGATGGCAGATATGGAATTATGTTGTTTACTTGCCATTTCTCATGAATTACTGTTCGAACACTCGGACACTTACTCGGACCCTCTTGCATGATGGTAGATTTGTAATTATGGTGTTTATTTTCCATTTCTCATGCATTAGGTTTAAACATTCGGACACTTATTCGGACACTATTGCATGATGGCCGATATGTAATTGTGGTGTTTACTTGCCATTTCTCATGCATTAAGATTCGAACACTCGGACACTTACTTGGACCCTCTTGCATGATGACAGATATGTAATTATGGTGTTTACTTTCCATTTCACAAGCATTAGGGTTTAAACACTCGGACAGTTATTCGGACACTCTTGCATGTTGGCAGATAGGTAATTATGGTGTTTACTCTCCATTTATCATGCATTAGGGTTCGATCGCTCGGACACTTACTTGGACCCTCTTGCATGATGGCAGATATGTAATTATGGTGTTTACTTTCCATTTCTCATGCATTAGGTTTCAAACACTCAGAAACTTGAACGGACCCTCTTGTATGATCGCAGATATGTGATTATGGTGCTTACTTGCCATTTCTCACGCATTAGGATTCGAACACTCGGACACTTACTCGGACCCTCTTGCATGGTGGCATATATGTAATTATGGTGTTTACTTGCCATTTCTCACGAATTAGAGTTTGAACACTCGGACACTTACTCGGACCCTCTTGTATCATGGAAGATATGTAATTGTGGTGTTTACTTGCCATTTCTCATGCAGTAGGATTCGAACACTCGGACACTTGCTCGGACCCTCTTGCATGATGGCAGATATGTAATTATGGTGTTTACGTGCCATTTCTCATGAATTTGGGTTCGAACACTCGGACTCTTACATGGAACCTCTTGCATGATGGCAGATATGTAATATTGGTGTTTACTTTCCATTTCTCATGCATTAGGGTTTAAATACTCGGACGCTTACTCACACCCTCTTGCGTGATGGCAGATATGTAATTGTGGTGTTAACTTGCCATTTCTCATGCATTAGGTTTTAAACACTTATTCGGCCCCTCTTGCATGATGGCAGATATGTAATTATGGTGTTTACTTTCCGTTCCTCATGAATTAGTGTTTGACCACTCGGACACTTACTCGGACCCTCTCGCATGATGGCAGATATGTAATTATGGTGTTTACCTGCCATTTCCTATGCATTAGGATTCGAACACCCAAACACTTATTCGAACCCTCTTGCACGATGGTAGATATTTAATTATGGTGTTTACTTGCCAATTCTCCTGAATTAGGGTTTGAACACTCGGACACTTACTTGGACCCACTTGCATGGTGGCAGATATGTAATTATGGTGTTTACTTTCCATTTCTCATGCATTTGGGTTTAAACACTAAGACACTTATTCGGACCCTCTTACATGATGGCGGATATGTAATTATGGTGTTTGCATGCCATTTCTCATCCATTAGGATTCCAACGCTAGGACACTTACTCAGACCCTCTTCAATGATGGCAGATATGTAATTATGTTGTCTACTTGCCATTTCTGATGAATTACTGTTCGAACACTAGGACACTTACTCGGACCCTCTTGCATTATGGTAGATTTGTAATTATGGTGTTTACTTTCCATTTCTCATGCGTTAGGGTTTAAACATTCTGACACTTATTCAGACACTCTTCCATGATGGCAGATATGTAATTATCGTGTTTACTTGCCATTTCTCATTCATTTGGGTTTAAACACTCGGACACTTATTCGAACCCTTTTGCATGATGGCAGATATGTAATTATGGTGTTTGCTTGCCATTTCTCATTCATTAGGATTCCAACGCTAGGACACTTACTCAGACCCACTTCAATGATGGCAGATATGTAATTATGTTGTTTACTTGCCATTTCTCATGAATTACTGTTCGAACACTCGGACACTTACTCGGACCCTCTTGCATGATGGCAGATTGGTAATTATGGTGTTTACTTTCCGTTTCTCAAGCATTAGGGTTTAAACATTCTGACACTTATTCGGACACTTTTGTGTGATGGCAAATATGTAACTGTGGTGTTTACTTACCATTTCTCATGCATTAAGATTCGAACACTCGGACACTTACTTGGACCCTCTTGCATGATGGCAGATATGTAATTATGGTGTTTACTTTCCATTTCACAAGCATTAGGGTTTAAACACTCGGACAGTTATTCGGACACTCTTGCATGTTGGCAGATAGGTAATTATGGTGTTTACTCTCCATTTATCATGCATTAGGGTTCGATCGCTCGGACACTTACTTGGACCCTCTTGCATGATGGCAGATATGTAATTATGGTGTTTACTTTCCATTTCTCATGCATTAGGGTTTAAACACTCAGACACTTGAACGGACCCTCTTGTATGATCGCAGATATGTGATTATGGTGCTTACTTGCCATTTCTCACGCATTAGGATTCGAACACTCGGACACTTACTCGGACCCTCTTGCATGGTGGCATATATGTAATTATGGTGTTTACTTGCCATTTCTCTTGAATTAGAGTTTGAACACTCGGACACTTACTCGGACCCTCTTGTATGATGGAAGATATGTAATTGTGGTGTTTACTTGCCATTTCTCATGCAGTAGGATTCGAACACTCGGACACTTGCTCGGACCCTCTTGCATGATGGCAGATATGTAATTATGGTGTTTACGTGCCATTTCTCATGAATTTGGGTTCGAACACTCGGACTCTTACATGGAACCTCTTGCATGATGGCAGATATGTAATATTGGTGTTTACTTTCCATTTCTCATGCATTAGGGTTTAAATACTCGGACGCTTACTCACACCCTCTTGCGTGATGGCAGATATGTAATTGTGGTGTTAACTTGCCATTTCTCATGCATTAGGTTTTAAACACTTATTTGGCCCCTCTTGCATGATGGCAGATATGTAATTATGGTGTTTACTTTCCGTTCCTCATGAATTAGTGTTTGACCACTCGGACACTTACTCGGACCCTCTCGCATGATGGCAGATATGTAATTATGGTGTTTACCTGCCATTTCCTATGCATTAGGATTCGAACACCCAAACACTTATTCGAACCCTCTTGCACGATGGTATATATTTAATTATGGTGTTTACTGGCCAATTCTCCTGAATTAGGGTTTGAACACTCGGACACTTACTTGGACCCACTTGCATGGTGGCAGATATGTAATTATGGTGTTTACTTTCAATTTCTCATGCATTTGGGTTTAAACACTAAGACACTTATTCGGATCCTCTTACATGATGGCAGATATGTAATTATGGTGTTTGCATGCCATTTCTCATCCATTAGGATTCCAACGCTAGGACACTTACTCAGACCCTCTTCAATGATGGCAGATATGTAATTATGTTGTCTACTTGCCATTTCTGATGAATTACTGTTCGAACACTAGGACACTTACTCGGACCCTCTTGCATTATGGTAGATTTGTAATTATGGTGTTTACTTTCCATTTCTCATGCGTTAGGGTTTAAACATTCTGACACTTATTCAGACACTCTTCCATGATGGCAGATATGTAATTATGGTGTTTACTTGCCATTTCTCATTCATTTGGGTTTAAACACTCGGACACTTATTCGAACCCTTTTGCATGATGGCAGATATGTAATTATGGTGTTTGCTTGCCATTTCTCATTCATTAGGATTCCAACGCTAGGACACTTACTCAGACCCACTTCAATGATGGCAGATATGTAATTATGTTGTTTACTTGCCATTTCTCATGAATTACTGTTCGAACACTCGGACACTTACTCGGACCCTCTTGCATGATGGCAGATTGGTAATTATGGTGTTTACTTTCCGTTTCTCATGCATTAGGGTTTAAACATTCTGACACTTATTCGGACACTTTTGTGTGATGGCAAATATGTAACTGTGGTGTTTACTTACCATTTCTCATGCATTAAGATTCGAACACTCGGACACTTACTCGGACCCTCGTGCATGATGGCAAATATGTAATTATGGTGTTCATTTGCCATTTCTCATGAATTAGGGTTCGAACACTCGGACACTTACTTGTATCGACTTGCATGATGGCATATATGTAATTATGGTGTTTACTTTCCATTCCACAAGAGTTAGGGTTTAAACACTCGGACGGTTATTCGGACACAATTGCATGATGGCAGATAGGTAATTATGGTGTTTACTTGCCATTTATCATGCATTAGGGTTCGATAACTCAGACACTTACTTGGACCCTCTTACATGATGGCATATATGTAATTATGGTGTTTACTTGCCATTTCTCATGCATTTGGGTTTGAACACTCAGACACTTGTTTGGACCCTCTTGCATGATGGCAGATATGTAATTATGGTGTTTACTTGCCATTTCTCATGCATTAGGATTCGAACACTCGGACACTTACTCGGACCCTCTTGCATGATGGCATATAAGTAATTATGGTGTTTACTTGCCATTTCTCATGAATTAGAGTTCGAACACTCGGACACTTACTCGGACCCTCTTGCATGATGGAAGATATGTAATTATGGTGTTTACTTGCCATTTCTCATGGATTAGGGTTTAAACACTCGGACACTTGTTCGGACCCTCATGCATGATGACAGATATGTAATTATGGTGTTTACTTGCCATTTCTCATGAATTAGAGTTCGAACAGTCGGATGCTTACTCGGACCCTCTTGCATGATGGAAGACACGTAATTACGGTGTTTACTTGCCATTTCTCATGCACTAGGGTTTAAACTCTCGGACACTTTTTCGGACCCTTTTGCATGATGGAAGATATGTAATTATTGTGTTTACTTGCCATTTCTCGTGCATTGGGGTTTAAATACTCGGACGCTTACTCAGACCCTCTTGCATAATAGCAAATATGTAATTATGGTGTTAACTTGACATTTCTTATTCATTTGGGTTTAAACACTTGGACACTTATTCGAACCCTCTTGCATGATGGCAGATATGTAATTATGGTGTTTACTTGTGTAGACACCCCATTTTTGACCGTCCTCAAGACTTGGACGTCACCGTTGGAACACCCAGTGATCATCCATGTTTGTGTTCGGTTGGAGTTCTCGGAGGTCTTGGTTACACGCCTTGCCTCAGGATCTCCGAACTCGACTGTTTAGTGTCTGGTTTTGCATCAAACACTTGTGTTTTGCCTTGGAGAGGCAGGGAATGCCTTGTGAGGCATCCCCACACATCACCGGCCATGGACAGAAGCCACCGGTTGGTGTTTTGTTGCTATCGGCAATATATATTGCCGGTCGGCACTATTTGTTGCCGGTCGGCACTAAATTATGTCAAAATGGCATTTTTGAGGAGCCGACTACTGTTCATCTACTTTATGTAGATATTTTGTGCCAGCTGTGATAGCGGGCACCAACTGTGTTCCTCTTCGTACACGTGTATGGAGGGATTTCCCTCTAATCAAGCTTATTTGACAAGCTTTACAAGAGAGAGCTCTATAAGAGAGAGTCTCCTCTCTTGGCGTTAGGGTTAGACAACATTTCAGAGGGTTTTGATATTAGGGTTAGGAATTTGTATCTATCCTATATCTCTCTCTCTCTCTCTTTCTTGAGCTTAGTGTGTGTGTTTTGTCTTACTTTTACTCACAAGCACCCACCATTACACCATCCCTTGGAGCTGAGACCTCTTGAGGGTTGTTTTTTAGGTTTTGAAGCTGGTTTCAACCTAAAAGAAGGTGCTGGTCCACCATTGTTGAAGGGGTCTTCAAGGGTAAGAAACTAGTCCCTTTATGCCCCATTCTTGCAAACTTGTTTTACCTATCTTAGAACTATTTTTGTGCTTAGTGTATAATACAAAAACGTTCTGTTTTTAGGCCCTCTAAATAGTTTATTTAGGGTGTTTTGTTGTTTGAGGTTGTTTGACCCCTCCTAAGCCTTGTAAGGCTCCATTTTGTGCTATTTTGTGTAAGCTCCGAGACCTTGGTGTTTGGGCCTCCTCACCACTGAAATCATGAGGGATTTCAGAGGTGAGGATGGTGCCTTGAGGTCCCAAGAAGGAGAGGGCCACCCCCTCTCCTTGTTGTCCTTGAAATGGACCATTTTTGGCCTCTTAAGGGAGCACCTAGCTAAGCTTCATGTTGACCATGCCTTGGCTGTTTTTTGTGCTTATTATGTCATAATATACCTCTTTTTTTTATTGGTTTTGGTACACCATGAATGCTTAGCATACCTACCTTGTAATGCCACTTTGTTGCCTTAACATGCCTTAGGTGGTAAACCCTTGTTCTAGCATGTTTTAGGCTTAGCTTTGTGAAGCTTTTGTGTATATTTTGCCATGTTTAAGGTCAGTCCTAGGTTGTTTGGGTCGGCTTTGGCATGCTTAGTACAGCCCCTTTGCATTTCGGCTTGTTGGCCTTAAGTGTGTGAATGTATAGCATGACATTCTTGCATTGATTTAGTGGTTTGGAACTATCCACCATGTCATTTCAGTCCCCTTCGCATGCTTGTATGTTTGCCTCGGTTGTCTCTTTGATGCCTTATGAGCTTGTGTTATATGCTCCATGTTTTGGCCATTGTACATGCCTTTGAATTTGGGCCACTTAGATGCCATCTAGGGAGTCCCCTTTGCATGGTCTAGGTCTGCCTTGGACCTGTTTTAAGCCCCCTAGGCCTTGTGAGGCTTGGTTGGCTTAGCCATGGTTCAAGTCCCTTTGACTTGCTTCAAGTACTTGGGCCATTTATTGCATGCTTAGCCTATCTTGTTTGCTTGGTTTAGCACCATATTCTTGCATAATTTTCAGAGCTTAATGCATGTCATTTATCCATGTTTGCATCCTCTTAAATGTGCTTGAGGATTGCTTTTAAATGCCTGAAGTATTGGACATCCTTTGCATGCATGTGTGTGTGTGTTTTAGTCCATCATTTTGGGCACTATGGCCACTGTTTTGGGCCTAATTAGAGCTGTGCAAATCATGTTTAAGTCCATTCCTTGCTTGCTTGCATGCTCATCTTGCATGTTGTTTGCATGCTCGCATGTACATCGTGCATTTCCATGTTGCATCCTTAGCCTATACGCCTAGGTCGCATTGCATCTAGCATGCATGTCTTGTTCCTTGATCTAGTGATAGGAATTGGACTTTGGTTTGTTGGTTTGCATTGCATTTGACATCAAAATGTTCACACTTGGTCCCTTGGGCCATCACGCATGGAAATGCGCGATTGATGGTCCGAGAACCAACGAGCATGTTCCTTTGAGTCATTAACATGATAAGGGACATGATTGGTGCATATATGGCTTGAATTGCATTGCCATGTTCTGCCTTGCCCTCTGTTGCTGTCAAATGCAGATTCTGGAGGAACCTTCTGCCGACCGGCAGTGTCCATTGCCGACCGGCAATCTTTCCATGGTCGATGGATGCATTCACAGCCGGTGATGACATACCACTACCGGTGGCCATTCTATTCAGCCGGTGGTGTCTCCCAGTGTCCAGGGAAGCAATCCTGAGACTTTGGCAGTCTTCAGAGGAGCATAGCATAGAAAACAGAGGCAACCTATGCATGGCAGTACACTTCCGAGCAAGACCCGAGCACGCATGCACCGAACTCTCTTCCTGAGGCGGTTTACTATTTTTCCTAGCTTAGTTAGTTTGTTAACTAATTAGGTGATTTGTAATAATTAATTAGCTGGGTTAGTTAATTCGTTATTTGATCTGTATTATTCTTTTGGTCCCTCTGAGCAAGGGTAAACTTGTAATAAGTGTGGGTGAGTGTGTGCATGTCTTCCAACCCCCACTTCTTTCTTTCCTTTTATTTACCTGCTTATGATGGTAGATTAGGGCATGTTTAAATTAGCATACCTTATGCTATGCATGCGTGAAACCATTCATTCGTCTCGCATGCACCGGGCTCGGTACATCATGCTAACTGCATTTGTACTTCAATTCCAAATTGAATACGTGCATCAACTGATTGCATTTTCACATGCCATGTTTAGGTTAGTCGAGCCTATTCTAATTGCATCTTGCATGTGTTGCATTAGGCACTTTAACATGAACTAGGATCACGCATGATTGCTAACTAGTTTATTGTTTTGGCACGGAGTACGATGTAAGTATTTTCATGCTTTAGCATACCGCATGTGTGTGATAGCTATTATGACAGCATGCTTACCATGTGGCTAGTTGCTTATGTGATAAACTGTTTGAATGCCTGTGGGTGAAGGTTGGATTGTCTGAGTTAGAAACACTCGTTGAAATCCGTGTTTTAGCCTACTTGCGAGTAGCAAATTCCAAAACATTTTTCCAAGATAAACGGATATGCAATGCTTATTCCCAAATTAGGCAATCTAGTCTATACTTGTTTGTTGTGCGCATAACATAGTAATTCTAGGTTAATAATCGGGTTAAGAACACATAACGTTTTCAAAAACGGATATCACGGTTAGTAGAGGCCGATCTTCGGATCGGGCGAGAGGGGGTGCTCATAGCTGACCTTCCCCAATCGTACCCAAGCTCCCGAGCCAAGGCAACTTTGGTGATGACGGACACGTGGCCTTTGGCACCGAGTCAGGGTTTCCTAAATTTCCCCATTTTAAAATATTTAGGTGGCGACTCTATATCTGGCAAAGCAGTCCATGTTTCACACTTCTTTTCGAAAAATCTGTTTCTCAAAACGATTTGCTAGATTTGGACTCTTTGGTTCAGATTAAGAACCGTGACACAAATCGAGTCCGAACTGTAGTAGCGAGGCCCCCCCACGCGGGCGCGTCTACAGTTTCTGGCGACTCTGTTGGGGATTTAGAGAGCTTGACTCGAACTCGTGATATCCTGTTTTGATTCCATTTATGTGTTTCTCTGCATTGCGTGTGCATTGGTGCGCCTAGGAACACAGTGTTTGCTATCTTCCATTCCTGAACGGTTTGCCGGAGGCTTGTCTTGTCAAGGCATGACCATAAGGCTAACCGGTTATGGGCTCTGACAGTATGGGAACACAAACCCCGGTTCTACCGGGGCACCCTTTTCGACCATTCGACCTAGTGCATATTCGGATCCACAGTGACCATTCCAAATTAGGACAGGCTACTTACCCGATGTTAGGTTGTTTGAAAACTGCTGCGTCTGTAGTGAAACCCTAGCTCCTGACAAAATAGGACAGGGAAACCCTACCCCAACATAGGGGTGTTTTTGGCTCTCTTCACTTACTATGTTCTTTTAAAGTGTATCTCTACAGGGAAAATACATATCAGTTTGCAAGATTGAGTGTCAGGCCCGAGGCCCGAGGGCACCAGTATCAATGTTGTTAAGAACCAATTATCTGCGGGTATCAAGTTCAGTTTTGGGGGACAGTGATATCTGGGGAACAGTGATCAGCAGTAGAGCACAGTTGTTCAGCTACACCCGTGTTTCATCTGTTTGGGCTGAAATGTTGTTCGTTGTCTCTTTTAGTTCGGACAGCTGGTACAGAATAGCTAGTGCTCCCCCTTTGCTGAGGCAGGACTTATGATGACGCAGAATTCGGAAGAGATCATGGTTATGACAGTTGCATTAGAGCAAGGGATCACTCTGCAAGGTGACACCAATATAGATATGCCATATCCATCCAGGTTTCCTGTTGCGCACCCGGTCTGGGCCCCCCAGCTATACCAGGCTCGCGAGCCTACTACATTTGAACTAATGGGGATGATAGGTGATCTCCAGAGGTCTGTGGCAGATCTCGCCTACGGAATGTCAGCTTCACCTCCAGCCGCACCATATGCCAAGAGTTTTGTACCCCAGGAGCCCCCGCTGTTGGGGCGAATTGTGATCAAAACCGGAGGTGGCCTCCAGCTATGGCAATGACATGCCGACATCAACCCAAATCCTCGATCAAGCTGAGGCTAGAGGCAAGAACAAAATGAAGGCCGATGCCGACCCTAGTGAACAACTGCTGTGGGCAGTCGAGGCTTTGAAAGCCGGGGGGATGAACAAGCAACAGATATCCGCAGTTGTGGCAAAAACTGTGGAGGATGCTTTCCCCACTCCACCTGAGGGTAGTTCAAGTCAGTCGGAAAATCGGGATAGGCCCCGTCATGCCAGAACAGTTTCTCCCATTCCCACCCCTGCACCTGGGAAAGATCAGAAAGCCAAGGCAGCGCTTGCCGACCCTTTTGCTTGTGCAGCTAGTAAGAACGCTCAGACTCCAAAGTACTTGCCTCGAGGGCACAGGACCTTTCATGCTCTTTACATGCCCCTATCTAAGGCACTTCAGATCCTTGCCAAGAGGGGACACCTTAACCCCTTGGAGCCTCGGCCTCTCCCGAAGAATCTCCCTGTTGCGCATGATGCAGCTTTATACTGCGCGTACCACCAACAGACCGGTCACGCCACCGATAACTGTTTCCCCCTTCGCCATGAAGTGCAGGATCTGATCGATAATGAGGTCATTCTTCCACCTACCTTAGCGAAGTCTGTTACCGCCGAGCTGTTGGACTTTGAGGATACTGCAAGTATGTAATCAGAAAGTGAACCACTTGCGGGCGGCATTCGGTATATTTTGGATGTGGCGTCTGGCACGCATTTTTGAGCATCTATGAATGCTAGTGTTGTAAATTCTAGCTTGGGTATCGAGTCAGTCTTTTGTTTTGAGTCTGTCACTTTGTCTTGAGTCAGTCTTTTTTTTTTTTTTGCTTAAGGGTCTGTCTTGTTGTAGCGAGTCAGCCCCCTTTGTATAGAATACCAGGTGATTCCGGGGTTGTTTCCTCGAACACCGTTTGGTCTTGTAATTACCCGTTTTTGTTTTGAGTCTGTTTCGGCCGAGGGGCCACTTATACCAACAAATCTGAATGAAACAGCTGTGGCTATCTCATTTTCATGCTTGCTTTCAGTATGAGTTAGTTGTGCCAGAGGATTTGAATGGGCTGACAGTACATCTCGCCTGCTCTCCTGCGTGCCAAACTCATTGCATTAACCTAAGTTTTTCAGAAACCTCTTTTAAACACTGCGGTGATAAAAACGAAGAGGAAGGAATTCCTCGGGTTTTGCAAAACTTTGATCAAATTGAGAAAATGAGAGGCATGCTAGGCCCTTAATGAATGAAATCATGCTTGTCGGCGTGAGTACTGAGAAGGACCCTGGCTCGATCCAGATTGGTTCCACACTATCTTCAGCGCGAGCGATTTGTCGCTTTCTTGAAAACTTTCAAAAACAAATGTTTTACGCGGCCCTGTGAAGACCTGTGTGGAACCACTCTTGAGATCGCGCAGCCTAAGGATCGCTCTCAGCCTCAAGATTCGACCTGTTGTCTTGAACCTCGAATTCATTCGGAACATCCAACAGTCAACTGTCGGAGGAGGCCCGTATGGCCAGTTTTGAAGCAGCCCTCGAGCAAGAAGCACCAAAGGCGAGTCAAGAGGATCAGACCTCACCAGAAGAAGCTGGTGGGGTAGCCATGACAGATTCTTCTGCAAATCATTGCAACAGCCGTTCTCCTAGATACAGAGAGGCTTCAACTCCAAAAACCACTTGGCATGGACTTGTTACACTTTTACCCTTTGAGAGGCTCGCTGGGCCGAAAACCCGGAAGGGCGACCCAGGCAAAAGTTAGAGCAAGAGAAAAACACAAAAAAAAAAAAAAAAACAAGCAAAAAATACAAAAAAAGAAAAGAAAAGCAAACAAAGAGGGCAAAAAAAAATACAAAAAAACAAAAGAAAAGAAAAGAAAAAGAGCAAAGAAAAAGAAAAAAAAGAAAATGAAAAGAAGCTCGCAAGGTCGAAAACCCGCATCGGGCACCTTGGCAAAAATTAGAGCCTGAAAAGTGAAGGTTAAAATACCCGAGTGTACCTTAACCGGAACTACGTAAGGCTTGATTCCCATGTTTGGGATACGTAGGCAACTTCATGACGAAGTCCAGCCCCCAACGCTTTCATAGTGTCTCAGTCCATACAATGGTTTCGATTTCATCCCAAAGCCTAATCGCCAACGCTTCCAAGGTGACTGTGTCCATATATTTGTTATAACCGTCTTCGTCATCCCCGTGTCCAAGAGCTCGACCACCACCAACGAAGACTGTCTGTGGACTGCTGCAGCATCATCCAAACAAGGGGCAACTTTCCGTTGCCACGAGTCGCCGTTTAAACCAGGGGCAACTTTCCGTTGCCATCCACCCCTTCAAACCAGGGGCAATTTTCCATTGCCTCTGATCCAAGGTTGCGCATCTCAAAGAGTAAGTTCCATGCTCGTTGAGCATCGACCGTTTGCAAAATAGTTTTTGAAAATTTTTACCGAGGTTGACTATTTTCTCGAAAACTATTCCATTTTCCAAAACTAGACCATTTTCTTGGACCCAAAAAGGAAAATTTTCAGTGCTTACAACCTGACTTGCATGGTTTTCAAAATCAAAATCGAAAAAGTGTGTTAAATCTAACTCTCATTTTGATCAAAACTGTTTTAGTAGAAAGCAAAAACAAAAAATGGTCAAAATGATGAACTAGGGGCGCAGTTGAGTCAGGCGTTCTGCCCTTCTCCCATCGCTAACATACTTGCCAGGAGGGCACTCTACCCACCAGAAGAAATCGCCGTGAGCTAACGGCATTGGGAATGAAACCGCAACTTCCTATTCATTCATTAATCACCTTGGGGAGGGATGAAAAATGAGAGATTAAAGAATAAAGAGGTGTAAGTTGAGAGGAAAAGTGAGCCGAAGGGTTTTGAGAGAAAAAAAATGAGCCTGAGGGCCGAGTGATATGAGAATCACAAATGAGAAAAGGGTGGGAAACAATACCCAGAGAAACTGGCTCCTCGTGATCTGAGGTCCCCCGTCTTCGTTGACGCGTCTGTGTGTCGTGTCTTTTTGATTTGTCGGTTTCGTCTTTTGTTTTTAGTCTTTCCCGAGCGTGTCTCGTTGTGTTTAGGTCGTGTACCATTGTCGAGTCCTTTTCTGCCATATCCAGTTGTAGGCTCGATAACCGGGTAAGAAAATCCCTTTTCCAAAAGTTAATCATTTGTGCTCGGAATGCTGTGCCATTCTCTACAATTGGGCGAACCAAAATAAGGAAGGGAAAATTTGGGGCATCCGAGCATGTTTTAATCCTAGCCGGTGTCACCTTTGAAGGCCGTCTTGTCAGATTGGGCTGTTTGTTCAAAGTTTGCCGTGTGTAGAATAAACCAAATGTTGGGTTATGGGCTGTATGCAGATTAATCCCCAGTAGAGTAAGGGCGGTGTATCCAGAATCAGGTAGTGGGTTGCTTGGGTTATTTTGCTGCTAGCTATTTAGTTATCTGATTATTACAGTGCAAGTGTTCAATTTTCAGACAACCAATCAATTTCATTTACATTGAGGTGTAACATGATGCGATGCAGTGGAATATAAAAAAAAAATGTAACACTTTTTCAGATAAAAAGTCTGTTTCATTTCATTACCTTTTCAAATACACAAGTTTTGGAAACAAAAATCTGCCTGCGGCAGTACAAAGTATCCTAACTACCAACAAAAGGGAAAAGTACAAGAAAGAAGAAAAACAACAAAAAATCTGCATCCGTGTCAAGCGGCTCCGGGGGCTATCAGTCTGTCCTAGTCCTCTTCCTGGACGAAGGTCCAGGAGCATCATCAGCATCGTCATCAGAGCCCGAGCTAGAACTGCCTCTGGTCTCCACCTCAGATGACCCAGCCTCTGCCTCTGCCTCGGATTCATCATTGTCATCATCATCATCGTCATCAGGGGTCGGCGCCCGAGAACTACTCCTGACGTGGGTACGCCCTCCCTTGGTACGGGGACGTGCAGTGTCTCCACGTCCTCCTCGAGCAGGAAAAGAAGGCCCAGCCGGAGCACCACCCACCGGAGGGATCTGGAAGGGAGGCTGAAAAATCATAAAAGGGCAAATACATCAGAATACAGTGTATGCAGTGTATCAGTACAGAATGCAGTATACAGTGTATGAATGCCGTGCGCAGTTTATCAAGTGCAGAATACAGTATATAAATGCAGTATATGCAGTGTATCAGTTGTTGGGAGATCAGTGTGTTAGGTGTTGTGTCGTCAATCAGACAATGTGAAGCAGAGTATGAGTGGTTTGAGACCGTCATCAGAAAAACATACCAGAATACTGTAGAGGGCCAGGAGGTCAAAAGTCCGCTGCAGCATCCCCATCATGGAGGCGTTCAACTCCACGGATTGTCGGGTGTACTCGGAGGACGCCTGCAAGAGTATAAGATACATCAGTATTCCGCGGAATGTCAAATAAACTGAAATGAAATGCAGATGCAAGATGCAAAATCAAGTAATACATACCGGAGGCAAGTCGGGGATACCGGCTAACTCATGACCAGCCGGGAGAGGAGCAAAGGGGATCTGGTAGGTCGCCCCATCCTGCCCTCTATATGACAGTACAGTGGGCAAGGCGGGCCAGCCAGTCCCCCGTCCCCCACGAGCTCCACTCCTGCCATGCACTCGAGCCTTCCTCGATGTACCCACTCCAGCCCCAGCTCCCGCTCCAGCTGCCGGCGCCGCTGGCCTCTCCCCCTTAGCTCGGCGACCACCGCTCAAGGGTCGCATAATATAGGTCCGGACGTACTCTGCGTAGTCGCCCTCGCCTCTGTGATGCTCCTCACTCCAACCGACGGTGAAGTCCCTCATCTGCTCAAGAGAGAACCTCTCCGTATGCCTCATATGCGTAGGAGGCGGACCCGAAACTATGTGCTCCGATAAACCTAGGGTCTGACGCAAGAAGCGCTCGCCCAGGTACCAAGCCCGACAGACCGGGCCCTCCAACAGAATCCGGCAACGGGCAGTCTCCTCCGCGCCCTCAGTGATCCCTCACCACGGCCGGCAACGGAGCCCAGGGCTGCCAGGTGATCTGAAAATGAAGTGCAGTTTATTATCTATAGTTATTGAAAATATACGGTGTGAAGCAAAGCCAAAATAATAAACTCTAAAGTTGAACATACCTCCGCGGCGGTGATGGTGCCGAAGTATCGGCGGATGAAAATAAGAGACTCCCGTGGCCTCCGCACGCATCGCACATCGAAGCGATGAGAGAAGGAGACGCCGAGCGGGATCTCCTCATCGGGTACTGGGGCAAGCCTAGGAAAGTAGGCATACACCCATAACTGCAGAACAGATATCAGTATGACTGTCAGATAAGGCAGAATACAGAATAAAGTAGAAATGGCAGAACCGTGTGTTGTGCAGTGTATTGTGTAGAGTGTACAGTGTGAGCAGTGTGCAGACAGTATAAAGCAGAGTAAATGTGTGCCGGGTGTGCAGTATACAGTCAGTGTGGGGCAAAGTGTACAGTGTGAGCAGTGTGCAGACAGTGTAAAGCAGAGTATATATGTGCCGGGTGTGCAGTATACAGTCAGTGTGGGGCAGTGTACAGTATATGTGCAGTGTGCAGAATACAGAAAGCAGAAAGCAAAACTGTAAAAAGGGAAGAGAACGTACCTCCCAGGCTCGCCAGTAGCCACTAAGGAGCTGTCCGCTGAGGCGGGAAGAAGAGCTCATATAACCGTACAAAGTGGCCAAAGCGGTGCCACCCCAGTCGTAATGGCGGATCTGCCTGACGTCCACCAGTGCGCTTAGCAGGCATAAGGGCACGGTGTTCGCCCGATCAGCGAAGAGAGTCGTCCCAAAGAGGAACATAATGAAGCCCGGTCCACCTCCTCTGGGGACATCTGCGCCTCCTCTGCTAAGGCCGGCTGGATCCGGAAGTGGCTCTCAAACCACGAATACCTGACAAACCCCGTTCGAGCGAGGGGAGGCTGCGTACCAAGCAGGTATAGCTGGGCAGCGTCCCACTCGTCCATATCTGTGTCAAAAGGGATCGGATCACCCCCTACCCCAATGCCAGTAAGCATCGAGAAGTCGTAAGGG
Organism: Camellia sinensis; assembly: GCF_055761805.1. NCBI lineage: Eukaryota > Viridiplantae > Streptophyta > Magnoliopsida > Ericales > Theaceae > Camellia > Camellia sinensis. The sequence goes on along the minus strand of NC_138965.1, from coordinate 221,653,771 downwards.
GTCATCGTCATATCCCCTGCGACGGAGAAGTGGAAGGAGTCGGTGGTATCCCATCACCTCTCCGCTAGAGCAGCGAGCAAGGGCCTGCAGGTTGTCAGTCGAGAGAGCCCCCTGCAGAAGATGCCAAAGCCGGCCTCGTCAACGATGACACGAACCGCATTTGGCAGCTCGAGGTACCAGTCCCGAGCACCGGTGTTCCCATACCCGCGAATGGTATGGGAATCCCCCTGTAATCAAAAACAACAATTGTGTGGCGATATTCAAAACGCAGTTCTAAAAAGCATGTAGGTATACAGCATGTGTGCATGTTTTCGGATTCAAGCAAATACCGGGTACCGGTGTGCTTATAGTGAACTACAGCGTGTGATGTGTCAGCGTGTTTGGGTGGTTCAAGGCAGATGTAACATGCGTGCAAGTTTTAACAGATTCAAACAAATACCGGGTGCCGGTGTGCCTACAACGAACTACAACGTGTGACGTGTCAGCGTGTTTGGGTAGTTTAGTACAGTGTAGCATGCGTGCATATTTTCAGACCAAAGCCAATACCCGATAATAGTGTGTGTACGGTGAAATACAGTGTGCGCCGTGTGTTTGGGTGATTTGAAGCCAGTGCAGTGTGTGTGCATGTGTCAGTCTCAAATAGATATCAGTTGTGCGTATGTTTACAATCAACTACAGTATACAGCATATCAAAATTAAGCAGTTAAAGAGCATAACCAGCTACGGCAGTTTTGCATCCTACATTGCAGAAAGTAAAGCAGAGAAGGAAAGTTACCTCGGAAGCGCCGAAGGACAGGTGGGAGGTAGGCTCGCGAAGTAGTAGCTCGCGTGGCAAGTGCCTCTCGAAGCTTCGGAATTGGCGTAGTCCGTCGGGGATCATCTCGTGAACTGCAGGCATGTAGGTCTCCGGATCGAACGGCCGGATACAAAGTGGCAAGGGCTCGGCCTCAGGGTCTATCTCAAGCTCCGGAGGAGCCCCGCCCAGTGGGAGATCATCTGCCATCTCGAAGGGGGTGTGAAAATGGCCGGAAGGTGAAAAGTCGGGCGAGAAGATGAAAAGTCAACAAAAAGTCAAACCCCGAGAGGGTCGGAAAAGGCCGGAAAAGCCGGAGTACGAAAAAGGTACAAATATCGAGAAAAACTCAAGGGAAACAAGCCCCGAGTGGCAAAAATCAAGAAAGAAGCACCGAAACGAAGTTTCGTTCAGTTGAAAATGTCCGAAACGCAAAGGAGATCGCGAATCGAACGACGAAATAGGAGCTAGAACGCAAGAAAATGAGAGAATCAAGGGAGGAAAATGATCTAGAGAGAGAAAGAGGGGATTTTCGACTAAGGAGGCATGAGGAAAATAGGGTTAGAAACCCTATTTTAAAAGACCCGTGCCGAAATGACAGTACTGCCCCGATACAGGAATTCTTTGCCGGTCGGCCACATTCTTTGCCGATCGGCAAAATATTGTGCCGATGGAATTGTATGATGGCCGATGGACAGCTGGTGATGTATTCTGATGGCCGATGGGCATCCGGTAACCTCCTACAGTGATTTTGGAGCCTTCTACACCCTTGTTTGAGTTATTTGTGGGGTCCACGGCCTTTAGTGCTCAAAACAGTGCAAAACAGTGCACTTCCGACGCTCAACTGGCCTCCGTTTTGACCTCGGGTCGTGTCTTCTATGCGTGGCACTCGAATTCGTGCAAGGTGTATCCATTTCGTATCCTTTTGGCTTTTACGAAACTCAAAAGTTGCCCTCCTGTGCATCGCATATCAATCGTACTGTCTTGTGCATTTCAAGTCAATTGCACTGTCTTGTGCACTCGTGTTGTCTAACGCATCGCGCTGTTTTGCGCATCTCATTGCATTTTGTATAATTGTTCAATTTCATTACCTGCGTAGACCGCATGTTTTGCTTGCGTAGACCGCATAATTGTTCAATTCCATTACCTGCGTAGACCGCATGTTTTGCTTGCGTACACCGCATGACTGTTCAATTTCATTACCTGCGTAGACCGCATGTTTTGCTTGCGTAGACCGCATAATTGTTCAATTCCATTACCTGCGTAGACCGCATGTTTTGCTTGCGTAGACCAAATAATTGTTCAATTCCGTTACCTGCGTAGACCGTATGTTTTGCTTGCGTAGACCGCATGATTGTTCAATTTCATTACCTGCGTAGACCGTATGTTTTGCTTGCGTAGACCGCATATTTGTTCAATTTCATTACCTGCGTAGACCGCATGTTTTGCTTGTGTAGACCGCATATTTGTTCAATTTCATTACCTGCGTAGACCGCATGTTTTGCTTGCGTAGACCGCATATTTGTTCAATTTCGTTACCTGCGTAGACCGTATGTTTTACCTGCGTAGACCGCATGTTTTGACTTGCGTAGACCGCATGCTTATGTTCGATTTCATGGCTTGCGTAGACCGCATGCCTATGATCAGTTTCGTTGCCCGCGTAGACCGCGTGCTCCACTTACATATCCGTGCTTTCACAGCATTGTTATGCTTCCCGCTTGTTTTGCGTTGTCACGCATTTTCAAATACATCAATATGCGTCGTACCTGTTAAGTTGTTTTCTTTACAGGCACGATATTGTATGTACGGTTCACATGAGGCTGGTGCAACCAGACGAGCCACACAGGTATATCCACACGGTCTAGGAGACCTTAAATCCTTGGAAGGTGCAAAACCTTTAGCGCATTGGTGTGTGCAGTTCGTTTGCATTGCCATGCATATCTTAAGCCGCGTGTTGTCGCGCATTCCATGCAACATGCCTTTTTATACATCATTTACATTTCAAAAACAAACAAAAAAAACAAAAAAAACAAACACACATGCATTGCCACGCATCATCGTAAATAGTTGCATTGTCATGCATCATTAGAACATAGTGCATACTGCATTGTCATGCATGCTTGTAAGTATCCATTCCATTGCATATTTGTAGATATTGCATTATAGCTTGCATGCATTCACTGCATCACCTTTCATCTATGGCTCGCGCCTTTCCATGTTGAGCTTGGTCTGGTATGTGCCCATACTTTTCACGTCGAAACATAGTTCAGTGGACCGTTCTATGTTAGACGAGGCTTGTACGTGTACATGCCTTTCCTAGGCAAGATTTTGTTTGGCCCGCTGGTCATATCCATTGTATTGCATTTCCATTCCATTGCATATTTGTAGATATTGCATTATAGCTTGCATGCATTCACTGCATCACCTTTCATCTATGGCTCGCGCCTTTCCATGTTGAGCTTGGTCTGGTATGTGCCCATACTTTTCACGTCGAAACATAGTTCAGTGGACCGTTCTGTGTTAGACGCGGCTTGTACGTGTACATACCTTTCCTAGGCAAGATTTGGTTTGGCCCGCGTGCCATATCCATTGCATTGTAGCTCGCATGCATTCATTGCATCACCTTCCATTTATGGCTTGCGCCTTTCCATATTGAGCTTGGTCTGGTATGTGCCCATACTTCTCACATCGAAACATAGTTCAGTGGACCGTTCTATGTTAAACATGGCTCGTATGTGTACATGCCTTGCCTAGGCAAGATTTGGTTTGGCCTGCGTGCCATATCCATTGTCATTTCCCCAGTATTTTCATTATATATATTACATTGTAGTGTAATTGTTGCATCCAGCATTAGGATCGTAGTCCTTTCCCCAGCGGGTCGTTTCCCCACTTGTGTCAATCCCCCCCCGCCAATACATGTTCTTGTGTCCGTCTACATTACTCATAGTTCAGTAGACCGTTCTATGGTAGACGGACTTGTTACCTCCATCAATCTATTTGACATAGGCGTGGTTTCGAACCGCTCACGATTGGATCATGATTCAATTGCTTTGCATATAGTTTGCATTGTTTCAATTCCATTGCATCTTTATTTGCATTGTTTATACATTGTTTTGTATATATTGTATATCATTTTCTGTCCATTCTTGCATTGTCATGCATGTTGCTAATAACATCGTACCTGTTAAGTTGTGTTCTTTGCAGGCACGATATTGTATGTACGGTTCATTTGAGGTTGGTGCAACCAAACGAGCCGCACAGGTATTGTATCCTCCGAGTGAGACGTATTGAGAATTGCATAATTCTCTTACATCCTTTCTGCATTGCAGTGTAGTCCGGTGTATGCTAGCTTAAAACTGTTGCATGTGTGCATCGTTACAGTTTTTCTTTGCATGATCATAAGTTATGTCCGGCTCTGTACATTGTCTTGCATTTTGCCCCTGCCTTCGGGTGCATATCTTGTTTGTCTTGCATGATTGTCTGAGTCTTCGGCCTTGTCAAAAATGGGTCGTCTCTGGGCTTTGACATTCACTCCCGTCATTGTTATGACTTTCGAGTTCTGTCAAAGAGGGGCAACTGTAGACACCCCATTTTTGACCGTCCTCAAGACTACGTCATCGTTTGAACACCCGGTGATCATCCATGTTTGTGTTCGTTTGGAGTTCCCGGAGGTCTTGGCTACATGCCTTGCCTCAGGATCTCCGAACTCGACTGTTTAGTGTCTGGTTTTGCACCAAACACTTGTGTTTTGCCTTGGAGAGGCAGGGAATGCCTTGTGAGGCATCCCCACACATCACCGGCCATGGCCAGAAGCCACCGGCTGGCGTTTTGTTGCCATCAGCAATATATATTGCCGGTCGGCACTATTTGTTGCCGGTCGGCACTAAATTTTGTCAAAATGGCATTTTTGAGGAGCCGACTACTGTTCATCTACTTTATGTAGATATTTTGTGCCAACTGTGATAGCTAGCATCAACTCTGTTCCCCTCCATACACGTGTATGGAGGGATTTCCCTCTAAGCAAGCTTATTTGACAAGCTTTACAAGAGAGAGCTCTATAAGAGAGAGTCTCCTCTCTTGGCATTAGGGTTAGACAACATTTCAGAGGGTTTTGATATTAGGGTTAGGAATTTGTATCTAACCTATATCTCTCTCTCTCTTTCTTGAGCTTAGTGTGTGTGCTTTGTCTTACTTTTGCTCACAAGCACCCACCATTACACCATCCCTTGGAGCTAAGACCTCTTGAGGGCTGTTTTTGAGGTTTTGAAGCTGGTTTCAACCTAAAAGAAGCTGCTGGTCCACCATTGTTGAAGGGGACTTCAAGGGTAAGAAACTAGTCCCTTTATTCCCCATTCTTGCATACTTGTTTTACCTATCTTAGAACTGTTTTTGTGCTTAGTGTATAATACAAAAAAGTTCTTTTTTGAGGCCCTCTAAATAGTTTATTTAGGGTGTTTTGTTGTTTGAGGTTGTTTGACCCCTCCTAATCCTTGTAAGGCTCCATTTTGTGCTATTTTGTGTAAGCTCCGAGACCTTGGTGTTTGGGCCTCCTCACCACTGAAATCTTGAGGGACTTCAGAGGTGAGGATGGTGCCTTGAGGTCCCAAGAAGGAGAGGGCCACCCCCTCTCCATGTTGTCCTTGAAATGGACCATTTTTGGCCTCTTAAGGGAGCACCTAGCTAAGCTTCATGTTGACCATGCCTTGGCTGTTTTTTGTGCTTATTATGTCATAATATACCTCTGTTTTTTATTGGTTTTGGTACACCATACATGCTTAGCATACCTACCTTGTAATGCCACTTTGTTGCCTTAACATGCCTTAGGTGGTAAACCCTTGTTCTAGCATGTTTTAGGCTTAGCTTTGTGAAGCTTTTGTGTATATTTTGCCATGTTTAAGGTCAGTCCTATGTTGTTTGGGTCGGCTTTGGCATGCTTAGTACAGCCCCTTTGCATTCCGGCTTGTTGGCCTTAAGTGTGTGAATGTATAGCATGACATTCTTGCATTGATTTAGTGGTTTGGAACTATCCACCATGTCATTTCAGTCCCCTTCGCATGCTTGTATGTTTGCCTCGGTTGTCTATTTGATGCCTTATGAGCTTGTGTTATATGCTCCATGTTTTGGCCATTGTACATGCCTTTGAATTTGGGCCACTTAGATGCCATCTAGGGAGTCCCCTTTGCATGGTCTAGGTCTGCCTTGGACCTGTTTTAAGCCCCCTAGGCCTTGTGAGGCTTGGTTGGCTTAGCCATGGTTCAAGTCCCATTAACTTGCTTCAAGTACTTGGGCCATTTATTGCATGCTTAGCCTATCTTGTTTGCCTGGTTTAGCACCATATTCTTGCATAATTTTCAGAGCTTAATGCATGTCATTTATCCATGTTTGCATCCTCTTAAATGTGCTTGAGGATTGTTTTTAAATGCTTGAAGTATTGGACATCCTTTGCATGCATGTGTGTGTGTTTTAGTCCATCATTTTGGGCACTATGGCCACTGTTTTGGGCCTAATTAGAGCTGTCCAAATCATGTTTAAGTCCATTCCTTGCTTGCTTGCATGCTCACCTTGCATGTTGTTTGCATGCTCGCATGTACATCTTGCATTTCCATGTTGCATCCTTAGCTTATACGCCTAGGTCGCATTGCATCTAGCATGCATGTCTTGTTCCTTGATCTAGTGATAGGAATTGGACTTTGGTTTGTTGGTTTGCATTGCATTTGACATCAAAATGTGCACACTTGGTCCCTTGGGCCATCACGCATGGAAATGCGCGATTGATGGTCTGAGAACCAACGAGCATGTTCCTTTGAGTCATTAACATGATAAGGGACATGATTGGTGCATATATGGCTTGAATTGCATTGCCATGTTCTGCCTTGCCCTCTGTTGCTGTCAAATGCAGATTCTGCAGGAACCTTCTGCCGACCGGCAGTGTCCAATGCCGACCGGCAATCTTTCCATGGTCGATGGATTTATTCACAGCCGGTGATCACATACCACTGCCGGTGGCCATTCTATTCAGCCGGTGGTGTCTCCCAATGTCCAGGGAAGCAATCCTGAGACTTTGGCAGTCTTCAGAGGAGCATAGCATGGAAAATAGAGGCAACCTATGCATGGCAGTACACTTCCGAGCAAGACCCGAGCACGAGCGCACCGAACTCTCTTCCCGAGGCGGTTTACTGTTTTTCTTAGCTTAGTTAGTTTGTTAACTAACTAGGTGATTTGTAATAATTAATTAGCTAGGTTAGTTAATTCGTTATTTGATCTGTATTATTCTTTTGGTCCCTCCGAGCAAGGGTAAACTTGTAATAAGTGTGGGTGAGTGTGTGCATGTCTTCCAACCCCCACTTCTTTCTTTCCTTTTATTTACCTGCTTATGATGGTAGGTTAGGGCATGTTTAAATTAGCATACCTTATGCTATGCATGCGTGAAACCATTCATTCGTCTCACATGCACCGGGCTCGGTACATCATGCTAACTGCATTTGTACTTCAATTCCAAATTGAATACGTGCATCAACTGATTGCATTTTCACATGCCATGTTTAGGTTAGCCGAGCCTATTCTAATTGCATCTTGCATGTGTTGCATTAGGCACTTTAACATGAACTAGGATCACGCATGATTGCTAACTAGTTTATTGTTTTGGCACGGAGTACGATGTAAGTATTTTCATGCTTTAGCATACCGCATGTGTGTGAAAGCTATTATGACAGCATGCTTACCATGTGGCTAGTTGCTTATGTGATAAACTGTTTGAATGCCTGTGGGTGAAGGTTGGATTGTCTGAGTTAGAAACACTCATTGAAATCCGTGTTTTAGCCTACTTGCGAGTAGCAAATTCCAAAACACTCGGACACTTGTTCGGACCCTCTTGCATGATGGAAGATATTTAATTATTGTGTTTACTTGCCATTTCTCATGCATTCGGCTTTAAATACCCGGACGCTTACTCATACCCTTTTGCATGATGGCAGATATGTAATTATGGTGTTAACTTGCCATTTCTCATTCATTTGGGTTTAAACACTCGGACACTTATTCGAACCCTCTTGCATGATGGCAGATATGTAATTACAGTGTTTACTTGCCATTTCCCATTCATTAGGATTCCAACACTAGGACACTTACTCAGACGCTTTTGAATGATGGCAGGTAGGTGACTATGGTGTTTACTTGCCATTTCTCTTGAATTATGGTTCGAACACTCAGACACTTACTCGTACCGTCTTGAATGGTGGCAGATATTTAATTATCGTGTTTATTTGCCATTTCTCATGCATTGGGGTTTAAATACTCGAACGCTTACTCAGACCCTCTTGCATGATGGCAGATTTGTAATTATGGTGTTTACTTTGCATTTCTAATGCATTAGGGTTTCAACACTCGGACACTTATTCGGACTGTCTTCCACGATGGCAGATACGTAATTATGGGGTTTACTTGCCATTTCTCTTGCATTAGAATTCGAACACTCGGACACTTACTCGGACCCTCTTGTATTATGGCATATATGTAATTATGGTGTTTACTTGCCATTTCTCCTGAATTAGGGTTCAAACACTCGGACACTTACTCGAACCCTCTTGCATGATGGAAGATATGTATCTATGGTGTTTACTTGCCATTTCTCATGCATTCGGGTTAAAACACACGGACACTTGTTCAGACCCTCTTGCATGATGGCAGATATGTAATTATGGTGTTTACTTGCCATTTCTCATGCATTAGTGTTTAAATACTCAGACGATTACGCAGACCCTCTTGCATGATGGCATATATGTAATTATGGTGTTTACTTGCCATTTCTCATTCATTTGGGTTTAAACACTCGGACAATTAGTCGGACCCTCTTGCATGTTGGCAGATATGTAATTATGGTGTTTGCATGCCATTTCTCATTCATTAGGATTCCAACGCTAGGACACTTACTCAGACCCTCTTCAATGATGGCAGATATGTAATTATGTTGTTTATTTGCCATTTCTCATGAATTACGGTTTGAACACTCAGACACTTACTCGGACCCTCTTGCGTGATGGCAGATTTGTAATTATGGTGTTTACTTGCCATTTCTACTGAATTAGAGTTCAATCACTCGGACATTTACTCGAACCCTCTTACATGGTGGAAGATATGTATCTATGGTGTTTACTTGCCATTTCTCATGCATTCGGGTTAAAACACACGGACACTTGTTTGGACCCTCTTGCATGATGGCAGATACGTAATTGTGGTGCTTACTTGCCATTTCCCCTGCATTACGATTCGAACACTCAGACACTTACTCGGACCCTCTTGCATGATGGCATATATGTAATTATGGTGTTTACTTGCCATTTCTCGTGAATTAGAGTTCGAACACTCGGATACTTACTCGGACCCTCTTGTATGGTGGAAGATATGTAAATATGGTGTTTACTTGCCATTTCTCACGCATTAGGGTTTAAACACTCGGACACTTGTTCGGACCCTCTTGCATGATGGAAGATATGTAATTATTGTGTTTACTTGCCATTTCTCATGCATTCGGCTTTAAATACCTGGACGCTTACTCATACCCTCTTGCATGATGGCAAATATGTAATTATGGTGTTAACTTGCCATTTCTCATTCATTTGGGTTTAAACACTCGGACACTTATCCGGACCGTCTTGCATGATGGCAGATATGTAATTATGGTGTTTACTTGCCATTTCCCATTCATTAGGATTCCAACACTAGGACACTTACTCGGACGCTCTTGAATGATGGCAGATAGGTGACTATGGTGTTTACTTGCCATTTCTCTTGAATTATGGTTCGAACACTCAGACACTTACTCGTACCGTCTTGAATGGTGGCAGATATTTAATTATTGTGTTTATTTGCCATTTCTCATGCATTGGGGTTTCAATACTCGAACACTTACTTAAACCCTCTTGCATGATGGCAGATTTGTAATTATGGTGTTTACTTTTCATTTCTAATGCATTAGGGTTTAAACACTCGGACACTTATTCGGACTGTCTTGCACGATGGCAGATACGTAATTATGGGATTTACTTGCCATTTCTCTTGCATTAGAATTCGAACACTCGGATACTTACTCGGACCCTCTTGTATTATGGCATATATGTAATTATGGTGTTTACTTGCCATTTCTCCTGAATTAGAGTTCAAACACTCGGACACTTACTCGAACCCTCTTGCATGATGAAAGATATGTATCTATGGTGTTTACTTGCCATTTCTCATGCATTCGGGTTAAAACACACGGACACTTGTTCGGACCCTCTTGCATGATGGCAGATATGTAATTATGGTGTTTACTTGCCATTTCTCATGCATTAGTGTTTAAATACTCGGACGATTACTCAGACCCTCTTGCATGATGGCATATATGTAATTATGGTGTTTACTTGCCATTTCTCATTCATTTGGGTTTAAACACTCGGACACTTAGTCGGACCCTCTTGCATGTTGGCAGATATGTAATTATGGTGTTTGCATGCCATTTCTCATTCATTAGGATTCCAACGCTAGGACACTTACTCTGACCCTCGTCAATGATGGCAGATATGTAATTATGTTGTTTATTTTCCATTTCTCATGAATTACGGTTTGAACACTCAGACACTTACTCGGACCCTCTTACATGATGGCAGATTTGTAATTATGGTGTTTACTTTACATTTCACATGCATTAGGGTGTAAACATTCAGACACTTATTCGGACACTCTTGCTTGATGGCAAATATGTAATTGTGGTGTTTACTTGCCATTTCTCATGCATTAAGATTCGGGCACTTGGACACTTACTCGGACCCTCGTGCATGATGGTAGATATGTAATTATGGTGTTTATTTGCCATTTCTCATGAATTATGGTTCAAACACTCTGTCACTTACTTGTATCCACTTGCATGAGGGCAGATATGTAATTATGGTGTTTACTTTCCATTAGGGTTTAAACACACTGACTCGTATTCGGACACTCTTGCATGATAGCCAATATGTAATTATGGTGTTTAGTTGCCATTTCTCACGCATTAGGATTCGAACACTCGGAGACTTACTCAGACCCTCTTCCATGATGGCAGATATATAATTATGGTGTTTACTTGCCATTTTTCATGAATTAGGGTTTGAACACTCGTCACTTACATGGAACCTCTTGCATGATGGCAGATATGTAATTATGATGTTTACTTGCCATTTATCGTACATTAGGGTTCGATCACTCGGACACTTACTCGGACCCTCTAGCATGATCGCAGATATGTAATTATGGTGTTTATTTGCCATTTCTCATGCATTAGGGTTTAAACACTCGGACACTTATTTGGACCCTCTTGCATGATGGTAGATATGTAATTATGGTGTTTACTTTCCATTTCTCATGCATTAGGATTCGAACGCTCGGACACTTACTCGGACCCTCTTGCATGATGGCATATATGTAATTATGGTGTTTACTTTCCATTTCTCATTCATTAGGGTTTAAACACTTGGACACTTGTTCGGACCCTCTTGCATGATGGTAGGTATGTAATTATGGTGTTTACTTGCCATTTCTCATCCATTAGGGTTTAAATACTCAGACACTTACTCAGACCCTCTTGCATGATGGCAGATATGTAATTATGTTGTTTACATCCCATTTCTCATGCATTTGGGTTTAAACACTCGGACACTTACTCGGACCCTCTTGCATGATGTCAGATTTTTAATTATGGTGTTTACTTGCCATTTCTCATGAATTAGGGTTCGAACACTCGAGCACTTACTTGGAACATCTTGCCTGATGGCAGCTATGTAATTTTGGTGTTTACATTCCATTTCTCATGCATTAGGGTATAAACACTCAGACACTTATTTGAACACTCTTGCATGATGGCAGATACGTAATTATGGTGTTTACTTGCCATTTATCGTGCATTTCGTTTCGATCACTCGGACACTTACTCGGACCCTGTTGCATGGTGACAGCTATGAAATTGTGTTGTTTATTTTCCATTTCTCATGCATTTGGGTTCAAACACTCGGACACTTATTCGGACCCTCTTACTTGATGGCAGATATGTAATTATGGTGTTTACTTGCCATTTCTCGTGCATTTGGATTCGAGCACGCGGACACTTACTCAGACCCTCTTGCATGATGGCATCTATGCAATTACGGTTTTTACTTGCCATTTCTCATCAATTAGAGTTCGAACACTCGGACACTTACTCGGACCCTCTTGCATGATGGAAGATAAGAAATTATGGTGTTTACTTGCCATTTCTTAAGCATTAGGGTTTAAACATTCGGACACTTGTTCAAACCCTTTTGCATGATGGCTGTTATATAATTATGGTGTTTACTTGCCAATTCTCATGCATTGGGATTTAAATACTCGGACACTTACTCAGACCCTTTTGCATGATGGCAGATATGTAATTATAGTGTTTACTTTCCATTTCTCATGCATTAGGATTCGAACACTTGAACACTTACTCGGACACTCTTGCATGATGGCAGATATGCAATTATCGTGTTTACTTGCCATTTCTCAGGCATTAGTATTCGAACAATCGGACACTTATTCGGACCCTCTTGCATGATGTCAGATTTCTAATTATGGTGTTTACTTGCTATTTCTCGTGAATTAGGGTTCGAACACTCGGACACTTACTTGGAACCTCTTGCATGATGGCAGATATGTAATTTTGGTGTTTACTTTCCATTTCTCCTGCATTAGGGTTTAAACACTCGGACACTTATTCGAACACTCTTGCATGATGGCCGATACATAATTATGGTGTTTACTTGCCATTTATCGTGCATTAGGCTTCGATCACTCGGACACTTACTCGGACCCTGTTGCATGATGGCAGCTATGTAATTATGTTGTTTATTTGCCATTTCTCATCCATTAGGGTTCAAACACTCGAACACTTATTCGGAACCTCTTACTTGATGGCAGGTATGCAATTATGGTGTTTACTTGCCATTTCTCATGAATTAGAGTTCGAACACTCGGACACTTACGCGGACCCTTTTGCATGATGGAAGATATGTAATTATGGTGCTTACTTGCCATTTCTCATGCATTAAGGTTTAAACACTTGGACATTTGTTCAAACCCTCTTGCATGATGGCAGTTATATGATTATGGTGTTTACTTGTCGTTTCTCACGCATTAGGGTTTCAATACTCAGACGCTTACTCAGACCCTCTTGCATGATGGCAGATATATAATTATGGTGTTTACTTGCCGTTTCTCATTCATGAGGATTTAAACACTCGGACACTTATTTGGACCCTCTTGCATAATGGCAGATATGTAATTGTGCTCTTTACTTGCCATTTCTCATTCATTAGGATTCCAACACTACGACACTTACTCAGACCCTCTTGAATGATGGCAGATTTGTAACTATGTTGTTTACTTGCCATTTCTCATGAATTACGGTTCGAACACTCGGAGACTTACTTGGACCCTCTTGCATGATGGCAGATTTGTAATTGTGGTGTTTACTTTCCATTTCTCATGCATTAGGGTTTAAACACTCGGACACCTGTTCAGACACTCTTGCAGGATGACAGATATGTAATTATGGTGTTTACTTGCCATTTCTCTTGCATTAGGATTCGAACACTCACACACTTACTCGAACCCTCTTGCATGATGGCAGATATGTAATTATGGTGTTTACTTCCCATTTATCATGAATTAGGGTTTGAACACTCGGTCACTTACTCGGAACCACTTGTATGATGGCAGATATGTAATTATGGTGTTTACTTTCCATTTCCCATGCATTAGGGTTTAAACACTAGGACACCTATTCGGCCACTCTTGCACGATGGTAGATATGTAATTATGGTGGTTACTTGTCATTTCTCAGGCATTAGGGTTCGATCACTCGGACACTTACTCGGACCCTCTTGCATGATGGCAGATATGTAATTATGGTGTTTACTTTCCATTTCTAATGCATTAGGGTTTAAACACTCGAACAGTTATTCGAACACTCTTGCATGATGGTGGATACGTAATTACGGTGTTTACTTGCCATCTATCTTGCATTAGGGTTCGATCACTCGGACACTTACTCAGACCCTCTTCCATGATGGCAGATATGTAATTATGGTGTTTACTTGCCATTTCTCATGCATTTCAGTTCGAACATTCGGACACTTATTCGGACCCTCTTGCATGATGGCAGATATTTAATTATGGTGTTGACTTGCCAGTTCCCATTCATTTGGATTCTAATGCTAGGACACTTACTCGGACACTCTTGAATGATGCCAGATATGTAATTATGTTGCTTACTTGCCATTTCTCACGAATTTGGGTTCGAACAGTCGGACACTTACTCAGACCCTCTTGCATGATGGCAGATATGTAATTATGGTGTTAACTGGCCATTTCTCATGCATTAGGTTTTAAACACTCGGACACTTATTCGGACCCTCTTGCATGATGGCAAATATGTAATTACGGTGTGTACTTTCCGTTCCTCATGAATTAGTGTTCGAAAACTCGGACACTTACTCGTACCCTCTTGCATGATGGCAGATATGTAATTAAGGTGTTTACCTACCATTTCTCATGCATTAGGATTTGAACACTCGGACACTTATTCCAACCCTCTTGCATGATGGTAGATATGTAATTAAGGTGTTGACTTGCCATTTCTCATTCATTTTGATTCTAACACTAGGACACTTACTCGGACACTCTTGAATGATGGAAGATATGTAATTACGTTGTTTACTTGCCATTTCTCATGAATTGGGGTTCGAACAGTCGGACAGTTATTCGGACCTTTTGAATGGTGACAGATATGTAATTATGGCGTTAACTTGCCATTTCTCAAGCATTAGGATTCCAACACTAGGACACTTATTTGGACCCTCTTGAATGTGGCAGATATGTGATTATGGTGTTTACTTTCCGTTCCTCATGAATTAGTGTTCGAACACTAGGACACTTACTCGTACCCTCTAGCATGATGGCAGATATGTAATTATGGTGTTTACCTGCCATTTCCCGTGCATTAGGGTTTAAACACTCGGACGCTCTTGCATGATGGCAGATTTGTAATTACAGTGTTTACTTGCCACTTTTCAGGCATTAGGATTCGAACACTCGGACACTTGCTCAGACCCTCTTGCATGATGGCAGATATGTAATTATGGTGTTTACTTGCCATTTCTCATGAATTTGGGTTCGAACACTCGGACAGTTACTTGGAACCTCTTGCATGATGGCAGATATGTAATTATGATGTTTACTTTTCATTTCTCAAGCATTAGGGTTTAAACACTCGGACAGTTATTCGAACACTCTTGCATGATGGCATACGCGTAATTACGGTGTTTACTTGCCATTTATCATGCATTAGGGTTCAATCACTCGGACAGTTACTCGGACCCTCTTGCATGATGGCAGATATGTAATTATGTTGTTTACTTGCCATTTCTCATGCATTTCGGTTCAAACAATTGGACACTTATTCGGACCCTCTCGCATGATGGCAGATATGTAATTATGTTGTTGACTTCCATTTTCTCATTCATTTGGATTCTAATGCTAGGACACTTACTCGGACACTCTTGAATGATGGTAGATATGTAATTATGCTGTTTAGTTGCCATTTCTCACGAATTTGGGTTCGAACAGTCGGACACTTACTCAGACCCTCCTGCATGATGGCAGATATGTAATTATGGTGTTAACTGGCCATTTCTCATGCATTAGGTTTTAAACACTCAGACACATATTCGGACCCTCTTGCATGATGGCAGATATCTAATTATGGTGTTTACTTTTCGTTGCTCATGAATTAGTGTTCGAACACTCGGACACTTACTCGGACCCTCTTGCTTGATGGCAAATATGTAATTAAGGTGTTTACCTGCCATTTTTCGTGCATTACGATTCGAACACTCGGACACTTATTCGAACCCTCTTGCATGATGAGAGATATGTAATTTTGGTGTTGACTGGCCATTTCTCATTCATTTGGATTCTAACACAAGGACACTTACTCGGACACTCTTGAATGATGGCAGATATGCAATTATGTTGTTTACTTGCCATTTCTCATGAATAAGGGTTCGAACAGTTGGACACTTACTCGGACCCTCTTGCATGGTGACAGATATGTAATTATGGCGTTGACTTGCCATTTCTCAAGCGTTAGGATTCCAACACTAGGACACTTATTCGGACCCTCTTGAATGATGGAAGATATGTAATTATGGTGTTTACATGCCATTTCTCGTGCATTAGGATTCGAACACTCGGACACTTATTCGGACACTCTTGCATGATGGAAGATACGTAATTATGGTGTTTACTTTCCATTTCTCATTCATTAGGATGCCAACACTAGGACACTTACTCAGACCCTCTTGAATGATGGCAGATATGTAATAATGTTGTTTACTTGCCATTTCTCATGAATTACGGTTCGAACACTCCGACACTTACACGGACCCTCTTGCATGACGGCAGATTTGTAATTATGGTGTTTACTTTCCATTTGTCATCCATTAGGGTTTAAATACTCGGACACTTACTTAGACCCTCTTGCATGATGGCAGATATGTAATTATGGTGTTTACTTGCCGTTTCTCATGCATTAGGATTGGAACACTCGGACACTTACTCGGACCCTCTTGCATGGTGCCAGATATGTAATTATGGTGTTTACATGCCATTTCGCATGAATTAGGGTTCGATCACTCGGACACTAACTTCGAACCTCTTGCATGATGGCAGATATGTAATTGTGGTGTTTACTTGCCATTTCTCATGCATTAGGGTTTAAACACTCGGACAGCTATTCAGACCTTCTTGCATGATGGCAGATATGTAATTATGGTGTTTGCTTGCTATTTCTCATGCTTTAGGATTTCAACCGTCGGACACTTACTCGGACCCTCTTGCATGATGGCATATATGTAATTATGGTGTTTATTGGCCATTTCTCATGAATTAGAGTTCGAACACTCACACACTTACTCGGACCCTCTTACATGATGGAAGTCATGTAATTATCGTGTTTACTTGCCATTTTTCATGCATTAGGGTTTAAACACTCGGGTACTTGCTCGGACCCCCTTGCATGATGGCAGATATGTAATTATGGTGTTTGCTTGCCATTTCTCTTGCTCACCTGGATTTAAACACTCGGATACTTATTCGGACCCTCGTGCATGAAGGCAGATATGTAATTTTGGTGTTTACTTGCCATTTCTCATTCATTAGGATTCCAACACTAGGACACTTACTTGGACCCTCTTGAATGATGACAGATATGTAATTATGTTGTTCACTTGCCATTTCTCATGAATTAGGTTTCGAACACTCGGACACTTACTCGGGCCCTCTTGCTTGATGGCAGATTTGTAATTATGGTGTTTACTTTCCATTTCTCATGCATTAGGGTTTAAACACTCGGACACTTGTTCAGACACTCTTACATGATGGCAGATATGTAATTATGGTGTTTACTTGCCATTTCTCATGCATTTGGATTCGAACACTTGGACACTTACTCTGACCGTCTTGCGTGATGGCAGATATGTAATTATGGTGTTTACTTGCCATTTCTCATGAATTAGGGTTCGAAAACTCGGACACTTACTTGGAACCTCTTGCATGATGATAGATATGCAATTATGGTGTTTACTTTCCATTTCACATGCATTAGCGTTTAAACACTCAGACAGTTATTCGAACACTCTTACATGATGGCAGATACGTAATTACGCTGTTTACTTGCCATTCATCATGCATTAGGGATTGATCGCTCGGACACTTACTCGGATCCTCTTGCATGATGGCAGATATGTAATTACGGGGTTTACTTCCCATTTCTCAATCATTTGGGTTTAAACACTCGGACAGTTATTCGGACCCTCTTACATGATGGCAGATACGTAATTGTGGTGTTTACTTGCCATTTCTCATTCCTTAGGATTCCAACACCAGGACGCTAACTTGGTCCGTCTGTATTGATGGCCGATAGGTAATTATGTTGTTTACTTACCATTTCTCATGAAATAGGGTTCGAACACTCGGACACTTACTCGAACCCTCTTGCATGATGGTAGATTTGTAATTATGGTGTTTACTTTCCATTTCCCATGCATTAGGGTTTAAACACTCGGACATTTATTCAGACACTCTTGCGTGAAGGCAGATATGTAATTGCGGTGTTTACTTGCCACTTTTCAGGCATTAGGATTCGAACACTCGGACCCTCTTGCATGATGGCAGATATGGAATTCTGGTGTTTACTTGCCATTTCTCATGAATTTGGGTTCGAACACTCGGAAAGTTACTCGGACCCTCTTGCATGATGGCAGATATGTAATTATGGTGTTTACTTGCTATTTCTCATGCATTTCGGTTCAAACATTCGGACACTTATTCGGACCCTCTTGCATGATGGCAGATATGTAATTATGTTGTTGACTTGCCATTTCTCATTCATTTGGATTCTAATGCTAGGACACTTACTCGGACACTCTTGAATGATGGCAGATATGTAATTATGTTGTTTAGTTGCCATTTCTCACGAATTTGGGTTCGAATAGTCGTACACTTACTCGGACCCTCTTGTGTGATGGCAGATATGTAATTATGGTGTTAACTGGCCATTTCTCATGCATTAGGTTTTAAACACTCAGACACATATTCGAACCCTTTTGCATGATGGCAAATATGTAATTATGGTGTTTACTTTCCGTTCCTCATGAATTAGTGTTTGAACACTCGGACACTTACTCGGACTCTCTTGCATGATGGCAAATATGTAATTAAGGTGTTTACCTGCCGTTTCTCGTGCATTAGGATTCGAACACTCGGACACTTATTCGAACCCTCTTGCATGATGGGGGATATGTAATTTTGGTGTTGACTTGCCATTTCTCATTCATTTGGATTCTAACACTAGGACACTTACTCGGACACTCTTGAATGATGGTAGATATGTAATTATGTTGTTTACTTGCCATTTCTCATGAATTAGGGTTCGAACTGTCGGACACTTACTCGGACCCTCTTGCATGGTGACAGATATGTAATTATGGCGTTAACTTGCCATTTCTCAAGCATTAGGATTCCAACACTAGGACACTTATTCGGACCCTCTTGAATGATGGCAGATATGTAATTATGGTATTTAATTTTCGTTCCTCATGAATTAGTGTTCGAACACTCGGACACTTACTCGGACCCTCTAGCATGATGGAAGATATGTAATTATGGTGTTTACCTGCCATTTCTCGTGCATTAGGATTCGAACACTCTGTAAGACGTCCGCGAGGGATCCCGCTACAGTTCGGGCTCGATTTGTGTCGCGGTTCTTAATCTGAACCAAGGAGTGCCAATTTGGCAAATCGTTTTAAGAAATAGATTTTTGAAAAGGAGTGCCAAATATGGACTGCTTTGCTAGATACAGTGTCACCACCTAAATTTCTTTTAAAGGGGAATTTAGGAAACCCTGACTCGGTGCCAAAGGCCACGTGTCCGTCATCACCAAAGTTGCCTCGGCTCGGGAGCTAAGGTACGGTTGGGAAAGGTCAGCTATGAGCACCCCCTCTCGCCCGATCCGAAGATCGGCCTATACTAACCGTGATATCCGTTTTTGAAAACATTATGTGTTCTTATCCCGATTATTAGCCTAGAATTACTATGTTATGCGCATCGCACAAAAGTATAGAGTAGATTGCCTAATTTGGGAATAAGCATGGCATATCCGTTTGTTTTGGAAAAATGTTTTGGAATTTGCCACTCGCAAGTAGGCTAAAACATGGATTTCATTGAGCTATTCCAACTCAGACAATCCAACCTTCATCCACAGGCATTCAACCAGTTATATCACATAAGCAGCTAGCCTCATGATAATCATACTATCATGGCAACACTCACACGCATGCAAGGATGCTAAAGCATAAATACTTACATCGTACTCCGTGCCAAAACAAAGAACTCGTTAGCAATCAATGCATGATCCAAGTCCATGTTTAAATGTCTAATGCAACGCATACGGGATGTCACTAGAGTAGGCTCGGCTAGTCTATGAATGACATGTGAAAATGCACAAGTAGCATGTATTCAAGTTAGATTTGAAATACTAATGCAGTTAGCGTGATGCGCCGAGCCCGGTGCATGCAATACTGATGAATGATGCACGCATGCATAACATAAGGTGTGCTAAATTAAACATGGCCCATTACTAACCATCAAAGCAAGTGAGTAAAAGGGAGAAAGAAGTGGGGGTTGGGACACATGCGCACACTTACCCACACTTATTACAAATTCGCCCTTGCTCGGAGGGACCAAAAGAATAATACAATTCGAATAATGAATTAATTATCCTAGCTAATTAATTATTACAACCAACTGAATTAATTAAACAAATTAATTAATTTAAGAAAGCAAGAAAAAGGGCCTCCGGAAGAGGGCTCAATGCACGCGTGCTCGGGTCTTGCTCGGAAGTCCACTGCCATGCGTAGGTTGCCTCTGTTTTCCCTGCTCTGCTTCTCTAAAGACTGCCAAAGTCTCAAGATGTGCTCACTGGATGTTGGGGAATGCCACCGGCTGGAGGAAATCAACATCGGCTGTGATTTGGTGTCGATCGGCCAAAAATGAATCCATCGGCCACAGATGGATTGCCGGTCGGCACTCTGTGCAGTCGATCGGCAAAAAGTTCCTGCAGAATTTGTTTGACAGCAGCAGAGGACAGAGCTTTGCATGGCAATGCAATTCAAGCAATGTATGCACCAACCATATCCCTTATCATGTTTATGACTCAAAGAGACATGGTCCTTGGTTCTC
Source organism: Camellia sinensis (assembly GCF_055761805.1). Taxonomy (NCBI): domain Eukaryota; kingdom Viridiplantae; phylum Streptophyta; class Magnoliopsida; order Ericales; family Theaceae; genus Camellia; species Camellia sinensis. Next base: position 221,633,151 of record NC_138965.1, on the reverse strand, counting down.
GGACTATCAATCGTGCATTTCATTGCATGATGGCCCAAGAGACATGTTATGCATGTTGATTTCAAATGCAATGCAAACCAACAAACAAAGGCCCAACTCCCATCACTAAATCAAGTAACAAGGCATGCATGCTAGATGGAGTGCAACCTAGGCATGTGAACTAGCATGCAACATGGGCATACAAGACATTTATACAAGTATGCAAGCAAATATGCAAGATAATCATGCAGACAAGCAAAGGATGGACATAAGCACGGTTTAGGAAGCCCTTACTAGGCCTAAAACAGTGGCCAAGGTGCTCAAAAAATGGAGGACTAATAGGCCCACAAACATTCATGCAAATGATCTCCAACACTTTAAGCATTAAAGAGCAATTCTCAAGCACACTCAAGAGGATGCAAACATGGACATATAGCATGCATTAAGCTCTAAAATCATGTTATAAGATGATGCCAAATCAATTTAAACAAGACAAGCAAAACATGCCACAATGGCCTAAGTGCTTAAGACAAGCCAAGGAGGCTTAAACCAAGGTCAAGTCCACCAAACCTCACAAGGCTAAGGGGATTTAAAACAAGTCAAATGCAGACTTAAACAAAGCCAAGGGTGTACTTAGATGGCATCTAAGTGGTCTAAAAGTGCAAGCATACTCCGAGGCCTAAACAAGGGGCATAAGGTAACAACCTTTAAACACATTGAAGGGGGATTAAATGCAAGCACATAGGCATGCCACAAGGACTGAAATAACATGACAAGTGGTTCCAAACCACTGAAATGATGCAAGGATGGCATGCTAGAGGGGTCAATGCTCAAGGTATATAAGAGAGTTTGCATGGTAGTTATACAAAGCAAAGCATGGATGACTCAAATGACCAAAAACAGTCCCTTAGTATACTAAAAGAGGCATAAAAGCTTCACAAAGCTAGGCCAAAACACATGAGCATGGTAGTCTAAATGCTAGGCACATATTGAGGCAAATCATGGCATTACAAGGCATGTATGCTAAGCAAGCATGGTGTACCAAAACCAACTTAAAACAATGCTATTTCATAGCAAAATAAGCATAAATAACAGCTAAGGCATGGTCAACAAGAGCCTAAGCTAGGTGCTCCCTTAAGAGGCAAAAATGGTCCTTTTTAAGGACAACAAGGAGAGGGGGTGGCCCTCTCCTTCTTGGGACCTCAAGGCACCATCCTTACCACTGAAATCCCTCAAGATTTCAGTGGTGAGGAGGCCCAAACACCAAAGTCCCGGAGCTCACATAAAATAGTACAAAACAAGGGCCAAACAAGGCTTAAGAGGGGTCAAACAATCCCAAAGCTTAGAACACTCTTAAAAAACTATTTAGAGGCCTTAAAAACAGAACTTTTATGTATTATATGCAAATCCAAAAAACAGTTGCAAGATAGGTAAAAGTGGTGTGGAAAAATGGGGTAAAAAGGGCTAGTTTCTTACCCTTGAAGTCCTCCTTCACAAGTGATGATCTTGTTGCCTCCTTGAGCTCAAATCCAGTCATGAACACCAAGAACAACCCTCTGGTCCCTCAACAACCAAGAGAAGGTGTAACACTATGTGTTTGTGTGCAATAGTATGGACAAACACACACTAGGCACACACAAGAGAGAGATATAGAGATAGGAAATATGTATCAACCCCAACCCTAATCTAGAACTCCCTCTGAAACTTTTGTAACCCTAATGCCAAGAGAGGAAGCCTCTTCTTATAGGCAACTCCCTCTTGTAAGGCTTCCAAAACAAGCCATCCAAGAGGGAAATCCCTCCATACACGTGGGTGGAGGGGAACAGAGTGGGTGCCAGCTAGCACAGCTGGCACAAAATATCTACTAAAAATAGATGAACAGTGATCGGCCATTCAAAATTGCCATTTTCGCAAAACAAATGGCCGACCGGCAACAAAGAGTGTCGACTGGCAATATACATTGCCGATGGCATAAAATCACTGGCCGGTGGCCTCAAGCCATGGCCGGTGATGTGTGGGGATGCCTCACAAGGCATTCCCTGCCCCTCCAAGGCAAAACACAAGTGTTTGGTGCAAAACCAGACACAACACGGTCGAGTCGAGAGATCCTGAGGCAAGGCGCGCAACCGAGACATCCGGGAACTCAGGACGAACACAAACAAGGGTAATCACCAAGTGTTCCAATGGTGACGTACAAGTCTTGAGGACGGTCAAAAATGGGATGTCTACACACTCGGACACTCATGCATGATAGCAAATACGTAATTATGGTGTTTACTTGCCATTTCTCATTCATTAGGATTCCAACACTAGGACACTTACTCAGACCCTCTTGAATGATGACAGATATGTAATAATGTTGTTTACTTGCCATTTCTCATGAATTAGGGTTCGAACACTCCGACACTTACTCGGACCCTCTTGCATGACGGCAGATTTGTAATTATGGTGTTTACTTTCCATTTCTCATCCATTAGGGTTTAAATACTCGGACACTTACTTAGACCCTCTTGCATGATGGCAGATATGTAATTATGGTGTTTACTTGCCGTTTCTCATGCATTAGGATTCGAACACTCGGACACTTACTCGGACCCTCTTGCATGGGGCCAGATATGTAATTATGGTGTTTACTTGCCATTTCTCATGAGTTAGGGTTCGATCACTCGGACACTTACTTGGAACCTCTTGCATGATGGCAAATATGTAATTATGGTGTTTACTTTCCATTTCTCATGCATTAGGGTTTAAACACTCGGACACTTATTCGGACCATCTTCCATGATGGCAGATATGTAATTACGGTGTTTGCTTGTCATTTCTCATGCATTAGGATTCGAACACTCGGACACTTACTCGGACACTCTTGCATGATGGCATATATGTAATTATGGTGTTTACTTGCCATTTCTCATGAATTAGAGTTCGAACACTCACACACTTACTCGGACCCTCTTGCATGATGGAAGTCATGTAATTATGGTGTTTACTTGCCATTTCTCATGCATTAGGGTTTAAACACTCGGGTACTTGTTCGGACCCCCTTGCATGATGGCAGATATGTAATTATGGTGTCTACTTGCCATTTCTCATGCACTAGGGTTTAAATACTCGGACGCTTACTCAGACCCTCTTGCATGATGGCAGATATGTAATTATGGTGTTATCTTGCCATCTCTTACTCATTTTGGTTTAAACACTCTGCTACTTATTCGGACCCTCGTGCATGAAGGTAGATTTGTAATTTTGGTGTTTACTTGCCATTTCTCATTCATTAGGATTCCAACACTAGGACACTTACTCGGACCCTCTTGAATGATGACAGATATGTAATTATGTTGTTCACTTGCCATTTCTCACGAATTAGGGTTCGAACACTCGGACACTTACTCGGACCCACTTGCTTGATGGCAGATTTGTAATTATGGTGTTTACTTTCCATTTCTCAGGCATTAGGGTTTAAATACTCAGACACTTAGTCGGACACTCTTGCATGATGGCAGATGTGTAATTATGGTGTTTGCTTGCCATTTCTCATGCATTTGGATTCGAACACTCGAACCCTTACTCTGACCGTCTTCGTGATGGCAGATATGTAATTATGGTGTTTACTTGCCATTTCTCAAAAATTAGGGTTCGAACACTCGGACACTTACTTGGAACCCCTTGCATGATTGCAGATATGTAATTATGGTGTTTACTTTCCATTTCTCATGCATTAGGGTTTAAACTCTCGGACACTTATTCGGACGCTCTTGCATGATGGCAGATACGTAATTATGGTGTTTACTTGCCGTTTATCATGCATTAGGGTTCGATCACTCGGACACTTACTCGGTCCCTGTTGCATGATGGCGACTATGTAATTATGTTGTTTATTTGCCATTTCGCATGCATTAGGGTTTAAACACTCAGACACTTATTCGGACCCTCTTACTTGATGGCAGATATGTAATTATGGTGTTCACTTGCCATTTCTCGTGCATTTGGATTCGAACACTCGGACATTTGCTCGGACCCTCTTGCATGATGGCATCTATGTAATTATGGTGTTTACTTGCCATTTCTCATGAGTAAGAGTTCGAACACTTGAACACACAGTCGGACCCTTTTGCATGATGGAAGATATGTAATTATGGTGTTTACTTGTCATTTCTCATGCATTAGGGTTTAAACACTCGGACACTTATTCGGACACTCTTGCATGACGGGAGATACGTAATTATGGTGTGCACTTGCCATTTATCATGCATTAGGGTTCGGGCACTCTGACACATACTCGGACCCTGTTGCATGATGGCAACTATGTAATTATGTTGTTTATTTGCCATTTCTCATGCATTACGGCTTAAACACTCGGACACTTATTCGGACCCTCTTACTTGATGGGAGATATGTAATTATGGTGTTTACTTGCCATTTCTCATGCATTTGGATTCGAACACCCGGACACTTACTCGGACCCTCTTGCATGATGGCATCAATGTAATTATGGTGTTTACCTGCCATTTCTCATGAATTAGAGTTCGAACTCGGACACTTACTCGGACCGTCTTGCATGATGGAAGATACGTAATTATGGTGTTTACTTGCCATTTCTCATGCATTAGGATTTAAACACTCGGACACTTGTTCAAACCCTCTTGCATGATGGCCATTATATAATTATGGTGTTCACTTGCCATTTCTCTTGCATTAGGGTTTAAATACTCGGACGCTTACTCAGACACTTTTGCATGATGGCAGATATGTAATTATGGTGTTTACTTGCCATTTCTCATTCATTTGGGTTTAAACACTCGGACACTTATTCGGACCCTCTTGCATGATGGTAGACATGTAATTATGCGGTTTACTTGCCATTTCTCATTGATTAGGATTCCAACACTAGGACACTTACTCAGACCCCCTTGAATGATGGCAGATTTGTAATTATGTTGTTTACTTGCCATTTCTCATGAATTAGGGTTTGAACACTCGGACACTTACTGGTACCGTCTTGCATGACGGCAGATTTGTAATTATGGTGTTTACTCTCCATTTCTCATGCATTAGGGTTTAAACACTCGGACACCAATTCGAACACTCTTGCATAACGGCAGATATGTAATTATGGTGTTTACTTGCCATATCTCATGTTTTAGGATTCGAACACTCGGACCCTCTTGCATGATGGCAGATATGTAATTATGGTGTTTACTTTCCATTTCTCATGCATTAGGAGTCGAACATTCTGACACTTACTTGAACCCTCTTGCATGATGGCAGATAGGTAATTTTGGTGTTTACCAGCCATTTCTCATGAATTAGGGTTTGAACACTCGGTCACTTACTTGGAACCTCTTGCATGATGGCAGATATATAATTATGGTGTTTACATTTCATTTCTCATGTATTAGGGTTTAAACACTCGGACAGTTTTTCGAACACTGTTGCACGATGGCAGACACGTAATTATGGTGTTTACTTGCCATTTATCATACATTAGGGTTCGATCACTCGGACACTTACTCGGACCGTCTTGCATGATAGCAGATATGTAATTATGACGTTTATTTGCCATTTCTCAAGCATTAGGGTTTCAACACTCGGACACTTATTCGGACCCTCTTGCATGATGGCAGATATGTAATTATGGTGTTTACTTTCAATTTCTCATGCATTAGGATTCGAACACTCGGACACTTACTCGAACCCTCTTGCGTGATGGCATATATGTAATTATGGTGTTTACTTTCCATTTCTCATTCACTAGGGTTTAAACCCTCGAACACTTGTTCGGACCCTCTTGCAATGGCAGATATGCAATTATGGTGTTCACATGCCATTTTTCATCCATTAGGGTTTAGATACTCGGGCACTTACACAGACCCTCTTGCATGATGACAGATATGTAATTATGTTGTTTACTTCCCATTTCTCTTGCATTTGGGTTTAAACACTCGGGCACTTATTCGGACCCTCTTGCATGATGGCAGATATGTAATTATGGTGTTTACTTGTCATTTCTCATTCATTAGAATGCCAACACCAGGACACTTACTCGGACCCTCTTGAATGATGGCAGACATATAATTATGTTGTTTACTTGCCATTTCTCGTGAATTAGGGTTCGAACACTAGGACACATACTCGGACCCTCTTGCATTATGGCAGATTTCAAATTATGGTGTTTATTTTCCATTTCCCATGCATTAGGGTTTAAACACTCGGACACTTATTCGGACAGTCTTGGGTGATGGCAGATATATAATTATGGTGTTTACTTGCCATTTCTCAGGCATTAGGAATCGAACACTCGGACACTTACTCGGACCCTCTTGCATGATGGCAGATATGTAATTGTGGTGTTTACTTGCCATTTCTCATGAATTTGGGTTCGAACACTCGGACACTTACTTGGAACCTCTTGCATGATGACAGATATGTAATTATGGTGTTTACTTTCCATTTTTCATGCATTAGCGTTTAAACACTCAGACAGTTATTCGAACATTCTTACATGATGGCAGATACGTAATTACGCTGTTTATTTTCCATTTATCAAGCATTAGGGTTCGATCACTCGGACACTTACTTGGACCCTCTTGCATGATGGCAGATATGTAATATGGTGTCTACTTACCATTTGTCATTCCTTAGGATTCCGACAACAGGACACTAACTTGGACCCTCTCGAATGATGGCAGATAAGTAATTATGTTGTTTACTTACCATTTCTCATGAATTAGGGTTCGAACACTCGGACACTTACTCAGACCCTCTTGCATGATGGCAAATTTGTAATTATGGTGTTTACTTTCGATTTCCCATGCATTAGGGTTTAAGCACTCGGACACTTATTCGGACACTCTTGCATGATGGCAGATATGTAATTACAGTGCTTACTTGCTATTTTTCAGGCATTAGGATTCGAACACTCGGACACTTACTCAGACCCTCTTTCATGATGGCAGATATGTAATTATGGTGTTTACTTTCCATTTCTCATGGATTTGGGTTCGAACACTCAGACAGTTACTTGGAACCTCTTGCATGATGGCAGATATATAATTTTGGTGTTTCCTTTCCATTTCTCATGCATTAGGGTTTAAACACTGGGGCCGTTATTCGAACACTCTTGCACGATGGCAGATACGTAATTACGGTGTCCACTTGCCATTTATCATGCTTTAGGGTTCGAACACGCGGACACTTACTCGGCCCCTCTTGCATGATGGCAGATATGTAATTATGGTGTTTACTTGCCATTTCTCATGCATTTTGGTTCAAACATTCGTAGACTTATTCGGACCCTCCTGCATGATGGCAGATATGTAATTATGGTGTTGACTTGCCATTTCTCATTCATTTGGATTCTAACGCTAGGACACTTACTCGGACACTCTTGAACGATGTCAGATATGTAATTATGTTGTTTAGTTGCCATTTCTCAAGAATAGGGTTCGAACAGTCGGACACTTACTCAGACCCTCTTGCATGATTGCTGATATGTAATTATGGTGTTAACTGGCCATTTCTAATGCATTAGGTTTTAAACACTCGGACACTTATTTGGACCCTCTTGCATGATGGTAGATATGTAATTAAGGTGTTTGCTTTTCGTTTCTCATGAATTAGTGTTCGAACACTCGGACACTTACTCGGACCCTCTTCCATGATGGCAGATATGTAATTATGGCGTTTACCTGCCATTTCTCGTGCATTAGAATTCGAACACTCGGGCACTTATTTGAACCTGCTTCCATGACGGCTGGTATGTAATTATGGTGTTTACTTGCCATTTCTCATGCATTCGGGTTAAAACACACGGACACTTGTTCATACCCTCTTGCATGATGGCAGATATGTAATTATGGTGTTTACTTGCCATTTCTCAGGCAATAGGATTCGAACACTCGGACACTTACTCGGACCCTCTTGCATGATGGCAGATATGTAATTATGGTGTTTACTTTCCATTTCTCATGCATTAGGCCTCAAACACTCGGGCACTCATTCGGACACTCTTGCATGACGAGAGATACGTAATTATGGTGTGTACTTGCCATTTATCATGCATTGGGGTTCGATCACTCTGACACTTACTCGGACCCTGTTACATGATGGCAACTGTGTAATTATGTTGTTTATTTGCCGTTCCTCATGCAATGCGGCTTAAACACTCGGACACTCATTCGGACCCTCTTACTTGATGGCAGATATGTAATTATGGTGTTTACTTGCCATTTCTCATGCATTTGGATTCCAACACTCGGACACTTACTTGGACCCTCTTGCATGATGGCATTTATGTAATTATGGTGTTTACCTGCCATTTCTCACGAATTAGAGTTCGAACACTCGGACACTTACTCAGACCCTCTTGCATGATGGAAGATAAGTAATTATGGTCTTTACTTACCATTTCTCATGCATTAGGGTTTAAACACTCGGACACTTGTTCAAACCCTCTTGCATGATGGCAGTTATATAATTATGCTGTTCACTTGCCATCTCTCTTGCATTAGGGTTTAAATACTCGGACGCTTACTGAGACACTTTTGCATGATGGCAGATATGTAATTATGGTGTTTACTTGCCATTTCTCATTAATTTGGGTTTAAACACTCGGACACTTATTCGGACCCTCTTGCATGATGGCAGATATGTAATTATGCTGTTTACTTGCCATTTCTCATTGATTAGGATTCCAACACTAGGACACTTACTCAGACCCTCTTGAATGATGGCAGATTTGTAATTATGTTGTTTACTTGCCATTTCTCATCAATTAGGGTTTGAACACTCGGACACTTACTGGTACCCTCTTGCATGACGGCAGATTTGTAATTATGGTGTTTACTCTCCATTTCTCATGTATTAGAGTTTAAACACTCGGAAACCTATTCGGACACTCTTGCATGACGGCAGATATGTAATTAAGGTGTTTACTTGCCATTTCTCATGCATTAGGATTCGAACACTCGGACCCTCTTGCATGATGGCAGATATGTAATTATGGTGTTTACTTTCCATTTCTCATGCATTGGGATTCGAACACTCTCACACTTACTCGGACCCTCTTGCATGATGGCAGATAGGTAATTATGGTGTTTACTTGCCATTTCTCATGAATTAGGGCTTGAACACTCGGTCACTTACTTGGAACCTCTTGCATGATGGCAGATATGTAATTATGGTGTTTACTTTCCAGTTCTCATGCATTAGGGTTTAAACACTCGGACAGTTTTTCAAACACTATTGCACGATGGCAGACACGTAATTATGGTGTTTACTTGCCATTTATCATACATTAGGGTTCGATCACTCGGACACTTACTCTGACCCTCTTGCATGATAGCAGATATGTAATTATGGTGTTTATTTTCCATTTCTCAAGCATTAGGGTTTTAACACTCGGACCCTTATTCGGACCCTCTTGCATGATGGCAGATATGTAATTATGGTGTTTACTTTCCATTTCTCATGCATTAGGATTCGAACACTCGGACACTTACTCGAATCCTCTTGCATGATGGCATATATGTAATTATGGTGTTTACTTTCCATTTCTCATTCGTTAAGGTTTAAACACTCGGACACTTGTTCGGACCCTCTTGCATGATGGCTGATATGTAATTATGGTGTTTACATGCCATTTTTCATCCATTAGGGTTTAGATACTCGGAAACTTACATAGACCCTCTTGCATGATGGCAGATTTGTAATTATGTTGTTTACTTCCCATTTGTCATGCATTTGGGTTTAAACATTCGGGCACTTATTCGAACCCTCTTGCATGATGGCAGAAATGTAATCATGGTGTTTACTTGCCATTTCTCATTCGTTAGAATGCCAACACCAGGATACTTACACGGACCCTCTTGAACGATAGCAGACATATAATTATGTTTTTTAATTGCCATTTCTCGTGAATTAGGGTTCGAACACTTGGACACATACTCGGACCCTCATGCATGATGGCAGATTTGTAATTATGGTCTTTAGTTTCCATTTCCCATGCATTAGGGTTTAAACACTTGGACACTTATTCGGACACTCTTGCATGAAGGCAGATATGTAATTATGGTGTTTACTTGCCATTTCTCAGGCATTAGGATTCGAACACTCGGACACTTACTCGGACCCTCTTGCATGATGGCAGATATGTAATTATGGTGTTTACTTTCCACTTCTCATGCATTAGGATTCGACCACTCGGACACTTACTCGAATCCTCTTGCATGATGGCATATATGTAATTATGGTGTTTACTTTCCATTTCTCATTCGTTAGGGTTTAAACACTAGGACACTTGTTCGGACCCTCTTGCATGATGGCTGATATGTAATTATGGTGTTTACATGCCATTTTTCATCCATTAGGGTTTAGATACTCGGAAACTTACATAGACCCTCTTGCATGATGGCAGATTTGTTATTATGTTGTTTACTTCCCATTTGTCATGCATTTGGGTTTAAACACTCGGGCACTTATTCGAACCCTCTTGCATGATGGCAGAAATGTAATCATGGTGTTTACTTGCCATTTCTCATTCATTAGAATGCCAACACCAGGATACTTACTCGGACCCTCTTGAATGATAGCAGACATATAATTATGTTTTTTAATTGCCATTTCTCGTGAATTAGGGTTCGAACACTTGGACACATACTCGGACCCTCATGCATGATGGCAGATTTGTAATTATGGTGTTTAGTTTCCATTTCCCATACATTAGGGTTTAAACACTTGGACACTTATTCGGACACTCTTGCATGAAGGCAGATATGTAATTATGGTGTTTACTTGCCATTTCTCAGGCATTAGGATTCGAACACTCGGACACTTACTCGGACCCTCTTGCATGATGGCAGATATGTAATTATGGTGTTTACTTTCCATTTCTCATGCATTAGGATTCGAACACTCGGACACTTACTCGAATCCTCTTGCATGATGGCATATATGTAATTATGGTGTTTACTTTCCATTTCTCATTCGTTAGGGTTTAAACACTCGGACACTTGTTCGGACCCTCTTGCGTGATGGCTGATATGTAATTATGGTGTTTACATGCCATTTTTCATCCATTAGGGTTTAGATACTCGGAAACTTACATAGACCCTCTTGCATGATGGCAGATTTGTTATTATGTTGTTTACTTCCCATTTGTCATGCATTTGGGTTTAAACACTCGGGCACTTATTCGAACCCTCTTGCATGATGGCAGAAATGTAATCATGGTGTTTACTTGCCATTTCTCATTCATTAGAATGCCAACACCAGGATACTTACTCGGACCCTCTTGAATGATAGCAGACATATAATTATGTTTTTTAATTGCCATTTCTCGTGAATTAGGGTTCGAACACTTGGACACATACTCGGACCCTCATGCATGATGGCAGATTTGTAATTATGGTGTTTAGTTTCCATTTCCCATGCATTAGGGTTTAAACACTTGGACACTTATTCGGACACTCTTGCATGAAGGCAGATATGTAATTATGGTGTTTACTTGCCATTTCTCAGGCATTAGGATTCGAACACTCGGACACTTACTCGGACCCTCTTGCATGATGGCAGATATGTAATTGTGGTGTTTACTTGCTATTTCTCATGAATTTGGGTTCGAACACTCAGACACATACTTGAAACCTCTTGCATGATGGCAGATATGTAATTATGGTGTTTACTTTCCATTTATCATGCATTAGCGTTTAAACACTCATACAGTTATTTGAACATTCTTACATGATGGCAGATACGTAATTACGCTGTTTACTTGACATTTATCATGCATTAGGGTTCGATCACTCGGACACTTACTCGGACCCTCTTGCATGATGGCAGATATGTAATTATGGTGTTTACTTACCATTTGTCATTCCTTAGGATTCCAACACCAGGACACTAACTTGGACCCTCTTGAATGATGGCAGATAAGTAATTATGTTGTTTACTTGCCATTTCTCAGGCAATAGGATTCGAACACTCGGACACTTACTCGGACCCTCTTGCATGATGGCAGATATGTAATTATGGTGTTTACTTTCCATTTCTCATGCATTAGGCCTCAAACACTCGGGCACTCATTCGGACACTCTTGCATGACGAGAGATACGTAATTATGGTGTGTACTTGCCATTTATCATGCATTGGGGTTCGATCACTCTGACACTTACTCGGACCCTGTTACATGATGGCAACTGTGTAATTATGTTGTTTATTTGCCGTTCCTCATGCAATGCGGCTTAAACACTCGGACACTCATTCGGACCCTCTTACTTGATGGCAGATATGTAATTATGGTGTTTACTTGCCATTTCTCATGCATTTGGATTCCAACACTCGGACACTTACTTGGACCCTCTTGCATGATGGCATTTATGTAATTATGGTGTTTACCTGCCATTTCTCACGAATTAGAGTTCGAACACTCGGACACTTACTCAGACCCTCTTGCATGATGGAAGATAAGTAATTATGGTCTTTACTTACCATTTCTCATGCATTAGGGTTTAAACACTCGGACACTTGTTCAAACCCTCTTGCATGATGGCAGTTATATAATTATGCTGTTCACTTGCCATCTCTCTTGCATTAGGGTTTAAATACTCGGACGCTTACTGAGACACTTTTGCATGATGGCAGATATGTAATTATGGTGTTTACTTGCCATTTCTCATTAATTTGGGTTTAAACACTCGGACACTTATTCGGACCCTCTTGCATGATGGCAGATATGTAATTATGCTGTTTACTTGCCATTTCTCATTGATTAGGATTCCAACACTAGGACACTTACTCAGACCCTCTTGAATGATGGCAGATTTGTAATTATGTTATTTACTTGCCATTTCTCATCAATTAGGGTTTGAACACTCGGACACTTACTGGTACCCTCTTGCATGACGGCAGATTTGTAATTATGGTGTTTACTCTCCATTTCTCATGTATTAGAGTTTAAACACTCGGAAACCTATTCGGACACTCTTGCATGACGGCAGATATGTAATTAAGGTGTTTACTTGCCATTTCTCATGCATTAGGATTCGAACACTCGGACCCTCTTGCATGATGGCAGATATGTAATTATGGTGTTTACTTTCCATTTCTCATGCATTGGGATTCGAACACTCTCACACTTACTCGGACCCTCTTGCATGATGGCAGATAGGTAATTATGGTGTTTACTTGCCATTTCTCATGAATTAGGGCTTGAACACTCGGTCACTTACTTGGAACCTCTTGCATGATGGCAGATATGTAATTATGGTGTTTACTTTCCAGTTCTCATGCATTAGGGTTTAAACACTCGGACAGTTTTTCAAACACTCTTGCACGATGGCAGACACGTAATTATGGTGTTTACTTGCCATTTATCATACATTAGGGTTCGATCACTCGGACACTTACTCTGACCCTCTTGTATGATAGCAGATATGTAATTATGGTGTTTATTTTCCATTTCTCAAGCATTAGGGTTTTAACACTCGGACCCTTATTCGGACCCTCTTACATGATGGCAGATATGTAATTATGGTGTTTACTTTCCATTTCTCATGCATTAGGATTCGAACACTCGGACACTTACTCGAATCCTCTTGCATGATGGCATATATGTAATTATGGTGTTTACTTTCCATTTCTCATTCGTTAAGGTTTAAACACTCGGACACTTGTTCGGACCCTCTTGCATGATGGCTGATATGTAATTATGGTGTTTACATGCCATTTTTCATCCATTAGGGTTTAGATACTCGGAAACTTACATAGACCCTCTTGCATGATGGCAGATTTGTAATTATGTTGTTTACTTCCCATTTGTCATGCATTTGGGTTTAAACATTCGGGCACTTATTCGAACCCTCTTGCATGATGGCAGAAATGTAATCATGGTGTTTACTTGCCATTTCTCATTCGTTAGAATGCCAACACCAGGATACTTACACGGACCCTCTTGAACGATAGCAGACATATAATTATGTTTTTTAATTGCCATTTCTCGTGAATTAGGGTTCGAACACTTGGACACATACTCGGACCCTCATGCATGATGGCAGATTTGTAATTATGGTCTTTAGTTTCCATTTCCCATGCATTAGGGTTTAAACACTTGGACACTTATTCGGACACTCTTGCATGAAGGCAGATATGTAATTATGGTGTTTACTTGCCATTTCTCAGGCATTAGGATTCGAACACTCGGACACTTACTCGGACCCTCTTGCATGATGGCAGATATGTAATTATGGTGTTTACTTTCCACTTCTCATGCATTAGGATTCGACCACTCGGACACTTACTCGAATCCTCTTGCATGATGGCATATATGTAATTATGGTGTTTACTTTCCATTTCTCATTCGTTAGGGTTTAAACACTAGGACACTTGTTCGGACCCTCTTGCATGATGGCTGATATGTAATTATGGTGTTTACATGCCATTTTTCATCCATTAGGGTTTAGATACTCGGAAACTTACATAGACCCTCTTGCATGATGGCAGATTTGTTATTATGTTGTTTACTTCCCATTTGTCATGCATTTGGGTTTAAACACTCGGGCACTTATTCGAACCCTCTTGCATGATGGCAGAAATGTAATCATGGTGTTTACTTGCCATTTCTCATTCATTAGAATGCCAACACCAGGATACTTACTCGGACCCTCTTGAATGATAGCAGACATATAATTATGTTTTTTAATTGCCATTTCTCGTGAATTAGGGTTCGAACACTTGGACACATACTCGGACCCTCATGCATGATGGCAGATTTGTAATTATGGTGTTTAGTTTCCATTTCCCATACATTAGGGTTTAAACACTTGGACACTTATTCGGACACTCTTGCATGAAGGCAGATATGTAATTATGGTGTTTACTTGCCATTTCTCAGGCATTAGGATTCGAACACTCGGACACTTACTCGGACCCTCTTGCATGATGGCAGATATGTAATTATGGTGTTTACTTTCCATTTCTCATGCATTAGGATTCGAACACTCGGACACTTACTCGAATCCTCTTGCATGATGGCATATATGTAATTATGGTGTTTACTTTCCATTTCTCATTCGTTAGGGTTTAAACACTCGGACACTTGTTCGGACCCTCTTGCGTGATGGCTGATATGTAATTATGGTGTTTACATGCCATTTTTCATCCATTAGGGTTTAGATACTCGGAAACTTACATAGACCCTCTTGCATGATGGCAGATTTGTTATTATGTTGTTTACTTCCCATTTGTCATGCATTTGGGTTTAAACACTCGGGCACTTATTCGAACCCTCTTGCATGATGGCAGAAATGTAATCATGGTGTTTACTTGCCATTTCTCATTCATTAGAATGCCAACACCAGGATACTTACTCGGACCCTCTTGAATGATAGCAGACATATAATTATGTTTTTTAATTGCCATTTCTCGTGAATTAGGGTTCGAACACTTGGACACATACTCGGACCCTCATGCATGATGGCAGATTTGTAATTATGGTGTTTAGTTTCCATTTCCCATGCATTAGGGTTTAAACACTTGGACACTTATTCGGACACTCTTGCATGAAGGCAGATATGTAATTATGGTGTTTACTTGCCATTTCTCAGGCATTAGGATTCGAACACTCGGACACTTACTCGGACCCTCTTGCATGATGGCAGATATGTAATTGTGGTGTTTACTTGCTATTTCTCATGAATTTGGGTTCGAACACTCAGACACATACTTGAAACCTCTTGCATGATGGCAGATATGTAATTATGGTGTTTACTTTCCATTTATCATGCATTAGCGTTTAAACACTCATACAGTTATTTGAACATTCTTACATGATGGCAGATACGTAATTACGCTGTTTACTTGACATTTATCATGCATTAGGGTTCGATCACTCGGACACTTACTCGGACCCTCTTGCATGATGGCAGATATGTAATTATGGTGTTTACTTACCATTTGTCATTCCTTAGGATTCCAACACCAGGACACTAACTTGGACCCTCTTGAATGATGGCAGATAAGTAATTATGTTGTTTACTTGCCATTTCTCATGAATAAGGGTTCGAACACTCGGACACTTACTCGGACCCTCATGTATGATGGCAAATTTGTAATTATGGTGTTTACTTTCCATTTCCCATGCATTAGGGTTTAAACACTCGGACACTTACTTGGACACTCTTGCATGATGGCAGATATGTAATTACGGTGTTTACTTGCCATTTTTCAGGCATTAGGATTTGAACACTCGGACACTTACTCGGACCCTCTTTCATGATGGCAGATATGTAATTATGGTGTTTACTTTGCATTTCTCATGAATTTGGGTTCGAACACTCGGACAGTTACTTGGAAACTCTTGCATGATGGCAGATATGTAATTATGGTGTTTCCTTTCCATTTCTCATGCATTAGGGTTTAAACACTTGGGCCGTTATTCGAACACTCTTCCATGATGGCAGATACGTAATTACGGTGCCCACTTGCCATTTATCATGCATTAGGGTTCGAACACGCGGACACTTACTCGGACCCTCTTCCATGATGGCAGATATGTAATTATGGTGTTTACGTGCCATTTCTCGTGCATTTTGGTTCAAACATTCAGAGACTTATTCGGACCCTCCTGCATGATGGCAGATGTGTAATTATGGTGTTGACTTGCCATTTCTCATTCATTTGGATTCTAACGCTAGGACACTTACTCGGACACTCTTGAACGATGTCAGATATGTAATTATGTTGTTTAGTTGCCATTTCTCATGAATTAGGGTTCGAACAGTCGGACACTTACTCGGACCCTCTTGCATGATGGCAGTTATGTAATTGTGGTGTTTACTTGCTATTTCTCATGAATTTGGGTTCGAACACTCAGACACTTACTTGAAACCTCTTGCATGATGGCAGATATGTAATTATGGTGTTTACTTTCCATTTATCATGCATTAGCGTTTAAACACTCAGACAGTTATTTGAACATTCTTACATGATGGAAGATACGTAATTACGCTGTTTACTTGACATTTATCATGCATTAGGGTTCGATCACTCAGACACTTACTCGGACCCTCTTGCATGATGGCAGATATGTAATTATGGTGTTTACTTACCATTTGTCATTCCTTAGGATTCCAACACCAGGACACTAACTTGGACCCTCTTGAATGATGGTAGATAAGTAATTATGTTGTTTACTTGCCATTTCTCATGAATAAGGGTTCGAACACTCGGACACTTACTCGGACCCTCTTGTATGATGGCAAATTTGTATTTATGGTGTTTACTTTCCATTTCCCATGCATTAGGGTTTAAACACTCGGACACTTACTTGGACACTCTTGCATGATGGCAGATATGTAATTACGGTGTTTACTTGCCATTTTTCAGGCATTAGGATTTGAACACTCGGACACTTACTTGGACCCTCTTCCATGATGGCAGATATGTAATTATGGTGTTTACGTGCCATTTCTCATGCATTTTGGTTCAAACATTCGGAGACTTATTCGGACCCTCCTGCATGATGGCAGATGTGTAATTATGGTGTTGACTTGCCATTTCTCATTCATTTGGATTCTAACGCTAGGACACTTACTCGGACACTCTTGAACGATGTCAGATATGTAATTATGTTGTTTAGTCGCCATTTCTCATGAATTAGGGTTCGAACAGTCGGACACTTACTCGGACCCTCTTGCATGATGACTAATATGTAATTATGGTGTTAACTGGCCATTTCTCATGCATTAGGTTTTAAACACTCGGACACTTATTCGGACCCTCTTGCATGATGGTAGATATGTAATTATGGTGTTTACTTTTCGTTCCCCATGAATTAGTGTTCGAACACTCGGACGCTTACTCGGACCCTCTTCCATGATGGCAGATATGTAATTATGGAGTTTACCTGCCATTTCTCGTGCATTAGAATTCGAACACTCGGGCACTTATTCGAACCTGCTTCCATGACGGCTGATAAGTAATTATGGTGTTTACTTGCCATTTCTCATACATTCGGGTTAAAACACACGGACACTTGTTCGGAACCTCTTGCATGATGGCAGAAATGTAATTATGGTGTTTACTTGCCATTTCTCAGGCATTAGGATTCGAACACTCGGACACTTACTCGGACCCTCTTGCATGATGGCAGATATGTAATTATGGTGTTTACTTTCCATTTCTCATGCATTAGGGTCCAAACACTCGGACACTTATTCGGACACTCTTGCATGACGGGAGATACGTAATTATGGTGTGTACTTGCCATTTATCAAGCATTAGGGTTCGATCACTCTGACTCTTACTCGGACCCTCTTATTTGATGGCAGATATGTAATTATGGTGTTTACTTGCCATTTCTCATGCATTTGGATTCGAACACTCGGACACTTACTCGGACCCTCTTGCATGATGGCATCTATGTAATTATAGTGTTTACCTGCCATTTCTCATGAATTAGAGTTCGAACACTCGGACACTTACTCGGACCCTCTTGCATGATGGAAGATATGTAATTATGGTGTTTACTTGCCATTTCTCATGCATTAGGGTTTAAACACTCGGACACTTGTTTAAACCCTCTTGCATGATGGCAGTTATATAATTATGGTGTTCACTTGCCATTTCTCTTGCATTAGGGTTTAAATACTCGGACGCTTACTCAGACACTTCTGCATGATGGCAGATATGTAATTATGGTGTTTACTTGCCATTTCTCATTGATTTCGGTTTAAACACTCGGACACTTATTCGGACCCTCTTGCATGATGGCAGATATGTAATTATGCTGATTACTTGCCATTTCTCATTGATTAGGATTCCAACACTAGGACACTTACACAGACCCTCTTGAATGATGGCAGATTTGTAATTATGTTGTTTACTTGCCATTTCTCATGAATTAGGGTTTGAACACTCGGACACTTACTGGTACCCTCTTGCATGACGGCAGATTTGTAATTATGGTGTTTACTCTACATTTCTCATGCATTAGGGTTTAAACACTCGGAAACCTATTCGGACACTCTTGCATGACGGCAGATATGTAATTAAGGTGTTTACTTGCCATTTCTGATGCATTAGGATTCGAACACTCGGACCCACTTGCATGATGGCTGATATGTAATTATGTTGTTTACTTCCCATTTCTCATGCATTTGGGTTTAAACACTCCGGCACATATTCGAACCCTCTTGCATGATGGCAGAAATGTGATCATGGTGTTTACTTGCCATTTCTCATTCATTAGAATGCCAACACCAAGACACTTACTCGGACCCTCTTGAATGATGGCAGACATATAATTATGTTTTTTACTTGCCATTTCTCGTGAATTAGGGTTCGAACACTCGGACACATACTCGGACCCTCATGCATGATGGCAGATTTGTAATTATGGTGTTTACTTTACATTTCCCATGCATTAGGGTTTAAACACTTGGACACTTATTCAGACACTCTTGCATGATGGCAGATATGTAATTATGGTGTTTACTTGCCATTTCTCAGGCATTAGGATTCGAACACTCGGACACTTACTTGGACCCTCTTGCATGATGGCAGATATGTAATTATGGTGTTTACTTGCCATTTCTCATGAATTTGGGTTCGAACACTCGGACACTTACTTGGAACCACTTGCATGATGGCAGATATGTGATTATGGTGTTTACTTTCCATTTCTCATGCATTAGCATTTAAACACTCAGACAATTATTCGAACATTCTTACATGATGGCAGATACGTAATTACGCTGTTTACTTTCCATTTATCATGCATTAGGGTTCGATCACTCGGACACTTAGTCTAACCCTCTTGCATGATAGCTGATATGTAATTGTGGGGTTTATTTTCCATTTCTCATGCATTAGGGTTTAAACACTCGGACACGTACTCGGACCCTCTTGCATGATGGCAGATATATAATTATCGTGTTTACTTGCCATTTCTGATGCATTAGGATGCGAACAATCGGACAATTACTCGGACCCTCTTGCAAAATGGCATATATGTAATTATGGTGTTTACTCGCCATTTCTCATGAATTAGAGTTCGATCACTCACACACTTACTTGGACCCTGTCGCATGATAGCAGATATGTAATTATGGTGTTTACTTTCCGTTCCTCGTGAATTAGTACTCGAACACTCGGACACTTACTCGGACCCTCTTGCATGATGGCAGATATGAAATTATGATGTTTACCTAGTATTTTCTGTGCATTAGGATTCGAACACTCAGATACTTATTCGAACTCTCTTGCTTGATGGCTGATAAGTAATTATGGTGTTTACTTGCCATTTCTCCTGAATTAGGGCTCGAACACTCGGACACTTACTCGGACCCTCTTGCATGATGGCAGATATGCAATTATGGTGTTTACTTGACATTTCTCATGCATTAGGATTCGAACACACGGACACTTACGCGGACCCTCTGGCACGATGGCAGATAGGTAATTATGGTGTTTACTTGCCATTTCTCATGAAGTAGGGTTTGAACACTCGGTCACTTACTTGGAACCTCTTGCATGATGGCAGATATGTAATTATGGTGTTTACTTTCCATTTCTCATGCATTAGGATTTAAACACTCGGACAGTTTTTCGAACACTCTTGCATGATGGCAGACACGTAATTATGGTGTTTACTTGCCATTTATCATACATTAGGGTTTGATCACTCGAACACTTACTCGGACCCTCTTGCATGATAGCAGATATGTAATTATGGTGTTTATTTGCCATTTCTCATGCATTAGGGTTTAAACACTCGGACACTTATTCAGACCCTCTTGCATGATGGCAGATATGTAATTATGGTATTTACCTGCCATTTCTCGTGCATTAGAATTCGAACACACGGGCACTTATTCGAACCCGCTTGCATGATCGCTGATATGTAATTATGGTGTTTACTTGCCATTTCTCATGCATTCGTGTTAAAACACACAGACACTTGTTCGGACCCTCAAGCATGATGGCAGATATGTAATTATTGTGTTTACTTGCCATTTCTCATGCATTGGGGTTTAAATACTCGGACGCTTACTCAGACCCTCTTGCATGATGGCAGATATGTAATTATGTTGTTTACTTGCCATTTCTCATTCATTTGGGTTTAAACACTCAGACACTTATTTCGACCCTCTTGCATGATGGCAGATATATAATTATGGTGTTTACTTGCCATTTCTCATTCATTAGGATTCCAACACTAGGACACTTACTCGGACCCTCTTGAATGATGGCAGATATGTAATTATGTTGTTTACTTATCATTTCTCATGAATTAGGGTTCAAACACTCAGACACTTACTCGAACCCTCTTGCATGATGCTAGATTTGTAATTATGGTTTTTACATTCCTTTTCTCATGCATTAGGGTTTAAACACTCGGACAATTTTTCGAACACTCTTGCATGATGGCAGATATGTAATTTTGGTGTTTACTTGCCATTTCTCATGCATTAGGATTCGATCACTCGGACACTTACTCGGACCCTCTTGCATGGTGGCAGATATGTAATTATGGTCTTTACTTGCCATTTCTCATCCATTTGGGTTTAAACACTCGGACACTAAGTCGGACCCTCTTGCATGATGGCACATACATAGTTATGGTGTTTACTTGCCATTTGTCATTCCTTAGGATTCCAACACCAGGACACTAACTTGGACCCTCTTGAATGATGGCAGATAAGTAATTATGTTGTTTACTTGCCATTTCTCATGAGTTAGGGTTCGAACAGTCAGACACTTACTAAGACCCTCTTGCATGATAGTAGATTTGTAATTATGGTGTTTACATTCCATTTCCCATGCATTAGGGTTTCAACACTCGGACACTTATTCGGACACTCTTGCATCATGGCATATATGTAATTACGGTGTTTACTTGCCATTTTTCAGGCATTAGGATTCGAACACTCGGACACTTACTCGGACCCTATTTCATGATGGCAGATATGTAATTATGGTGTTTACTTTGCCATTTCTCATGAATTTGGGTTCGAACACTCGGACAGTTACTTGGAACCCCTTGCATGATGGCAGGTATGTAATTATGGTGTTTACTTTCCATTTCTCAAGCATTAGGGTTTAAACACTAGGGCAGTTATTCGAACACTCTTGCATGATTGCAGATACGTAATTACGGTGTTCACTTGCCATTTATCATGCATTAGGGTTCGATCACGCGGACACTTACTCGGGCCCTCTTGCATGATGGCAGATATGTAATTAAGGTGTTTACTTGCCATTTCTCATGAATTTTGGTTCAAACATTCGGAGACTTATTCGGACCCTCTTGCATGATGGCAGATATGTAATTATGGTGTTTACTTGCCATTTCTCATGCATTTTGGTTCAAACATTCGGAGACTTATTCGGACCCTCTTGCATGATGGCAGATATGTAATTATGGTGCTTACTTGCCATTCCTCATTCATTAGGATTCCAACACTAGGACACTTACTCAGACCCTCTTGAATGATAGCAGATATGTAATTATGTTGTTTACTTGCCATTTCTCATGAATTACGGTTCGAACACTTGGGCACTTACTTGGACCCTCTTGCATGATGGCATATTTGTAATTATGGCGTGTACTTTCCATTTCTCATGCATTAGGGTTTAAACACTCAGACACTTATTCGGACACTCATGTATGATGGCAGATATGTAATTATGGTGTTCACTTGCCATTTCTCATGCATTTTGGATTCGAACACTCGGACACTTACCCAGACCCTCTTGCATGATGGCAGATATGTAATTATGGTGTTTACTTGCCATTTCTCATGAATTAGGGTTCGAACACTGGGACACTTACTTGGAACCTCTTGCATCATGCCAGAAATGTAATTATGTTGTTCACTTTCCATTTCTCATGCATTAGGGTTTAAACACTTGGACAGTTATTCAGACACTCTTGCATGATACAAGATAGGTAATTTGGGTGTTTACTTGCCATTTATCGTGCATCAGGGTTCGATCACTCAGATACTTGCTCGTACCCCTTTGCGTGATGGCAGATTTGTAATTATGGTGTTTACTTGCCATTTCTCATGCATTAGGATTCGAACACTCGAACACTTACTCAGACCCTCTTGCATGATGGCATATTTGTAATTATGGTATTTACTTGCCATTTCTCATGAGTTAGAGTTCGAACACTCCGACACTTACTCGGACCCTCTTGCATGATGGAAGATATGTAATCATGGTGTTTACTTGCCATTTCTCATGCATTGGGGTTTAAATACTCAGACGCTCACTCAGACCCTATTGCATGATGGCAGATATGTAATTCTGGTGTTTACTTGCCATTTCTCATGCATTTCGGTTCAAACGTTCGGACACTTATTCGGACCCTCTTGCGTGGTGGCAGATATGTAATTATGGTGTTTACTTGCCATTTGTCATTCATTAGGATACCAACACTAGCACACTTACTCGGACCCTCTTGAAAGATGGCAGATATGTAATTCTGTTGTTTGCTTGCCACTTCTCCTGAATTAGGGTTCGAACGGTCAGACACTTACTCGGACCCTCTTGCATGATGGCAGATATGTAATTATGGTGTTAACTTGCCGTTTCTCACGAATTAGGTTTTAAACACTCGGCCATTTATTCAGACCCTCTTGCATGATGGCAGATATGTAATTATGGTGTTTCCTTTCCGTTCCTCATGAATTAGTGTTCGAACACTCGGACACTTACTCGAACCCTCTTTCTTGATGACAGATATGTAATTATGGTGTTTACCTGCCATTTCTCATGCATTAGAATTTGAACACTCGGGCACTTATTCGAACCCGCTTGCATGATGGCAGATATGTAATTATGGTGTTGACTGGCCATTTCTCATGCATTCGGGTTAAAACACACGGACACTTGTTCGGACCCTATTGCATGATGGCAGATATGTAATTCTGGTGTTTACTTGCCATTTCTCATGCATTTCGGTTCAAACGTTTGGACACTTATTCGGACCCTCTTACGTGGTGGCAGATATGTAATTATGGTGTTTACTTGCCACTTGTCATTCATTAGGATACCAACACTAGCACACTTACTCGGACCCTCTTGAAAGATGGCAGATATGTAATTTTGTTGTTTGCTTGCCATTTCTCCTGAATTAGGGTTCGAACAGTCAGACACTTACTCGGACCCTCTTGCATTATGGTAGATATGTAATTATGGTGTTAACTTGCCGTTTCTCACGAATTAGGTTTTAAACACTCGGCCATTTATTCAGCCCCTCTTGCATGATGGCAGATATGTAATTATGGTGTTTACTTTCCGTTCCTCATGAATTAGTGTTCGAACACTCGGACACTTACTCGAACCCTCTTTCTTGGTGGCAGATATGTAATTATGGTGTTTACCTGCCATTTCTCGTGCATTAGAATTTGAACACTCAGGCACTTATTCGAACCTGCTTGCATGATGGCAGATATGTAATTATGGTGTTGACTGGCCATTTCCCATGCATTCGGGTTAAAACACACGGACACTTGTTCGGACCCTATTGCATGATGGCAGATATGTAATTCTGGTGTTTACTTGCCATTTCTCATGCATTTCGGTTCAAACGTTCGGACACTTATTCGGACCCTCTTGCGTGGTGGCAGATATGTAATTATGGTGTTTACTTGCCATTTGTAATTCATTAGGATACCAACACTTGCACACTTACTCGGACCGTCTTGAAAGATGGCAGGTATGTAATTCTGTTGTTTGCTTGCCATTTCTCCTGAATTAGGGTTCGAACGGTCAGACACTTACTCGGACCCTCTTGCATGATGGCAGATATGTAATTATGGTGTTAACTTGCCGTTTCTCACGCATTAGGTTTTAAACACTCGGCCATTTATTCAGACCCTCTTGCATGATGGCATATATGTAATTATGGTGTTTACTTTCCGTTCCTCATGAATTACTGTTCGAACACTCGGACACTCACTCGAACCCTCTTGCTTGATGGCAGATATGTAATTATCGTGTTTACTTGCCATTTCTCGTGCATTAGAATTTGAACACTCGGGCACTTATTCGAACCCGCTTGCATGATGGCAGATATGTAATTATGGTGTTGACTGGCCATTTCTCATGCATTCGGGTTAAAACACACGGACACTTGTTCGGACCCTATTGCATGATGGCAGATATGTAATTCTGGTGTTTACTTGCCATTTCTCATGCATTTCGGTTCAAACGTTCGGACACTTATTCGGACCCTCTTGCGTGGTGGCAGATATGTAATTATGGTGTTTACTTGCCATTTGTCATTCATTAGGATACCAACACTAGCACACTTACTCGGACCCTTTTGAAAGATGGCAGATATGTAATTCTGTTGTTTGCTTGCCATTTCTCCTGAATTAGGGTTCGAACAGTCAGACACTTACTCGGACCCTCTTGCATGATGGCAGATATGTAATTATGGTGTTAACTTGCCGTTTCTCACGAATTAGGTTTTAAACACTCGGTCATTTATTCAGACCCTCTTGCATGATGGCAGATATGTAATTATGGTGTTTACTTTCCGTTCCTCATGAATTACTGTTCGAACACTAGGACACTTACTCGAACCCACTTTCTTGATGGCAGATATGTAATTATGGTGTTTACCTGCCATTTCTCGTGCATTAGAATTTGAACACTCGGGCACTTATTCGAACCCGCTTGCATGATGACAGATATGTAATTATGGTGTTGACTGGCCGTTTCTCATGCATTCGGGTTAAAACACACGGACACTTGTTCGGACCCTATTGCATGATGGCAGATATGTAATTCTGGTGTTTACTTGCCATTTCTCATGCATTTCGGTGCAAACGTTCGGACACTTATTCGGACCCTCTTGCGTGGTGGCAGATATGTAATTATGGTGTTTACTTACCATTCGTCATTCATTAGGATACCAACACTAGCACACTTACTCGGACCCTTTTGAAAGATGGCAGATATGTAATTCTGTTGTTTGCTTGCCATTTCTCCTGAATTAGGGTTCGAACAGTCAGACACTTACTCGGACCCTCTTGCATAATGGCAGATATGTAATTATGGTGTTAACTTGCCGTTTCTCACGCATTAGGTTTTAAACACTCGGCCATTTATTCAGACCCTCTTGCATGATGGCATATATGTAATTATGGTGTTTACTTTCCATTCCTCATGAATTAGTGTTCGAACACTCGGACACTAACTCGAACCCTCTTGCTTGATGGCAGATATGTAATTATCGTGTTTACCTGCCATTTCTCGTGCATTAGAATTTGAACACTCGGGCACTTATTCGAACCCGCTTGCATGATGGCAGATATGTAATTATGGTGTTGACTGGACGTTTCTCATGCATTCGGGTTAAAACACACGGACACTTGTTCGGACCCTATTGCATGATGGCAGATATGTAATTCTGGTGTTTACTTGCCATTTCTCATGCATTTTGGTTCAAACGTTCGGACACTTATTCGAACCCTCTTGCGTGGTGGCAGATATGTAATTATGGTGTTTACTTGCCATTTGTCATTCATTAGGATACCAACACTAGCACACTTACTCGGACCCTCTTGAAAGATGGCAGATATGTAATTCTGTTGTTTGCTTGCCATTTCTCCTGAATTAGGGTTCGAACGGTCAGACACTTACTCGGACCCTCTTGCATGATGGCAGATATGTAATTATGGTGTTAACTTGCCGTTTCTCACGAATTAGGTTTTAAACACTCGGCCATTTATTCAGACCCTCTTGCATGATGGCATATATGTAATTATGGTGTTTACTTTCCGTTCCTCATGAATTAGTGTTCGAACACTCGGACACTCACTCGAACCCTCTTGCTTGATGGCAGATATGTAATTATGGTGTTTACCTGCCATTTCTCGTGCATTAGAATTTGAACACTCGGGCACTTATTCGAACCCGCTTGCATGATGGCAGATATGTAATTATGGTGTTGACTGGCCATTTCTCATGCATTCGGGTTAAAACACACGGACACTTGTTCGGACCCTATTGCATGATGGCAGATATGTAATTCTGGTGTTTACTTGCCATTTCTCATGCATTTCAGTTCAAACGTTCGGACACTTATTCGGACCCTCTTGCGTGGTGGCAGATATGTAATTATGGTGTTTACTTGCCATTTGTCATTCATTAGGATACCAACACTAGCACACTTACTCGGACCCTTTTGAAAGATGGAAGATATGTAATTCTGTTGTTTGCTTGCCATTTCTCCTGAATTAGGGTTCGAACAGTCAGACACTTACTCGGACCCTCTTGCATGATGGCAGATATGTAATTATGGTGTTAACTTGCCGTTTCTCACGAATTAGGTTTTAAACACTCGGCCATTTATTCAGACCCTCTTGCATGATGGCAGATATGTAATTATGGTGTTTACTTTCCGTTCCTCATGAATTACTGTTCGAACACTCGGACACTTACTCGAACCCTCTTTCTTGATGACAGATATGTAATTATGGTGTTTACCTGCCATTTCTCGTGCATTAGAATTTGAATGCTCGGGCACTTATTCGAACCCGCTTGCATGATGGGAGATATGTAATTATGGTGTTGACTGGCCGTTTCTCATGCATTCGGGTTAAAACAAACGGACACTTGTTCGGACCCTATTGCATGATGGCAGATATGTAATTCTGGTGTTTACTTGCCATTTCTCATGCATTTCGGTTCAAACGTTCGGACACTTATTCGGACCCTCTTGCGTGGTGGCAGATATGTAATTATGGTGTTTACTTGCCATTCGTCATTCATTAGGATACCAACACTAGCACACTTACTCGGACCCTTTTGAAAGATGGCAGATATGTAATTCTGTTGTTTGCTTGCCATTTCTCCTGAATTAGGGTTCGAACAGTCAGACACTTACTCGGACCCTCTTGCATGATGGCAGATATGTAATTATGGTGTTAACTTGCCGTTTCTCACGAATTAGGTTTTAAACACTCGGCCATTTATTCAGACCCTCTTGCATGATGGCAGATATGTAATTATGGTGTTTACTTTCCGTTCCTCATGAATTACTGTTCGAACACTCGGACACTTACTCAAACCCTCTTTCTTGATGGCAGATATGTAATTATGGTGTTTACCTGCCATTTCTCGTGCATTAGAATTTGAACACTCGGGTACTTATTCGAACCCGCTTGCATGATGGCAGATATGTAGTTATGGTGTTGACTGGCCGTTTCTCATGCATTCGGGTTAAAACACACGGACACTTGTTCGGACCCTATTCCATGATGGCAGATATGTAATTCTGGTGTTTACTTGCCATTTCTCATGCATTTCGGTTCAAACGTTCGGACACTTATTCGGACCCTCTTGCGTGGTGGCAGATATGTAATTATGGTGTTTACTTGCCATTTGTCATTCATTAGGATACCAACACTTGCACACTTACTCGGACCCTCTTGAAAAATGGCAGGTATGTAATTCTGTTGTTTGTTGGCCATTTCTCCTGAATTAGGGTTCAAACGGTCAGACACTTACTCGGACCCTCTTGCATGATGGCAGATATGTAATTATGGTGTTAACTTGTCATTTCTCACGCATTAGGTTTTAAACACTCGGCCATTTATTCAGACCCTCTTGCATGATGGCAGATATGCAATTATGGTTTTTACTTTCCGTTCCTCATGAATTAGAGTTCGAACACTCGGACACTTACTCGAACCCTCTTGCTTGATGGCAGATATGTAATTATGGTGTTTACCTGCCATTTCTCGTGCATTAGAATTTGAACGCTCGGGCACTTATTCGAACCCGCTTGCATAATGACAGATGTATAATTATGGTGTTGACTGGCCGTTTCTCATGCATTCGGGTTAAAACACACGGACACTTGTTCGGACCCTATTGCATGATGGCAGATATGTAATTCTGGTGTTTACTTGCCATTTCTCATGCATTTTGGTTCAAACGTTCGGACACTTATTCGGACCCTCTTGCGTGGTGGCAGATATGTAATTATGGTGTTTACTTGCCATTTGTCATTCATTAGGATACCAACACTAGCACACTTACTCGGACCCTCTTGAAAGATGGCAGATATGTAATTCTGTTGTTTGCTTGCCATTTCCCCTGAATTAGGGTTCGAACGGTCAGACACTTACTCGGACCCTCTTGCATGATGGCAGATATGTAATTATGGTGTTAACTTGCCGTTTCTCACGCATTAGGTTTTAAACACTCGGCCATTTAGTCAGACCCTCTTGCATGATGGCAGATATGTAATTATGGTGTTTACTTTCCATTCCTCATGAATTAGTGTTCGAACACTCGGACACTTACTCGAACCCTCTTGCTTGATGGCAGATATGTAATTATGGTGTTTACCTGCCATTTCTCGTGCATTAGAATTTGAACACTCGGGCACTTATTCGAACCCGCTTGCATGATGGCAGATATGTAATTATGGTGTTGACTGGCCGTTTCTTATGCATTCGGGTTAAAACACACGTACACTTGTTCGGACCCTCTTGCCTGATGGCAGATACGTAATTATGGTGTTTACTTGCCATTTCTCATGCATTGG
Organism: Camellia sinensis; assembly: GCF_055761805.1. NCBI lineage: Eukaryota > Viridiplantae > Streptophyta > Magnoliopsida > Ericales > Theaceae > Camellia > Camellia sinensis. Next base: position 221,603,603 of record NC_138965.1, on the reverse strand, counting down.
GGTTTAAATACTCGAACGCTCACTCAGACCCTCTTGCATGATGGCAGATATGTAATTATGGTGTTTACTTGCCATTTCTCTTTCATATTGGTTTAAACACACGGACACTTATTCGGACCCTCTTGCAAGATGGCAAATATGTAATTGTGGTATTTACTTTCCATTTCTCATTCATTAGGATTCCAACACTAAGACACTTACTCGAATCCTCTTGAATGATGGCAGATATGTAATTATGTTGTTTACTTGCCATTTCCCATGAATTAGGGTTCGAACACTCGGACACTTACACGGAACCTCATGCATGATGGCAGATTTTTAATTATGGTGTTTACTTTCCATTTCTCATGCATTAGGGTTTAAACACTCGGACACTTTTTCGGATACTCTTGCATGATGGCAGATATGTTATTTTGGTGTTTGCTAGCCATTTCTCATGCATTAGGATTCGAACACCCGGACACTTACTCGGATCCTCTTGCATGATGACATATATGTAATTATGGTGTTTAGTTGCCATTTCTCATGAATTAGAGTTCGAACACTTGGATACTTACTCGGACCCACTTGCACGATGGAAGATATGTAATTATGGTGTTTACTTGCCATTTCTCATGCATTAGGGTTTAAACACTCGGACACTTCTTCGGACCCTCTTGGATGATGGCAGATATGTAATTATGGTGTTTGCTTGCCGTTTCTCATGCATTTGGTTTTAAATACGCGGACACTTACTCGGACCCTCTTGCATGATGGAAGATATGTAATTATGGTGTTTACTTGCCATTTCTCATGCATTAGGGTTTAAGCACTCGGACACTTGTTTGGAACCTCTTGCATGATGGCAGATATGTAATTATGGTGTTTACGTTTCATTTCTCATGCATGAGGGTTTAAACACTCGGACAGTCATTCGGACACTCTTGCGTGATGGCAGATAGGTAATTATGGTGTTTACTTGCCATTTACCATGCATTAGGGTTCGATCACTCGGACACTTACTCTAACCCACTTGCATGATGGTAGATATGTAATTGTGGTGTTTATTTCACATTTCTCATGCATTAGGGTTTAAACACTCGGACACGTATTCGGACCCTCTTGCATGATGACAGATATGTAATTATGGTGTTTACTTGCCATTTCTGATGCATTAGGATTCGAACAATCAGACACTTACTGGGACCCTCTTGCAAGATGGCATATATGTAATTATGGTGTTTACTCACCATTTCTCATAAATTAGAGTTCGAAGACTGACACACTTACTCGCACCCTCTTGCATGATGGAAGTCAAGTAATTATGGTGTTTACTTGCCATTTCTCACGCATTAGGGTTTAAACACTCGGAAACTTGTTCGGACCCCCTTGCATGGTGGGAGATATGTAATTATGGCGTTTTCTTGCCATTTCTCATGCATTAGGGTTTAAATACTTGGACACTTACTCAGACTCTCTTGCAATATGGCAGATTTGTAATTGTGGTGTTTACTTGTCATCTCTTATTCATTCAGGTTTAAACACTCGGACACTTATGCTGACCCTCTTGCATGATGGCAGATATGTAATTATGGTGTTTACTTGACATTTCTCATTGATTAGGATTCTAACACTAGGACACTTACTCGGACCCTCTTGAATGATGACAGATATGTAATTATGTTGTTTACTTGCCATTTCTCATGAATTAGGGTTCGAACACTCGGACACTTACTCGGACCCTCTTGCATGATGGTAGATTTGTAATTATTCAGTTTACTTTCCATTTCTCATGCGTTGGGGTCTAAACACTCGGACACTTATTCGGACACTCTTGCATGATGGCAGATATGTAATTATGGTGTTTACTTGCCATTTCTAATGCATTAGGATTCGAGCACTCGGACACTTACTCAGACCCTCTTGCATGATGGCAGATATGTAATTATGGTGTTTACTAGCCATTTCTCATGAATTAGGGTTCGAACACTCGGACACTTACTCGGAACCTCTTGCATGATTGCCGATATGTAATTATGGTGTTTACTTTCCATTTCTCATGCATTAGGGTTTAAACACTAAGACACTTATTCGGACACTCTGCATGATGGCATATATGTAATTATGGTGTTTATTTGCCATTTCTCATGCATTAGGATTTAAACACTCGGACACTTATTTGGACCCTCGCGCTTGATGGCAGATATCTAATTATGGTGTTTACTTGCCATTTGTCATGCATTACGATTCGAACAATCGGACACTTACTCAGACCCTCTTGCATGATGGCATATATGTAATTATGGTGTTTACTAGCCATTTCTCATGAGTTAGAGTTCGAACACTGCGACACTTACTAGGACCCTCATGCATGATGGAAGATATGTAATCATGGTGTTTACTTGCCACTTTTCATGCATTGGGGTTTAAATACTCAGACGCTTACTAAGACCCAATTGCATGATGGCAGATATGTAATTCTGGTGTTTACTTGCCATTTCTCATGCATTCCGGTTCAAACGTTCGGACACTTATTCGGACCCTCTTGCGTGGTGACAGATATGTAATTATGGTGTTTACTTGCCATTTGTCATTCATTAGGATACCAACACTAGCACACTTACTCGGACTCTCTTTAAAGATGGCAGATATGTAATTCTGTCGTTTACTTGCCATACTCGGACCCTCTTCCATGATAACAGATATGTAATTATGTTTTTAACTTGCCATTTCTCATGCATTAGGTTTTAAACACTCGGACACTTATTCAGACCCTCTTGCATGATGGCAGATATGTAATTATGGTGTTTACCTTCCGTTCCTCATGAATTAGTGTTCAAACACTCGGACACTTACTCGGACCCTATTGCATGATTGCAGATATGTAATTATGGTATTTACCTGCCAATTCTCGTGCATTAGAATTTGAACACTCGGGCACTTATTCGAACCCGCTTGCTTGATGGCAGATATGTAATTATGCTGTTGACTTGCCATTTCTCATGCATTCGGGTTAGAACACACGAACACTTGTTCGGACCCTCTTGCGTGATGGCAGATATGTAATTATGGTGTTTACTTACCATTTCTCATGCATTGGGCTTTAAATACTCGGACGCTTACTCAGACCCTCTAGCATTATAGCAGATTTGTAATTATGGTGTTTACTTGTCATCTCTGATTCATTTGGGTTTAAACACTCGGACACTTATTCTGACCCTCTTGCATGATGGCAGATATGTAATTATGGTGTTTACTTGCCATTTCTCATTGATTAGGATTCCAACACTAGGACACTTACTCGGACCCTCTTGAATGATGGCAGATATGTAATTATGCTGTTTACTTGGCATTTCTCATGAATTAGGGTTCGAACACTCGGACACTTACTTGAACCCTCTTGCATGATGGCAGATTTGTAAGCATGGTGTTTACTTTCCATTTCTCATGCATTAGGGTTTAAACACTCGGGCAATTTTTCGGACACTCTTGCATGATGGCAGATATGTTATTTTGGTGTTTACTTGGCATTTCTCATGCATTAGAATTCGAACACTCGGACACTTACTCGGACCCTCTTTCATGATGACATATATGTAATTGTGGTGTTTACTTGCCATTTCTCATGAATTAGAGTTCGAACACCTGGACACTTACTCGGACCCATTTGCACGATCGAAGATATGTAATTATGGTGTTTACTTGCCATTTCTCATGCATTAGGGTTTAAACACTCGGACACTTGTTCGGACCCTCTTGCATGATGGCAGATATGTAATTATGGTGTTTGCTTGCCATTTCTCATGCATTAGGTTTTAAATACTCGGACACTTACACGGACCCTCTTGCATGATGGAAGATATGTAATTATGGTGTTTACTTGCCATTTCTCATGCATTAGGGTTTAAACACTCGGACACTTATTCAGACCCTCTTGCATGATGGCAGATATGTAATTATGGTGTTTACCTTCCGTTCCTCATGAATTAGTGTTCGAACACTCGGACACTTACTCGGACCCTATTGCATGATTGCAGATATGTAATTATGGTATTTACCTGCCATTTCTCGTGCATTAGAATTTGAACACTCGGGCACTTATTCGAACCCGCTTGCATTTACTTACCATTTCTCATGCATTGGGCTTTAAATACTCGGACGCTTACTCAGACCCTCTAGCATTATGGCAGATTTGTAATTATGGTGTTTACTTGTCATCTCTGATTCATTTGGGTTTAAACACTCGGACACTTATTCTGATCCTCTTGCATGATGGCAGATATGTAATTATGGTGTTTACTTGCCATTTCTCATTGATTAGGATTCCAACACTAGGATACTTACTCGGACCCTCTTGAATGAAGGCAGATATGTAATTATGCTGTTTACTTGGCATTTCTCATGAATTAGGGTTCGAACACTCGGACACTTACTCGGACCCTCTTGCATGAGGGCAGATTTGTAATTATGGTGTTTACTTTCCATTTCTCATGCATTAGGGCTTAAACACTCGGACAATTTTTCGGACACTCTTGCATGATGGCAGATATGTTATTTTGTCGTTTGCTTTCCATTTCTCATGAATTATAGTTCGAACACTCGGACACTTACTCGGACCCTCTTGCATGACGGAAGATATGTAATTATGGTGTTTACATGCCATTTCTCTTGCATTAGGATTCGAGCACTCGGGCACTTATTCGGAGCCTCTTGCATGGTGGCAGATATGTAATTATGGTGTTTACTTGTCATTTCTCCTGAATTAGGGTTCGAACACTCGGACACTTACTCGGACCCGCTTGCATGATGACAGATATGTAATTACGGTGTTTACTTGCCTTTTCTCATGCATTAAGGTTTAAATACTCAGACACTTACTCAGACCCTCTTGCATGTTGGCAGATATGTAATTATGACGTTTACTTGCCTTTTCTCATGCATTTCGATTTAAACACCCGGACACATATTCGGGCCTTCTTGCTTGATGGCAGATATGTAATTATGGTGTTTAATTGCCATTTCTCTTGCATTAGGATTCGAACACTAGGACACTTACTCAGACTCTCATGCATGATGGCAGATATGTAATTATGGTGGTTACTTGTCATTTCTCATTCATTTGGATTCCAACACTAGGACACTTACTCGGACACTCTTGAATGATGGCATATATGTAATTATGTTGTTTACCTGCCATTTCTCATGAATTAGGGTTCGATCAGTCGGACACTTACTCGGACCCTCTTGAATGATGGCAGATATGTAATTATGGTGTTAACTTGCCGTTTCTGATGTATTAGGTTAGAAGCACTTGGACAGTTATTCGGACCCTCTTGCATGACGGCAGATATGTAATTGTGGTGTTTACTTTTCGTTCCTCATGAATGAGTGTCCGAACACTCGGACACTTACTCGGACCCTCTTGCATTATGGCAGATATGTAATTATGTTGTCTACCTGCCATTTCTCGTGCCTTTGGATTCGAACACTCGAGCACTTATTCGGACCCTCTTGCATGGTGGCAGATTTGCGATTATGGTGTTTACCTGTCATTTCCCCTGAGTTAGGGTTCGTACACTCGGACACTTACTCGGACCCGCTTGCATGATGGCAGATATGTAATTATGGTGTTTACTTGCCTTTTCTCATGCATTATTATTTAAATACTCGGACACTTATTCGGACACTCTTGCATGATGGCAGATATGTAATTATGGTGTTTACTTGCCATTTCTCTTGCATTAGGATTCGAACACTCGGACCCTTACTCAGATCCTCTTACATGATGGCAGATATGTAATTATGGTTTTTACATGCCATTTCTCATGAATTAGGGTTCAAACACTCGGACACTCACTTGGAACCTCTTGCATGATGGCAGATATGTAATTATGGTGCTTACTTTTCCATTTCTCGTGCATTAGGGTTTAAACACTCAGACAGTTATTCGGACACTCTTGCATGATGGCAGATAGGTAATTATGTTGTTTACTTGCCATTTATCATGCATTAGGGTTCGATCCCTCGGACACTTACACGGACCCTCTTGCATGATGGCAGATATGTCATTATGGTGATTGTTTGCCATTTCTCATGCGTTAGGGTGCCAACACTCGGACACTTATTCGGACCCTCTTGCATGATGGCAGATATGTAATTGTGGTGTTTACTTACCATTTCTCATGCATTAGGATTCGAACACTCGGACACTTACTCGGACCGTCTTGCATTATGGCATATATGTAATTATGGGGTTTGCTTGCCATTTCTCATGAATTAGAGTTCGAACACTCGGACACTTACTCGGACCCTCTGGCATTATGGCATATATGTAATTATGGGGTTTGCTTTCCATTTCTCATGAATTATAGTTCGAACACTCGGACACTTACTCGGACCCTCTTGCATGACGGAAGATATGTAATTATGGTGTTTACCTGCCATTTCTCATGCATTAGGATTCGAACACTCGGGCACTTATTCGGAGCCTCTTGCATGGTGGTAGATATGTAATTATGGTGTTTACTTGTCATTTCTCCTGAATTAGGGTTCGAACACTCGGACACTTACTCGGACCCACTTGCATGATGACAGATATGTAATTACGGTGTTTACTTGCCTTTTCTCATGCATTAAGGTTTAAATACTCAGACACTTACTCAGACCCTCTTGCATGTTGGCAGATATGTAATTATGGCGTTTACTTGCCTTTTCTCAAGCATTTCGGTTTAAACACCCGGACACTTATTCGGACCTTCTTGCTTGATGGCAGATATGTAATTATGGTGTTTAATTGCCATTTCTCTTGCATTAGGATTCGAACAATAGGACACTTACTCAGACTCTCATGCATGATGGCAGATATGTAATTATGGTGGTTGCTTGCCATTTCTCTTGAATTAGGATTTAAACACTCAGATTGTTATTCGAACAGTTTAGCATGATGGCAGACACGTAATTATGGTGTTTACTTTCCATTTATCATACATTAGGGTTCGATCACTCGGACACTTACTCGGACCCTCATGCATGAGGGCAGATATGTAATTATGGTGTTTATTTGCCATTTCTCATGCATTAGGGTTTCAACACTCGGACACTTATTTGGACCCTCTTGCATGATGGCAGATATGTAATTATGGTATTTACTTTCCATTTCTCATGAATTAGGGTTCGAACACTCACACACTCACTTGGAACCTCTTGCATGATCGCAGATATGTAATTATGGTGTTTACTGTCCACTTCTTATGCATTAGGGTTTAAACACTTGGACAGTTATTCGAACACTGTTGCATGATGGCAGATAGGTAATTATCGTGTTTACTTGCCATTTATCATTCATTAGGGTTCGATCACAAGAACACTTACTCGGACCCTCTTGTATGATGGCTAATATGTAATTATGGTGTTTATTTGCCATTTCTCATGCATTAGGGTGTAAACACTCGGAGACTTATTCAGACCCTCTTGCATGATGGCAGATATGTAATTGTAGTGTTTACTTGCCATTTCTCATGCATTAGGGTTCGAACACTCGGACACTTACTCAGACCCTCCTGCATTATGGCATATGTGTAATTACGGGGTTTGGTTGCCATTTCTCATGAATTAGAGTTCGAACACTCAGACACTTACTCGGACCCTCTTGCATTATGGCCTATATGTAATTGTGGGGTTTGCTTGCCATTTCTCATGAATTAGAGTTCGAACACTCGGACACTTACTCAGACCCTCTTGCGTGATGGAAGATATGTAATTATGGTGTTTATCTGCCATTTCTCGTGCATTAAGATTCGAACACTCGGGCACTTATTCGGACCCTCTTGCATGGTGGCAGATATGTAAATATGGTGTTTACTTGTCATTTTTCCTGAATTAGGGTTCGAATACTCGGACACTTACTCGGACCCGCTTGCATTATGGCAGATATGTAATTATGGTGTTTACTTGCCTTTTCTCATGCAATAGGGTTTAAATACTCGGACACTTACTCAGTCCCTCCTGCATGATGGCAGATATGTAATTATGGCGTTTACTTGCCTTTTCCCATGCATTTGGGTTTAAACACCCGGAAACTTGTTCAGACCCTCTTGCTTGATGGCAGATATGTAATTATGGTGTTTACTTGCCATTTCTCTTGCATTAGGATTCGAACACTCGGACACCTACTCAGACTCTAATGCATGATGGTAGATATGTAATTATGGTGTTAACTTGCCATTTCTCATGAATTACGGTTCGAACACTCGGACACTCACTTGGAACCTCTTGCAAGATGGCAGATATGTAATTATGGTGTTTACTTTCCATTTCTCATGCTTTAGGGTTTAAACACTCAGACAGTGATTCGAACACTCTTGCATAATAGCAGACACGTAATTACGGTGTTTACTTGCCATTTATCATACATTAGGGTTCGATCACTTGGACACTTACTCGGACCCTCATGCATGATAGCAGATATGTAATTATGGTGTTTATTTTCCATTTCCCATGCATTAGGGTTTAAACACTCGGACACTTATTCGGACGCTCTTGCATGATGGCAGATATGTAATTATGGTGTTTACTTTCCATTTCTCATGCCTTAGGATTCGAACACTCGGACACTTACTCGAACCTTCTTGCAAGATGGCATATATGTATTTATGGTTTTTACTTGCCATTTCTCATTCATTAGGGTTTAAACACTCGGACACTTGGTCGAACCCTCTTGCATGATGGCAGATATGTAATTATGGTGTTTACTTGCCATTTCTCTTGCATTAGGGTTTGAATACTCGGACACTTACTCAGACCCTCTTGCATGATGGCAGAGATGTAATTATGGTTTTTACTTCTCATTTCTCATGCATTTGGGTTTAAACGCTCAGACACTTATTCAGACCCTCTTGCATGATGGCAAATATGTAATTATGGTGTTTGTTTGCCATTTCTCATTCATTAGGATTCCAACACTAGGACACTTACTCGGACCCTCTTGAATGATGGCAGAAATGTAATTATGTTTATTACTTGCCATTTCTCATGAGTTAGGGTTCGAACACTTGCACACATACTCAGACCCTCTTACATGATGGCAGATTTGTAATTTTGGCGTTTACTTTCCATTTCCAATGCATTAGGGTTTAAACACTCAGACACTTATTCGGATACTCTTGCATGATGGAAGATGTGTAATTATGGTGTGTATGTTCCAATTCTCAGGCATTTGGGTTCGAAAACTCGGACACTTACTCGGTCCCTCTTGCATGACGGCAGATATGTAATTACGGTGTTTACTTGCCATTTCTTATGAATTTGGGTTCGAACACTCGGACACTTACTTGGAACCTCTTGCATGATGGCCTATATGTAATTATGGTGTTTACCTTCCATTTCTCATTCATTATGGTTTAAACACTCAGACAGTTATTCGAACACTCTTGCAGGATGGCAGATACGTAATTACGGTGTTTACTTTCTATTTATCATGCATTAGGGTTCGATCACTCGGACACTTTCTCGGACCCTCTTGCACGATGGCAGATATGTAATTATGGTGTTTACTTCCCATTCCACATGCGTTTGGGTTTAAACACTTGGACACTTATTCGGACCCTCTTGCATGATGACAGATATGTAATTATGGTGTTTATTTGCCATTTCTCATTCCTTAGGATTCCAACACCCAGACACTTGCTTGGACCCTCTTGAATGATGGTAGATAAGTAATTATGTTGTTTACTTGCCCTTTCTCATGAATTAGGGTTCGAACACTCGGACACTTACTGGGACCCCCTTGTATGATGGCAGATTTGTAATTATGCTGTTTACTTTCCATTTCCTATGCATTAGGGTTTAAACACTCGGACACTTATTCGGACACCCTTGCATGACGGCAAATATGTCATTACGGTGTTTACTTGCCATGTCTATGGCATTATGATTCGAACTCTCGGACACTTACTCAGACCCTCTTGCATGATGGCAGATATGCAATTATGCTGTTTACTTGCCACTTCTCATGAATTTGGGTTCGAACACCCGGATACTTACTTGGAACCTCTCGCATGATGGCAGATATGTAATTATGGTGTTTACATTACATTTCTCATGCATTAGGGTTTAAACAATCGGACAGTTATTAGAACACTCTTTCATGATGGCAGATACATAATTACGGTGTTTACTTGCCATTTATCATGCATTAGGGTTCGATCACTCGGACACTTACTCGAACCCTCTTGCATGATGGCAGATATATAATTATGGTGTTAACTTGCCATTTATCATGCATTAGGTTTTAAACACTAGGATACTCATTCGGAACCTCTTGCATGATGGCAGATATGTAATTATGGTGTTTACTTTCCGTTCCTCATGAATTAGTGTTCGAACACTAGGACACTTACTCGGACCCTCTTTCATGATGGCAGATATGTAATTTTGGTGTTTACCTAGCATTTCCCGTGGATTAAGATTCGAACACTCGGACACTTATTCGAACCGTCTTGCATGATGGCAGATATGTAATTATGGTGTTTACTTGCCATTTCTCCTGAATTAGGGTTCAAACACTTGGACACTTACTCGGACCTGCTTGCATGATGGCAGATATGTAATTATGGTGTTTACTTTCCGTTTCTCATGCATTAAGGTTTAAATACTCGAACACTTACTCAGACCCTATTGCATGATGGCAGATATGTAATTATGGTGTTTATTTGCCATTTCTCATGCATTTTGGTTTAAACATTCGGACACTAATTCGGACCCTCTTGCATGATGACAGATATGTAATTATGGTGTTTACATGCCATTTCTCATTCACTAGGATTCCAACACTAGGACACTTACTCAGACCCTCTTGAAGGATGGCAGATATGTAATTATGTTGTTTACTTGCCATTTCTTATGAATTAGGGTTCGAACAGTCGGACACTTACTCGGCCCCTCTTGCATGATAGCGGATATGTAATTATGGTGTTAACTTGACATTTCTCATGCATTTGGTTTTAAACACTCGGACACTTATTCAGACCCTCTTGCATGATGGCAGATATGTAATTATGGTGTTTACTTTCCGTTCCTCATGAATTAGTGTTTGAACACTTGGACACTTACTCGGACCCTCTTGCATGATGGCAGATATGTAATTATGGGGTTTACCTGTCATTTCTCGTGCATTAGAATTCGAACACTCGGGCACTTATTCGAACCCTCTTGCATGATGGCAGATACGTAATTACGGTGTTTACATACCATTTCTCCTGAATTAGGGTTCGAACACTCGGACACTTACTCGGACCCGCTTGCATGATGGCAACTACGTAATTATGGTGTTTACTTGTCATTTCTCATGCATTAGGGTTTAAATACTTAGACACATACTCGGACCCTCTTGCATGATGGCAGATATGTAATTATGGTGTTTACTTGCCATTTCTCGTGCATTTGGGTTTAAACACTCGGACACTTATTCGGACCCTCTTGAATGATGGCAGATATGTAATTATGTTGTTTACTTCCCATTTCTCATGAATTAGGGTTCGAACGCTCAGACACTTACTCGGCCCCTCTTGCATGATGGCAGATTTGTAATTATGGTGTTTACGTTCCGTGTCTCATGCATTAGGGTTTATACACTCGGACGCTTATTCGGACACTCTTGCATGATGGTAGATATGTAATTATGGTGTTTACTTGCCATTTCTCATGCATTAGGATTCGAACACTCGGACACTTACTCAGACCCTCTTGCATGATGGTAGCTATGTAATTATGGTGTTTGTTTGCCATTTCTCATGAATTTGGGTTCGAACACTCGGACACTTAGTTGGGACCTCTTGCATGATCGCAGATATATAATTGTGGTGTTTACTTTCCATTTCTCATGCATTAGGGTTTAAACACTCAGACAGTTATTCGGACACTCCTGCATGATGGCAGATAGGCAATTATGGTGTTTACTTGCCATTTCTCATGAATTAGGGTTCGAGCAATTGGACACTTACTCGGACCCTCTTGCATGATGGCAAATATGTAATTATGGTGTTAACTTGCCATTTCTCATGCATTTGGTTTTAAACACTCGGACACTTATTCAGACCCTCTTGCATGATGGTAGATATGTAATTATGGTGTTTACTTTCCATTTCTCATGCCTTAGGATTCGAACACTCGGACGCTTACTCGGACCCTCTTGCGTGATGGCATATATGTAATTATGGTTTTCACCTGCCATTTCTCATTCATTAGGGTTTAAACACTCGGACACTTGTTTGGACCCTCTTGCATGATGGCCAATATGTAATTATGGTGTTAACTTGCCATTTCTGTTGCATTTGGTTTTAAACACTCGGACACTTATTCAGACCCTCTTGCATGATGGCAGATATGTAATTATGGTGTTTACTTTCCGTTCCTTATGAATTAGTGTTCGAACACTCGGACACTTACTCGGACCCTCTTGCATGATGGCAGATATGTAATTTTGGTGTTTACCTGGCATTTCTCGTGGATTAAGATTCGAACGCTTGGACACTTATACGAACCCTGTTGCATGATGGCAGATATGTAATTATGGTGTTTACTTGTCATTTCTCATGAATTAGGCTTCAAACACTCGGACACTTACTCAGACTTGCTTGCATGATGGCAGATATGTAATTATGGTGTTTACTTGTCATTTCTCATGCATTAAGGTTTAAGTACTCGGACACTTACTCAGACCCTATTGCATGTTGGCAGATATGTAATTATGGTGTTTATTTTCCATTTCTCATGCATTTCGGTTTAAACATTCGGACACTTATTCTGACCCTCTTAAATGATGGCAGATATGTAACTATGGTGTTTAAATGCCATTTGTCATTCATTAGGATTCCAACACTAGGACCCTTACTCAGACCCTCTTGAAGGATGACAGATATGTAATTATGTTGTTTATTTGCCATTTCTCATGAATTATGGTTCGAACAGTCGGACACTTACTCGGCCCCTCTTGCATGATATCAGATATGTAATTTTGGTGTTAACTTGACATTTCTCATGCATTTGGTTTTAAACACTCGGACACTTATTGTAGATGTCCCCAAACGCCCTGGGAGGGTGAGTCCCGTTCCGTTCATTTGGGGTTACTACAGCTCGGACTCTCAAATCATCACGGTTCTTAATCTTGAACCAAAGAGTCGAAATCCGACAAATCGTATTGGGAAAACAGTTTTTTTTGAAAAGAAGTGCCAAACATGGACTGCTTCGCCAGATACAAAGTCGCCACCTAAATATTTTTTACGGGGGAATTTAGGAAACCCTGACTCAGTACCGAAGGCCACATGTCCGTCATCACCAGAGTTGTCTCGGCTCGGGAGCTAGGGTACGATTGGGGAAGGTCAGCTATGAGCACCCCCTCTCGCCCAATCCGAAGATCGGCGTCTACTAACCATGATATCCGTTTTTGAAAACGTTATGTGTTTTTATTCCATTTATTAGCCTAGAATTACTATGTTATGCACACAGCATACAAGTATAGACTAGATTGCCCAATTTGGAAATAAGCATTGCATATCCGTTTGTTTTGGAAAATGTTTTGGAATTTGCTACTCGCAAGTATGCTAAAATACGGATTTCAACGAGCTATTCCAACTCAAGCAATCCAACCTGCATCCACAGGCATTCAAACAGTTTATAACACATAAGCATCTAGCCACATGGTAAGCATGCTGTCATGATGGCATTGACATGCATGTGATATGCTAAAGCATAAATACTTACATCGTACTCCGTGCTAAAAACAAGAACATGTTAGCAATCAATGCATGATCCAAGTCCATGTTAGGTGCCTAATGCATCGCATACAAAATGTTACTAGAATGGGCTCGGCTAATCCAAGGATGGCATGTGAAATGCAGTCAGTCAATGCATGTATTCAATTCGGAATTTGAAGTACAAATGCAGTTAGCATGATGTACCGAGCCCGGTGCATGCAGGACAAATGAATGAATGCACGCATGCATTGCATGAGGTATGTTAATTTAAACGTGCCCTAATACTAACCATCAAAGCAGGTAAATAAAAGGGAAGAAAGAAGTGGGGATTGGAAGACATACACACCACTCACACACACTTATTACAGATTTGCCCTCGCCCGGAGGGACCAAATAAATAATACAAATTAATTAACTACGCAAGCTAATTAAATATTAGAAATTGCCTAATCAGTTAACAAACTAATTTAAACTAGGAAAAGCAGTAAACCGCCTCGGGAGGAGAGCCAGATGCAGTGCATGCTCGGGTCCTGCTCGGAAGTGCACGGCCATGCATAGTCTGCCTCTGTTTTCCCTGCTCTGCCTCTCTGAAGACTGCCAAAGTCTCAAGGATGCTTCTCTGGATATTGGGAATCACCACCGGCTGAGTAGAATTACCACCGGCAGTGAATTGTGGTCACCGGCACAAAATGAATCCATAGGCTGGTGATTTACTGCCGGTCGGCAATGTATACTGCCGGTCGGCAAAGAATGCCTGCAGAACCTGCAACTCACAGCAGCAGAGGACAGAACTTGCATGGCAATACAATTCAAGCAATGTATGCACCAATCATGTCCCCTATCATGTTTGTGACTCAAAAGGGCATGTGTCTCGATTCTCGGACCGCCAATCACGCATTTTCATGCATGATGGCCCAAAGAATCAAGTGTGTAACTTTCATGTCAAATGAAATGCAAACCAAACAAACGAACCAAGGCCCAATTCCTATCACCAAGTCAAGGAACAAGGCATGCATGCAAGATGCAATGCAACCTAGGCATGCAAGCTAAGGATGCAACATGGCATGGCAAGACACTTATGCAAGCATACAAGCAAACATGAGGCAATGCAAACTGATGAAAAGGTGGACTTAGACATGATTTAGGCAACTCTAAATAGGCCTAAAACAGTGGCCAAAAACCAAGGAATTGGGATTAAACATACATACACACATGCAAGTAAGTTGGACCAACACTTAGGCATTAAATAAGCAACTCTAAGGCACACTTGAAAAGGGATATCATGGACAATTAGCATGCAACAGAAGCTCTGAAAATCATGTTAAAACATGGTGCCAAACCAAGCAACAAGGCAAGCTAAACATGCAACAATGGTCCAAGCATTCAAGACTCACCAAAGAGGCAATGGACTACACTTAGTACAACCACACATGGCAGGACTTAGGCAACCAAAAACAGAGTTTTAACACATGAAACTAAGCCCAAAAGACCAACTAGATAGCATCTAGATGGTTTGAATTTAAAGGCATGCATAAATGCTAAAACATGGAGCATGCAAGGCAAGCTTCCAAAGCTTCAAAGAGGCATCCAAGGCAAACATATGAGCATGTCAAAGGGACTGAAATAACATGTAGGGTGGTTCCAAACCACCGAAATGATGCAAGCAACACATACTACGCATTCACATACTTGAAGCATACAAGCTCAAATACAAAGGAGCTATACTACGCATGCCAAGATCAACCCAAACAACTATGGACAGACCTAAAACATGGCAAAATGAGCACAAAACCTTCACAAGGCTAAACCTAAAACATGCTAGAGCAAAGGCTAACAACCTAAGGCATATTAAGGCAATAACAAGGCATTACATTGTAGGTATGCTAAGTATGCATGGTGTACCAAAACCAACACACCACAAGGTTATATCATGGCATAATGAGCATGGAAAATAGCCAAGACATGTTCAATACACACTCTAACATGATGCTCCCTCAAGAGGCCAAAAAGGGTCCCTTTCAAGGATAACAAGGAGAGGGGGTGGCCCTCCCCGTTTGGAGACTTCAAGGCACCATCTCCGCCACTAAAATCTCTCAAGATTTCAGTGGTGAAGTGGCCCAAACACCAAAGTCTCGGAACTTGCACAAAAATAGCACAAAAAGGAGCCTTACAAGGCTTAGGAGGGGTCAAACAAACCCAAACCACAAAACACTCTTAATAAAACAATTAGAAGGGCTAAAAAACAGAACTTTTTTGTATTATACAATAAGCACAAAAACAGCTCTAAGATAAGTAGAAAAGCAATGCAAAAATGGGGAATAAAAGGGAAGTTTCTCACCCTTGTAGATCACCTTCACAAATGATGCTCCAACAGCCCTCTTTGGCTTGAATCTAGCTCCAAAACACCAAAACCAGCCTCTTAGAACCTCAGTAGCTAAGAGAAGGTGAAACACTATGTGTTTGTGTGCAATAGTAAGACACAAACACAATTAAACACACACAAAGGTAAAAAGAGAGAGGTATAGAGATAGAATGTGTATGGATTCTAACCCTAGAACTCAAAACCCTAATATGGCTGTCTAAACTCTCTAAAGTGTCTAACCCTAAGCAAGGGAGAGAAGGGCTCCTCTTATAAAGCTTCTTGTCTTGTAAAGCTTACAAGACAAGCTTCTAAAGAGGGAGATCCCTCCATACACGTGTATGGAGGGGAGCCAAATGCAAGACAGCTGTGATAAAATATCTGCAAAAGCAGATGCACAGTAGTCGGCCGGCCAAAGATGCCATTTTGGCAAAAGTGAGTGCCGACCGGCAACAAAGAATGCCGACCGGCAATAAACATTGCCGATGGCAGCAAAACACCACTCGGGGGCCTCTGGCCATGGCCGGTGATGTGTGGGGATGCCTCACAAGGCATTCCCTGCCCCTCCAAGGCAAAACACAAGTATTTGGTGCAAAACTAGACACTAAACAGTCGACTTCGGAGATCCTGAGGCAAGGCGCGTAGCCGAGACCTCCGGGAACTCCAAACGAACACAAACATGGATGATCACCAAGTGTTCAAACGGTGACGTCCAAGTCTTGAGTACGGTCAAAAATGGGGTGTCTACACTTATTCAGACCCTCTTGCATGATGGCAAATATGTAATTATGGTGTTTACTTTCCGTTCCTCATGAATTAGTGTTTGAACACTCGGACACTTACTCGGACCCTCTTGCATGATGGCAGATATGTAATTATGGGGCTTACCTGTCATTTCTCGTGCATTAGAATTCGAACACTCGGGCACTTATTCGAACCCTCTTGCATGATGGCAGATACGTAATTACGGTGTTTACATACCATTTCTCCTGAATTAGGGTTCGAACACTCGGACACTTACTCGGACCCGCTTGCATGATGGCAACTATGTAATTATGGTGTTTACTTGTCATTTCTCATGCATTAGGGTTTAAATACACAGACACATACTCGGACCCTCTTGCATGATGGCAGATATGTAATTATGGTGTTTACTTGCCATTTCTCATACATTTGGGTTTAAACACTCGGACACTTATTCGGACCCTCTTGAATGATGGCAGATATGTAATTATGTTGTTTACTTCCCATTTCTCATGAATTAGGGTTCGAACGCTCAGACACTTACTCGGCCCCTCTTGCATGATGGCAGATTTGTAATTATGGTGTTTACGTTCCGTGTCTCATGCATTAGGGTTTAAACACTTGGACGCTTATTCGGACACTCTTGCATGATGGTAGATATGTAATTATGGTGTTTACTTGCCATTTCTCATGCATTAGGATTCGAACACTCGGACACTTACTCAGACCCTCTTGCGTGATGGTAGCTATGTAATTATGGTGTTTGTTAGCCATTTCTCATGAATTTGGGTTCGAACACTCGGACACTTAGTTGGAACCTCTTGCATGATCGCAGATATATAATTGTGGTGTTTACTTTCCATTTCTCATGCGTTAGGGTTTAAACACTCGGACAGTTATTCGGACACTCTTGCATGATGGCGGATAGGTAATTATGGTTTTTACTTGCCATTTCTCATGAATTAGGGTTCGAACAATCGGACACTTACTCGGACCATCTTGCATGATGGCAGATATGTAATTATGGTGTTAACTTGCCATTTCTCATGCATTTGGTTTTAAACACTCAGACACTTGTTCAGACCCTCTTACATGATGGCAGATATGTAATTATGGTGTTTACTTTCCATTTCTCATGGCTTAGGATTCGAACACTCGGACACTTACTCGGACCCTCTTGCATGATCACATATATGTAATTATGGTTTTTACCTGCCATTTCTCATTCATTAGGGTTTAAACACTCGGACACCTATTCGGACCCTCTTTCATGATGGCCGATATGTAATTATGGTGTTAACTTGCCATTTCTGTTGCATTTGGTTTTAAACACTCGGACACTTATTCAGACCCTCTTGCATGCTGGCAGATATGTAATTATGGTGTTTACTTTCCGTTCCTTACGAATTAGTGTTCGAACACTCGGACACTTACTCGGACCATCTTGCATGATGGCAGATATGTAATTATGGTGTTAACTTGCCATTTCTGATGAATTTGGTTTTAAACACTCGGGCACTTATTCAAACCCTCTTACATGATGGCAGATATGTAATTATGGTGTTTACTTTCCATTTCTCATGCCTTAGGATTCGAACACTCGAACACTTACTCGAACCCTCTTGTATGATCGCATATATGTAATTATGGTTTTTACCTGCCATTTCTCATTGATTAGGGTTTAAACACTCGGACACCTGTTCGGACCCTCTTGCATGATGGCTGATATGTAATTATGGTGTCAACTTGCCATTTCTGTTGCATTTGGGTTTAAACACTCGGACACTTATTCTAACCCTCTTGCATGATGGCAGATCTGTAATTATGGTGTTTACTTTCCGTTCCTTACGAATTAGTGTTCGAACACTCGGACACTTACTCGGACCCTCTTGCATGATGGTAGATATGTAATTATGGTGTTTACCTGCCATTTCTCGTGCATTAGAATTCAAACACTCAGGCACTTATTCGAACCCTCTTGCATGATGGCAGATACATAATTATGGTGTTTACTTGCCATTTCTCCTAAATTAGGGTTCGAACACTCGGACACTTACTCAGACCCGCTTGCATGATGGCAGATATGTAATTATGGTGTTTACTTGCCATTTCTCATGCATTAGGGTTTAAATACTCTGGCACTTCTCAAACCCTCTTGCATGATGGCAGATATGTAATTGTGGTGTTAACTTGCCATTTCTCATGCATTAGGTTTTAAACACTCGGACACTTATTCGGACCCTCTTGCATGATGGCAGATATGTAATTATCGAGTTTACTTTCCATTCCTCATGATTTAGTGTTCGAACACTAGGACACTTACTCGGACCCTCTTGCATGATAGCAGATATATAATTATGGTGTTTACCTGCCATTTCCCGTGCATTAAGATTCGAACACTTGGACACTTATTCGAACCCTCTTACATGATGGCAGATGTGTAATTATGGTGTTTACTTTCCATTTCTCCTGAATTTCGGTTTGAACAATCGGACACTTACTCGGACCTGCTTGCATAAAGGCAGATATGTAATTATGATGTTTACTTGCCATTTCTGATGAATTAGGGTTCGAACACTTACTCAGACCCTCTTGCATGATGGCAAATATGTAATTATGGTGTTTTCGTGCCATTTCTCATGCATTTGGGTTTAAACACTCAGACACTTATTCGGACCCTCTTGCATGATGGTAGACATGTAATTATGGTGTTTACTTGCCATTTCTCATTCATTAGGATTCCAACACTAGGACACTTACTCAGACCCTCTTGAATGATGGCAGATATGTAATTATGTTGTTTACTTGCCATTTCTCATGAATTAAGATTTGAACACTCGGACACTTACTCGAACCCTCTTGCATGACGGCAGATTTGCAATTGTGGTGTTCACTTTCCATTTGTCATGCATTAGGGTTTAAACACTAGGACACTTACTCGGACACTCTTGCATGATGGCAGGTACGTAATTACGGTGTTTACTTGCCATTTATCATGCATTAGGGTTTGAACACTCGGACACTTACTCGGACCCGCTTGCATGACGACAGATATGTAATTATGGTGTTTACTTGCCATCTCTCATGCATTAGGGTTTAAATACTCAGACACTTACTCAAACCGTCATACATTATGGCAGATATGTAATTATGGTGTTAACTTGCCATTTCTTATGCATTAGGTTTTAAACACTCGGACACTTATTCGGACCGTCTTGCATGATGGCAGATGTGTAATTATGGTGTTTACTTTCCGTTCCTCATGAATTAGTGTTCGAACACTAAAACACTTACTCGGACCCTCTTGCAAGATGGCAGATATGTAATTAAGGTGTTTACCGGCCATTTCCCATGGATTAAGATTCGAACACTCGGACACATATTCGACCCCTCTTGCATTATGGCAGATATGTAATTATGGTGTTTACTTGCCATTTCTCCTGAATTAGGGTTCAAACACTCGGATACTTACTCGGACCTGCTTGCATGATGGCAGATATGTAATTATGGTGTTTACCTGCCATTTCTCGTGCATTAGAATTCGAACACTCAGGCACTTATTCGAACCCTCTTGCATGATGGCAGATACATAATTATGGTGTTTACTTGCCATTTCTCCTAAATTAGGGTTCGAACACTCGGACACTTACTCAGACCCGCTTGCATGATGGCAGATATGTAATTATGGTGTTTACTTGCCATTTCTCATGCATTAGGGTTTAAATACTCTGGCACTTCTCAAACCCTCTTGCATGATGGCAGATATGTAATTGTGGTGTTAACTTGCCATTTCTCATGCATTAGGTTTTAAACACTCGGACACTTATTCGGACCCTCTTGCATGATGGCAGATATGTAATTATCGAGTTTACTTTCCATTCCTCATGATTTAGTGTTCGAACACTAGGACACTTACTCGGACCCTCTTGCATGATAGCAGATATATAATTATGGTGTTTACCTGCCATTTCCCGTGCATTAAGATTCGAACACTTGGACACTTATTCGAACCCTCTTACATGATGGCAGATGTGTAATTATGGTGTTTACTTTCCATTTCTCCTGAATTTCGGTTTGAACAATCGGACACTTACTCGGACCTGCTTGCATAAAGGCAGATATGTAATTATGATGTTTACTTGCCATTTCTGATGAATTAGGGTTCGAACACTTACTCAGACCCTCTTGCATGATGGCAAATATGTAATTATGGTGTTTTCGTGCCATTTCTCATGCATTTGGGTTTAAACACTCAGACACTTATTCGGACCCTCTTGCATGATGGTAGACATGTAATTATGGTGTTTACTTGCCATTTCTCATTCATTAGGATTCCAACACTAGGACACTTACTCAGACCCTCTTGAATGATGGCAGATATGTAATTATGTTGTTTACTTGCCATTTCTCATGAATTAAGATTTGAACACTCGGACACTTACTCGAACCCTCTTGCATGACGGCAGATTTGCAATTGTGGTGTTCACTTTCCATTTGTCATGCATTAGGGTTTAAACACTAGGACACTTACTCGGACACTCTTGCATGATGGCAGGTACGTAATTACGGTGTTTACTTGCCATTTATCATGCATTAGGGTTTGAACACTCGGACACTTACTCGGACCCGCTTGCATGACGACAGATATGTAATTATGGTGTTTACTTGCCATCTCTCATGCATTAGGGTTTAAATACTCAGACACTTACTCAAACCGTCATACATTATGGCAGATATGTAATTATGGTGTTAACTTGCCATTTCTCATGCATTAGGTTTTAAACACTCGGACACTTATTCGGACCGTCTTGCATGATGGCAGATGTGTAATTATGGTGTTTACTTTCCGTTCCTCATGAATTAGTGTTCGAACACTAAAACACTTACTCGGACCCTCTTGCAAGATGGCAGATATGTAATTAAGGTGTTTACCGGCCATTTCCCATGGATTAAGATTCGAACACTCGGACACATATTCGACCCCTCTTGCATTATGGCAGATATGTAATTATGGTGTTTACTTGCCATTTCTCCTGAATTAGGGTTCAAACACTCGGATACTTACTCGGACCTGCTTGCATGATGGCAGATATGTAATTATGGTGTTTACCTGCCATTTCTCATGCATTAGGGTTTAAATACTCGGACACTAACTCAGACCCTCTTGTATGATGGCATATATGTAACTATGGTGTTTACTTTCCATTTCTCATGCATTAGGGTTTAAACACTAGGTCGCTTATTCGGACACTCTTGCATGATGGCAGATATGTAATTATGGTGTTCACTTGCCATTTCTCATGCATTAGGATTCGAACACTCGGACACTTACTCGGACCCTCTTGCATGATGGCAGATATGTAATTATGGTGTTTACTTGCCATTTCTCATGAATTAGGGTTCGAACACTCAGACACTTACTTGGAACCTCTTGCATGATGCCAGATATGTAATTATGTTGTTTACTTTCCATTTCTCGTGCAATAGGGTTTAAACACTCAGACAGTTCCTCAGACACTCTTGCATGATGGTAGATAGGTAATTTTGGTGTTTACTTACCATTTATCGTGGATTAGGGTTCGATCACTCGGACACTTGCTCGGACCCTCTTGCCTGATGGCAGATATATAATTATGGTGTTTATTTTCCATTTCTCAGGCATTAGGGTTTAAACACTCGAACACATATTCGGACCCTTGTGCATGATGGCAGATATGTAATTATGGTGTTTACTTGTCATTTTTCATGCATTAAGATTCGAACATTCGAACACTTACACGGACCCTCTTGCTCGATGGCATACATGTAATTATGGTGTTTACTTGCCATTTCTCACGAGTTAGGGTTCGAACACTCAGACACTTACTCGGACCCTCTTGCATGATGGCAGATATGTAATTATGGTGTTCACCTGCCATTTCCCGTGCATTAAGATTCGAACACTCGGACACTTATTCGAACCCTTTTGCACGATGGCAGATATGTAATTATGGTGTTTACTTGCCATTCCACATGTATTAGGGTTTAAATACTCGGACGGTTACTCAGACCCTATTGCATGATGGAAGATATGTAATTCTGGTGTTTACTTGCCATTGCTCATATATTTCGGTTCAAACATTCAGACACTTATTCGGACCCTCTTGCATGATGGCAGATATGTAATTATGGTATTTACTTGCCATTTCTCCTGAATTAGGGTTCGAACAATCGGACACTTACTCGGAGCTGCTTGCATGAAGGCAGATATGTAATTATGGTGTTTACTTGCCATTTCTCATGCATTAGGGTTTAAATACTCGGCCATTTACTCAGATCCTCTTGCATGATGGCATATATGTAATTATGGTGTTTACTTGCCATTTCTCATGCATTTGGGTTTAAACACTCAGACATCTATTCGGACCCTCTTGCATGATGGCAGATAGGTAATTATGGTGTTTACTTGCCATTTCTCATTCATTAGGATTCCAACACTAGGACACTTACTCAGACCCTCTTGAATGATGGCAGATATGTAATTATGTTGTTTACTTGCCATTTCTGAAGAATTAGGGTTCGAACACTCGAACACATACTCGGACCCTCTTACTTGATGGCAGATTTGTAATTGTGGTGTTTACTTTCCATTTCTTATGCATTAGGATTTAAACACTAGGACACTTATTCGGACACTCTTGCATGATGGCAGATAAGTAATTACGGTGTTTACTTGCCATTTATCATGCGTTAGGGTTCGAACACTCAGACACTTACTCGGACCCGCTTGCAGGATAGCAGATATGTAATTATGGTGTTTACTTGCCATCTCCCATGCATTAGCGTTTAAATACTCAGACACTTACTCAAACCCTCTTGCATGATGGCATATATGTAATTATGGTGTTAACTTGCCATTTCTCATGCATTAGGTTTTAAACACTACGACACTTATTCGAAACCTCTTGCAAGATGGCAGATATGTAATTATGGTGTTTACTTTCCGTTCCTCATAAATTAGTGTTCGAACACTCGGACACTTACTCGGACCCTCTTGCATGATGGAAGATATGAAATTTTGGTGTTTACCTGGCATTTCCCATGGATTAAGATTCAAACACTCGGACACTTATTCGAACCCTCTTGCATGATGGCAGATATTTAATTATGGTGTCTACTTGCCATTTCTCCTAAATTAGGGTTCAAGCACTCGGACACTTACTCGGAGTTGCTTGCATGATGGCAGATATGTAATTTTGGTGTTTACTTGCCATTTCTCATGCATTAGGGTTTAAATACTCGGACACTTACTCAGACCCTCTTGTATGATGGCATATACGTAATTATGGTGTTTACTTGCCATTTCTCATGCATTAGGGTTTAAACACTCGGACGCTTGTTTGGAACCCCTTGCATGATTGCACATATGTAATTATGGTGTTTACTTTCCATTTCTCACGCATTAGGATTTAAACACTCGAACAGTCATTCGGACACTATTGCGTGATGGCAGATAGGTAATTATGGTGTTAACTTGCCATTTCTCATGCATTAGGTTTTAAACACTACGACACTAATTCGGAGCCTCTTGCATGATGGCAGATATGTAATTATGGTGTTTACTTTCCGTTCCTCATCAATTAGTGTTCGAACACTCGGACACTTACTCGGACCCTCTTGCATGATGGCAGATATGAAATTTTGGTGTTTACCTGGCATTTCCCGTGGATTAAGATTCAAACACTCGGAAACTTATTCGAACCCTCTTGCACGATGGCAGATATGTAATTATGGTGTCTACTTGCCATTTCTCCTTAATTAGGGTTCAAACACTCGGACACTTACTCAGACTTGCTTGCATGATGGCAGATATGTAATTATGGTGTTTACTTGCCATTTCTCATGCATTAGGATTTAAATACTCGGACACTTACTCAGACCCTCTTGTATGATGGCATATATGTAATTATGGTGTTTACTTGCCATTTCTCATGCATTTGGGTTTAAACACTCAGACACTTATTAGGATCCTCTTGCATGATGGCAAATATGTAATTATGGTGTTTAC
Organism: Camellia sinensis; assembly: GCF_055761805.1. NCBI lineage: Eukaryota > Viridiplantae > Streptophyta > Magnoliopsida > Ericales > Theaceae > Camellia > Camellia sinensis. The sequence goes on along the minus strand of NC_138965.1, from coordinate 221,578,723 downwards.
TTGCCATTTCTCATTCATTAGGATTCCAACACTAGGACACTTAAGCTGACCCTCTTGAATGATGGTAGATATGTAATTATGTTGTTTACTTGCCATTTCTCATGAATTAGGGTTCGAACACTCGAACACTTACTTAGACCCTCTTGTATGACGGCAGATTTGTAAATATGGTGTTTACTTTCCATTTCTCATGCATTAGGGTTTAAACTATAGGACACTTATTCGGACACTCTTGCAAGATGGCAGATATGTAATTATGGTGTTCACTTCCCATTTCTCAAGCATTGGGATTCGAACACTCGGACACTTACCCGGACCCTCTTGCATGAAGGCAAATATGTAATTATGGTGTTTACTTGCCATTTCTCATGAATTAGGGTTCGAACACTCGGACACTTACTTGGAACCTCTTGTATGATGCGAGATATGTAATTATGATGTTTACTTTCCATTTCTCATGCAATAGGATTTAAACACTCAGGCAGTTCCTCAGACACTCTTGCATGATGGCTGATAGGTAATTTTGGTGTTTACTTGCCATTTATCATGGATTACGGTTCGATCACTTGGACACTTGCTCGGACCCTCTTGCATGAGGGCAGATATGTAATTATGGTGTATATTTTGCATTTCTCATGCATTAGGGTTTAAACACACGAACACATATTCACACCCTTGTGCATGATGGCAGATATGTAATTATGGTGTTTACCTTTCATTTCTCATGCATTAAGATTCGAACAATCGGACACTTACAAAATAGGATATCACGAGTTCGTGTCAAGCTCTCTTAAATCCCCAGCAGAGTCGCCAGAAACTGTAGATGCGCCCGCGTGGGGCCCCGCTACAGTTCGGACTCGATTCGTTTCACGGTTCTTAATCTGAACCAAAGAGTCCAAATCTGGCAAATCGTTTTGAGAAACAGATTTTTGAAAAGAAGTGCCAAACAGGGACTGCTTTGCCAGATACACAGTCGCCACCTAAATATTTTAAAATGGGAGAATTTAGGAAACCCTGACTCGGTGCCAAAGGCCACGTGTCTGTCATCGCCAGAGTTGCCTTGGCTCGGGAGCTAGGGTACGATTGGGGAAGGTCAGCTATGAGCACCCCCTCTCGCCCGATCCGAAGATCGGCCTCTACTAACCGTGATATCCGTTTTTGAAAACGTTATGTGTTCTTATTCCAGTTATTAGCCTAGAATTACTATGTTATGCGCACAACAAACAAGTATAGACTAGATTGCCTAATTTGGAAATAAGCATTGCATATCCGTTTGTCTTAAAAAACATTTTGGAATTTGCTACTCGCAAGTAGGCTAAAATACGGATTTCAACGAGTTTTTCCAACTCAAACAATCCAACCTTCACCCATAGGCATTCAAACAATTTATCACATAAGAATTTAGCCACTTGGTAAGCATGCTGTCATGATAGCATTCACACTCATGCGAGATGCTAAAGCATAAATACTTACATCGTACTCTGTGCCAAAACAATAAACTAGTTAGCCAACATGCATGGTCCAAGTTCATGTCAATTTGACTAATGCAACACATACAGGATGCAATTAGAGTAGGCTCGGCTAACCTATACATGGCTTGTGAAATGCGACCAATTGATGCATGTATTCAATTTGGAATTGAAGTACAAATGCAGTTAGCATGATGCGCCGAGCCTGGTGCATGCAAGACAAATGTATGAATGCACGCATGCATAGCATAAGGTATGCTAATTTAAATATGACCTATTACTAGCCATCAAAGCAGGTAAGTAAAAGGGAGAAAGAAGTGGGGGTTGGAAAACATGCACACACTCACCCACACTTATTACAGATTCGCCCTCGCTCGGAGGGACCAAATAAATATTACAGATAATTAACCTACAAGCTAATTAATTATTACAAATCACCTAATTAATTAACAAATTAACTAAGCAAAAGAAAAGCAATAACAGGGGCCTCGGGGAGAGGGTTCGATGCGCGCGTGCTCGGTCCTGCTCGGAAGTGCACTGCCATGCGTGAGCTGCCTCTGTTTTCCCTGCTATACTCCTCTGAAGACTGTCAAAGTCTCAGAATTGCTTCCCTGGACACTGGGAGACACCACCGGCTGAGTAGAATATCTGTCGGTAGTGGTATATGGTCACCGGCCGTGAATGCATCCATCGGCCATCACTGGGTTGCCGGTCGGTACTGAACAATGCCGGTCGGCAGAGAATGCCTGCAGAACCTGCAATCGACAGCAGCAGAGGACAAGGCAGAGTATGGCAATGCAATTCAAACAATGTATGCACCAATCATGTCCCTTATCATGTTGGTGACTCAAAGGGATACGCTCCTTGGTTCTCGGACCATCAATCGCGCATTTCCATGCGTGATGGCCCGAGGAATCAAGTGTGCATTTTTGACATGGAATGCAATGCACATGAACAAACCAATGGGACTCAACCTCTATCACAAGCACTTCAAGAGGCCAAGCATGCATGCAAATGGGATACAATCCTAGGCATGTGAGCTAAGGATGCAACATGGCAATGCAATGCATTCATGCAATTATGCGAGGTAAGCATGCAAGCAAACAAAGGGTGGACCTAAGCATGGTTTAGGCAGCCCTCACTAAGCCCAAAAAACAGTGGCCAAAGTGCCCAAAACGTAAGACTAATGGCATGCAAGCATGCATGTATACAAGGACCAACACTTAGGCATAAAGGGACAAATCTCAAGCACACTTAAAAGAGGCTAAGCACGGACTAATGACATGCAATGTAAGCATTGAAAATCACGCAAGAACATGGTGTCAAACCAAGCAAACAAGATAGGTTAAACATTAGCATGCAAATGGCCCAAGTACTTGAAGCAAGTCAAGGGGACTTAAACCATGACTAAGTCAACCAAGCCTCACAAGGCTAAGAGGACTTAAAATAGGTCTAAGGCAGGCCTAGACAACACCCAAGGGGCACCTAGATGGCATCTAAGTGGCTCAAATTCAAAAGCATGCACAATGACCAAAACATGGAGCATGCAAGACAAGCTTTCAAAGCTTCAAAGAGGCATCCAAGGCAAGCATACAAGCATGTGAAAGGGACTGAAATGACATGGCAAATGGTCCTAACCCACTAAATTAAGGCAAGGATGCATGCTATACATTCACACACTTAAGGCCAACAAACCAAAAATGCAAAGGGACTATACTAAGCATGCCAAGGTCGACCCAAACAACCTAGGACAGACCTCAAACATGGCAAAATAAGCATGAAAGATTCACAAGGCTAAGCCTAAAACATGCTAGAACAAGGGTTTACAACCTAAGGCATGTTAAGGCAACAAAGTGGCATTACAAGGTAGGTACGCTAAGCATGCATGGTGTACCAAAACCAACAAAAAACAGAGGCATATTATGACATAATAAGCACAAAAAACAGCCAAGGCATGGTCAACAAGAAGCTTAGCTAGGTGCTCCCTCAAGAGGCCAAAAATGGTCCATTTCAAGGACAACAAGGAGAGGGGGTGGCCCTCTCCTTCTTGGGACCTCAAGGCACCATCCTCACCTCTGAAATCCCTCAAGATTTCAGTGGTGAGGAGGCCCAAACACCAAGGTCTCGCAGCTTACACAAAATAGCACAAAATGGAGCCTTACAAGGCTTAGGAGGGATCAAACAACCTCAAACCACAAAACACTCTAAACAAACTATTTAGAGGGCCGAAAAATAGAAATTTTTATATTATACACTAATCTCAAAAACAGTTCTAAGATAGGCAAAAATAGTATGCAAAAATAGGGAATAAAGGAGTAAGATTGTTACCCTTGAAGACCCTCTTCACAAATGAAGCTCCAGCAGCTTCTTTGAGTTCAAAACAGCCCAAGAACCTCAAGAACAACCTCTGGTCCTTCAAGAAACCAAGGAAATGTGTAACACTATGTGTTTGTGTGCAATAGTAAGACACAAACACACTTATACACACACAAAGGGCAAATGAGAGAGGTATAGAGATAGAATATGTATGGAACCCTAAACCTAAAACTAGAGCTCTCCTCTGTATTTTTTGTCTCTAAAATGTCTAACCTAGAGCCAAGAGGGGAGGGCTCCTCTTATAGAGGAGCCAATCTTGTAAAGCTTACAAGGTAAGCTAACAAGGAAGTCATCCCTCCATACACGTGTATGGAGGGGAACAAAATGCCATACATCTGTATTAAAATATCTGCAAAAGCAGATGAACAGTAGTCGGCTGCTCAAAATTTCCATTTTGGCAAAAATGACTGTCGACCAGCAACAAATAATGCCGACCGGCAATATACATTGTCGATGGCATCAAAACACCAGCCGGTGGCCTCTGGCCATGGCCGGTGATGTGTGGGGATGCCTCACAAGCCATTCCCTGTCCCTCCAAGGCAAAACACAAGTGTTTGGTGCAAGACTAGACACTAAACAGTCGAGTTCGGAGATCCTGAGGCAAGGCGCGTAGCCGAGACCTCCGGGAACTCCAAACGAACACAAACATGGATGATCACCGGGTGTTCAAACGGTGACGTCCAAGTCTTGAGGACGGTCAAAAATGGGGTGTCTATAGTTGCCCCTCTTTGACAGAACTCGAAAGTCATAACAATGACGGGAGTGAATGTCAAAGCCCAGAGACGACCCATTTTTGACAAGGCCGAAGACTTAGACAAACATGCAAGACTAACAAGGTATGTGCCTGAAGGCAAGGGCAAAATGCAAGACAATACATAGAGCCGGACATAACTTATGATCATGCAAAGAAAGCTGTAACGAAACACATATGCAACAGTTTTAAGATGGCATACACCAAACTACACTACAATGCAGAAAGGATGTAAGAGAATTATGCAATTCTCGATACGTCTCACTCGGAGGATACAATACCTGTGCGGCTCGTCTGGTTGCACCGGCCTCAAATGAACCGTACCTACAATATCGTGCCTGTAAAGAAAACAACTCAACAGGTACGATGTTGTTAGCAACATGCATGACAATGCAAAAATGGATGCAAAATGATATGCAATATATACAAAACAATGTACAAACAATGCAAATAAAGATGCAATGGAATTGAAACAATACAAACTATATGCAAAGCAATTGAATCATGATCCAATCGTGAGCGGTTCGAAACCACGCCTATGTCAAATAGATTGATGGAGGTAACAAGTCTGTCTACCATAGAACGGTCTACTGAACTATGAGTAATGTAGACGGACGCAAGAACAAGTATTGGGTGGAATGACATAAGTGGGGAAACAACCCGCTGGGGAAAGGACTACGATCCTAATGTTGGATGCAACAATTATACTACAATGTAGTATATATATGGATATTCTAGGGAGATGGCAATGGTCATGGCGCGCGGGCCAAACCAAATCTTGCCTGGGCAAGGCATGTACGCATACAAGCCATGTTTAACATAGAACGGTCCACTGAACTATGCTTCGACACGAGAAGTACGGGCACATACCAGACCTAGCTCAACATGGAAAGGCGCGAGCCATGGGCGGAGGTGATGCAATGAATGCATGCAAGCTACAATGCAATATCTACAAATATGCAATGGAAATGGATACAATGGATATGGCCTGCAGGGCAAACCAAATCTTGCCTAGGAAAGGCATGTACACGTACAAGCCGCGTCTAACATAGAACGGTCCACTGAACTATGTTTCGACGTGAAAAGTATGAGCACATACCAGGCCAAGCTCAACAATGGAAAGGCGCGAGCCATAGATGGCAGTGATGCAGTGAATGCATGCAAGCTATAATACAATAGAAATGGATACAATGGATATGGCACGCAGGCCAAACTAAATCTTGCCTAGGAAAGGCATGTACGCATACAAGCCATGTCTAACACAGAAAAGGTGTCGCAACCCTCAAACCAACATACCGGCGTGGAATAGGCACGCACACATGCAGAACTGTGCTTTAACGTGAAAAGTAAGGGCACATACCAGACCAAGCTTAACCTGGAAAGGCGCAAGTCATAGGTGGAAGGTGATGCAATAAATGCATGCAAACTACAATGCAATATCTACAAATATGCAATGGAATGGATATTTACAAACATGCATGACAATGCAGTATGCACTATGTTCTAATGATGCATGACAATGCAACTATTTACGATGATGCGTGGCAATGCATGTGTGTTTGTTTTTTGTTTTTGAAATGCAAATGATGTATAAAATGCATGTTGCATGGAACGCGCGACAACATGCGGCTTTTAAGATGCACGACAATGCAAATGAACTGTGCACATCAATGCGCCAAAGGTCTTGCACCTTCCAAGGATTTAAGGTCTCCTAGACCGTTCCGTTGCCGGGACGGTGTGATGCACAAAATAGCGCGGTTGAATGCATGTAAAATGCAATGAGATGCGCAAAACAGCGTGATGCGTTAGACAACGCGAGTGCACAAGACAGTGCAATGCGCAAGATAGCGCGATGGAATACATGTAAAATGCAATGAGATGCGCAAAATAGCGCGATGCGTTAGACAACGCGAGTGCACAAGACAGTGCAATGCGCAAGATCGCGCGATGGAATGCAATGCACAAGACAGTACGATACGCTAAACAGCGCGATTGATTTTGAAATGCACAAGACAGTGCGATACGCTAAACAGCGCGATTGATTTTGAAATGCACAAGACAGTGCGATACGCTAAACAGCGCAATTGATTTTGAAATGCACAAGACAGTGCGATTGACATGTGATGCACAGGGGGGCAACTTTTGAGTTTCTTAAAAGCCAAAAGGATACAGAAAGGATACACCTTGCACGAATTTGAGTGCCACGCACAGAAGACATGACGCGAGGTCAAAACGGAGGCCGGTTCAGCGTCGGAAACGCACTGTTTTGCACTGTTTTGATCACTGAAGGCCCCGAACCGTACATATAACCCAAACAAGGATGTAGGAGGCTTCAAAATCACTGTAGGAGACCACCGGATGTCCACCGGCCATCATACAATTCCATCGGCACAATATTTTGCCGACCGGCAAAGAGTGTGGCCGACCGGCAAAAAGTTCCTGTATCGGGGTAGTTGTCAAATTGGCCACGGGTCTTTTAAAATAGGGTTTCTAACCCTATTTTCTTCACTTCTTTTTGGTCGAAAATCCTTCCCCCTCCCCTCTAAGGCATTTTCCTCCCTTGATTCTCTCATTTTCTTGCGTTCTAGCTCCCATTTCGTTGTTTGATTTGTGATCTCCTTCGCATTTCGGACATTTTCAACTGAACGAAACTTCGTTTCGGTGTTTTTTTCTTGATTTTCGCCACTCGGGGCCTGTTTCCCTAGAGTTTTTCTCGATACCCGTGCCTTTTCTGCACTCCGGCTTTTCTGGCCTTTTCCGACCCTCTCGGGTTTTGACTTTTTGTTGACTTTTCGCCTTCTTGCCCGATTTTTCGTCTTCCGGCCATTTTCACATTCTCTTCGAGATGGCGGACGATCTTCCACAGGGCGGGGCTCCTCCAGAGCTTGAGATGGATCCCGAGGCCGAGCCCTTACCACTTCATATCCGGCCGTTCGATCCGGAGACCTATAGGCCTGCAGTTCATGTGATGCTCCCCGACGGACTACGCCAGTTCAGGAGCTTTGAGAGGGGCGTGGCACGCGAGCTCCTCCTGCGCGAGCCTACCTCCCACCTGTCCTTCGGCACTTCCGAGGTAACCCTCCTTCTCTGCTTTACTTTCTGCAATGTAGGATGCAAAACTGCTGTAGCTGGTTATGGTCTTTAACTACATAATTCTGATATACTGTATACTGTAATTGATTGTAAACATACGTGCAACTGATATCTGTTTGAGACTGACACATGCACACACACTGCACTGGCTTCGAATCACCCAAACACACGGCCCACACTGTATTTTACTGCATACACACTGGTACCTGGTATTGGCTTGAGTCTGAAAATATGCACGCATGCTATACTATACTGAACTACCCAAACACGCTGACACATCACACGTTGTAGTTCACTATAAGCACACCGGCACCCGGTATTTGTTTGAATCTGTTAAAACTTGCACGCATGCTACATCTGCCCTGAACCACCCAAACATGCTGACACATCACGCGTTGTAGTTCATTGTATGCTTCTCAGAATTGCATTTTGAATATTGCCTTGCAATTGTTGTTTTTGATTACAGGGGGATTCCCATACCATCCGCGGGTATGGGAACACCGTTGCTCGAGACTAGTACCTCGAGCTGCCAGGTGCGGTTCGTGACATCATCGACGAGGCCGGCTTCGGAATCTTCTGCAGGGGACTCTCTCGACTGACTACCTGCAGGCCCTTGCTTGCTGCTCTAGCGAAGAGGTGGTGGGATACCACCAACTCCTTCCACTTCTCCGTCGCAGGGGACATGACGATGACCCCTTACGACTTCTCGATGCTTACTGGCATTGGGGTAGGGGGTGATCCGATCCCCTTCGACATGGATATGGATAAGTGGGACGCTGCCCAGCTATACCTGCTCAGTACGCAGCCTCCCCTCGCTCGAGCGGGGTTCGTCAGGTATTCGTGGTTTGAGAACCACTTTCAGATCCAGCCAGCTTTGGCAGAGGAGGCGTAGATGTCCCCGGAGGAGGTGGACCAGTACGCGCGGGGCTTCATCATGTTCCTCTTCGAGACGACTCTCTTCGCCGATCGGGCGAACACCGTGCCCTTATGCCTATTGAGCGTGCTGGTGGACGTCAGGCAGATCCGCTATTATGACTGGGGTGGTGCAAGCCTGGCCACATTGTATGGTTATATGAGCTCTTCTTCCCGCCTCAGCGGACAGCTCCTTGGTGGCTACTAACGAGCCTGGGAGGTACATCCTCTCCCTTTTTACATTTCTGCTTTCTGCTTTCTGTATTCTGTACACTGCACATATACTGTACACTACCCCACACTGACTGTACACTGCACACCTGGCACACATATACTCTTCTTTACACTGACTGTATACTGCACACACTGTACACTCCGCACAATACACTGCACAACACACGGTTCTGCTATTTCTGCTTTATTCTGTATTCTGCCTTATCTGATAGTCATACTGATATCTGTTTTGCAGTTGTGGGTGTATGCCTACTTTCCTAGGCTTGCCCCAGTACCCGATGAGGAGATCCCACTCGGCGTCCCCTTCTCTCATCGCTTCGATGTGCAATGCGTGTGGAGACCACGGGAGTCTCTTATTTTCTTCCGCCGATACTTCGACACCATCACCGCCGCGGAGGTATGTTCAACTTTAGAGTTTATTATTATTTTGGCTTTGCTTCGCACCGCATGTTTTCAATAATGGTAGATAATAAACTGCATTTCATTTTCAGATCACCTGGCAGCCCTGGGCTCCGTTACCGGCTATGGTGAGGGATCATTATGAGGGCGCCGAGGAGACTGCCCGTTGCGGGATTTTGTTGGAGGGCCCGGTCTGTCGGGCTTGGTACCTGGGCGAGCGTTTCTTGTGTCAGACCCTGGGTTTACCGGAGCAGATAGTTCTGGGTCCGCCTTCTACGCATATGAGGCATACAGAGAGGTTCTCTCTTGAGCAGATAAGGGACTACACCGTCGGCTGGGGTACAAAGCATCACAGAGGCGAGGGCGACTACGCAGAGTACGTCCGGACCTACATTATGCGACCCTTGAGCGGTGGTCGCTGAGCTGAGGGGGAGAGGCCAGCGGCGCCGGCAGCTGGAGCAGGAGCTGGGGCTGGAGTGGGCACATCGAGGAGGGCTCGAGTGCATGGCAAGAGCGGAGCTTGGGGGGGACGGGGGACTGGCTAGCCCGCCTTGCCCACTGTACTGTCATATAGAGGGCAGGATGAGGCGACCTACCAAATCCCCTTTGCTCCTCCCCCGGCTGGTCATGAGTTAGCCGGTATCCCCGACTTGCCTCCGGTATGTATTACTTCATTTTGCATCTTGCATCTGCATTTCATTTCAGTTTATTTGATATTCCTCAAAATACTGATATATCTTATACTCTTGCAGGCATCTTCCGAGTGCACCCGGCAGTCCGTGAAGTTGAATGCCTCCATGATGGGGATGCTGCAGCGGACCTTCGACCTTCTGGCCCTCTATAGCATTCCGGTATGTTCTTCTGACAATGGCCTCAAACCATTCATGCACTGCTTCACATAATCTGATGCACGACACAACACCTGACACGTTGATCTCATAGCATCTGATACACTGCATACACTGCATTTTGCACTGTACTCTGCTCTGATACACTACTCACGGCATTCACACACTATACTCATACACTGCATTCTGCACTGTACTCTGCTCTGATACACTGCTCACGGCATTCCCACACTATACTCATACACTGCATTCTGCACTGCACTCTGCTCTGATACACTGCTCATGGCATTCACACACTGTACACTGCATTCTGCACTGATACACTGCTCATAGTATTCTGATGTATTTGTCTTTTGTGCTTTTCAACCTCCCTTCGAGATTCCTCCAGTGGGCGGTGCTTCGGCTGGGCCCTCTATTCCTGCTCGAGGAGGGCGTGGAGACACTGCACATCTCCGTACCAGGGGAGGGAGTACTCATGTCGGGAGTAGTTCTCGGGCGCCGACCCTTGAGGATGATGATGATGACGATGATGAGTCCGAGGCAGAGGCAGAGGCAGAGGCAGAGGCTGAGGCTGGGTCATCTGAGGAGGCTGGAGATGACTCAGACTCAGGCTCAAACGGCGATGCTGATGACGATGCCCCTGGACCTTCGTCCAGGAAGAGGACTAGGACAGACCGATAGCCCTCTGAGCCGCTTGACATGGATATAGATTTTTGTTGTTTTTCTTCTTTCTTGTACTTTTTCCCTTCTGTTGGGTAGTTAGGATACTTTGTACTGCCGCAGGCAGATTTTTGTTTCCAAAACTTGTGTACTTGAAAAGACGATGAAATGAAACAGGCTTTTTATCTGAAAAAGTGTTTACATCCGTATATCTTTACATTTCATGATTTGCATTGCATCACACCATATTACACCTCAATGTAAATGAAATTGATTGGTTGTCTGAAAATTGAACACTTGCACTGTAATAATCAGATAGCTAAACAGCCAACAGCAAAATAACCCAAGCAACCCACTGCCTGATTTTGGATACACAGCCCTTACTCTACTGGGGATTGATCCGCATACAGTCCGTAACACAGTATTTGGTTTCATTTTTCACAGCAAATCCTGAACAAACAGCCCAATCTGACAAGACGGACTACGGAGGTGAAACCAGCTAGAGTTGAAACACAATCAAATATAGAGAATGGCACAGCATTCTGAGTATAAACGATTTTTGAACTTGAATAAGGGTTTTTCAAACTGGGGTGTCGAGCCTACAACTGAACATAGAAGAGAAAGACTCAAACGAAAGGGTGCACGACCTAAACACAACAAGACACACTCGGAAGGGACCTAAAACAAAGGTTGAGGTAAACAAAACAAAAGACATGACATACAGACGCGTTAACGAAGACGGGGGACCTCAGATCTCGAGGAGCCAGTTTCTCTGGGTATTGTTTCCCACCCTTTTCTCATCTGTGATTCTCACATCACTCTGGCACTCAAGCTTAATTTTTTTCTCTCAAAACCCTTTTTCATACTTTTCTCTCAACTTACACCTCTCTATTCTTTATTCTCTCATTTTTCATCCCTCCCCAAGGTGATTAATGAATGAATAGGAAGTTGCGGGTTCATGCCCAATGCCGTTAGTTCACAGCTATTTCTTCAGGTGGTAGAGTGCCCTTCTGGTAAGTATGTTGACGACGGGGGGAAAGACAGAACACCTGACTCAACTATGCCCCTAGTGCATCACTTTGACCATTTTTCATTTTGGTCTTCTACTAAAACAGTTTTGATCAAAATGAGAGTTAGATTAACATACTTGTTCGATTTTTGATTTGAAAACCATGCGAGTCAGGCTGTAAGCACTGAATATTTTTCCTTTTTGGGTCCAAGAAAATGGTCCAGTTTTGGAAAATGGAACAGTTTTCAAGAAAATAGTCAACCTTAGTAAAAATTCTCAAAAACTATATTGCAGACAGTCTGTAATAACCCGACCCTCGTACATGTTCCTTGTTATATTTTCGGATTCTATTTTGTGATTTCGGATGCTCACTGTGGAATCCTATGGGAAATTTAAATTAAGTAAGTAAACCATATGATTAATGATGTCTATCTGTCCAACAAGAAAAGTATCTGTTACATGAGAATGCTTAGATCAGAAATTGGAAGCCTTAGAGGCTTAGTTATCTGAAATTGATTTCACATATATAATCAGCATAATTTTAATGTAATATTAAGCGTTTCTGTGAAATTTCAATTTGGGGATGCTTAAACGATAAATTTTTGTCCCTATTCAAGCTTTATATATATATATGCTTATAAGAGTCTTATGACCTTAAGACTTAGGAATCATATTTCTCCTGAGAGAAGATGAAGAGAGAGAGAAATTGAAGGGTAAAGGGAAGAGATCATCAAAAAGGTTGGGAATTTGAGGAAGATTAAGCACAAGGTATGTATAAGGCTATCTCAATTGACACCCATAACTCTTCTTCTAAGGATGTGTGTGAAATACCCTTATGATCATGTCACTTAGGGGTTGGACTGATGATTCCATATGTATGTAAGAAGTTAACGGACAAGATAACCTCACCTGGTTGTTTGATTCAATTGAAATTGACTATGGAGAAGTTATATTCTATCTTCTTATTTTGAACTCAAGTGTATGAGCATGGCTTTGTATCAAGTATGCTTATGGGCATGTAATGTAAAGAAAGAACTCTTATGGACTTGTGTATGTTGAACTAAAGTATATTAGTTTAATGTATGTAATTGTCATTGTATTTATATGAATTTGATCATGTTATACCAATTAGGGAAGTTATTTTGAGCCTTGTTCATGTTTTCCAAAAGGTGAGATTTTGCAAGAATTTTCGGACATTTTTGGGCAGAATCGCCGCACGTGCGGGGGTCATGGCCGCACGTGCGGGAGGTGCTGCCGCACGTGCGGGAGTCATGGCTGCACGTGCGGGAAATGGTGAAAAAACAGGGGCTCGGCCACTTTCTAAAAGGCACGTGCGGGGCATTTTGCCGCACGTGCGGGAGAGCTTGCCGCACGTGCGGGGCTCATAGCCGCACGTGCGGCCCATGCTGAAAAACATGGATCGCTCCGTTTTGCGTGTAGAACCCTCTAATGTTGTCGGAATATGTCTTTGATGCCTTTTAATATGTATAAATTCCTTCGAAGTGAAACGAAACAGAAAGTAATTTGATATGGAAAGGAAACTAAATTGTAAAGGTTGAATGTGTGCAGGGCACACTCCGGGAGGAACAAGCACAGCATCGCAACACTGTGAGTAGTAATATCATTATCTGCTTTACAAAGAGCTAGTGCTCTTCATTAGCATTTCGTTTACGCAACTATGTTAATGTTTCAAGTATGTATGTTAATGTTCAAGTATGTTCCAAGTATGTAAGAAAGAAATGGGAGGGATGAAATACCTTCATGCTATAAGACTCTGGGCCTATGGCCATCAAATATAAGTTATTATGATACGAAACAAAGTGCTACACGGAACTAAGTGCTACGACGTGAGCCACCTCTAGAATCCGTGTGAGACACCTCTTGAGTTCGTATAAGCATATTCACGGGCCTTGTGCCACCATGTTTAAGGGCGTCATGCCATCATGTTTAAGGGCCTTGTGCCACCATGTTTAAGGGCACCTTGCCACCATGTTCAAGGGCATTATGCCACCATACTCAAGGGCTTCCAGCTATTATGAATTAAGAATGTGATATGTCAAGCTGTTATGTTCAAGATTGGGCCTAAGGCCATTATAAGATGAATACAGAATCAGGCTAACTTTGTAATCCCTGCACTTCCATATGTATGGATATATGTCATGTTTTGAGTTGAGCATTGTTTCATTCATGTATTACTATTCACTGAGCCCGGATCACTATTTGTTATGTCTGTTTCTGTAGGCAATCAACCAGGTGGTCAATCCTAAACCATGACGCCCGGTTTCTTTTGTCAACCTTCGTGTACCCAAGCACTTTTGAGGCCACTTATTTTGTGAAGTTTATTGAGATAATTGGCTTACTTCTTGGTTATCTTTCCAAGGTTGAATGTATATAACTTCAACAGTTTTTGTTACATGCCCGATGCTAGGGCTGGGTCTGTATATATGTTTGTATATAAGTACGGCTAAGAAATATTTAATTTGGACTCTATCGACCTATTATAATGCATGTGATGTATGAGATCCTGGCATGTTAAAGTAGCTCAATGGAGTTTGTTGGTTTAGTGTTCTTTTAATGTTTTGTGCTTCCGACAAGGCCCCATATGCTATATATACCAGGTTTTATGTCTGTTTGTGAATAGGTCATGCTCGAACTTTTAGGGGCAAGTTAGGGGCGTGACACAGTCAATGCTCAACGAGCATGGAACTTAATCTTTGAGATGCGCAACCTCAGATCGGAGGCAATGGAAAATTGCCCCTGGCTTAGAAGGGGTAGATGGCAATGGAAAGTTGCCCCCGGTTTGAATGGCGGCTCACGACGACTCGTGGCAATGGAAAGTTGCCCCTTGTTTGGATGGTGCCGCAGCAGTCCGCAAACAGTCTTCATTGGTGGTGGTCGAACTCTTGGACATAGAGATGATGAAGACGGTTATAACAAATATATGGACACAGTCACCCTGGAGGCGTTGGCGACTGGACTTTGGGATGAAATCGAAACCATTGTATGGACTGAGACGGTATGAAAGCGTTGGGGGCTGGACATCATGATGAAGTTGCCTACGTATCCCAAACATGGGAATCAAGCCTTACGTAGTTCCGGTTAAGGTACACTTGGGTATTTTAACCTTCACTTTTCAGGCTCTAACTTTTGCCAAGGTGCCCAATGCGGGTTTTCGACCTTGCGAGCTTCTTTTCATTTCCTTTTTTTTGTTCATTTCTTTTTTCTTTTCTTTTTTGCATTTTTCTTTTCTTTTCTTTTCTTTTCGTACTTTTTGCTTTTTGTTTTTTTTTTGTATTTTTTGTATTTTTTTTTTTTTTTTTGTATTTTTCTCGTACTCTAACTTTTGCCTGGGTCGCCCTTCCGGGTTTTCAGCCCAGCGAGCCTCTCAAAGGGTAAAAGTGTAACAAGTCCATGCCAAATGGTTTTTGGAGTTGAAGCCTCTCTGTATCTAGGAGAACAGTTGTTGCAATGATTTGCAGAAGAATCCGTCATTTCTGCTCCACAAGCTTCTTCTGGTAAGATCCAATCTTTTTGATTCGACTTTGGCGCCTCTTGCTCGAGGGCTGCTTCAAAACTGGCCATACGGGCCTCCTCCGACAGTTGACTGTTGGATGTTCCGAATGAGTTCGAGGTTCAAGACAAACAGGTCAAATCTTGAAGCTGAGAGCAATCCTAGGCGGCACAATCTCAAGAGCGATCCCACACAGGTCTTCGCAGGGCCGCGTAAAACATTTGTTTTTGAAAGTTTTTAAGAAAGCGACAAATTGCTCACGCCGAAGACAGTGTGGAACCAATCTGGATCAAGCCAGGGTCCTTCTCAGTACTCACGCCGACAAGCATGATTTCATTCATAAAAAGGCTTAGCATGCCTCTCCTTTTCTCAATTTGATCAAAGTTTTGCAAAACCCGAGGAATTCCTTCCTCTTTGTTTTTATCACCGCAGTGTTGAAAAGAGGTTTTTTGAAAAACTCAGGTCAATGCAATGAGTTTGGCGCGCAGGAGAGCAGGCGAGATGTACTGTCAACCCATTCAAATCCTCTGGCACAACTAACTCACACTGAAAGCAAGCATGAAAATGAGATAACCACAACTGTTTCATTCAAAGTTGGTGTAACTGGCCCCTCGGCAGAAACAGACTCAAAAACAAAAACGGGTAATTACAAGACAAAACGGTGTTCGAGGCAACAACCCTAGAATCACCTGGTATTCTATACAAAGGGGACTGACTCGCTACAACAAGACAGACCCTTAAGTAAAAAAAGACTGACTCAAGACAAAGAGACAGACTCAAAACAAAAGACTGACTCGATACCCAAGCCAGAATTTACAAAGCTAGCATTCACAGATGCTCAAAAATGCGTGCCAGACGCTACATCCAAAATATACCGAATGCCGCCCGCGGATGGTTCACTTTCTGATTACATACTTGCAGTATCTGTGTCCTTAAAATCCAATAACTGGGTGGCAACGGACTTGGCTGAGGTGGGCGGGAGGATAACCTCGTTGTCGATCAAATCTTGCACCTCATGACGGAGACGGAAACAATTGTCGGTAGCATGGCCTGTCTGCTGGTGGTACGCGCAGTACTGAGCAGCATCATGCGTAGCAGGGAGATTCTTCGGGAGAGGCCGAGGCTCCAAGGGTTTAAGGTGTCCCCTCTCGACAAGGATCTTAAGTGCCTTAGATAGGGGCATGTAGAGAGCATGAAAGGTCCTGCGCCCTCGGGACAGGTACTTTGGAGTCTGAGCATTCTTACTAGCTGCACAAGCAAAAGGGTCGGCAGGCGCTGCCTTGGCTTTCTGATCTTTCCCAGGTGCAGGGGCGGGAATAGGAGAAACTGTTCTGGCATGACGGGGCCTATCCCGATTTTC
Source organism: Camellia sinensis (assembly GCF_055761805.1). NCBI lineage: Eukaryota > Viridiplantae > Streptophyta > Magnoliopsida > Ericales > Theaceae > Camellia > Camellia sinensis. Next base: position 221,562,101 of record NC_138965.1, on the reverse strand, counting down.
CGACTGACTTGAACTCCCCTCAGGTGGAGTGGGGAAAGCATCCTCCACAGCTCTTGCCACAGCTGCGGACAACTGTTGCTTGTTCATCCCTGCGGCTTTCAAAGCCTCGACTGCCCGCAGCAGTTGTTCAATGGGATCGGCATCTGCCTTCATTTTTTCTTTTCCTCTAGCCTCAGCCTGATCGAGGGTTTGGGTTGATGTTGATATGTCATTACCATAGCTGGAGGCCATCTCCGGTTGGCTGAGTTCAATCACAATTCGCCCCAATAGCAGGGGCTCCTGAGGTACAAAACTCCCGGCATATGGTGCGGCTGGAGGTGAGGCTGACATTCCGTAGGCGAGATCTGCCACAGACCTCTGGAGATCACCTATTATCCCCATTAGTTCAAATGTAGTAGGCTCGCGAGCCTGGTACAGCTGTGGGGCCCAGACGGGGTGCACGATAGGCGACCTGGGTGGATGTGGCATATCAATATTGGTCTCACTTTGCAGAGTGATCCCTTGCTCTAATGCAGCTGTCATAACCACGATCTCTTCCGAATTCGGCGTCATTATAAGTCCTGCCTCAGAAAGGGGGAGCACTAGCTGTCCGAACTGAAAGGAACAACAAGCAGCATTTCAGCCCAAATGGATCAAACACGGGTGTAGCGGAACAACTGTACTCTACTGCGGATCACTGTTTCCCAGAAATCACTGTCCCCAAAACTGAACCCTGATACCCGCAGATAACTAATTCTCAGTAACACTGATACTGGTGCCCTCGGGCCTATTACTCAAACTTGCAAACTGATATGTACGTTCCTGTAGAGATACACTCTAAAAGCACATAGCAAGTAAAGAGAGCCAAAACACCCCTATGTTGGGGTAGGGTTTCCCTGTCCTATTTTGTCAGGAGCTAGGGTTCCACTATGCACGCAACAGTTTCAAACAACCTATAAACGGGTAAGCAACCTGTCCTAGTTTGAAATGGTCACTATGGATTCCGAATATGCACTAGGTCGAATGGTCAAAAGGGTGCCCCGGTAAAACTGGGGTTTGTGTTCCCATGCTATCAGAGCCCATAACCTGTCAGCCTTATGGTCATGCCTTGACAAGACAAGCCTCCGGCAAACCGTTCAGGAATGGCAGATGGCAAACACTGTGTTCCTAGGCGCACCAATGCACATGCAATGCAAAGAGACACATAAATGGAATCAAAATAGGATATCACGAGTTCCAGTCAAGCTCTCTTAAATCCCCAGCAGAGTCGCCAGAAACTGTAGACGCAACCTGCGTGGGGCCCCGCTACAGTTCGGACTCGATTCGTGTCACGGTTCTTAATCTGAACCAAAGAGTCCAAATCTGGCAAATCATTTTGAGAAACATATTTTTGAAAAGAAGTGCCAAACATGGACCGCTTTGCCAGATACAGAGTTGCCACCTAAATATTTTAAAATGGGAGAATTTAGGAAACCCTGACTCGGTGCCAAAGGCCACGTGTCCGTCATCATCAGAGTTGCCTTGGCTCGGGAGCTAGGGTATGATTGGGGAAGGTCAGCTATGAGCACCCCCTCTCGCCCGATCCGAAGATCGGCCTCTACTAACCGTGATATCTGTTTTTGAAAACGTTATGTGTTCTTATTCCAGTTATTAGCCTAGAATTACTATGTTATGCGCACAGCAAACAAGTATAAACTAGATTGCCTAATTTCGAAATAAGCATTGCATATCCGTTTGTCTTGAAAAACACTTTGGAATTTACTACTCGCAAGTAGGCTAAAATACGGATTTCAACGAGTTTTTACAACTCAGACAATCCAACCTTCACCCACAGGCATTCAAACAATTTATCACATAAGCATTTAGCCACATGGTAAGCATGCTGTCATGATAGCATTCACACTCATGCGAGATGCTAAAGCATAAATACTTACATCGTACTCCGTGCCAAAACAATAAACTAGTTAGCCAACATGCATGGTCCTAGTTCATGTCAATTTGACTAATGCAACACATACAGGATGCAATTAGAGTAGGCTCGGCTAACCTAAACATGGCATGTGAAATGCGACCAATTGATGCACGTATTCAATTTGGAATTGAAGTACAAATGCAGTTAGCATGATGCGCCGAGCCCGGTGCATGCAAGACAAATGTATGAATGCACGCATGCATAGCATAAGGTATACTAATTTAAATATGACCTACTACTAACCATCAAAGCAGGTAAGTAAAAGAGAGAAAGAAGTAGGGGTTGGAAAACATGCACACACTCACCCACACTTATTACAGATTCGCCCTCGCTCGGAGGGACCAAATAAATATTACAGATAATTAACCTACAAGCTAATTAATTATTACAAATCACCTAATTAATTAACAAATTAACTAAGCAAAAGAAAAGCAATAACAGGGGCCTCAGGGAGACGGTTCGATGTGCGCGTGCTCGGTCCTGCTCGGAAGTGCACTGCCATGCGTGAGCTGCCTCTGTTTTCCCTGCTATACTCCTCTGAAGACTGTCAAAGTCTCATAATTGCTTCCCTGGACACTGGGAGACACCACCGGTTGAGTAGAATATCTGCCGGCAGTGGTATATGGTCACCGGCCGTGAATGCATCCATCGGCCATCACTGGGTTTCCGGTCGGTACTAAACAATGTCGGTCGGCAGAGAATGCCTGCAAAACCTGCAATCGACAGCAGTAGAGGACAAGGCAGAGTATGGCATTGCAATTCAAACAATGTATGCACCAATCATGTCCCTTATCATGTTGGTGACTCAAAGGGATACGCTCCTTGGTTCTCGGACCATCAATCGCGCATTTCCATGCTTGATGACCTGAGGAATCAAGTGTGCATTTTTGATATGGAATGCAATGCACATGAACAAACCAATGGGACTCAACCTCTATCACAAGCACTTCAAGAGGCCATGCATGCATGCAAATGGGATACAATCCTAGGCATGTGAACGCCCACTTGAGCGGTAGTTTTCAGACCTCTTCTCACGATTTCGGCGTGGTTAGAGTGTTCTTTTCCTCACACGATTTCAGCGTGTTTGGAATTTATCCTAGGTGGCGTTGTGTACGCACCTGGGCGGTTGTTTGGACCTCCTCTCACGATTTCAGCGTGGATTGAGTGTCCCATTCCTTACGCGATTTCAGCGTGTTTGGAATTTATCTTAGGTTGCGTTGTGTACGCACCTGGGCAGTTGTTCGGACCTCCTCTATCAATTTCAGCGTGGTTTGATCGTCCCGTTCCTTACGCGATTTCAGCGTGTTTGGAATTTATCCTAGGTTGCGTTGTTTACGCACCTGGGCGGTTGTTTGGACCTCCTCTCACGATTTCATCGTGGTTTGAGTGTCCCGTTCCATACGCGACTTCAGCGTGTTTGGAATTTATCCTAGGTTGCGTTGTGTACGCACCTGGGCGGTTGTTTTTGGGCCTCCTCTCACGAGTTCAGCGCGGTTTGAGTGTCCCGTTCCTTACGCGATTTCAGCGTGTTTGGAATTTATCCTAGGTTGCGTTGTGTACGCACCTGGGCGGTTGTTTGGACCTCCTCTCACGATTTCAGCGTGGTTTGGGTGTCCCGTTCCTTACGCGATTTCAACGTTTTTGGAATTTATCCCAGGTTCGTTGTGTACGCACCTGGGCGGTTGTTTGGACCTGCTTTCACGATTTCAGCGTGGTTTGAGTGTCCCGTTCCTTACGCGATTTCAGCGTGTTTGGAATTTTTCTCAGGTTGCATTGTGTACGAACCTGGGCGGTTGTTTTTGGGCCTCCTTTCACGATTTCAGCGTGGTTTGAGTGTCCCGTTCCTCACGCGATTTCAGCGTGTTTGGAATTTTTTTTTCTCAGGGTGCGTTGTTTGCGCACTTGAGCGGTTGTTTTAAGACCTCTTCTCACGATTTCGGCGTGGTTAGAGTGTTCTTTTCCTCACACGATTTCAGCGTGTTTGGAATTTATCCTAGGTTGCGTTGTGTACGCACCTGGGCGGTTGTTTGGACCTCCTCTCACGATTTCGGCGTGGTTTGAGTGTCCCATTCCTTACGCGATTTCAGCTTGTTTGGAATTTTTCTTAGGTTGTGTTGTGTACGCACCTGGGTGGTTGTTTTGGGGCTTCCTCTCACGATTTCAGCGTGGTTTGAGTGTCCCGTTCCTTACGTGATTTCAGCGTGTTTGGAATTTTTATCTCAGGTTGTGTTGTGTACGCACCTGGGCAGTTGTTTGGACCTCCTCTCGCGATTTCAGCGTGGTTTGAGTGTCCCGTTCCTTACGCGATTTCAGCGTGTATGGAATTTATCCTAGGTTGCGTTGTGTACGCACCTGGACAGTAGTTTGGACCTCCTCTCACGATTTCAGCGTGGTTTGAGTGTCCTGTTCCTTACGCGATTTCAGCGTGTTTGGAATTTATCCTAGGTTGCGTTGTGTACGCACCCGGGCGGTTGTTTGGACCTCCTCTCACGATTTCAGCATGGTTTGAGTGTCCCGTTCCTTATGCGATTTCAACGTGTTTGGAATTTTTCCAGGTTCGTTGTGTACGCACCTGGGCGGTTGTTTCGACCTCCTCTCACGATTTCAGCGTGGTTTGATTGTCCCGTTCCTTCCGCGATTTCCGCGTGTTTGGAATTTTTCTATGGTTGCGTTGTGTACGCACCTGGGCAGTTGTTTTTGGGCTTCCTTTCACGATTTCCGCGTGGCTTGAGTGTCCCGTTCCTTACGCGATTTCAGCGTGTTTGGAATTTTTTTTTCTCAGGTTGCGTTGTTTGCGAAGTTGAGCGGTTGTTTTCAGACCTCTTCTCACGATTTCGGCGTGGTTAGAGTGTTCTTTTCCCCACACGATTTCAGCGTGTTTGGAATTTGTCCTAGGTTGCGTTGTGTACGCACCTGGGCGGCCGTTTGGACCTCCTCTCACAATTTCAGCGTGGTTTGAGTGTCCTATTCCTTATGCGATTTCAGCGTGTTTGGAATTTATCCTAGGTTGTGTTGTGTACGCACCTAGGCGGTTGTTTGGACCTCCTCTCACAATTTCACCGTGGTTTGAGTGTCCCATTCCTTACGCGATTTCAGCGTGTTTGGAATTTATCTTAGGTTGCGTTGTGTAAGCACCTGGGCGGTTGTTTGGACCTCCTCTCACGATTTCAGCGTGGTTTGACTGTTCCATTCCTTACGCGATTTCAGCGTGTTTGGAATTTATCCTAGGTTGCGTTGTGTACACACCTGGGCGGTAGTTTGGACCTCCTCTCACGATTTCAACGTGGTTTGAGTGTCCCGTTCCTTACGCGATTTCAGCGTGTTTGGAATTTATCTTAGGTTGCGTTGTGTATGCACCTGGGCAGTTGTTTGGACCTCCTCTAACGATTTCAGCGTGGTTTGAGCGTCCCGTTCCTTACGCAATTTCAGCGTGTTTGGAATTTATCCGAGGTTGCGTTGTGTACGCACCTGGGCGGTTGTTTTGACCTCCTCTCACGATTTCATCGCAGTTTGAGTGTCCCGTTCCATATGCGATTTCAGCGTGTTTGGAATTTATCCTAGGTTGCGTTGTGTAGGCACCTGGGCAGTGGTTTTTGGGCCTCCTCTCACGAGTTCAGCGTGGTTTGAGTGTCTCGTTACTTACGCGATTTCAGCGTGTTTGGAATTTATCCTAGGTTGCGTTGTGTACGCACCTGGGCGGTTGTTTGGACCTCCTCTCACGATTTCAGTGTGGTTTGAGTGTCCCGTTCCTTACGCGATTTCAACGTGTTTGGAATTTATCCCAGGTTCGTTGTGTACGCACCTGGGCGGTTGTTTGGACCTCCTTTCACGATTTCAGCGTGGTTTGAGTGTCCCGATCCATACGCGATTTCAACCTGTTTGGAATTTTTCTCTGGTTGTGTTGTGTACGCACCTGGGCGGTTGTTTTTGGGCCTCCTTTCACGATTTCAACGTGGTTTGAGTGTCCCGTTCCTTACGCGATTTCAGCGTGTTTGGAATTTTTTTTTCTCAGGTTGCGTTGTTTGCGCACTTGAGCGGTTGTTTTCAGACCTCTTCTCACGATTTCGGCGTGGTTAGAGTGTTCCTTTCCTCACACGATTTCAGCGTGTTTGGAATTTATCCTAGGTAGCGTTGTGTACGCACCTGGGCAGTTGTTTGGACCTCCTCTCACGATTTCGGCGTGGTTGGAGTGTCCCATTCCTTACGCGATTTCAGCGTGTTTGGAATTTATCTTAGGTTGCATTGTGTACGCACCTGGGCGGTTGTTTGGACCTCCTCTAACGATTTCACCGTGGTTTGAGCGTCCCGTTCCTTACGCGATTTCAGCGTGTTTGGAATTTATCCTAGGTTGCGTTGTGTACGCACCTGGGCGGTTGTTTGGACCTCCTCTCACGATTTCCGCGTGGTTTGAGTGTCCCGTTCCTTACGCGATTTCTGCGTGTTTGGAATTTATCCTAGGTTGCTTTGTGTACGCACCTGGGCGGTTGTTTTTGGGCCTCCTCTCACGATTTCAGCGTGGTTTGAGTGTCCCGTTCCTTAAGCGATTTCAGCGTGTTTGGAAGTTATCCTAGGTTGCGTTGTGTACGCACCTGGGCGGTTGTTTGGACCTCCTCTCACGATTTCAGCGTGGTTTGAGTGTCCCGTTCCTTACGCGATTTCAACGTGTTTGGAATTTGTCCCAGGTTCGTTGTGTACGCACCTGGGCGGTTGTTTTGACCTCCTCTCACGATTTCAGCGCGGTTTGAGTGTCCCGTTCCTTACACGATTTCAGCGTGTTTGGAATTTTTCTCAGGTTGCGTTGTGTACGCACCTGGGCGGTTGTTTTTGGGCCTCCTTTCACGATTTCAGCGTGGTTTGAGTGTCCCGTTCCTTACGCGATTTCAGCGTGTTTGGAATTTTTCTTAGGTTGCGTTGTGTACGCACCTGGGCAGTTGTTTGGACCTCCTCTAACGATTTCATCGTGGTTTAATCGTCCCGTTCCTTACGCGATTTCAGCGTGTTTGGAATTTATCCTAGGTTGCATTGTGTACCCACCTGGGCGGTTGTTTGGACCTCCTCTCACGATTTCATCGTGGTTTGAGTGTCCCGTTCCACACGCGATTTCAGCGTGTTTGGAATTTATCCTAGGTTGCGTTGTGTACGCACCTGGGCGGTTGTTTTTGGGCCTCCTCTCACGAGTTCTGCGCGGTTTGAGTGTCCCGTTCCTTACGCGATTTCAGCGTGTTTGGAATTTATCCTAGGTTGCGTTGTGTACGCACCTGGACGGTTGTTTGGACCTCCTGTCACGATTTCAGCGTGGTTTGAGTGTCCCGTTCCTTACGCGATTTCAACGTGTTTGGAATTTATCCCTGGTTCGTTGTGTACGCACCTGGGCGGTTGTTTGGACCTCCTTTCACGATTTCAGCGTGGTTTGAGTGTCCCGTTCCTTACGCGATTTCAGCGTGTGTGGAATTTTTCTCAGGTTGCGTTGTGTACGCACCTGGGCGGTTGTTTTTGGGGCCTCCTTCCACGATTTCAACGTGGTTTGAGTGTCCCGTTCCTCACGCGATTTCAGCGTGTTTGGAATTTTTTTTTCTCAGGTTGCGTTGTTTGCGCACTTGAGCGGTTGTTTTCAGACCTCTTCTCACGATTTCGGCGTGGTTAGAGTGTTCTTTTCCTCACATGATTTCAGCGTGTTTGGAATTTATCCTAGGTTGCGTTGTGTACGCACCTGGGCGGTTGTTTGGACCTCCTCTCACGATTTCGGCGTGGTTTGAGTGTCCCATTCCTTAAGCGATTTCAGCGTGTTTGGAATTTATCTTAGGTTGTGTTGTGTACGCACCTGGGTGGTTGTTTTGGGGCTTCCTCTCACGATTTCAGCGTGGTTTGAGTGTCCCGTTCCTTACGTGATTTCAGCGTGTTTGGAATTTTTATCTCAGGTTGTGTTGTGTACGCACCTGGGCAGTTGTTTGGACCTCCTCTCGCGATTTCAGCGTGGTTTGAGTGTCCCGTTCCTTACGCGATTTCAGCGTGTATGGAATTTATCCTAGGTTGCGTTGTGTACGCACCTGGGCGGTTGTTTGGACCTCCTCTCACGATTTCAGCATGGTTTGATTGTCCCGTTCCTTACGCGATTTCAACGTGTTTGGAATTTTTCCAGGTTCGTTGTGTACGCACCTGGGCGGTTGTTTCGACCTCCTCTCACGATTTCAGCGTGGTTTGATTGTCCCGTTCCTTACGCGATTTCCGCGTGTTTGGAATTTTTCTCTGGTTGCGTTGTGCACGCACCTGGGCGGTTGTTTTTGGGCCTCCTTTCACGATTTCAGCGTGGTTTGAGTGTCCCGTTCCTTACGCGATTTCAGCGTGTTTGGAATTTTTTTTTCTCAGGTTGCGTTGTTTGCGAAGTTGAGCGGTTGTTTTCAGACCTCTTCTCACGATTTCGGCGTGGTTAGAGTGTTCTTTTCCTCTCACGATTTCAGCGTGTTTGGAATTTGTCCTAGGTTGCATTGTGTACGGACCTGGGCGGTTGTTTGGACCTCCTCTCACGATTTCAGCGTGGTTTGAGTGTTCTATTCCTTACACGATTTCAGCGTTTTTGGAATTTATCCTAGGTTGCGTTGTGTACGCACCTGGGCGGTTGTTTGGACCTCCTCTCACGATTTCAGCGTGGTTTGAGTGTCCCTTTCCTTACGCGATTTCAGCGTGTTTGGAATTTATCTTAGGTTGCGTTCTGTACGCACCTGGGCGGTTGTTTGGACCTCCTCTCACGATTTCAGCGTGGTTTGAGTGTTCCATTCCATACGCGATTTCAGCATGTTTGGAATTTATCCTAGGTTGCGTTGTGTACGCACCTGGGCGGTTGTTTGGACCTCCTCTCACGATTTCAACGTGGTTTGAGTGTCCCGTTCCTTACGCGATTTCAGCGTGTTTGGAATTTATCTTAGGTTGCGTTGTGTATGCACCAGGGCAGTTGTTTGGACCTCCTCTAACGATTTCAGCGTGGTTTGAGCGTCCCGTTCCGTATGCGATTTCAGCGTGTTTGGAATTTATCCTAGGTTGCATTGTGTACGCACCTGGGCGGTTGTTTGGACCTCCTCTCACGATTTCATCGTGGTTTGAGTGTCCCGTTCCATTCGCGATTTCAGCGTGGTTTGAGTGTCCCATTCCTTACGCGATTTCAGCGTGTTTGGAATTTTTTTTTCTCAGGTTGCGTTGTTTGCGAAGTTGAGCGGTTGTTTTCAGACCTCTTCTCACGATTTCGGCGTGGTTAGAGTGTTCTTTTCCTCTCACGATTTCAGCGTGTTTGGAATTTGCCCTAGGTTGCATTGTGTACGCACCTGGGCGGTTGTTTGGACCTCCTCTCACGATTTCAGCGTGGTTTGAGTGTTCTATTCCTTACACGATTTCAGCGTTTTTGGATTTATCCTAGGTTGCGTTGTGTACGCACCTGGGCGGTTGTTTGGACCTCCTCTCACGATTTCAACGTGGTTTGAGTGTCCCGTTCCTTACGCGATTTCAATGTGTTTGGAATTTATCCCAGGTTCGTTGTGTACGCACCTGGGCGGTTGTTTGGACCTCCTTTCACGATTTCAGCGTGGTTTGAGTGTCCCGTTCCTTACGCGATTTCAGCGTGTTTGGAATTTTTCTCAGGTTGCGTTGTGTACGCACCTGGGCGGTTCTTTTTGGGCCTCCTTTCACGATTTCAGCGTGGTTTGAGTGTCCCGTTCCTTACACGATTTCAGCGTGTTTGGAATTTTTTTTTCTCAGGTTGCATTATTTGCGCACTTGAGCGGTTGTTTTCAGACCTCTTCTCATGATTTCGGCGTGGTTAGAGTGTTCTTTTCCTCACACGATTTCAGCGTGTTTGGAATTTATCCTAGGTTGCGTTGTGTACGCACCTGCGCGGTTGTTTGGACATCCCCTCACGATTTCGGCGTGGTTTGAGTGTCCCATTCCTTACGCGATTTCAGCGTGTTTGGAATTTATCTTAGGTTGTGTTCTGTACGCACCTGGGTGGTTGTTTTGGGGCTTCCTCTCACGATTTCAGCGTGGTTTGAGTGTCCCGTTCCTTACGTGATTTCAGCGTGTTTGGAATTTTTATCTCAGGTTGTGTTGTGTACGCACCTGGGCAGTTGTTTGGACCTCCTCTCGCGATTTCAGCGTGGTTTGAGTGTCCCGTTCCTTACGCGATTTCAGCGTGTATGGAATTTATCCTAGGTTGCGTTGTGTACGCACCTGGGCGGTTGTTTCGACCTCCTCTCACGATTTCAGCGTGGTTTGAGTGTCCTGTTCCTTACGCGATTTCAGCGTGTTTGGAATTTATCCTAGGTTGCATTGTGTACGCACCTGGGCGGTGGTTTTTGGGCCTCCTCTCACGAGTTCAGCGTGGTTTGAGTGTCTCGTTCCTTACGCAATTTCAGCGTGTTTGGATTTATCCTAGGTTGCGTTGTGTACGCACCTGGGCGGTTGTTTGGACCTCCTCTCACAATTTCAGCGTGGTTTGAGTGTCCCGTTCCTTACGCGATTTCAATGTGTTTGGAATTTATCCCAGGTTCGTTGTGTATGCACCTGGGCGCTTGTTTGGACCTCCTTTCACGATTTCAGCGTGGTTTGAGTGTCCCGTTCCTTACGCGATTTCAGCGTGTTTGGAATTTTTCTCAGGTTGCGTTGTGTACGCACCTGGGCGGTTCTTTTTGGGCCTCCTTTCACGATTTCAGCGTGGTTTTAGTGTCCCGTTCCTTACGCGATTTCAGCGTGTTTGGAATTTTTTTTTCTCAGGTTGCATTGTTTGCGCACTTGAGCGGTTGTTTTCAGACCTCTTCTCATGATTTCGGCGTGGTTAGAGTGTTCTTTTCCTCACACGATTTCAGCGTGTTTGGAATTTATCCTAGGTTGCGTTGTGTACACACCTGCGCGGTTGTTTGGAAATCCCCTCACGATTTCGGCGTCGTTTGAGTGTCCCATTCCTTACGCGATTTCAGCGTGTTTGGAATTTATCTTAGGTTGTGTTCTGTACGCATCTGGGTGGTTGTTTTGGGGCTTCCTCTCACGATTTCAGCGTGGTTTGAGTGTCCCGTTCCTTACGTGATTTCAGCGTGTTTGGAATTTTTATCTCAGGTTGTGTTGTGTACGCACCTGGGCAGTTGTTTGGACCTCCTCTCGCGATTTCAGCGTGGTTTGAGTGTCCCGTTCCTTACGCGATTTCAGCGTGTATGGAATTTATCCTAGGTTGCGTTGTGTACGCACCTGGGCGGTTGTTTGGACCTCCTCTCACGATTTCAGCTTGGTTTGAGTGTCCTGTTCCTTACGCGATTTCAGCGTGTTTGGAATTTATCCTAGGTTGCGTTGTGTACGCACCTGGGCGGTTGTTTGGACCTCCTCTCACGATTTCAGCGTGGTTTAAGTGTCCCGTTCCTTACGCGATTTCAGCGTGTGTGGAATTTTTCTCAGGTGACGTTGTATACGCACCTGGGCGGTTGTTTTTGGGCCTCCTTTCACGATTTCAGCGTGGTTTGAGTGTCCCGTTTCTTACGCGATTTCAGCGTGTTTGGAATTTTTTTTTTCTCAGGTTGCTTTGTGTACGCACTTGAGGGGTTGTTTTCAGACCTCTTCTCACGATTTCGGCGTGGTTAGAGTGTTCTTTTCCTCACACGATTTCAGCGTGTTTGGAATTTATCCTAGGTTGCATTGTGTACGCACCTGGGCGGTTGTTTGGACCTCCTCTCACGATTTTTGCGAGGTTTGAGGGTCCCGCTCCTTACGCGATTTCAGCTTGTTTGGAATTTATCCTAGGTTGGGTTGTGTACGCACCTGAGCGGTTGTTTAGACCTCCTCTCACGATTTCAGAGTGGTTTGAGTGTCCCGTTCCTTACGCGATTTCAGCGTGTTTGGAATTTATCCTAGGTTATGTTGGGTACACACCTGGGTGGTTGTTTTGGGGCTTTCTCCCACGATTTCAGCGTGGTTTGATTGTCCCGTTCCTTACGCGATTTCAGCGTGTTTCGAATTTTTATCTCAGGTTGCGTTGTGTACGCACCTGGGCAGTTGTTTGGACCTCCTCTCGCGATTTCAGCGTGTTTGGAATTTATCCTAGGTTGCGTTGTGTACGCACCTGGGCGGTTGTTTGGACCTCCTCTCACGATTTCAGCGTGGTTTGAGTGTCCCGTTTCTTACGCGATTTCAGCGTGTTTTGGAATTTCTCCTACGCTCGTTGTGTACGCACCTGGGCGGTTGTTTGGACCTCCTGTCACGATTTCAGCGTTGTTTGAGTGTCCCGTTCCTTACGCGATTTCAGTGTGTTTGGAATTTTTCTGAGGTTGCGTTGTGTACGCACCTAGGTGGTTGTTTTTGGGCCTCCTTCCACGATTTCAGCGTGGTTTGAGGGTCCCGTTCCTTACGCGATTTCAGCGTGTTTGGAATTTTTTTTCTCAGGTTGCGTTGTTTGCGCACTTGAGCGGTTGTTTTCAGACCTCTTCTCACGATTTCGGCGTGGCTAGAGTGTTCTTTTCCTCACACGATTTCAGCGTGTTTGGAATTTATCGTAGGTTCCGTTGTGTACGCACCTGGGCGGTTGTTTGGATATCCTCTCACGATTTCAGCGTGGTTTGAGTGTTCCATTCCTTACGCGATTTCAGCGTGTTTGCAATTTATCCTAGGTTGCGTTGTGTACGCACCTGGGCGGTTCTTTGGACCTCCTCTCACAATTTCAACGTGGTTTGAGTGTCCCGTTCCTTACGCGATTTCAGCGTGTTTGGAATTTATCTTAGGTTGTGTTCTGTACGCATCTGGGTGGTTGTTTTGGGGCTTCCTCTCACGATTTCAGCGTGGTTTGAGTGTCCCGTTCCTTACGTGATTTCAGCGTGTTTGGAATTTTTATCTCAGGTTGTGTTGTGTACGCACCAGGGCAGTTGTTTGGACCTCCTCTCGCGATTTCAGCGTGGTTTGAGTGTCCCGTTCCTTACGCGATTTCAGCGTGTATGGAATTTATCCTAGGTTGCGTTGTGTACGCACCTGGGCGGTTGTTTGGACCTCCTCTCACGATTTCAGCTTGGTTTTAGTGTCCTGTTCCTTACGCGATTTCAGCGTGTTTGGAATTTATCCTAGGTTGAGTTGTGTACGCACCTGGGCGGTTGTTTGGACCTCCTCTCACGATTTCAGCGTGGTTTAAGTGTCCCGTTCCTTACGCGATTTCAGCGTGTGTGGAATTTTTCTCAGGTGACGTTGTATACGCACCTGGGCGGTTGTTTTTGGGCCTCCTTTCACGATTTCAGCGTGGTTTGAGTGTCCCGTTTCTTACGCGATTTCAGCGTGTTTGGAATTTTTTTTTTCTCAGGTTGCGTTGTGTACGCACTTGAGGGGTTGTTTTCAGACCTCTTCTCACGATTTCGGCGTGGTTAGAGTGTTCTTTTCCTCACACGATTTCAGCGTGTTTGGAATTTATCCTAGGTTGCGTTGTGTACGCACCTGGGCGGTTGTTTGGACCTCCTCTCACGATTTCCGCGAGGTTTGAGGGTCCCGCTCCTTACGCGATTTCAGCTTGTTTGGAATTTATCCTAGGTTGGGTTGTGTACGCACCTGAGCGGTTGTTTAGACCTCCTCTCACGATTTCAGAGTGGTTTGAGTGCCCGTTCCTTACGCGATTTCAGCGTGTTTGGAATTTATCCTAGGGTATGTTGGGTACACACCTGGGTGGTTGTTTTGGGGCTTTCTCCCACGATTTCAGCGTGGTTTGATTGTCCCGTTGCTTACGCGATTTCAGCGTGTTTCGAATTTTTATCTCAGGTTGCGTTGTGTACGCACCTGGGCAGTTGTTTGGACCTCCTCTCGCGATTTCAGCGTGTTTGGAATTTATCCTAGGTTGCGTTGTGTACGCACCTGGGCGGTTGTTTGGACCTCCTCTCACGATTTCAGCGTGGTTTGAGTGTCCCGTTTCTTACGCGATTTCAGCGTGTTTTGGAATTTCTCCTACGCTCGTTGTGTACGCACCTGGGCGGTTGTGTGGACCTCCTGTCACGATTTCAGCGTTGTTTGAGTGTCCCGTTCCTTACGCGATTTCAGTGTGTTTGGAATTTTTCTGAGGTTGCGTTGTGTACGCACCTAGGTGGTTGTTTTTGGGCCTCCTTCCACGATTTCAGCGTGGTTTGAGGGTCCCGTTCCTTACGCGATTTCAGCTTGTTTGGAATTTTTTTTCTCAGGTTGCGTTGTTTGCGCACTTGAGCGGTTGTTTTCAGACCTCTTCTCACGATTTCGGCGTGGCTAGAGTGTTCTTTTCCTCACACGATTTCAGCGTGTTTGGAATTTATCGTAGGTTCCGTTGTGTACGCACCTGGGCGGTTGTTTGGATATCCTCTCAAGATTTCAGCGTGGTTTGAGTGTTCCATTCCTTACGCGATTTCAGCGTGTTTGCAATTTATCCTAGGTTGCGTTGTGTACGCACCTGGGCGGTTCTTTGGACCTCCTCTCACAATTTCAACGTGGTTTGAGTGTCCCGTTCCTTACGCGATTTCAGCGTGTTTGGAATTTATCTTAGGTTGTGTTCTGTACGCATCTGGGTGGTTGTTTTGGGGCTTCCTCTCACGATTTCAGCGTGGTTTGAGTGTCCCGTTCCTTACGTGATTTCAGCGTGTTTGGAATTTTTATCTCAGGTTGTGTTGTGTACGCACCTGGGCAGTTGTTTGGACCTCCTCTCGCGATTTCAGCGTGGTTTGAGTGTCCCGTTCCTTACGCGATTTCAGCGTGTATGGAATTTATCCTAGGTTGCGTTGTGTACGCACCTGGGCGGTTGTTTGGACCTCCTCTCACGATTTCAGCTTGGTTTGAGTGTCCTGTTCCTTACGCGATTTCAGCGTGTTTGGAATTTATCCTAGGTTGCGTTGTTTACGCACCGGGGCGGTTGTTTGGACCTCCTCTCACGATTTCAGCGTGGTTTAAGTGTCCCGTTCCTTACGCGATTTCAGCGTGTGTGGAATTTTTCTCAGGTGACGTTGTATACGCACCTGGGCGGTTGTTTTTGGGCCTCCTTTCACGATTTCAGCCTGGTTTGAGTGTCCCGTTTCTTACGCGATTTCAGCGTGTTTGGAATTTTTTTTTTCTCAAGTTGCGTTGTGTGCGCACTTGAGGGGTTGTTTTCAGACCTCTTCTCACGATTTCGGCGTGGTTAGAGTGTTCTTTTCCTCACACGATTTCAGCGTGTTTGGAATTTATCGTAGGTTCCGTTGTGTACGCACCTGGGCGGTTGTTTGGATATCCTCTCAAGATTTCAGCGTGGTTTGAGTGTTCCATTCCTTACGCGATTTCAGCGTGTTTGCAATTTATCCTAGGTTGCGTTGTGTACGCACCTGGGCGGTTCTTTGGACCTCCTCTCACAATTTCAACGTGGTTTGAGTGTCCCGTTCCTTACGCGATTTCAGCGTGTTTGGAATTTATCTTAGGTTGTGTTCTGTACGCATCTGGGTGGTTGTTTTGGGGCTTCCTCTCACGATTTCAGCGTGGTTTGAGTGTCCCGTTCCTTACGTGATTTCAGCGTGTTTGGAATTTTTATCTCAGGTTGTGTTGTGTACGCACCTGGGCAGTTGTTTGGACCTCCTCTCGCGATTTCAGCGTGGTTTGAGTGTCCCGTTCCTTACGCGATTTCAGCGTGTATGGAATTTATCCTAGGTTGCGTTGTGTACGCACCTGGGCGGTTGTTTGGACCTCCTCTCACGATTTCAGCTTGGTTTGAGTGTCCTGTTCCTTACGCGATTTCAGCGTGTTTGGAATTTATCCTAGGTTGCGTTGTTTACGCACCGGGGCGGTTGTTTGGACCTCCTCTCACGATTTCAGCGTGGTTTAAGTGTCCCGTTCCTTACGCGATTTCAGCGTGTGTGGAATTTTTCTCAGGTGACGTTGTATACGCACCTGGGCGGTTGTTTTTGGGCCTCCTTTCACGATTTCAGCGTGGTTTGAGTGTCCCGTTTCTTACGCGATTTCAGCGTGTTTGGAATTTTTTTTTTCTCAGGTTGCGTTGTGTACGCACTTGAGGGGTTGTTTTCAGACCTCTTCTCACGATTTCGGCGTGGTTAGAGTGTTCTTTTCCTCACACGATTTCAGCGTGTTTGGAATTTATCCTAGGTTGCGTTGTGTACGCACCTGGGCGGTTGTTTGGACCTCCTCTCACGATTTCCGCGAGGTTTGAGGGTCCCGCTCCTTACGCGATTTCAGCTTGTTTGGAATTTATCCTAGGTTGGGTTGTGTACGCACCTGAGCGGTTGTTTAGACCTCCTCTCACGATTTCAGAGTGGTTTGAGTGTCCCGTTCCTTACGCGATTTCAGCGTGTTTGGAATTTATCCTAGGTTATGTTGGGTACACACCTGGGTGGTTGTTTTGGGGCTTTCTCCCACGATTTCAGCGTGGTTTGATTGTCCCGTTCCTTACGCGATTTCAGCGTGTTTCGAATTTTTATCTCAGGTTGCGTTGTGTACGCACCTGGGCAGTTGTTTGGACCTCCTCTCGCGATTTCAGCGTGTTTGGAATTTATCCTAGGTTGCGTTGTGTACGCACCTGGGCGGTTGTTTGGACCTCCTCTCACGATTTCAGCGTGGTTTGAGTGTACCGTTTCTTACGCGATTTCAGCGTGTTTTGGAATTTCTCCTACGCTCGTTGTGTACGCACCTGGGCGGTTGTTTGGACCTCCTGTCACGATTTCAGCGTTGTTTGAGTGTCCCGTTCCTTACGCGATTTCAGTGTGTTTGGAATTTTTCTGAGGTTGCGTTGTGTACGCACCTAGGTGGTTGTTTTTGGGCCTCCTTCCACGAATTCAGCGTGGTTTGAGGGTCCCGTTCCTTACGCGATTTCAGCGTGTTTGGAATTTTTTTTCTCAGGTTGCGTTGTTTGCGCACTTGAGCGGTTGTTTTCAGACCTCTTCTCACGATTTCGGCGTGGCTAGAGTGTTCTTTTCCTCACACGATTTCAGCGTGTTTGGAATTTATCGTAGGTTCCGTTGTGTACGCACCTAGGCGGTTGTTTGGATATCCTCTCACGATTTCAGCGTGGTTTGAGTGTTCCATTCCTTACGCGATTTCAGCGTGTTTGCAATTTATCCTAGGTTGCGTTGTGTACGCACCTGGGCGGTTCTTTGGACCTCCTCTCACAATTTCAACGTGGTTTGAGTGTCCCGTTCCTTACGCGATTTCAGCGTGTTTGGAATTTATCCTAGGTTGCGTTGTATATGCACCTAGGCGATTGTTTGTACCCCTCTCTCGATTTCAGCGTGGTTTGAGTATCCTGTTCCTTACTCGATTTCAGCGTGTTTGGAATTTATCCTACGTTGCGTTGTGTACGCACCTGGGTGGTTGTTTGGACCTCCTCTCACGATTTCAGCGTGGTTTGAGTGTCCCGTTCCTCACGTGATTTCAGCGTGTTTGGAATTTATCCTAGGTTGCGTTGTGTACGCACCTGGGCGGTTGTTTGGACCTCCTCTCACGATTTCAGCGTGGTTTGAGTGTCCCGTTCCTTACGCGATTTCAGCGTGTTTGGAATTTATCCCAGGTTCGTTGTGTACACACCTGGGCGGTTGTTTGGACCTCCTCTCACGATTTCAGCGTGGTTTGAGTGTCCCGTTCCATACGCGGCTTCAGCGTGTTTGGAATTTTTCTCAGGTTACGTTGTGTACGCACCTGGGCGGTTGTTTTTGGGCCTCCTTTCACGATTTCAGCGTGGTTTGAGTGTCCCATTCCTTACGCGATTTCAGCGTGTTTGAAATTTTTTTTTCTCAGGTTGCGTTGTTTGCGCACTTGAGTGGTTGTTTTCAGACCTCTTCTCACGATTTCGGCGAGGTTGCGTTGTGTACGCACCTGGGCGGTTGTTTGGATAGCCTCTCACGATTTCAGCGTGGCTTGAGTGTCCCGTTCCTTACACGATTTCAGCGTGTTTGGAATTTATCCTAGGTTGCGTTGTGTACGCACCTGGGCGGTTGTTTTTGGGCCTCCTCTCACGATTTCAGCGTGGTTTGAGTGTGCCGTTCCTTACGCCATTTCAGCGTGTTTGGAATTTATCCTAGGTTGCATTGTGTACGCACCTGGGCGGTTGTTTGGACCTCCTCTCACGATTTCAGCGTGGTTTGAGTGTCCCGTTCCTTACGCGATTTCAACGTGTTTGGAATTTGTCCCAGGTTCGTTGCGTACGCACCTGGGCGGTTGTTTTGACCTCCTCTCACGATTTCAGCGTGGTTTGAGTGTCCCGTTCCTTACGCGATTTCAGCGTGTTTGGAATTTTTCTCAGGTTGCGTTGTGTACGCACCTGGGCGGTTGTTTTTGGGCCTCCTTTCACGATTTCAGCGTGGTTTGAGTGTCCCGTTCCTTACGCGATTTCAGCGTGTTTGGAATTTTTTTTTCTCAGGTTGCGTTGTTTGCGCAGTTGTGCGGTTGTTTTCAGACCTCTTCTCACGATTTCGGCGCGGTTAGAGTATTCTTTTCCTCACACGATTTCAGCGTGTTTGGAATTTGTCCTAGTTTGCGTTGTATACACACCTGGGCGGTTGTTTGGACCTCCTCTCACGATTTCAGCGTGGTTCGAGTGTCCCATTCCTTACGCGATTTCAGCGTGTTCGGAATTTATCGTAGGTTGCGTTGTGTACGCACCTGGACGGTTGTTTGGACCTCCTCTCACGATTTTAGCGTGGTTTGAGTGTTCCGTTCCATACGCGATTTCAGTGTGTTTGGAATTTATCCTAGGTTGCGTTGTGTACGCACCTGGGCGGTTGTTTGGACCTCCTCCCACGATTTCAGCGTGGTTTGAGTGTCCCGTTCCTTACGCGATTTCAGCGTGTTTGGAATTTATCCCAAGTTGGTTGTGTACGCACCTCGGCGGTTGTTTGGACCTCCTCTCATGATTTCAGCGTGGTTTGAGTGTCCCGTTCCATACGCGATTTCAGCGTGTTTGGAATTTTTCTCAGGTAGCGTTGTGTACGCACCTTGGCGGTTGTTTTTGGGCCTCCTTTCATGATTTCAGCGTGGTTTGAGTGTCCCATTCCTTACGCCATTTCAGCATGTTTGGAATTTTTTTTTCTCAGGTTGCGTTGTTCGCGCACTTGTGCGGTTGTTTTCAGACCTCTTCTCACGATTTCGGCGTGGTTAGAGTGTTCTTTTCCTCACACGATTTCAGCGTGTTTGGAATTTATCCTAGGTTGCGTTGTGTACGCACCTGGGCGGTTGTTTGGACCTCCTCTCACGATTTCAGCGTGGTTTGCGTGTCCCATTCTTTACGCGATTTCAGCGTGTTTGGAATTTATCTTAGGTTGCGTTGTGTACGCACCTGGGCGGTTGTTTGGACCTCCTTTAACAATTTCAGCGTGGTTTGAGCGTCCAGTTCTATACGCGAATTCAGCGTGTTTGGAATTTATCCTAGGTTGCGTTGTGTACGCACCTGGGTGGTTGTTTGGACCTCCTCTCACGATTTCATCGTGGTTTGAGTGTCCCGTTCCATACGCGATTTCAGCGTGTTTGGAATTTATCTTAAGTTCCGTTGTGTACGCACCTGGGCAGTTGTTTGGACCTCCTCTCACGATTACAGCGTGGTTTGAGTGTCCCGTTCCTTACGCGATTTCAACGTGTTTGGAATTTATCCCAGCTTCGTTGTGTACGCACCTGGGCGGTTGTTTGGACCTCCTCTCACGATTTCAGCGTGGTTTGAGTGTCCCGTTCCTTACGCGATTTCAGCGTGTTTGGAATTTTTCTCAGGTTGCGTTGTGTACGAACTTAGGCGGTTCTTTTTGGGCCTCCTTTCACGATTTCAGCGTGGTTTTAGTGTCCCGTTCCTAACGCGATTTCAGCGTGTTTGGAATTTTTTTTTCTCATTTTGCGTTGTTTGCGCACTTGAGCGGTTGTTTTCAGACCTCTTCTCACGATTTTCGGCGTGGTTAGAGTGTTCTTTTCCTCACACGATTTCAGCGTGTTTCGAATTTATCCTAGGTTGCGTTGTGTATGCACCTGGGCGGTTGTTTGGACCTCCTCTCACGATTTCGGCGTGGTTTGAGTGTCCCATTCCTTACGCGATTTCAGCGTGTTTGGAATTTATCTTAGGTTGTGTTGTGTACGCACCTGGGTGGTTGTTTTGGGGCTTCCTCTCACGATTTCAGCGTGGTTTGAGTGTCCCGTTCCTTACATGATTTCAGCGTGTTTGCAATTTTTATCTCAGGTTGTGTTGTGTACGCACCTGGGCAGTTGTTTGGACCTCCTCTCGCGATTTCAGGGTGGTTTGAGTGTCCCGTTCCTTACGCGATTTCAGCGTGTATGGAATTTATCCTAGGTTGCGTTGTGTACGTACCTGGGCGGTTGTTTGGACCTCCTCTCACGATTTCAGCGTGGTTTGAGTGTCCTGTTCCTTACGCGATTTCAACGTGTTTGTAATTTATCCTAGGTTGCGTTGTGTACGCACCTGGGCGGTTGTTTGGACCTCTTCTCACGATTTCAGCGTGGTTTGAATGTCCCGTTCCTTACGCAATTTGAGCGTGTTTGCAATTTCTCCTAGGTTGCGTTGTGTACGCACCTGGGCAGTTGTTTGGACCTCCTCTCACGATTTCAGCGTGATTTGAGTGTCCCGTTCCTTACGCGATTTCAGTGTTTGGAATTTATCCTAGGTTGCGTTATGTACGCACCTGGGCGGTTGTTTGGACCTCCTCTCACGATTTCAGCGTGGTTTGAGTGTCCCGTTCCTTACGCGATTTCAGCATGTCTGGAATTTATCCCAGGTTGCGTTGTGTTTGCACCTAGGTGGTTGATTGGACCTCCTCTCATGGTTTAAGCGTGGTTTGAGTGTCCCGTTCCTTACGCGATTTCAGCGTGTTTGGAATTTATCCTAGGTTGCGTTGTTTACGCACCGGGGCGGTTGTTTGGACCTCCTCTCACGATTTCAGCGTGGTTTAAGTGTCCCGTTCCTTACGCGATTTCAGCGTGTGTGGAATTTTTCTCAGGTGACGTTGTATACGCACCTGGGCGGTTGTTTTTGGGCCTCCTTTCACGATTTCAGCGTGGTTTGAGTGTCCCGTTTCTTACGCGATTTCAGCGTGTTTGGAATTTTTTTTTTCTCAAGTTGCGTTGTGTGCGCACTTGAGGGGTTGTTTTCAGACCTCTTCTCACGATTTCGGCGTGGTTAGAGTGTTCTTTTCCTCACACGATTTCAGCGTGTTTGGAATTTATCCTAGGTTGCGTTGTGTACGCACCTGGGCGGTTGTTTGGACCTCCTCTCACGATTTCAGCGTGGTTTGAGTGTCCCGCTCCTTACGCGATTTCAGCGTATTTGGAATTTATCCTAGGTTGCGTTGCGTACACACCTGGAAGGTTGTTTGGACCTCCTCTCACGATTTCAGCGTGGTTTGACTGTCCTGTTCCTTACGCGATTTCAGCATGTTTGGAATTTATCCTAGGTTACGTTGTGTACGCACCTGGGCGGTTGTTTGGACCTTCTCTAACGATTTCAGCGTGGTTTGAGTGGGCCGTTCCTTACACGATTTCAGCGTGTTTGGAATTTATCCTAGGTTGCGTTGTGTACGCACCTGGGCGGTTGTTTGGACCTCCTCTCCCGATTTCAGCGTGGTTTGAGTGTCCCGTTCCTTACTCGATTTCAGCGTGTTTGGAATTTATCCAAGGTTGCGTTGTGTACGCACCTGGGCGATTGTTTGGACCCCCTCTCACGATTTCAGCGTAGTTTTAGTGTCCCGTTCCTTACGCGTTTTCAGCGTGTTTGGAATTTATCCTAGGTTGCGTTGTGTACGCACCTGGGCGGTTGTTTTTGGGCCTCCTCTCACGATTTCAGCATGGTTTGAGTGTCCCGTTCCTTACGCGATTTCAGCGTGTGTGGAATTTTTCTCAGGTTGCGTTATTTACGCACCTGGGCGGTTGTTTTTGGGCCTCCTTTCACGATTTCAGTGTGGTTTGAGTGTCCCGTTCCTTACGTGATTTCAGCGTGTTTGGAATTTTTTTTTCTCAGGTTGCGTTGTGTGCGCACTTGAGCGGTTGTTTTCAGACTTCTTCTCACGATTTCGGCGTGGTTAGAGTGTTCTTTTACTCACACGATTTCAACGTGTTTGGAATTTATCCTAGGTTGCGTTGTGTACGCACCTGGGCAGTTGTTTGGACCTCCTCTCACGATTTCAGCGTGGTTTGAGTGTCCCGCTCTTTACGCGATTTCAGCGTGTTTGGAATTTATCCTAGGTTGCGTTGCGTACACACCTGGGCGGTTGTTTGGACCTCCTCTCACGATTTCAGCGTGGTTTGAGTGTCCTGTTCCTTACGCGATTTCAACATGTTTGGAATTTATCCTAGGTTGCGTTGTGTACGCACCTGGCTGGTTGTTTTGGGGCTTCCTCCCACGATTTCAGCGTGGTTTGAGTGTCCTGTTCCTTATGCGATTTCCGCGTGTTTGGAATTTTTATCTCAGGTTGCGTTGTGTACGCTCCTGGGCAGTTGTTTGGACCTCCTCTCGCGATTTCAGCGTCGTTTGAGTGTGCCATTCCTTACGTGATTTCAGCGTGTTTGGAATTTATCCTAGGTTGCGTTGTGTACGCACTTGGGCGGTTGTTTGGACCTCCTCTCACGATTTCAGCGTGGTTTGAGTGTCCTATTCCTTACGCGATTTCAGCTTGTTTGGAATTTATCCTAGGTTGCGTTGTGTACGCACCTGGGCGGTTGTTTGGACCTCCTGTCACGATTTCAGCGTGGTTTGAGTGTCCCGTTCCTTACGCAATTTCAGCAGGTTTGGAATTTATCCTAGGTTTCGTTGTCTACGCACCTGGGCAGTTGTTTGGACCTCCTCTCACGATTTCAGCGAGATTTGAGTGTCCCGTTCCTTACGCGATTTCAGCGTGTTTGGAATTTATCCTAGGTTGCGTTGTGTACGCACCTGGGCAGTTGTTTGGACCTCCTCTCACGATTTCAGCGTGATTTGAGTGTCCCGTTCCTTACGCGATTTCAGCGTGTTTGGAATTTTTTTTTCTCAGGTTGCGTTGTGTGTACACTTGAGCGGTTGTTTTCAGACCTCTTCCCACGATTTTGGCGTGGTTAGAGTATTCTATTCCTCACACGATTTCAGCGTGTTTGGAATTTATCCTAGCTTGCGTTGTGTACGCACCTGGGCAGTTGTTTGGACCTCCTCTCACGATTTCAGCGTGGTTTGAGTGTCCCATTCCTTACGCGATTGCAGCGTGTTTGGAATTTATCCTAGGTTGCGTTGAGTATGCACCTGGGCGGTTGTTTGGACCTCCTCTCACGATTTCAGCATGGTATGAGTGTCCCGTTCCTTACGCGATTTCAGCGTGTTTCGAATTTATCCTAGGTTGCGTTGTGTACGCGCCTGGGCGGTTGTTTGGACCCCCTCTGACGATTTCAGCGTGGTTTGAGTGTCCCGTTCCTTACGCGATTTTAGCGTGTTTGAAATTTATCCTAGGTTGCATTGTGTACGTACCTGGGCGGTTGTTTCGACCTCCTCTCACGATTTCAGCGTGGTTTGAGTGTCCCGTTTCTTACGCGATTTCAGCGTGTTTGGAATTTATCCTAGGTTGCGTTGTGTACGCACCTGGGCGGTTGTTTGGACCTCCTCTCACGATTTCTGCGTGGTTTGAGTGTCCCGTTCCTTACGCGATTTCAGCGTGTTTGGAATTTATCCTAGGTTGCATTGTGTACGTACCTGGGCGGTTGCTTCGACCTCCTCTCACGATTTCAGCGTGGTTTGAGTGTCCCGTTCCTTACGCGATTTCAGCGTGTTTGGAATTTATCCTAGGTTGCGTTGTGTACGCACCTAGGCGGTCGTTTGGACCTCCTCTCACGATTTCAGCGTGGTTCGCGTGTCCCGTTCCTTACGCGATTTCAGCGTGTTTGGAATTTTTCTCAGGTTGCGTTGTGTACGCACCTGGGCGGTTGTTTTTGGGCCTGCTCTCACGAGTTCAGCGTGGTTTGAGTGTCCCGTTCCTTACGCGATTTCAGCGTGTTTGGAATTTTTTTTTCTCAGGTTGCGTTGTGTGCACACTTGAGCGGTTGTTTTCAGACCTCTTCTCACGATTTCGGCGTGGTTAGAGTATTCTTTTCCTCACACGATTTCAGCGTGTTTGGAATTTATCCTTGGTTGCGTTGTGTACGCACCTGGGCAGTTGTTTGGACCTCCTCTCACGATTTCAGCGTGGTTTGAGTGTCCCATTCCTTACGCGATTGCAGCGTGTTTGGAATTTATCCTAGGTTGCGTTGTGTACGCACCTGGGCGGTTGTTTGGACCCCCTCTCACGATTTCAGCATGGTTTGAGTGTCCTGTTCCTTACGCGATTTCAGCGTGTTTCGAATTTATCCTAGGTTGCGTTGTGTACGCACCTGGGCGGTTGTTTTTGGGCCTCCTCCCACGATTTCAGCGTGGTTTGAATGTCCCGTTCCTCACGCGATTTCAGCGTGTTTGGAATTTATCCTAGGTTGCGTTGTGTACGCACCTGGGCGGTTGTTTGGACCTCCTCTCATGATTTCACCGTGGTTTGAGTGTCCCGTTCCTTACGCGATTTCAACGTGTTTGGAATTTATCCCAGGTTCATTGTGTACGCACTTGGGCGGTTGTTTGGACCTCCTCACACGATTTCAGCGTGGTTTGAGTGTCCCTTTCCTTATGCGATTTCAGCGTGTTTGGAATTTTTCTCAGGTTGTGCTGTGTAGGAAGGTGGGCGGTTGTTTTTAGGCCTCCTTTCACGATTTCAAGGTGGTTTGAGTGTCCCGTTCCTTACGCGATTTCAGCGTGTTTGGAATTTTTTTTTCTCAGGTTGCGTTGTTTGCGCAGTTGAGCGGTTGTTTTCAGACCTCTTCTCACGATTTCAGCGTGGTTAGAGTGTTCTTTTCCTGACACGATTTCCGCGTGTTTGGAATTTGTCCTAGGTTGCGTTGTGTACGCACCTGGGCGGTTATTTGGACCTCCTCTAACGATTTCAGCGTGGTTTGAGTGTCCCGTTCCTTACGCGATTTCGGCGTGTTTGGAATTTATCGTAGGTTGCGTTGTGTACGCACCTGGGCGGTTGTTTGGACGTCCTGTCACGATTTCAGCGTGGTTTGAGTGTCCCATTCCTTACGCGATTTCAGCGTGTTTGGAATTTTTTTTTCTCAGGTTGCGTTGTTTGCGCCCTTGAGCGGTTGTTTTCAGACCTCTTCTCACGATTTCGGCGTGGTTAGACTGTTCTTTTCCGCACACGATTTCAGCGTCTTTGGAATTTATCCAAGGTTGCGTTGTGTACGAACCTGGGCGGTTGTTTGGACCTCCTCTCACGATTTCAGCGTGGTTTGAGTGTCCCATTCCTTACGCGATTTCAGCGTGTTTGGAATTTACCTTAGGTTGCGTTGTGTACGCACCTGGGCGGTTGTTTGGACCTCCTCTAACGATTTCAGCGTGGTTTGAGCGTCCCGTTCCTTACGCGATTTCAGCATGTTTGGAATTTATCCTAGGTTGCGTTGTGTACGCACCTGGGTGGTTGTTTGGACCTCCTCTCACGGTTTCAGCGTGGTTTGAGTGTCCCGTTCCTTACGCAATTTCAGCGTGTTTGGAATTTATCCGTGGTTGCGTTGTGTACACACCTGGGCGGTTGTTTGGACACCCTCTCACGATTTCAGCGTGGTTTGAGTGTCCCGTTCCTTATGCGATTTCAGCGTGTTTTGAATTTATCCTCGGTTGCGTTGTGTACGCACCTGGGCGGTTGTTTTTGGGCCTCCTCTCACGATTTCAGCGTGGTTTGAGTGTCCCGTTCCTTACGTGATTTCAGCGTATTTGGAATCTATCCTAGGTTGCGTTGTGTACGCACCTGGACGGTTGTTTGGACCTCCTCTCACGATTTCAGCGTGGTTTGAGTGTCCCGTTCCTTACGCGATTTCAATGTGTTTGGAATTTATCCCAGGTTCGTTGTGTACGCACCTGGGCGGTTGTTTGGACCTCCCCTCACGATTTCAGCGTGGTTTGAGTGTCCCGTTCCTCACGCGATTTCAGCGTGTTTGGAATTTTACTCAGGTTGCGTTGTGTACGCACCTGGGCGGTTGTTTTTGGGCCTCCTTTCACGATTTCAGCGTGGTTTGAGTGTCCCATTCCTTACGCGATTTCAGCGTGCTTGGAATTTTTTTTTCTCAGGTTGCGTTGTTTGCACATTTGAGCGGTTGTTTTGAGACCTCTTCTCACGATTTCGGCGTGGTTAGAGTGTTCTTTTCCTCACACGATTTCAGCGTGTTTGAAATTTAACCTAGGTTGCGTTGTGTACGCACCTGGGCGGTTGTTTGGACCTCCTCTCACGATTTCAGCGTGGTTTGAGTTTCCCATTCCTTACGCGATTTCAGCGTGTTTGGAATTTATCTTAGGTTGCGTTGTGGACGCACCTGGGCGGTTGTTTGGACCTTCTCTAACGATTTCGGCGTGGTTTGAGTAGGCCGTTCCTTACGCGATTTCAGCGTGTTTGGAATTTATCCTAGGTTGCGTTGTGTACGCACCTGGGCGGTTGTTTGGACCTCCTCTCACGATTTCAGCGTGGTTTGAGTGTCCCGTTCCTTACTCGATTTCAGCGTGTTTGGAATTTATCCGAGGTTGCGTTGTGTACGCACCTGGGCGGTTGTTTGGACCCCCTCTCACGATTTCAGCGTGGTTTTAGTGTCCCGTTCCTTACACGATTTCAGCGTGTTTGGAATTTATCCTAGGTTGCGTTGTGTACGCTCCTGGGCGGTTGTTTTTGGGCCTCCTCTCACGATTTCAGCATGGTTTGAGTGTCTCGTTCCTTACGCGATTTCAGCGTGTGTGAAATTTTTCTCAGGTTGCGTTATATACGCACCTGGGCGGTTGTTTTTGGGCCTCCTTTCACGATTTCAGTGTGGTTTGAGTGTCCCGTTCCTTACGTGATTTCGGCGCGTTTGGAATTTTTTTTTCTCAGGTTGCGTTCTGTTCGCACTTGAGCGGTTGTTTTCAGACTTCTTCTCACGATTTCGGCGTGGTTAGAGTGTTCTTTTCCTCACATGATTTCAGTGTGTTTGGAATTTATCCTAGGTTGCGTTGTGTACGCACCTGGGCGGTTGTTTGGACCTCCTCTCACGATTTCAGCGTGGTTTGAGTGTCCCGCTCCATACGCGATTTCAGCGTTTTTGGAATTTATCCTAGGTTGCGTTGCGTACGCACCTGGGCGGTTGTTTGGACCTCCTCTCACAATTTCAGCATGGTTTGAGTGTCCTGTTCCTTACCGGATTTCAGCATGTTTGGAATTTATCTTAGGTTGCGTTGTGTACGCACCTGGGTGGTTGATTTGGGGCTTCCCCCCACGATTTCAACGTGGTTTGAATGTCCCGTTCCTTACGCGATTTTCGCGTGTTTGGAATTTTTATCTCAGGTTGCGTTGTGTACGCTCCTGGGCAGTTGTTTGGACCTCCTCTCGCGATTTCAGCGTGGTTTGGGTGTCCCGTTCCTTACGCGATTTCAGCGTGTTTGGAATTTATCCTAGGTTGCGTTGTGTACCCACCTGGGCGGTTGTTTGGACCTCCTCTCACGATTTCAGCGTGGTTTGAGTGTCCTATTCCTTACTCGATTTCAGCGTGTTTGGAATTTATTCTAGGTTGCGTTGTGTACGCACCTGGGCGGTTGTTTGGACCTCCTGTCACGATTTCAGCGTGGTTTGAGTGTCCCGTTCCTTACGGAATTTCAGCAGGTTTGGAATTTATCCTAGGTTGCGTTGTGTACACACCTGGGCGGTTGTTTGGACCTCCTCTCACGATTTCAGCGTGATTTGAGTGTCCCGTTCCTTACGCGATTTCAGCGTGTTTGGAATTTATCCTAGGTTGCGTTGTGTACGCACCTGGGTGGTTGTTTGGACCTTCTCTCACGATTTCAGCGTGGTTTGAGTGTCCCGCTCCTTACGCGATTTCAGCGTTTTTGGAATTTATCCTAGGTTGCGTTGCGTACGCACCTGGGCGGTTCTTTGGACCTCCTCTCACAATTTCAGCGTGGTTTGAGTGTCCTGTTCCTTACCGGATTTCAGCATGTTTGGAATTTATCTTAGGTTGCGTTGTGTACGCACCTGGGTGGTTGTTTTGGGGCTTCCCCCCACGATTTCAACGTGGTTTGAATGTCCCGTTCCTTACGCGATTTCCGCGTGTTTGGAATTTATATCTCAGGTTGCGTTGTGTACGCTCCTGGGCAGTTGTTTGGACCTCCTCTCGGGATTTCAGTGTGGTTTGGGTGTCCCGTTCCTTACGCGATTTCAGCGTGTTTGGAATTTATCCTAGGTTGCGTTGTGTTCCCACCTGGGCGGTTGTTTGGACCTCCTCTCACGATTTCAGCGTGGTTTGAGTGTCCTATTCCTTACTCGATTTCAGCGTGTTTGGAATTTATTCTAGGTTGCGTTGTGTACGCACCTGGGCGGTTGTTTGGACCTCCTGTCACGATTTCAGCGTGGTTTGAGTGTCCCGTTCCTTACGGAATTTCAGCAGGTTTGGAATTTATCCTAGGTTGCGTTGTGTACACACCTGGGCGGTTGTTTGGACCTCCTCTCACGATTTCAGCGTGATTTGAGTGTCCCGTTCCTTACGCGATTTCAGCGTGTTTGGAATTTATCCTAGGTTGCGTTGTGTACGCACCTGGGCGGTTGTTTGGACCTCCTCTCACGATTTCAGCGTGGTTTTAGTGTCCCGTTCCTTACCCGATTTCAGCGTGTTTGGAATTTATCCTAGGTTCGTTGTGTACGCACTTGGGCGGTTGTTTGGACCTCCTCTCACGATTTCAGCGTGGTTTTAGTGTCCCGTTCCTTACGCGATTTCAGCGTGTTTGGAATTTTTCTCAAGTTGCGTTGTGTACGCACCTGGGCGGTTGTTTTTGGGCCTCCTTTCACAATTTCAGCGTGGTTTGAGTGTCCCGTTCCTTCCGCGATTTCAGCGTGTTTGGAATTTTTTGTTCTCAGGTTGCGTTGTGTGTGCACTTGAGCGGTTGTTTTCAGCCCTCTTCTCACGATTTCGACGTGGTTAGAGTGTTCTTTTCCTCACACGATTTCAGCGTGTTTGGAATTTATCCTAGGTTGCGTTGTGTACGCACCTGGGCGGTTGTTTGGACCACCTCTCACGATTTCAGCGTGGTTTGAGTGTCCCATTCCTTATGCGATTTCAGCGTGTTTGGAATTTATCGTAGGTTGCGTTGTGTACGCACATGGGCGGTTGTTTGGACCTCCTCTCACGATTTCTGTGTGGTTTGAGTGTCCCGTTCGTTACGCGATTTCAGCGTGTTTGGAATTTGTCCTAGGTTGCATTGTGTACGTACCTGGGCGGTTGCTTCGACCTCCTCTCACGATTTCAGCGTGGTTTGAGTGTCTCGTTCCTTACGCGATTTCAGCGTGTTTGGAATTTTTCTCAGGTTGCGTTGTGTACGCACCTGGGCGGTTGATTTTGGGCCTCCTCTCACGAGTTCAGCGTGGTTTGAGTGCCCCGTTCCTTACGCGATTTCAGCGTGTTTGGAATTTTTTTTTCTTAGGTTGCGTTGTGTGCACACTTGAGCGGTTGTTTTCAGACCTCTTCTCACGATTTCGGCGTGGTTAGAGTATTCTTTCCTCACACGATTTCAGCGTTTTTGGAATTTATCCTAGGTTGCGTTGTGTACGCACCTGGGCAGTTGTTTGGACCTCCTCTCACGATTTCAGCGTGGTTTGAGTGTACCATTCCTTACGCGATTGCAGCGTGTTTGGAATTTATCCTAGGTTGCGTTGTGTACGCACCTGCGCGGTTGTTTGGACCTCCTCTCACGATTTCAGCATGGTTTGATTGTCCCGTTCCTTACGCGATTTCAGCGTATTTCGAATTTATCCTAAGTTGCGTTGTGTACACGCCTGGGCGGTTGTTTGGACCCTCTCTCACGATTTCAGCGTGGTTTGAGTGTCCCGTTCCTTACGTGATTTCAGCGTGTTTGGAATTTTTCTCAGGTTGCGTTGTGTACGCACCTGGGCGGTTGTTTTTGGGCCTCCTTTCACGAGTTCAGCGTGGTTTGAGTGTCCCGTTCCTTACGCGATTTCAGCGTGTTTGGAATTTTTTTTTCTCCGGTTGCGTTGTGTGCATGCTTGAGCGGTTGTTTTCAGACCTCTTCTCACGATTTCGGCGTGGTTAGAGTATTCTTTTCCTCACACGATTTCAGCGTGTTTGGAATTTATCCTAGGTTGCGTTGTGTACGCACCTGGGCAGTTGTTCGGACCTCCTCTCACGATTTCAGCGTGGTTTGAGTGTCCCATTCCTTACGCGATTGCAGCGTGTTTGAAATTTATCCTAGGGTGCGTTGTGTACGCACCTGGGCGGTTGTTTGGACCTCCTCTCACGATTTCAGCATGGTTTGAGTGTCCCGTTCCTTACGTGATTTCAGCGTGTTTCGAATTTATCCTAGGTTGCGTTGTGTACGCGCCAAGGCGATTGTTTGGACCCCCTCTACGATTTCAGCGTGGTTTGAGTGTCCCGCTCCTTACGCGATTTCAGCGTGTTTGGAATTTATCCTAGGTTGCGTTGTGTACGTACCAGGGTGGTTGTTTCGACCTCCTCTCACGATTTCAGCGTGGTTTGAGTGTCTCGTTCCTTACGCGATTTCAGCGTGTTTGGAATTTATCCTAGGTTGCATTGTGTACGCACCTGGGCGGTTGTTTGGACCTCCTCTCACGATTTCTGCATGGTTTGAGTGTCCCGTTCCTTACGCGATTTCAGCGTGTTTGGAATTTATCCTAGGTTGCATTGTGTACGTACCTGGGCGGTTGCTTCGACCTCCTCTCACGATTTCAGCGTGGTTTGAGTGTCCCGTTCCTTACGCGATTTCAGCGTGTTTGGAATTTACCCTAGGTTGCGTTGTGTACGCACCTAGGCGGTTGTTTGGACCTCCACTCACGATTTCGGCGTGGTTCGGGTGTCCCGTTCCTTACGCGATTTCAGCGTGTTTGGAATTTTTCTCAGGTTTCGTTGTGTACGCACCTGGGCGGTTGTTTTTGGGCCTCCTCTCACGAGTTCAACGAGGTTTGAGTGTCCAGTTCCTTACGCGATTTCAACGTGTTTGGAATTTTTTTTTCTCAGGTTGCATTGTGTGCACACTTGAGCGGTTGTTTTCAGACCTCTTCTCACGATTTCGGCGTGGTTAGAGTATTCTTTTCCTCACACGATTTCAGCGTGTTTGGAATTTATCCTCGGTTGCGTTGTGTACGCACCTGGGCAGTTGTTTGGACCTCCTCTCACGATTTCAGAGTGGTTTGAGTGTCCCATTCCTTACGCGATTGCAGCGTGTTCGGAATATATCCTAGGTTGCGTTGTGTACGCACCTGGGCGGTTGTTTGGACCTCCTCTCACGATTTCAGCATGGTCTGAGTGTCCCGTTCGTTACGCGATTTCAGTGTGTTTCGAATTTATCCTAGGTTGCGTTGTGTACGCGCCTGGGCGATTGTTTGGACCCCCTCTCAGGATTTCAGCGTGGTTTGAGTGTCCCGTTCTTTACGCGATTTCAGCGTGTTTGGAATTTATCCTAGGTTGCGTTGTGTACGTACTGGGGCGGTCGTTTCGAACTCCTCTCACGATTTCAGCGTGGTTTGAGTGTCCCGTTCCTTACGCGATTTCAACGTGTCTGGAATTTATCCTAGGATGCGTTGTGTACGCACCTGGGCGGTTGTTTGGACCTCCTTTCACGATTTCTGCGTGGTTTGAGTGTCCCGTTCCTTACGCGATTTCAGCGTGTTTGGAATTTATCCTAGGTTGCATTGTGTACGTACCTGGGCGGTTGCTTCGACCTCCTCTCACGATTTCAGCGTGGTTTGAGTGTCCCGTTCCTTACGTGATTTCAGCGTGTTTGGAATTTTTCTCAGGTTGCGTTGTGTACGCACCTGGGCGGTTGTTTTTGGGCCTCTTCTCACGAGTTCAGCGTGGTTCGAGTGTCCCGTTCCTTACGCGATTTCAGCGTGTTTGGAATTTTTCTCAGGTTGCGTTGTGTACGCACCTGGGCGGTTGTTTTTGGGCCTCCTCTCACGAGTTCAGCGTGGTTTGAGTGTCCCGTTCCTTACGCGATTTCAGCGTGTTTGGAATTTTTTTTTCTCAGGTTGCGTTGTGTGCACAATTGAGCGGTTGTTTTCAGACCTCTTCTCACGATTTGGGCGTGGTTAGAGTATTCTTTTCGTCACACGATTTCAGCGTGTTTGGAATTTATCCTAGGTTGCGTTGTGTACGCACCTGGGCAGTTGTTTGGACCTCCTCTCACGATTTCACCGTGGTTTGAGTGTCCCATTCCTTACGCGATTGCAGCGTGTTCGGAATTTATCCTAGGTTGCGTTTTGTACGCACCAGGGCGGTTGTTTGGACCCCCTCTCACGATTTCAGCGTGGTTTGAGTGGCTCGTTCCTTACGCGATTTCAGCGTGTTTGGAATTTATCCTAGGTTGCGTTGTGTACGTACCTGGGCGTTTGTTTCGACCTCCTCTCACGATTTCAACGTGGTTTGAGTGTCCCGTTCCTTACGCGATTTCAGCGTGGTTGGAATTTCTCCTAGGTTGCGTTGTGTACGCACCTGGGCGGTTGTTTGGACCTCCTCTCACGATTTCAGCGTGGTTTGAGTGTCCCGTTCCTTGCGCGACTTCAGCGTGATTGGAATTTTTCTCAGGTTGCGTTGTGTACGCACCTGGGCGGTTGTTTTTGGGCCTCTTCTCACGAGTTCTGCGTGGTTTGAGTGTCCCGTTCCTTACGCGATTTCAGCATGTTTGGAATTTTTTTTTCTCAGGTTGCGTTGTGTGCGCACTTGAGCGGTTGTTTTCAGACCTCTTCTCACGATTTCGGCGTGGTTAGAGTATTCTTTCCTCACACGATTTCAGCGTTTTTGGAATTTATCCTAGGTTGCGTTGTGTACGCACCTGGGCAGTTGTTTGGACCTCCTCTCACGATTTCAGCGTGGTTTGAGTGTACCATTCCTTACGCGATTGCAGCGTGTTTGGAATTTATCCTAGGTTGCGTTGTGTACGCACCTGCGCGGTTGTTTGGACCTCCTCTGACGATTTCAGCATGGTTTAATTGTCCCGTTCCTTACGCGATTTCAGCGTATTTCGAATTTATCCTAAGTTGCGTTGTGTACGCGCCTGGGCGGTTGTTTGGACCCTCTCTCACGATTTCAGCGTGGTTTGAGTGTCCCGTTCCTTACGCGATTTCAGCGTGTTTGGAATTTATCCTAGGTTGCATTGTGTACGTACCTGGGCGGTTGTTTCGACCTCCTCTCACGATTTCAGCGTGGTTTGAGTGTCCCGTTCCTTACGCGATTTCAGCGTGTTTGGAATTTATCCTAGGTTGCGTTGTGTACGCACCTGGGCAGTTGTTTGGACCTCCACACACGATTTCTGCGTGGTTTGAGTGTCCCGTTCCTTACGCGATTTCAGCGTGTTTGGAATTTATCCTAGGTTACATTGTGTACGTACCTGGGCGGTTGCTTCGACCTCCTTTCACGATTTCAGCGTGGTTTGAGTGTCCCGTTCCTTACGCGATTTCAGCGTGTTTGGAATTTAACCTAGGTTGCGTTGTGTACGCACCTAGGTGGTTGTTTGGACCTCCTCCCACGATTTCTGCGTGGTTTGAGTGTCCCGTTCCTTACGTGATTTCAGCGTGTTTGGAATGTTTCTCAGGTTGCGTTGTGTACGCACCTGGGCGGTTGTTTTTGGGCCTCCTTTCACGAGTTCAGCGTGGTTTGAGTGTCCCGTTCCTTACGCGATTTCAGCGTGTTTGGAATTTGTTTTTCTCCGGTTGCGTTTTGTGCATGCTTGAGCGGTTGTTTTCAGACCACTTCTCACGATTTCGGCGTGGTTAGAGTATTTTTTTCCTCACACGATTTCAGCGTGTTTGGAATTTATCCTAGGTTGCGTTGTGTACGCACCTGGGCAGTTGTTCGGACCTCCTCTCACGATTTCAGCGTGGTTTGAGTGTCCCATTCCTTACGCGATTGCAGCGTGTTTGAAATTTATCCTAGGTTGCGTTGTGTACGCACCTGGGCGGTTGTTTGGACCTCCTCTCACGATTTCAGCATGGTTTGAGTGTCCCGTTCCTTACGTGATTTCAGCGTGTTTCGAATTTATCCTAGGTTGCGTTGTGTACGCGCCAAGGCGATTGTTTGGACCCCCTCTATGATTTCAGCGTGGTTTGAGTGTCCCGCTCCTTACGCGATTTCAGCGTGTTTGGAATTTATCCTAGGTTGCGTTGTGTACGTACCAGGGTGGTTGTTTCGACCTCCTCTCACGATTTCAGCGTGGTTTGAGTGTCTCGTTCCTTACGCGATTTCAGCGTGTTTGGAATTTATCCTAGGTTGCATTGTGTACGCACCTGGGCGGTTGTTTGGACCTCCTCTCACGATTTCTGCATGGTTTGAGTGTCCTGTTCCTTACGCGATTTCAGCGTGTTTGGAATTTATCCTAGGTTGCATTGTGTACGTACCTGGGCGGTTGCTTCGACCTCCTCTCACGATTTCAGCATGGTTTGAGTGTCCCGTTCCTTACGCGATTTCAGCGTGTTTGGAATTTATCCTAGGTTGCGTTGTGTACGCACCTAGGCGGTTGTTTGGACCTCCTCTCACGATTTCGGCGTGGTTCGGGTGTCCCGTTCCTTACGCGATTTCAGCGTGTTTGGAATTTTTCTCAGGTTTCGTTGTGTACGCACCTGGGCGGTTGTTTTTGGGCCTCCTCTCACGAGTTCAACGAGGTTTGAGTGTCCCGTTCCTTACGCGATTTCAACGTGTTTGGAAATTTTTTTTCTCAGGTTGCATTGTGTGCACACTTGAGCGGTTGTTTTCAGACCTCTTCTCACGATTTCGGCGTGGTTAGAGTATTCTTTTCCTCACACGATTTCAGCGTGTTTGGAATTTATCCTCGGTTGCGTTGTGTACGCACCTGGGCAGTTGTTTGGACCTCCTCTCACGATTTCAGCGTGGTTTGAGTGTCCCATTCCTTACGCGATTGCAGCGTGTTTGGAATATATCCTAGGTTGCGTTGTGTACGCACCTGGGCGGTTGTTTAGACCTCCTCTCACGATTTCAGCATGGTCTGAGTGTCCCGTTCCTTACGCGATTTCAGTGTGTTTCGAATTTATCCTAGGTTGCGTTGTGTACGCGCCTGGGCGATTGTTTGGACCCCCTCTCAGGCTTTCAGCGTGGTTTGAGTGTCCCGTTCTTTACGCGATTTCAGCGTGTTTGGAATTTATCCTAGGTTGCGTTGTGTACGTACTGGGCGGTCGTTTCGAACCTCCTCTCACGATTTCAGCGTGGTTTGAGTGTCCCGTTCCTTACGCGATTTCAGCGTGTCTGGAATTTATCCTAGGTTGCGTTGTGTACGCAACTGGGCGGTTGTTTGGACCTCCTTTCACGATTTCTGCGTGGTTTGAGTGTCCCGTTCCTTACGCGATTTCAGCGTGTTTGGAATTTATCCTAGGTTGCATTGTGTACGTACCTGGGCGGTTGCTTCGACCTCCTCTCACATTTCAGCGTGGTTTGAGTGTCCCGTTCCTTACGCGATTTCAGCGTGTTTGGAATTTTTCTCAGGTTGCGTTGTGTACGCACCTGGGCTGTTGTTTTTGGGCCTCTTCTCACGAGTTCAGCGTGGTTCGAGTGTCCCGTTCCTTACGCGATTTCAGCGTGTTTGGAATTTTTCTCAGGTTGCGTTGTGTACGCACCTGGGCGGTTGTTTTTGGGCCTCCTCTCACGAGTTCAGCGTGGTTTGAGTGTCCCGTTCCTTACGCGATTTCAGCGTGTTTGGAATTTTTTTTTCTCAGGTTGCGTTGTGTGCACACTTGAGCGGTTGTTTTCAGACCTCTTCTCACGATTTCGGCGTGGTTAGAGTATTCTTTTCGTCACACGATTTCAGCGTGTTCAGAATTTATCCTAGGTTGCGTTGTGTACGCACCTGGGCAGTTATTTGGACCTCCTCTCACGATTTCACCGTGGTTTGAGTGTCCCATTCCTTACGCGATTGCAGCGTGTTCGGAATTTATCCTAGGTTGCGTTTTGTACGCACCAGGGCGGTTGTTTGGACCCCCTCTCACGATTTCAGCGTGGTTTGAGTGTCTCGTTCCTTACGCGATTTCAGCGTGTTTGGAATTTATCCTAGGTTGCGTTGTGTACGTACCTGGGCGTTTGTTTCGACCTCCTCTCACGATTTCAACGTGGTTTGAGTGTCCCGTTCCTTACGCGATTTCAGCGTGGTTGGAATTTCTCCTAGGTTGCGTTGTGTACGCACCTGGGCGGTTGTTTGGACCTCCTCTCACGATTTCAGCGTGGTTTGAGTGTCCCGTTCCTTACGCGATTTCAGCGTGTTTGGAATTTTTCTCAGGTTGCGTTGTGTACGCACCTGGGCGGTTGTTTTTGGGCCTCTTCTCACGAGTTCAGCGTGGTTTGAGTGTCCCGTTCCTTACGCGATTTCAGCGTGTTTGGAATTTTTTTTTCTCAGGTTGCGTTGTGTGCGCACTTGAGCGGTTGTTTTCAGACCTCTTCTCACGATTTCGGCGTGGTTAGAGTATTCTTTTCCT
The DNA here is from genome assembly GCF_055761805.1 of Camellia sinensis. NCBI lineage: Eukaryota > Viridiplantae > Streptophyta > Magnoliopsida > Ericales > Theaceae > Camellia > Camellia sinensis. The sequence continues at coordinate 221,525,672 of NC_138965.1, read as the reverse complement.
CACACGATTTCAGCGTGTTTGGAATTTATCCTAGGTTGCGTTGTGTAGGCAGCTAGGTGGTTGTTTGGACCTCCTCTCACGATTTCAGCGTGATTTGAGTGTCCCATTCTTTACGCGATTTCCGTGTGTTTGGAATTTATCGTAGGCTGCGTTTTGTGCGCACCTAGGCGGTTGTTTGGACCTCCTCTCACGATTTCAGCGTGATTTGAGTGTCCCGTTCCTTACGCGATTTCAGCGTGTTTGGAATTTATCTTAGGTTGCGTTGTGTACGCACCTGGGCGGTTGTTTGGACCTTCTCTAACGATTTCAGCGTGGTTTGAGTGGGCCGTTCCTTACGCGATTTCAGCGTGTTTGGAATTTATCCTAGGTTGCGTTGTGTACGCACCTGGGCGGTTGTTTGGACCTCCTCTCACGATTTCAGCGTGATTTGAGTGTCTCGTTCCTTACGCGATTTCAGCGTGTTTGGAATTTTTTTTTTCTCAGGTTGCGTTGTGTGTGCACTTGTGCGGTTATTTTCAGACCTCTTCTCACGATTTCGGCGTGTTTAGAGTGTTCTTTTCCTCACACGATTTCAGCGTCTTTGGAATTTATCTCAGGTTGTGTTGTGCGTGCACTTGAGCGGTTGTTTTCAGACCTCTTCTCACAATTTCTGCGTGGCTTGAGTGTCCCCTTCCTCACACGATTTCAGCGTGTTTGGAACTTATCTTAGGTTGCGTGGAACGCGCTCCTGATTGATTTTCTTTGTTCTGCCTCCACTCACGAGTCCAGCGTGGTTGGAATATGTCACCCTTTGCATCTGTTGTACTCTCTGTTGCATCGCATCTATTGTCTATTGCATCACATCTGTTACATCCATTGCATCATATCTGTTTTATCGTCCGGTCTAAGGAGACCTTAAATCCTGCATCATCATTCGCGCCATTCTGCGCATCGCACTTGCATTTCATCGCACTATCTTGTGCACTCTGGTCTAGGAGACCTTAAATCCTTTAAAGGTGCAATTCCTTTGGTGTTTGTCGTGCCCGAACGACTTCCAGTGGTCTGGTATAGCCACCTGCATGTGTTTACGGTGAGTTCCTAGGAGACCAACTGAGACGGTGGAAACTAGAGTTCGAATGGCTTATGCCTAGAACGCAAAGGTTCGGGATTTCCGAGACTAAAGTCTAGTTTAAATACCCAGAGGTATATCCTCAGCTTGAAATTTGTATGGTAGCTCCATAGATTGAGATAGCATGTGTATGCGCCTCAATTCTGGATACTGAATCAACCTAGTCTGTCACCCAGTTGGAGAATAGGGAAAGCTGCGACCATAGTCAGGGAGAAAAGTAGTGCCTGTGGTTCAACCAAAAAGAAGCAAGAAATCCCCAGCACCATGAGGCATGTTATTGTATGTACGGTTCATTTGAGGCTGGTGCGACCAGACGAACCGCGCAGGTATTGTATCTTCTCCGTGCAAGACATGGCGAGAATTGAATAATTCTCCGCATTCTTAACTGCGTGAAATGTAGTTGTTGCTTTGCATTCTTGCTTAAAACTGTTGCATCTATTGTGAATATGTGCTTCATTATAGCTTGTTGCATTTGCGTGATCATTGAGTCACCTTCGGCGTCTTGCATTGCTAGTTGCATTTTGCCCCCCCTGCTTGCGGGCGCGCCTGCGGGCACATCTCTGTTTATCTCACCTGTTTGTCTAAGTCTTCGGCCTTGTCAAAAATGGGTCGTCTCTAAGCTTTGACATTTACTCCAGTCACTTATGACTTTCGAGTTCTGTCAAAGAGGGGCAACTGTAGACACCCCATTTTTGACCAACCTTAAGACTCAGACGTCACCGATTGAGCGCTTGGTGATGTTACATATCGTGCTCGTTCAGAAGTTCCACAATCTCGGCTGCGAGTCTTGCCCCCGAACTTCCGGACTCTTTTATGCTTTACCTCGGTTTGCGAACCAGGCTCCGTTTTCTCTGTTTTCTCTTCCTGAAATGAGGGAGAGGTCTCGTAGACCATCTCTCAGTGGCCGTAGGCTGCGTTTCGTGGTCGTAGGCCATTTTGCCCGTTTGGAGTCCGGTTTCCGGTTTTTCAGAGCCGTTGGCTGTGTGCCTCGGTTCAGGACCGCTTAACCATCTCTGTTTGCTCCAGTTTTTGGCATGCATCTCATTTGCTCCCTTTTGAGGGACACTGGGGTCCGAGAGACCAACTTCTTGTGCCTTGATTGACCACACCGGTAGCAAGTAAGCCCCTGACCCCTACTCTGAGACTAACTCTGAGATCGGTTAGGTGGTGGCAATATCTGATATCCTCCTCCCTTCTGCGGACATGCAAAGGCCTTGTGACCCAGTTGGCCACACTTAAAGTAAGAAAACCACTCGAGGCACTCTTTCCCGAGCCCGCACTAGGCAAGGGGAAAGTAGATCTAGACTGTTGCGATTGAGACTGGGATGATTTCTACTCTTCTTGTTAGGCCTAAAGTCCCCCCGTGACCCTTGGCCCCTAGACCTCGAATTTCGAGGTCTCTCCTCCTCGGCCTCCATGGTAATCTCCACATGTGCGGCCGCCTCCACAAGATGATCATAATTTCGAATCATATTCCCGGCAACCTTGAATAAGATCTTCGTCCTCAACTCTTCTCAAACTCAATGCAACAGCGTTCTTCCGTCGCGACCAATTTCGGTGCAAACTGGGACAAACTAGAAGAGGCCGCTTCGAACTCGGCCACGGACATATTAAGTTGCTTAAGGCCCTGGAACTTCTGCCTCAACCTCTCCCTAGACGTTGGAGGAAGATACTTGTCTTGGAAGGCCACTACAAATGCCTCCCAGGTCGGTTCAATTCGGCCCTTAGCATACTTTCACCATTAGCCTGCGTCCCCCTTGAGATAGTAACTCACAAGAGTCACCCTAAGCTCGCTATCCTCGATGTGAAGCATCTCCAAGGTCTTCACGGTTTGTTCGAGCCATTCATCCACTTTCTTTGGCTCTGGGCCACCATGGAATTCATCCAGCCTAGCCCGCAAAAACTCCCTTGTGAGAAAGCTTGCCCTTGTCTCCACGGTGTTCTCCCTAGCTTGGTTCTCTGCCCTCAAAATGTTCATGGACTCCCTCAATGTCCCCGCCATTTCTCGAGCTAGGTCCCCTATTGCGGCTTGACCCGCTTGCCCTGGTACCTCCGCTAGCCCCACTTGTTCGGCCATGTTAGCTTGGCCTAAACCCTCTTCTTGCACCGGTACCTCATGGACCGGCACCCCATGCACACCCCGGTGGTCCCTACCACGTCTTCTGCCTCTACCACCACGACTTTGAATCCTTCCTGACATCCTAATTAAAGAACAAGATCAACAGCTTACCACATAATTCCAAATGTGCTCGCAACTTGTCTCACACGTTTAAACTATAACAATTGGATATATTCTACCACACAAACAATTCAACTCACTCCACAAATGCACACAGGCACGTAAACATGTACAAATTATTCTTTAGTGATGAGATTCGTCCCATGAGAAACCAAGAATTCTTAGTAGAAGGAGTATTGATCAAATACTCTTCTAATAAGACCTCAAGGAAATCTAATAGGCGCAAATAACATCCTAAAAGTCCAATCCTATACCCACATAGTCACGTAAGCATGCTATCACATAATCACAAATAAACAAAACATTTCCTAATCATATGAAATGAACCCATTGTGGTATAGCAACCACTTCCCGCAAGCCCCAAGTATTCAAACCCAGTAGCTCTGATACCAAGTTGTAACGCCCCGAAATAATCCAACATAGAAAATACATCAACGTACTTCGAAATAAGATAATAACCATGGCTCAAGGGATGCCGGAAAGATACATCCACAATGTTCCTTTACAAAGTTCCAAATGTTATACAAAAGTAATCTCACATGCGATTATATATTCATTGACAAACTAGCACATGAATCTATAGCATGTAAAATCGTTTAATCAAAACGAATAAGGCCCTCAAGGGCTTACAAGTTCCAAGGTAATATCTCAGTTACACAAAATGGTCTCTCAGACCCATACAAATTAGTCGTTGGCTTTACAAAAGTTAACACAAATAAAAAAGCAATCTACTCTTTACCAAAAAAAAAAAAAAAACATATTCACGCCCTCAGTTTGGTGCGATCACCACATCTTTACCTTCACCAAATCCCATAGGGGTGAGCATAAAGCCCAGTAGAGAAATCACTAACAAAGTATATGCATTTATGTATGGTATCTAATATTAAATGGAAGTGCAAATGCCGTTTTTAAAATGATCTCATGTCATGCTTTTCTTAAAAGCACCATGTTTTTCATTAACATTTGCAATCTCGTCAATTTCCAAAACTTCAAATTTTAAATCATAAAGGGGCCGGTAAATATGACTCAGTTAACCCTAGGTTGGTGCCTACAAGCAGGCTCAACAAGCACTGCCAATAACCCCACTTTACCGGTTGCTAACCGGAAGGGAAGTGGTACCTCCTCCGCGCATGTTTTCGGTCTTTCACCTCGGACACTCAGGCTAACTTATCAATTTCATCTACACCTCCTAACCGGACTTACCAACGTATTTACCCTTAAACATTTTCCATAGCTTTCATTACAATAATCTTTTCTCAAAAAGAATGTTTCCAACTCAAACAAGATGTGCAATGGTGATAAACAATTACTGAGAAAATGATGCAATAAGTAACACCTCATGTTTAACTGATGCTATCAACACATGGTAATAATTTCTCATCATGGCACAATTCTTATCGTTCTAGTCATTTCAAGACTATATAAAGTTCTCAAACATTAATTTCCAAGCTTTCAATTCCCATAATCCATGGTGCTCAACAAATTATCATCTCGCGATTATATGTGTTCAACAAAATGTAACAATCATCAATTCAAATGTGCGTTTTACCAACTCTCATGCCTTTCCCAATATAAGATTCAGAAGATGACTATGTGTCCATTTAGACTCATCAAGAATAACCACATTTTAACGTTTACAAGCAACAATAACCATTCCACAAATTCTTTACCATTTCTCCCTCATCAATATGATTAAGAAGCCCCTTTTTCTTCATTACATTTATCACACAAGACAAACATTACTAACTTTGGAAGTAAATAAAATTTACTTATAAAATCCCCGACATGTTCTCCCCAACCCCTCATTTCTAGGGTTCTTCTTCTAAAACAAACATTTCCCCATCTTTTGAAAGGGTTTTCTCTCAAGACATCACCCCTTCTATTATGTGAGTTAAAATCCTCAAGAATGTAGTTTTAGGAAGAGAGAGAGAGAGATCAAACCCACCTTTAAAACTATAGCATTTATGAGGCAAGACCAAACTTTCAATATCAATAATGAAACCTTTAAATCAACCAAATCAAGCATAAATATATATATATATATATATATAACTCAAGGAAATTTCCCTACCTCAAGGTTTTGATGAAGAAGAGGAGTTGAAACCCTAACATTGATGGTGCCAAGAACCAAATCTCCACCACACACAAGAGAGCTCTTGAGATGTTCTCAATCTTTGATGAAGGAGTCAAGGTTGGATCTCAATGGATGAAAAAAGATCAAAGGTTTTAATCTTGCCTTGAGGTTAAGATGTAGAGAGAAGGGTGAGGGATATATTTTTAGGGAGAGAGAGAGAGGTGAGGTTAAAATGATAAACAAATAGCCCAGAAGAAGAAAGAAAATAGAGCCTCGGATCTGCCCAGATTGCCGCACGTACGAAGCCTCGCTCTTGTATGTGTAGCTCTCAACCTCGCGCGGGCGGCCCTTCTCGGACGCACCTTGCTCCGCACCTGTATAAATTGCAGTGTGCTGCCCCAAGTCTCCCCTGAAATCTGTACGTGCGGCCTCACACCCCACACTTGCAACCCTCTCCCATACGTGCGGCCCTAGGCCCTCGCATGTGAGGCTAGCGAAACAGCCCTGAAAAAAAATGTTGGCTCGACCTCCAGCACTCCGAACCTGACCTCACGCTCTCCAGAACAAGTGATATTCGACATCGAATAAAAACAAGAACAAGAATGTTAAACTTTGAGAGCAATTTCTGAACATTTCAAGCCCAATCAAAAATAAAAGAGAGACGAAGAGAAGAAAGAAATGAAAGAGAAGAAAAGAAAGACCCGGCCGTCATAGGCGACGGAGCTGATGAAATAGGTGGGGCGACGTCTAAGTTGTTAAAGGGGGTAATACCCTACCACTCTATAAATTTATTTGTTTTTTAATTTTATTTTTTTCCCATATGAATTCCTTGAAAAGTTCAACACATATGATTATTATCAAAATATTAAATTTTAATATAATATAAAAAAGAAAAAAAAAAGAAGACAAAGTGGTGAAACACAATCCGTGCATAGCACAAGTGATATGCTAGTATTATACAAGGAAAATGTGGTTTTTAACTCACAAGCTTTGTGGGAGCTCCAATGTCTCAATCCTAATTTTCTAATTTTTTGATTTAAAAAAAAAATCTCAGTATTTATTAATTTCTCCCAACCCCCATGCCTTTTGGGAGATTTGGTCAAAATCTCTTCATACGATAAGTTTTTTTCTATCGTCCTTTGTATTCTCGTTTTTTGCAGTTAAACCCCCAATATGTTGATTGTTATTTTTTTTTCTAGTCCAATTGTTTGTATATTTAACTTCTACTAAAATATTGACGATGACTCTCGTTCAACGCAATTAGACATTTTTTAATGTTTTTTAGGTGAATAACATTTTTGAATGTTGATCATGAGTAAAATCCATTTTTGATCATCACATTAATGTAAGAAATTTGTCCATTAATGTAAAGAAAATATCATAATAATGATTTTTAATTTTTTTCCACATGTCAAAAATAAATTTTTAAACACTAAAATTATTTTAGTCTCACCAACAGCTTATGCACACTAAAGCGAAGGGCGAATCGATGAGGCTGAATGGCGAAGTTGCGCGAACAACGCCAAGGCCAAACGGAACTGGAGGACACATCGCACGAAGAATGCCAAAGAAGAACTTGCCATCTGAAACATCACCAATCTTTAGGTACTGGTTGCTTTTCTATTTTGTTTTTTCTTTGCTTGTGCATAAATCCGTCGCCCTCAACCCAATCTGGTGGGTTCATTTGTCAAAACCATTGTTGTGGGAGATTAAACATCTTCTGCCATTTTTGTTTTTTTGGGCATCTGCAGTTGTTTTTCGGATTTGTGTTTACTTTGTTTATGTCATTTTTTTTTTCGCATGTGGGAAACCCACTACTCTGTCATGGAAATGTAGCTAAATACCCCCCCCTTTTTTTTTCTTTTTTGAACTACAAATTCTAATCTTGATTCCATTCTGTGATAGTTTTTTTTTTTTTCTAACTGCAGATCTGCTAGTTATATTTTTTTTGAATTCAGTTTGCTTTTCAAACTGAGGTTTTGTAATTTCGATTTTTTTTTTTTTTTGCTTTTTGCGAAATTTTTGTTTTTGTTACACTCAGGTTCTGATAACCCATTCCCAAAATTCTGATAATTCATGTATTGCCAATTTCATGTATTATCTTGCCAATCCAAAAAGAATTCATGCATTTTCTTTTCTTTTTTTTTTTTCGAAATCTCGAATTTTTGGTGCTGGCTAATACACTACAACAAATATCACTTTTTCATAACATGAAATGAATGTTATCTTAAATAAACAATAGTATTTGTTGGCATGCTATGTTAGCCCATGTTATTAAAAGTCTATCATTTTTTATAACTTTCATAGAATGCTTTGGATGAATGCTATGAAAAGTATTTTGTAACATTATTAGAATGCTATGAAATGGTTAAAAATTGATTAAAAATAGAACTATAGCAATTTATGACTGTTATAAAATCTCTTTTTTCAATAATATAACAATGTTATTATATGCCATATCATCGCTATTTATGAATGCTATAATAATGTATACCACTTTTTGTGTAGCATTTTTTTGATATAATAAATACCCGCTACATAATATATTGAAAAAACTTGAAGCTGGTAATGTAATAGAAATATTATCATCCATTGTAGAAACAGCATTACCGTCCTAATGGAAACAAAATCTTCATTGACGAATAAAAAAATATTATCATCCATTGCTTAAAGAATAGCAACCACCATTAAAGGAACAAAATAATTACATCGTTTGGGTAAAGTACCAAAATATAAATTTCACAACATTAAAATATAACATATAAAAAGCTTAAGTCCTAAATTTTGTCCATGTAGAGGTCAAAATAATCCCCATTCACTCAAATACCCCACTCTTTCACCTATGAATTTCTCATCCTTCAAGCTTGCTTCTCATATGAATTTGATCCCTCTTCTTCATAAAGAAGCTTGCAAAAGAACAATTAATCAGATCCTCATGGTTGAAACACAAATAATAAATAAATAAATAAAAGTACGTCTGACCAATCCATAAGCCCAAGTGATTCAATCTTGGTTTTTGTAACACCTACATCCTTTAATCCATTGGAAAATGTATTTAATTCCCTTATTTTCATTTTTGGGGGTCTTCGGAGTTGTTGATTGTTTGTTTTCGAGGAGTATGATCCGATTTAAACTCGTTGGGTTTGTTCTTGTCAAAAGTTCCTTGGAAATTTTGAAATTTTTCCATGGGGTCGACACCAGCCTTCCTAAGGGTCGACCCTTACCTGTTGGTGAAATACAAACAACCCAAAAGAAGAAATAAAACAGAGCCTCGGATCTGCCAAGATTGCCGCACGTGCGGCACGTGCCCAGCATGTGCGGAGCCTCACTCCCGCACCTGCGACTCTCAACCCCGCACGTGCAGCCCTCCCCGCACACACCTTGTTCCGCACCAGCATATATTGCAGTGCACTGCCCCAGCTCTCCCCTAAAATCCGCACGTGCGGCCTCAGACCCGGCACGTGCAGCCCTAGGCCCCCATACGTGCGGCTTGCCAAACAGCCCAGAAAAAAAAATGTTGGCTCGATCCCTAGCACTTCGGACCTGACCTCACGCTCTCTGGAATAAGTGATATTCGACATCGAAAAAAAACAAGGCCTTGTTGGGGTTAGGGGTGTCCCCCCCCTTCTTTTGTGGCTTATTTGTTATGCTTTGTGCTATCTCTTGAGACCTTTGAAACAATTCTTTCTTGGCCTTAAAACCACTAAACTCCAAGGGATTTTCAGTGGTAGAAAACCTGTTTTGAGGTCCAAAATAGGAGGGGGTGGCCTCCACTCTTTGTCTCGCTATGCCATGCCTTGTTAGCGCTATATCTTTTTTGTGGCTTATGTGAGCTCATTTCAAGCATGTTTTTGTGACTTTTTGGACATGTTATAACTGTATTTTTGGCGGGTTAGAGCACCCCCCATTTGCTTCTTACACTTGTAGTGTAATTTTTGCTCACTAGCCTAGCATACCTCATGAGTTAGCCCATCTTTCTACTCTTTTGTAGCTTAGTTCAAGCATGTTTTTGGTGTCATTTTGGCGTGCTTTAACTTTGATTTTGGTTGGTGGGGTCACCTCTTGCTTGGTTTTTATACTTGTAGTGCAATCCTACTTGTTTCCCTAACATGCATCATGCTTTATGCCTCTCATCCTAACTTGTCTTGGCTATGCTCCAGCATGATTTTGGCCTTGATTTAGCATGCTTAAACTCTATTTGGAATGATCTTGGCCCTTTGAGGCTTGCCTTATATGGCCATAGTGTAATGGCCTTTACTAGCCTTGTGTTTTAAGGCCCCTAGCATGTTTTGCTTGTGATGTTTGCATGATTTGGCGTCATTTAATATGTGATTTCAGAGCATATATCACTGTCATATTCTCATAGGTATCACTCTTCCAATGCTTTCGAGAAGTTGAGCCTCATGCTTTGTTTATGAGCCAATACACGAGCATGGTTTTCTTGCCTGTTGTACCTAAGTCTTAGCAGGTTTTAGCGACTGTTTTGATATGTTTTAAATCTGTTTTGAGTTGGTTCGAGCATATGAGGCTTCCCTTGCATGGTTGTAGTGCAAGGGCCATGACTAGCTTTGGGTCTTGTGGCTTTTAACATGTGTTGTATGTGATGTTTGCATGGTATGGCACCATTTGGCATGTAATTTCAGTGCATATAGTGTAGTCACACTCTCATATGCTTCACTTCTTCATAGCTTTTGAGGGTTGTGTATTATGCCTTGCTTATAGGCCAACATGTGCGCATGTTCTTCTAGCATTTAGAGCTCTCATTTCAGCATGTTTAGACCATTATTTTGGCATGATTGAGCTCTGTCCAGAGTTGGTTTCGTCATTTGTGCTACATATTGCATGCCTCTTATGTAATGCTCTTTACTAGCTTTAATGCTCTTGGCCCCTTAACATGTCTTGCTCGCATTGCTTACATGATAGACTCTTGTGCATGCCACTTTAGCATTGAAAGATGAGCATGTTGTTTGCATTGCATTGTGTTTGGATCGGACGTTAATCCAAACACGAGGAATGTAGCATGTTTCATACTCAAAGTGATGAAACATGTTGCGTTTCTTAGTCCTTGTCACCTTTGATCATGCATGATAGGGTGACGACTCTTCGAGTCTTGTTTGTGCATTCACTAACATTGTACAAGCTTGACTCTTTGGCCATCATGCATTATGATGCGTGGTTGGTGGCTTGAGAGCCGAGTACTACACTCCTTTGAGCTTAAGATATGATAAGGAGGGTAGTTGCACACACATGTCCTTGCAAATACACTGCCATGCCTCTGTTTGTGCTCTGTTGCAGCAAAAAGAAAATTTTAGGGAATTAGTGGCTGACCGGCCACCAAAGCAGCCGCCTGGCCACCAAAGCAACCGACCGGCCATTAGTACTGGCCGATTACCACCAATCATGGCCGATCATCCCTCAGCATGTTCCTGAGATGGGTCAGAGGCAATCTGGAAGTTGGCACAATTTTCAGAGGTCCAAAGATGTGCAAACAGAGGCATCTTGAGGCAAGGCAATGGATTTTTGGGAGGAAGCAATCAAGCATGCATACCTCCCTCGCCCGCGAGGCCATCTTTACCGCTTTACTAGCTAGTTGTAGTTAATTACATGTGTTGTAATTAATTAGTTTAATTTGGTTTTGTAGACCGCCCGAAACTCCGCTCCGCGCGCGATGGCAAATTGTTTTGGAAAATCGATTTTGAATCAAAAAGTGCCAAACATGGACTGCTTTGCCAGATTTCAGAGTCGCTACCTAAATATTTTGTTTTGGAAAATTTAGGAAACCCTAACTCGTGCCTAAGGCGATGTGTCCGTCATCACCAAAGTTGCCTCGCTCGGGAACTTGGGTACGAGAGGGGAAGGTCCTGAAATTAGCACCCCCACTCACCCGATCAAAGGATCGGCCTCTACTAAACATGATATATTGTTTTGAAAACACATGTGTTCTTATTTGATTATTAGCTAAATTACTATGTGATGCGCACAACACATAAGTATAGACTAAATCACCCGATTTCGAACAAAACATCTCATGTTTGTTTTTTGAAAATGGTTTGAAGTTGCTACCCTCAAGTAGGCTAAAATGCGGATTTGCCACCCTTAAGTGGGTTTAAAACATGATTTGCCACAATCAAATGGGCTTAAAACTCACATTTGATGAATTGTCCCAATTCAAGCAATAATGCCTTCACCCACAGGCATTCAAGTAGTTATAGCAATTAAGCAAATAGCCTCATGACAAACATGCTGTCATGGCAACACTCACACTCATGCAAGGATGCTAAAGCATAAACACTCACAGTGTACTCCAAGCCAAAACAGAAGCTAATTAGTAATCAATACATGATCCTAGCTATGTCAATAATGCCTAATGCAACACATGCAAAATGCAACTAAGTAGGCTCGGCTATTCTAAGATGGCATATGAATGCAACACTCGATAACATGTTTTGACACGTATTCAAGTAAGTATTGAAATACGATGCAGTTTGAATGATGCGCTAAGCCCGATGCATGCAATACAAATGAATGATGCACGCATGTGAAACATAAGTATGCTAATTGAAATATTCCCTAAAACTAACCATCAAAAGTTGGTAAATAAAATGGAGAAAAACGTGGGGTTGGAAGACATTCACACACACACGCACACTTATTACAACATTTGCCCTCTCGACGGAGGCTTCGAATGAATAATACAAGTTAGCTATGCTAAGCTAAACAAACTAATCTAATAATCTAATTGACTAATTATTACACAACCAAATCGAATAACTAGCAAACCAAACACTAATTATTACAATACTTTAATTAATTAACAAATTAACTAATCATGGCAACTAACTAAGCATGTAAGGTATGTAAACTAGGTTGTCACAGCTCTGCCTTGAACAATGAAGGATGCATGCTCTCGATTGCCGCCTCAGAAATCCATTACTATGCCCAGAATTGCCTCTGTTTGCATTTGATTTGACCTCTAAAAATTGCACAATCTCCAGACTGCTTTTTCTCCAACACAAGGACCTCCTGGTGGGCTGCCGACCAGGAAAGGGGGCTGTAGACTAGAAAAACTGGTTGTAGACCAGAAAAAGTGGTCGGTCGACCACCCTTACTGGTCGGCCTTCCAGTAAATTTGCCAAGCTCCAATTTTGCTGCAACAGAGAACAATAAGGGGAATAGCAGTGTATTTGCAAGATATGTGTGCACAACCACCCTCCCTATCATTTCTTAAGCTCAAGGGAGTGCGGTACTCGACTCTCGAGCCACCGACTGAACATCGCAATGCACAATGGCCGAGAAGCCAAGTTTGCACAAGTCAATATCAATGAATGCACACAAATAACACATCAGGGCCTCCACCTCCATCATGCTTGATCAAGAGGGTCGGTGACAAAGAAATGAGGCGCGTTTCACCACTTCAAGTATGAAACGCCCCTCGTTTCTCATGTTTGGATTAACATCCGATCCAAACACAATGCAATGCAACATACATGCAAACAACGTGCTATCTATCAATGCTAGAGTGGCACTCATGAGGTTCCATCATATAAGCAATGCATGTATGGCATGTTTGGAGGCTAAATCATCAAAGCAAGTAAAGAGCATCATACAAAAGGCATGCAATACAATTATGGCGATCCCGATTTTTTCTCTTATGTTTACTGTATTCCGGACTCGGTTCCGTTGATAGTTGTTGTTGTCTATATTTCATTTTCGTCCTTTAACTCTTCTTATTTGAGTTTAGAATTGTCTTGGGCGTGTTTTGAACAAGTTGGTTGAGCTTTTGTCCCAACTCTTGTTGCCCAGATTTCTAGTGATCCGCTCAAGCGGGTCTTCTTGCGTTCGAGCGGAGTTTGCACACCTTCAGTAGTTTGTCTGTCTGCAAAAATGTTGCAGATGTGTTTTTCACGCTCGAGTGGATTTCATTACACTCGAGCGGGTCGCACTCGAGTGGCCCTTTTTGCACTCGAGCGGGTGTTCAATGTCTGTAAAAATACTGGAAGAGTGTAATCTACGCTCGAGCGGGTCTTCTTTTGCGCTCGAGCGGGTGTGTTTTGTTTTTGTGTCTTGGCGCTCGAGCGGGTTAAGTTTTTGTGTTTGATGCTCGAGCGTCCTATTCTCCGCTCGGGCGGGTCATACGTATATCAGATCTGGACTGGGTGATTTTAAATCACTTTTGACATACTCTCTCTCTCTCTGTCTTACTTTTCAAAACCTATTTTGAGAGCTTCTCTCAATACATTTCACATTCTCTCTAGGGTTTGATCTAGTTTGAGTGATCTTCCACCCTAGTGCCTTTGTAAGAAGTGTAGAGCTTGGTGTGGGCTATCTATCAATCTGAAAATCTTGGGTTTCGGAGCATCTCGAATTTCTTCATCACCACCATTTGGTCTCATTTCTTGAGGTAGGGATAACTACTCATCTTTATGAGCTTTAACATAGATGTTGAGCTTTTTGTATAAATGGTTTGGATTTTAGAAGTTAGGGTTTGAGATGTGTTATATTGAAAAGATGGGTTTTGTTCTTTTGGCTCATATATATGTGTTTTGGGTCTAAAAAAGAGGTCATTGATGTTGTTGATAGTATTTGGACCTTTGGGTCAATATTGAGAAAAAGGGAAAAAAAATGCCATGTTTGGGTATATTTGGGTCATTAGAGTAATTAATGACATTTATTATGGAAATATGAAATTGAGCTGGAAATAATGAAATTGACTCATTACGAGATAAAATGGTGGAGTTGGAATCATTACTCACTCACCTTTGAAAGTATTGATAATTCATCTATTGGGGCATTTATTATCTGTTTAGAAATAACTGCTTTGGACTATCGGTGGAGGATAGTCTTGATTGTTGTAGACACTGCATGGTGATTAGGTGAATTAAAACTAATCAATTTGAGTATGACAGTTGGAATAATACAACGAATGTGTGTATTGATTGGTCATTGTATATGATGTGCATTTGAATATATGGGTGCTGAATCCTATGGATGAAATTTTCGTCAAATGGCAACTCAAAAATAATTATACATGGGTGCCGAATCCCATGGATGGAATTTCCGTAAAATGGTAATTCGAGAATATCTATACATGGGTGCCGAGTCCCATAGATGAAATTTTCGTAAAATGGCCACAAGAAAATAATTATACATGGGTGCCGAATCCCGCAGACGTAATTTCTGTAAAATGGCAGTTTAAAGTATTGTTGGCATGAGATGTAGTTTCATTTAAGTTGTTTGGCCAGGTTCTGAGCTGTGTTTACAAGTTGAGAATTGGTTAAGTAAAGGATTATGGAACTGGATTGTACTGTATGTTGGTTGTTATGAGTTAAACATTTATCAAATGCTAATGTCTTAGTTATTGCTCATGTTATGTTTAGCATATCTCTATTGGGCGTTGGCTAACCCTATATAGGACCTCATTTTCAAGTGCAGGTGATATGCTGCCTCCAAGGACTTAGCTTGGGAGGTTTTAGAAGCTGAAGGCCTACTTTTGTAATTATTTTGTGTATTACATGTAATTCAAGCCAAGGGCTTATTTTTATGTTTTGAGTTAGTACTCTCCTTTTTGTAACCAAGTGCTGGCTTGGAAAGTTGTAAGCCCGTAGGGCATTTACTTTTGTTTTCAACATGTAATATTTTTGGATTAAACACTCTGATGAATGGAAATATGATTATTTCTCTTATGTTTACGGATGTCACGAATGTATGATTTATGAGTTTATTTTTTAGGGCGTTACAACAATGCTCAATGGACTTAAACCAACCCCAAATAGACCTCTTGCATGCCCAAACAATGGCCAAAATGTGTTGAAACTTAAACACAGGAAGCAAGAAAAGCATGCTCAACTCATGGCTTGCAAGCAAGGCACAAAGCTCAACCCTCAAACGCATTGAAAAAGTGATACATGAGAGAGTATCACAGTGAAACATGCTCTGAAATCATATATCAAATGATGCGATATCATGCAAATAGCCCAAGCAAAGCATGCTAGTGGACTCAAAACACAAAGCTAGTGGAGGGGCTTTACACTATGGCTATACAAAGCAAAGCATAAATGATCAACACCACCCAAATCAGACCTAAAACATGTTAAATTAGAGCCAAAAACATGCTGGAGTGAAGTATACACATGCTAGAATGAAAGGCCAAAACACAAAGCATGCAAGGCTAATGAGCAAAATTACACTACAAGTGCAAGAAGCATGCAAGAGGCAACCAAACCAACACAAATCAGAGTTATGACATGTCAAATAATGGCTAAAAACATGCTTGAACTAAGCAAATTCAAAGCACAAAGACATGCTCCTTTGCAAGGCTACAAGTATGATTACACTACAAATATAAGAAGCATGCAAGATGTGCCCAAGACAACCAAAAATAGAGTTATGGCAGGTCTGAAAAGTCACAAAAATGAGCCTAAACAAAGCCTCTAAGAAGTAGAAACACATGCCCCTTTGGAGGGCCATCAACACATGCAAACAAGAGAAGATGAGGGGGGACCACCCCCACCCATTTGGGACCTCACAACCACTTTTCCACCACTGAAATTCCTCTGAGTTTCAGTGGTGAGAGGGCCAAAAAGAGATGGTCTCAAAGGCCTTAAAAGATGGCATAAAACAAGGCAAAACAAGCCACCAAAGGGGGCAAACCACCCCTAACTCAAACAAAGCCTAAAACAACCATTTTAAACACTTCAAAACAAAAAAAAATTCAGTTGAAAGCTAAGCCAAAAATAGCATGCAAGGATGGCCAAATAAGCAATGAAAATGAAGCTTTAATGAGGATATGGGACTCACCCTTGAAGCACAGCAATAACAACACCACTTTCAGCCAAGAAACCAGCTTTTGAAGCTCCTACAAGACCTTAAGCAACGTCAGCTCCAAGGTAGGGTCTTTGGCTAATAGGGTCGTGTACAAACATACAAAGAAAATACACTTCCAAGCACAATATAAAGAGAGAGAGAGAGAGAGAGAGAGAGAGAGAGAGAGAGAGGGGGAAATCTAAAGAGAATGATATTTTGCTCTCAACAAAATCTGAACCCCAAATAGGGGGAGGGAGCTCCCCTTATATAAGCAATGCAAGCAAAAGCTTGCTTGACAAGCTTAATGCTTGTTGCAATCCCTCCATACAAGGATGGCTCCAATGCCCCACAGCTGGCACCAAAAACATTAGCAAAAGCTGAAAAAAGGCCGTAGACCACTTAGGGTGGTCAATTGACCACCCCACCTAGTCGACCGACCACAAAAAGTGGTCTACAGGGGAGAAAACCAGCTGACAGGGGAGAAAGAGGGTCTACAAAGAGAGGAGAAGGTGGTGGCAGGCTGCAGGCCACTTAGTCTGGTCGACCGACCACCCACCCTAGCTGACCGACCACAAAAAGTGGTCCACAGGGGAGAAAACTGGTCTACATGGGTGAAAACTGGTCTACACCCCTGTTCCACCCTCCAGGCAGAGGGTAACAAGGTTTGGTTCAAAAACAAACCAAAAAGAAGAAAGACAAGAGTCCGCAAGGCAAGACACTCAGCCAAAAGCCCCGAAAACTAGTCTATGGGCCACTGCAAGTGGCCGACAAGAGGGAAAGGTAGCCTACGGGTACAAAAAGTGGCCTACAGGCCTCTGTCTCCCTCTAGGCAAAGGCAACAAGGCATGGTCCAAAAACCAAGCCAAGAGGAGAAAGTTAAGAAGTCCCAAGACTAGGCGCTCAGCCGAAGGCTCCGGAAACTCAAAACGAGCACAACCATGCACAATCATCAAGCGGTCAATCGATGATGTCTGAGTCTTAAGGTCGGTCAAAAATGGGGTGTCTACAGGTTTGTAATATTTAATTAGCTAGAGTTAGTTAATTAGTTTACTTGTAATAAGTAGCTTAGTTTAGTGTAGCTAGTTAGCTTATTTATTCGGACCCTCCGTCGAGAGGGCATATTGTTGTAATAAGGGTGTGTGCTTTGTGTGCATGTCTTCCAACCCCAATTTTTTCTCTCTTTTACTTATCAGCTTTCAATGGTTAGTTTAGGGCATATTTCAATTAGCATACCTTATGCTTGCATGTTTGCATCATTCATTTGTATTGCATGCACCGGGCTCGACGCATCATTCAAACTGCATTGTATTTCAATACTTACTTGAATACGTGTTTCAAAGCATGTTATGAAGTGTTGCATTCATATGCCATCTTAGATAGCTGAGCCTATTTAGTTGCATTTTGTATGTGCTGCATTAGGCATTTTTAATATAGTTAGGATCATGCATGATTTCTAACTAGTTTTCTATTTTGGCTTGGAGTACACTGTGAGTGTTACCCTTCAGCATACTTGCATGAGTGTGAGTGTTGCCATGATAGGATGCTTGCCATGAGGCTATTTGCTTATATGCTAAACTGCATGAATGCCTGTGGATGAAGGCTTTATTACTTGAATTGGAACAATTCATCAAAATGTGAGTTTTAAGCCCACTTCGAGTGGCAAATCATCATGTTTTAAGCCCACCTTGTTTGGAGGCAAATCCGCATTTTAGCCCACTTGAGGGTGGCAAATTCAAACCATTTTCGAAAACAAACATTAAATTGTTTTGTCCCAATTTAGGCAATCTAGTCTATACTTGTATGCTGTGCGCATCACGTAGTAAGTTAGCTAAATAATCAGAATAAGAACACATGTGTTTTCAAAACAACATATCATGTTTAGTAGAGGCCGATCCTTTGATCGGGCGAGCGGGGGTGCTCATTTCAGGACCTTCCCCTCTCGTACCCAAGTTCCTGAGCTGAGGCAACTTTGGTGATGACGGACACATGGCCTTAGGCACGAGTCAGGGTTTCCTAAATTTCTCAAAATAAAATATTTAGGTGGTGACTCTAAAATCTGGCAAAGCAGTCCATGTTTGGCCCTTTTTGATTAAAATCGATTTTCTAAAACGATTTGCCAGATTTGGACTCTTTGATGATTTATCAGTCTTACATTGCACTTTGTGAGATTAGATTCAGAACCGTAACAGGAGTCCGAACTATAGTAGCATGAACCAAATCCGCACCTTGTCCGAAAAGGGGGGCGCGCGGAGAGAGTTCGGGCGGTCTACAATAAGACATGTGTATGGTCGGTTTGTTATTTGTATATTTACATTCTCCAAGGCTATGCTTATTAACCTAACCTCCTTACATTGCTATTATTCACTGAGCCTTACTCACTCCGTTTTTATGTATATTTTTGTAGGTGAGCCATCGGGGACCGACACTAGAATTGTATCGAGGTCCGTCTCTTTGTCAAGCCACCGGGTTACGTCTCCGCGTTGAGGCTTTAATTTTGTATTGGAAAATTTTGTGGCTCATTGAGGCTTATGTAAGTGTGTATGAGATCTATATAAATTCTGTGATTGTACATGTAATTATGGAATTGTATTTAAATTCTTAAATCTAGTTAAGCCAGCATGTATGCACAAGCTCAATGGATGTTATCTTATGTTGATATTTGCTTCCGCTAAGGTCCCGTATTTGAATAAATATTCGCAGAATTTTGTTTGAGGCCTATGTATATGCCGGTCATGGACCAAACTTTTAGGGGTGGGTTTGGGTCGTGACAGTAAAGGTGGCCTCGAACTCCGCAGTAGGCATATTCAACTGCTTGAGCTGAGAAAACTGATCCCTCAACTTCTCTCTCACCGTAGCCGGCAAATACTTGTCCGGGAAGGCTTCAAAAAAGGCTTCCCAAGTCCCACCAATGCGCCCTTGCACATATTTCCACCACTGACCCGCGTCTCCCTTCAGCTGGAAGGACGCCAAGGTCACTCGCAAAACTCCATCTTCGATGCCAAGCATCTCAAACGTCTTCGTCATCTACTCCAACCACTCGTCTTCCGGATTCGACCGGTAGAACTCCCTCTTCAGAAAGATGGCTCTGCCTTAGCTACATAGGCCTGCACTTGATTCTCAGCCCTGAGAATGTCCATAGATTCCCTCAATGGTCCGGCCATTTCACTGGCTAAGGCGCCCATGGCCTGCTAACCTACGGGCTCGGCCACATTGGCCTGACCAACTCCTTCCTCCTGTGCCGAAATTTCATCCGGTATAGGCATCTCCTGCCTCCTAGGCCTACCACGCCTACCACACCGCGTCTTGACATCCTAATAAAGGTAACAACAACATTAGCACATTCACAAATGTGCTGAAGCTAATCCACTCACGTCCTAATACGATGGACAACTGTAATTCACTCCACATAAGCACATAATCACATAAGCACTTACGAATTTCATTTCCGGATAATGGCCGTCCTGTGGCATTGCTAGAGTTCTAGTTAGAAACGGAAGTGATCAAGTGCCATTTCTAATAGGACTCCCAGCAACCCATAGACCCGATCAACATCCTAGAAACTAAATCCCATACCCATAGGGCCACGTAAACATGTTATCACATAAGCACATAACATTATACTTAAGTCTCTAACAAATGAGACAAACCCATTGTGGTACTAACCACTTCCCACGTACCCAAAGTGTTCAAACTCGGTACGCTCTGATACCAAGTTGTAACACCCTCAAAATTCGACATAATCATCCATTCATAAAATCCACAAGACATAGAATAAATGTAACATATTACATTCATCAGAGTGTTCCTTACAAAAATATTACATGTTGCCAACAAAATATATGCCCTACGGGCTTGCAGCTTTCCAAGTTATCACTTGGTTACAACAAAAGAAGTGTTCTAACTCTATACATGAAAAGCCCTCGGCTTGAATATACTTTTAACCAACAAAACAAAATATATATATAAAAAAAAAAAAAGAGTCTTCAACTCCTAAACCTCCCAAGCGAAGAACTTGGAAGCGGCATATCACCTGCACCTGAAAATGGTGTCCCAAGTAAGGTGAGCCAATGGCCAATAGAGATATGCTAAATAACATATGAGAATTAACTAAACATTAGCATTCGATAAATGTTTAACACTTATAAACCATCATAAACTTTTTCATTAATCAATCAACATTGATACCCACATTTCCATTCACTTCCAGTTATTACTCAAGTCAATTCTTTGACATAATTCATTATCATATAAATAATTCAAATGAGACTACAACTCATTCATGAACACTTCAATCATAAACATCATTCATATAATTCCATAACTTTGCCATTTTACAGAACTACGTTTGAGGGAACCTTCACCCAAATACAAATAAGATTTCGGGACTTTCACCCTGGACACTCCGGCCAACTTAATTATCCATGGAGCCCATCCCCTTTCTCCTCCTAAACAATGGAGTACATCCCCTATCTCCTTCCAAACAATATACATATACGATATATTTGAACACATTGTCATATACAATAACCAATTGAATCACATATACAATGTTTACTTACAACCGTTACATTCAATGACATATTCCAATTGATTAGTTTCAATTTACCTAATCATCATGCATTTTCTACAACAATCATGGCTTTCCTCCACCGATAGCCCAAAACAGATATATCTAGACAGATAAATAAATTTCTCAACAGATAATATATCACATTTTTCTTAGGTGAGTGATTCATCAATCCAACTACACCATTTACTCACAATTTCCTCCAATTCCATGATTCTCAAACCAATTTCATATTTCCACATTGTTTTCATCATTTAACAAATAATTTGTATAAAGCACAATTAGGGCATTCTCCCCCTTTTCTCAAACATTGCACCCAAGGTCAAATTCCACCCATTATACCCAAATAGTCCCATTTTCAAGACCTCACATACATATGGAACCCCATAATAGGAAACCCCTCTTTCACATAACAAAACCCTAACCTTAACTTCACCCAAATCTTACACAAGCCCACAATTTATACAAAATGACTAATACTTATGTTAAAACTCATATAGGTGAGTAGAATATCCCTACCTCAAGAAGAGAAGATGAGCCACGCAAGTGATGAACTCCAAAGATAAACAAATCAACTTCTACTTGGATGAAATGGAGATCTTGAGAAGCTCCAACTTTTTAATAAAGGAAGGAGGGTGAGAAGATCGCTAGATCTAGGTCAAAATCAGAAGAGAGAGGGTATTTTAGAGAGAGAATCTCTTAACTTAGGGTTTTGGGAAGTTTTAGAGAGAGAAAGGACAGAAAAAGTGATTTAAAATGTCACTTTCGCGATCTGATATACGTACAGTCCGCTTGAGCGGAGAGTTTGACGCTCGAGCGTCAGACACAAAAATTAAACCCGCTCGAGTGCAACATGGGACGCTCGAGCGCCAAGACACAATAGCAAGGCACTACCTGCTCGAGCGCAAAGAGGCCCGCTCAAGCGTAGAATACACTCATCTAGTATTTTACAGATTTCAGACCGTTGCTCGAGCACAATAAAGGCCGCTCGAGCTCAGACCCGCTCGAGTGTAAGAAGCTCCGCTCGAGCGTGAAAACACTTTCGCAGTGTTTTTGCAGACGCACAAAGTACTGAAGGATTGCAAACCCCTCTCGAGTGCAAGAAGACCCGCTCGAGCGGAAGACCAAAATTCTGGGCGGCAAGGTTCTAGACCAACAACCAACCAACCTGTTCTAAACACACCCAAGACATCCCAAAACTCAAATTCAAAGAGCAAGAGGAGAAAGAGACATAACGACAACATTAAACCATAAGACCTGAGTCCGAAACACCATAAAGGTCGAGTTAGAAACCGGGATCGCTATATTAATTCAGAAGTTATAGCAAACCAACATACATATATCGAATCACTCTACACCAAAAAAAAAAAAAAAAACATTACTCACAATTTGTTTTCTCTACTGCACTTAAGATCAATTATATTTTTTTCGAATTCAGTTTGTTTTTCAAACTGAGGTGTTGTAATTTTGGTTTTTTTTTTTTTTTTTTTTTTTTTTGCTTTTTGCGAAATTTTTGTTTTTGTTATACTCAGGTTCTGATAACCCATTCCCAAAATTTTGATAATTCATGTTTTGCCAATTTCATGTATTATCTTGCCAATCCAAAAAGAATTCATTTTTTTTTTCTTTTCGAAATCTCAAATTCCTCCTGGTGGTTATCTTAAATAAACAAATATCACTTTTGATAACATGCAACGAATGCTATCTTAAATAAACAATAGTATTTGTTGACATGCTATGTTAGCCCATGTTATTAAAAGTCCATCATTTTTTTATAACTTTCATAGAATGCTATGGATCAATGCTATCACTACAAGAAAACTGGGTATATGAGACGGAACTATTTGCGACGGCACACTTGCCGTCTCAAAAAGTCACTTTTTGTGACGGTAGAAAATGCCGTCTCAAAAAAGCAGAGTATTTGCGACGGCACCATTTGTCGTCTCAAAAAAGCAGAGCATTTGTGACGGTACTATTTGCCGTCTCAAAAAATGGGAGTATTTGCAATGGTATTTTCTGCCGTCGCAAATACTCTCATTTTTTTAGACGACAAATAGTGCCGTCGCAAATGCTCTGCTTTTTTGAGACGGCAAATGGTGCCGTCGCAAATACTCTGCTTTTTTGAGACGGCATTTTCTGCCGTCACAAAAAGTGGCTTTCGTGTTTTTTTTTTAGTGAATATTTTTAAAATTTTAAATATTTTTTTTACGAAATTTTTGTTTTTGTTATACTCAGGTTCTGATAACCCATTCCCAAAATTTTGATAATTCATGTTTTGCCAATTTCATGTATTATCTTGCCAATCCAAAAAGAATTCATTTTTTTTTTCTTTTCGAAATCTCAAATTCCTCCTGGTGGTTATCTTAAATAAACAAATATCACTTTTGATAACATGCAACGAATGCTATCTTAAATAAACAATAGTATTTGTTGACATGCTATGTTAGCCCATGTTATTAAAAGTCCATCATTTTTTTATAACTTTCATAGAATGCTATGGATCAATGCTATCACTACAAGAAAACTGGGTATATGAGACGGAACTATTTGCGACGGCACACTTGCCGTCTCAAAAAGTCACTTTTTGTGACGGTAGAAAATGCCGTCTCAAAAAAGCAGAGTATTTGCGACGGCACCATTTGTCGTCTCAAAAAAGCAGAGCATTTGTGACGGTACTATTTGCCGTCTCAAAAAATGGGAGTATTTGCAATGGTATTTTCTGCCGTCGCAAATACTCTCATTTTTTTAGACGACAAATAGTGCCGTCGCAAATGCTCTGCTTTTTTGAGACGGCAAATGGTGCCGTCGCAAATACTCTGCTTTTTTGAGACGGCATTTTCTGCCGTCACAAAAAGTGGCTTTCGTGTTTTTTTTTTAGTGAATATTTTTAAAATTTTAAATATTTTTTTTATATGTACCTTACTTAGATGTATCTAAAAAATAAAAAATTTATGAAAAAATATTTTTAAAAATTAATAAATACATAAAAATACAAAAAAAAAAATGTATTGAATTATGGTATTTTTTTTTGTATTTTTGGTATTTAGTGAATTTTTAAAAGATTTTGGTGATTGTGGTTTTGAGATAGCTTTATATATATACAGTCACAAAATGGTTTGAATAAATTCAACGGTATTTTTCTGTCGCAAAAAAAATTAAAAAAAACAATGTCGTCTTACTCTTTTGATATAACATTTCTCTTTTCATTCATTTTTTCATCTTCCTATCTCTCTGTCTCTGTCTCTCTCTCTTCTCTTTATCTCTTTTCATTCATTTCTCTCTATCTCCATCTCTCTCTCTTTCTATGTCTGTCTGTTTCTCTCTCTCTCTCATTTTCTCTCTGTGTCTCTCGCCTATCTCTCTTCTCTCTATCTCTCTCATCTGTTTTCTCTCTTTATCTCTCTCGCTCATCTCTCTTATCTCTATCTCTATCTCTCTCATTTTTTTTTCTCTCTCTTTCTCTCTCTTTTATCTTTCTATCTCTCTCTATCTCTCTTGCTCATTTCTCTTCTCTTTCTGTCTCTCTCTTTTTTCTGTGTCTCTCTCTCGCTCATGTCTTTTCGCTCTATTTCTCTCTTTTTTGTCTATCTCTCGCTCATCTCTTGTTTCTCTCTCTTTTTCTATCTTTCCATCTCTCTCTTTCTTTCACTCTCTATCTCTTTTTCTGTCTATCTCTCTCTCCCTGTCTCTCTCTCACTCATCACTCTTCTCTCTCTCTCTGTGTCTATTTGTCTATTTGTCTATTTCTCCCTCACTATGTTCGCCTTGCTCACTCTCTTACTCCTATCTTCTCTATTTATCGAGCTCCTTCTCGATTTATCGATCCACTATAAGAAAATACACTTTTAGCAACCACTTTGTCTATCTCTCTCTCTCGCTCATCACTCTATCTCTGTGTCTCTCTCTCTCTATCTCTCTTCTTTATCTGTCTCTCACAAAATTAAAATATTTTTAAAATATTTAAATATTTAAAATATTTAAAAAATTGATTTGAATTAAGTTTTGAATAGAGTTTTGAATTATCTATCTTCTTTATTTATTGAGCTCCCTATCGATTTATCGATCCACTACAAGAAAATGCACTTTTAGCGACCACTTTGTCTCTTTCTCGCTCATCACTCTGTCTCTCTATCTCTTTTCTCTATTCGTCTCTCACTCATCTTTCTCTCTCACTACCCATCTTCTCTACCACATTTACCACTACTGCAAATGCCATTCAACTACCACTACTCTTCTCTTTCTCTCTTTCACTCATCACTCTTATTTCTTTCTCTGTTTGTCTATCTATCTGTTTGTCTGTTTGTCTGTGTGTCTTTCGTTCATCTTTCTTCTCTCTATCTCTCTCATTTGTCTTCTCTCTATGTCTCCCTCACTCATCTCTCTTCTCTCTATCTCTCTCATCTCTTTTCTCTCTCTGTCTCTCTCTCTCGCTCATCTCTCTTCTCTCTATCTCTATATTTTTCTATTCTCTCTATCGTTCATCTCTTTTCGCTCTCTTTCTATGTGTCTCTCTCATCTCTTGTTTATCTCTATTTTTCTATATGTCTCTCTCTATCTATTTCTCTCTCTGTCTCTCCCTATATCTCTTTCTCTCTTTATCTCTTTCTCGCTCATCACTCTGTCTTTCTCTCTCCTCTATCTGTCTCTCACTCATTTCTCTCTCTCACCACCCATCTCCTCTACCACCTTCACCACTACTGCAAACACCATTCCACCACCACCATTACTTCTACTGTAGCCACTTCACCTCTACCACTACCATTACTACTACTATCGCCACCACTCCACTACCACCACTATCACTACTACTACCATTACCTCTCTTTCACCCCTGCCACTCCATTTACACTACCACTACCACAACTTCACCACTAATCTCTTTCGCCATCACCATCACCACCACAACCACCACCATCTTCTCTTATCCACCACCTTCACTACTGCTGCCGCTCCTTTTCCTCTACCACAAAAAATTAGTTCATAATTTTTAGTAATAAAAAAAAATAGGCCGCAGAAAAATATTTTTCATTTACTACAGAAAATTAACTTTTATTTTAGTAAAAATATTTTTCATTAAAATATATATGAAACAAATCAACCTTAATAACGGAAACAGAATAAAAATTATTATTTATTTATTTTTATTATTAAAATATTTATTTATGATGATTTTTTTTCCCCATTTTTTCCATTCCCGCGCCCCAAAATCCCCAATCTCTTTAGAACCAAAAAAAACCCTAAATCTAATTGTCTCCCTCATATCACTCTCTCAGTCGCCTCTCTCTCTCTCTCTCTCTCTCACCCTCTCGTTTATCTTTGCACCGATCTCGTTCATCTCTGCACCGATCACTCTCTCACTCTCTCGTTGTTCATCTCATCGATTCGCACCGATCATCGCACCGCCGATCTACTCACAGGTAAACTCTCTCTCTCAATCTCTGTCTCTGTCTCTCTTTCGGCCCGATGGTTGTTCTATATATATATATATATATATCAGATATATCTCTGATCTAATCTGTCTCCCTCACTCTCTCATCTCATCAGATCAGTCTCATCTCTGTCCCTCCCTCTCTAGCCCCGACAGACTCACACTGTCTCACAGGTAAGCCTCTCTCTCTCTCTCTCTCTCTCTCTCTCTCCCTGATCTCTCATCTCTGCACTGCACTGATTGAATCTGTGTGTGTAATGTCTCCCTCATTCAGTGATGTCTGTAATGTCTGTATGTTAATCTGAATCTGAAATGTTGATCTTAGTTGATCACACTGTGTAATCTGAAATCTGATCTTAGTTGTGTCTCACACTGTGTAATGTTGATCTTAGTTGTGAAATCTGAAATCTGTATGTTAATTTGGGAATGAATTTGGGAATCCCTGATTTTACATATTTTACATATTTGGGAATCCCTGATTTTACATATTTTACATATTTCTACTGTGTAATCTGAAATCTGATCATATCTCTACAATGTACGAGTTTGTGGAGACAATGAATTTGGGAATCCCTGATTTTATTCCTAATTTGTTACAACTGCAGGTGGCAAGGTTGAATGAAGGATTATCACTCTTCGATGCAATACTTATTGTTCCTGTGTTTCAGATTGCTTGGACTTTCTTCTTCATTTGTACAGGATTTGTATACTTTCAGGAATATCAGTCACGGGATTTTCTGTCTCTAAATCTCTCTGTCCCATTGCACGATCATGCGTGAATCTCGACATATGATTTGCATTGGGATAGAGAAACTAAGTGATTTAGAGACAGAAAATCCCGTGCCATGTATATGTAATGTTTTACTTTATGCATTGAAGAATTTGTTTCTGAAAACATGAGATTGAATATGGAAATATTTGAATAGGTTGTGGGTTTCAAACAAAGCAGAGATACAGATTTTGGTGGTTCAGCATGAAGCTCAAGATGGTGGGAGGTGACTCTGCTGGTGTTGTGACAACTTATTATGTATGATTGATGATTATACAGATTATTACCAAATTTGCCCTTAGTAGATTTTGTTTTTATTTGTTTTTGGGAAATAACATGAAGGGTAAAAATGTAAATTTATGCAGATGTGCTCGGAGAACGGGGCGGGGCCGACGAGAGATGAGTTGGATATTGAGTTTTTGGGGAACAGAACAGGGCAGCCGTACCTCATTCAGACCAACGTTTACAAGAATGGAACTGGAAACCGAGAGATGAGGCACCAGCTTTGGTTTGATCCCACTGAGGACTTTCACTCCTATTCTATCCTCTGGAATTCTCACCAGATTCTGTGAGTCTCTCTATTAATTCATTGATTTGTTACTACTATTTTTTTAACTTCAAATTGTCAAAGACTTGCACCATATAATTTATTTCTCTCTAGTCCACATTCCGGGTATAACAGTTCAGCCCAACACATTATGCCACCTACGTTATATTTTTTTGTAAATCAAAGTTTTAGGTTTTGTTGACTTATTAACCCATCAAATATTGTGTTGAAAATTTTTTGTTGGATCTAAAATTGGGTTTGGAAATAGGTAGATAAAATTTGAACTATTACCTTTTAAAAAATATTGACGTGGCGAGCATAAGGTGCTCAAACTAGACATCCAATTCGGGTAGATTACCTTTCTTATTGGCATTCACGAGACAATAATACTACAAACTTACAAAAAATGTGTAGAAAAATATGCAAAATTTGAATTAGATTAATCCTGGGTGTAGCCTATTTAATAATATAATACTAAGGTTTAAATCTATACTACACATTTAAATTTTGAGCAATGTCGTAACATTCCAAGGTGGATGTTTGACCCCTAGACTAATAAGGTTGATAAATACCTAAATAGAATCTAACTCAATTCATAAATGAATTACACCTCCATAACAGTAGCTTAATCTGAGATCAAGTTTAACCAAGCATCAATCTATGGTCAATAAGTTGCTAGTAAGAAATATAACGCAAATCCCTTTATTTTTATTTATGTTTTTTATATGGTTTCAAAGCGCGGAAACAATATTTTCATATATGGGTAAAAGTTTCGTAGATCTTGCTGGGTTCAAAGCACGGAAACAACATTTCCATACATGGTGGATGGTACTCGTGCACACACACGCCTTTCCTCATATGCCATCATAGTTGGGGATAGCTGATTTTTGAGTTGTCATATGAAAATAAGCAAAACTTGGTCCTAATGACAAGGGTAATGCTGGATAATTAATTCAATGAATCACTTATTAATTATAATTTCAAATTTTTTCTTATCGTAATTAACAAAATAAGATGATAATAAAAGGAACAGAAACAACTGTAGTGAGCTCAGCTTTGGTTTGAGACTGAACCAAACCAGATGAAATCAAGTTGTACTTCTTGACATAATGGGTCGGTGTTCTTTCCTGGTTATGTAAAACTGGGACAACTGATTTATTCAAATAATTGGGATCAAGCGAGAGAAATTTGCTCTGGGGCAAATTGAGGTCAAATATCTTGCTCAGTTGCTCCATGTGGACTTGACGGTTAGAGATGTCCATGTGATGGGAATCATGCATGATGTATCCTGTAGAAAACAGTGTTGCACCTTTGATGTTTACTCAATATTAACCCGCTTTAGTTTAGTCTGTTGGCATAGTCTGTTGGCATATGTCCAGTCTTGCTTCTCTTGAATTCACACACATTGGCAGACTATTGATTGTTGCTTAAGCAGGTATTTGGTGCTCTAAGGACAACAATGTTCATATTAGGAATGATTCCTGTATTCATAGGCATTTCTTTGCTGGCACCAGACGAGGCAAAAGGTATAGTTGTGGGTCATGGATATAGTTGTGGGTCATGATTTGTGTATTCATAGGCATTTCTTTCCATTAGAGCTATTAGAACTCCAATATTAGAGCTCTAAAGCATTTATATCGTCTCCCTCTCATCTTTCCTAACAACCATAGATCATAAATTACTGCACAAAAAATACAGAAAATAAAATAAAAATTTAATTTTTAGTGGACACCCTGTTTTTTTTTATTTTTTCGTTACACCTGATTAACTACCATATATAGAGTTAATTGTAATCACATATTAGTATTCTTCTCACAATTCTTTATGATGGACCCTCTGTATGTGAGTTCCTACAAAATAAATTTGTGTATTCTACAATCCAAGACAGGTAGGAACCCTTTAAGTCCAACCCTTCCCAGTCCCATCAGACATGAAAAAATTCCCCAGGTATATTACAATAAGAGTTTATTACACTATTTTGGACTACATTGAATTCCATTATTATTATTATTATTATTATTATTATTATTATTATTATTATTATTATTATTATTATTATTATTATTATTATTTTTTGTGAGCAGGGAAAGTTTTGGTTTCTCCAATTGAGAGATATGCAGTTGTTCCTGATGACAACGTAAGTGTTCTTTCCACAGTCTTCATTGTCTTCATTACTGGTGTTTAAATAGTTAGTTTCTCCAAAAGATTATAATTTGCAACTGTTATTGTCACGCCTCAAACTCGCCCCTAAAAGTTTGGGCATGACCACCTCAGAAACGGACATAAAACCTGATGAATATAACCTATGGGGCCTGAACGGAAGCATATATTAACATATAATAGCGTAACATAATACCCATTGAGCTACCACTACCATGCCAGGATCACAAATTACATAATGCAGATAAATATACAAAGACGTGCATCTGAAGAC
This sequence comes from Camellia sinensis, assembly GCF_055761805.1. Classification (NCBI taxonomy): domain Eukaryota; kingdom Viridiplantae; phylum Streptophyta; class Magnoliopsida; order Ericales; family Theaceae; genus Camellia; species Camellia sinensis. Next base: position 221,495,703 of record NC_138965.1, on the reverse strand, counting down.
AGCTATATACATATACATATACATATACATATACATATACATCGATCTTAACAGACATTTAGGGTACAAATTAAAAACTTAGCAAAACTCCATAACTTGAACGATCAACATCTAGGAGCTTAGACACTCAGGGATTGGCAATTGGGTAACAAAAGCCACAAGTTAAGGTTGACCTCCAGGTTGAGTGCCTACAGAAACAAACATAGAATAGAGTGAGTTAAGCTCAGTGAATAATAGCACATAACAATTCAATGCTCAACGTGAATTATAATACATATCCGTGCATTTATCAATAAAGAGAACATATGGTTTATTTATTTCTGTATGCATAGCAAAGTATCTTTTTCAGAAAACTTGTCATATCTTGAATATTTGGGGTTTCATAGTGCATCTAGGCATTTGGGAAAATTATCCAGAAAGCGTATCATATCATAAACATATCAGAAGTTCATAGCATTTTTCTTATTTCAGAAATTACTTATCATATGAAACATTTCGTAACTCAAAATACGGATTTCATTAAACATTGTATAGCATAGTCATGTTCAAGATCATTTATACTTAAAGTATCTTTTACAGAACGGCCTTGGCCCCAATCTTAAACACAGTGGCTTTAAGCCCTTAACAGAACGACATGAAATCCTTAACAAAATGGCATGAAGCCCTTAACAAAATGGCATAAAGCCCTTATCAGAATAGCATAAAGCCCTTGAAACACATTGGCATTAAAGCCCTTGAAACATATGGCATAAAAAGCCCTTGAACATAGATTGGCATTAAGCCCTTGAACATATAGATATATGAACCCAAGAGGTGTCTCACACGGATTCTAGAGGTGACTCACGTCGTAGCACTTAGTTCCGTGCAGCACTTTGTTTCATACCAGAACGGCATAAGCCCTTATCAGATTGGCATAAAGCCCATGTAATGGCATAAAGCCCATGTAATGGCATAAAGCCGTTGTCTTACATGTATGAACTCAAGAGGTGGCTCGTACGGATTCTAGCGGTAACTCGCATTGCAGCACTTAGTTCCGTACAACACTTTGTTTCATACTAGAATTTCATAAGTCTTAAAGACCGAATCATCATATCATGTCTTAGCATAGCATAATTGGAACAGTAATAGAAATAATTCCAGTTTTCGTAGAATACCATTATGTAATAATGCCCATAAGTTTCCCATAGCTTGGTTACAAATTAATACAGGTGTCTCGCAGAAAACTGAATAATAATAATAACAACTGTTAACTGAGGTCACATATATCATTACCATATGCTTAATAAGGACAGAATAACCCACATCCTAACGTGAGTCCCATAAGAATGTTACACATTTGCATGTTTGTCATAGGTTCTTAACGACCTTAGGTCCATATGTATCACAATGGAATAATCTTAGTTTCATACAGATACTTGGTTTAAAGATTAACATAATTCCATATATTCATTCAGAAATGACGTGGTTTGCTTATAAATAACAGAGAATTATTATTCATTATTAACAAAACATAGTCATTTCAAAGTCATACCGATGTATGCCAATCTTTCAACGTTCACATTGACTTTCAATCATCATAAATGTTCGTGTAACATGTTCGTGTAACACTTACAAGAAACAAAGCGTTAGTGATAATAGTTATCAATGATAAATAAAATGTATGTCTTCGTACTATTATTCACAGTGTTGTGATGACGTGCTTGTTCCTCCCGTAGTGTGCCCTGCACACATTCAAACTTACAAATTAGTTCACTTCTCTTTGTTAAATCCTCTCTTGGTTCAATTCACTTCGAATGAATTTTACGCATGTTAATAGGCATAAAATGCAAATTCTAAAAATATCCGAGGGTTCAGCACGCAAAACAGAGAAACCCGTATTTTCCCACATGTGCCGCACGTGCGGCTGGGATCTCCGCACGTGCAGCGGCTGGTCCTGCACGTGCGGCCGGCACGTGCCTTTTTGGCAGAATCAAAACCCCAAATTTGTTCTTCTCCCGCACGTGCGGCCACAACCCCCGTACGTGCGGCCATGAATCCCGCACGTGCGGCGATTCTGCAATTTCAGTCCGAATTTTGCTTCAAAATCACATCCTTTTGGGACACTTCCACAAGGCTCAAATTAACATGTTTAATCAATAAAACATAACCTAAAACTCATGTTAATAGGATCTCCAAATACATACATATCAACCTAGACATAAACTAGATTCTTGATTCTCAAACATAACTAAACTTTCTTATGCATTCAACATCACATATATATGCATGGTGAATTCTACATAATTCTCATGAGAAACAAAAGATAATTTCCCCACATATATGCATAGACAACATAATTGAAAATCATCCAATTTGAAAGCATGTTCCAAGTCCAGGTTGTACAATTATGATGGAATCACACTCAAATTCAAGAGAGGAGTTAGAGAAGCTAAAGAACTTACTTCTGAGCTTAGATCTTTCCAATTCTCTCTAGATTATTCAATCTCTAATCTTGTTGAAGTTTCCCCTCTAGGTCTTCTCTCACTCAATCCTTCCTTGTTCCACTCTTCCCTTCACTTGTCTCCCAAGGGGGTTTTATGAGAAATTCCTAAGTCTTCTTCAAAGAGGCTTCTCATAGACATATATATATATATATATACATATATTGAATAAAGACAAAAATCAATCGTTCAAACATCTGAAATTGAAATTTCCCAAACATGCTCAATATTACATAAAAATTATGTTGATCATATATATATAATCAATTTCAGTTAATTAAGCCCCTAAGGCTTCCAATTTCTGCTTCTAACTTAGAGATGTAACAGATATTTTCCCTTGTTGAACAGATGGATATCTTTAAACATGGGGTTTACTTACTTAGCCTCAATTTCTCATGGAATTTCACAACAAGCATTCAAAAACACAGAATAGGGTCTGAAAATATATTAGAAAACATACACGAGGGTCGGGTTATTACAAAAATGCTTCTTATTACTTAAAATTTACGATGATTCCAAATACAAAAGCAATTTCGGATAATCAGGCTTCCAAGGCCCTCAATTTCTGATCCAAACATTATAATCATAACAGAGATTTTTCTTATCAAACAGATACGCATCCTTAATCATAGGATTCATTTAATTAATCTTAATTTCACATAAAATTTCACAATAAGCATTTGAATGCACAGAACGTGGGATTGATATGATATCAGAAACACATGAGGGTCGGGTTATTGTAGTTATCTATTTATTTGTAGGTCAAAAGGATAAATTTTGCCGAGGGGAAGATCTGATTCTAGAAATAAGGAATTTGGAGCTTGATTTTTGAAATAGGCTCAAAATTGAGATCTTGTTGGAAATTTTTTAATTTTTGTAAGAGCATTTAAATATCCAATGTGCTGATTGGTGAATTTTAGATTTTATTTTATTATTATTTTTTTTTTAGGATTTGGGTGAATTTTATAATTTAAATATGCTTTTATGAACATGTACAGTTTAATTGTTCTTTGTAAAATATTGAATTTGATGGTTTGATCAATTTAAATTTTTATTTTTATTTTCTGTTATGATGTTTTTGTGAATAGAATGTAAATAATTAGCTCTTAGAGAGAGAGACGGCACCACCGTCGGAAAAAATAGAAAATTTTAATATTTTTATTAATTTTGTTACAGGTTTTACTTTTTTGCGACGACATTATACTGTCGCAAAAAATAGAAATTTTATTATTTTTTAATATTTTTTGCGACGGCATTACACTGTCGCAAAAAATAGAAAATTACATATTTTTTATATTTTCTGCGACGGCACCACACCGTCGCAAAAAGTAGTTTTTTTTTTTTAAAAAAAAGACTATTGGCGACGGTATTTTTTGCCATCTCAAATGACATTTTTAGCAACAGTAAAACAGGGCCGTCGCAAAAAAGTCAAGAAATTTCAAATGTTATTAGCGACTGCACGGTGCCGTCGCAAAAAGGCAAAAAATGCCGTCGCAAAACATTAGCGACGGCACTTACCGTCGCAAAAACTCTTTTGCAACCGCTGCAGTTGCGACCCCCCTCTTGCCATCGCAAAAAGTATTAGCGACGGCATTAGGAGTCTTAGCGACGGTATTTTACCGTCGCAAAAAGTCAATTTTTTTGTAGTGTATGAAAAGTATATTGTAAATTTAGCAAGAAAAGTGCAGAAAAATAACCATATAATTCTATCCGAGCCACCACAACATGCTATTTGTGAGGGAAGTACACTCCCCACCCTTTGGGCACACACAAATACTACACTAGACAACAAATGATAGAAATTGAAGGTCCAAACTACTAACAAAAAAAGAATGAAAGATATAACAAAGTCCATGTAGTTTACCGACTCTATTTTTTAAATATATATATCTTCTAAAAGAAAACAGACATGGTGGTATAGACGAAGCCAGATCACGCTGTAACTATTTGAAGAAGTTTCTAACCCTATTTAACTCTTTCAATTTGTAATTGCCAATCTAATTGTTTCCCTCGTGTACACTAAGTGTGTGCCAACACTTCTAGTATATATATAGCATAGGCAATAGTACAACTAGAAAGCCCCCTACAAACACCACCCCATGATAGCAAAAATATGAAAACCAGCACTCCTGATAAAATAAAACCTTAGATGCCAACCAACCAATAAACACCTTAAGAAGAGCAAACGAAAGATGAATATATATAAAAGGCAATTAATTTACCTCTTCTCTTTGTCATTGCCAAATAGAAGATAATCAGAAGGGAGATGACCACAACAAATTTCACCATAACGGCCACTATCCTTCCATGATAAATCTTTGATTGTTGTTGAGATGCTGCAACGAAGAAAACCATGACCCAAGTTCAGCAGATTCAAACAAGAATCATCCATGTAAAGAAAATATATTTAAAAAAAATTATATTTCATTCACAATTTCTCCACCCCTCTTCAATTGAATCCAAAACCTTTGTTTGGGGAGTTAATACTATTTTTACTAATGGATGTTATGATTTTTTTTATCAACAAAAAAAGAATTCTATTAATGAAAAAAATACAAACATATGATATTACATCAATAATGGATGTCATGATATGGTTAAATCGCTTATGTAACAGCATTAAATTAAATAAAAAATATGAAAAATACAAATTTAGGACAAACATAGCATCTTTATTTTTTTTTCTTATTACAATTAATTTTTTCCTTTTATTTACTATTTTAGAGTCAATTGTAATTCAAAAATTAAATAAAAAAATAAATTTTAATTTTTTAAAATTGGATAAATGGAATTAGAGTTAAGCAATCCAGTACAAATTTGTTTTATAGAACTTAATTAATAAAGAAATTTCTTTTAACATTTACATATACTAATTTCAAATAAAATATATATTTTTTGACTTGACAAATTAACTAACACAATATGAATTTAAAATGATATGACAAGATAATACAAAAAAAATAAATAAGTTGAGCTAATGTTGTAAATATTCTAACACAAATCCCAAATAATACAAAACAAATATGATCAACACAACGCAATTCTCACCCCTAGCCATACCAAAAACAACACTCCAATCTCTTCCTCCTTATCAATAAAACATCGGATAAAAAATCGGATGAATATGTTCTCTCTACTCTTGGCCAGAGTAAAAATGAGCTTTTATGGTTTGGTACGGTTGTACCAAAAGGATAATTTTAGTGATTAAGTGTGTATTAATTTGTGGGTGCAAAGATGAGAACAATATTAGCAAGTGGGAAAAAATTTTAGCGAGTTTATTTGTTTTATTATTGTATTTTTTTTTATTGTTAGTGAATTATTTCTCTCACCCGTGAATAAAAGTATTTTGCGAATCACATAAATTCTATATTTTTATTGTTTTCTGATTATTTTACTTTTACTTTCATTACTTAAGCCGAGCTAATTCCCAATACACGCTACCCAACACCACACATCCACAAAAACCATCTATATTACTACAAACTATTACCATATCATCTACTATCCCAGAAGAATTTATCCAAAATTTTTTGTGTAGTGTGTTTGGGTATTATTTTTAGTACAAGTCTACTGTAATAGAAGAATCTACCCAATTTTTTGTGGGTAGTAATACTACAAACCAGATCTAAGTATCCATAAATTATTTGAAATTATCATTTTGTAGTTCAAATTTATTTTACACATGGACTCCACACTATACAAATTCAATCTCAACCACACAATTATCATTTGGGCTAAATTTGGGGCATTCTTTTTTATATAGTGTGTCTATGTATTAGAGATTGAATTGGTATAGTATACTAGTCAAATACAAATAAATTCGAGCTATAGATTGATGTATCTAGACAAAATTCAGGATAAAATTTCTCAATTCATAATATTACTGCTATTTTTTAAGGTGGTAACTTAAAAAAAAAAAAACGTCATTTTCTTTGAAAGATATTTTCAGTTGAAAGTAGGGAGCACAAGTTTCTTTGTGAAATAAACCCTCTTTCAAAAAAAAAAAAACAAAAAACAGCGATTAGGTAAAGAGATGACTTGATTGCCTTCTATTCTATATATGACGTTTGTTGTCACAGTTGCTCATTTTTCTTTTACACGAAACATAAAACTTGTTATAAAAATTTAAGGTGCATTTGGAATCCAATTAAAAAATTCATTTTTTTTTTTTTATTTTTGTCTTTAGTAAATTTTTTCTTTTTTTTCAAATTGTGTTTGAATTTTGTCTTTAGTACGTCTAGTGTAGGAAGATCTAAAAAGTAATAATCACCGTGTTTGATTTCAATTTCCTGAATTTAATTTTCTGAAAATTGAGTTTTTTATTTTTTGTATTTTTTTATTTTTTATGAATAATTTTAAAATTTGAAGCAATTTTTTTTTTTTACTTTTTTATGTGCACCTTACTTAGATGTGCCTAAAAAATAAAATATTTGTAAAAAAATATTTTAAAAAATCAAAAAATGCACAATAATGGGAAAAATGTATTGAATTTTTTTTTTTTAGTATTTAGTGAATTTTTTTGAAAAAAAAATCACAAATATTATATTTTTTAAGTATATTTACATTAAGTCTATCTAAAAATTAAAATAATTTCTTAAAATATCATAAAAATTCAGTAAAAACAAAAAACAATACGAAAAATAAAAATGTTTAATTTTTTGAAAAGTGAATCCTGAAAATCATAATCAAATTATTTTTAAAAATTCAAAAAAAAAGTTCATCAAAGACCAAAAAAAATTTGGAGGGAGGGAACGGGGGGGGGGGCGGGGCAGGGTTAGTGGACTTTATGTATATATACATATGACTCCATCTAATTGAGTAGAGCTTATAAGTATAAATTTTTGTGGAGAAGTGGTTTAGAAATACTCTTGGATCTTAAAGGACGTTCCTGATCCTCTAATTGCCACCTGAAAAAGGGATTAACACTCCGGTCGAGGGTGCTAGAATTAGCACTCTAATGGACAAGTTAGTATATGTCTCTCGTTTGCTTGTGTCTTTAGTTTCTTTAGTTTATTTTCACATACCACTCTTTAGTTGATGCTCCTCTCTTTTATACTCGTCCTTGGTCTCGGGGGTCGGGCCCACTTTTAATCCAACGCATAACTGTCCACTCTGCCATTTTGTCGTGTGCCTATTTGCATTTGGCTTCTTGTACGTCTGATTCTATGGCCGATTTAACTATTCGTCTTCAAGGTCCCCTAGGACGGAGCCGAATAGTATATATCCTGATTTTCTTCAGATTCATTTGGTTTTCCTATGTATACCATTATCCGGCTCCCACAATTTTTAATAATTTTTTTAATAAGAAAAATCACTAAAAAGAAAAATAGAAAAAAAAAATGTCTTTTTAAAAATCAATCCTAAACACACCTTTAGTAAAAATGAACAATATACCTAATTCAACTGCATCCACTCGAATATACAAGTTTAATCTCCCATTAGAGAACACTCGACCCACGTGACACAAATGCCCCCTACACCACTCGTGTAAGCCAAGCATGAACAATTTCTTAAGCACTTGTCCTTGCACGCTTCATTACTTATGTTCATCTCTGAATGGAATTAGGATCCTCTCCTTGATCTCTCTCATTAATTTCCTACTTATAGGGTCATTGGGCCTACTTTTGGGCCCAATTTCCATGATCCAAATCATTCACATTTTAAGATTTGTTTAGTATATCATACTTGTGAAAAATTAAGTTTATCGGATATCAAAAAGAATGTGTTCGGAAAACTGTTTATTAATTTTTTTAAAAAAATGATTTGTAGTTCGATGATCCGAACATGTAATTTCTAATATCCGATCACCTTGAGTTTTTACAAGTATGATATACTCAACAAATCTTAAAATGTATACGGTTCGGATTATCAAAATTGGGCCTAAAAGTAGGCCCAATGGCCTAACAAGTAGGGAGTTAAGGAGAGAAATTAAAGAGGGGAATCCTGATTGCTCTGAATATGCTACACCGAGGTATTAGGAATCTTTACATGTGCAACTTTGACGAACTCTTTGTTGTTATTGCACATAGAAAGTGTGGCACGCTTCCTCTTTTATCCGGCTGACCCATCTTGTAAATATCAGTCACGTGCCAACCTGGGCTCTTATCCTGGGAGGCACATGCACTCGAACAAACTACCATTGTTTGGGTCACAATAACCATATGGACCGTATCGGCTGTAATAATCACATGGATCCTTAGGAGCCGACCAAAACCTAACCCATCTACTAGTGTCCTAGTTCTACGTACTCCATTGTAAATACCCTAATTCATCCAAAAACACTAATGATACAATTGAGAAATTAATAGGACGGTACGTCACAAAGAGCTCTTCATTGTTGTCAACATAACTAGCATTCAATATGAAATTGGGTGACATCTCTGCTATGCCACTCCAGTTGTCACCAATCCATGGCCCGATTCTCCATAACCGGGTTGGGCTCTTGTGCAAGAATGACTGGGGAAACCCGGGTCATCATGTGACTTCCAAGATGTCAGGAAGTGGTACAAGCCTGCCTTCTGATCCAGCCCAAGTTTCATGCTTGGTAGCATAGTATTGGTAGGATAATCAAAACTTTGCCACACAACAACACTACTTCTTCCATTAATATCACCACTTTGGAGCAACAACTCTAAATTACCCAAATCCAAGAGTCGTACTGAATAAGAACTGTTTATTGCAGCTTTTGTTGAAACATTTGTATGCCAAAGTGTTGTTGTAACGTTTTGGGTATTGTCTTCGTAGATGACAAGGTTTCCATCTTTGTTGATGGATATTGCTCCGGACTTACCATTGATTGGGTTGTCTCAATTGGGAACCCAAACTATGGTTTGTTTGGAGATCTTGTTGTACCATATTCCAACATATCTGAGACTGGATGATTCATTTCCAGGACTAAAAAACCCAACTACGAAGGTCTGTCATCGTTGGAGACTAAAAGATCACCGTCTTTGATGGGTCGGATTGGAGTTATGGTGTTTGTGGAATTACAAAGTCCAAAGAAGAGAAACAGAGGCAAGAAAATATTAAAAACTCTTTTTTCAGGACTCGTCATTTTTTTTTTGCGATTCCCTTACTAATCGAGCAACTTATTCTATAATAATTGTGTTTACATTAGATAAGATAGTCAATGGAAATTGACTGAGGAACATTGGTAAAATTTGGGGTAACTACACCCTAGTGGAAATGCATAAAAAAAAATACATACAAATCCATAATATATATATATATATATTTAATTATTAATATTTATATAATTTTTTATTAATTTATAATTAATTTTTCAAATATTTACTGATGTGATATTTTTCCATAAAATTGTACACTTGGATAAGAATTATCTTTCAGCTCACGCATACAGTCACTACCACCAATCAATAATTAAACAGTGATACTAACAACTCAGAAAAATAAATAAATAAAAAAACTTAGAAAATGAAATTAATGGGTAGGATTTACTCAAAATTCAGTCTTGCAACAATAACTTTAAACACACATGGTAGATTTATGGGTAAAATACAAATGAGCAAATTATATTGGTAGTTTTTACATTTTGTCATCTGTATCGTTTTGGTCATTCTACTTTTAATTGACTCAATTTTGACCCTTAATTTTAAATTTTGTATCAATTTGATCTAATTGATAGTGTCATTAGTGTTTTGATAGAAAGTAATCACTAAATTGGTTCAGATTAACTCACTGAGTTTAGTAAATTTATAATTTTATTTTTTTTTAAAAAAGGACACATATCACTTATACGCATATTAGTTTTGAAAATTATAAATACTCCTATGTCAACAAAATTTATTTAACATAATTAACATAAAAAATTAAAGTTTTAACTTCTCTTCTATACAACAACAAAATTATCTGAATTATTAATTGAAATATATTTTTGACATCATTAAAAATTATAATTGACCTGATGATTTATTAATAAAATCCAGCCATACACGTGGGAGTAGATGCAAGCATCTGTGCAAATAGCTGGCAAAGCTGTCATAAAATATCTGCAAAACACATTGGTGGCCGACAGGCCATATTAGTGGCCGGGAACCAAAAGCAATGGCCGATAGTACATAGCAGTGGCTGGCAGGCCAGTAGAGGTTGCAAGCTTGAAAATCCAAGTTTGGGTCCAAAACACAGGCAACGGGGGTGTAGGGTTTGAAAGGCTCAAAGCTGTGGCATTCTGCTGAGGACTTCGAGCACTTGACAAGCATATACACTCATCATTATGTGTGCAAGCGGTGACATCCAAGTCGTAAGGACGGTCAATGGGGTTACCCCTGTAGATGTCCAGATCGAAGTTCTGTAGCTCCAGAGTGCGAATGGCAATTTATCTGGCCAGTCGCTGTAGGTCTCTACCATCTTCTGCAAGATGTTCTTGATATTCTTATTGACAACTTCAACAGCTCCATTGGTTTGTGGCCTGTAGTTAGATAACTTATGAAAAGCCACATTGTATTTCTTCAGCAAGTCTATCACCTCTTTCTTGAAGTGGCATCCATTATCAGATATAATCTCATTTGGGACCCCATACCGACAGATAATATTGTTCCTGATAAATTTGGCCACAGGCGATGCTTTCAACATTGCATAGGATTGAGCTTCCTCATACTTTGCAAAGTAATCAATCGCCACCAAGACATATTTATGTCCATTCGATCCTTTTGGTGTGATTGCACCGATAACGTCGATTCCCCAGACTGAGAAAGGCCATAACAAAGTCATGTTGTACAATTTTGACGGCGAAATATTCATGCGATTGGCATAAATTTGACATTAAGAAAACCAAGACAATCCTCCTCCATGGTGAACTAGTAATAACCTTGCCTGAGAATCTTCTGAGCTAGCATCACATCATTCATATGCGCCCTACGTTCTCCTCTGTGGATAACCTCCGTAAGGCTCTTCGATTGCTCTTCTTCCACGCACAACTTATTCATTCATAGATGACCTCTTTTATATAGCTTACCTCCACAGATGATAAATTGGACTGTTATTTGCCATATTCCCTGTTTGTCCTTGGCATTTGCCCCTAATGGATAAGCGTCCTTTTCTAGAAAGTTTCAAATATCGTAGTACCAGGGATTTTTGTCTTGCACTTCATCTATCGCGGCAATAGTTTCGTAAGTCGGTGTGTATTTCTGTTTGATGATAATTGGACGCATCTGAGTGGGATGTCTACCATAGAAGATAGAGTTGCTAAAGCATCAGCAAACCGGTTGTTTTCTCTTAGTAAATGCGTGAAAGTCAGCTTTTCAAACTGCGGAATCAGAACATCCAGGGTCTAATGGTAACCATTCATCTTCTCTTCTTTGACTTTCCAGTCTCCATTCGCTTAAGAAACAACTAAGTTCGAGTCCCCAATGACATCAAACCTTATTGCCCTAATTCCAGGGCTGCTTTTAAACCAGCAATACACGCTTCATATTCTGCTTCATTATTGGACACCTTGAACTAGAGTTTAAAAGCTAAAGGTATATGGGAGTCGTTAGGTGCTATCAGCAACACACCTATCACATAACCATACTGATTGGACGCTCCATCAAAGTACAACATCCAAGTTTCCTCTTCAACTTGCAGAATGGCTTCATTTGGGAACAAATATTCCACTGCCTCATCTCCTTCCTGGTGGTCTGCCAGGAACTCCGTTACAGCTCTTCCCTTAAACGGCTTGCTAGTGACATATTTAAGATCAAATTTGGAAAGAAAAAGCAACCAACGGGCCAGCCTACCCATAAGCGCTGGTTTCTCAAAGAGATATTTGACGGGATCTAATCTCGAAACCAGGATTACAGAGTGAGCTAACAAGTAGTGCCTCAACTTCCTGATAGCCCATGCCAAGGCTAGGCAAGCTTTCTCTAACGGAGTGCAGCAGGTCTCATAATCTAGCATTTTCTTACTCAAGTAGTAAATGGATATCTCCACCCTATCTTCAAATTCCTAAGCGAGCATGAATCCCATGGTAGTGTCTATTACTGACAAGTACAGAATCAGAGGCTTTCCCTGTGACGAACCCGACCTCTGAACTAGTATATTATGTTATTTTAATGAGCCTAATTGCATGATTGTTTGTTTACTTATGTGATTACATGCTTAATTTGTGATTATCTGCCATTACATGGAATATCTATTCGAATTGACAACTTAGAGACAGAAATTGAGAGCCCAAACGACTTCAGAAATTGAAATTGATTAGCGTAATAGACAAATTAGAATATTTAGAATTTTATGGCAACTTTAATTGAAAATTGATTTGTATCAAAATAATTAGATTAAACTGATTGAATTAATTAGCATTGAGCCTAAATTACTTAACCTTAATCATACTTGATTAGGCTAAGCTAATCCCACCATATAAATAGCTCTAAATAAGCTTATGAGCTCATATACACACACACACTTGGCTGAGATTTTGTGAGAGGGGGGAATTAACTTAACACTTGGAGAGAGAGAGAGAGAGAGAGAGAGAGAGAGAGAGAGAGAAGAAGAAGAAGAAGAAGAAGAAGAAGAAGAAGTAGAAGAAGAAGAACTGTGAAGGAAATTGTGGAGAATTGTAGAATTAAGCTATACAACACTTGAATTCAAGTCTTAGGTATGATCTTCAACCCTAATCTTTGTAAATAAAACATGTAGAAGGTGAATTCATCTAAGTTTTGAGTTCATTTGCATGAAATTGTTAAATAGAAGCTTCAACGACCTTGATTTTGGAAGTTAAGAGTTAAACATGTACATGCATGCATAACTTGAGTTAGAATTCATGAAATTCCAACATGCATAGCACAATTACACCTCAATTTGAAGAATCCTTCGTGTTTTCATGCTTCTCATGTCACTTGATTATGTTTTGATGAAATATACACTCAATTTGAATTAAACTTGTTTTATAACTTGAAATTGAAGTTCTTGGTTGGGAATTTGCCATGGTTTTGGGAAATTGGTTCCAAATTAGCTATGCTTCCGTGTTTTATAAAGTTTTCCCATGTTTTTGAACCTAGAACACAAGTTTGGGACCTTTGAATATCATGTTTGAACTTCAAACACAGTTATAGAAAGTCCAAAATTTGACTGGTTCGCTCGAGCGGGGAAAGCTCTAGTTGAGCGTGAAAATCGGGCTCCCAGAAGTTTTACAAAATTGTACAGGCCGCTTGAGCGACCAAAGTGGAGCTCGAACGAGGACCCTTTTTACTCAGTCTTTCGCTCGAGCGACCGTCGAGCGAGAATTTCATGCAACTAGTAATTTTGCGAAGTTTGCAAACCGCTCGAGCATCAAAAGTTGCGCTTGAGCGACCACCTTTGTTTTTGAACCCCCGCTCGAGTGGAGACCCTGCTTTCAAAAAAATTTTACCAGCTCTTTTAAGTGCATATTTGCATCCTCATGCCACTCCAAGTATTCTTAGGCACCATTTGGACTCATATAATCATAGAATGAGTTAGAAACACATGAGTAGAATTGAATTAAAATTAATTGGTGCGTCAAATGTGCTTCTGTTACGTGTTTTGTTTAGGTGGACGTCCGAGGCTCAGTGACAACTCAAACCACTATAAATAGTAACTTTATAAAGATATGTTCAATTAATATTATTTTTGAAATTGTTACTGCTTTGGAATCAATATGTGACTGATTGAATGGTTTATTGAAAAGTTATTTTGTAATGATAAATGAAGTTCATTTTCGAAAAGTATTTGTGGCATCCATTGAACATAGGCCCATGCTTGGGGGTAACAATACTACGGCTATTGGTTGTAGGCCCTTGCCTGGGGGTAACAATACCACGACCATTGGATGTAGGCCCTTTCCTGAAGGTAACAATACCATGGCTATTGGATTACACAGAGATCTCTAGTGTTGGCCCTTCGTGCTCCATTGGTTTGACCCTTTGTTGTCCATTGGTTTGACCCTTCGTGGTCCACTGGCTTGATCCTTCGTGGTCCATTGGTTTTTGCTCCACTATGATTGGAATGTTATTGTTCGTGGGTACGCCACATATTTTGATATTGAATGACGTCGATTATGAAATTTATTGGATATAAAGATTTGAAACGAGAATTTTGATGAGCATGTTATCGAACTTCATTCACATAACCTCTTTATTCTGTTATTACTCACTGGGCTCTAGCTTACTATTTATATATATATATATATATATGTAGGTGGGCAAGCTAAACATCAAAGTTAGAAAGCCTCGAGTCTACCCGGGTCAGCCCTTTTGAGGAGCTTCTAAATGAAATGATCAAGCTCAGGAGGAGCCATGCTAGTTAAACCCCCTTTTGTGTATTTCAATGGTTTTGTATTTGTTTATAGTTGGGGCTGTATATTTGCAAGACATGAATTTTGTACAATTGTGATAAATGTACTTTTAAATCAAAACTTTGCTTATTATATTAGTTCTCCTCATATACGCACTGCTCAATGGATAATTTCTATGTTGTTTCAAATTTCCACTGAGCCTCGTACTTTATATTAAGAGGTTCATTTGTATAGAGGCTGTAGGTAATCTATAATTACTGACTGGTCATGACGTTAAACCTATAGGAGTGAGTTTGGGTCTTAACATCCTCGGTTCTGGTGGCAACAACACAAGCAGATTCTGGAGGTACTACTTAACTTGTTTGAAGGCAAATTGATAGCGATCATCCCATTGGAATTTCTTCTCTTTCTTCAGGAGACCAAATAGTAGTTCACAAGTCAAGGTTAATTTGGAAATAAATTTTCTTATGAATTGTAATTTACCCAGAAAGGGTTGTACCTCCTTTTCAGTCCTCGGTGGTGGCATTTCTAAGATGGCCTTGATTTTGGAAGGATCTACTTCAATGCCCCTTTGTGTGATAAAAAAACCCAGCATTTTTCCTATCGTTACGCCGAAGGTGCATTTCTGCGGGTTTAACCTCAATATGTATTCCCTGATCACTTGAAAGAACTTATTCAAGGCGGTGTAGTGGCCCTCTCGTTCTTTGGACTTGACAATCATGTCATCCACGTATACCTTAACCTCTTTGTGGATCATATCATGCAGAATGGTGATCGCAGACCTCTGATAGGTACCTCTAGTATTTTTCAAACCAAACGGCATAACCCGGTAGCATTAGGTATCCCACGGCATAGTGAATGTGGTCTTCTTTCTATCCTCGAGTGCTATCAGAATCTGGTTGTACCAAGAAAACCCATACATAAATGATAACAATGCATGGCCTGCAGTGAAATCCACTAGCTCATCAATATGTGGCAGAGGAAAGTCATCCTTCGGACTGGCTTTGATCAAGTCCCAAAACTCTACACACACCTGAATTCTACCATCCTTCTTCGGCACTAGGATGATGTTGGCCAGCCAAGTCGGATACTCAGATACTAACAAGAAACTTGCCTTGATCTGCTTGGTGACCTCTTTCTTGATATTCAGCGCCCAATCCAGACAGATTCTACACAACTTCTGCTTGACTGGTCGGCCACGGGGTCAAGAGGGATTCGATGCTGTTCAATCTCAGGATCGATTCTAGGCATGTCTTCGTAGGACCACACGAAAACATCTTTGAAATCTTTTAACAAAGCGATTAAACGTTCGCACTCCTCCGAAGACAACGTGAACCCGATCTAGACCAAACGCAGATCCTTTTCAGTACCCATATTAAGAGCAATGATTTCATCAGTACATGGCTTAGCAAACCTCTCCTCCTCTCGATTAATCAAGTTTTTCAAAGCCAAGGGAACTTCGTCCTCTTCGTTTTCATTAAAATTCTAAAAATCTTGGTCAATGCAATAAACCAACGGCACAGAGAAGTACACAAAATCTGTAGAGTTTTCATTCAAAAAGTCTAGATCTTCGGTTATAGACTCAAAAGAAAAGTTGAATGAAGACCTAGACAGGACTTTGGTATTCGGGTTACCACCCCCAGAAATACCAAACCCAAACTCAGAGGAACTTGAATTTGATCCCGACCCCACAAACTTAGGGGAATTAGATTCTAGCTCATTACCCAATTCAGAACTGGATAGATAGCCTTCCTCCAATTGCTAGATAAGAGATGGTGCCCATGATGCATCCAAAATGTCACTGGTTAGGTTCACACCCGATTCTTCCCTGGTCATGGAGACAGTAAAGTTATCCCCCAATTTCACTAGGTTGGCCACATGATCTGTCAGGAGTCTAGCCAGTACTACCCCTACTCCATGTTCGCTGCTATCTGAGTCATCTTCCATGCTATGTTTAGCTTTGATGTTTATTTCAGCCATTTCCTCATCATCACTGTCCTGCAGCTACAGATCAAAGAAGATCTCGAACCCGAGGACACGCTGCTTTGAGGAATTCACCCAAGGCTCAGGAAAGTCGCAAAAAGGGAAATATTCTCCCTCCCAAAGAAGCCATTCAGTGTCCCCTGGATTGGCCTATGGATGAGCTCAAAGTGTTTCCTGGCTTGTTTTGCCTTAGTTATGCCTCTCACTTCTTTCCCCTTCCTGATCCAGTCCGCTTTGGTGGGCACATGGCCTAGTCCAAAGGCATGTGGGTTGTATGGCACATCTGTCAGTGCTGCAACACCTTTTCAGCCACTTCTTCTGAGTCCCATTCCTGGAAGATGCTGCAGTTTGTTCATGAAATAGATAGATTGAGCACTGACATACATGCCGTAGTCTGCGGCCAGTATGGTTTGCACTACCCGAGCTTCAGCCAAAGTGAATCCTAAAAGGAATGCGTCCTCCTCGCCATAGGTGATCTCCAGCACTGGTATAGTTACCTCTGGCGGTGGATGAATGGATGAATTTCCAAAAACAATTGCCACTCCTATCCCATGAAGGTATTTCAACATCTGATGAAGAGTGGAAGAAAAAGCCTTCACATGATGCAACCAGGGCCTCCCTAACAGCAAATTGAAGGTAGCCGGCACATCCATGACATGAAACTTAACCTCTTGCTCAGTTGGGCCCACCTGGACTCTGATTTTCACTGTGCCCGTAACCTCTCTGCTCGTATTATCATATGCTAGTATTACTTGGGCTGTGGGAACAAAGTTCGCTGGTTTGAGGCCAATTGCATAGGCGGTGGAAGAAGGATAGACCTTGATAACTGAATCGACATCTACCAACACCACCGGCACCCATTTCTCCCTACATTCCACAAATATGTACAATAGTTAATTGTGAGCTGAGCCTTTCAGCGATAGTTTTTTGTCAGAGAAGGTAAGGGTTGGCCTGGGACCACTTGGAAAAACCAAACCCACCAGTTACACGGGCGTGGTGTCAATGGACAATTTAACCTTGTCCACTGCTGATAACACCGCCGATAACACCGCCTGTCGGTGCACTCGGGAGGCCATGAGAAGACCCCAGATAGAGATGTCTGGTTGGATTTTCTTAAGCTGTTTCATCACTACCTCTTCTTCTAGTTGTTTCTTTTTCTATTTCTCTGCCACTCTGTCTTTTCTAGACGCCTCTGCTTGATCCAGGTGAGGTAGCTTAAAATACCGCTCGCTTCTTGCCAGATGGTCTATTTTTTCAACATACCATGTATTGTTTGAAAGGCACTCGCCCTAGTCTTCATCGGTGTCGGCCAGATGTAGGTCATCATCGTCCCACCATTCACCCTCAACGGTCGATATACAGTTGCTCGGCTCTGCTTGTATCACCTTTACATCATAGGTATCCGCCACAGAGTGTTAGGCCATTACAGCTTCCCGGTCGTCTTCAACCCTTTCTCATTCAAATTGCCTCAATGCAGCTTCCTGTTCACTATCCCCAGTGTTCATGACACCCACTTCCGAGGCTAGCATTCTCTGGCAGCTTTTCTTTCTTATCGGCCCTTCTGGCTACTACAGCAATCTCTACATCCTTTTTTCTAGTTTCATTCTAGTTTCTTTTTCCTTATCTGGCTCATCACTCAGCCATCCAGTGTTGTCAGTTGATCCGTTCAAGTCGAACCAGCCGATTTGTATATCCCCCTGATCCTGCTCGTTGAAGAATTACAAGTTGTCCAATTCTTCCTCAAGTTCTACTAGATCATCCAACCCTTGGTTCGGGCCATCCTATCTTACGACATTGATGTCTACCTAGGTTGGCAGCACCAATTCTGGCTTGATTTGACCAATTGACACAATGTAGCAGCTTGGATCATACGTCCTATCAGGTAAGTCCTCAGGGCACTCCGGCAACGAACTAGTACCTTCCTCCAATGTCAACTCCCCTTCCACTGTAAGCATCACCACAGGCTTGGGTTGAGGGTTGGACGTCTATCATGCACAAATCTACAATTTCCAAAATGAACAACGTTAGCTTTGGTAGGTGGGAGGGAGTAATATATACGCTGGGGTCATAAGGGGTGGCCAGTGTATGGATCAGGTTGAGATTTTGAGGTAGAGGGACTTGGTTATGGGTTGGGAGTGGATTTGTGGTCACGTTTGGTTTTTGAGGTGGTGCGATCACCTTATTGTCAATGAGATCCTGAATCTCATGACGCAATCGAAAGCACTGGTCGGTGTTATGACCATGCTATTGGTGAAACGTACAGTATTTTGCGGGGTTATGTTTGGATGGAAGAGAATCAGGAAGGGGATGGGGTTCTAAAGGTTTAAGATGCCCTTTCTTGACTAGCACCTTCATGGCTTGCGAGAGAGTCATGTACAGTTGGTTGAAGCTCCTTTGGGATCAGTTAGGATTGGACGGTGTTTGTGAGCATGTGTTGGCAAAGGGATCAGCAGTCTTGGTTGTGATGATAACGCTTACTTCTAACAGCCTCGCTGTTGTGCTACACTGGTAGCATTGGAACTACAGACAAACGGCCTTTTTATTGGCTGCTTTTAATCTGTGATAAGCCCCTGTTTCATGGTGTCTTCAATTTGCACCCCCATTTCTTGGAGTTCCGTAAATGTGAACAAATGTAGGATAATCATCTTTTACAACAACGTGCCGTGTAGATTCCGGACAACCATCCCGATCTGATCCTTCTTAGAAGGCCTCGTAGTCATCATCAAGGCTTTAGCTCTCTACCTTGTCACAAATTCAGAGAAACCCTCCTTCGGCTCTTGGCGTGTTGCTTCGAGATCACGAGTTGTGACCTCGATCAGTGCATTGTAGGAATATGTGCGACAAAGGCCTCGGCCATCTCCTCCCAATTCTGCTTGACAGAGTTCTCCAACTTAGCATACCAAATGGTCGCTATACTCGACATGGTATGGCCAAAAAGAGACAACTTCTGTAGTCTAGTTAGGCCCATCGGCCGTAAGTGTCTGAAAACAGTTGTAGGTGAACCATCGGATCTCCAGAACCGTCAAAACAATCAATATGCAACATTTTAATCAATCTGGCAATGTCACTGCAGAATCGGTGTACCCGTCCTCTATGCCCGGGATGGAGTTAACCCCTTGTGCTGTCTTAAACAACTTTTCTTGTTTATTGACCTTGAGTACAGTTGGGTCAACCTCAAACTCAAACGAAGCCTCAGTCTAATAAACAAGGGTTTTGGAGGCTTGTGCTAGGATTGGCTCTGCTGGATTGCCCTGAGTTTCTTGGACATTGGTAGTATGAGCAGTGGCTCCGGGTGATGGAATAACCATGGGAGGTGCATTGGATGTAGAGGCCATAACTAGCTATGGTTGTTGTTGTTGTAGCTTGGTTATAACCTTCGCCTGACCGGCCGTGACCTCGGCTAGGCGGGCTGTATCCTATTGTAGGGTTTCAACTGTCTATTGCAGATGATGTATCAAGTCTTCCATACTAACTGAGGGATACTGTGCCATTGGAATAGGAGATCGATCTCGTGTTGGGCTAGAAGTGGATGACCGTTCCCGAATCTGACTAGACATAGGTGAATAGAGGGGTGACTGCTGTAAAATTGAACCGGTGAACTCTGCCTGATTCTCCTTCATTTTGTAACCAGTGGGAGTGAGGTAAACACGGGTTGTCTTCGAACAAGATCCCCGGCTTTGCAAAGTCTTCTAACTAGCGTCCAAAGTACTTGGGGGATATCTAAACTTTCTGAAGCTATGGTTTAAAACTACCTAGCAGGAGAAACAAAGCAAAAGAAAACAGTAATCAGAAATCACATAGCACCTCAGCTAAGACGTTATCAACACTGACATGATCAAAGCTATACGACTGCAGTCCACACTAATTTCTGCCTCCAAAAGAGATACCAAATTTGCAGCTGATATGCATATCCCTGTACAGTTTCACTGTAAAGCACATACCAGTTAAGCAAGAGCCAAAACACCCCTATGAGAGGGTAGGGTTACCCTGTCCTAGTTTCGTCAGGAACTAGGGTTTACTGTTTCAAATAAGCGGTTTTATACAATCTTGTATTTGGGTGAGCATCTTGTCCTAATTTGGAATAGTCTCTATGGTTTTTCGATATGCAACTAGGCCGAATGGTAAAAAATGGTACCTCAACAAGATTACCTAATATACCTCTCACGCCTAACACCGAGAAATGAAAGGAGGATCAAACAGTACAACAGTAATCCAGATCCAAGGGTTGTCTTCCCATCATGGCAGAGCCCATGACCGGTCAGCCTTTTGGCAAGCTTTTAGGCAAGCCTCCGGTAACTGTCCAGGAATAGCAGATGGCAAACACAGTGAGTTAAGCACACCAATGCAAATACAATGCACAGAAACATATAGGTGTAGATAAAATTTCAGATCATCAATTTCAAGTCAAGTTCTCTAAATTCCCCAGCAGAGTCGCCAAAAACTGTTGCTCGACTTTTTGTGTCCCCTTTCGGAAGATGACTAGCATTACAGTATCGAACTCTCGCAGTTCTAAATCTGATCTCACAAGTGCAATGTGAAATAGATAAACATCAAAGAGTCCAAATCCAACAAATCTTTTGGAAAATTAATTTTGAATCAAATTGCCAAAAATGGACTGCTTTGCCACATACAGAGTTTCTACCTAAATATTTTCAAAAAATTTAAGAAACCCATGACTCATGCCAAAGGTCACGTGTCCATCATCACCAAGATTGTTTCAACTCGGGAACTTAAGTACAAGAGGGAAAGGTCATGAATTAAACCCCCCGCTCGCTCGATCAAAGATCAATCTCTACTAATCATGATGTAAATCTTATGTACATTATATGCTCTTGTTCCGATTCATTAAGCTAACTTACTAGGCGATGCGCACACAAGTATAGACTAATTTACAAAAATTGGAACATTTGATTTTATGTTTGTTTTGAAAATTGTTTCAAATATGTACCACTTGAAAAAGTGATCACATATGAACATTACTCAAATTATTCCAATTCAAGCAACTAGCCTTCATCCATAGGTATTCAAACAGTTTATCAGATAAGCACTTAGCCTCATGGTGAACATGCTTTGACATGGCAACACCAACATTCAATGCAATATGCTAAAGCAAATAAAAGCTCACCTAGTACTCCAAGCCAAAAATAAAAAAATAAAAGAGTTAGAAAAATGCATGATCCTAACTTATGCAATATGACTAATGCAACGTATGCGACATGCAATTACTAAGCTCGACTACTAATATGGTATACGAATCAATTTGATAGCATGTGATCTAAGCACGTATTCAAAGAAGCGTTAAACTAATAATGCAAGTTAGAATGATGAACCGAGCCTCGATGCATGCAATACAATAGATGCAAGGCATGAGAGATGCTAAATAAAACATGATGCCCTAAACTAACCATCATAAGCAAGTAAATAAAACAGAGAAAGACGTGGGGTTGGAAGATATACACATTATTACATTGCTTGCCCTTGCGCAGGAGAGTACGAATAAACTAACTAGCTAACTAATTAAATAGCTATTACAAAACAAATTAACTAACTACAATAATAGATAAACTAACTATGCTAGCTAGTTATTACAAAACCAATGATTAATTAACTATTCTATGATACTAACTAATTAAGTATACTAATTAATTAATTACAAATTTAACTAATTAATTACAACATAAAATAAGTAATTTAACCAATTAATCAGCCTCGGGAAGCGGGGAAGGCTTATGCATGCATGGATTTCCACCCAAAAAAGCCCACTATTCTGCCGTCGGAATGCTTTTGTTGCACAGTAGAACATCTTTCACCTCAGCTCTACTCTGTTCTATTCCAAAAGGGTTATTGCTCAATTTGACAAAAGTGGCTGGCAAGCCAGAATTGGTGGCCTACCGACCACAAATAGTAGCCTGCCATCCAGAAATAGTGGCCTGTCAGCCACTGAAGCTTGGTTCTTCCTGCTGCAATAAAAAACATACAGAGCACAAAACAGGGTGCTCTGAAGGCGTGTTCGTACACCTTACCCCTCCTTCTCACCAAATAGTTCAAAGGAGTGGCAAGTTTGATTCACAAACCATCAATTGATGCAATTTCATTGCTTGATGGCTTATGAACCAAAGTGTACAAGTTCAATAAATGCAACAATAAAAGATTCTCAAACCTCCTCCCTATCATGGATTGATCAATGGAAGTGGTTGACAATGACTTTTGAACCATTTTCATCACAAGCAAGTATGAAACGATTCAAGACTCAAGGGTTCAATTAACATCCAATTGAACCCTAGCCAAGTTATTATCTTGCATCATTTGTACTCCTCATTTTATTACTCCATTTTAATTACCAACCATTCTTTACTCAATTAAGTCCAAAAATGAGCTTTAAGTCCTCTAACAGAAAGGAGCACCAAACCAAGAGTTGGTTTAGGCATGAGAGAAGTATCATGTCGTTAGTAATGAACCGCCAAAAGGATTAAACCATTAAGTAGAAGACCTCAATCTCATGCTTTAAACAAGTAACTAGTTTGAACCAACTTTCAAAGCAAAGCAAAAGCCAAGAAAGGAGGGAGGTTGTAGAAGTGATTAGGGGTGAAAACAAATATGGAAAGCCATAAACAAATGCTATCAACTCAAATAGGTTGGTGGCTAAGGCCTAAACCACCAACCTAGGAGGAGTATTACACTACAAGCATGCAATACAAAGCTCAAATGAAACAAGGAACTAAAAGCTGTCCTAAAATAGTGCTAAATTAGTCCTAAAACATACTGGAATTAAGACAAAAATAACAAGAACAATAAGCTAAAACATGGAGCATGTTAAGCTAGTAAACAAGCACAAGAAAGGAAGGCTACCTCCTCCATTTTTGGGACTTCAAAACATGATTTTAGCCACTAAAAAAAATCTGAGATTCAGTATTAAAAAGCTTAAAAAGAGTTGACAAAGAGGTGGGAAACACAAGGGCAAAGGCATAAGAAATGAGGTACAAAGAAGGGTGATCCACCCTTCCACTCCTAATGGCCATAAACCACAAGTTTCAGCACAAAAATACAGAGTTTAAATAGCCCAAAAATAGTCTAAAAGCAATAGGAAAAATAGCAAATAAAGCAAAGCACGAAGTCAAGACTTATACCTCTTGAAGAGGAGAACCATTTCCAAGTGTTAAACCCACACTTACACACCCTCAAGAGCTCAAAGTAGGCTCAAAAGTACCTCAGCTCAAATACCACAAGGTTTGGTTTAGAGTGTATAGGCAAAAGCTTGCAAAAGCTTAGGAATTTGCAAGAAAGGGAGAGATAATTTTGCTCCAAAATGTTCAACCCCCAAAAATAGAATGGGGGGTCTCCTATATATAGAAAACAATGAAGCTCCTCATAAATATCAATACATATATGTGTAGACAGGTACATGCATCTGTGAAAACTGCTGGCACAGCTTGCATAAATATCTGCCAAAACACACTTGTGGCCGGCAGGCCACACAAGGGGCTGGCAACCAATAAAAGTGACCGGTGGCCCATAAAGAGGCCCATAGGTCCCAAGGTTTTAGGCTTGAAAAATTAGGGTTTTGGTCCAAAACAAGGAAAGAGGTTTGTAGGGTTTGAAGGCTCAAAGCTGTGGCATTCTGTTGAGGACTTCAAGCACTTGACAAGCATATACAACTTCATCATCGAGCGTGCAAGCAATGGTGTCCAAGTTGCAAGGGCGGTCTATAACAAGATTAGAGTTAAAGGAAGGAACATGTAAAACTTTGCTTAGTTTGAAAGAAGGGTGAGGAGTAGGCAGTATACCTTGACTTGTGTGAGTGATATGAAGTAAAGAACCATTACCAATAGTGACTTGATCACTAGCAGTGTAGGGTTGAATGGAGTTAAGCTGGTTGAGATTATTAGTGATATGATTAGAAGCAGCTGAGTCTAAAAACTAGGGAGAGGAACAAGAACCATTGTCCTCAGTTAGAGAGGTAACATATGCCTTAGATTGCTGAGATTGATATGGCTGAGAGTGAGACTAAATTTGCTAGGACTAAGGCACTTGTAACGACTGAAATTAAGTGTCTAGCCTATGCCAACAGTCAAGAGCTGTATGATTGGCTTTGCCATAGATTTGGCAAACAATGCCAAACATAGACCTTCCTCTTCCTTGAGATTTGGCACTACAAGATCTGCCTAAATGGGATCGAGTGCCTCTATGAGAACCTCTAGAATCACCATGAGAATAACCTCTATTATGATGATAAGAAGTAAATCCTCTAGAATAAGCATTAGAAGCATTAGAATCTTTCACAATTACATAGGCAACAGTTAGATCTGAAGCTTGTTTTAATTTTCCTTCAATGTGAATAGCCTCTAAACAGAGTAGAGCAGAAAGATCCTCCATAGAAATTGACTCTGCACGTGTTCAAATAGCCACTTTGACAGCATCATATTTAGAAGGTAATCCATTTAATGTAAGAATAATTATATCTTTATCTTCCACAAATGATTACTCAACTGATCAACAATACTTTTGATTTTGCTCAAATACACCTCCATTGAGTCTGATTCCTTTAAAATAGAACTCAATTTGTTCTTTAATTGGTGGATATTTGACCTAGAGAGAGAGAGAGGAAAAACGTTTGTCGAGAAATTGCCAAACCTGAGCACTGGTGTGAAGATGCAACACTGAAGTAAAAATCGAAGGAAAGAGAGTAGTAGTTATGCAGCTGAGGAGATGTGCATCTGTTAATAATATTGTTTAATTTTAATGATGTCTAAAATATTATTTGCAAAAATTTAGATTTTTTAATGTATATATTATTTGATACAAAATATTATCTTTTTAAAATATATATTTGTTAAATATTATTTAAATAAATATATTTTTTTTACTATTCATTTTTTTAAAAAATTAGGCTGATCACTATTTATCTTTTGACAAATTTAAAATTGATTAGTTGTATCATTTTGACAAATATGATTTTAGTGAGTTGTCATCTTTTGACAAATTTAATATACTCACATGGGATGGTTGATATATTTAAAATCTATATAGCAATCACAAAAATATTTGATTTATGTAACATGCTCAAGTGGTGTTTGATAGCAAATCAGACTTTTTATTCAAATATACATACCTTACTTGTATGTTGTTTATAATAAATTAATTATAAGTATGGGTGCGGACGGTGCCATGTGATGCACTTTTTACATACACATATATATATATATATATATATATATATATTGATATAATAAAAAGAAAAAGCACTCAAGTTTGAATTTGTGTGGTGTATCAGTAATAAATATATATATAGTCAAAATCTTGAAATTGATATACTATAATGATTGAAGGAGAAGACTTATTTAATTTTTTACTGTAAACAAATCTTTGAAGATGTTTTGCCTACAGAATGAAAAAGAAAAAATTGTAAGTTGGTTTGAATTTGCTTGCAAAAAGAAAAAGAAAAAGTTACAAAATAGACACAATTCTCGTGTCGCTTTTGACTTC
Source organism: Camellia sinensis (assembly GCF_055761805.1). Lineage (NCBI taxonomy): Eukaryota > Viridiplantae > Streptophyta > Magnoliopsida > Ericales > Theaceae > Camellia > Camellia sinensis. The sequence goes on along the minus strand of NC_138965.1, from coordinate 221,469,504 downwards.
AAAGAACCCATAATGATGGAGCAAAATCATTTCCTTATTTGAATTCAAAGATGTGATAATTGTATTATATTATTCAATTTACCTTCAAACGGTGGCTCCATGTTTGAAAAAAATGAAAAAGGAAAAAGATGGTTTTACTTTTATCATTTTTTCAAACATTATCATTTGCTGTCTATTTGAATCAAGGAGTGTGCCCATGTAATCCATGACGTCAGCAAGGAGCGTCCTACCTCCAACGGGTATATTTTTATATATAAATAGAAGTGTTATGTATGGAGAAAAATCAAGTAATTACATTTCATCTGCAAATTGATGATTATAATCAATCTTATCAGAGTTTGTTCAGTGACATAATAATCTCATCTTATCTTTCTTTTATCTTTATCTTTATTTTTATTTTTATTTTTATTATTATTATTTTTTTGTCTCTTTCCCTCTCTTGTTTTATTATTTTTTAAATTGATAAACATACATCTTTAGTAGTTTTATTTTCCATGATAAAATGTACATATTTATTAAAAATTTTAAACTTGTATAAAATTTTATATATTTATACTCAAATCTATTACATTAATATTAAGATATATTTATGTATGAAAAAAAAAATTTAAGACCAAATTGGATTAAACTATGGGTCATGTTATAGCCTAGACTTGGACCTGACCAAGAAAATTGATCGGTATTTAATCCATTAACTAGTAGAAATATTTGGTAAATAATTAATTTAAATTTTATTATAGTTCTCCATGATGTAATAGGCATGGATTAGCTTGAGGTTGCTATAATTGGGATAGACAATAAACACAGCCTAAATGCCGAGTTCGGGTTGATTTATCTGCCAATTTACAATTTTCAAGTTTTCATTTCACATTTTTCTCAATAAGATTTAGATATCTGAGTACTTGAATTTTATAACTATTTTATAAAATATGATTATACCTAGTTTCATTTATATTTTCATATAAAATTTTTCAAATTATATATGCTTAAAAATTTAATTAGACTTTCTTTTTAAAATCGGATGTAATTTAGGAATGGTTAAAATTTTTGTTTTGAAATTCTATCTATAGCCTTTTCTTTTATGTTTTAATTATATTTATGGCTAGATGTATATTATGTCATATTCATATTTTAATTTTCATGAAAAGAGAAGATATTTTGATTAATAATATAAAGCAAATATGTACAAATTTTAGACTAAATTACAATTGGAATTACTTTTGAGTAAAATTATGTCGAACTTCTTTAAAAAGATTTTGTCATGCAATAGGGTCAAAAAAAGTGTCCTAGCGTTCGAACCAAAATGCATTAGAAATAGTAAGTAAACACCATAACTACATATCTGCCATCATGCAAGAGGATCCGAATAAGTATTCGAATGTTCGAACCCTCATACATGAGAAATTGCAAATAAACACCATAATTGCATATCTGTCATCATGCAAGAGGATCCGAATAAGTGTCCGAGTGTTCGAACCCTAATACATGAGAAATTGTAAGTAAATACCATAATTACATATCTGCCATCATGCAAGAGGGTCCGAATAAGTGTCCGAATGTTCGAACCCTCGTACATGAGAAATTGCAAATAAACACCATAATTACATATCTGTCATCATGCAAGAGGGTCCGAATCAGTGTTCGAGTGTTCGAACCCTAATACATGTGAAATTGTAAGTAAATACCATAATTACATATCTGCCATCATGTAAGAGGGTCCGAATAGGTGTCAGAGTATTCGAACGCTAATGCTTGAGAAATTATTAGTAAATGCTATAATTACATATCTGCAATCATGCAAGAGGGTCCTAGTAAGTGTCCAAGTGTTCGAACCCAAATACAAGAGAAATTGTACGTAAACACCATAATTACATATCTGCCATCATGCATGTGGGTCCAAATAAGTGTCCGATTGTTCGAACTATAATGCATGAAAAATTCTAAGTAAACACCAGAATTAAATATCTGTCACAATGCAAGAGGGTCCGAATAAGTGTCCGAGTGTTCGAACCCAAATGCATGAGAAATTGTAAGTAAAAACTATAATTACATATCTGTCATCATGCAAGAGAGTCCGAATAAGTATCCGAGTGTTCGAATCCTAATGTATGAGAAACTGTAAGTAAACACCATAAATGCATATCTGCCATCATGCATGAGGGTTCGAATAAGTTTCAAAGTGTTCGAACCATATTGCATGAGAAATTGTTAGTAAACACCATAATTGCATATCTGCCATCATGCAAGAGGGTCCGAATAAGTGTCCGAGTATTTGAACGCAAATGCATGAGAAATTGTTTGTAAACACTATATTTACATATCTTCCATCATGCAAGAGGGTCCAAGGAAGTGTCCGAGTGTTCGAACCCAAATGCATGAGAAATTGTACGTAAACACCATAATTACATATCTGCCATCATGCATGAGGGTCCGAATAAGTGTCAGATTGTTTGAACTCTAATGCATGAGAAATTGTAAGTAAATACCATAATTACATATATGCCATCATGCAAGAGGGTCTGAATAAGTGTCCAAGTGTTTGAAACCTAATGCATGAGAAACGGTAACTTAACACCATAATCATATATGTGCCATCATGTAAGAGGGTCCGAATAAGTGTCGGAGTGTTAGGACCCAAATGCATGAGAAATTGTAAGGAAACACCATAATTGCATATCTGCCATCATGCAAGCGGGTTCGAATAAGTGTCCGAGTGTTCGAACCCTAATGCATGAGAAATTATAAGAAAACATCATAATTACATATTTTCCATCGTGCAAGAGGGTCTGAATAAGTGTCCGAGTGTTCGAATCCAAATGCCTGAGAAATGGTAAGAAAATACCATAATCACGTATCTGCCATCATGCAAGAGGGTCTGAATAAGTGTCCGAATGTTCGAACCTAAATGCGTGAGAAATTTTACGTAAACATCATCAGTGAACAACAACCATTCTCTTGGATTCAGATGGCTTAGAGATCCTATGGCTGATCAACATGGACAAGTTAAACTTTTCTGTCCTTGAGAGGTTCGCTAGGCCGAAAACTCGGAAGGGCTACCCAGGCAAAAGTTAGAGCAGAGAAAAGAAGAAAAAGAACAAAAATGAAAAAATGAAAAGAAAAAGAAAAGATGAAAAGAAAAAAAAAATAAAGGAAGAAGAACAAAGAAAAATGAAAAGAAAAATAGCTCACAAGGTTGAAAACCCAGAAGGGCGGCCTTGGCAAAAGTTAGAGCACAAAAGGAGAGTGTCAACACCCAAGTGAACCTCAACTCGGAACTACGTACAGCTTGATTCCCATCTTTGGGATATGCAGGCAACTTCATCCTAAAGTTTGGCCCCAATTATTTTCAACCTGTTTGGCTCATCCATGTTGATTGGCTTATCCTTGTCCAACTTAGCTATCTTAGCCATGTGCAAATTGGCTTGTCTTCGTTCAAATTCGGGTGTCCTATTCCGTTACAAAATTCAGCTGCAAGACAATTCGAGTTCAAATCCGAGGTTGTGCATCTCAGGAGTTAAATCCATGTTGTTTAAACAGTGGTCATTTGCAAAAACAGTTTTGAGGTTTTTTAATGAGGTTGACTAATTTTCCCAAAAAGTATTCCATTTTTCCAAAACTGGACCATTTCTTGGACCCAAAGAAAGGAAAATTTTTAGTGCTCACAACCCGACGTACATGATTTCAAATTAGAAAATCGAACAAGCATGTTAATCTAACTCTCATATTGGTCAAAATTGTTTTAGCAGAAGCCAAAAAAAAAGAGTCAAAATGATGAACTAAGGGCACAGTTGAGTCAGGTTTTCTGTCTTTTTCCCGTTGTCAAGATACTTGCCAAAAAAGGCACCATACTTGCCAGAAAGGGCACCATATTTGTCAGAAAGGGCACAACTGAAGCTAACAGCAAAAGGCCAAAAGACTTTCTCATCCTCCAAGCAGCAAGGTATCAAGCCAAGTGCGAAACACAAATTGGAATGGATCAGGATATTCCACTCCATCATCTGGATAGGTCTGATCACATCCGAACTGGCCAAGGGCATCGCCAAATGATGTCAATTGCAGATCTGCTGCACGTCCAATTGCATCACAACCCCTCTGTGGGAAAGCTCACTAGTTGTGAACAAAAGAAGGAGAATCTAGTAGAATACTAGCGGCAAGAGCCCACAACTTCCGGCTTATCCATCAACCACCCAGGGGAGGGATAAAAAAATAAGAGAGAGTAAAGAATAGGGAGATGTGCATTGAGAGAAAAAGTGAGGAAAGGGCTTTTCAGTGAAAATGAGATTGAGTGCCAGAGTGATGTGAGAATCACAAATGAGAAAGGGTGGGAAACAATACCCGGAGAAACTGGCTCCTCATGAATTGTGAGGTCTCTTGCCATTGGAACACATTCAAGTGTTTTGTTTGCTGTTTTGTTTGTCTCGATTCTCATTTTGAGTCGTTTCGAGTGTCGATAGATGTGTTTAGGTTGTTTTACCTTTGTTTTTCTTTGTTGAGTTGTTTCGACGGTGGTCAGTCGTAGGCTCAATACTCGATCAAGAACTCATTTCTCAATTTCAATTTCAAATCGTTTTGTGCTTAGAGTGCTGTGCCATTCTCCACATTTGTACAAAATAGGATCCTTTCTTTCATGAACTGCAGGGTTCAATCCAGGTCATGTGTGAACAATCGAACTAGGACCTATCTGAAGCTACATAGGTTGTGGACTGCAAAGGAAAAGAAAAGAGGGAAAACCGGAGCATCTGAGTGTGTTTCAACTTTGGCAAATTCCGAGACTGCATTCTAGGTGCACCTTCTCAGGCCTTGCCTTTCTCTGGGGTATGAGCGTATCTCGACCCCAAGTTTAAGCCTGCTTCAAGTCAGAATGGCAATTAAAGTAGCATGCAGATGTTACCCCTCTCCAATATGGACGAGATGTATCCTTTTTAAGTTAAGTCCTCCGAGAGGTAAATCGGAAGCACCAGAGTACATATTCGATTCCGCTTTATTGCATATAATGTACATTTTCATATACACTTCTGTTGCATGCGTGCCGCTCATTGTTTATGATTCATGCATAGAATATGCTTTCAGTGTTGCATAGAATATGCCTGTCTCTTGCATAGAATATGCTTTCAGTGTTGCATAGAATATGCCTGTCTCTTGTATAGAATATGTTCTTGTATCATGCATAGAATATGCTTTTGTCTCTTGCATAGAATATGCTTGTTTTATGCATAGAACATGCTTTCAATTAACACCATGAATCCATCGCACAATAATCTCACTCAGTGCATCTATTTCACAATTTCAGCTCACTCGCACTGTCTTGTGCACCTTGTGGTTGTGTATCACTAGCACTATCTTGTGCACCTTGTGGTTGTGTGTCACTCGCACTGTCTTGTGCATTCTTTGGTCTAGGAGACCTTAAAATCCTGCATTTACACTCGTGCTTTCTTGCGCATCACACTTTTTTATGTAGTTTACACTCACGCTTTTTTGCGCATCGCACTTTTTTATGCAGTTTACACTCGCGCTTTCTTGTGCGTCACACTTTTTTGTGTAGTTTACACTCACGCTTTCTTGCGCATCACACTGTCTTGTGAATTTCATTACATGCTCCCATACTTGCATAGAACACGTGTTCTATCGCGCTGTTTTGTGTACCTTACCTACACTTGTTAGTGCATTGCATTGCGCTATCCTGCGCATTCACCTTTGTATCTGTAGACTCGACTTTCTTCATGCCCCCCCTTTCGGTGAGCTCAAATTGGTCCTACAGTTCGAACTCCTGTCACGGTTCTGAATCTAGTCTCAGAAGTGCAATGTGAAACTGATAATCACCAAAGAGTCCAATCTGGCAAATCATTTTGGAAAATCGATTTTGAATCAAATAATGCCAAAACTGGACTACTTTGCCAAATTATAGAGTCACCACCTAAATATTTTATTTTGGGAAAATTTAGGAAATCCTGACTCGTGCCCAAGGCCATGTGTCCGTCATCACCAAAGTTCCTTTAGCTCGGGAACTTGGGTACGAGAGGGGAAGGTCCTGAAATGAGCACCCCCGCTCGCCTGATCAAAGATTGACCTCTACTAATCATGATATGTTGTTTTATAAACCTCATGTGTTCTTATTCCGGTTATTAGCTAACTTTACTATGTGACGCACACACAATCAAATATAGACCTAGTCGCAAGGCTTGGAACAAATCAACTCATGTTTGTTTTCGAAAATGGTTTGAAGGTGCCACCCTCAAGTGGGCTAAAATGCAGATTTGCCACCCTCAAGTGGACTTAAAATGTGATTTTCCACTTCACAAAGTGGGCTTAAAACATACATTCATCGAATTGTTCCAATTCAAGCAACAAAGTCTTCATCCACAGGCATTCATGGAATTTATTGAGTAAGAACATAGCCTCATGGCAAGCATGCGAAACATGGCAACACTCACACTTATGCAAGTATGCTAAAGTGTAAAACTTACAGTGTACCCCAAGCCAAAACAAAAGCTAGTTAGAAATATGCATGATTCTAACTATACAAGATGCGTAATGCAACACATGTAATGATGCAATTAATAGGCCCGGCTACTATGATGTCATTTGGAACAATTTGATAACATGCTTTGAAACATGTATTCAAATAAGTGTATTGAAATTGCGATGCAGTTTGAATGATGCACCGAGCCTCGGTGCATGCAAGACAAATGAATGATACAAACATGCGAGCATAAGGTATGCTAATTGAAAATGATCCCTAAACTAACCATCGAAAGCGGCTAAGTAAAAGGGAGAAAGAAGTGGGGTTGGAAGACATGCACACACGAACGCACACTTATTACAACATTATGCCCTCACGAAGGAGAGTCCGAATGAATAAGCTAAGCTACACTAAGCTAAGATAATTATTACAAAACGAAACTAATTAACTATTCTAGTTAACTAATTATTACAAACCATTTGAATAACTAGCTATGCTAAGCTAACTAAAGCAATTAAAGTAATTAACTATCTAAGCTAATTAAATAATTACAAAACGAATTGAACAATTAGCTACGCTAACTAACTAGTAAAGTAATTTAAACGGCCTCGAGGGACGAGAGATGCATGCATGCTCGGTTGCTTCCTCCCGAAAATGCTCTTGCCTTGCCATTAGATGCCTCTATTTGCACTCATTTGATCTTGGAAAATTGCACCAACTTCCAGATTGCATCTGCCCCAACACAGGAACACATTTGCACAAAAATTCACTGGTGGCCGATCGGCCACAAAAAGTGACTGTCGGCCGCTTTAACTGGCCAGTCGGCTAGTTTAAGTGGCCAGTCGGCTACTTCAAGTGGCCGATCGGCCACTCCTTTTCTAGACTTCTTCTTTTGCTGCAACAGAGAGCAACAGAGGCAAAACAAAGCATTTTCAAGGAATGTGTATATTGCTACACTTCTTATCATTTCTCAAGCTCAAAGCAGTGTAGCTCTTGGCTCTCAAACCATCAACCAAGCATTTTCAATGTATGATGGCCAAAGAGCCAAGCTTGTACAAGGTCAATGAATGCACAAACAAGACCAAAACAACCACCACCCTATCATACAAGATCAATGGTGACGGAGACCAAGAAAAATGACACGTTTAATCACTATGAGTATGAAACGTCCCATTTTTTTTGTGTTTGGATTAACGTCCGATCCAAACACATGCAATGCAACACAACATGCTTGTCTTGTTCATGTTTTACTTTGTTCATTTTGTTTACACATTTTACATTACCAAATCATTCTTTAACCGGTTAAGTCCAAGGTGATTGTCCTGTAATGAGAGAGGGGTCAACGAAAGGATGACTAAAGACATGAGAGAGATCATGGTGTTGGTTAGTAGAAACCCTCAAAAGAGGATTAAACCATTAAGCACAAGTCTCAATCTCAAGCTTAAACACAACCTTAAGGCTAACCAACCTCAAAGAAAATGGAAAAGTGAAGAAATGAGGGAGGTGATAGATATTTCAGTACTGAAATGGCATGCAAAATGACACAAAATCATGCAAGCAACACATGCACAACATGTTTAAGAGCCTAACTTATTAAGCTAGTGAAGATCACAACACCATAGGCATGCAATACAAAGCTCAACTGACCAAACCAGCTCTGGACAGAGTTAAATCACACCAAATCAAAGGCAAACACATGCTGGAAGTAAGCTAAGTTAGGCTACAAAAAACATGTTATCATGTGATGCTAACTACGCATGCAAGCAAGACAAAAGGAGGGGAGGCTAACCCCTCCATTTTTGGACTTTGTAGACACCCCATTTTTGACCGTCCTCAAGACTTGGACGTTACCGTTTGAACACCGTGTGATCATCCATGTTCGTGTTCGTCTTGAGTTCTCAGAGGTTTCGGCCACGCGCCCTGCCTCAAAACCTCTCGACTTGTTTGTTTTGTATTTGGTCGTGGACCAAACACCTGTGTTTTTGCTTCTGAAGGCAGCGAATGGTTTGTTGGCCATCCCCACACCTCACCGGCCATGGCTTGGGGCCATCGGCCCCTCTTTCTTGTCATCGGCCAAAGGTTGTGGTCGATCGGCACTTCTGGTGGTTGGTCGGCCACCTTTAATGGTCAATCGACCATATTTTTCAGCCGACCCTTTTTTATCTACTTTTTGTTGATCTTTTATGCCAGCTGTCACAACTGGCATCTACTTTACAGCCCCTCCATACACGTGTATGGAGGGATTTGCTTTCTTACACTTAGCTTCCTTTGGAAGCTTGGTTTGGCCTGGCCTATAAGAGAAGGGCCTCTCCTCCCCTTCCAGAGGTTGAACAACCTGTGATATAGCTTATATATCCATATATCTCTATATCTTCCTCTCCCTCTCTCTACATTTGTGTGTGTAATAGTATTCAAAAGGGGTTTTTGTTCTTAGTTTTGCACTAAGACACCTAGTGTTACACTATACTTTGGTTACTAAGGTATTGAGGGACTGGTTTCAGAGTTTTTAGGTTGGTTTTGATCAGAATGAGGGGCTAGACTTGGTGTTCTTGAAGTGTTCTTCAAGGGTGAGCACTATTGCTTTATATTTCCCATTTTTGTACAAGCTTTTAACCTATCATGCATGCTGTTTTGAGCTTTATATATAACTGATAAAAGTTCTGTATTTTCATGCTTAAGATGTTTGTTTGAGGTTGCTTTTAGGTTGGGGGTTGTCTAACCCCCCTTAGGCCTTGTTTGGCCTCTTTTTGTGCCTTTCTCTTTGGGCTTTAGACGCCCTTATTTTGACCTTCTGACCAATGAAATCCAGAGGATTTTTAGTGGTGGAAAGGTGGTTTTGAGGTCTTGTATAGGGGAGGGACACTCCTCTTCCCTTGTGACTCATTTACTTGCATTTAGGGCTCATAAAGGTAGCATGTTTGCATAGCTTTTGTTGACCTCATTTCAGTGGGTATTTAGTGTTATTTTGGCATGATATACCTCTATTTTAAGTTGGCTTAGTGGTCTCTCACATGCTCCATATGCTTGCTTTGCAATTCCCTCATTTGCCTTAACATGTACCTTGTGTTTAGACCACCATGCTTACATGTTTTGGCTTAACTTTGAGAAGATTTTAGCGTTGTTTCATCATGCTTGAGGTCTATTTTTGGTTACTTGGATCAAATATGCCATGCTTTGTATAGCCACCATGTATTTTGGCTACTTGGCTTTGGGTGCATGAGTCATGAGCATGCTTTATTTGGGCCATTTCAGTGATTTGGAATCACTTGTCACGCTATTTCAGTTCGTGTCTCATGCTTGTATGCTTGCATTTGTCGTCCTTTCAACGCTTCGAAGAGTCGTTCTTTTGTGCCGTAAAAAGGGTCATTGTGCATACCTCTTTGTTTAAGTCCTTGGGTTGCCATATCAGTGGGTTTTGGTGCTCCTTTTGACGTATTATAACTTTGATTTTATGGGCCTAATCCATACCTTAATTGGTTGTGGTAGGTGTAGTACATTTGCCCTTTTAGGGCTTGTATGCGCCTCGTTTTGTGCTCGCCTTTATAGCATGTTTTGGCATTGTTTCATGCATGTTCTAACTTTATCTTGGTCTGCCTTGGGACTGTTTTGGCTCGCTTTGGCCCTTTGGGGCTTGGTTGATATGGCTATGGTGTTAGCCCCATGGCTAGCTTTGAGCATCGGGTCCATTAGCATGCTATACTTCACTTGTGTATTTGGTTTGGCATTCCTCTTAGCACGATTTTAGAGCTCAGCATGTTTGCAAAATGCCCTTGTTTGTCTCTTTTCAATGTGTTTAAGAGTCACCTCTTTTATGCCTTAGATCATAGGTCTTTGTGCATGCATGTTTCCATGTGTGTTTTGTGCCTTTGTTGCACCATTTTGGCCACTGTTATGGACACGGCTGAGGTCTGTCCATCTATAGTGTAAGACCATGGATCATGCATTTGTATATTGTTGTATACTCATTACATTGAATGATTGTTGCATCCTTGTAGTTAGTGCGTTGTTGCATACCTATCACTTTGCATAGTTGCCTATCTAGGTTGCATTATAGTATTGCATACTTATCATATTGCCATGTTGTTCGCATAATAGGTCGCATTGCACGATATTTGGCATGCTCATGTTTCATTACATTAGTTGCATATGTTGCATTGCTCATGTTGCATTGCATTAATTGCGTGTTTCGCATTGCATTTGGCATACGTGCATTACATTTTTGTTTGGTTTGGGGTGTCAAACCAAACATGAGGAATGAGGTGTGTTCATACTTAAAGTGACGAAACACATCTCAATCCTCGGTCGCCGACACTCTTGATCCAACATGATAGAGTGTGTAGCATTCATTTGTTTTGTTGCATTCATTCTACATTGATTGGCACACTTGGCCTCCTTGGCCATCATGCCTCAGAATGCGTGATTGGTGGCCCGAGGGTCGAGAGCCATACTCTCTTGAGTTCATAGCATGATAGAGAGAATAGCCATGCATACAGTGTCTTGTAAATGCCTTGCCATGCACTGTCTGTCCTCTACTGCAGCAAAACCAATGTTCTGCAGGAATAAATGGCCAGTCGGCCACTTTCAGTGTCGACCGGCTACCCAAAGTCCAACCGATGGCCCTATTTCTGGTCGATGACTATTTTCTCGTGGCCGGTGGATCTTTATCCTGGCCGGTGGCATCCCACAATGCTCAGGGAGCAATTCAGAGGCATCTCAAGTATTTTTACAGTCCTCAGAGGTGTAGAACAGTGCAAATAGAGGCAACAAAAGCATGGCAATGGGTTTCCGAGCGAGGCAAATCGAGCATACATCATTCAATCATTTCGAGGCAGGGCGGCGGCGACCTCTTTTAGTTTCATACTTAGATTGTTTTGTAATTAACTTGTTATTTAATTAAGGGTTTGTAATAATTAATTAGTTAGGATAGTTGATTTACTATTCGGTTCTGTATTATTTATTCGGACCCTCCGAGCGAGGGCAATTGTGTAAGAAGTGTGTGTGTGTATGTTGCATGTCTTCCAACCTCCACTTCTTTCTCCCTTTTATTTACTAGCTTACGATGGTTAGTTTTAGGGCATATTTCAATTAGCATTCTTATCCTCGCATGTTTGCATCCATTCATCTGTCTTGCATGCACCGGGCTCGGCGCATCATACTAACTGCATTGTATTTCAATTCCGAGTTGAATACGTGTATCAGTTGTTGCATTTCATATGCTATTTTAGAATAGCCGAGCCCATCTTAGTTGCATTTTTGCATGTGTTGCATTAGGCATTTCAGCATAGTTAGGATTCATGCATGATTTCTAAATAGCTTCTTTCTTTGGCTTGGAGTACCCGGCAAGTATTTATGCTTTAGCATCCTTGCATGCGTGTGAGTGATTGCCATGATAGCATGCTTGCCATGAGGCTAACTGTTTATGTGATATAACTGCCTGAATGCCTATAGGTGAAGGTTGGGTTGCTTGAGTTGGAATAATTCGTCGAAACCCGTGTTTTAGCCTACTTGCGAGTAGCAAACTTCAAAAGTATTTCCAAACAAGCAGATATGCGGTGCTTTGTTCCAAATTAGGCGATCTGGTCTATACTTATGTGTTGTGCGCATCACATAGTAATTCTAGGCTAATAAACCGGAATAAGAGCACATAATGTTTTCAAAACTAGATATCATGTTTGGTAGTGGCTGATCTTTGATAGGGCGAGCGGGGCTGCTCATAGCTGACCTTCCCCAATCGTACCCAAGTTCCCGAGCCGAGGCAACTTTGGTGATGACGGACACGTGGCCTTAGGCAACAAGTCAGGGTTTCCTAAATTTCTCCAAAAATAAAATATTTAGGTGGCGACTCTATATCTGGCAAAGCAGTCCATATTTGGCACTTCTTTCTAAAAATCTATTTTTCAAAACGATTTGCTGGATTTGGACTCTTTGGTGATTTATCGGTCTTGCATTGCACTTTGCGAGATTAGATTCAAAACCGTGACATTTGAGTCCGAACTATAGTGAGCCCCAAATGAACAAAACGGGATTCCCTCCCGGGACGTTCGGGGACGTCTACAGTTTCTGGCGAATCTGCTGGAGAGTTAGAGAGCTTGACTCAAACTCATGATATCTTGTTTTGATTATACTTATGTGTTTTTTTGTATTGCATTTACATTGGTGCGCCTAGGACACCGTGTTTGCCATCTGCATTTCCTGAACGGTTTGCCGGAGGCTACGTGCCATAAGGCTGACCGGTTACGGGCTCTGCCACATTGGGAACACAAACCCTAGTTTTTACCGGGGCACCCTTTTTGATCATTCGACCTAGTGCATATTCGGAATCCATAGTGACCATTCCAAGCTAGGACAGGTTGTCTACCCGATTGTAGGTTGTTTGAAACCACTGCGTGCGTAGTGAAGCCCTAGTTCTTGGTGAAACTAGGACAGGAAAACCCTACCCCTCCATAGGGGTGTTTTGGCTCTCACTTGTTTGTTATGTGCTTTAGAGTTGGCCTCCACAAGAATGCATGTATCAGTTCGTAAGTTTGGGTATCAGGCCTGAGGGCATCAGTTCAGTAGTTTGGGAATTAGTTATCTGCGAGTATCAGATTCAGTTTTGGGGGCAGTGATTTGGGAACAAATGATCAGTGTTTGAGAACAGTCTATTCAGCTTATCAACTGTGTGTTTTGATGCCCAACTGTGTGTTATGTGTTTATTTAAACTGTTATGTTGTCCGTTTTCTGGTTGTTTATTTCCTTATTACTATTTTATTTATCTTTTTGCTAGGGGTAGTTTAGAACAATAGCTTCCGACCAAGCAGATATTCCCCAAGCACTCTAGATTAGAGGTCGCCGACTCAATTGCATCATGAGATTCAAGATCTCATTGACAAACAGGTGATTATGCCTCCAGAGAAACCCAATGTCACCACCAACCCTCTCCCTCCACACAACCAAGCTCCACCTCCCAAACGCATCAACTTTATCCAAACTGGGGTCATGTCTTACGATCCTAGCATCTACATCACTCTATCTTACCTACCCAAGCCGGAGGTGTTCCTTCCTGATAGCACTGACTTGTGCATGATGGACATCTCCTGAAACCAACCCGAACCAACGGTGGTGGCTGTCGAAGACAGAATAGGGATGATTTCAGAGGAAAGTGGCATAGTGGATTTAGGGACTGAGGAATTTGGGAGTTTTACTGAAGAGGCATACAATTCGAGTGGCTACATTGCGTCAACGGATTAGATTAGGCCAAATGCGGAATTGCCGGTGGGGGCAGAAATTTGTGTAATACGGGGGGACAGATTTGATCAGAGGCAGGATGACTTAGCAACTTTGGAAGGGGACATTGCTGACTTTCAGATTTTCAACGAACAAGACCTGGGGGACATAACAGTCAACTGGTTCGATTTTGAGGAGTCAGCAGAGGTCACAGGGTGGCTTGACGACCAATTAGATATTGTTGAAGAATCTCAGCTGGAAAAGGGCTCGTCAGGGGCAAATACATCAGTTGTGGCTGGAAGGGCCAGGAATCAGTTTGCATTGTCGGAGAGCGCCGGTGCTAAGAATTTTGCTCGGGACTTGGGCATTGTGAATGCAGGAAATGTTGAGCGGGCTGTGTTGAAGTAGTTAGAACAAGATGGGATCGAAGATTCTGAAAGTGACAGAAAAGCTAAAGCTCCTGTGGGGGTTGAGAGTGTTGTGTGCACAAGAACAGAATGTACTGCGAGTGCAGGAACGTAAGTTGTTGCGGGCACAGAGATTTTTGTAACGGAGCCGGACAGGTGTCTGTTGGCTGCTGATGGAATGTGGTGGGAAGACGATGATCTATGTCTTGCCCACACAGATGAGGATTGGGGGAGCAATCAACCTGATGACACCTGGTACATCGGTGAAGTGGATCATAGCCCCCGCATCTAGATCAACCAGAAGCGTCCAGGAGGGACAAGGAGGTAGAGAAATAGAAAGATAAGCAACTCGAAGATAAGGCCGTCCTCAGACATTTGAAAAAGATACAAGCAGACATCTCCATCTGGGGACTGCTTATGGCTTCTCGAGTACATAGACAGGCTGCCCTTTCAGCCATGGACAAGGCCAAACTCTTGGTAGACACCACGCCGGAGTAGCTAGTTGGATTGGTTTTTTCGGGAGGAGGTTCCCCAACGTTGACCTTTTCCGACAAGGAACTGCCACTTGAGGGTGCAAATCATAACAAGCCACTCTACATCTCTGTGGAATGTAGAGGCAAATGGGTACCAGTGGTTCTTGTCGACACGGGATCTGCCATTAATGTGTGCCCGTCAAGGATGGCATATGCAATCGGGTTGAAGCTCGCGGACTTCGCGCCAACTGCCTAGGTGATTCGGACGTATGATAACACAAGCAGGGAGTTGATGGGGACCGTCAAAATTCAGACCCAGGTTGGTCTAGGACAATACGAGATCGATTTCCATGTCTTGGACGTTCCCGCAACCTTTAACCTACTTTTGGGGCGACCATGGTTACAGCAGGTAAAAGCAGTTTCTTCCACCTTGCACCAGATGTTGAAATACCCTCACGGGAAGGGGGTAGCTATAGTTTTTGGAAATTCATCAATCCATCTGCCGCCGGAGGTGTCCACATCAGTCTTAGAAATCGAGCACGGCACGGAGGATGTCTTCTTATCAGGATTTACTTTGGCTGAGGCTCGAGTTGTGCAAAACATTATGGCTGATAGTGAGGGGTTGTATGTCAGCGCTCAATCAGTGTACCTCGTGAACAAACTCCAGCACATCCCTAGGATGGGACTGGAAAAGAGTGGCCAGAAGGGCATCGCAGTATCGGCCGAAGTGCCGCACAACCCACATACCTTTGGCTTGGGTTATCTGCCCACCAAAGAGGACTGGGTGAGGAAAGCTAAGGAGATGACTGGAAGAGCCAGAGCCAAGAAGGCGGGGAATCCTTTCGAGTTGATGCACCGACCCATCCAGGGTTCCCTAAACAGACGTTTCGTCCGGGAAGGGGAGGACTTTCCATTTTGTGGCTTCCTAGAGCCATGGCTGAATGCTGAGAAGAAGCGCCTGCCGGGGTTCGAGATCTTCTTCGAACTGCAGTTATCTGGGGATGATGTTGCCGAAGAGCAGATAGACCCGTCAGCTGAGATTGGGCAGTGTAAGGAAGTGGATTCCGAGTGCACCGAAATTGAAATAGGGGTAGCGTTGGCTTGTCTACTTTCAGATCCTCCGATCGAACAGAAGTGCTTGGGGGATAACTTCTCGGTATGCATGATCGGGAATGAAATGGCTGCGAGCCCACCATCAAACATTTTGTACGCATCCATCGCACCCACTCTCATCTGGCAGTACGAGGAGGGATTTTTGTCAAGCAGCAACACCGGGTCAGGTAGTGAGTCGGAATCTGATTCCACCGAGTCTATAGAGGCGGAATCAGGTTCCAGCTCGATTGAGTCTGAGTCCGGTATTCCTGGGGGTGATAACCCGGATACCACAGTCCTGTCTAGGTCGTCTTTTTCTTTCCCTTTTGAGTCTGTTTTAACAGAAGAATCGGACGATTTGGAAGTGCTTAATGTGAATGGAATGGCTGTGGTTTCTGATTACTTTTCTGTGCCTTTGATTTATTGCATTAATCAGGACTTTCAAAATTTTGATGAAAACGACGAGGAAGAAATTCCTCCGATTTTACAATGCTTAATTGATCAAGAGCAGGAGAGATTTGTTAAACCCCTGGTTAATGAAATCACTACAGTTAATGTGGGTACTAAGGAGGACCCGAGGCTGGTCCAGATCGGGTCCACGTTGTCTTCGGAGGAACGCGAGCGCTTAGTCGCTTTATTAAATGATTTCAACGATGTTTTCACGTGGTCCTACGAGGACATGCCTGGAATCGATCCTGAGATTGTACAGGACCAGATCCCTCTTGACCCCGAGGCCCGACCCGTTAAACAGAGACTCAGAAGGATCCGCCCGGACTGGGCTCTCAAGATCAAGGAAGTGGTCACCAAGCAAATTGACGCAGGTTTCCTGCTGGTATCCGAATACCCAACTTGGTTGGCCAACATAGTTTCAGTGCCAAAGAAGGATGGCAGGATCTGGGTATGTGTGGATTTCAGGGATTTGAACAGAGCCAGTCCGAAGGACGACTTTCCTTTACTGCACATTGATGAGTTAGTGGACTTCACAGTGGGGCATGCTTTGCTTTCATTCATGGATGGATTCTCGGGCTATAATTAGATAGTGATGGCACCTGAAGACTGGGAGAAGACTGCTTTCACCACCCCATGGAGGACTTACTATTAGAGGGTGATGCCATTTGGGTTGAAGAACGCTGGAGCTACATATCAACGGGTCGCGACCACAATATTGCACGACATGATCCACAAAGAGGTTGAGGTGTATGTGGACGACATGATTGTCAAGTCCAAAGAAAGAGAGGGCCACTACACACCGTTGGAAAAGGCTTGCTTAGTGACCATCAACGGCCACGCGCCCTGCCTCAAAACCTCTCGACTTGTTTGTTTTGTATTTGGTCATGGACCAAACACCTGTGTTTTTTACTTCTGAGGGCAGGGAATGGTTTGTTGGCCATCCCTACACCTCACCGGCCATGGCTTGAGGCCATCGGCCCCTCTTTCTTGTCATCGGCCAAAGGTTGTGGCCGGTCGGCACTTCTGGTGGTCGGTCAGCCACCTTTGATGGTCAATCGGCCATATTTTCCAGCCGACCCTTTTTTATCTGCTTTTTGCAGATCTTTTATGCCTGCTGGCATCCACTTTACACCCCCTCTATACACGTGTATGGAGGGATTTGCTTCCTTACACTTAGCTTCCTTTGGAAGCTTGGTTTGGCCTTGCCTATAAGAGGAGGGCCTCCCCTCCCCTTCCAGAGGTTGAACAACCTGTGATATAGCTTATATATCCATATATCTCTATATCTCCCTCTTTCTCTACATTTGTGTGTGTAATAGTATTCAATAGGGGATTTTGTTCTTAGTTTTGCACTAAGACACCTAGTGTTACACTATACTTCGGTTACTAAGGTGTTGAGGGATTGGTTTCAGAGTTTTTAGGTTGGTTTTGATCAGAAGGAGGGGCTGGACTTGGTGTTCTTGAAGTGTTCTTCAAGGGTGAGCACTATTGCTTTATATTCCCTATTTTTGTACAAGCTTTTAACCTATCTTGCATGCTGTTTGGAGCTTTATGTGGAACTGATAAAAGTTCTGTATTTTTATGCTTAAGATTTTTGTTTAAGGTTGGTTTTGGGTTGGGGGTTGTCTACCCCCCCTTAGGCCTTGTTTGGCCTCTTTTTGTGCCTTTCTCTTTGGGCTTTCGACCCCCTTTATTTCGACCTTCTCACCAATGAAATCCAGAGGATTTTCAGTGGTGGAAAGGTGGTTTTGAGGTCTTATATAGGGTAGGGACACCCCTCTCCCCTTGTGACTCATTTGCTTGCATTTAGGGCTCATAATGGTAGCATGTTTGCATAGCTTTTGTTGACCTCATTTCAGTGGGTATTTAGTGTTATTTTGGCATGATATACCTCTATTTTAAGTTGGCTTAGTGGTCTCTCACATGCTCCATATGCTTGCTTTGTAATTTCCTCATTTGCTTTAACATGTACCTTGTGTTTAGACCACCATGCTTACATGTTTTGGCTTAACTTTGAAAAGCTTTTAGCTTTGTTTCATCATGCTTGAAGTCTGTTTTTGGTTACTTGGATCACATATGCCATGCTTTGTATAGCCACCATGCATTTTGGCTTGTTGGCTTTGCATGCATGAGTCATGAGCATGCTTTATTTGGGCCATTTCTGTGATTTGGAATCACTTGTCAAGCTATTTCAGTCTGTGTCTCTTGCTTGTATGCTTGCATTTGTCGTTCTTTCAACGCTTCGAAGAGTCGTTCTTTTGTGCCTTAAAAAGGGTCATTGTGCATGTCTCTTTGTTTATGTCCTTGGGTTGCCATATCAGTGGGTTTTGGGGCTCCTTTTGACATATTATCACTCTGATTTTATGGGCCTAATCCATACCTTCACTGGTTGTAGTAGGTGTAGTACATTTGCCCTTTTAGGCCTTGTTTGCGCCTCGTTTTGTGCTCGCCTTTATAGCATGCTTTGGCATTGTTTCATGCATGTTCTGGCCTTATCTTAGTGTGCCTTGGGACTGTTTTGGCTCGCTTTGGCCCTTTGGGGCTTGGTTGATATGGCTATGGTGTTAGCCCCATGGCTAGCTTTGAGCATCAGGTCCATTAGCATGCTATACTTCACTTATGTTTCTGGTTTGGCATTCCTCTTAGCATGATTTCAGAGCTCAGCATGCTTGGAAAATGCCCTTGTTTGTCTCTTTTCAATGTGTTTAAGAGTCACCTCTTTTATGCCTTAAATGATAGGTCTTTGTGCATGCATGTTTCCATGTGTGTTTTGTGCCTTTGTTGCACTATTTTGGCCACTGTTATGGACACGGCTGAGGTCTGTCCATCTATAGTGTAAGACCATGGATCATGCATTTGTATATTGTTGTATACTCATTACATTGAATGATTGTTGCATCCTTGTAGTTAGTGCGTTGTTGTATACCTAGCACTTTGCATAGTTGCCTATCTAGGTTGCATTATAGTATTGCATACTTATCATATTGCCATGTTGTTTGCATGATAGGTCGCATTGCACGATATTTGGCATGCTCATGTTTCATTACATTAGTTGCATAGGTTGCATTACTCATGTTGCATTGCATTAATTGCATGTTTCGCATTGCATTTGGCATACGTGCATTGCATTTTTGTTTGGTTTGGGGTGTCAAACCAAACATGACGAATAAGGTGTGTTCGTACTTAAAGTGACGAAACACGTCTCAATCCTCGGTCGTCGACACTCTTGCTCCAACATGATAGAGTGTGTAGCATTCATTTGTTTTGTTGCATTCATTCTACATTGATTGGCACACTTGGTGTAATAACTCTCACGCTATCCTAACCATACTTATATGCATTCATGTGATTCCGTCTTGTAAACTTGCATTTCGAGTCTTGTCCCTATTCATTTAAGTGTTACAACATGTTTTGTATCTTGCTTGGTGTGAGTTTAGCCGAGGTCATTTTCAGTTACCTTGGAACCACTTTGTTTGACCTCCACCCTCGCCCTGACATATTGGCTGAGATGTCATTATCTAGGCCGAGGTGTTCATCACCAAGGCCGAGGTGTGTATCATCTAGGCCGAAATGTTACCTTTACACCCAAGTGACCTTGTCCCAGAGTGGTATGACCTAGACCGAGGTGTGGCACATCTAGGCCAAGGTATGGCACAGCTCAGTCATGTGTTGTCCTTCCTGGCCGAGGTCATTGGCCCCTACTTGCCGACGTCTTGTTCCTAGCCGAGATCATTACTCACCAGAGTGCCCATGCTGTCTTGCTTGTTGAGCACACTTTGTCATAGTTTTGTCTTGTCACTCAGCCACCTTTCTGTGTAGCACCAACCGGCCGCTGCCATGTGCCTCTGTAGAGGGTTAAGTCAGCCAGCAGACTTAGAAATGTATCATTTGCTATATGTCTTTGTTTGTGAGGAGAGAGAAGCTCTAGAAGAAGAAGAAGAAGTTTAGAGTGAGAGAGTGGGTCTCGAGCTTGATTCCTAAAGATCAAACCATTAGATTCACGTATTGAGGTTAGATTCTTGATCTACTCTTGTCATTCTTATTGATCATCTGCATTGTATGATCGAACCCGTTTTGCATGTCATGCATCGATTTAAAGTTGGTTTTAGAAAGAGAAAATGGTGTTCGTGTGTTCTTGAAAGAAAGGTCTTGTTTGATCTGGAAGTTTGCATTAAGTTTCGTGTTTTTGTGTTTGTTCTCACTAGATCCTTGAATATGGGTACCCAGGTCCATGTTTTTGAACTCATAGCATGAAGTCCCAGATCTTTGTAATAGCAAATCACAATCTTTGCATTCATCTCCCTCGTGTTGTCCATCATGTTCTTCAAAAAAAAGAGAAACCCAGATTTTCCCGACTTCATTCCTTTGAATGTGGCCATTGAGGCAACACCTCGGCAAGGAGGTGTGGGACCTCGGCCTAGACCTGGTAGCCGCCCAACATGTTTTTCCAAGATAAAGAGTTGTGTTTGTTTTGATTTGACTTAGTCTTGAGGAATGCCGAGATCATCTGCATGCATGTGAAACTTGTTTGAAAGTGCATTGAATAGACTTTGCCATGTGTTTGTAGGGTTTGGACTTGCCTCGACCCCGACGTTTGAAGAACTAAGTGAGTGGTATTTTTAATAAAGCTATATTATAATGCTTTGATAAAAGTCTTGTTTTGCTTTGTTTTGGAAAGTATTTGTAAGCATGGATGGTTATTCCTAATTGAAAAATATATACATATTCTTGTTTTGATGACATTCTTGGAAGTCCGTACGTGCTAAGGGACTATAAGCATTTGTAGCACAAAGTTTGGAAGTCCGTACGTGCTAAGGGACTACAAGCATTTGTCGCACAAAGTTTGGAAGTCCGTACGTGCTAAGGGACTATAAGCATTTGTAGCACAATGTTTGGAAGTCCGCACGTGCTAGGGGACTCTAAGCATTAGTAGCACAAGTCCTTAGTGTCCGGGGACTATAATACAACGACACCATTGAATTGAGTTATCTCCCTTGTCTTGCCTTGTCTTGTGAGATGTCATCACTTGTATTATAATGATGTTAGTAAGCATCCTTTGAAAACTTGACGGATTTGGAAGATGGACTTGGTTCATCCCTTGACTTGTACCAACTATGTTATGTATTGTTTGATAAAGATCTTGAATACCAGTCATGCAAACCCCTTTATTTCTTATACCATTCACTGAGTATCCAAGCTCACCCTCTCTATATATATGTAGGCGATGAGCAAGAAGGCGGTGACGCCTAAGTGTGACTCGCAAGCTGTTTTGGGTTTTGTTATGTCGGCTTAACTTGCATACGCGTCGGCATTCTTGAAAATTATGCTTCTCAGCTTATAATGCTTGTAATTTACACATGTCGGCTGGAGAAGCCTTTTGATCAAGATGTAAAATGTATTTTGTACTTTATTGTATTTGTATCCAAGTTGTAATATTATGTAAAGCTATATGCCATTCCATGTAACTTACGCACTGCTCTTATGGACCACTTATATTTTAAGATTATTGTTTCCACACTTGTGAGCCCCATATATAATTATACTCTGTTTGTGTGTGAATTTTGAAAGTTGGCCTTCGGTAATCTCGGATTACTGGCCATCATGGCACTAAACTACTAGGGGCGGTTTGGGGTCGTGACAGATTGGTATCAGAGCACGCATTCCTTATAGTACGTTATTCACACACTTGAGTCCTAAAGAGCATAGGATGCCCTTAGAATGATCTTAGGATTGCATCATATTGCTTGTTATTTGACAAGGTGTGCATCATCTCAGCATAACCATTTGTTATTTGCATACATGCTTCTTGGTTCAGTTTGTTTTAAGGTTGCATTTTGCCTACTCATAGCATCATGAGGAGAGGTAGACCATCAGTTGGCCGAGATCAACCAGAGGATAGATTGGACAGACTAGAGAGACTAGTTGAAGGTTTAACTCATGAGTTGAGGCAGATGAGGCAACAGAATGCAAGTGCTACATCAACCCTGGCCGAACAGACGGATGGCCGACATGCAGCTCCACCTCTTCCAGTGCCCCAAGTGCCTCCACAGCCAGCCTTGTACGGGGAAGGGACGATGACTTTGATTAAAGAGTTCAAGAAGATGAACCCACCGAGATTCGCAGGGGGCATAGAGCCGATGAAGGCCGAGGCATGGGTTTTGGAAATGGAAAAGCTGTTCGAGATCTTTCCTAGCACCGACACTCAGAAGGTGACATTAGCAGCATACACGTTAGACGACGACGCTCGAAGGTGGTGGATGATGATCCGGGAGGCTAATCCTAATTTAACTTGGGCCAGATTTTTGGAACTGTTTTACAACATGCATTTTCCACTTAGTGTTCGAGATCGCAAGACCACAGAGTTCCAGACTCTGACACAAGGCAGCAGAACAGTGGCAGAGTACGACCGTGCCTTCACCGAATTGGCGAGATATGCGCCTCACATGGTCAGTGATGAGTATAGGAAAGCCAGGAAGTTTGAAAGTGGACTACGTGGACCAATCCAGGATCGGGTCAACGTGCTCAATATGCCGACTTACGCCGAGGTGTTAGACAAGGCCATCTTGGCGGAAGCTAACCTAAACCAATATCAAAGTTCAGGAGAGAGTTAGAGGAAGAGACAGAACTATGATGGTCGTCGGATACCGTTTAATGCCAAGAAGAAGGCGAATGTGGGCAGTTCTAGCAACTCAGATCGGGATGGGAATGTCAAGCCGACGTGTACGAGTTGTGGGAAGCCGCATACCAGGGTTTGTCGCTGGGCGACAGGAGCCTGCTTTGAATGTGGCGAGATAGGCCACCGTGTAAAGGACTGTCCAAAGGCAAGAGCTGGTGATGGTAAGAAAAGTGGGAGCACCTCAGGCTCTGCACAAGGAAGCAACGTTGGAAGGACACAAATGAGACAGGGCAAAGTTTTTGCTTTAGTGCCAGGAGACACCCAGAATGCTGAAACGGTAGTGTTAGGTACACTCTCAATTTGCTCTCAAGTTGCATACGTCGTGATTGATTCGGGCTCTACGCATTCCTTTGTATCTGTTAAATTTGCTGAGAAGTTGAACAGACCGTTAGAACCCCTTGATTATGTGCTATCTATATCTACTCCATCTGGGGGAACTATACTTATTGCATCCATACATAGGGCGTGTGTTGTGATGATTGAGGATATAGAATTATTAGCTGATTTGATGCCATTTAGCATGACCCACTTTCATGTCATATTGGGAATGGATTGGTTAGTAGCGCATCATGCATCCATTAATTGTGTTACTAAGAGCATTAGCCGTCATACTAGTTGTTAAGGAATTTCCTGACGTTTTTCCAAATGAGCTGCCTGGCCACTTAGTCGATAGAGAAATAGAGTTTACTGTGGACCTCATGTTGGGAACGCAGCCTATCTCCAAAACACCCTATAGGATGGCCCCAGCTGAACTTAGATAACTGAAACTACAATTACAAGAATTGTTGGATAAGGGATTCATCAAGCCGAGCACTTCACCGTGGGGAGCAGCTGTTTTATTTGTTAAGAAAAAGGATGGCACGCTTCGCCTTTGCATTGATTACAGAGAACTTAATAAGGTAACCATCAAGAACAAGTACCCATTGCCTAGGATTGACGATTTTCTTGATCAATTACAAGGGGCACGAGTCTTTTCCAAGATTGACCTTAGGTCAGGCTACCACCAGCTGAAAGTTAAAGCCGAGGACATTGAGAATACTACTTTTCGGACAAGGTATGGCCACTACAAATTTTTGGTAATGCCTTTCGGAGTGACCAATGCTCCTGCAGCATTCATGGACTTGATGAACAGAGTCTTTAAGCCGTATCTAGATGAGTTTATAGTTGTTTTTATTGACGACATATTGATCCATTCCAAGAGCACAATTGAGCACGAGAACCATCTGAGGCTTGTCCTGCAAATTTTGAGAGACAAGAAGCTGTACGCCAAGTTGAGTAAGTGCGAGTTTTGGCTTTCCAGCGTCTCATTTTTAGGGCATGTGATTAATGAAGAGGGTATATCAGTTGATCCGAGCAAGATTGAGGCCATTGTTAATTGGCCGACACCGACCAACGTGTCCGAGGTTCGTAGTTTTCTGGGCTTGGCAGGTTATTACATAAAGTTTGTGAAGGACTTCTCAAGGATAGCAGTACCATTGACACAACTAACTAAGAAAGGAACAGCATATGAATGGACCGATGATAGGGAATCAGCTCTCCAAGAGTTGAAGACGAGGTTAGTTACGGCACCAGTTCTTGTACTCCCGTCGGGTAATGAAGAATTTCAGATTTTCAGCGATGCTTCGCATAAGGGTTTGGGTTGTGTATTAATGCAAGGGGGCAGAGTCATAGCATATGCATCTCGCCAGTTGAAGCTTCATGAAAAGAACTATCCAACCCATGATCTAGAGCTAGCAGCCGTGGTGTTTGCTTTGAAGATTTGGCACCACTACTTGTATGGAGCCTCTTGCCAAGTTTTTACAGATCATAAGAGTTTGAAGTACTTGTTCACCCAGAAGGAACTGAATTTGAGGTAGAGAAGATGGCTTGAACTATTGAAGGATTATGACATGTAGATTCAGTATCACCCAGGTAAAGCAAACTCGGTAGCCGACGCATTGAGTAGGAAGTCAGTGGGAAGTTTGGCGTGCCTTGCCGTGATTTCAGTGGAGCCAACTACTATTGGGGAGGTAAAGGCAAGGCAAATGGAGGATGGATTCCTGATGAAGGTAGCCGACGAGATTACCACCAAGCCGAGGTCGGGTTACACCCTTGAGAATGGAGTGCTTAAGTTTGAAGGAAGATTGTGCGTCGCCGACGTCCCAGAATTGAAAAGAAGGATTTTGCAAGACTCTCATGGATCCAGATTTGCAATTCATCCAGGGAACACCAAGATGTATCAAGATGTAAAACAGACCTTTTGGTGGCCGAATATGAAAAGAGAGATAGCCGAGTTCGTGTCTCAGTGTTTGTATTGTCAACGAGTGAAAGCGGAACATCAGAGGCCGGCAGGACTTCTCCAACCTTTGTCGATTCCTGAGTGGAAATGGGAAGACATCTCCATGGACTTTGTGACTAGGTTTCCGAAGACACGGAAAGGAATGGATTCGATCTGGGTTATAATCGACAGGTTAACTAAGTCAGCGCATTTCTTGCCGGTTAAGACTTTGTTCAGTGCTGATCGACTTGCTGTGTTGTATATGAACGAGATCGTTAGACTTCATGGTGTGCCGATGTCCATCATGTCAGACCGAGATCCAAAATTTGTTTCTAGATTTTGGTAGAGTTTACAAAAGGCTTTGGGGACCGAATTGAGGTTTAGTACAGCTTTTCATCCGCAGACCGATGGCCAAACAGAGAGGACAATTCAGACACTTGAAGATATGCTTAGGATGTGTGTATTGGACTTCCAGGGAAGTTGGGAATTACATTTGCCATTAGTAGAATTCGCTTACAACAACAACTACCAAGCTAGCATTGGCATGGCGCCGTATGAAGCCTTGTATGGAAAAAAGTGCAGATCGCCGATATGTTGGACCGAAGTAGGAGATAAAGCTTTGATCGGCCCCGATTTAGTCCAAAGGACAACCGAAAAGATTAAGCTCATCGAACAGAGAATCAAAACCGCTCAGAGCCGACAAAAGAGTTACGCCGACCAGAGAAGGAAGGAGTTAGAATTCGAAGTAGGGGATCATGTGTTCCTAAAAACCTCACCGATGAAAGGAGTTTCAAGATTTGGGAAGAAGGGTAAATTGGCACCCCGTTACATTGGACCGTTTAAAATCCTTGAGAAAGTTAACCCGATTGCCTACAGGCTTGCTTTACCACCGAGATTAAGCCAAGTTCATAATGTGTTTCATATCTCGATGTTGAGAAAATATATATGGGATCCACTACACGTGATCGATTATTTCGGGGTTGTGGTTGATGAAGGCCTAAGCTATGAAGAAGAGCCGATACGGATCATCGATAGGCAAGTGAGACGATTAAGAAATAAGGCAATACCGATGGTGAAGATTGAGTGGAAAGAGCATTGCGGCAAGGATGCTACGTGGGAAATGGAAGAGGAAATAAAAGTCCGATATCCAGAGTTATTCTCGAACCAAGGTAACTCAAGTTTGGGGACCAAACTTCTTTAAGGGGGTACGATGTAATAACCCTCACGCTATCCTAACCATACTTATATGCATTCATGTGATTCCGTCTTGTAAACTTGCATTTAAGTGTTACAACATGTTTTGTATCTTGCTTGGTGTGAGTTTAGCCGAGGTCATTTTCAGTTACCTTGGAACCACTTTGTTTGACCTCCACCCTCGCCCTAACATATTGGCCGAGGTGTTCATCACCAAGGCCGAGGTGTGTATCATCTGGGCCGAAATGTTACCTTTACACCCAAGTGACCTTGTCCCGGAGTGGTATGACCTAGACCGAGGTGTGGCACATCTAGGCCAAGGTATGGCACAGCTTAGTCAAGTGTTGTCCTTCCTGGCCGAGGTCATTGTCCCCTACTTGCCGACGTCTTGTTCCTAGCCGAGACCATTACTCGCCAGAGTGCCCATGCTGTCTTGCTTGTTGAGCACACTTTGTCATAGTCTTGTCTTGTCACTTAGCCACCTTTCTGTGTAGCACCAACCAGCTGCTGCCACGTGCCTCTGTAGAGGGTAAAGTCAGCCAGTAGACTTAGAAATGTATCATTTGCTATATGTCTTTGTTTGTGAGGAGAGAGAAGCTCTAGAAGAAGAAGAAGAAGTTTAGAGTGAGAGAGTGGGTCTCGAGCTTGATTCCTAAAGATCAAACCATTAGATTCACGTATTGAGGTTAGATTCTTGATCTACTCTTGTCATTCTTATTGATCATCTGCATTGCATGATCGAACCCGTTTTGCATGTCATGCATCGATTTAAAGTTGGTTTTAGAAAGAGAAAATGGTGTTCGTGTGTTCTTGAAAGAAAGGTCTTGTTTGATCTGGAAGTTTGCATTAAGTTTCGTGTTTTTGTGTTTGTTCTCACTAGATCCTTGAATATGGGTACCCAGGTCCATGTTTTTGAACTCATAGCATGAAGTCCCAGATCTTTGTAATAGCAAATCACGATCTTTGCATTCATCTCCCTCGTGTTCTTGTTCTTCATGTCCATCATGTTCTTCAAAAAAAAGGGAAGCC
Source organism: Camellia sinensis (assembly GCF_055761805.1). Classification (NCBI taxonomy): domain Eukaryota; kingdom Viridiplantae; phylum Streptophyta; class Magnoliopsida; order Ericales; family Theaceae; genus Camellia; species Camellia sinensis. The sequence goes on along the minus strand of NC_138965.1, from coordinate 221,442,260 downwards.
CAGATTTTCCCGACTTTATTCCTTTGAATGTGGCCATTGAGGCAACACCTCGGCACGGAGGTGTGGGACCTCGGCCTAGACCTGGTAGCCACCCAACATGTTCTTCTGAGATAAAGAATTGTGTTTGTTTTGATTTGACTTAGTCTTGAGGAATGACGAGATCATCTGCATGTATGTGAAACTTGTTTGAAAGTGCATTCAATAGACTTTGCCATGTGTTTGTAGAGTTTGGACTTGCCTCGACCCCGACGTTTGAAGAACTAAGTGAGTGGTATTTTTAATAAAGCTATATTATAATGCTTTGATAAAAGTCTTGTTTTTCTTTGTTTTGGAAAGTATTTGTAAGCATGGATGGTTATTCCTAATTGGAAAATATATACATATTCTTGTTTTGATGACATTCTTGTAAGTCCGTACGTGCTAAGGGACTATAAGCATTTGTAGCACAAAGTTTGGAAGTCCGTACGTGCTAAGGGACTATAAGCATTTGTAGCACAAAGTTTGGAAGTTCGCACGTGCTAGGGGACTCTAAGCATTAGTAGCACAAGTCCTTAGTGTCCGGGGACTATAATACAACGACACTATTGAATTGAGTTATCTCCCTTGTCTTGCCTTGTCTTGTCTTGTCTTGTCTTGTTTGCCACTGACGGTTTACCGCATGGGTCTTGTTTGCCGAGATGTCATCACTTGTATTATAATGATGTTAGTAAGCATCCTTTGAAACCTTGACAGATTTGGAAGATGGACTTGGTTCATCCCTTGACTTGTACCAACTATGTTATGTATTGTTTGATAAAGATCTTGAATACCAGTCATGCAAACCCCTTTATTTCTTATACCATTCACTGAGTATCCAAGCTCACACTCTCTATATATATGTAGGTGATGAGCAGGAAGGCGGTGACGCCTAAGTGTGACTCGCAAGCTATTTTGGGTTTTGTTATGTCGGCTTAACTTGCATACACGTCGGCAGTCTTGAAAATTATGCTTCTCGGCTTATAATGCTTGTAATTTACACATGTCGGCTGGAGAAGCCTTTTGATCAAGATGTAAAATGTATTTTGTACTTTATTGTATTTGTATCCAAGTTGTAATATTATGTAAAGCTATATGCCATTCCATGTAACTTACGCACTGCTCTTATGGACCACTTATATTTTAAGATTATTGCTTCCGCACTTGTGAGCCCCATATATAATTATACTCTGTTTGTGTGTGAATTTTGAAAGTTGGCCTTCGGTAATCTCGAATTACTGGCCATCACGGCACTAAACTACTAGGGGCGGTTTAGGGTCGTGACACTTGGCCTCCTTGACCATCATGCATCGGAATGCGTGATTAGTGGCCCAAGGGTCGAGATAGGGAGAATGGCATGATAGGGAGAATGGCCATGCATACATTGTCTTGTAAATGCCTTGCCATGCACTGTCTGTCCTCTGCTATAGCAAAACCAGTGTTCTGCAGGAATAAATGGCCGGTCGGCCACTTCAGTGTCGGCCGGCTACCCAAAGTCCAGCCGATGGCCCTATTTCTGGTCGATGACCATTTTCTCATGACCGGTGGATCTTTATCCTAGCCGGTGGCATCCCACAATGCTCAGGAAGCAATTCAGAGGCATCTCAAGTATTTTTACAGTCCTCATAGGTGTAGAACAGTGCAAATAGACACAACAGAAGCATGGCAACGAGTTTCCGAGCGAGGCAAATTGAGCATGCATCATTCGATCATTTCGAGGTAGGGCTGCGGCGACCTCTTTTTGTTTCATACTTAGACAGTTTCGTAATTAACTTGTTAATTAATTAAGGGTTTGTAATAATTAATTAGTCAGGATAGTTGATTTATTATTCGGTTTTGTATTATTTATTCGGACCCTCCGAGCGAGGGCAATTGTGTAATAAGTATGAGTGCGTGTGTTGCATGTCTTTTAACCTCCACTTCTTTCTCCCTTTTATTTACTAGCTTACGATGGTTAGTTTTAGGGCATGTTTCAATTAGCATTCTTATGCTCCCATGTTTGCATCCATTCATTTGTCTTGCATGCACCGGGCTCGGCGCATCATACTAATTGCATTGTATTTTAATTCTGAGTTGAATACGTGTATCAGTTGTTGCATTTCATATGCTATTTTAGAATAGCCGAGCCCATCTTAGTTGTTTTTTTGCATGTGTTGCATTAGGCATTTCAGCATAGTTAGGATTCATGCATGATTTCTAACTAGATTCTTTCTTTGGCTCGGAGTACTCGGTAAGTATTTATGCTTTAGCATCCTTGCATGCATGTGAGTGACTACCATGATAGCATGCTTTCCATAAGGCTAACTGTTTATGTGATATAACTGCCTAAATTCCTGTGGGTGAAGGTTGGGTTGCTTGAGTTGGAATAATTCGTTGAAACCCGTGTTTTAGCCTACTTGCGAGTAGCAAACTTCAAAACCATTTCCAAACAAGTGAATATGCGATGCTTTGTTCCAAATTTGGTGATATGGTCTATACTTATGTGTTGTGCGCATCACATAGTAATTCTAGGCTAATAAACCAGAATAAGAGCACATAATGTTTTCAAAACTAGATATCATGTTTAGTAGTGGCCGATCTTTGATCGGGCGAGCGAGGGTGCTCATAGCTGACCTTCCCCAATCGTACCCAAGTTCCCGAGTGAGGCAACTTTGGTGATGACGGACACGTGGCCTTAGCCAACGAGTCAGGGTTTCCTAAATTTATCCAAAAGTAAAATATTTAGGTGGCGACTCTATATCTGGCAAAGCAGTCCATGTTTGGCACTTCTTTCTAAAAATCTATTTTCAAAAGGATTTTACGGATTTGGACTCTTTTGTGATTTATCGGTTTTGCATTGCACTTTGCGAGATTAGATTCAGAACCGTGACATTTGAGTCCGAACTGTAGTGAGCCCCAAATGAACAAAACGGGATTCCCTCCCGGGACATTCGGGGACATCTACAGACTTTGAAACATACTTTTTACCACTGAAATAACTCTAAATTTTAGTGGTTTAAAGGCCCCCAAAAGTTTGACTTAAAGGTGGTAAGAAATGGCACAAAAGGCTTCACAAGTCAAAGAGCAAAAGGGGATACAACCCCCTAACTCGAAATAGGCTCAAACCATCATTTTTCGGACTGAAAAATAGAGATTTTTACAGTTGAAAACCAGATCAAAAATAGTATAAAAAGATGGCAAATCAAGCAATTAAAATAAAGCTTACAAGGTTAGACTTTGCCTCTTGAAGCACAGCACAAAAACAGCCACTATTCTGAGCTTAAACCACCCTTCCAACAGTCCAAAATAGGTTCCAAGGGACCTCAACCCAAAGATATACAGCTTTGGTTAAGGATGTCTAGGCAAAGGAGAGGTGTATCTCTACTTCTATGCATAAAAGAACAAGAGACAGAGAGAGAAATCTAGAGAGAGAGAATTATAGAGAGAGGGAGATTTTAGAGAGAGAGGCTCCCAAAGTGTTGGAGTTGCTCTAAGTTAGTGATGTGATTAATAATAGGTGTGTCTTTGATTGAGTTTTTCACAGTAGAAGAAACAAAGGAACATTTATTGAGTCTCAGGCAGTGCGTTGGTCAAGTTTGTATGTCAGTTTATGATTGCTACTATTTTGTATATATCATTAGGATGGTTTAGCATAATAAGGACTTTTAATAGATTGATCCATTTGAAGGTTTTCCCTATACTCAACTTAGTGAAGCCACATTTCAACCACTTTGTCCTAGCTAAAGAAGTCTTTTCTTGAGATCATGTGCTTTCTCATAACTTGCATTCATATCTGTTGGTCTATCTCTTGTTGTTGAGGCTTCAACTTCTCCCTCTTAGTGGTGTTGTCCTTGTTCTTTGACACAAACATTCAATTCGTGTTAGGCAACCAATCATATATTGTCTTCATTGTGCTCAATTGGACTATATAAGAAGCAAATGAGGAATATTTAGCAAACTTTATTTTTATCTGGTGTTAGCTTGAGTTGCATATTCTGACACCCACAAAAAGGGAGGTGCAGAATTCAAGTCCCTGTTAGGACCCACTCTATCAGAAAAGAACTAATCTTTGTAATTCAGTTTCCAGGACTTGATGTTGTCATTTTGCCTCAGATAAATTTATTTGCACCTCATTTGTGTGTGACAGAGTGAAATAAAATGATTATGTGCTCTGTTCCACCTTGATGTGTTGATTGCCAAACATAACCAAACATTCAAACCACACCACCTAAACCAGCCTTCTCACCTAACTATCACGTGGCTTCGCTTCCCATTTATTTAAGGCAATGTCACTAAATCTTGAATATATATAACCAGCCCATTTCATTTGCTTTCTACCAAGCACACAGATACATTATTTCAGTCTTTCGAGAATCATATATTGCCTTTCTAGTCTACCATTAACACAAACATGATCAATTCTAAGAAGCTCATCAAAATGGCGAGGAAGTGGGGAAAACTAGCTTCTATCAGTCGAAAAAGAATCACCTTCTCAAGAACAACCGAAGGTGTTGATAATGCAGAGAGTTGCAACACATCTACAGTTGATAAGGGTCACTTTCCTGTGTACACAGCTGACCAGAAACGCTTTGTGATTTCCTTGGTTTATCTCAGCAATGACATCTTCAGAATACTCTTGAAAATGGCTGAGGAAGAGTATGGACTTCCGAGGAATGGGCCTATCACATTACCATGTGATGCAGTCTTCATGGACTATGAAGTCTCTTTGATAAGAAGGCATGCAGCTAAGGATCTAGAGAGAGAGCTGCTCACAACCATAACTAGTGGTTGTGGCTTACCATCCTCTTATCTCCAAGAGGGACTAATCGATCAACAATTAGTAGTCTCCAGCTTCTGATGGATTTAGGTTTTTGTTGGGTGAATGAGAAACAATGTCGTTAGCTTTATACAACAAATTAATGAAATCTCCATTGAAATTCCTTCATATTTGGCTCTTGTTCTACTGAAAATTTTACTTTTAGTGTATGTGATAAATGTGTTTGATGATAGCATCACACAGAATTTACTGGGACAGTAGATAGCCCTGGCTAATCTAAAAAAACTGCCTCCATTTTGGCCAGTATATTTGGTTCAACTCCATGAATTATCCTTCTATAACTTCCCCGTTATCAACTAAATGACATTTTATTCAAATTCAGGTCTCTGAAATTCAATACATTTTCTTCCTGCAAGCTAATCCTACACATCACATCTCTTGTTGAATCTAGAAGAATTGTTGCAACCACATCCCATGTGACTTTTTTTAAACTGAAAAAAAAAATTGTAAAAAGAGGTGATTGCTTGGTGTAATATTAAATTTTCAGGCTGTGATATGCCTCAAATGTATCTCAATCCTACGTTATATTTTGGAGCTATTATATATATATATATATATTCTGCCATTAGTGATAGTGATATATGGTATTCTTGCAATCTTTCAGCATCTTATGTTATCCGTGTTGCTTTATCATCAAGGATCACCTCAACTCTTTGAAGTTTTGATTTGTTAGATGCATTTCTACTAAATTGGTTTATAAAATAAAATTATTTATATATGAGTTTAGATGTAATTGATAATATATTAATGTTTTCTTTGTTTATTTTCTTTGCAGATTGGTTTTTTATGACGTTTGGAAGTATACTTGCAAATGAAGATCAACTGTTGAATTTTGTTTCATGAACTGATACTTAGTTGTAGTTACAAATCAAGATTGAGTGTTGATTTTTTTTGTGGATTCCACGTTAGTTCATTTTGGGATTTGCTTTGATGGTTTTTTTTGTTATACTTAATGGTTTATATTATTAAAGTTGTTTGATGGATATATTTTGATTTATAACATAAATTGTTTACTGAATTTTTGTGTAGAGTGATGTATAATAGCTAGTGAATTTCTTAGTACAATTAAAAGGCTATTGGGATATGAGCAAGGATATTTGTGAAATAATAATTGAAGTTGAAATATAAAATATAAAATATGGAACAGGTTTAGTGACGAATTTGTTTCGTCATTTGTACTTGTTATTATGACAAAGTGATTATTCGTAGTTAATAAACATTTTTTGTGACAAAATTTATTGCAATGCATATATGAAAGTTTTCATTGATTTTGTTGTTTGGCGATGAAATATATTTCATCATGTATATAAATATATTTGCGACGAAATATATTTCGTCACCCATGTATGACTTTTGGAGAAGAAAAATTTCGTCACCTTCACACCTTACTGTGATGAAATTATTTCCTCATCAATGATCAACATTTGGGACAAATTTATTCGTCAACTAAAATTATAAATATGGTACTGAATAATTATTTCGTGACGAAAAGGAGAATTTTTTGCGACAAAAAATTGTTTTATTGGTGACAAAAAATTTCGTCACTGAATTAAATTCATTGGTGACGAAATTATTTTTTGTCACGGTGGTTTTTAGTGACATACATTCAATAACAAAACTGGTGACGAAAATATATCCTCACAAATATCTATAGTGACGAAATTAGCTCTTCTGAGACAAAAAAAATTTCGTCATTCAAAACCCAACTTGTTGTAGTGAGGGTAAGAACCCAAATACATGAGAAATTGTACGTAAACACCATAATTACATATCTGTCATCATGCAAGAGGCTCCGAATAAGTGTCCGATTATTCGAACCCTAATGCATGAGAAATTGTAAATAAACACCATAATTACAATTCTACCACCGTATAAGAGGGTCTGAATAAGTGTCCGAGTGTTAGAACCATAATGCATGAAAAATTGTAAGTAAACACCACACTAACATATCGACCATCAACCAAGAGAGTCCAAATAATTGTCCGAGTGTTCAAACCCAAATGCATGAGAAATGGTAAGTAAAAACCACATTTCCATATCTGCCATCATACAATAGGGTCCAAATAAGTGTCTGAGTGTTCGAACCTAAATGCATGAGAAATTATAAGGAAACACTATAATAACATTTCTGCAATCATGCAAGGGGGTCCAAATAAGTGTTTGAGTTTTCGAACCCTAATGCATGAGAAATTGTCAGTAAACACCATAATTACATATTTTCCATCATGCACGGGGGTCCGAAGAAGTGTCCGAGTGATCGAACCCAAATGCATGAGAAATGGCAAGAAAACGCCACAATTACATATCTGCCATCATGCAAGAGAGTCTGAATAAATGTTCGAATGTTCAAACCCAAATGCATGAGAAATAGTACGTAAACAGCATAATTACATATCTGCCATCATGCGGTCCGAAGAAGTGTCCGAAAGTTCGAACCCAAATGCATGACAAATTGTTAGTAAACTGCACAATTACATATATGCCATCATGCAAGAGGGTCCTAATAAGTTTCCAAGTGTTCTGACCCTAGTGCATGAGAAATTGTAAGCAAACACCATAATTACACATCTGCCATCATGCAAAAGGGTACGAATATGTGTCTGAATGTGCAAACCCTAATGCATGAGAAATGGTAAGCAAACACCATAATTACATATCTGCCATCTTACAAGAGGGTCCGAATAAAGGTCCAAGTGTTCGAACCACAATGCATGACAAGTTGTAAGTAGACACCATAATTACAATTCTGCCTCATGCAAGAGGGTTCGAATAAATGTCAGAGTGTTCGAACCCTAATGCATGAGATTTTCTAAAAACACCACAATTAAATATCTGCCATAATGCAAGAGGGTCCAAATAAGTTTCCGAGTATTCGAACCAAAATGCATTAGAAATTTTACGTAAACACCATAATTATATATCTGCCATCATGCAAGATGGACTGAATAACTGTCTGAATGGTCGAATCCTAATACACGAGAAATGGTAAGTAAACACCATAATTACATATCAGCCATCATGCAAGAGGGTCCAAAAAAGTGTCTAAGTGTTCGAACCCTAATGCATGAGAAATTGTAAGTAAACACCATAGTTACATATTTACCATCATGCAAGATGGTCTTGAATAAGTGTCTGTAATAACTCGACCCTCGCACATGTTTCTGGTATACTTTTAATCCCTTATTCTGTGCATTTAAATGCTTAATGTGAAATTCCATGCGAATATAAGAAAAAAAATATATATCTATCACAATTAAAATGTTTGGATCAGAAATTGAGAGCCTTAGAGGCTTGATAATCTGAAATTGATTTTACATTTGAGATCAGCATGATTTTTAAGTCATAATACAATTTTTTGTGAAATTTCAATTTGGAATGATTAAACTAATTAAATTTCATCCTTATTCACCTTTTAGGTATATAATCATATACTTTGAACCTTTGACTTAGAACCATTACAAGAATATCTCCTGAGAGAGAGAGAACTAGAGAGGAAGAGGATTTGAAAGGAAGTTCTTCAAGGAGGAGATTGGAAAACAAAATTGAGAAGGTTCATAGAGATTCCAACTCAAGGTGTGTTTAATTTATTCTAATTGACCCTCTCTTTGATCGGGTAGGAGTTCCTCTACATAATGTAAGTTAGGGTTCATCATGTAGGTCAAGGATGTATTATTGGGATGATTGTAGACACCCCATTTTTGACCGTCCTCAAGACTTGGACGTCACCGTTTGAACACTCGGTGATTACCCTTGTTTGTGTTCGTTTGGAGTTCCCGGAGGTCTCGGCTACGCGCCCTGCCTCAGGATCTCTGAACTCAACCGTTTTGTGTCTGGTTTTGTACCAAACACTTGTGTTTTGCCTTGGAGGGGCAGAGAATGCCTCGTGAGGCATCCCCACACACCACCGGCAGTGGCTAGAGGTCACCGGCTGGTTTTTGCTGCCATCGGCACTTTTTGTTGCCGGTCGGCACTAAATTTTGCCAAAATGACATTTTTGGGCAGCCGACCACTGTTCATCTACTTTATGTAGATATTTTGTGCCAGCTGTGATAGCTGGCACCAACTCTGCTTCCCTCCATACACGTGTATGGAGGGATTTCCCTCTAAGCAAGCTTGTTGTATAAGCTTTGCAAGAGGGAGTTCTATAAGAGGAGAGGCCTTCTCTTTGCTCTAGGTTAGAGACTTTGAAGGCAAAACCAGAGCTTCCACATATAGATACACCCTATCTCTATATTTCCCTCTCTCTCCTCCTTTGTGTGTGTTTATTGGCCTAAAAGTGTGATTTTACCTTACTTTTGCACCAATACACACACTATTACACCTTGCTCCGGGATTGAGGACTTTGAGGGTTGATTCTTGAGTTTTTGGGCTATTTTTGATCAAAAGAAGGGGGTTGCCTTGGCTGTTCTTGAAGTGTGCTTCAAGGGTGAGCATTTTACTTTAGTTTCCCCAAACTTGCACTAGTCTTTTACCTATCTTACTTGCTGATTTAATTTTTGTGCATAACATTAAAAAGGCTTGTATTTTCATGCTTAAGAACTTTCATTAAGAGTCTTTCATGGTTTGAGTTCAAACTCACCCTCTTAGGCCTTATTTGGCCTTTTTGTTGCCTCTTTGGTAAGGCCTTGTTTGCTTAAGTGTTTTGGTCTTCTCACCACTAAAAACCAGTGGAGTTTTAGTGGTGAGGAAGGTGGTTTGGAGTCTTGCATAGGGGAGGGACACCCCTCTCCCTTCATTGTCTTGTTTCCTTGCATTTTGGCTTAAAAGGGTAACATGCATGCTTGATCATTTTTGGCCCCATTTCAGAAGTTTTTTGGGTGTTTTGGGTCATGTGTGATCTTTGTTTTTGGCCGGATTTGTACCCATTTGCATGCTTAATATACTTGCTTTACATTCCTCCATGTGGCCTAGAATTGTATCTTGTGTTTAGGCCATGATTCTTGCATGTGTTGGCATGGTTCCATGAAGGTGTTGGCATTATTTTACCATGTTTAAGGTCTGTTGGCCATTTATTTCAGTCATGCTTGCCTTGTTTGGTGCCACCTCTTTGTGTTTTGGCTTGTAAGCCTTGAGCATATTGACCTCCAACATGCATAGCTTAGGCCATCCTCATGATTTACCATCATTTAGGGTCATATTTCAGCCTATAAATCATTCTTGTATGCTTGCATTTGTGACCTCTTCTATGCTCTTAGGGTGTACCCTTTTATCCCTAGAAATGAGTCTTGGTGGATGCATTTCATGGGAGCCACCTAAGCTGTCATATTAGGAGGTTTTGGAGTCCCTTTTAGCATGTTAAAATTCTGTTTTGGCTTGTCCAAGTCATGCCATGAGTGGTCATGTTGGTGGGAGTGAAGTGCCTCATTTTTGTGCCTTAACCTTAAGACCATTGGCTTGCTTGTTGCCATGAGTATCGGTCCACCGTTTGGACACTTTTGGCCACTGTTTTGAGGTGGGTTACGGTCTGCCCCTTTACCATTTTAAGCCACCATTGCATGCTTTGTTCATGTTTGTTGCATGGTTGCTTCATTAGGTGTTGTAGCATGATGATTCTATTGCTTAAATTGTCCATATTTACATTGCATTTGCATCTTGTATGCCTAACATTGCATGTTTGCCGTACTAGTTGCATGACACTTGGTATGCCTTGTATCTTGATATCATGTTGCATCTTGAGCCATGTTTGCATAACATGCATTTCATTACTTGGTTTGGGGTGTCAAACTAAGTGTGAGGGTTAAGGGGCGTTCATACTATAAGTGATGTAATGTGCCTTAACTCTCGGTCACCGGGGCCTTTGATCACGACATGATAAGGTCTTGGTCCTCATTCGTGTGATTGCATGCATTTTTACATCAAGTGGCAAGCTCGATCTCTTGGGCTATCATGCACCATTGATGGCTCGAGTATCGAGGGCCATGCTTCCCTGAGTTCAATGCATGATGGGAAACATGACCATGCTCACATGTGCCTGAAATCCCATGCCATATACTGTCTGTTCTCTGTTGCTGTCAAAACTATCTGCTGCAGGAAGTTTCTGCCGACCGGCAGAATTCAGTGCCGACCGACCTTTGGTGAATGGCCGATAAATCCAGAAGCAGCCGGTGGAAATTATGCACTGCCGGTGGGAATTTCCCCCGGCCGGTGGTCTTCTGCAGTATGCAATAAACCTGTCCCAGCCCTTTGGAATTTTTCAGAGAGATAGGACAGTGTAAACGGAGACAGCCTTGGTATGGTACAGACTTTCCGGGCAAGGCGGGTTTAAGAATGCATCATTTGCGTATCTCGAGGCGGAGGCTGTGGCCATCTCTCTCCTTCATTTTGCATTTGTTCTATTAAATAAGTAGAAATTCTGTAATAATTAATTTATTTGTTATTTGGACTGTAATATTTATTTGGTCCCTCCGCGCGAGGGCAAATCTGTAATAAGTGTGTGTGAGTGATGTGTATGTCTTCCAATCCCATATCTTTCTTCCCTTTTATTTACCTGCTTATGATGGTAGACTAGGGCATATTTAAAATTAGCATACCTTATGCAATGCATGCGTGCATTCATACATTTGTCCTGCATACACTGGGCCTCGGTACATCATGCTAACTGCATTTGTATTTCAAATTCCAAATTGAATACGTACATCAATTGGTTGCATTTCACATGCCATGTTTAGGTTAGCCGAGCCTACTCTAATTACATCTTGCATGTGTTGCATTAGTCAACTTGACATGAACTAGGACATGCATGTTTGCTAACTAGTTTATTGTTTTGGCACGGAGTACGATGTAAGTATTTATGCTTTAGCATCTCGCATGCGTGTGACTGTTAACCTGATAGCATGCGTACCATGTGGCTAGATGCTTATGTGTTATAAACTGTTTGAATGCCTGTGGGTGAAGGTTGGATTGCTTAAGTTGGAGAAACTCGTTGAAATCCGCATTTTAGCCTACTTGCGAGTAGCAAATTCCAAGACATTTTCCAAAACAAACAGATATGCAATGTTTCTTTCCGAATTAGGCAATCTAGTCTATACTTGTTTGCTGTGCGCATAACATAAGTAATTCTAGGCTAATAACCGGTATAAGAACATATAAAGTTTTCAAAAATGGATATCACGGTTAGTAGAGGCTGATCTTCGGATCGGGGGAGAGGGGTGGCTCATAGTTGACCTTCCCCAATCGTACCCTAGCTCCCGAGCCGAGACAACTCCGGTGATGACGGACATGTGGCCTTCGGCACCGAGTCAGGGTTTCCTAAATTCCCCCATAAAAAATACTTAGGTGGCGACTCTGTTTCTGGCAAAGCAGTCCATGTTTGGCACTTCTTTCCTAAAATCTGTTTTCTCAAAATGATTTGCCAGATTTGGACTCTTTGGTTCAAGATTAAGAATCGTGACATAAATCGAGTCCGAACTGTAGTAGCGGGGTCCCTCGCGGGCGCGTGCTACAGTTTCTGGCGACTCTGCTGGGGATTTAGAGAGCTTGACTCGAACTCGTGATATCCTGTTTTGATTTCATTCATGTGTCTCTTTGCATTGCATGTGCATAGGTGCGCCTAGGAACACAGTGTTTGCCATCTACTATTCCTGAACGGTTTGCCGGAGGTTTGTCTTGTCAAGGTATGACTATGAGGCTGACCGGTTATGGGCTCTGACAGTATGGGAACACAAACCCCGATTTTACCGGGGCACCCTTTTCGACCATTCGACCTAGTGCATATTCGGAACCATAGTGACCATTCCAAGTTAGGACAGGCTGCTTACCCGACGATAGGTTGTTTGAAAGCTGCTGCGTGCATAGTGAAACCCTAGCTCTTGACAAAATAGGACAGGGAAACCCTACCCCAACATAGGGGTGTTTTGGCTCTCTTTGCTTGCTATGTGCTTTTAGAGTGTTGCTCTACAGGAACGTGCATATCAGTTTGCAAGATTAAGTATTAGGCCTGAGGGCATCAGTATCAGTTTATGAGAATCAGTTATCTGCGGGTATCAGGTTCAGTTTTGGGAACAGAGATTTCGGGGAACAGTGATCAGTATCGAGGAACAGTGTGTCCGGCTTACCAACTGTGTATTATGGATACCCAACTGTGCGTTGTGTGTGTTTATTTTATGCCGTTATGCTGTCCGATTGTTAGTTTATTTACTGCTTTATTTATCTTTTTGCTAGGTAGTTTAGCATCATTGCTTCCAACCCGGTAGATATTCCCCAAGCACTTTGGATTAGAGGACGTCGGCTCCATCGATCTGAGGATCTGGTAGACGGACAACCAGTGTACCACTCTCTACCCTCGGTTACTAAACGGAGGGCATCAGTTCAACAGTCAGTACAGAGGGCTTTATCTACCCCACCTGTGTACAGTAGGGATCAGGATCCTGTTTCACCCGCAGAAAGGGAACATATACCGACAATTCAGTCAGAACAGAGCAGCATGGCTAGTTTAGAAGAGATGGTACGCCAACTCCAAGAAAGCATGAAAATGATGCAGCAGGATGCTCTCCGACAGGCAGAATTCGCCAAACAACAAGCCACAATTATGAGTGAGCAAGCGGAGTTAATTGTGAGATTGCAGCAGCAAACCGGGGCGTCAGCTTCACAGCAAGTCCCTCCCCCACTAAGGGTTCCGATACCCGAAGAGATGCCAAATGCCCGGAATGTCCAGGAAGATACAGACATCCCAACGGGGCCGGCTCCACCCCCGATTCTGCCTCAACTATCCAAGGCACCCACTCCCATCAATCAATCGGATTCTCCTTTCGAGTCTGAGGTAGACCCCGTGGCATTAAAAATGCGCAAGCTTGAAAAGTTGTTCAAGAAATCTCAAGGAGTGAAGTCCATTCCGGACATTGGAGACGGATACACTGACACAGCCGTGACGCTGCCAGATCGTTTTAAGATGTCACAAATTGATCGTTTTGACGGATCTGAGGATCCCATGGTACACCTGCGACTATTTTCAGACGTCCTAAGGCCAATGGGCCTCACTAGATTGCAGAAGCTGTCTTTGTTTGGCGGGACCCTGTCGGGTGTAGCGGCCGCGTGGTATGCCAAGTTGGAGGATGACGTCAAGAGAAGTTAGGACGAGATGGTTGAGGCCTTCATCCTGCAGTACTCATATAATACACAAATCGAGATCACAACCCGGGATCTCGAGACAACGAGGCAAGAACCCAAGGAGAGCTTCTCAGAATTCGTAACCAGATGGCGGGCTAAGGCTTCGATGATGACCTTAAGGCCCACGGACAAAGACCAGATTCGGATGATTGTGCGCAATCTTCAGTCGAAGCTAATGCAAAAGATGATTGTACTCCCCTTCCCTACCTTTGCTGATCTGCATGAAATGGGGGTGCAGATCGAGGATGCCTTAAAACAAGGTCTGATTGATAACGACCGGGAGCAACCCCGCAGAACTTTCAATCGAAATACTAATGCAGGCCCGAGTGGCACTACAACTACCAGGACCTCCAAAGTGAGTATGGTCACCACCAACCCTTCCCCGAGAACTATGGCAGCCACACCATTCTCCGGTGCATCCGGAAGCAACCCACAAATAGCCAAATACCCTCCCAAAAATACCAGAACCTTCGCTCTGCTTTATATGCCCCTGTCCAAAGCTTTGGGGGTTTTGATCAGAAAAGGGCATCTGAAGCCCCTAGAACCGCGGCCCTTACCGGAAAGACTCCCCGCTGCCCACAATCCAGCCAAGTATTGTGCATTCCACCAGCAGCACGGTCACGACACCGATCTGTGCTTTCGATTGCGTCATGAGATTCAAGATCTCATTGATAACGGGGTGATTTTACCACCTGAGAAACCCAATGTTACTACAAATCCTCTCCCCACACATAACCAAGCTCCACCACCCAAAAGAATCAATTTCATCCACACTGGGGTCGTGTCCTACGATCCTAGTAGCTATATCACACCCTCCTACCTGCCTAAGCCGGAGGTTTTCCTTCCTGATTGCACCGATTTGTGCATGATGGACGTCTCCATAACCCAACCCAAGCCTGTGGTGGTGACCATCGAGAGCAGGAGAGAGAAGACTCCAAAGGAGAAGGGGGTTGTTGAGCCAGAGTCTGCGGAGTCTGGGAGTGATGTTGGGAATGCTTATAGTCCGAGTGACTACATTTCACCGATGGGCCAGAATAGACCAGATGTGGAATTTCCAGCAGAATGAGAGCTGTGTGCAATCCAAGGGGACAGTCCAGGACAGGGAACGGATGATTTGATAGCTGTGGAAAAGGATCTTGCCAAGTTCCAGTTTTATGATAACCAAGATCTAGAAGACTCAGCCATCAATTGGTTTGATTATGAGGAATCGGCCGAGGCCACGGGATGGTTGGAAGATCAGCCAGATGTGGCAGGAGAGTTTCAGTCAAAACAAGGCCCGGCAGGAGCAGGAATGTCAATAACAGCCGGGAGGGTCGAAGAACAGAATACATCGCCGGAGAGCGCCGGTGTCGAGAGTTTCGTTCAGGAATGGAGCATTTTGAGTACAGGAATCATTGAACAATCTACTGCATTGACGCAGTCAGAACAGGAAAGATTCGAAGATTCTGAGAGGATCAGGAAGGCAAAAGCCCACGTAGGGGTTGAGACTGCCACAAGTACAGAAATGGAGAATGTTGCAAGCATAGGGATAGAAGGTACTGCAAGTACCGAAACAGTCATGCCAAAACCGGATAGGTGCCTGTCAGCTGCAGATGGCATGTGGTGGGAAGACGATGATCTATGTCTTGCCCACACAGACGAGGATTGGGGGGGTAACCAACCGGATGATACCTGGTATATCGGCGAAGTCGATCACATGACTAGGAGTGGACGGTACTTCAAGCCTCCGCACCTAGATCAACCGGAGGCGTCTGGAAAAGATAAAGAGGCAGAGAAGCAAAAGGAAAAGAAACTCGAAGATGAGGCCGTATTGAGACAATTGAAGATGATACAAGCAGACATCTCCATCTAGAGGCTGCTTATGGCTTCTCGAGTACATAGACAAGCTGTCCTTACAGCTATGGACAAAGCCAAGCTTTCTATAGACACCACGCCCGAATAGCTGGTGGGCCTAGTTTTTTCGGGAGGAAGTTCTCCGACATTGACCTTTTCTGACAAAGAACTGCCACCTGAGGGTGCGAACCATAACAAACCACTCTACATCTCTGTGGAGTGCAGAGATAAATGGATACCCGTGGTTCTTATTGACACGGGGTCCGCCATTAACGTCTGCCTCGCAAGGACAGCCTATGCGATCGGTTTGAAAGTCGCGGATTTTGTGCCAACGGCCCAGGTGATTCGGGCGTATGACAACACAAGCCGGGAAGTAATGGGAACAGTTAAGATTCAAACAAAGGTTGGGCCGGGACAGCATGAGATAGATTTCCATGTCTTGGAGGTTCCTGCAACTTTCAACCTGCTTTTAGGGCGGCCGTGGCTGCATCAGGCAAAGGCAGTCTTCTCCACCCCACATCAAGTGGTGAAATACCCCTATGGGAAGGGAGTAGCCATCGTCTTCGGAAATTCATCGATTCATCCGCCGCCAGAAGTATCCACGCCTGTTCTAGAAATTGAACACGGTATGGAAGATGTGTTCATATCGGGTTTTACCTTGGCTGAGGCCCAGGTTGTACAGAACATTATGGCTACTAGTGAAGGGGTATATGTCAGTGCTCAGGCAGTCTATCTCATGAACAAGCTCCAACACATCCCCAAGATGGGATTGGGCAAGAGCGGCCGGAAAGGCGTCACAGCATTGGCCGAAGTGCCACACAACCCTCATACCTTTGGATTGGGTTACCTACCCACCAAAGAGGACTGGATAAGGAAAGGAAAGGAAATGGCTGGAAGAGCCAGAGCAAAGAAGGCTGGGAAGCCCTTTGAGTTGATGCATAGACCCATTCAGGGTACCTTAAACGGACGCTTCGTCTGGGAGGGGGAGGACTTTCCGTTTTGTGGCTTCCCAGAATCATGGCTGAACGCAGAAAAGAAGCGCGTACCGGGCTTTGAGATTTTCTTCGACTTGCAGCTACCTGAGAGTGACATCGCCGAAGGGCAAACAGATCTATCAGTTGAGGCTGAACAAAGTAGGGAAATGCAGTCTGAGGACGCTGAAAATGAAATGGGGGTAGCACTGGCATGTATACTTTCAGATCCTCCGATCGAACAGAAGTGCTTGGGAGATAACTCCTCGGTATGCATGATCGAGAATGAAACGGCTGTGAGCCTACCAGCAACTATTTTGGATGCATCCGTCGCACCCTCTCTCGTCTGGCAATATGAAGAAGGATTCTTGTCCAGCAGCACCGGGTCAGGTAGTGAGCCGGAATCTGATTCCACCGAGTCCTGTGAGTCGGAATCAGGTTCCAGCTCGACTGAGTCTGAGTCCGGTATTCTTGGGGGTGATAACCCGGATGCCACAGTCCTGTCTAGGTCATCATTTTTTTTCTCTTTTGAGTCTATTGTAACAGAAGAATCAGATGCCTTGGAAGTACTTAATGAGAACGATGTGGATGTGGTTTCTGAGTATTTTTCTGTGCCTTTGATTTATTGCTTAAATCTGGATTTTCAAAATTTTGATGAAAACGACGAGGAAGAAATTCCTCCGGTTTTGCAACGGTTAATTGATCAAGAGCAGGAAAGATTTGTTAAACCCTTAATGGATGAAATCACTACCGTGAATGTTGGTACTGAGAAGGACCCGCGGCTGGTCTAGATTGGGTCCACGTTGTCTTCAGAGGAACGCGAGCGCTTAGTCACTTTATTAAAGGATTTCAAAGATGTTTTCGCGTGGTCCTATGAAGACATGCCTAGAATCGATCCTGAGATTGTACAGCATTGGATCCCTCTTGATCCCGAGGCCCGGCCTGTCAAGCAGAAACTCAGAAGGATCCGCCCTGATTAGGCCATTAAGATCAAGGAAGAGGTCACCAAGCAAATCGATGCAGGCTTCCTGCTGGTATCCGAATACCCGACTTGGTTGGCCAACATTGTTCCGGTGCCGAAGAAGGATGGCAGAATTCGGGTATGTGTAGACTTCAGAGATTTGAACAGGGCTAGTCCGAAGGACGACTTTCCCTTGCCGCACATTGATGAATTGGTAGATTTCACGGCAAGACATGCCTTGCTTTCGTTTATGGATGGCTTCTTAGGCTATAATCAGATAGTGATGGCACCCGAAGATCGGGAGAAGACTGCGTTCACTACCCCGTGGGGTACATATTGTTACAGAGTAATGCCATTTGGTTTGAAGAACGCTGGAGCTACTTATCAACGGGCAGCAACCACAATACTACATGATATGATCCATAAAGAGGTCGAGGTGTACGTGGACGACATGATTGTCAAGTCCAAAGAAAGAGAGGGCCACTACACCACCTTACAAAAGTTTTTTCAAAGGATCAGAGAGTTTCGGCTGCGGTTGAATCCCCAAAAGTGTACATTTGGTGTTACAGCAGGGAAAATGCTAGGGTTTCTGATTACACAAAGAGGCATCGAGGTCGACCCTTCCAAATCAAGGCCATCTTGGAAATGCCACCACCAAGGACTGAAAAGGAGGTGCGAGGCTTTCTGGGTAAGGTGCAATTCATAAGACGGTTTATCTCTAAATTAACCTTGACTTGTGAACCACTTTTTGGTCTCCTGAAGAAAGGAAAGAAGTTCCAATGGGACGGCCGATGTCAAGCAGCTTTTGAACAGATCAAAGAATATCTACAGAACCCGCCCGTGTTGTTACCACCAGAGCCGGGGAGACCGTTGATATTGTATCTTTCAGTAACTGAGACTACCATGGGCTGCATGCTCGCACAAGAGTCAGAAGACAAAGTGGAAAGGGCCATCTACTATTTGAGGAAGAAGATGCTGGATTACGAGACCCGCTACACTCCGCTGGAGAAGGCTTGCTTGGCCATGGTATGGGCTACCAGGAAGCTGCGGCACTACCTGTTAGCTCACTCTGTAATGTTGGTTTCATGCTTAGATCCCATCAAATATCTTTTCGAGAAACCAACACTTACGGGTAGGCTAGCTCGTTGGCTGCTGTTGCTTTCTGAATTTGATCTGAAGTATGTAACACGCAAGTCAGTGAAAGGAAGAGCAGTAGCGGAGTTCCTTGCCGACCACCCGGTTGAAGGGGATGAAGCGGTTGAGTACCTGTTCCCAGCTGAAGCCATTCTGCACATCGAAGATGAAACTTGGACAATGTACTTTGACGGAGCGTCGAACCAATATGGGTATGGGATAGGAGTGTTTGCTGATAGCGCCGGACGATTCCCGTATCCCTTTAGCATTTAAGCTCTGGTTCAAAGTCTCGAACAATGAAGCAGAATATGAGGCATGTATTGCTGGCCTAGAGGTAGCCCTAGAACTAGGGGCAAGACGGTTGGACGTCATTGGGGACTCGAACCTTGTTGTATCTCAAGCAAAAGGAGACTGGAAAGTCAAAGAGGAAAGGATGATAATTTACCACCAAACCTTGGATTTGTTAATTCCTCGGTTTGAGAAGCTAAATTTTACCCACCTAGTAAGAGAGAGCAACAGGTTCGCAGATTCACTAGCAACTCTATCTTCCATGATAGACATCCTGTCCGGAGTCCGGATGCGTCTAGTCATTATTGATCAGAAGTTTGCGCCAGCGTATGAATCAATTTCCGCCATAGATGAGGCTCAGGACGACAACCCCTGGTATTATGACATTTGGAACTTCTTGGAAAAGGAGGCGTATCCGCCAGGGGCAAATGCCAAGGATAAAAGGGCAATAAGAAGAATGGCTGTTCAGTTCATCATCTGCGGGGGTAAACAGTATAAGAGAGGTCATTTGGGAATGCATAAGCTCTGTGTAGAAGCTGAAGAGTCGAAGCGCCTGATGGAGGCCATCCATGGAGGGGAGTGCGGTGCACACATGAATGGAGTAATGCTAGCCAGAAAGATCCTCAGACAGGGCTACTACTGGTCCACCATGGAGGAGGATTGTATCGACTTTGTTCGGCGATGCCACAAATGCCAGATCCATGCAAACCGTGTGAACATCCCACCGTCCAAGCTGTACAACGTGACGTCCCCATGGCCATTTTCCGTTTGGGGAATTGATGTAATCGGAGCTGTTACCCTGAAGGGGTCGAATCAGCATGAGTTTATCCTGGTAGCGATAGATTATTTCACGAAGTGGGTCGAGGCCCAATCATATGCGGTGTTGAAGGCGTCGCATGTCGCAAAGTTCATCAGAAAAAAACATCATCTGTCGCTACGGGGTGCCAAACGAGATTATTTCGGATAATGGTTCCCACTTCAAGAAGGAAATGATTGACTTGTTGGAGAAATATAATGTGGCTTTTCATAAGTCATCCGCATACCGGCCGTAAACCAACGGAGCAGTTGAGGCCACCAACAAGAACATCAAGCATATACTGCGGAAGTTGGTGGAAACCTACCGGGATTGGCCAGATAAGTTGCCGTTTGCTCTATGGGGCTACAGGACTTCAATTAGAACTTCTACTGGAGCGACTCCGTATTCATTAGTTTATGGAATGGAGGTCGTTCTACCTATCGAAATTGAGGTTCCGTCTTTACGAGTATTGGCTGAGTGTCAAATAGCCGAAGCAGATTGGCAGCAGAGCAGGTTTGAGGAACTCATGCTTTTTGATGAGAGAATGCTGAAAGCACTGTACCACGTTCAAAGTTATCAGCGCAGAATTGCCCGGGCTTTCAACAAGAAGGTTAAGTCCAGAAATCTGAAGGAAGGGGATTTGGTGCTCAAGGACAACCGAGCTCCCATCCACGACCCAAGGGGCAAGTTCAGACCCAATTGGACCGGTCCCTACATCATCAAAGTTATCTGGTTAGGTGGAGCTGTGATTCTGATGGACCTAGATGGCCTGGAATTTTCCCAACCAATCAACATAGACAAGTTGAAGAAATATTACCCTTGAGAGGCTCGTTAGGCCGAAAACCCGAAAGGGCGACCTAGGCAAAAGTTAGAGCACAAAAAAATTAGAAAATATAAAAACTGAGCTCGCAAGGCTGAAAACCCGCAAAGGGCGGCTTTGGCAAAAGTTAGAGCGCAAAAGGAGAGTGAAAATACTCGAGTGAACCTAAGCCTGAATTACGTAAGGCTTGATTCCCATCTTTGGGATACGTAGGCAGCTTCATCCTGAAGTTCAGCCATAACACTTCCCCGATCAACTTTGTCCATTCGATCGTCTCGGCCATCTTTGTCTATTCAGCATTCAAGGGTTCGGTTATGATCTCCGGTGCAGTGCTCTTCAGACTAGAGGCAACTTTCCGTTGCTGTGCAGTGCTGCGGCGCTCTTCAGACTAGGGGCAACTTTCCGTTGCTGTGCAGTGCTGCGGCGCTCTTCAGACTAGGGGCAACTTTCCGTTGCTGTGCAGTGCTGCGACGCTCTTCAGACTAGAGGCAACTTTCTAGTTGCAGGGATCTAGGGTTGTGCTTCTCAATGACAGATCTCAGGCGTGTTCAGTTTTGATCCACATCGAAAATGATTTTTGAGAAGTTTTAATAAAAGCCGACTTTGTTCAAATAATCTTTTTACAACTTTGACCATTTTTTTGGACCAAAGCGGAAAATTTCCAGTACCACAACCTTCAATTTCATTGATTTCAAAACAGAGTTCTCCTGCACTTGCATACAATCGAAGTTGCTTTTTATTACATTCATAAAGAAAACTTGAAAGTACTAATAAAGCAATAAATCTGGGGCATAGTCAAGTCAGGTGTTCCTGCGCCCCCCCCAGAGCTGGTCGAAACTTCTGACGGTAAGCTAGGCCCAATCTGTGCTTCTTCATTGAGCCAATCCACGCACTCGTCGTACAAAGTGCAACTGAAAGTAGGGGCAGGGGCCAGGAGTTCTCTCATCCTCCACGCGGTGGCCTGCCAAGCAAGCTGTGCGCCTCGGGCAGGGAATGCAGCAGGATACTCTATCCCCTCTGGCGGGCAGGTCTGGTCATGGCCAAATTGGTGTCGAATTCGAAAGGGGAAGTAGAATACACAGTGAGTTAGACCAACCAATTGAATCCCGGTCTGCCGGGGCATATTGTAACTCATTGCCGGAAGGCTCAGCCAAGGGCACTGCCAAGCAATACGGTCTGCGGACAAGCGGCGCATCCAAGCGAACCACCATCCCTCATCTCAGGCATTGACTAGACGGTGCCGGAAGAAGTAGCCGCGAGCTGAATATGCTGGGCAAGAGTCCACAACCTGCAGTTTGTCCATCAACCATACCTGGGAAGGGATGAAAAATGAGAGAGTAAAGAATAGAGAGATGTACGAGGAGAGAAAAGTGAGAATAGGGCCTTGTGAGAAAAGATCGAGCTTGAGGGCCGAGTGATGTGAGCAAATACATAATGCGAGATTGGGTGGGAAACATTACCTGTAGTAGTAGTGGACTCCCTGCTAATCTGGTTGTCTCACGACGGTAAAAGGCGTCTAAGCCCATTAACGTCTCAGCCAGAGTCATGGAAATGCAGCTCTTGCCCTCCTTCAAGCCTTGGGCAACCTCAATCAGCCGGACACTAGACCCTCCAGAGCCTGAGACGAATTGAAAATGGGATAGCATGCATAAACAGAGGGCATGTCGCTGGAAGCCTTGCCAGTGATGGTTGTTGCGATCACTAGCATCAGAAAATCGATTGGTCAAACTCGGAATGTCTAGCATCTCGTCACAAATCAGAGACCGAGCGTCACGCATGCTGAGTCCACACATTCGCCCTAGGGATTGGGCATGGCCGAAATTGAGTTGGGGCAGGAGCTCCTCGTCGCGCTCGGACTCCATTAAGGCTTGGAAATCTTCAAAGGTAGGACATATCTCTTGCCCAGCAAAGCTAAAGACATGCGTCACCAGATTCCAAAACCTTGCCGCAGCTTGAAGAAACGGGAGGTGCAACGAGGTACGACCCAGAGTGAATAGTGCATTTATGCCGAAACCCCGGAAATTCAACTTTTCCGAGCCATCCAAGCTAGCAATCCAAGCTGTGAGATTTTGAGCAAGAAACTCTTCCATCAGAGCAAATCAGTGTAGAATTGAGAAAAACTACGAAGTCGGGGTCTTTTGTAGGAGATAAGGTTGGGTGGAGGACAGGTGTCAACATTCTGGTGATTCCCTCATTCATAGCCGGCCGGCCAAATATTCTGCCGACCGGCCGTCATATTTTGCCGACCGAATGAATATTTGGCCGATGGCCATTCCTTGTGGCCGATGACCTCTCCTCCTGGCCGATGGGCTTCCTCCTGGTTCCCTGAGCTATTTATGCTAGGGATTGGGGAACTCCATCACCTCCGATCCTTCCCCCGGTGATCGATTCTTGTGAAGTCACGCCTGTCTACTTGTCCGGTTTTTCAACATTTGCTTATCGAGTTGTATTTCACTCTCTTTGAGTTTTTGATTTATTTATCGAGTTGTGCTTACGCTTGTTTGGTCCTATCATGCCTTTGTACATTTGCTTATCGAGTTGTAAGTCGGTTCACTACCTGATTATTACGATGCGAATACTCGGTGTTCAAAATGAGTTCAATCTCATTCACATTGTGGTGTGATGCCTTGCGATGCGATGCATAGAAAGTTTACAAACGCAAACATCTTTTGGATAAAATAGTTGTTTCATCCCCGTCACGTGCTTTGCAAAATGCGTAATTTTGAGAAAGAATAAAACCTGCCCGAGGCAGTGCAATGTGCTTAAACTACTAGTAAAAAGGAAAGTAAAACATAGAATGGCAGGGTAGCCAAGTGTCGGAATGGATACCAGCAAAACTCCCCTTGCGGACAACGCACCTTCCACGCCTTTGTTCAGGTCAACGACGTGGTTTCGCACCTTCGTTACTTGAGACCATGCGGGGAAGCGCACTTTTGAAATGTGGACCTTCGAGTTGACCTCAGGCCACAACTTCTGCGAGTGATGCTCGACACGTACGAAGAACGTTCCCTCCCGCATCCTTCTCATGTCTTGAGGATTCCCACAAATCGCTTCAATTATGCTGTGTTACAGTGTTTTACATCCCTGCATTATGAATGATATGTCCTCACTCCCATATGCACATTTGTAATCACTTTCTTTACTTGCGTAGACCGCATGTTAATTCCATTACCTGCGTAGACCGCATGTTTGTAATGACTTTCTTTACTTGCGTAGACCGCATGTTAATTACATTACCTGCGTAGACCGCATGTTTGTAATCACTTTCTTTACTTGCGTAGACCGCATGTTAATTACATTACCTGCGTAGACCGCATGTTTGTAATCACTTTCTTTACTTGCGTAGACCGCATGTTAATTACATTACCTGCATATACCGCATGTTTGTAATCACTTTCTTTACGTGCGTAGACCGCATGTTAATTACATCATCTGCGTAGACCGCATGTTTGTAATCACTTTCTTTACTTGCGTAGACCGCATGTTAATTACATCATCTGCATAGACCGCATGTTTGTAATCACTTTCATTACTTGCGTAGACCGCATGATTGTTCAAATTCACTACCTGCGTAGACCGCATATTTTGACTTGCGTAGACCGCACGCTTATGTTCAATTTCATTGCCTGCGTAGACCGCATGCTCATGATCAATTTCATTACCTGTGTAGACCGCATGTTCCACTTACACATCTATACCTTCATAGCATTGTTATGCTCCCCACTTGCTTTGCGTTGTCACGCATTTCGAGTACACTATTATGCATGTTGTTAACGATATTGTACCTGTTGAGTTTGTTTTCTTTGCAGGCACGATATTTTATGTACGGTTCATTTGAGGTTGATGCAACCAGACGAGCCGCACAGGTATTGTATCCTCCGAGTGAGACGTATTGACAATTACGTAATTCTCTTACATCCCTTCTGCATTGTAGTGTAGTTCGGTGTATGCTAGCTTAAAATTGTCGTATGTGTGCTTCGTTACAGCTTTCCTTGCATGATCATAAGTTATGCTCGGCTTCGTGCATTGTCTTGCATTTTGCCCCTGCCTTCGAGCGCATACCTTGTTTGTCTTGTATGTTTGTCTGAGTCTTCGGCCTTGTCAAAAATGGGTCATCTCTGGGCTTTGACATTCACTCCCGTCATTGTTATGACTTTCGAGTTCTGTCAAAGAGGGGCAACTGTAGACACCCCATTTTTGACCGTCCTCAAGACTTGGACGTCACCGTTTGAACACTCGGTGATTACCCTTGTTTGTGTTCGTTTGGAGTTCCCCGAGGTCTCGGCTACGCGCCCTGCCTCAGGATCTCCGAACTCAACCGTTTTGTGTCTGGTTTTGTACCAAACACTTGTGTTTTGCCTTGGAGGGGCAGGGAATGCCTCGTGAGGCATCCCCACACACCACCGGCAGTGGCTAGAGGTCACCGGCTGGTTTTTGCTGCCATCGGCACTTTTTGTTGCCATCGGCACTTTTTGTTGCTGGTCGGCACTGTTTGTTGCCGGTCGGCACTAAATTTTGGCAAAATGACATTTTCGGGCAGCCGACCACTGTTCATCTACTTTATGTAGATATTTTGTGCCAGCTATGATAGCTGGCACCAACTCTGCTTCCCTCCATACACGTGTATGGAGGGATTTCCCTCTAAGCAAGCTTGTTGTATAAGCTTTGCAAGAGGGAGTTCTATAAGAGGAGAGGCCTTCTCTTTGCTCCAGGTTAGAGACTTTGAAGGCAAAACCAGAGCTTCCACATATAGATACACCCTATCTCTATATTTCCCTTTCTCTCCTCTTTTGTGTGTGTTTCTTGGCCTAAAAGTGTGATTTTACCTTACTTTTGCACCAATACACACACTATTACACCTTGCTCCGAGATTGAGGACTTTGAGGGTTGATTCTTGAGTTTTTGGGCTGTTTTTGATCAAAAGAAGGGGGCTGCCTTGGCTGTTCTTGAAGTGTGCTTCAAGGGTGAGCATTTTACTTTAGTTTCCCCAAACTTGCATTAGTCTTTTACCTATCTTACGTGCTGATTTAATTTTTGTGCATAACATAAAAAAGGCTTGTATTTTCATGCTTAAGAACTTTCATTAAGAGTCTTTCATGGTTTGAGTTCAAACTCACCCTCTTAGGCCTTATTTGGCCTTTTTGTTGCCTCTTTGGTAAGGCCTTGTTTGCTTAAGTGTTTTGGTCTTCTCACCACTAAAAACCAGTGGATTTTCAGTGGTGAGGAAGGTGGTTTGGAGTCTTGCAAAGGGGAGGGACACCCCTCTCCCTTCATTGTCTTGTTTCCTTGCATTTTGGCTTAAAAGGGTAACATGCATGCTTGATCATTTTTGGCCCCATTTCAGAAGTTTTTTTGGGTGTTTTGGGTCATATGTGATCTCTGGTTTTGGCTGGATTTGTACCCATTTGTATGCTTAATATACTTGCTTTACATTCCTCCATGTGGCCTAGAATTGTATCTTGTGTTTAGGCCATGATTCTTGCATGTGTTGGCATGGTTCCATGAAGGTGTTGGCATTATTTTACCATGTTTAAGGTCTGTTGGCCATTTGTTTCAGTCATGCTAGCCTTGTTTGGTGTCACCTCTTTGTGTTTTGGCTTGTAAGCCTTGAGCATATTGACCTCCAACATGCATAGCTTAGGCCATCCTCATGATTTACCATCATTTAGGGTCATATTTCAGCCTATAAATCATGCTTGTATGCTTGCATTTGTGACCTCTTCCATGCTCTTAGGGTGTACCCTTTGATGCCTAGAAATGAGTCTTGGTGGATGCATTTCATGGGAGCCACCTAAGCTGTCATATTAGGAGGTTTTGGAGTCCCTTTTTGCATGTTAAAATTCTATTTTGGCTTGTCCAAGTCATGCCATGAGTGGTCATGTTGGTGGGAGTGAAGTGCCTCCTTTTTGTGCCTTAACCTTAAGACCATTGGCTTGCTTGTTGGCATGAGTATCGGTCCACCTTTTGGACACTTTTGGCCACTGTTTTGAGGTGGGTTAAGGTCTGCCCCTTTACCATTTTAAGCCACCATTGCATGCTTTGTTCATGTTTGTTGCATGGTTGCTTCATTAGGTGTTGTAGCATGATTATTCTATTGCTTAAATTGTCCATATTTACATTGCATTTGCATCTTGTATGCCTAACATTGCATGTTTGCCATACTAGTTGCATGACACTTGGTATGCCTTGTATCTTGATATCATGTTGCATCTTGAGCCATGTTTGCATCACATGCATTGCATTACTTGGTTTGGGGTGTCAAACCAAGTGTGAGGGTTAAGGGGCGTTCATACTATAAGTGATGTAATGTGCCTTAACTCTCGGTCACCGGGGCCTTTGATCTCGACATGATAAGGTCTTGGTCCTCATTCGTGTGATTGCATGCAATTTACATCAAGTGGCAAGCTCGATCTCTTGGGCTATCCTGCACCATTGATGGCTCGAGTATCGAGGGCCATGCTTCCCTGAGTTCAAAGCATGATGGGAAACATGACTATGCTCACATGTGCCTGAAATCCCATGCCATATACTGTCTGTTCTCTGTTGCTGTCAAAACTGTCTCTTGCAGGAAGTTTCTGCCGACCGGCAGAATTCAGTGCCGACCGGCCTTTGGTGAATGGCCGATAAATCCAGAAGCAGCCGGTGGAAATTATGCACTGCCGGTGGGAATTTCCCCCGGCCGGTGGTCCTCTGCCGTTTGGGGTCGTGACAGATTGGTATCAGAGCACGCATTCCTTATAGTACGTTATTCACACACTTGAGTCCTAAAGAGCATAGGATGCCCTTAGAATGATCTTAGGATTGCATCATATTGCTTGTTATTTGACAAGGTGTGCATCATCTCAGCATAACCATTTGTTATTTGCATACATGCTTCTTGGTTCAGTTTGTTTTAAGGTTGCATTTTGCCTACTCATAGCATCATGAGGAGAGGTAGACCATCAGTTGGCCGAGATCAACCAGAGGATAGATTGGACAGACTAGAGAGACTAGTTGAAGGTTTAACTCATGAGTTGAGGCAGATGAGGCAACAGAATGCAAGTGCTACATCAACCCTGGCCGAACAGACGGATGGCCGACATGCAGCTCCACCTCTTCCAGTGCCCCAAGTGCCTCCACAGCCAGCCTTGTACGGGGAAGGGACGATGACTTTGATTAAAGAGTTCAAGAAGATGAACCCACCGAGATTCGCAGGGGGCATAGAGCCGATGAAGGCCGAGGCATGGGTTTTGGAAATGGAAAAGCTGTTCGAGATCTTTCCTAGCACCGACACTCAGAAGGTGACATTAGCAGCATACACGTTAGACGACGACGCTCGAAGGTGGTGGATGATGATCCGGGAGGCTAATCCTAATTTAACTTGGGCCAGATTTTTGGAACTGTTTTACAACATGCATTTTCCACTTAGTGTTCGAGATCGCAAGACCACAGAGTTCCAGACTCTGACACAAGGCAGCAGAACAGTGGCAGAGTACGACCGTGCCTTCACCGAATTGGCGAGATATGCGCCTCACATGGTCAGTGATGAGTATAGGAAAGCCAGGAAGTTTGAAAGTGGACTACGTGGACCAATCCAGGATCGGGTCAACGTGCTCAATATGCCGACTTACGCCGAGGTGTTAGACAAGGCCATCTTGGCGGAAGCTAACCTAAACCAATATCAAAGTTCAGGAGAGAGTTAGAGGAAGAGACAGAACTATGATGGTCGTCGGATACCGTTTAATGCCAAGAAGAAGGCGAATGTGGGCAGTTCTAGCAACTCAGATCGGGATGGGAATGTCAAGCCGACGTGTACGAGTTGTGGGAAGCCGCATACCAGGGTTTGTCGCTGGGCGACAGGAGCCTGCTTTGAATGTGGCGAGATAGGCCACCGTGTAAAGGACTGTCCAAAGGCAAGAGCTGGTGATGGTAAGAAAAGTGGGAGCACCTCAGGCTCTGCACAAGGAAGCAACGTTGGAAGGACACAAATGAGACAGGGCAAAGTTTTTGCTTTAGTGCCAGGAGACACCCAGAATGCTGAAACGGTAGTGTTAGGTACACTCTCAATTTGCTCTCAAGTTGCATACGTCGTGATTGATTCGGGCTCTACGCATTCCTTTGTATCTGTTAAATTTGCTGAGAAGTTGAACAGACCGTTAGAACCCCTTGATTATGTGCTATCTATATCTACTCCATCTGGGGGAACTATACTTATTGCATCCATACATAGGGCGTGTGTTGTGATGATTGAGGATATAGAATTATTAGCTGATTTGATGCCATTTAGCATGACCCACTTTCATGTCATATTGGGAATGGATTGGTTAGTAGCGCATCATGCATCCATTAATTGTGTTACTAAGAGCATTAGCCGTCATACTAGTTGTTAAGGAATTTCCTGACGTTTTTCCAAATGAGCTGCCTGGCCACTTAGTCGATAGAGAAATAGAGTTTACTGTGGACCTCATGTTGGGAACGCAGCCTATCTCCAAAACACCCTATAGGATGGCCCCAGCTGAACTTAGATAACTGAAACTACAATTACAAGAATTGTTGGATAAGGGATTCATCAAGCCGAGCACTTCACCGTGGGGAGCAGCTGTTTTATTTGTTAAGAAAAAGGATGGCACGCTTCGCCTTTGCATTGATTACAGAGAACTTAATAAGGTAACCATCAAGAACAAGTACCCATTGCCTAGGATTGACGATTTTCTTGATCAATTACAAGGGGCACGAGTCTTTTCCAAGATTGACCTTAGGTCAGGCTACCACCAGCTGAAAGTTAAAGCCGAGGACATTGAGAATACTACTTTTCGGACAAGGTATGGCCACTACAAATTTTTGGTAATGCCTTTCGGAGTGACCAATGCTCCTGCAGCATTCATGGACTTGATGAACAGAGTCTTTAAGCCGTATCTAGATGAGTTTATAGTTGTTTTTATTGACGACATATTGATCCATTCCAAGAGCACAATTGAGCACGAGAACCATCTGAGGCTTGTCCTGCAAATTTTGAGAGACAAGAAGCTGTACGCCAAGTTGAGTAAGTGCGAGTTTTGGCTTTCCAGCGTCTCATTTTTAGGGCATGTGATTAATGAAGAGGGTATATCAGTTGATCCGAGCAAGATTGAGGCCATTGTTAATTGGCCGACACCGACCAACGTGTCCGAGGTTCGTAGTTTTCTGGGCTTGGCAGGTTATTACATAAAGTTTGTGAAGGACTTCTCAAGGATAGCAGTACCATTGACACAACTAACTAAGAAAGGAACAGCATATGAATGGACCGATGATAGGGAATCAGCTCTCCAAGAGTTGAAGACGAGGTTAGTTACGGCACCAGTTCTTGTACTCCCGTCGGGTAATGAAGAATTTCAGATTTTCAGCGATGCTTCGCATAAGGGTTTGGGTTGTGTATTAATGCAAGGGGGCAGAGTCATAGCATATGCATCTCGTCAGTTGAAGCTTCATGAAAAGAACTATCCAACCCATGATCTAGAGCTAGCAGCCGTGGTGTTTGCTTTGAAGATTTGGCACCACTACTTGTATGGAGCCTCTTGCCAAGTTTTTACAGATCATAAGAGTTTGAAGTACTTGTTCACCCAGAAGGAACTGAATTTGAGGTAGAGAAGATGGCTTGAACTATTGAAGGATTATGACATGTAGATTCAGTATCACCCAGGTAAAGCAAACTCGGTAGCCGACGCATTGAGTAGGAAGTCAGTGGGAAGTTTGGCGTGCCTTGCCGTGATTTCAGTGGAGCCAACTACTATTGGGGAGGTAAAGGCAAGGCAAATGGAGGATGGATTCCTGATGAAGGTAGCCGACGAGATTACCACCAAGCCGAGGTCGGGTTACACCCTTGAGAATGGAGTGCTTAAGTTTGAAGGAAGATTGTGCGTCGCCGACGTCCCAGAATTGAAAAGAAGGATTTTGCAAGACTCTCATGGATCCAGATTTGCAATTCATCCAGGGAACACCAAGATGTATCAAGATGTAAAACAGACCTTTTGGTGGCCGAATATGAAAAGAGAGATAGCCGAGTTCGTGTCTCAGTGTTTGTATTGTCAACGAGTGAAAGCGG
Source organism: Camellia sinensis (assembly GCF_055761805.1). Classification (NCBI taxonomy): domain Eukaryota; kingdom Viridiplantae; phylum Streptophyta; class Magnoliopsida; order Ericales; family Theaceae; genus Camellia; species Camellia sinensis. The sequence goes on along the minus strand of NC_138965.1, from coordinate 221,411,461 downwards.
AACATCAGAGGCCGGCAGGACTTCTCCAACCTTTGTCGATTCCTGAGTGGAAATGGGAAGACATCTCCATGGACTTTGTGACTAGGTTTCTGAAGACACGGAAAGGAATGGATTCGATCTGGGTTATAATCGACAGGTTAACTAAGTCAGCGCATTTCTTGCCGGTTAAGACTTTGTTCAGTGCTGATCGACTTGCTGTGTTGTATATGAACGAGATCGTTAGACTTCATGGTGTGCCGATGTCCATCATGTCAGACCGAGATCCAAAATTTGTTTCTAGATTTTGGTAGAGTTTACAAAAGGCTTTGGGGACCGAATTGAGGTTTAGTACAGCTTTTCATCCGCAGACCGATGGCCAAACAGAGAGGACAATTCAGACACTTGAAGATATGCTTAGGATGTGTGTATTGGACTTCCAGGGAAGTTGGGAATTACATTTGCCATTAGTAGAATTCGCTTACAACAACAACTACCAAGCTAGCATTGGCATGGCGCCGTATGAAGCCTTGTATGGAAAAAAGTGCAGATCGCCGATATGTTGGACCGAAGTAGGAGATAAAGCTTTGATCGGCCCCGATTTAGTCCAAAGGACAACCGAAAAGATTAAGCTCATCGAACAGAGAATCAAAACCGCTCAGAGCCGACAAAAGAGTTACGCCGACCAGAGAAGGAAGGAGTTAGAATTCGAAGTAGGGGATCATGTGTTCCTAAAAACCTCACCGATGAAAGGAGTTTCAAGATTTGGGAAGAAGGGTAAATTGGCACCCCGTTACATTGGACCGTTTAAAATCCTTGAGAAAGTTAACCCGATTGCCTACAGGCTTGCTTTACCACCGAGATTAAGCCAAGTTCATAATGTGTTTCATATCTCGATGTTGAGAAAATATATATGGGATCCACTACACGTGATCGATCATTTCGGGGTTGTGGTTGATGAAGGCCTAAGCTATGAAGAAGAGCCGATACGGATCATCGATAGGCAAGTGAGACGATTAAGAAATAAGGCAATACCGATGGTGAAGATTGAGTGGAAAGAGCATTGCGGCAAGGATGCTACGTGGGAAATGGAAGAGGAAATAAAAGTCCGATATCCAGAGTTATTCTCGAACCAAGGTAACTCAAGTTTGGGGACCAAACTTCTTTAAGGGGGTACGATGTAATAACCCTCACGCTATCCTAACCATACTTATATGCATTCATGTGATTCCGTCTTGTAAACTTGCATTTAAGTGTTACAACATGTTTTGTATCTTGCTTGGTGTGAGTTTAGCCGAGGTCATTTTCAGTTACCTTGGAACCACTTTGTTTGACCTCCACCCTCGCCCTAACATATTGGCCGAGGTGTTCATCACCAAGGCCGAGGTGTGTATCATCTGGGCCGAAATGTTACCTTTACACCCAAGTGACCTTGTCCCGGAGTGGTATGACCTAGACCGAGGTGTGGCACATCTAGGCCAAGGTATGGCACAGCTTAGTCAAGTGTTGTCCTTCCTGGCCGAGGTCATTGTCCCCTACTTGCCGACGTCTTGTTCCTAGCCGAGACCATTACTCGCCAGAGTGCCCATGCTGTCTTGCTTGTTGAGCACACTTTGTCATAGTCTTGTCTTGTCACTTAGCCACCTTTCTGTGTAGCACCAACCAGCTGCTGCCACGTGCCTCTGTAGAGGGTAAAGTCAGCCAGTAGACTTAGAAATGTATCATTTGCTATATGTCTTTGTTTGTGAGGAGAGAGAAGCTCTAGAAGAAGAAGAAGAAGTTTAGAGTGAGAGAGTGGGTCTCGAGCTTGATTCCTAAAGATCAAACCATTAGATTCACGTATTGAGGTTAGATTCTTGATCTACTCTTGTCATTCTTATTGATCATCTGCATTGCATGATCGAACCCGTTTTGCATGTCATGCATCGATTTAAAGTTGGTTTTAGAAAGAGAAAATGGTGTTCGTGTGTTCTTGAAAGAAAGGTCTTGTTTGATCTGGAAGTTTGCATTAAGTTTCGTGTTTTTGTGTTTGTTCTCACTAGATCCTTGAATATGGGTACCCAGGTCCATGTTTTTGAACTCATAGCATGAAGTCCCAGATCTTTGTAATAGCAAATCACGATCTTTGCATTCATCTCCCTCGTGTTCTTGTTCTTCATGTCCATCATGTTCTTCAAAAAAAAGGGAAGCCCAGATTTTCCCGACTTTATTCCTTTGAATGTGGCCATTGAGGCAACACCTCGGCACGGAGGTGTGGGACCTCGGCCTAGACCTGGTAGCCACCCAACATGTTCTTCTGAGATAAAGAATTGTGTTTGTTTTGATTTGACTTAGTCTTGAGGAATGACGAGATCATCTGCATGTATGTGAAACTTGTTTGAAAGTGCATTCAATAGACTTTGCCATGTGTTTGTAGAGTTTGGACTTGCCTCGACCCCGACGTTTGAAGAACTAAGTGAGTGGTATTTTTAATAAAGCTATATTATAATGCTTTGATAAAAGTCTTGTTTTTCTTTGTTTTGGAAAGTATTTGTAAGCATGGATGGTTATTCCTAATTGGAAAATATATACATATTCTTGTTTTGATGACATTCTTGTAAGTCCGTACGTGCTAAGGGACTATAAGCATTTGTAGCACAAAGTTTGGAAGTCCGTACGTGCTAAGGGACTATAAGCATTTGTAGCACAAAGTTTGGAAGTTCGCACGTGCTAGGGGACTCTAAGCATTAGTAGCACAAGTCCTTAGTGTCCGGGGACTATAATACAACGACACTATTGAATTGAGTTATCTCCCTTGTCTTGCCTTGTCTTGTCTTGTCTTGTCTTGTTTGCCACTGACGGTTTACCGCATGGGTCTTGTTTGCCGAGATGTCATCACTTGTATTATAATGATGTTAGTAAGCATCCTTTGAAACCTTGACAGATTTGGAAGATGGACTTGGTTCATCCCTTGACTTGTACCAACTATGTTATGTATTGTTTGATAAAGATCTTGAATACCAGTCATGCAAACCCCTTTATTTCTTATACCATTCACTGAGTATCCAAGCTCACACTCTCTATATATATGTAGGTGATGAGCAGGAAGGCGGTGACGCCTAAGTGTGACTCGCAAGCTATTTTGGGTTTTGTTATGTCGGCTTAACTTGCATACACGTCGGCAGTCTTGAAAATTATGCTTCTCGGCTTATAATGCTTGTAATTTACACATGTCGGCTGGAGAAGCCTTTTGATCAAGATGTAAAATGTATTTTGTACTTTATTGTATTTGTATCCAAGTTGTAATATTATGTAAAGCTATATGCCATTCCATGTAACTTACGCACTGCTCTTATGGACCACTTATATTTTAAGATTATTGCTTCCGCACTTGTGAGCCCCATATATAATTATACTCTGTTTGTGTGTGAATTTTGAAAGTTGGCCTTCGGTAATCTCGAATTACTGGCCATCACGGCACTAAACTACTAGGGGCGGTTTAGGGTCGTGACACTTGGCCTCCTTGACCATCATGCATCGGAATGCGTGATTAGTGGCCCAAGGGTCGAGATAGGGAGAATGGCATGATAGGGAGAATGGCCATGCATACATTGTCTTGTAAATGCCTTGCCATGCACTGTCTGTCCTCTGCTATAGCAAAACCAGTGTTCTGTAGGAATAAATGGCCGGTCGGCCACTTCAGTGTCGGCCGGCTACCCAAAGTCCAGCCGATGGCCCTATTTCTGGTCGATGACCATTTTCTCATGACCGGTGGATCTTTATCCTAGCCGGTGGCATCCCACAATGCTCAGGAAGCAATTCAGAGGCATCTCAAGTATTTTTACAGTCCTCATAGGTGTAGAACAGTGCAAATAGACACAACAGAAGCATGGCAACGAGTTTCCGAGCGAGGCAAATTGAGCATGCATCATTCGATCATTTCGAGGTAGGGCTGCGGCGACCTCTTTTTGTTTCATACTTAGACAGTTTCGTAATTAACTTGTTAATTAATTAAGGGTTTGTAATAATTAATTAGTCAGGATAGTTGATTTATTATTCGGTTTTGTATTATTTATTCGGACCCTCCGAGCGAGGGCAATTGTGTAATAAGTATGAGTGCGTGTGTTGCATGTCTTTTAACCTCCACTTCTTTCTCCCTTTTATTTACTAGCTTACGATGGTTAGTTTTAGGGCATGTTTCAATTAGCATTCTTATGCTCCCATGTTTGCATCCATTCATTTGTCTTGCATGCACCGGGCTCGGCGCATCATACTAATTGCATTGTATTTTAATTCTGAGTTGAATACGTGTATCAGTTGTTGCATTTCATATGCTATTTTAGAATAGCCGAGCCCATCTTAGTTGTTTTTTTGCATGTGTTGCATTAGGCATTTCAGCATAGTTAGGATTCATGCATGATTTCTAACTAGATTCTTTCTTTGGCTCGGAGTACTCGGTAAGTATTTATGCTTTAGCATCCTTGCATGCATGTGAGTGACTACCATGATAGCATGCTTTCCATAAGGCTAACTGTTTATGTGATATAACTGCCTAAATTCCTGTGGGTGAAGGTTGGGTTGCTTGAGTTGGAATAATTCGTTGAAACCCGTGTTTTAGCCTACTTGCGAGTAGCAAACTTCAAAACCATTTCCAAACAAGTGAATATGCGATGCTTTGTTCCAAATTTGGTGATATGGTCTATACTTATGTGTTGTGCGCATCACATAGTAATTCTAGGCTAATAAACCAGAATAAGAGCACATAATGTTTTCAAAACTAGATATCATGTTTAGTAGTGGCCGATCTTTGATCGGGCGAGCGAGGGTGCTCATAGCTGACCTTCCCCAATCGTACCCAAGTTCCCGAGTGAGGCAACTTTGGTGATGACGGACACGTGGCCTTAGCCAACGAGTCAGGGTTTCCTAAATTTATCCAAAAGTAAAATATTTAGGTGGCGACTCTATATCTGGCAAAGCAGTCCATGTTTGGCACTTCTTTCTAAAAATCTATTTTCAAAAGGATTTTACGGATTTGGACTCTTTTGTGATTTATCGGTTTTGCATTGCACTTTGCGAGATTAGATTCAGAACCGTGACATTTGAGTCCGAACTGTAGTGAGCCCCAAATGAACAAAACGGGATTCCCTCCCGGGACATTCGGGGACATCTACAGACTTTGAAACATACTTTTTACCACTGAAATAACTCTAAATTTTAGTGGTTTAAAGGCCCCCAAAAGTTTGACTTAAAGGTGGTAAGAAATGGCACAAAAGGCTTCACAAGTCAAAGAGCAAAAGGGGATACAACCCCCTAACTCGAAATAGGCTCAAACCATCATTTTTCGGACTGAAAAATAGAGATTTTTACAGTTGAAAACCAGATCAAAAATAGTATAAAAAGATGGCAAATCAAGCAATTAAAATAAAGCTTACAAGGTTAGACTTTGCCTCTTGAAGCACAGCACAAAAACAGCCACTATTCTGAGCTTAAACCACCCTTCCAACAGTCCAAAATAGGTTCCAAGGGACCTCAACCCAAAGATATACAGCTTTGGTTAAGGATGTCTAGGCAAAGGAGAGGTGTATCTCTACTTCTATGCATAAAAGAACAAGAGACAGAGAGAGAAATCTAGAGAGAGAGAATTATAGAGAGAGGGAGATTTTAGAGAGAGAGGCTCCCAAAGTGTTGGAGTTGCTCTAAGTTAGTGATGTGATTAATAATAGGTGTGTCTTTGATTGAGTTTTTCACAGTAGAAGAAACAAAGGAACATTTATTGAGTCTCAGGCAGTGCGTTGGTCAAGTTTGTATGTCAGTTTATGATTGCTACTATTTTGTATATATCATTAGGATGGTTTAGCATAATAAGGACTTTTAATAGATTGATCCATTTGAAGGTTTTCCCTATACTCAACTTAGTGAAGCCACATTTCAACCACTTTGTCCTAGCTAAAGAAGTCTTTTCTTGAGATCATGTGCTTTCTCATAACTTGCATTCATATCTGTTGGTCTATCTCTTGTTGTTGAGGCTTCAACTTCTCCCTCTTAGTGGTGTTGTCCTTGTTCTTTGACACAAACATTCAATTCGTGTTAGGCAACCAATCATATATTGTCTTCATTGTGCTCAATTGGACTATATAAGAAGCAAATGAGGAATATTTAGCAAACTTTATTTTTATCTGGTGTTAGCTTGAGTTGCATATTCTGACACCCACAAAAAGGGAGGTGCAGAATTCAAGTCCCTGTTAGGACCCACTCTATCAGAAAAGAACTAATCTTTGTAATTCAGTTTCCAGGACTTGATGTTGTCATTTTGCCTCAGATAAATTTATTTGCACCTCATTTGTGTGTGACAGAGTGAAATAAAATGATTATGTGCTCTGTTCCACCTTGATGTGTTGATTGCCAAACATAACCAAACATTCAAACCACACCACCTAAACCAGCCTTCTCACCTAACTATCACGTGGCTTCGCTTCCCATTTATTTAAGGCAATGTCACTAAATCTTGAATATATATAACCAGCCCATTTCATTTGCTTTCTACCAAGCACACAGATACATTATTTCAGTCTTTCGAGAATCATATATTGCCTTTCTAGTCTACCATTAACACAAACATGATCAATTCTAAGAAGCTCATCAAAATGGCGAGGAAGTGGGGAAAACTAGCTTCTATCAGTCGAAAAAGAATCACCTTCTCAAGAACAACCGAAGGTGTTGATAATGCAGAGAGTTGCAACACATCTACAGTTGATAAGGGTCACTTTCCTGTGTACACAGCTGACCAGAAACGCTTTGTGATTTCCTTGGTTTATCTCAGCAATGACATCTTCAGAATACTCTTGAAAATGGCTGAGGAAGAGTATGGACTTCCGAGGAATGGGCCTATCACATTACCATGTGATGCAGTCTTCATGGACTATGAAGTCTCTTTGATAAGAAGGCATGCAGCTAAGGATCTAGAGAGAGAGCTGCTCACAACCATAACTAGTGGTTGTGGCTTACCATCCTCTTATCTCCAAGAGGGACTAATCGATCAACAATTAGTAGTCTCCAGCTTCTGATGGATTTAGGTTTTTGTTGGGTGAATGAGAAACAATGTCGTTAGCTTTATACAACAAATTAATGAAATCTCCATTGAAATTCCTTCATATTTGGCTCTTGTTCTACTGAAAATTTTACTTTTAGTGTATGTGATAAATGTGTTTGATGATAGCATCACACAGAATTTACTGGGACAGTAGATAGCCCTGGCTAATCTAAAAAAACTGCCTCCATTTTGGCCAGTATATTTGGTTCAACTCCATGAATTATCCTTCTATAACTTCCCCGTTATCAACTAAATGACATTTTATTCAAATTCAGGTCTCTGAAATTCAATACATTTTCTTCCTGCAAGCTAATCCTACACATCACATCTCTTGTTGAATCTAGAAGAATTGTTGCAACCACATCCCATGTGACTTTTTTTAAACTGAAAAAAAAAATTGTAAAAAGAGGTGATTGCTTGGTGTAATATTAAATTTTCAGGCTGTGATATGCCTCAAATGTATCTCAATCCTACGTTATATTTTGGAGCTATTATATATATATATATATATTCTGCCATTAGTGATAGTGATATATGGTATTCTTGCAATCTTTCAGCATCTTATGTTATCCGTGTTGCTTTATCATCAAGGATCACCTCAACTCTTTGAAGTTTTGATTTGTTAGATGCATTTCTACTAAATTGGTTTATAAAATAAAATTATTTATATATGAGTTTAGATGTAATTGATAATATATTAATGTTTTCTTTGTTTATTTTCTTTGCAGATTGGTTTTTTATGACGTTTGGAAGTATACTTGCAAATGAAGATCAACTGTTGAATTTTGTTTCATGAACTGATACTTAGTTGTAGTTACAAATCAAGATTGAGTGTTGATTTTTTTTGTGGATTCCACGTTAGTTCATTTTGGGATTTGCTTTGATGGTTTTTTTTGTTATACTTAATGGTTTATATTATTAAAGTTGTTTGATGGATATATTTTGATTTATAACATAAATTGTTTACTGAATTTTTGTGTAGAGTGATGTATAATAGCTAGTGAATTTCTTAGTACAATTAAAAGGCTATTGGGATATGAGCAAGGATATTTGTGAAATAATAATTGAAGTTGAAATATAAAATATAAAATATGGAACAGGTTTAGTGACGAATTTGTTTCGTCATTTGTACTTGTTATTATGACAAAGTGATTATTCGTAGTTAATAAACATTTTTTGTGACAAAATTTATTGCAATGCATATATGAAAGTTTTCATTGATTTTGTTGTTTGGCGATGAAATATATTTCATCATGTATATAAATATATTTGCGACGAAATATATTTCGTCACCCATGTATGACTTTTGGAGAAGAAAAATTTCGTCACCTTCACACCTTACTGTGATGAAATTATTTCCTCATCAATGATCAACATTTGGGACAAATTTATTCGTCAACTAAAATTATAAATATGGTACTGAATAATTATTTCGTGACGAAAAGGAGAATGTTTTGCGACAAAAAATTGTTTTATTGGTGACAAAAAATTTCGTCACTGAATTAAATTCATTGGTGACGAAATTATTTTTTGTCACGGTGGTTTTTAGTGACATACATTCAATAACAAAACTGGTGACGAAAATATATCCTCACAAATATCTATAGTGACGAAATTAGCTCTTCTGAGACAAAAAAAATTTCGTCATTCAAAACCCAACTTGTTGTAGTGAGGGTAAGAACCCAAATGCATGAGAAATTGTACGTAAACACCATAATTACATATCTGTCATCATGCAAGAGGCTCCGAATAAGTGTCCGATTATTCGAACCCTAATGCATGAGAAATTGTAAATAAACACCATAATTACAATTCTACCACCGTATAAGAGGGTCTGAATAAGTGTCCGAGTGTTAGAACCATAATGCATGAAAAATTGTAAGTAAACACCACACTAACATATCGACCATCAACCAAGAGAGTCCAAATAATTGTCCGAGTGTTCAAACCCAAATGCATGAGAAATGGTAAGTAAAAACCACATTTCCATATCTGCCATCATACAATAGGGTCCAAATAAGTGTCTGAGTGTTCGAACCTAAATGCATGAGAAATTATAAGGAAACACTATAATAACATTTCTGCAATCATGCAAGGGGGTCCAAATAAGTGTTTGAGTTTTCGAACCCTAATGCATGAGAAATTGTCAGTAAACACCATAATTACATATTTTCCATCATGCACGGGGGTCCGAAGAAGTGTCCGAGTGATCGAACCCAAATGCATGAGAAATGGCAAGAAAACGCCACAATTACATATCTGCCATCATGCAAGAGAGTCTGAATAAATGTTCGAATGTTCAAACCCAAATGCATGAGAAATAGTACGTAAACAGCATAATTACATATCTGCCATCATGCGGTCCGAAGAAGTGTCCGAAAGTTCGAACCCAAATGCATGACAAATTGTTAGTAAACTGCACAATTACATATATGCCATCATGCAAGAGGGTCCTAATAAGTTTCCAAGTGTTCTGACCCTAGTGCATGAGAAATTGTAAGCAAACACCATAATTACACATCTGCCATCATGCAAAAGGGTACGAATATGTGTCTGAATGTGCAAACCCTAATGCATGAGAAATGGTAAGCAAACACCATAATTACATATCTGCCATCTTACAAGAGGGTCCGAATAAAGGTCCAAGTGTTCGAACCACAATGCATGACAAGTTGTAAGTAGACACCATAATTACAATTCTGCCTCATGCAAGAGGGTTCGAATAAATGTCAGAGTGTTCGAACCCTAATGCATGAGATTTTCTAAAAACACCACAATTAAATATCTGCCATAATGCAAGAGGGTCCAAATAAGTTTCCGAGTATTCGAACCAAAATGCATTAGAAATTTTACGTAAACACCATAATTATATATCTGCCATCATGCAAGATGGACTGAATAACTGTCTGAATGGTCGAATCCTAATACACGAGAAATGGTAAGTAAACACCATAATTACATATCAGCCATCATGCAAGAGGGTCCAAAAAAGTGTCTAAGTGTTCGAACCCTAATGCATGAGAAATTGTAAGTAAACACCATAGTTACATATTTACCATCATGCAAGATGGTCTTGAATAAGTGTCTGTAATAACTCGACCCTCGCACATGTTTCTGGTATACTTTTAATCCCTTATTCTGTGCATTTAAATGCTTAATGTGAAATTCCATGCGAATATAAGAAAAAAAATATATATCTATCACAATTAAAATGTTTGGATCAGAAATTGAGAGCCTTAGAGGCTTGATAATCTGAAATTGATTTTACATTTGAGATCAGCATGATTTTTAAGTCATAATACAATTTTTTGTGAAATTTCAATTTGGAATGATTAAACTAATTAAATTTCATCCTTATTCACCTTTTAGGTATATAATCATATACTTTGAACCTTTGACTTAGAACCATTACAAGAATATCTCCTGAGAGAGAGAGAACTAGAGAGGAAGAGGATTTGAAAGGAAGTTCTTCAAGGAGGAGATTGGAAAACAAAATTGAGAAGGTTCATAGAGATTCCAACTCAAGGTGTGTTTAATTTATTCTAATTGACCCTCTCTTTGATCGGGTAGGAGTTCCTCTACATAATGTAAGTTAGGGTTCATCATGTAGGTCAAGGATGTATTATTGGGATGATTGTAGACACCCCATTTTTGACCGTCCTCAAGACTTGGACGTCACCGTTTGAACACTCGGTGATTACCCTTGTTTGTGTTCGTTTGGAGTTCCCGGAGGTCTCGGCTACGCGCCCTGCCTCAGGATCTCTGAACTCAACCGTTTTGTGTCTGGTTTTGTACCAAACACTTGTGTTTTGCCTTGGAGGGGCAGAGAATGCCTCGTGAGGCATCCCCACACACCACCGGCAGTGGCTAGAGGTCACCGGCTGGTTTTTGCTGCCATCGGCACTTTTTGTTGCCGGTCGGCACTAAATTTTGCCAAAATGACATTTTTGGGCAGCCGACCACTGTTCATCTACTTTATGTAGATATTTTGTGCCAGCTGTGATAGCTGGCACCAACTCTGCTTCCCTCCATACACGTGTATGGAGGGATTTCCCTCTAAGCAAGCTTGTTGTATAAGCTTTGCAAGAGGGAGTTCTATAAGAGGAGAGGCCTTCTCTTTGCTCTAGGTTAGAGACTTTGAAGGCAAAACCAGAGCTTCCACATATAGATACACCCTATCTCTATATTTCCCTCTCTCTCCTCCTTTGTGTGTGTTTATTGGCCTAAAAGTGTGATTTTACCTTACTTTTGCACCAATACACACACTATTACACCTTGCTCCGGGATTGAGGACTTTGAGGGTTGATTCTTGAGTTTTTGGGCTATTTTTGATCAAAAGAAGGGGGTTGCCTTGGCTGTTCTTGAAGTGTGCTTCAAGGGTGAGCATTTTACTTTAGTTTCCCCAAACTTGCACTAGTCTTTTACCTATCTTACTTGCTGATTTAGTTTTTGTGCATAACATTAAAAAGGCTTGTATTTTCATGCTTAAGAACTTTCATTAAGAGTCTTTCATGGTTTGAGTTCAAACTCACCCTCTTAGGCCTTATTTGGCCTTTTTGTTGCCTCTTTGGTAAGGCCTTGTTTGCTTAAGTGTTTTGGTCTTCTCACCACTAAAAACCAGTGGAGTTTTAGTGGTGAGGAAGGTGGTTTGGAGTCTTGCATAGGGGAGGGACACCCCTCTCCCTTCATTGTCTTGTTTCCTTGCATTTTGGCTTAAAAGGGTAACATGCATGCTTGATCATTTTTGGCCCCATTTCAGAAGTTTTTTGGGTGTTTTGGGTCATGTGTGATCTTTGTTTTTGGCCGGATTTGTACCCATTTGCATGCTTAATATACTTGCTTTACATTCCTCCATGTGGCCTAGAATTGTATCTTGTGTTTAGGCCATGATTCTTGCATGTGTTGGCATGGTTCCATGAAGGTGTTGGCATTATTTTACCATGTTTAAGGTCTGTTGGCCATTTATTTCAGTCATGCTTGCCTTGTTTGGTGCCACCTCTTTGTGTTTTGGCTTGTAAGCCTTGAGCATATTGACCTCCAACATGCATAGCTTAGGCCATCCTCATGATTTACCATCATTTAGGGTCATATTTCAGCCTATAAATCATTCTTGTATGCTTGCATTTGTGACCTCTTCTATGCTCTTAGGGTGTACCCTTTTATCCCTAGAAATGAGTCTTGGTGGATGCATTTCATGGGAGCCACCTAAGCTGTCATATTAGGAGGTTTTGGAGTCCCTTTTAGCATGTTAAAATTCTGTTTTGGCTTGTCCAAGTCATGCCATGAGTGGTCATGTTGGTGGGAGTGAAGTGCCTCATTTTTGTGCCTTAACCTTAAGACCATTGGCTTGCTTGTTGCCATGTGTATCGGTCCACCGTTTGGACACTTTTGGCCACTGTTTTGAGGTGGGTTACGGTCTGCCCCTTTACCATTTTAAGCCACCATTGCATGCTTTGTTCATGTTTGTTGCATGGTTGCTTCATTAGGTGTTGTAGCATGATGATTCTATTGCTTAAATTGTCCATATTTACATTGCATTTGCATCTTGTATGCCTAACATTGCATGTTTGCCGTACTAGTTGCATGACACTTGGTATGCCTTGTATCTTGATATCATGTTGCATCTTGAGCCATGTTTGCATAACATGCATTGCATTACTTGGTTTGGGGTGTCAAACTAAGTGTGAGGGTTAAGGGGCGTTCATACTATAAGTGATGTAATGTGCCTTAACTCTCGGTCACCGGGGCCTTTGATCACGACATGATAAGGTCTTGGTCCTCATTCGTGTGATTGCATGCATTTTTACATCAAGTGGCAAGCTCGATCTCTTGGGCTATCATGCACCATTGATGGCTCGAGTATCGAGGGCCATGCTTCCCTGAGTTCAATGCATGATGGGAAACATGACCATGCTCACATGTGCCTGAAATCCCATGCCATATACTGTCTGTTCTCTGTTGCTGTCAAAACTATCTGCTGCAGGAAGTTTCTGCCGACCGGCAGAATTCAGTGCCGACCGACCTTTGGTGAATGGCCGATAAATCCAGAAGCAGCCGGTGGAAATTATGCACTGCCGGTGGGAATTTCCCCCGGCCGGTGGTCTTCTGCAGTATGCAATAAACCTGTCCCAGCCCTTTGGAATTTTTCAGAGAGATAGGACAGTGTAAACGGAGACAGCCTTGGTATGGTACAGACTTTCCGGGCAAGGCGGGTTTAAGAATGCATCATTTGCGTATCTCGAGGCGGAGGCTGTGGCCATCTCTCTCCTTCATTTTGCATTTGTTCTATTAAATAAGTAGAAATTCTGTAATAATTAATTTATTTGTTATTTGGACTGTAATATTTATTTGGTCCCTCCGCGCGAGGGCAAATCTGTAATAAGTGTGTGTGAGTGATGTGTATGTCTTCCAATCCCATGTCTTTCTTCCCTTTTATTTACCTGCTTATGATGGTAGACTAGGGCATATTTAAAATTAGCATACCTTATGCAATGCATGCGTGCATTCATACATTTGTCCTGCATACACTGGGCCTCGGTACATCATGCTAACTGCATTTGTATTTCAAATTCCAAATTGAATACGTACATCAATTGGTTGCATTTCACATGCCATGTTTAGGTTAGCCGAGCCTACTCTAATTACATCTTGCATGTGTTGCATTAGTCAACTTGACATGAACTAGGACATGCATGTTTGCTAACTAGTTTATTGTTTTGGCACGGAGTACGATGTAAGTATTTATGCTTTAGCATCTCGCATGCGTGTGACTGTTAACCTGATAGCATGCGTACCATGTGGCTAGATGCTTATGTGTTATAAACTGTTTGAATGCCTGTGGGTGAAGGTTGGATTGCTTAAGTTGGAGAAACTCGTTGAAATCCGCATTTTAGCCTACTTGCGAGTAGCAAATTCCAAGACATTTTCCAAAACAAACAGATATGCAATGTTTCTTTCCGAATTAGGCAATCTAGTCTATACTTGTTTGCTGTGCGCATAACATAAGTAATTCTAGGCTAATAACCGGTATAAGAACATATAAAGTTTTCAAAAATGGATATCACGGTTAGTAGAGGCTGATCTTCGGATCGGGGGAGAGGGGTGGCTCATAGTTCACCTTCCCCAATCGTACCCTAGCTCCCGAGCCGAGACAACTCCGGTGATGACGGACATGTGGCCTTCGGCACCGAGTCAGGGTTTCCTAAATTCCCCCATAAAAAATACTTAGGTGGCGACTCTGTTTCTGGCAAAGCAGTCCATGTTTGGCACTTCTTTCCTAAAATCTGTTTTCTCAAAATGATTTGCCAGATTTGGACTCTTTGGTTCAAGATTAAGAACCGTGACATAAATCGAGTCCGAACTGTAGTAGCGGGGTCCCTCGCGGGCGCGTGCTACAGTTTCTGGCGACTCTGCTGGGGATTTAGAGAGCTTGACTCGAACTCGTGATATCCTGTTTTGATTTCATTCATGTGTCTCTTTGCATTGCATGTGCATAGGTGCGCCTAGGAACACAGTGTTTGCCATCTACTATTCCTGAACGGTTTGCCGGAGGCTTGTCTTGTCAAGGTATGACTATGAGGCTGACCGGTTATGGGCTCTGACAGTATGGGAACACAAACCCCGATTTTACCGGGGCACCCTTTTCGACCATTCGACCTAGTGCATATTCGGAACCATAGTGACCATTCCAAGTTAGGACAGGCTGCTTACCCGACGATAGGTTGTTTGAAAGCTGCTGCGTGCATAGTGAAACCCTAGCTCTTGACAAAATAGGACAGGGAAACCCTACCCCAACATAGGGGTGTTTTGGCTCTCTTTGCTTGCTATGTGCTTTTAGAGTGTTGCTCTACAGGAACGTGCATATCAGTTTGCAAGATTAAGTATTAGGCCTGAGGGCATCAGTATCAGTTTATGAGAATCAGTTATCTGCGGGTATCAGGTTCAGTTTTGGGAACAGAGATTTCGGGGAACAGTGATCAGTATCGAGGAACAGTGTGTCCGGCTTACCAACTGTGTATTATGGATACCCAACTGTGCGTTGTGTGTGTTTATTTTATGCCGTTATGCTGTCCGATTGTTAGTTTATTTACTGCTTTATTTATCTTTTTGCTAGGTAGTTTAGCATCATTGCTTCCAACCCGGTAGATATTCCCCAAGCACTTTGGATTAGAGGACGTCGGCTCCATCGATCTGAGGATCTGGTAGACGGACAACCAGTGTACCACTCTCTACCCTCGGTTACTAAACGGATGGCATCAGTTCAACAGTCAGTACAGAGGGCTTTATCTACCCCACCTGTGTACAGTAGGGATCAGGATCCTGTTTCACCCGCAGAAAGGGAACATATACCGACAATTCAGTCAGAACAGAGCAGCATGGCTAGTTTAGAAGAGATGGTACGCCAACTCCAAGAAAGCATGAAAATGATGCAGCAGGATGCTCTCCGACAGGCAGAATTCGCCAAACAACAAGCCACAATTATGAGTGAGCAAGCGGAGTTAATTGTGAGATTGCAGCAGCAAACCGGGGCGTCAGCTTCACAGCAAGTCCCTCCCCCACTAAGGGTTCCGATACCCGAAGAGATGCCAAATGCCCGGAATGTCCAGGAAGATACAGACATCCCAACGGGGCCGGCTCCACCCCCGATTCTGCCTCAACTATCCAAGGCACCCACTCCCATCAATCAATCGGATTCTCCTTTCGAGTCTGAGGTAGACCCCGTGGCATTAAAAATGCGCAAGCTTGAAAAGTTGTTCAAGAAATCTCAAGGAGTGAAGTCCATTCCGGACATTGGAGACGGATACACTGACACAGCCGTGACGCTGCCAGATCGTTTTAAGATGTCACAAATTGATCGTTTTGACGGATCTGAGGATCCCATGGTACACCTGCGACTATTTTCAGACGTCCTAAGGCCAATGGGCCTCACTAGATTGCAGAAGCTGTCTTTGTTTGGCGGGACCCTGTCGGGTGTAGCGGCCGCGTGGTATGCCAAGTTGGAGGATGACGTCAAGAGAAGTTAGGACGAGATGGTTGAGGCCTTCATCCTGCAGTACTCATATAATACACAAATCGAGATCACAACCCGGGATCTCGAGACAACGAGGCAAGAACCCAAGGAGAGCTTCTCAGAATTCGTAACCAGATGGCGGGCTAAGGCTTCGATGATGACCTTAAGGCCCACGGACAAAGACCAGATTCGGATGATTGTGCGCAATCTTCAGTCGAAGCTAATGCAAAAGATGATTGTACTCCCTTTCCCTACCTTTGCTGATCTGCATGAAATGGGGGTGCAGATCGAGGATGCCTTAAAACAAGGTCTGATTGATAACGACCGGGAGCAACCCCGCAGAACTTTCAATCGAAATACTAATGCAGGCCCGAGTGGCACTACAACTACCAGGACCTCCAAAGTGAGTATGGTCACCACCAACCCTTCCCCGAGAACTATGGCAGCCACACCATTCTCCGGTGCATCCGGAAGCAACCCACAAATAGCCAAATACCCTCACAAAAATACCAGAACCTTCGCTCTGCTTTATATGCCCCTGTCCAAAGCTTTGGGGGTTTTGATCAGAAAAGGGCATCTGAAGCCCCTAGAACCGCGGCCCTTACCGGAAAGACTCCCCGCTGCCCACAATCCAGCCAAGTATTGTGCATTCCACCAGCAGCACGGTCACGACACCGATCTGTGCTTTCGATTGCGTCATGAGATTCAAGATCTCATTGATAACGGGGTGATTTTACCACCTGAGAAACCCAATGTTACTACAAATCCTCTCCCCACACATAACCAAGCTCCACCACCCAAAAGAATCAATTTCATCCACACTGGGGTCGTGTCCTACGATCCTAGTAGCTATATCACACCCTCCTACCTGCCTAAGCCGGAGGTTTTCCTTCCTGATTGCACCGATTTGTGCATGATGGACGTCTCCATAACCCAACCCAAGCCTGTGGTGGTGACCATCGAGAGCAGGAGAGAGAAGACTCCAAAGGAGAAGGGGGTTGTTGAGCCAGAGTCTGCGGAGTCTGGGAGTGATGTTGGGAATGCTTATAGTCCGAGTGACTACATTTCACCGATGGGCCAGAATAGACCAGATGTGGAATTTCCAGCAGAATGAGAGCTGTGTGCAATCCAAGGGGACAGTCCAGGACAGGGAACGGATGATTTGATAGCTGTGGAAAAGGATCTTGCCAAGTTCCAGTTTTATGATAACCAAGATCTAGAAGACTCAGCCATCAATTGGTTTGATTATGAGGAATCGGCCGAGGCCACGGGATGGTTGGAAGATCAGCCAGATGTGGCAGGAGAGTTTCAGTCAAAACAAGGCCCGGCAGGAGCAGGAATGTCAATAACAGCCGGGAGGGTCGAAGAACAGAATACATCGCCGGAGAGCGCCGGTGTCGAGAGTTTCGTTCAGGAATGGAGCATTTTGAGTACAGGAATCATTGAACAATCTACTGCATTGACGCAGTCAGAACAGGAAAGATTCGAAGATTCTGAGAGGATCAGGAAGGCAAAAGCCCACGTAGGGGTTGAGACTGCCACAAGTACAGAAATGGAGAATGTTGCAAGCATAGGGATAGAAGGTACTGCAAGTACCGAAACAGTCATGCCAAAACCGGATAGGTGCCTGTCAGCTGCAGATGGCATGTGGTGGGAAGACGATGATCTATGTCTTGCCCACACAGACGAGGATTGGGGGGGTAACCAACCGGATGATACCTGGTATATCGGCGAAGTCGATCACATGACTAGGAGTGGACGGTACTTCAAGCCTCCGCACCTAGATCAACCGGAGGCGTCTGGAAAAGATAAAGAGGCAGAGAAGCAAAAGGAAAAGCAACTCGAAGATGAGGCCGTATTGAGACAATTGAAGATGATACAAGCAGACATCTCCATCTAGAGGCTGCTTATGGCTTCTCGAGTACATAGACAAGCTGTCCTTACAGCTATGGACAAAGCCAAGCTTTCTATAGACACCACGCCCGAATAGCTGGTGGGCCTAGTTTTTTCGGGAGGAAGTTCTCCGACATTGACCTTTTCTGACAAAGAACTGCCACCTGAGGGTGCGAACCATAACAAACCACTCTACATCTCTGTGGAGTGCAGAGATAAATGGATACCCGTGGTTCTTATTGACACGGGGTCCGCCATTAACGTCTGCCTCGCAAGGACAGCCTATGCGATCGGTTTGAAAGTCGCGGATTTTGTGCCAACGGCCCAGGTGATTCGGGCGTATGAAAACACAAGCCGGGAAGTAATGGGAACAGTTAAGATTCAAACAAAGGTTGGGCCGGGACAGCATGAGATAGATTTCCATGTCTTGGAGGTTCCTGCAACTTTCAACCTGCTTTTAGGGCGGCCGTGGCTGCATCAGGCAAAGGCAGTCTTCTCCACCCCACATCAAGTGGTGAAATACCCCTATGGGAAGGGAGTAGCTATCGTCTTCGGAAATTCATCGATTCATCCGCCGCCAGAAGTATCCACGCCTGTTCTAGAAATTGAACACGGTATGGAAGATGTGTTCATATCGGGTTTTACCTTGGCTGAGGCCCAGGTTGTACAGAACATTATGGCTACTAGTGAAGGGGTATATGTCAGTGCTCAGGCAGTCTATCTCATGAACAAGCTCCAACACATCCCCAAGATGGGATTGGGCAAGAGCGGCCGGAAAGGCGTCACAGCATTGGCCGAAGTGCCACACAACCCTCATACCTTTGGATTGGGTTACCTACCCACCAAAGAGGACTGGATAAGGAAAGGAAAGGAAATGGCTGGAAGAGCCAGAGCAAAGAAGGCTGGGAAGCCCTTTGAGTTGATGCATAGACCCATTCAGGGTACCTTAAACGGACGCTTCGTCTGGGAGGGGGAGGACTTTCCGTTTTGTGGCTTCCCAGAATCATGGCTGAACGCAGAAAAGAAGCGCGTACCGGGCTTTGAGATTTTCTTCGACTTGCAGCTACCTGAGAGTGACATCGCCGAAGGGCAAACAGATCTATCAGTTGAGGCTGAACAAAGTAGGGAAATGCAGTCTGAGGACGCTGAAAATGAAATGGGGGTAGCACTGGCATGTATACTTTCAGATCCTCCGATCGAACAGAAGTGCTTGGGAGATAACTCCTCGGTATGCATGATCGAGAATGAAACGGCTGTGAGCCTACCAGCAACTATTTTGGATGCATCCGTCGCACCCTCTCTCGTCTGGCAATATGAAGAAGGATTCTTGTCCAGCAGCACCGGGTCAGGTAGTGAGCCGGAATCTGATTCCACCGAGTCCTGTGAGTCGGAATCAGGTTCCAGCTCGACTGAGTCTGAGTCCGGTATTCTTGGGGGTGATAACCCGGATGCCACAGTCCTGTCTAGGTCATCATTTTTTTTCTCTTTTGAGTCTATTGTAACAGAAGAATCAGATGGCTTGGAAGTACTTAATGAGAACGATGTGGATGTGGTTTCTGAGTATTTTTCTGTGCCTTTGATTTATTGCTTAAATCTGGATTTTCAAAATTTTGATGAAAACGACGAGGAAGAAATTCCTCCGGTTTTGCAACGGTTAATTGATCAAGAGCAGGAAAGATTTGTTAAACCCTTAATGGATGAAATCACTACCGTGAATGTTGGTACTGAGAAGGACCCGCGGCTGGTCTAGATTGGGTCCACGTTGTCTTCAGAGGAACGCGAGCGCTTAGTCACTTTATTAAAGGATTTCAAAGATGTTTTCGCGTGGTCCTATGAAGACATGCCTAGAATCGATCCTGAGATTGTACAGCATTGGATCCCTCTTGATCCCGAGGCCCGGCCTGTCAAGCAGAAACTCAGAAGGATCCGCCCTGATTAGGCCATTAAGATCAAGGAAGAGGTCACCAAGCAAATCGATGCAGGCTTCCTGCTGGTATCCGAATACCCGACTTGGTTGGCCAACATTGTTCCGGTGCCGAAGAAGGATGGCAGAATTCGGGTATGTGTAGACTTCAGAGATTTGAACAGGGCTAGTCCGAAGGACGACTTTCCCTTGCCGCACATTGATGAATTGGTAGATTTCACGGCAAGACATGCCTTGCTTTCGTTTATGGATGGCTTCTTAGGCTATAATCAGATAGTGATGGCACCCGAAGATCGGGAGAAGACTGCGTTCACTACCCCGTGGGGTACATATTGTTACAGAGTAATGCCATTTGGTTTGAAGAACGCTGGAGCTACTTATCAACGGGCAGCAACCACAATACTACATGATATGATCCATAAAGAGGTCGAGGTGTACGTGGACGACATGATTGTCAAGTCCAAAGAAAGAGAGGGCCACTACACCACCTTACAAAAGTTTTTTCAAAGGATCAGAGAGTTTCGGCTGCGGTTGAATCCCCAAAAGTGTACATTTGGTGTTACAGCAGGGAAAATGCTAGGGTTTCTGATTACACAAAGAGGCATCGAGGTCGACCCTTCCAAATCAAGGCCATCTTGGAAATGCCACCACCAAGGACTGAAAAGGAGGTGCGAGGCTTTCTGGGTAAGGTGCAATTCATAAGACGGTTTATCTCTAAATTAACCTTGACTTGTGAACCACTTTTTGGTCTCCTGAAGAAAGGAAAGAAGTTCCAATGGGACGGCCGATGTCAAGCAGCTTTTGAACAGATCAAAGAATATCTACAGAACCCGCCCGTGTTGTTACCACCAGAGCCGGGGAGACCGTTGATATTGTATCTTTCAGTAACTGAGACTACCATGGGCTGCATGCTCGCACAAGAGTCAGAAGACAAAGTGGAAAGGGCCATCTACTATTTGAGGAAGAAGATGCTGGATTACGAGACCCGCTACACTCCGCTGGAGAAGGCTTGCTTGGCCATGGTATGGGCTACCAGGAAGCTGCGGCACTACCTGTTAGCTCACTCTGTAATGTTGGTTTCATGCTTAGATCCCATCAAATATCTTTTCGAGAAACCAACACTTACGGGTAGGCTAGCTCGTTGGCTGCTGTTGCTTTCTGAATTTGATCTGAAGTATGTAACACGCAAGTCAGTGAAAGGAAGAGCAGTAGCGGAGTTCCTTGCCGACCACCCGGTTGAAGGGGATGAAGCGGTTGAGTACCTGTTCCCAGCTGAAGCCATTCTGCACATCGAAGATGAAACTTGGACAATGTACTTTGACGGAGCGTCGAACCAATATGGGTATGGGATAGGAGTGTTTGCTGATAGCGCCGGACGATTCCCGTATCCCTTTAGCATTTAAGCTCTGGTTCAAAGTCTCGAACAATGAAGCAGAATATGAGGCATGTATTGCTGGCCTAGAGGTAGCCCTAGAACTAGGGGCAAGACGGTTGGACGTCATTGGGGACTCGAACCTTGTTGTATCTCAAGCAAAAGGAGACTGGAAAGTCAAAGAGGAAAGGATGATAATTTACCACCAAACCTTGGATTTGTTAATTCCTCGGTTTGAGAAGCTAAATTTTACCCACCTAGTAAGAGAGAGCAACAGGTTCGCAGATTCACTAGCAACTCTATCTTCCATGATAGACATCCTGTCCGGAGTCCGGATGCGTCTAGTCATTATTGATCAGAAGTTTGCGCCAGCGTATGAATCAATTTCCGCCATAGATGAGGCTCAGGACGACAACCCCTGGTATTATGACATTTGGAACTTCTTGGAAAAGGAGGCGTATCCGCCAGGGGCAAATGCCAAGGATAAAAGGGCAATAAGAAGAATGGCTGTTCAGTTCATCATCTGCGGGGGTAAACAGTATAAGAGAGGTCATTTTGGAATGCATAAGCTCTGTGTAGAAGCTGAAGAGTCGAAGCGCCTGATGGAGGCCATCCATGGAGGGGAGTGCGGTGCACACATGAATGGAGTAATGCTAGCCAGAAAGATCCTCAGACAGGGCTACTACTGGTCCACCATGGAGGAGGATTGTATCGACTTTGTTCGGCGATGCCACAAATGCCAGATCCATGCAAACCGTGTGAACATCCCACCGTCCAAGCTGTACAACGTGACGTCCCCATGGCCATTTTCCGTTTGGGGAATTGATGTAATCGGAGCTGTTACCCTGAAGGGGTCGAATCAGCATGAGTTTATCCTGGTAGCGATAGATTATTTCACGAAGTGGGTTGAGGCCCAATCATATGCGGTGTTGAAGGCGTCGCATGTCGCAAAGTTCATCAGAAAAAAACATCATCTGTCGCTACGGGGTGCCAAACGAGATTATTTCGGATAATGGTTCCCACTTCAAGAAGGAAATGATTGACTTGTTGGAGAAATATAATGTGGCTTTTCATAAGTCATCCGCATACCGGCCGCAAACCAACGGAGCAGTTGAGGCCACCAACAAGAACATCAAGCATATACTGCGGAAGTTGGTGGAAACCTACCGGGATTGGCCAGATAAGTTGCCGTTTGCTCTATGGGGCTACAGGACTTCAATTAGAACTTCTACTGGAGCGACTCCGTATTCATTAGTTTATGGAATGGAGGTCGTTCTACCTATCGAAATTGAGGTTCCGTCTTTACGAGTATTGGCTGAGTGTCAAATAGCCGAAGCAGATTGGCAGCAGAGCAGGTTTGAGGAACTCATGCTTTTTGATGAGAGAATGCTGAAAGCACTGTACCACGTTCAAAGTTATCAGCGCAGAATTGCCCGGGCTTTCAACAAGAAGGTTAAGTCCAGAAATCTGAAGGAAGGGGATTTGGTGCTCAAGGACAACCGAGCTCTCATCCACGACCCAAGGGGCAAGTTCAGACCCAATTGGACCGGTCCCTACATCATCAAAGTTATCTGGTTAGGTGGAGCTGTGATTCTGATGGACCTAGATGGCCTGGAATTTTCCCAACCAATCAACATAGACAAGTTGAAGAAATATTACCCTTGAGAGGCTCGTTAGGCCGAAAACCCGAAAGGGCGACCTAGGCAAAAGTTAGAGCACAAAAAAATTAGAAAATATAAAAACTGAGCTCGCAAGGCTGAAAACCCGCAAAGGGCGGCTTTGGCAAAAGTTAGAGCGCAAAAGGAGAGTGAAAATACTCGAGTGAACCTAAGCCTGAATTACGTAAGGCTTGATTCCCATCTTTGGGATACGTAGGCAGCTTCATCCTGAAGTTCAGCCATAACACTTCCCCGATCAACTTTGTCCATTCGATCGTCTCGGCCATCTTTGTCTATTCAGCATTCAAGGGTTCGGTTATGATCTCCGGTGCAGTGCTCTTCAGACTAGAGGCAACTTTCCGTTGCTGTGCAGTGCTGCGGCGCTCTTCAGACTAGGGGCAACTTTCCGTTGCTGTGCAGTGCTGCGGCGCTCTTCAGACTAGGGGCAACTTTCCGTTGCTGTGCAGTGCTGCGACGCTCTTCAGACTAGAGGCAACTTTCTAGTTGCAGGGATCTAGGGTTGTGCTTCTCAATGACAGATCTCAGGCGTGTTCAGTTTTGATCCACATCGAAAATGATTTTTGAGAAGTTTTAATAAAAGCCGACTTTGTTCAAATAATCTTTTTACAACTTTGACCATTTTTTTGGACCAAAGCGGAAAATTTCCAGTACCACAACCTTCAATTTCATTGATTTCAAAACAGAGTTCTCCTGCACTTGCATACAATCGAAGTTGCTTTTTATTACATTCATAAAGAAAACTTGAAAGTACTAATAAAGCAATAAATCTGGGGCATAGTCAAGTCAGGTGTTCCTGCGCCCCCCCCAGAGCTGGTCGAAACTTCTGACGGTAAGCTAGGCCCAATCTGTGCTTCTTCATTGAGCCAATCCACGCACTCGTCGTACAAAGTGCAACTGAAAGTAGGGGCAGGGGCCAGGAGTTCTCTCATCCTCCACGCGGTGGCCTGCCAAGCAAGCTGTGCGCCTCGGGCTGGGAATGCAGCAGGATACTCTATCCCCTCTGGCGGGCAGGTCTGGTCATGGCCAAATTGGTGTCGAATTCGAAAGGGGAAGTAGAATACACAGTGAGTTAGACCAACCAATTGAATCCCGGTCTGCCGGGGCATATTGTAACTCATTGCCGGAAGGCTCAGCCAAGGGCACTGCCAAGCAATACGGTCTGCGGACAAGCGGCGCATCCAAGCGAACCACCATCCCTCATCTCAGGCATTGACTAGACGGTGCCGGAAGAAGTAGCCGCGAGCTGAATATGCTGGGCAAGAGTCCACAACCTGCAGTTTGTCCATCAACCATACCTGGGAAGGGATGAAAAATGAGAGAGTAAAGAATAGAGAGATGTACGAGGAGAGAAAAGTGAGAATAGGGCCTTGTGAGAAAAGATCGAGCTTGAGGGCCGAGTGATGTGAGCAAATACATAATGCGAGATTGGGTGGGAAACATTACCTGTAGTAGTAGTGGACTCCCTGCTAATCTGGTTGTCTCACGACGGTAAAAGGCGTCTAAGCCCATTAACGTCTCAGCCAGAGTCATGGAAATGCAGCTCTTGCCCTCCTTCAAGCCTTGGGCAACCTCAATCAGCCGGACACTAGACCCTCCAGAGCCTGAGACGAATTGAAAATGGGATAGCATGCATAAACAGAGGGCATGTCGCTGGAAGCCTTGCCAGTGATGGTTGTTGCGATCACTAGCATCAGAAAATCGATTGGTCAAACTCGGAATGTCTAGCATCTCGTCACAAATCAGAGACCGAGCGTCACGCATGCTGAGTCCACACATTCGCCCTAGGGATTGGGCATGGCCGAAATTGAGTTGGGGCAGGAGCTCCTCGTCGCGCTCGGACTCCATTAAGGCTTGGAAATCTTCAAAGGTAGGACATATCTCTTGCCCAGCAAAGCTAAAGACATGCGTCACCAGATTCCAAAACCTTGCCGCAGCTTGAAGAAACGGGAGGTGCAACGAGGTACGACCCAGAGTGAATAGTGCATTTATGCCGAAACCCCGGAAATTCAACTTTTCCGAGCCATCCAAGCTAGCAATCCAAGCTGTGAGATTTTGAGCAAGAAACTCTTCCATCAGAGCAAATCAGTGTAGAATTGAGAAAAACTACGAAGTCGGGGTCTTTTGTAGGAGATAAGGTTGGGTGGAGGACAGGTGTCAACATTCTGGTGATTCCCTCATTCATAGCCGGCCGGCCAAATATTCTGCCGACCAGCCGTCATATTTTGCCGACCGAATGAATATTTGGCCGATGGCCATTCCTTGTGGCCGATGACCTCTCCTCCTGGCCGATGGGCTTCCTCCTGGTTCCCTGAGCTATTTATGCTAGGGATTGGGGAACTCCATCACCTCCGATCCTTCCCCCGGTGATCGATTCTTGTGAAGTCACGCCTGTCTACTTGTCCGGTTTTTCAACATTTGCTTATCGAGTTGTATTTCACTCTCTTTGAGTTTTTGATTTATTTATCGAGTTGTGCTTACGCTTGTTTGGTCCTATCATGCCTTTGTACATTTGCTTATCGAGTTGTAAGTCGGTTCACTGCCTGATTATTACGATGCGAATACTCGGTGTTCAAAATGAGTTCAATCTCATTCACATTGTGGTGTGATGCCTTGCGATGCGATGCATAGAAAGTTTACAAACGCAAACATCTTTTGGATAAAATAGTTGTTTCATCCCCGTCACGTGCTTTGCAAAATGCGTAATTTTGAGAAAGAATAAAACCTGCCCGAGGCAGTGCAATGTGCTTAAACTACTAGTAAAAAGGAAAGTAAAACATAGAATGGCAGGGTAGCCAAGTGTCGGAATGGATACCAGCAAAACTCCCCTTGCGGACAACGCACCTTCCACGCCTTTGTTCAGGTCAACGACGTGGTTTCGCACCTTCGTTACTTGAGACCATGCGGGGAAGCGCACTTTTGAAATGTGGACCTTCGAGTTGACCTCAGGCCACAACTTCTGCGAGTGATGCTCGACACGTACGAAGAACGTTCCCTCCCGCATCCTTCTCATGTCTTGAGGATTCCCACAAATCGCTTCAATTATGCTGTGTTACAGTGTTTTACATCCCTGCATTATGAATGATATGTCCTCACTCCCATATGCACATTTGTAATCACTTTCTTTACTTGCGTAGACCGCATGTTAATTCCATTACCTGCGTAGACCGCATGTTTGTAATGACTTTCTTTACTTGCGTAGACCGCATGTTAATTACATTACCTGCGTAGACCGCATGTTTGTAATCACTTTCTTTACTTGCGTAGACCGCATGTTAATTACATTACCTGCGTAGACCGCATGTTTGTAATCACTTTCTTTACTTGCGTAGACCGCATGTTAATTACATTACCTGCATATACCGCATGTTTGTAATCACTTTCTTTACGTGCGTAGACCGCATGTTAATTACATCATCTGCGTAGACCGCATGTTTGTAATCACTTTCTTTACTTGCGTAGACCGCATGTTAATTACATCATCTGCATAGACCGCATGTTTGTAATCACTTTCATTACTTGCGTAGACCGCATGATTGTTCAAATTCACTACCTGCGTAGACCGCATATTTTGACTTGCGTAGACCGCACGCTTATGTTCAATTTCATTGCCTGCGTAGACCGCATGCTCATGATCAATTTCATTACCTGTGTAGACCGCATGTTCCACTTACACATCTATACCTTCACAGCATTGTTATGCTCCCCACTTGCTTTGCGTTGTCACGCATTTCGAGTACACTATTATGCATGTTGTTAACGATATTGTACCTGTTGAGTTTGTTTTCTTTGCAGGCACGATATTTTATGTACGGTTCATTTGAGGTTGATGCAACCAGACGAGCCGCACAGGTATTGTATCCTCCGAGTGAGACGTATTGACAATTACGTAATTCTCTTACATCCCTTCTGCATTGTAGTGTAGTTCGGTGTATGCTAGCTTAAAATTGTCGTATGTGTGCTTCGTTACAGCTTTCCTTGCATGATCATAAGTTATGCTCGGCTTCGTGCATTGTCTTGCATTTTGCCCCTGCCTTCGAGCGCATACCTTGTTTGTCTTGTATGTTTGTCTGAGTCTTCGGCCTTGTCAAAAATGGGTCATCTCTGGGCTTTGACATTCACTCCCGTCATTGTTATGACTTTCGAGTTCTGTCAAAGAGGGGCAACTGTAGACACCCCATTTTTGACCGTCCTCAAGACTTGGACGTCACCGTTTGAACACTCGGTGATTACCCTTGTTTGTGTTCGTTTGGAGTTCCCCGAGGTCTCGGCTACGCGCCCTGCCTCAGGATCTCCGAACTCAACCGTTTTGTGTCTGGTTTTGTACCAAACACTTGTGTTTTGCCTTGGAGGGGCAGGGAATGCCTCGTGAGGCATCCCCACACACCACCGGCAGTGGCTAGAGGTCACCGGCTGGTTTTTGCTGCCATCGGCACTTTTTGTTGCCATCGGCACTTTTTGTTGCTGGTCGGCACTGTTTGTTGCCGGTCGGCACTAAATTTTGGCAAAATGACATTTTCGGGCAGCCGACCACTGTTCATCTACTTTATGTAGATATTTTGTGCCAGCTATGATAGCTGGCACCAACTCTGCTTCCCTCCATACACGTGTATGGAGGGATTTCCCTCTAAGCAAGCTTGTTGTATAAGCTTTGCAAGAGGGAGTTCTATAAGAGGAGAGGCCTTCTCTTTGCTCCAGGTTAGAGACTTTGAAGGCAAAACCAGAGCTTCCACATATAGATACACCCTATCTCTATATTTCCCTTTCTCTCCTCTTTTGTGTGTGTTTCTTGGCCTAAAAGTGTGATTTTACCTTACTTTTGCACCAATACACACACTATTACACCTTGCTCCGAGATTGAGGACTTTGAGGGTTGATTCTTGAGTTTTTGGGCTGTTTTTGATCAAAAGAAGGGGGCTGCCTTGGCTGTTCTTGAAGTGTGCTTCAAGGGTGAGCATTTTACTTTAGTTTCCCCAAACTTGCATTAGTCTTTTACCTATCTTACGTGCTGATTTAATTTTTGTGCATAACATAAAAAAGGCTTGTATTTTCATGCTTAAGAACTTTCATTAAGAGTCTTTCATGGTTTGAGTTCAAACTCACCCTCTTAGGCCTTATTTGGCCTTTTTGTTGCCTCTTTGGTAAGGCCTTGTTTGCTTAAGTGTTTTGGTCTTCTCACCACTAAAAACCAGTGGATTTTCAGTGGTGAGGAAGGTGGTTTGGAGTCTTGCAAAGGGGAGGGACACCCCTCTCCCTTCATTGTCTTGTTTCCTTGCATTTTGGCTTAAAAGGGTAACATGCATGCTTGATCATTTTTGGCCCCATTTCAGAAGTTTTTTTGGGTGTTTTGGGTCATATGTGATCTCTGGTTTTGGCTGGATTTGTACCCATTTGTATGCTTAATATACTTGCTTTACATTCCTCCATGTGGCCTAGAATTGTATCTTGTGTTTAGGCCATGATTCTTGCATGTGTTGGCATGGTTCCATGAAGGTGTTGGCATTATTTTACCATGTTTAAGGTCTGTTGGCCATTTGTTTCAGTCATGCTAGCCTTGTTTGGTGTCACCTCTTTGTGTTTTGGCTTGTAAGCCTTGAGCATATTGACCTCCAACATGCATAGCTTAGGCCATCCTCATGATTTACCATCATTTAGGGTCATATTTCAGCCTATAAATCATGCTTGTATGCTTGCATTTGTGACCTCTTCCATGCTCTTAGGGTGTACCCTTTGATGCCTAGAAATGAGTCTTGGTGGATGCATTTCATGGGAGCCACCTAAGCTGTCATATTAGGAGGTTTTGGAGTCCCTTTTTGCATGTTAAAATTCTATTTTGGCTTGTCCAAGTCATGCCATGAGTGGTCATGTTGGTGGGAGTGAAGTGCCTCCTTTTTGTGCCTTAACCTTAAGACCATTGGCTTGCTTGTTGGCATGAGTATCGGTCCACCTTTTGGACACTTTTGGCCACTGTTTTGAGGTGGGTTAAGGTCTGCCCCTTTACCATTTTAAGCCACCATTGCATGCTTTGTTCATGTTTGTTGCATGGTTGCTTCATTAGGTGTTGTAGCATGATTATTCTATTGCTTAAATTGTCCATATTTACATTGCATTTGCATCTTGTATGCCTAACATTGCATGTTTGCCATACTAGTTGCATGACACTTGGTATGCCTTGTATCTTGATATCATGTTGCATCTTGAGCCATGTTTGCATCACATGCATTGCATTACTTGGTTTGGGGTGTCAAACCAAGTGTGAGGGTTAAGGGGCGTTCATACTATAAGTGATGTAATGTGCCTTAACTCTCGGTCACCGGGGCCTTTGATCTCGACATGATAAGGTCTTGGTCCTCATTCGTGTGATTGCATGCAATTTACATCAAGTGGCAAGCTCGATCTCTTGGGCTATCCTGCACCATTGATGGCTCGAGTATCGAGGGCCATGCTTCCCTGAGTTCAAAGCATGATGGGAAACATGACTATGCTCACATGTGCCTGAAATCCCATGCCATATACTGTCTGTTCTCTGTTGCTGTCAAAACTGTCTCTTGCAGGAAGTTTCTGCCGACCGGCAGAATTCAGTGCCGACCGGCCTTTGGTGAATGGCCGATAAATCCAGAAGCAGCCGGTGGAAATTATGCACTGCCGGTGGGAATTTCCCCCGGCCGGTGGTCCTCTGCCGTTTGGGGTCGTGACAGATTGGTATCAGAGCACGCATTCCTTATAGTACGTTATTCACACACTTGAGTCCTAAAGAGCATAGGATGCCCTTAGAATGATCTTAGGATTGCATCATATTGCTTGTTATTTGACAAGGTGTGCATCATCTCAGCATAACCATTTGTTATTTGCATACATGCTTCTTGGTTCAGTTTGTTTTAAGGTTGCATTTTGCCTACTCATAGCATCATGAGGAGAGGTAGACCATCAGTTGGCCGAGATCAACCAGAGGATAGATTGGACAGACTAGAGAGACTAGTTGAAGGTTTAACTCATGAGTTGAGGCAGATGAGGCAACAGAATGCAAGTGCTACATCAACCCTGGCCGAACAGACGGATGGCCGACATGCAGCTCCACCTCTTCCAGTGCCCCAAGTGCCTCCACAGCCAGCCTTGTACGGGGAAGGGACGATGACTTTGATTAAAGAGTTCAAGAAGATGAACCCACCGAGATTCGCAGGGGGCATAGAGCCGATGAAGGCCGAGGCATGGGTTTTGGAAATGGAAAAGCTGTTCGAGATCTTTCCTAGCACCGACACTCAGAAGGTGACATTAGCAGCATACACGTTAGACGACGACGCTCGAAGGTGGTGGATGATGATCCGGGAGGCTAATCCTAATTTAACTTGGGCCAGATTTTTGGAACTGTTTTACAACATGCATTTTCCACTTAGTGTTCGAGATCGCAAGACCACAGAGTTCCAGACTCTGACACAAGGCAGCAGAACAGTGGCAGAGTACGACCGTGCCTTCACCGAATTGGCGAGATATGCGCCTCACATGGTCAGTGATGAGTATAGGAAATTATGCACTGCCGGTGGGAATTTCCCCCGGCCGGTGGTCCTCTGCAGTATACAATAAACCTGTCCCAGCACTTTGGAATTTTTCAGAGAGATAGGGCAGTGTAAACAGAGATAGCCTTGGTATGGTACGGACTTTCCGGGCAAGGCGGGTTTAAGCATGCATCATTCGCGTATCTCGAGGCGGAGGCTGTGGCCATCTCTCTCCTTCATTTTGCATTCGTTCTATTAAATAAGTAGAAATTCTGTAATAATTAATTTATTTGTTATTCGGACTGTAATATTTATTTGGTCCCTCCGCGCGAGGGCAAATCTGTAATAAGTGTGTGTGAGTGGTGTGTATGTCTTCCAATCCCACGTCTTTCTTCCCTTTTATTTACCTGCTTATGATGGTAGACTAGGGCATATTTAAAATTAGCATACCTTATGCAATGCATGCTTGCATTCATACATTTGTGCTGCATACACTGGGCCTCGGTACATCATGCTAACTGCATTTGTATTTCAAATTCCAAATTGAATACGTACATCAATTGGTTGCATTTCACATGCCATGTTTAGGTTAGCCGAGCCTACTCTAATTACATCTTGCATGTGTTGCATTAGTCAACTTGACATGAACTAGGACATGCATGTTTGCTAACTAGTTTATTGTTTTGGCATGGAGTACGATGTAAGTATTTATGCTTTAGCATCTCGCATGCGTGTGAATGTTAACCTGATAGCATGCTTACCATGTGGCTAGATGCTTATGTGTTATAAACTGTTTGAATGCCTGTGGGTGAAGGTTGGATTGCTTAAGTTGGAGAAACTCGTTGAAATCCACATTTTAGCCTACTTGCGAGTAGCAAATTCCAAGACATTTTCCAAAACAAACGGATATGCAATGCTTCTTTCCGAATTAGGCAATCTAGTCTATACTTGTTTGCTGTGCACATGACATAAGTAATTCTAGACTAATAACCGGTATAAGAACACATAAAGTTTTCAAAAATGGATATCACGGTTAGTAGAGGCCGATCTTCGGATCGGGCGAGAGGGGGTGCTCATAGCTGACCTTCTTCAATGGTACCCTAGCTCCCGAGCCGAGACAACTCCGGTGATGACGGACATATGGCCTTCGGCACCGAGTCAGGGTTTCCTAAATTCCCCCATAAAAAATATTTAGGTGGCGACTCTGTATCTGGCAAAGCAGTCCATGTTTGGCACTTCTTTCCTAAATCTGTTTTCTCAAAATGATTTGCCAAATTTGGACTCTTTGGTTCAAGATTAAGAACCGTGACACAAATCGAGTCCAAACTGTAGTAGCGGGGTCCCTCGCGGGCGCGTGCTACAATGATGACTCTTGCGCTTGATTGCTTTGGGAATTATATTGAATACTTAATGAAAACTATATCCTATTTCTTCAATTGCTAAGTTGAGCTCATCTATGTGAACAATGGCTTTATATATATATATATGTGTGTGTGTGTGTGTGTGTGTGTGTGTGTGTGTGTGTGTGTGTGTGTGTGTGTGTGTAAAGATGGAAATATTGGGGAATTGAGTTATGTTTAGGAGTTTTAAGGATTAAAGAATCAATTCATGTTGAGATTGGTATATGTTTGTACCTCCTATTTACATGATTTTTGAACCATGTTTTAGCAATTAATGTGTCTATTTTAAGCCTTGTAAATGCTCACCAAAAATTGGATGTTGCTTGAATTTCGGACTGCTCACACAGAGGAAATCGCCGCACGTGCGGGAGCAAGGCCGCACGTGCGGGAGTCATGGCTGCAAGTGCAGGAAATGGAGAATTTTGGGACTTTGGTTACTGCTAAAAAGGCACGTGTGGGGCTTTACTTCCGCACGTGTGGGAACCCTTGCCGCACGTACGGGGCTCACAGCCGCACGTGCGGCCCATGCTAGAAAAATCCGTCTACTTCGTTTTATGTGCTTGACCCTCTAATAATTTTGAAATTTGTATTTGATGCCCTTTTGATATCTATAAATTCATTTGAAACGAAGCGAGTCCGAAAATGACGTAGCAAGGAATAAGAACTAATTATGGGTTGTGCATGTGTGTAGGTCATAACCCGGGAGGAACAAGCACTCCACTACCGCATAGTGAGTAGTAGTACTGTAATAGTACACTTTACTTATCGATAATAATTACTATTAGCACTCTGTTATCGCATTTCAATTATGTCAACTTATACGAACAATTGAAAGAATATGTGTACTTTCATCTGACTCTGAGACTCTTTATGACTCTGAAAGTAGTCTGCTCTGATGATATCTGGGCATATGGCCATCGGTGGAATCTGGTAGGCCTATGGCCAATCTGTGGAATCTGTTACACCTATGGCCAATTTGTGGAATCTGTTAGCCCTATGGCCAATCTATGGAATCTGTTAGGCCTATGGCCAATCTGTAAAATCTGTCCGGCTTAAGGCCATTCTATATACCTTTGGGCTTAATGCCACTCTATTTAGAGACTGGGCCTAAGGCCGTTTTGGAAATAATTACAGGATCTGGATAACTATATGTCCTCTGCATTTACTTACGCATTGATATGCATTGTAATTCAAGTTGACCATTGAATTGTTACGTATTATTATTTACTGAGCTTGTCTCACTCTATGTTATGTCTGTTTCTGTAGGAGGTAAACCTGGAGGTCAGTCTTAACCTTGAAGCTCGTCTCTCTTTTGTCAACCTCGGTGTGTCCAGGCACTAGATGAAGCCTGTGCATTTTGTGAAGTTATGTTAAGCTTTTGACATTGCACCCTAATTGTCTATCTAAGGTTGAAATGTATATAATCCCTCTCTTCACCAATGTTTTGTTATACGCCCAATCATGGGGCCGATCCGTGTATGTATATGTATAAAACTAGCTCTCAAGTGTATGTCACTATATGTTTATCTACCTTATGCAATGTTTGTGATCCTGGCATAGTAGTGGTAGCTCAATGGATATTGTTTTATGTTGTTGTATGATATTAAATGCTTCTGTTCAAGCCCTATATCTTATGTATGTTGAGTTAAGTGTCCGTTTCTGAAGTGGTCATGCCCAAACTTTTAGGGACGGGTTTGGGGCGTGACAAGTGGTATCAGAGCACGAGTTGCTATCTCACACACGAATCCATTGAGCCTTAGGATGTCTAGAAAAGACTTAGGCATCATGCATAATATTCCGAAAGCATAAGAAAAAATTGATGGCAACGTTAAATGTGCTCTGCTAACGCTAACGATTTTGAACCATGCCTATTGTATATCTCTTGTGCATATTGTAATTGATTGTTATGTAGAATATGGTGAGAACAAGAACGGAAGACCCGGAAGATGCTACTTCTGCACGGTTGGACAGAATGGAGATAATGATTATGGACATGGCAGAGACTTTACGACAACAACAGCAACAGCCACCACCACAACAACAACCACCATTGCCACCGATACCTCCACCTGTGGTACAAGACTTCCATGTTGAGGGCCGGACTATTACACTCACAAAGGAGTTTAAGAAGATGAAGCCGCCATCATTCAAGGGAGGAATAGAACCGATGAAAGCTGAATCATGGGTGTTGGGAATAGAAAAACTGTTTGAAGTATTTCTGTGTATCGAAGCCCAAAAAGTGCAACTTGCTACCTTTACTCGTGAAGACAAAGCACGGATGTGGTGGATGCTTACGAGAACTGTGCATCAAGGCTTAACTTGGGATAGATTTTTGGAACTATTTTATAACAAGTACTTTCCTCAAAGTATGCGAGATAAGAAGGTGACAGAATTTTAAACTCTCAGACAAGGGAACAAGACCGTTGCGTAGTATGAAGCTCAATTTGCAGAACTAGCCCAGTTTGCACCTCATATGGTGGATACGGATTATAAGAAGGCACGAAAATTTGAAGGGGGATTACGGAGTGCTATTCTGGACCGACTCAACATGCTGAAGTTGCCCACTTATGTTGATGTGCTGGAAAGGGTTGTTATAGCGGAGGGAAACCTTGCTACGCAGAACCGAATTTTTGAATGGAAAGGGAAAAGGCAGAACAACCAATGGTTAAAGGGGTCAACTACTCCACCACACAAGGAACAGAACTCAGGGACTTCTGGTGCTTCCACCTTCACTTCAGATTCAATTCCTGTTTGTTCAGCATGTGGAAAGAAGCCCCGGGGGACTTGTTATTGGCTGTCAGGAGCATGTTTTCGATGTGGCAAAACAGGTCATCTGGTAAGGGGTTGTCCTCAAAGGAATCAACAAAATGGGAATAAAACTGTTACAAGTTCAGTAGGGTCTACCCCAACTTCCAACACCAAGTCAGCTGCCAAACCTGCTAACAATAAAGACACTGCGAGACAAGGCAGGGTATTTGCATTGGTTCTGGGGGATATGCAAAATGTGGCAACAGTGGTGTCAGGTACATTTATTGTTCACGATCACTCTGCTTATGTATTGTTTGATTCTGGCTCTACCCATTCTTTCGTGTCAAAATTATTTGCGCAAAATTTAGAAAAATCTGAGGAAAAATTGTCTTATATATTATGTGTGTCTTCACCTTTGGGAGACTCTATGATCTGTGCTTCTGTATATTTTTCTTGTGAACTCCAGCTTAGGGATATCCGAGTATATGCCAATCTGTTACCTCTTAATATGACCTATTTTGATATTATTTTGGGAATGGACTGGTTGAGTGAATATGGTGCGACTATAGACTAATTGACAAAGCAAATTAGTTTCCATCCTCCGGGACAATCAGAATCTACTTTTTAGGGACATGGTGTGATTTCTCCACCTTATTTGATTTCTGCGGCAAAGGCTTGTAAATTAATTCAGAACGGGTGTCAGGGGTATTATGCAGTATTTTGGAAGGGCAAGTGATGAACGGGAGTACTGACATGATTCCAGTTGTCTGTGAATTTCCAGATGTTTTTTTGGAAGAATTGCCAAGGGAGTTAGTGGACCGTGAAATCGAATTTACAATTGAATTGATACTGGGAACTCAACCCATTTCTTAGACTCCGTATAGAATGCCACCAGCTAAAATGAAGGAATTAAAGGTTCAGTTGCAAGATTTACTTGATAAGGGGTTCATTCGCCCGAGTGTTTCTCTATGGGGTGCACCAGTTCTGTTTGTGAAAAAGAAGGACAGAACACTCCAATTGTGTCTTGACTATAGGGAACTCAACGAGGTAACAATCAAGAATAAGTATCCATTGCCGCAGATCGATGATTTGTTTGATCAACTACAAGGGGCACAAGTCTTTTCGAAAATTGATTTACGGTTCGGATACCACCAATTAAAGGCTAAAGCCGATGATGTTGAGAAAGCAGCCTTCTGAACTTGATATGGTCATTATAAATTTTGAGTTATGCCCTTTGGAGTTACTAACGCACCAACAACATTTATGGATTTGATGAATCGTGTTTTGAAGCCCTATCTGGATGAGTTTGTAGTGGTGTTTATTGATGGCATCCTCATTTACTCAAAGAATGTAGAAGCTCATGAGAATCATCTTCGTACAGTTCTTCAAACACTCCGTGAAAAGAAACTGTATGCAAAGCTGAAGAAATGTGAATTATGGCTACAAGAGGTGCCATTTATGGGGCATGTAATAACAAAGTAAGGAGTCCCTATTGATCCACACAAAATTGAGGCGATCGTGAATTGGCCAACTCCTACCAATGTGATTAAGGTGCGTAGTTTTATGGGATTAGCCGGATATTACAGGAGGTTTGTTCAAGATTTTTCCAAAATCGCTGTACCGCTTACACAATTGACTCAAAAGGGGGTCGCGTTTGAATGGTCAGAACAGTGGGAATCTGCTTTCTAGGAATTAAAAATGAAGTTGACTACAGCTCCGGTTCTTGCTTTACCATCTGGTACTGACAAATTTGTGATCTACGGTGATGCTTCTCACAAAGGGCTAGGTTTGTGCTTATGCAAAATGGAAACGTTATCGCTTATGCTTCTCGATAACTTAAACCCCATGAAAAGAATTATCCCACACTTCACCTCGAGCTTGCCGCGGTAGTTTTTGCTTTGAAGATATGGCGACATTATTTGTATGGCACCACCTGCGAGGTCTATACTGATCATAAGAGTCTCAAGTACCTGTTTACCTAGAAGGAGTTAAATATGCGACAACAGCGATGGCTAGATCTTATTCAAGATTATGATTTGTAGATCCATTACCATCTTGGCAAAGCCAATATAGTTGCAGACGCACTTATTCAGAAGAATATGGGAAGTTTGGAAAATTTTCTTATGAGACAAAAGGAATTAGTGATTGACTTAGAGAAGATGGAGGTAGACTTAGTGATGCATGGACAGGAAGCAATAATAGCAGCATTGATGGCCCAACCGACATTACGTGAAGAGATCAAACTACATCAAATGGAAGATGAAACTCTAAGGAACATATGTGGTGAGTTAGAGACAAAACCAAAACCGGGATTTAGTTTGGTGGATTCGGTACTCAAATTTCGAAACTTAATATGTGTCCCCATTGTGTTGGAACTTAAACGGAAACTGATAGAAGAAACACATGCCTCAAGATTTTCAATGCATCTGGGGAGTACTAAAATATACCGGGATTTGAAAAAAAACTTTTGGTGGCCGAGTATGAAAAAGGAAATCGCGGAGTTCGTCTCTAAATGTTTACAATGTCAACAAGTAAAGGCAGAGCATCAGAGACCAGCATGACTGTTAGAGCCCCTTCCAATCCCGGATTGGAAGTGGGAACATCTTACTATGGATTTTGCTGTAAGGTTACCACGGACTCCTTGGGGTATGAATTCTGTATGGGTCATTGTAGACCGATTGACTAAGTCCACTCACTTCTTACCTATGAAGACTCAGTATAATGCAGATAAGCTTGCTGCGATTTATGTGAATGAGATTGTAAGACTCCATGGTGTTCCGATCTCAATTGTGTCAGACAAGGATCCAAAATTTGTTTCGAGACGAACGGACAGCTTTCCACCCTTAGACGAACGGACAATCTGAAAGGACGATACAGACATTAGAGGATATGCTTCAAATGTGTGTTCTGGATTTTCAGGAAAGTTGGGAGGCCCATCTACCATTGGTAGAGTTCGCATATAATAATCGTTACCATTCGAGCATTGAGATGGCACCCTATGAGGCTCTGTATGGAAGACCGTGTCGTTCCCCCGTGCGTTGGGCCGAAATTGGAGATAGATCATTGCTAGGGCCGGAAATTGTTCAGTTGACAACTAAAAAGGTTAAAACTATTCGGGAAAGATTGAAAACTGCTCAAAGTAGACAGAAGAGTTATGCGGATAACAGACGGCGGAATATGGAATTTGAAGTAGATAGTCATGTATTTGTGAAAGTTACTCCGATGAAAGGACACCCCAGGTTCGGGAAAAGGGGTAAGTTGACACCCAGATATGTTGGTCCGTTTCAAATTTTGGAAAGTGGGTCCCATAGCTTACCGAGTTGCCCTTTTGCCAAGTATGAGTCAAGTACATAATGTATTCCATGTATCCATGCTTCGTGGGTATCTTTCGGATCTATCTCATATCATTGATTACCACCAAATCATTCTGGATGATAAGTTAGTGTATAAAGAAAAGCCAATTCAGATTATGGATCGACAAGTGAAACAACTGCGGAATCGAGAGATCCCTATGGTGAAAATTGAATGGCAAGAACATTATGGGACCGAAGCTACTTGGGAAAAAGATGAGGAAATGCAACACCAATATCCGCATCTGTTCCTGTCAAAGATCAACAACTTTGATTAAGGGTTGATAGGTTAAAGTTTGATGTATGCAAGCTTCTAAGCACAAAGCTCTAGAGAGAGAGGAATCTAGAGAGAGGATTGTAGAGAGAGAGGCTCCCAAATCTCTTCCTAAAAATGTTCTAACATCAAACCGTTGAAAAGATTCTCTATATAGAGAAAAATGAGGCTTCAGGTCGAAAATATCTGTAACCAGCCCGCGGGGGACCTCGCTACAGCTCGGACTCGATTTTATAGTCACGGTTCTAAGTCTGAACCAAAGAGTCCAAATCCGACAAATCGTTTTGAGAAAACAGATTTTTGAAAGAAGTGCCAAACATGGACTGCTTTGCCAGATACAGAGTCGCCACCTAAATATTTTATTTTGGAAAATTTAGGAAACCCTGACTCGGTGCCAAAAGGCCACGTGTCCGTCATCACCAAAGTTGCCTCGGCTCGGGAACTTGGGTACGATTGGGGAAGGTCACTTCGTGAGCACCCCCGCTCGCCCGATCAAAGATCGGCCTCTACGAACCATGATATCTATTTTTGAAAACATTGTGAGTTCTTATTCCGGTTATTAGCCTAGGTTACTATGTGATGCGCACAGCATACAAGTATAGACTGGGTCGCCTGAATTGGAACAAAACATTTCATGTTTGTTTTTGAAAGACGGTTTGCTACTCGCAAGTAGGCTTAAAATGCAGATTTTGCCACCCTCGGGTGGGCTTAGAAAAGATGGTTTTGCCACTATCTAGTGGGCTTAAAACAAATATTTGATGAATTGTCCCAATCCAAACAACCCAACCTTCACCCACAGGCATTCAGGCAGTTATATCATATAAGCAATTAGCCTCATGGTAAGCATGCTATTCATGGCATTCACTCACACACATGCAAGGATGCTAAAGCATAAAACTCACCGAGTACTCCAAGCTAAAAAAAGAAGTTTATTAGAAATCATGCATGATCCTAAATATACAGAAATGCTTAATGCAACACATGCAAAAATGCAAACTATAGCAGGCTCGGCTATTCTACATATGGCATATGGAATGCTACAGCTAACATGTATTCAATTTGGAATTGAAAATACAATGCAGTTAGTATGATGCGCCGAGCCCAGTGCATGCAAAACAGATGAATGATGCAAACATGCTGTCATACTGTATGCTAATTGAAATATGCCCTAATCTAAACACCATAAGCGGATAAATAAAAGGGAGAAAGACGTGGGGTTGGAAGACATGCAACACACACACGCGCACTTATTACAGTTGTGCCCTCGCTCGGAGGATCCAAATAAATATACAGTCCCGAATAAAAGAATATTACAGTCCAAATGTTACAGTCCGAATATTATACAAATTCCTAATTAATTAATGAATTAACTAAGAAAGCAAATAAAACTGGCATGCAAGCCAGGGACTGCCTTGCTCCTGATGAATGATGCATGTCTGGGCTACCTTGCGCGGAAATCCACCGGGATGCCCCAATTAGCCTCTGTTTTGTGATTTTTCTTGGAAAACGCGCCAAACTCCGGAAGTTTGTTGATTCTTCATTTGCTGCAACAGAGAGCAGGAAAGGGGCATAACAATGTATTTTCACAAATATATGCATGCCTCGATCCTCGTGCCACCAATCACGCATATCGATGCATGATGGCCAAGGAGTCGAAATGCACAACTCAATAAAGAATGAATTCACGTAAAAACACAACGAAACCTAACTCCATCATGGATAATCCGGAGTGTCGGTGACTGGGAATTGAGACACGTTCCGTCACTCGGAGTACGAAACGTACCTCGTTTCCCGTGCCCGGGCTAACTCCTATTCCGAACACGATGCAATATGCATGATATGCACGAAATACACCTAAGATGCAATCCTAACATACAGAATGCTATGGAATGACATGCCTCGAAATGCGTGCACACGGGCACGCAAATCGAGAAAATAACAGAATACGATCTAAGATACAACCTAATATGCACTATGCTGTAAAAATGAGATGCCTCGAAATGCATGCACACAGGCACGTAAATCGAGAACATGACGGAATGCAATCTAAGATACAACCTAGTATGCACTATGCTGTAAAAATGAGATGCCACGAAATGCGTGCACACGGGCACGCAAACCGAGAAAATGACATACGCGATGCAATGGCATGAAAACATGATATGGGCTTATACCAACATGAGTGAGCCTCAGCCATACTCACATAGGATACTGGTGGATGAAAATGAAGTGCCTCGAAATGCGTGCACACGGGCACGCAAACCGATGTGATGACATAAGCAATGCAAATGACATGGAAAACGCAACGTGGACTTATACTAACATGAGAGAGCCTCAGCCACACTCACATAGGATACCGGTGGATGAAAATGAGGTGCCTCGAAATGCGTGCACACGGGCACGCAAATCGAGGCGATGACATAAGCAATGCAAATGACATGAAAACATGATATGGGCTTATACCAACATGAGAGAGCCTCAGCCACACTCACATAGGATGCCGGTGGATGAAAATGAAGTGCCTCGAAATGCGTGCACACGGACACGCAAACCGAGGCAATGACATAAGTAATGCAAATGACATGGAAAACGTAACGTGGACTTATACTAACATGAGAGAGCCTCAGCCACACTCACATAGGATGCCGGTGGATGAAAATGAGGTGCCTCAAAATGCGTGCACACGGGCACGCAAACCGAGGCGATGACATAAGCAATGCAAATGACATGAAAACATGATATGGGCTTATACCAACGTGAGAGAGCCTCAGCCACACTCACATAGGATGCCGGTGGATGAAAATGAAGTGCCTCGAAATGCGTGCACACGGGCACGCAAACCGAGGCAATGACATACGCAATGCAAATATGGCAAAAATGGTATGCAAGCATGCTAATGGATTTTCAGCAATGAAATATGGGATAAAATAGCCCCGAAACGAGGCGAAAGTACACCCGATGCACGGAATAGTTCCGAAACACGAATTTTGGCACCCGAAATGGCCTATAGCTATACCAAACATGCACAATATGGACATGGAATGTAAAGACAGAAGCAAGGAAGCCCCAAAATTAGCATTTTACCAGTACAAAACATGGCCAAACAACAAACCAAGATAGGGCAAAACTAGCATGCAAGAAATGGCCCTAAACATGAGATTAAAAAGAAACTCATAGCTTCTGGCCCCAAACAGGTTAGGGTCCTTCAACAATGTTGAAGAGGGACCCAAAATAGGACTATTTAAAGTTTATGTCAGCCCCAAAAACAGTACACAAATATGCTAGAAATGCAATGCAAAAATGAGGCTCAAAAGTGGCTATAACATGAGGTATACAAAAAATTCATCAAACAAGAAAAGACCCTTAATAAAACATGTTCAGGAGGTCAAAATAAATCCATTTTTAGTTCGGACCAAGGTCCAAAAACAGCAACATCAGGGGCTTCCAAGGCATACAAAAATGGAACCAAAAAGAGGATATAAAGGGAAGTACAACATGGAAGTCTCAAACAGTGTTGAGCCCTTCTTCGATGTTGAAGAGGGGCTCAAAATAATCCTACTTACAGTTTATAACATGCTCCAAAATAAATCACACACAAGCTAAAAATATCATGCAAGAAAATGACACTTTAGAAGGATAATGAAGCAAGTGCAAGATGGGGGGCTCAAACAGGGTTGAGCCCTTCATGAGACATGAAAATGAGCTAAAAAAAAAGGTACTTTCAGTTTTGGTCGGAGCTCAAATGTATAAGAAGGAGAGGCTAAGAAATGTTGCAAGAAATAAGCTAAAAAAGAGGGAAATGGACTCACCCTTGAAGATCAATACTTTTGTTGCTTCTTGGACCAATTTTGATGACTCTAAGCTGCTGGAATTCTTCCCCTTGCTGCTGAAATGGAGTGGTGGTGGTAGAGCTTGGTGGTGATGAAGAAAACAAGGTGTAGGACTTGTAGGTTTTCAAGGAAATGAGAGGGATGGAGGAGGATTTGTGTCTTGAGGCTTGAAGAACAAATTTTCTAACCCCTAAATGTGATGCCACCAGCTGGTTATATGGACAAGAAAAGGGGAGTAAAGGAGGGGCAAAAGGTGGGGGAAAATAGGCAAGTTTTCCCCCCATAAAATATCCCCCGGATTGGGATATTTTCTGGGGGAAAGGGCTACACAGCTGTAAAGTGGAAGGAGAGAGGAACATGGCCGGCCACCTATTGGGCTTGGAAGTGGCCGGCCGGCCACCCCCCCTAGCCGGCCAGCTAGGGGTCAAAAGGGTCAACTTGAAATAGTGGCCGGCCACCACATATTGGTGGCCTCCCAGGTCTCCTCTTCACAACCCTGTGGTTCGAATTTGGAAACTCTAAAACAGGAGAGAGAACAAGCCAATTTGAGGAGGGGTTCAAAAGGTTCAAATGGAATTAATGGCCGGCCATAAACTTTTAGGGTCCTCCTATGTGTGTACATCACAAATATGTGGTTTGTGGTTGAAGAAAGTGGCTTCAAGGTGTTCAACATTGGCTCGGAAGGAGGGGTTCAAAAGGGTCAAGCAACATTAGTGGCCGGCCATAAACTTTTAGGGTCCTCCCATGTGTGTACATCACAAATATGTGGTTTGTGGTTGAAGAAGGTGGCTTCAAGGTGTTCAACATTGGCTCGGAAGCGCGAAAAACGGGCGTTGGAGGGCGAAAAATGGAATATAACTGGTTGCCAAGACAATTGCTGGCCTCCCACCCTCCACTGACCTTCCAGGTGATGAAACAGAGGTACCTGCCAAAAATGAACAAAAACTGATGCAAAACGAATGTTCGAGGGTCGAAACGCGCAGTTCGGGGTCCCGAAAATGGGCTGTTAAGCACCGAAAGTGGCATTCGGCCACGAAGTGGGTTTCTCAGACCCCAGTGTCCCTCAAAAGGGAGAAAATAAGATGTATGCCAAAAATCAGAGCAACTGGAGATGGTTAGGCGGTCCCGAACCGAGGCACACGGCCAACGGTCCCGAAAAACCGGAAACCGGGCTCCGAAATGGGCAAAATGGCCTACAGCCACCAAATGTAGCCCACGGCCACTGAGAGATGGTCTACGGGACCTCTCCCTCCCCTCAGGAAAAGAAACAAAGAAAGCCGAGCCTGGTTCGCAAACCGAGGCAAAGCACAAAAGAGGGTTCGGAAGTCCGGAGGCAGGGCTCACGGCCGCAACTCGGAAACTTCTGAACGAGCACATTATGCAACGTCACCGAGCGCTCAATCGGTGATGTCTGAGTCTTAAGGTCGGTCAAAAATGGGGTGTCTACAGTTGCCCTTCTTTGACAGAACTCGGAAGTCACAAGTGACGGGAGTGAATGTCAAAGCCAAGAGACGACCCATTTTTGACAAGGCCGAAGACTTAGACCAACGTACAGGATAAACAGAGATGTACCCGCAGGCGAGCCCGCAGGCAAAGGGGGCAAAATGCAAAATGATATGCAAGAAGATTTTGAAGATTGGGCTTATACGCTACGCAAAGCCGGTTTTGAAAGTTGGACTTATACGCTACGCGAAGCCAGTTCGAAAATTGAGGATTCATGCAATGCACTGTAATGTGGTGGCTAAAATGCAATGTAATGGCTAAGAGATAAAGGTATCTTACAGGGGCAATTGGCAATGACTTACCTCATGCTGCTGGGGATCTTTCACTTCTTCTTGGTCGAACCACAGGTACTACTTTTCTCCCTGACCATGGTCGCAGCTTTCCCTATTCTCCAACGGGGTGACAGACTAGGTTAGTTCAGTATCTAGAGTTGAGGTGCATACACGGTATCTCAACCTATGGGGCTTCCATACAGATTTCAAGCCGAGGACACGCCTCTGGGTATTTAAACCAGACTTTAGTCTCGGAAATCCCGAACCTTTGCGTTCTAGGCATAAGCCATTCGAACTCTAGTTTCCACCGTCGCAGTTGGTCTCCTAGGAACTCACTGCAAACACAGGCAAGTGGCTATACCAGACCACCGGAAGTCGTTCGGGCACGACAAACACCAAAGGAATTGCACCTTTAGAGGATTTAAGGTCTCCTAGACCGAGGAGTGCACAAGACAGTGCGATGTAGAGTGAATGCACAAAATAGTGCTAAACAGATGCACAAA
This sequence comes from Camellia sinensis, assembly GCF_055761805.1. Lineage (NCBI taxonomy): Eukaryota > Viridiplantae > Streptophyta > Magnoliopsida > Ericales > Theaceae > Camellia > Camellia sinensis. The sequence goes on along the minus strand of NC_138965.1, from coordinate 221,367,168 downwards.
ATAGTGCGATGCTTAAGGTGTACAAAACAGTACGAGCAAGGTGAATGCACAAAACAGTGTGATACAAATAAGGTGCGCAATATAGCGCGATACAATGCACTAACAAGTACAGGTGAGATGCGCAAGATAGCGCGATGGAATGCATGCAAAATGCAAGTAAGGTGCACAAAATAGTGCAATGCGCAAGAAAGCGCGAGTGATAAACTGCACAAAACAGTGCGATATGCAAAATAGCGTGAGTGATTTTGAAATGCACTAGACAGTGCGATACGCAAAATAGCGCAATTGAAATGCACTAAACAGTGCGATACGCTAAACAGCGCGATTGATTTTGAAATGCACAAGAAAGTGCGATTGATTTGAAATGCACTAAACAGTGCGATACGCTAAACAGCGCGATTGAAATGCACTAAACAGTGCGATACGCTAAACAGCGCGATTGATTTTGAAATGCACAAGAAAGTGCGATTGATTTGAAATGCACTAAACAGTGCGATACGCTAAACAGCACGATTGAAATGCACTAAACAGTGCGATACGCTAAACAGCGCGATTGATTTTGAAATGCACAAGAAAGTGCGATACGCTAAACAGCGCGATTGATTTGAAATGCACTAAACAGTGCGATACGCTAAACAGGGCGATTGAAATGCACTAAACAGTGCGATACGCTAAACAGCGCGATTGATTTTGAAATGCACAAGAAAGTGCGATTGAATGCATGTTCTATGCAAATGAGGTGCATTTTCTATGCAAGAAACAGGAGCATATTCTATGCAATATTGAAAGCAAATTCTATGTAGACTCGAAAGCAAGCATATTCTATACATGAATCATAACGATGCGCGGCACGCATGCAACAACAGTGTATATGAAAGTGCACATTCTATGTAGTAGAGGAGCATCAAATACGTACTCTGGTGCCTCTGATTTATCTCTTAGAGGACTTTGCAACACATTCAGCTCAAAAAGGGCACACCCTGTTCATATTGGCGAGAGATAACATCTGCTGCTGCTGCTTTAATTGCCGTTCTGGCTTGAAGCATGCTTAAGCTTGGAGTAGAGGCACGCTCATTCTTCAGGGCACTGGCAAGGCCTGAAGAGGTACATCCGGAGCACAATCACGGAGTTTAAAGAAGGTGAAACACACTCAGATGCTTCGGTTTTCCCTCTTTTCTTTTGCTTTGCAGTCCGGAACTTATATAGCTTCAGATAGGTCCTGGTTTTGCTGCTCTGACAATGACCTGGGTTGAACCCTGCAGTTTTATGAAAGAATGAATCTTGTTTTGCACAGATGTGGAGAACGGCACGGCACTCTGAGCGCAAAACGATTTTATTCTGGAATTGGTAAATGGGCTTTTGACCGGGTATCGAGCCTACAACTGAACACAGCAAGACAACTCAACAAGGAAATAAAAGGCACACAACCTAGACACATCGAGTAACACTCAAAATGACTCAAAACAAGAATCGAGAGAAAACAAAAAGACACGACACTCAGACGTGCTCAGGGAGCCTATTTCACCGAGTAGTGTTTCCCACCCTCTCTCGTTTGTGATCCTCGCATCACTCGGCCCTCAAGCTCTATTTTTCTGAAAAAGCCCTTTTCTCACTTTTTCCCTCACCGCACATCTCTCTATTCTTCAATCTCTCATTTTTTTATCCCTCCCCTGGGTGGTTGATGGATAAACAACAAATTGTGGGCTCGTGTCCCTAGCATTCTGCTAGATTCTCTTTCTCTCGCTCACAGTTAGTGAATTCTTCCCACGGAAAGGTTATGCTACAACTGGGTGTGTAGCAAATCTGCAGCCAACATCAGTTGATGATGCTTTGTTGGGGAGTTTGGACGTGATAAGATCTGTCCAGATGATGGAGTGGAATATCTTACCCCATTCTAGTTCGCGCTTCGCACTTTGCTTGATACCTCGTTGTTTGGAGGATGTGAGAGCTTTCTGCCCTTAGTTGTGCCCTTTTCTGGCAGGTAGAGTGCCCTTCTTGGCAAGTATGTTGACAATGGGAAAGATAGGAAGCCTGACTCAACTGTGCCCTTAGTTCATCATTTTGACCATTTTTTGTTTTAGTTTTTTTTTTTCTAAAAATAATTTGACCAAAATGAAAGTTAGATTAACATGCTTGTTTGATTTTCTGATTTAAAATCATGCAAGTTAGGCTGTGAGCACTGAAAGTTTTCCTCTTTTGGGTCCAAGAAATGGTCCAGCTTTGAAAATGGAATACTTTTCGAGAAGATTAGTCAACTTCATTAAAAATTCTCAAAAACTATTTTTTTGTTTTGCAAACGACCACTGCTCAACGAGCACGGAACCTACTCTCGAGATGCACAACCTCGGATTCGAAGGAAGATTGCCCCTTGCTTGAGGGGAACTGCATGGCAACGGAAAGTTGCCCCTTGTTTGAACGGCACCGCGACGCGTTGAATGGCAACGGAAAGTTGCCCCTTGTTTGAATGACACCGCGACGCGTTGAATGGCAACGGAAAGTTGCCCCTTGTGTGAATGGCACCGCAGCGCATTATAATCAGTCCTCGAAGTGATGATTGCAACCGAACTCTCGGATACAGAGAAGACAAAGGTGACCAAAACCATCGCATGGACACAATCGAATTGTTTTACGGCTGGACTTCAGAATGAAATTGCCTACGTATCCCAAAGATGGGAATCAAGCCTTACGTAGTTCGGGGTTAAGGTACACTCGGGTATTAACCTCTCCTTTTTAGGCTCTAACTTTTGCCAAGGCGCCCGTTGTGGGTTTTCGACCTTGCGAGCTTTGTTCTTCTTTTCTTTTCAATTCTTTTCATTTCTTTTTTCCCCTTTTTTGATTTTCTTTTCTTTGCATCTTTCTTTTTTTATTTTCTTTTGCATTTTTCTTTTTTTTCTTTTTTTTTCTCTTGCTCTAACTTTTGCCTAGGTCGCCCTTCCGGGTTTTCTGCCCAGCGAGCCTCTCAAGGGTAAAAGTGTAGCTTTGTCCGTGTCAAATGGTTTTGAGATCCTGAAGTCATCTGAATCCAGGGGAATGGCTGCTGTTTTGCTTTGTAAGCTTCTTCTGATGAGATCTGATCTTCTTGACCTGACTTTCCTGGCCACTTGTTCGAGGGCTGCTTCAAATCCGGCCACACAGGCCTCACATCATAATTGACCGTTGAACCTTCTGAATTCAAGTTTCAAGGTTTGGAAGCGAAGGGGTTGAGTCTCGAGGCTGAGAGCGATCCTAGGCTGCACAATCTCAAGAGTGATTCCACACAGGTCTTCGCAGGACCGCGCAAAACATTTTGTTTTTGAAAATTTTTAAGAAAGCGACAAATCGCTCGCGCTGAAGATAGTGTGAAACCAGTCTGGATCAAGCCAGGGTCCTTCTCAGCACTCATGCTAACAAGCATGATTTCAATCATTAAGGGCTTAGCATGCCTCTCTTTCTCTCAATTGATCAAAAATTTGCAAAACCCGAGGAATCTCTTCCTCTTTGTTTTCACTGCGGTGTTCAAAAAGTTTTGAAAAACTTAGGTCAATGCAATGATTTCGGGGTGCAGAAGAGTAGGCGAAAAGTACTGCTGTTTCATTCAAACTTTCTAGCACAACTGGCACAAAGCAGAAGCAAGCACAAAGCATGAAAAACCACTGCTGTTTCATTCAAATCTGTTGGTACAACTGGCTCCCTGGCAGAAACAGACTCAAAACAAAACGAAAAGACAAACATAAAACAAAAATGGTGATGCCCGAAGTAACACCCCCCGGAATCACCCGACTCCTATACAACAGGACTGACTCGATACAACAAGGCAGACCCAAAATAAAAAAGACTGACTCAGAACAAAAAGACAGACTCAAAACAAAACAACAAGACTGACCCAATACCCGAGTCAGAAACCGGCATTCGCAAATGCTCAAAATAGTGCATGCCATCCACCATATCTGGAGTAAACTGAGCGTTGCCCGCAGGTGGTTCATCCCTCTAATCACATCACATTATCCCCCAAGTTCACTGATCAAGTGCCGATAGACTTTGCAGGACTTGGTGCGGGGATGACCCCATTGTCAAATAGATCCTGTACTTCATGGCGAAGACGGAAGCAGGCGTTGGTAGTATGGCCAGTTTGTTGATGGTACGCGCAGTACTGGGTAGTATCATGTGTAGCCGGAGGAGGGTTTGGGAGAGGCCGAGACTCAAGGGGTTTGAGATGGCCTTGTCCAACAAGGATTTGGAGAGCTTTGGACAAAGGCATATAGAGGGCATGGAAGACCCTCCGACCTCGGGGTTGGTATTTCAAGGTTTGTGGATTTTTGCTAGACGCACCAGCAGGGGGATTAGCAGGTGCTGGCCTAGTCTGCTGATCTCTTCCAAGTGGAGGATTAGGGCTGAAAGGAACATTCCTCGTACAAAGGCCCTTCTCCTGGATTGCCCCTTGATTCAGACTACTCTCATTCTGAGTGGCGAAAGTGTTATCCACAGTTTTTGTAACAACTGCGAGGACTTGCTCTTTGTTCAGTCCCTCAGCTTTCAAAGCCTCAATATCCTATCGAAGGTGTTCATGGGGACCAATGCCTGCCCCTATCTTGTTCCTCCCACTCACCTCCACTCCGCCAAGGGATTGGCTTTCCTCAAATGCAGCCCGTCCCAACATCGGGGAGTCTTTTGTCATGAAGTTCCCGGTATGTGGTGTGGTCGATGATGGAGCCAATGTCTCGGAGGCCAGATCCGTCACGGTTTTTTGAAGATCTTTAATCATTCCCATCAACTCAGAAATAGTGGGTTCACGGGTTTGAGATGGTTGAGGTTCAGGTGCACCCATCATGCATAAGTCCATGCTTTCTGGGATAAACACCTCAGGCTTGGGTAGATGGGCCGGGGTGATGTATATGCTGGGGTCAAAGGTGGACGGCAGCATGTGGATGTGATTAAGGTAGGCAGGAGATGTTTGGTCATTAGGGTCTGAAGGTGGAGCTATCGTCCGGTTGTCGATGAGATTTTGGACCTCATAACGAAGGCGGTAGCAACGGTCGGTGCCATGACCGCGCTGCTGATGGTACATACAATACTTGGTGGGGTTATGTCTGGCTGGGAGTGGGTCGGGAAGAGGTTGAGGATCGAGGGGTTTGAGATGCCCTTTTTCCATCAAGGCTTTTAGTGTGCTAGTCAGGCTCATATAGAGGGGGTGAAAGTTCTGCCTTGAGCTCGGGCTGGGCCAGCTGTTTGTAGGCCTGGTTTGGCAAAAGGGTCGGCTGTGGCGACTGCATTGATTTCGGTGGGTTTGGGAATAGTGCTACTTCTGCCATTGGTACTCCCTGAAATCACCCTCCTTGTCAGTTCCCTTGTCCTGGGAATGATCCCGCTGTTGAACGCATTCTCGACTTGAACCCCCAGTTCATGCAAACTTTTGAAGGTGAATAGTGAAGCGACTATCAACTTTTGCAACATATCATGCTCGAGGTTTCGGACCATCATCTGCACTTGATCCCTCTCAGAAGGGCGATGATCTGTCATTTGTGCTGCCTTTGCTCTCCACCTCGCAATGAATTCCACAAAAGGCTCTGTTGGGTTCTGACGAGTTGCTTCAAGCTCTTGGATGGTCATTTCAACTTGGGTATTGTAGGAATACTGATCGACAAAGGCCTCAGCCAGTTCTTCCCAGTTTTGCTTCATTGTATCCTCCAATTTGGTATACCAAGTGGCTGCTACACCCGACAGGGTTCTTCCATACAGAGAGAGTTTCTGTGGCTTAGTCAGATCCATCGGCTTCAGGACATCTAAGAAAAGTCGGATATGCACCATTGGATCTCCAGACCCGTCGAAACGGTCGATATATGGCATTTTGAATCTGTCCGGGAGCCGCACGGCAGACTCGGTGTACCCGTCCTCAATGTCAGGAATGGAGTTAAGGCCCTGTGCCTTTTTGAATTGCTTCTCAAGGTTTGCAATTTTCACTGTAGTCAGATTGAACTCATCAACATGAAAGGGTTGAGTTCTCTCATTAGGCTGCACCAGGGGTCTGAGCACCTGAGCTTGAGCCAACCCTTCTCGAGGATTCAGACACTGTAAGTCTTCAACTGGCGGAATTGGGTCAAAGTTCGGCTGGGGTCCCAAAGCTGGATGTGAGGCAGATGCCCCAGATGGGCGCTGCGTTTCAATACTGGTCTCAGCCTGCATGGTAGTTCCCTGATTTAGCGCTGCTGTCACGGCCGCAAACTCTTCCGAACCTTGTGCCATCACGGTCTGCTGAGTCTGAACAAAGGTGATGTGACTGGCGACTGACGGATTAGATGAACAGATGAGCCCTGACCGGCTTTTCTTTACCTCGCCTCAGCGAAAGAACACCGGTTGCCCTTGAATTGAATTTCTGACCTAACAAAGTCTATCAGCACTAGTCCAATGTACCTGGGGGATATCGAAGCCTTCTGAAGCTATAGTTCCAAGACTACCCTAGAAAAAGAGAAAACAGACAGCACCTCAGCCTGATTTCACGATAACCCGCATGAGCAAAGCTGAGTGAGTGTACCCTCTATTGAATTCTGTCCTAAAATTCTGCCCCAAATCTGAGTCTGATACCCACAGGTAAAGCTGACTCCTAAACACTGATAGTAATGCCCGCAGGCCTGATGCAAAAATTTGCAAACTGGTGCCCGCAGGCTTGATGCCCACACTCATACACTGATACTTGCATTCCTGTAGAGACGCACTCTAAAGCACATAACAGATAAGTGAGAGCCAAAACACCCCTATGTTGGGGTAGGGTTTCCCTGTCCTATTTTGTCAGGAGCTAGGGTTTCACTACGTACGAAGCGGTTTTAAACAACCTATAAACGGGTAAGCAACCTGTCCTAGTTTTGAATGGTCACTATGGATCCGAATATGCACTAGGTCGAATGGTCAAAAAGGGTGCCCCGGTAAAACCGGGGTTTGTGTTCCCATACTGGCAGAGCCCACAACCGGTCAGCCTTATGGTCATGCCTTGACAAGACAAGTCTCCGGCAAACCGTTCAGGAATAGCAGATGGCAAACACGGTGTCCTAGGCGCACCAATGCAAATGCAATGCAAAGAAACACACAAGTGTAGTCAAACACAGATATCAAGAGTTCGAGTCAAGTTCTCTAAATCCCCAGCAGAGTCGCCAGAAACTGTAACCAGCCCGCGGGGGACCTCGCTACAGCTCGGACTCGATTTTGTAGTCACGGTTCTAAGTCTGAACCAAAGAGTCCAAATCCAGCAAATCGTTTTGAAAAAACAGATTTTTGAAAGAAGTGCCAAACATGGAATGCTTTGCCAGATACAGAGTCGCCACCTAAATATTTTATTTTGGGAAATTTAGGAAACCCTGACTCGGTGCCAAAAGGCCACGTGTCCGTCATCACCAAAGTTGCCTCGGCTCGGGAACTTGGGTACGATTGGGGAAGGTCACTTCGTGAGCACCCCCGCTAGTCCGATCAAAGATCGGCCTCTACTAACCATGATATCTATTTTTGAAAACATTGTGAGTTCTTATTCCGGTTATTAGCCTAGGTTACTATGTGATGCGCACAGCATACAAGTATAGACTGGGTCGCCTGAATTGGAACAAAACATTTCATGTTTGTTTTTGAAAGACGGTTTGCTACTCGCAAGTAGGCTTAAAATGCAGATTTTGCCACCCTCGGGTGGGCTTAGAAAAGATGGTTTTGCCACTATCTAGTGGGCTTAAAACAAATATTTGATGAATTGTCCCAATCCAAACAACCCAACCTTCACCCACAGGCATTCAGGCAGTTATATCATATAAGCAATTAGCCTCATGGTAAGCATGCTATTCGTGGCATTCACTCACACACATGCAAGGATGCTAAAGCATAAAAATCACCGAGTACTCCAAGCTAAAAAAAGAAGTTTATTAGAAATCATGCATGATCCTAAATATACAGAAATGCTTAATGCAACACATGCAAAAATGCAAACTATAGCAGGCTCGGCTATTCTACATATGGCATATGGAATGCTACAGCTAACATGTATTCAATTTGGAATTGAAAATACAATGCAGTTAGTATGATGCGCCGAGCCCGGTGCATGCAAAACAGATGAATGATGCAAACATGCTGTCATACTGTATGCTAATTGAAATATGCCCTAATCTAAACACCATAAGCGGATAAATAAAAGGGAGAAAGACGTGGGGTTGGAAGACATGCAACACACACACGCGCACTTATTACAGTTGTGCCCTCACTCGGAGGGTCCGAATAAATATACAGTCCCGAATAAAAGAATATTACAGTCCAAATGTTACAGTCCGAATATTATACAAATTCCTAATTAATTAATGAATTAACTAAGAAAGCAAATAAAACTGGCATGCAAGCCAGGGACTGCCTTGCTCCTGATGAATGATGCATAGCAATGTATTTTCACAGATATATGCATGCCTCGATCCTCGTGCCACCAATCACGCATATCGATGCATGATGGCCGAGGAGTCGAAATCCACAACTCAATATAGAATGAATGCACGTAAAAACACAATGAAACCTAACTCCATCATGGATAATCCGGAGTGTCGATGACTGGGAATTGAGACACGTTCCGTCACTCGGAGTACGAAACGTACCTCGTTTCCCGTGCCCGGGCTAACTCCTATTCCGAACACGATGCAATATGCATGATATGCACGAAATACACCTAAGATGCAATCCTAACATACAGAATGCTATGGAATGACATGCCTCGAAATGCGTGCACACGGGCACGCAAATCGAGAAAATAACAGAATACGATCTAAGATACAACCTAATATGCACTATGCTGTAAAAATGAGATGTCTCGAAATACATGCACACAGGCACGCAAACCGAGAAAATAACGGAATGCGATCTAAGATACAACCTAGTATGCACTATGCTGTAAAAATGAGATGCCACGAAATGCGTGCACACGGGCACGCAAACCGAGAAAATGACATACGCGATGCAATGGCATGAAAACATGATATGGGCTTATACCAACATGAGTGAGCCTCAGCCACACTCACATAGGATGCCGATGGATGAAAATGAAGTGCCTCGAAATGCGTGCACACGGGCACGCAAACCGAGGCGATGACATAAGCAATGCAAATGACATGGAAAACGCAACGTCGACTTATACTAACATGAGAGAGCCTCAGTCACACTCACATAGGATGTCGGTGGATGAAAATGAGGTGCCTCGAAATGCGTGCACATGGGCACGCAAATCGAGGCGATGACATAAGCAATGCAAATGACATGAAAACATGATATGGGTTTATACCAACATGAGAGAGCCTCAGCCACACTCACATAGGATGCCGGTGGATGAAAATGAAGTGCCTCGAAATGCGTGCACACGGGCACGCAAACCGAGGCGATGACATAAGCAAATGCAAATGACATGGAAAACGCAACGTGGACTTATACTAGCATGAGAGAGCCTCAGCCACACTCACATAGGATGCCGGTGGATGAAAATGAGGTGCCTCGAAATGCGTGCACACGGGCACGCAAACCGAGGCAATGACATAAGCAATGCAAATGACATGAAAACATGATATGGGCTTATACCAACATGAGAGAGCCTCAGCCACACTCACATAGGATGCCGGTGGATGAAAATGAAGTGCCTCGAAATGCGTGCATACGGGCACGCAAACTGAGGCAATGACATACGCAATGCAAATATGGCAAAAATGGTATGCAAGCATGCTAATGGATTTTCAGCAATGAAATATGGGATAAAACAGCCCCGAAACGAGGCGAAAGTACACCCGATGCACGGAATAGTTCCGAAACACGAATTTTGGCACCCGAAATGGCCTATAGCTATACCAAACATGCACAATATGGACATGGAATGTAAAGACAGAAGCAAGGAAGCCCCAAAATTAGCATTTTACCAGTACAAAACATGGCCAAACAACAAACCAAGATAGGGCAAAACTAGCATGCAAGAAATGGCCCTAAACATGAGATTAAAAAGAAACTCATAGCTGCTGGCCCCAAACAGGTTAGGGTCCTTCAAAAATGTTGAAGAGGGACCCAAAATAGGACTATTTACAGTTTATGGCTGCCCCAAAAACAGTACACAAATATGCTAGAAATGCAATGCAAAAATGAGGCTCAAAAGTGGCTATAACATGAGGTATACAAAAAATTCATCAAACAAGAAAAGACCCTTAATAAAACATGTTCAGGAGGTCAAAATAAAGCCATTTTTAGTTCGGACCAAGGTCCAAAAACAGCAACATCAGGGGCTTCCAAGGCATACAAAAATGGGACCAAAAAGAGGATATAAAGGGAAGTACAACATGGAAGTCTCAAACAGTGTTGAGCCCTTCTTCGATGTTGAAGAGAGGCTCAAAATAAGCCTACTTACAGTTTATAACATGCTCCAAAATAAATCACACACAAGCTAAAAATATCATGCAAGAAAATGACACTTTAGAAGGATAATGAAGCAAGTGCAAGATGGGGGGCTCAAACAGGGTTGAGCCCTTCATGAGACATGAAAATGAGCTCAAAAAAAAGGTACTTTCAGTTTTGGTCGGAGCTCAAATGTATAAGAAGGAGAGGCTAAGAAATGTTGCAAGAAATAAGCTAAAAAAGAGGGAAATGGACTCACCCTTGAAGATCAATACTTTTGTTGCTTCTTGGACCAATTTTGATGACTCTAAGCTGCTGGAATTCTTCTCCTTGCTTCTGAAATGGAGTGGTGGTGGTAGAGCTTGGTGGTGATGAAGAAAACAAGGTGTAGGACTTGTAGGTTTTCAAGGAAATGAGAGGGATGGAGGAGGATTTGTGTCTTGAGGCTTGAAGAACAAATTTTCTAACCCCTAAATGTGATGCCACCAGCTGGTTATATGGACAAGAAAAGGGGAGTAAAGGAGGGGCAAAAGGTGGGGGAAAATAGGCAAGTTTTCCCCCCACAAAATATCTCTCGGATTGGGATATTTTCTGGGGGAAAGGGCTACACAGCTGTAAAGTGGAAGGAGAGAGGAACATGGCCGGCCACCTATTGGGCTTGGAAGTGGCCGGCCGGCCACCCCCCCTAGCCGGCCAGCTAGGGGTCAAAAGGGTCAACTTGAAATAGTGGCCGGCCACCACATATTGGTGGCCTCCCAGGTCTCCTCTTCACAACCCTGTGGTTCGAATTTGGAAACTCTAAAACAGGAGAGAGAACAAGCTAATTTGAGGAGGGGTTCAAAAGGTTCGAATGGAATTAATGGCCGGCCATAAACTTTTAGGGTCCTCCTATGTGTGTACATCACAAATATGTGGTTTGTGGTTGAAGAAAGTGGCTTCAAGGTGTTCAACATTGGCTCGGAAGGAGGGGTTCAAAAGGGTCAAGCAACATTAGTGGCCGGCCATAAACTTTTAGGGTCCTCCCATGTGTGTACATCACAAATATGTGGTTTGTGGTTGAAGAAAGTGGCTTCAAGGTGTTCAACATTGGCTCGGAAGCGCGAAAAACGGGCGTCGGAGGGCGAAAAATGGAATATAACTGGTTGCCAAGACAATTGCTGGCCTCCCACCCTCCAGTGACCTTCCCGGTGATGAAACAGAGGTACCTGCCAAAAATGAACAAAAACTGATGCAAAACGAATGTTCGGGGGCCGAAACGCGCAGTTCGGGGTCCCGAAAATGGGCTGTTAAGCACCGAAAGTGGCATTCAGCCACGAAGTGGGTTTCTCAGACCCCAGTGTCCCTCAAAAGGGAGAAAATAAGATGTATGCCAAAAATCAGAGCAAGTGGAGATGGTTAGGCGGTCCCGAACCGAGGCACACGGCCAACGGTCCCGAAAAACCAGAAACCGGGCTCCGAAATGGGCAAAATGGCCTACAGCCACCAAATGTAGCCCACGGCCACTGAGAGATGGTCTACGGGACCTCTCCCTCCCCTCAGGAAAAGAAACAAAGAAAACCGAGCCTGGTTCGCAAACCGAGGCAAAGCACAAAAGAGGGTTCTGAAGTCCGGAGGCAGGGCTCACGGCCCCAACTCGAAAACTTCTGAACGAGCACATTATGCAACGTCACCGAGCGCTCAATCGGTGATGTCTGAGTCTTAAGGTCGGTCAAAAATGGGGTGTCTACAATATCCCAAAAAGGACAGCTGTAATAGCTGGAGAACAAATATCTGCCAAAAACTGACTTTCTGCATCAATGGCCGGCAAGCCATCATCCATGGCCGGTACTTCATCATTCATGGCCGGCAAGGGTCTCTCCTGGATGGTAGGGGGCCTGCAATGGCCATTCATGGCCGGCACTTGGCTAGAAAATCCCATTCATGGTCAACAACCTCCACCTCTGGTTGGCCAAAAAAAAATTGCTTTTTGGGCCCGACTTCAACCGGACATATCTCCTTCATATGGACTCCTTTGCAGCCATTCTTGAGCCTAAATTGAAGCCCTGGAGGTCTTCTTTCCAATGGTGGATACCACACATTACAATTCCAACTGTGCAAAAAGTTATGGTCATTTGAGTGAAGGCTGCTCAGTTTTGATCCTACCCGAATTCTTGCCGAACTTCTCCTCGGCTAGTTTTCTTCTCTCCTCTCCTCTTTTCTTCAACTCCAAAGATTTAACTAAGGTGTTTTAAAAGATTTTTCAATGAGTTCACCTCTCTTCCATTCATTTCCACTTTGTCCTTTCTCAGTTTACTAAAAAGCACAACATTTAACGAAATACGAGCCTCGGAACATCGTAGGAACTTTGTTTCAAAAATATTTTGAAAGAGAGGCTTATAAGGTCTCAAAATCATTTTGGTCAGAAATGGTTTTGCTCCAAAAAGGGGTGTGAAGTTGGGATTTGACTTTCCTTGCCGAAGAAATCAAACCTTTGCACTCCACAACTTTCATCTCCAAATAAACAATCAGTGGCGCCCAAGTCTTAAGGAAGGTAAAAAATGGGGTGTCTATATAGAGAAAAAATTTCTTGGAGAAACCCTACAAACAGAGCCTCTCAAGAGCAAACCAATGGGTTTTTCGAGGCAAAAAACCGAGTGCATGCATATTCAACTTGCTGAGGCAGCATAGTTTGATGCTTTACTTGTTAGTTAGCATTTGTTTTGTAATTTAATTAATTAGTTAGCTAATTAGTTGAGTGTTGATAATTAAGTAGCTTATCTTAGCTATTTCTTTACTCAATTGGTTTGTAATAATTAGTCTGATTAGTTTAATTAGATTAGATTGATTAGCTTAGCTTAGATTAGCTTAGCTTATTTATTTGGACCCTCCTTCGCGAGGGTGCAATGCTGTAATAAGTGTGCGTGAGTGTGTGCATGTCTTCCAACCCCACGTCTTTCTCCCTTTTATTTAATCGCTTTCGATGGTCAGATTAGGGACCATGCTTCGATTAGCATACCTTATGCTCGCATGCGTGCATCATTCATTTGTCTTGCTTGCACCGAGGCTCGGTGCATCATTAAAACTACATCATAGTTCAATACTTATTTGAATACGTGTTCCAAAGCATGTTATCAAATTATTGCATCCATATGCCATCTTAGATAGCCGAGCCTATTAGTTGCATTATTGCATGTGTTGCATTTGGCAACTCGACGTAGTTAGAATCATGCATTGTTTCTAACTAACTTTTGTTTTGAATTGGAGTACTTGGTAAGCTTTTACGCTTTAGCATACTTGCATTAGCGTGAGTGTTTCCATGACAGCATGCTTGCCACGAGGCAATTTGCTTAAGTGCTTAACTGCATGAATGCCTATGGGTGAAGGCTTTATTGCTTGAATTGTAACAATTCGATGAATGAGAGTTTTAAGCCTACGTTTCGAAGTGGCAAAATCATGTTTTAAGCCCACCCGTGGGTGGCAAATCCGTGCTATAGCCCACTTGCGAGTGGCATTTTCAAACCATTTTTGAAAACAAACATGAGTTGTTTTGTTCCAATTCTCATGATTGAGTCTATACTTGTAATGACCCCAAAAGTCATCCTTATTTAATTAGGCGTTAATGTGTTTTAATTCAACTATATCTATTGGAATTGAGAATGTTTTTATCTATTTTGGGGTATTGATTGAGGTGGTGGTATGATGGTAAAGTAAGATTGGACTAAAGAATATAATTCGGATAATTATTCTACGATCAGCCGTCACTCATTTGCCCTTTTCTTTTTCTACACTTTGAATTTGAATGTGAGGTTAGAACCATTGGAAAGCTTAGTTTCGGGGCTTCAGTTTGGACACAAGAACGACCTAGAACGGAGTCCTGATGAGAGAGTTATACCCGTTTGAAGTTTTCACATCTGTGCCGGAAGCAGAGCCGCACGTGCGGGGAATAGCGCCGCACGTGCGGGCTGTGCGGGACAGCAGCTCAAAAACGAGATTTTTGGCCCATTTCTTACATTTTATTTTCCTCTCTTCTTCTCCCCTCTTCCATGTCCGAAACCCTAGCTCCCAAAACCTTGATTTCCTCCACTTTTCTCAACAAATCCACCATGGATCTTGCATCAAGGATGGAGAACAAGAAAGGGTCAACATTTTCAACCGATTGAAATTTGAAATTGTGGAGGATTCTTCTCAAAGCTTGCTTTTCTTGCTTGAATCTTGAGGTAGAAGTCCTTACTCCCTTTCAATATTTGCATTCATCGATGGAATTATGGAATTTCGTGTATATACAAACAAAATCTATAGTTTTGAGTATATTATGTCCAACTTGAGAATTGAGGGTTTAGAGCTGGAGATGTTGGAAGTTAAATTGGTGGGTTAAAATGATGGATTGTGACTTCTAGATGTATAATCATTCGGAAAATTGGAATAAAAAGTAATGGGTTAATAAGTTTGTATTTTTCTTGAAATTTCAATATTTTCTTGAAACCCTAGGTTGATTAATGATGATAACCAATGATTTGGCCCAAATTGAAAGTAGAATAATGAAATTGAGATATTGAATTAGATATGTACAAGTTTAATTGGAATTTGGAAATGTTTGAAAATTATGTTTAAAATTGGCGAATGAACTTTGTTATGAACATTGTAATTCATGCTGTAATGTGAAGGGAAAATTGGGGAAATAATCTATTAATGATATGGATGATATGAACTCAGTTTTGGAATGTTGAAATGGAATTCAAGGATTTATTTTGAATTATGTTAAATTACAAATGGTGTTGATGAATTAAGTGATATCGACTTTATTGGATTATGTTGTGTTGACTCATAGTGAATTGATTGGTGTTGTACTATGATGAATTATGTTTGAATTATGTGAATTGTGTAGGGTCAGCTACATGGGTAGATCAAGCACCTGAACGCTGTGAGTAGTAGTACAGAAATGTACATCTTATTTATTGTTAATAATTATTGTCACTAACACTCTGTTCTTTGTAAGTGTTATCAACGTTTATGACAAGTGGAAATCAATATGAATTTCTATGAATATGGAAAGATTTGCGTACGTCGGTATGACTTTGGAACCCTTTTGTTCTGTCAATAACAAGTATTAAACCTCTGTTATTTTTCAGTATATTATGTACTTCTTAAGAATAAATGGAGCTTATGTTCATCCATGAATAATGATACCTGTATGAGTCCAAGATTATTTTGTTGTGTTACGTATGGACTCGAGGTCGTTTAGAATCTATGATATGAAAACAAAGGTTTAACATCATTATGTAGCCCACGTTAGAATGAAAACTGCTCTGTCCTTGCTAAGCATGCTCTATGTTCTGATATGTTACGTTTTGACTTAATGAATGGTTGTATGTTACAAGCTTAAGTATGTTACAAGGTTAAGTATGATACAAGTTTACGTATGTTACCAGTTTATGTATGTACATGTTCACAATGTTGGGGGATTCCTTTATGGAACGAACAAAAAAAAATACTTATTATTGATTTGCTAGCACTATTACAGTGCCAAGTATAAGCAAGTATGAATTCTGATTTCTATTTATGATTCAAGCATAATGCATATGTATGAATTTATTTCCGGGGTATGACATTACATGTATGGTTTGGTCTGTAAGACCTAATGATTATTGGTATGGAACAAAGTTCTACTTGGAACTAAGTGCTACATTATGAGCCACCGCTAGAGTCCATGTGAGACACCTCTTGAGTCCATACATATGTGAAAGTTATGAGGCTGAAAGCCATTATGTGAAAGTTATGAGGCTTATAGCCATCCGTATAAGTTGTTATGAAATGAAACAAAGTGCTACACGGAACTAAGTGCTACATTGTGAGTTACCTCTAGAGTCCGTGTGAGACACCTCTTGGGTTCATATATACATGTCCAAAGGCTTCATGCCAACTTTTCAAGGGCTTCATGCCAATGTTTCAAGGGCATTAATGCCAATATGTTTCAAGGGTTTAAATGCCAATGTTTCAAGGGCTTTAATGCGAATATGTTTCAAGGGCTTAAATGCCAATGTTTCAAGGGCTTAAATGCCAATATGTTTCAAGGGCTTAATGCCAATATGTTTCAAGGGCTTTATGCCATTCTGATAAGGGCTTTATGCCATTCTGACAAGGGCTTCATGCCATGTATACAAGGGCTATATGCCATTATGTTTAAAAGTTTAATGTTAATGTGTTCAAGGGCTTAAAACCATTATGACTCACGATTGGGGCCTAAGGCAATTTGAAATGAAAACAGGAACAGATTAACTACATGATCTTCGCATTTATTTATGCATTGTTAAGTATTATGTTTAAATTGTGCATTTATGTATCATACTATTCACTGAGCTTGGCTCACCCTATGTTGTGTCTGTTTCTATAGGTAGCCAACCAAGTGGTCAGTCCTAAGCCATGACGCTTGTCCTCTTTGGTCAACCTTTCCATGTCCAAGCCTAAGAGAAGCTGCTCTTATTTTCATGAAGTTTTGACGAACTTTGGTTTTGCACTCTAGTTGTTGGCCTAAAGTTGACATGTGTGCAACACTTCGTTCTCTAATGTTTTTGATATATGCCCAATTACAAGGCTGGGCCTGTATATATGTATGTATATAACCGATGTTCAGGTGTATGTTTTAGATTTTATTTGTTTGTTAAAAGTTTATGATCCTGGCATGATAGTAGTAGCTCGATGGAGTTTGTTTCCAGTGTCAAATTTTGATATTTAGTGCTTCCGTGTAGGCCCCATATATATAGATATAAAACAGGTTAAGTGTCCATTTTTGAAGTGGTTATTCCCAAACTTCTAGGGGCAGGTTTAGGGCTTGACAATACTTGTATGTGTGCGCCACATAGTAAAGTTAGCTAATAATTAGAATAAGAACACATGTGTTTATAAAACAACATATCATGCTTAGTAGAGGCCGATCCTTTGATCGGACGAGCGGGGGTGCTTATTTCAGGACCTTCCTCTCTCGTACCCAAGTTCCCGAGCCGAGGCAACTTTAGTGATGACAGAAACGTGGCCTCTGGCACGAGTCAGGGTTTCCTAAATTTTCCAAAAACAAAACATTTAGGTGACGACTCTGTAATCTAGCAAAGTAGTCTATTTTGGCATTATTTGATTTTAAATCAATTTTCCAAAATGATTTGCCGGATTGGACTCTTTGGTGTTTATCAATCTCATATTGCACTTTGTGACATTAGATTCAGAACCGTGATAGAAGTCCGTGCAGTTGTATTATGTTATTGGCACCTTTCGAGGTCTTGTTTTGGTTCTTTTCGAGCTTGAGCATGTTTGTTCAAGTTGTAATCATCTGGCTCTGTTTAAGTTGTTTTTTTGTTATTTATTGAGATGTTGCGATTGGCTTATCGAGTTGTATGTATGTTGATTATCAAGTTGTTGCGATTTGCTTATTGAGTTATATTTATGTTGTTTATCCAGTTGTTTTGTTCTTTCAGTTGTTAGTTGGTTCACTACCTGATTAAGACAATGCAATTTCAGTGTGCAGTTTTCAAATAAAGATCAATCTGATTTTCATGTTGTGCGATGTTATGTGATGCTTAGAATGCAAAGTGCAACACTTTTTAAACCAAAACAGGATTTTCATTCCAATCATGGTTTCTTTTTGCAAAAGAGTACAAGTTTTCAAGGAAAATAAAACTGCCTAAGGCTGTACAATGTGCTAACACTACTAGCAAAAAGAAAACAAAGCAAAAAGCATCTAAATCGGTGCTGACTATCTCAAGCTTGAGAGGCCCTCTTCGTTCTCTTCCTCGACGGAGCAGACTCTGGAGCACTGTCACCATCGGCACTGCTGTCTGAAGCTGAATCAGAGTCTGAACCGAAGTCCTCCTCAGTCTTTCCGTCCTCGCCACTGGTAGAATCCAAGCCAGCAACATCGTCTCCATCCTCTGATGACTCTAACTGTGGACTCACTACCTCGCCCTCCTCCTCGCTCGTCTCGTTGTCATCATCGCCCAGAATGGGCTCTGTGGGGCCACTCTTGCGATGGATGTCCCTAACTCTATCTCGGCTGCGTGTCTGAGCCTGTCTCCCTCTCCTCTTTGTTGCTGGGGGAGGTACGGAAGGTCTTGCATCGGCTCCTGCTGGGACATCCGATGGAGTTGGGGTCTGGAAAGGGATCTAAAAAGGGTAGTTTGTTAAGATGTATTAGTCGTGGTGTGTATTAGATGCAAAAGATAATGTGCCATGAGCAGTAAATGAATGCAGTGTATGTATGTCAGTGTATAGGAACAGTGTATCAGTGCAGTGTTTTAGTGCAATGTATCATATTACTATAGCGTGGAACGGTTGAAATGCTAATGTGTCAGCAGAAAACTTCATGACATGAAGTGCAGATTGAAGAAAACTTACTGGAATCCTATAGAGGTTGAGCAGATTCAGGCTCATCGGTACCATCTCTGTCAAGGAAGCCACTAGCTCAAGGGCCTGGCCTGTGTACTCTATGGGTGCCTGCAAGTGCATTGAAGGGATAAATATTCTATAAAGTATAATTGAAATGAAGTAAATATGCAAAATGCAAAGTTTGGTACATACTGGAGTCGGGCCTCGAACCCCGACAAGCACATGCCCGGCTCGTGCAGGCTCAATGGGGATCTGACAAGTCTCCCCAGAACGTTTCCGATAAGTCAATGAAGTAGGCAGCTCTGGTCATCCCGGCCCCTGTCTCGCTCTAGGATCTCTCCTGCCATGTGTCCTGGAAGCTCTGGCCCCTCTGCCTCTCTCTCTCGCAGCCGGAGCTCTCTCTCTCTCACCTTCGCGGACGCCGATCAGAGGTGACATCAGATATGCCTGGATAAAGGTTGCATAGTCACCCTCCATACGAAAGTAGTTCGCCTCCAGCCCTACCAAAAATTGGATCACCTCCTCAGCAAAAAGTCTGTGTGTCTCCCTCATAGATATTAGAGGCGTCATCGATATGAATAGGGCAGGCAGTCCTAAACACTGGCGTGCGAAGCACTCGCCTAAGAACCAAGCCCGGTAGACCGGGCCCTTGAGGAGGATATGATGGCGAGCAACGACCTTAGCTATCTCGTACGGGAATCTGAGCCCCGAGGGTATCCTATCCCACAGCTGCTTTGTGATCTGAAATGAGAGAATGAACAGATGATCAGTTGTTGTCAATTGATTCATGTGTCTATCAAGTTGATTGAAAAGTGAGATGACTTTGTTTTGGATTACCTCGTATACCATGACCGTGTCGAAGTATTGACATAAAAACATGAAGTTCTTCCGGGTCCTATAACGGAGCTGGCCGTCGTATACTCGAGAAAATGGGACTGTCACTGGGGTTTCGTCCATAGGCTCTGGAGCAAGAGCTGGGAAGTATGCGTACACGCACAGTCACAGGGAAAATGTGATTGATACAGTGTATAAGCAAATACAGAAAATGCGAAGCAAAAAGCATACAGTACATGAGCAGATACAGAGAATGTAGAGCAGCTGTACGTGTGTTGAACAAATGTAAAGAAGGAAATACTAAGCAGAAAATGTAAAGCAAAAGGGAGAACTAAGTTGTGTACCTCCCAAGCCCGCCAGTAGCCGTCGATTAAGGTCCCACTCATGTGAGAGGTCGAGCTCATGTATCCATACAGAGTAGTGAGGCCGACTCCGCCCCAGTACTAGAAATGAACTCATTGGAGTACTACCAATGCGCTCAATAGATCTAAGCCTACAGTATTCCACCTGTTCGAGAACAAGGTGGTACTGAAAAGGAACATGGGGAAGCCCCTGGCATACTGCTCTGTCTCCTCAACTGTCTCAGGCTCAACTCGTTCAAATTGCTCCTCGAACCAACTGTATCTGACCATGCCTACCTGAAGTATTGGTGGGCGTGCCCCAAGCAATGTGGTCTATGCTGCCCCCCACTCTCCTATGTTAAGGTCGAGAGGGATCGGATCACCTCCCACACCTAAGCCAGTGATCATGGCGAAGTCATAGGGAGTCATCGTCATCTCCCCCGTAGTGGAGAAATGGAATTGGTATTATCCCACCACCTCCCCACTAAAGCCACTAAGAGAGGGCGGCTCGCTGCAACCCGCGTCAGGCTGGAGCAGAACTGACCAATGCCTGTCTCATCAATAATGTCGCGGACCCCAGCTGGCAGCTCATCGTACTAGTCCCAGGCTGTCGTCGTGCCATAGCCTCTGAAGAAGCGGGATCCGTCCTCTGACAATGCATGTGATGCAATCAGATCAAATAATAAAAGTACAGTGGAAAGTACAGTTGAATGCCGAGCAGTAATGTATGAGATACAATTAGATCAAGGTAGTCAATGCAATCAGATCAAAACAGTGCAAGAAATGCAAATAGTTAAAGGTAGTACTGCAGAAAAGGAAAGTTCGTACCTTTACGGCGATAGCTGACAAGTGAGACGCTGGCTCTCTCAATAAAAGGTCGTCGAGCACATCCTCAGCGAAGTCAGTGAAGGCTTTGATGCCTCCCGTGGCAGGTACTACGTGAGTCTCTAGATGATGCCCCGCTGGGTCAAAAGGACGTATGTTCGGTGGTAATGGTTTCGGCTCGACCTCAAAATCCGCCACAAACTCTACCGGAGGAAGCACAGGGAAGGCCCCGTCAGGAGGGACATCATCTGCCATTTGAAATGGATGCAAGAGAAGCAAAAGTAAGCAAAAATGCAAAAAATGGTGAAACTTTGAAAAAGTCAACCCAAGGAGAGAGGAAGAAGTCAAAGAAAGTCAAAACCCGGGAAAGTATACTAACCTTGGGAGAAACTTGAGAGAAATAAACCTTGAACGGTGGAAATGACGAAAGAGGCGTTGAAATCAAATTCTGATCGGTTTAAAGTGAAGAGAACAAGAGGGCTTTAGCGAAGAAAATGTTTTTAGGGTGTTGGAAAACACGCAGAATGCGCGGATCTAGAGAGAAGGAGCACCTAGAGAGCAAGAGAAAGGATTTTCGTGCAAGGGTTTGTGGGGAAATGAGGTTTAGAGATGTGTATTTAAAGACCCGTGAGTAAAAAGACAAAATTGTCCAAATCTGCCATCTATAGTCGGCAGTGGGACATTGATGGCTGGCATTGCTTCATTGGTGGCCTGCAGTGGTCATCGATGGCCGGCAGGGGGCCGACAACCTCCCTTGATGGCCGAGAAGCTTCCATAAGCTTCTTATGCCTCTGTTTATTTGATTTGTATCCTTGGATTTTGAGAAGTACAAGGTATGCTTAGTGTTTGACTCGGAATGTCTTCACGGAAGCTCGGAAACGCATTTTTAATGCACGATGCTCATCGCCCATCAACACACAAGGAGTATCATTTTTAACATGTGGTAACTCTTTCCGAGAGGTAAATCGGAGGTAGCCTTTCAGTCATCTTTAGCACACTCACTTTTGTCATTGCATAGAATGCACATTGTATTTATCATTGCATGGAGCATGCATTTTGCATTGTTGCATAGAACATGCATTATCATGTTGCATTGAATATGCGTCATTGATTATGTTGTGTAGAATATGTCTCTGTTTTGTTTCTTGCATGTTGTGCATGGAAGCATGCCTCTAACATCTGTGCTACAGTTATTTATCTTGCATATGCATTTGCATGGCATTGTACCTGTTAAGTTTCTTTCTTATACAGGAGTGATATTGTATGTGCGGTTCATTTAGAGGGATTCCGGGTAAGATCATTCCTGTCCTTTGAACACCTTGCTTTGGTTAGAAACATTCGGGTATGCCCGTTGTTTACACCACACCTTGTTTTGGTTAGAAGCATTTGAGTACACCCGGTGTTTACACCACACCTTAGTTTGGTTAGAAGCATTGGGTTGTGCGCCTGGTGTTTATACCACTCCTTTGGTTTGAAGCGTTTGGGACGTGTATCCGACGCTTATACCTCCCTTCTGGTTAGAAGCGTTTGGGACGTGTGCCCGATGCTTATACCACCTCTCCGATTAGAATCGTTTGGGACATGTGCCCGATGCTTATACCACCTCTCTGGTTAGAAGCGTTTGGACTGTGTGCCTGACGCTTATACCTCTCTTCTGGTTAGAAGAATTTGGGATGTGTTCCTGATGCTTATATCACCTCTCCGATAAGAAGCATTTGGGACGTGTGCCCGACGCTTATACCACATCTCTAGTTAGAAGCGTTTGGACTGTGTGCCCGACGCTTATACCTCCCTTCCGGTTGGAAGCATTTGGGTCGTGTGCCCGACGCTTATACCACTTTGTTCTTGGTTAGAGACATTGGGTCGTGTGCCTGATGTTTATACTTTATTTTGGTTAGAAACATTTGGATGTGCTCCGATGTTTATACCGCCCTTCGGTGTTTTCGCCGCTTCCTTTTCTCCTGTCGCGCGTGACGTGCTAGGATGTGTTTTGTTCGAGGCTTCGGGTATGCCTGGCAGTCTTTTTTGGCTATTTTTGCGTGATGCATAGTTAAGATTGCATAATTTCCTTATATCTTTTCTATATGAAAGGCGGTTCAGCTAGTATTATTGGCTCACTTCTTCTCATGTGTGAGACTGTTATACCTCATTGGTTTGCTTAAAATGTCACATTTTCTTTGCATGATACTTGCATTCAAATGCTTCATTACAGGTTTCTTTGCATAATCATAAGTTATGCTCTTGCATCATGCATGTCATTTGCATTTTGCCCCAGCCTACGGGCACATCTATATATTGTGATCATGAATGCCGGTCTAAGTCTTTGGCCTTGTAAACAATGGGTCGTCTCTGGGCTTTGACATTCACTCACGTCATCTTTGTGACTTTGAGTTCTGTCAAAGAGAGGCAACTGTAGACACCCCATTTTTGACCATCCTCAAGACTTGGATGTCCTTGTAGGTACATCCAGTGACAAGTGTGATTGCTTGTTGAGAACTCGAAATCTGCAGCAGAATGCCACAATTTTGAGCTTTCCAAACATTGCATCCATTCTTTCTCATTTTTGGACAATGTTTTGGTCCTTCCAGCTTGCTATTTGTGGTGCACTGCCGGCCATGCATCTTGGCCTGCCGACCATCAATGAGGCACTGACAGCCATCACTGATGGCCGGCCAGCCACCATTGCATCAGTAGATATTTTTTGATAGCTGTTTGCACAGATTCACCTTGGAGCTGAGGTTCTTTGAGGCTTGGTTTGAGGCCTTGAGCTTGGTTTTGGCTCAGAATTTCAGCTGTTCTGTTGCTGTGCTTCAAAGGTATAAGCCTGTCCCTTTTAAGCTTTATTTTGGTTAAGTGTTTGGCCATCTTTTTACGATAATTTGAGGCTGGTTTTAACCTCTAAAATACTCTATTTTTTAAGGTTTCAAAATCATGGTTTGAGCCTTGTTTAGTTAGGGGTGGTTTCCTCCCTTTGCTCTTTGGCTTGTAAAGCCTTTTGAGCCATCTTTCAAAGCTTTTGAAACAACCTTTTCTTGGCCTTTTAACCACTAAATTCCAGGGAAATTTTAGTGGTAAAAAGTTGGTTTTGAGGTCCAAAATAGGAGGGGGTGGCCTCCCCTCCTTGTGTCTTGTTTGCGTGTGTTGATGGCCTAGCATGTGAGCATGTTTTTCTACCTATTTGAGACTTGATCTCAAAGTGTTTTTGCCACTGATTTGGCATGCTTTAACTCTCTGTTGAGTGGTTTTGGTCATATGAGTCTTGTTATGCATGGTTGTAGTGTAAATGGCTTCACTAGCTTTGTATTTCAAGGCCTCTAACATGTTTTGCATATGTTGCTTGCATGTTGTAGTATCATTTAACATGTGATTTCAATGCATATATCTCTGTCACACTCTCACATATCTCTCTTTCATTGCTTTTGAGAGTTATGCTTTGAGCCTTGTTTGTAGCCTAACATGTTTTTCTTGCCTTTTGCACTACCATCTCAGCATGTTTTAGCCTTTGATTTGGCATGTTTAAGCTCTGTCCAGAGCTGGTTTGGTTATTTGAGTTTGATATTGCATGCCTCTAGTGTAGTGCTCTTCACTAGATTTAATGCTTTTGGCTTTAAACATGTTGTGCCTGTGTTACTTGCATGATTTAAGGTCTTTAGCATGCCATTTCAGCACTGAAAGTCTGCAACCTCCCTCATTTCTTCATTTTTCTATTTGTTTTGAGGGTTGGTAAACCTTATGAATGTGTTTAAGCTTGAGATAGAGTTTGTGCTCAATGGCTTTAACTCTCTTTTGAGGGTTCTTCCTAGCCAACTGCATGATCTCTCTCATGTCTTGAGCCATTCTTTGGTTGACCCCTCTCTCATTAGAGGACACTCATCTTGGACAAACTGACTAAAGAATGGCTTGGTAATGTAAAATATGTAAACAAGAAATGAGCCAAGTAAAACATGACCAAGATAAGCATGTTATGTGTGCATTGCATTGTGTTCAATCAGACGTTATATTGAACACAAGGAAGATTGGTCCATTTCATACTCAAAGTGATTAAATGGGTCAATCTCCTTTGCCTCCATTGCCTTTGATCATCCATGATGAGGTAGTGGACTTGAGTCTTTGTTTTGTACATTTATTAAATGTGTACAAGTTGGATCCTTGGCCATCATGCATTGAAAATGCTTGATTGGTGGTTTTCGACCCAATAGCTCCACTCCTTTGATGTTTTGAGATGATAAGGAGAGGGTGCAGTACAAACATGTCCAAGAAAAATCCTCCATTTTCCTCTGTGTTCTCTGTTGCAGTTTGGTGAATCAACACAGTAGTGGCCAGCAGTGCTTCATCATTGGCCGGTAGTGCTTCATTGTTGGTCGGCAGACCCCAATCTTGGCCGGCAGGTGGCCGGCAGCAAGTCCTCACGGTTGGCAAGCCACTAGTACATTCCTCATCATGGAACTGGTAAGACAGAGCATAAAGTTCTTGGAGCGACCCTACAAACAGAGCATCTCAAAAGTAAACCGGTAGGCTTTTCGAGGCGAAAAACTGAGTGCATGCATATTCAACTTGCTGAGGCAGCAAAGTTTGATGCTTTACTTGTTAGTTAGCACTTGTTTTGTAATTTAATTAACTAGTTTGCTAATTAGTTCAGTGTTGAAAATTAAGCAGCTTAGCTTAGCTCTTTCTTTACTCAATTGGTTTGTAATAATTAGTCTGATTAATTTAATTGGATTAGATTGATTAGCTTAGCTTAGATTAGCTTAGCTTATTTATTCGGACCCTCCTTCGCGAGGGCGTAATGTTGTAATAAGTGTGCGTGAGTGTGTCCATGTCTTCCAACCCCACGTCTTTCTCCCTTTTATTTAATCGCTTTTGATGGTTAGATTAGGGACCACGTTTCGATTAGCATACTTTATGCTCGCATGCGTGCATCATTCATTTGTCTTGCATGCACCGAGGCTCGACAAATCATTCAAACTGCATTGTATTTCAATACTTATTAGAATACGTGTTCCAAAGCATGTTATCAAATTGTTGCATCCATATGCCATCTTAGATAGCTGCGCCTATTAGTTGCATTATTGCATGGGTTGCATTAGGCATCTCGACGTAGTTAGAATCATGCATTGTTTCTAACTAGCTTTTGTTTTGGCTTAGAGTACTTGGTAAGCTTTTACGCTTTAGCATACTTGCATGAGTGTGAGTGTTGCCATGACAGCATGCTTGCCATGAGGCTATTTGCTTGAGTGCTTAACTGCATGAATGCCTGTGGGTGAAGGCTTTATTGCTTGAATTGGAACAATTCGATGAATGAGAGTTTTAAGCACACTTTGCGAAGTGGCAGAATCATGTTTTAAGCCCACCCGAGGGTGGCAAATATGTGCTTTAGCCCACTTGCGAGTGGCATTTTCAAACCATTTTCGAAAATACACATGAGTTGTTTTGTTCCAATTCTCGTGATTGAGTCTATACTTGTATGTGTGCGCCACATAGTAAAGTTACCTAATAATCAGAATAAGAACATATGTGTTTATAAAACAACATATCATGCTTAGTAGAGGTCAATCCTTTGATCGGGCGAGCGGGGGTGCTCATTTCAGGACCTTCCCCTCTCATACCCAAGTTCCCGAGCTGAGGCAACTTTGGTGATGACGGACACATGGCTTTTGGCACGAGTTAGGGTTTCCTAAATTTCCCAAAAAACAAAACATTTAGGTTGCGATTCTGTAATCTTGTAAAGCAGTCAAACTTTGGCATTATTTGATTTAAAATCAATTTTCAAAAATGATTTGCCGGATTGGACTCTTTGGTGTTTATCAATCTCACATTGCACTTTGTGAGATTAGATTCAAAACCATGATAGGAGTACGAATTGTAGGAGACCAATTCGAACATCTCCGAAAGAGGGGCGCAAAGAAAGTAGAGTCTACATAAGTAAACACCATAATTACATATCCGCCACGATGCAAGTGGGTCCGAATAAGTGTCCTAGTGTTCGAATCCTAATGCATGACATATGGTAAGTAAAGGCCATAATTACATATTTTCCATCATGCAAGAGTGTCTGAATAAGTGTCTGAGTATTTAAACCCAAGTGCATTAGAAAATTGCAAGTAAACACCATAATTACATATGTGCCATCTTGCAAGAGGGTCCAAAACAGTGTCCGAGTGTTCGAACCCTAATGCATGAGAAATTATATGTAAACACCATAATTACGTATCTACCATCATATAAGAGGGTCCGAATAAGTGTCCGAGTGTTTGAACCAAAATGCATGAGAAATGGTAAGTAAACACCATAATTACATATCTGTCATCATGCAAGAGCGTCCGAACAACTGTCTGAGTGTTCGAATCCTAATGCAAGAGAAATGATAATTAAACACTATATTTACATATCTGCCATCATGTAAGAGTGTCTGAACAAGTGTACGACTGTTCAAACCCAAATGCTTGAGAAATGGTAACTAAACTTCATAGTTACATATTTTCCATCACGCAAAAGGGTCCGAATAAGTGTCCGGGTATTCGAACCATAATGCTTGAGAAATGGTAATGAAAAATCATAATTACATATCTGCTATCATTTTAGAGACTTTAGACATTTTAGAGACAAAAAAACACAGAGAGAAGCTCTGGTTTTTAGGGTTAGGATCCATACATATCCTATCTCTCTTTTTCTCTCTTTGTGCTCTAGGTGTTTTGTGTCTTACTATTGCACATAAACACCTAGTGTTTCACCTTTGTCTAGCTACTGAGGTTCTAAAGGACTGATTTTGGTGTTGGATTCAAGCCAAGGAAGGCCATTGGAGCATCATTGTTGAAGAGGTCCTCAAGGGTAAGAATCTCACCCCTTTATTCCCCATTTTTGCACCTTATTTCTACCTATCTTAAAACTATTTTTGTGTTTAGTGTATAATACAAAAAAGTTTTGTTTTTTAATCCTCTTGATTGTTTATTAAGAGTGTTTTGTGGTTTGAGGGTGTTTGACCCCTCTTAGGCCTTGAAAGGCCTCATTTTGTGCTATTTTGTGCTAGTTTCGGGACTTTGGTGTTTGGGCCTCTTCACCACTGAAATCTTGAGGGATTTCAGTGGTGGAGATGGTGCCTTGAAGTCTCTAAAAGGAGAGGGCCACCCCCTCTCCTTGTTGTCCTTGAAATGGACCATTTTTGGCCTCTTGAGGGAGCACCATGTTAGAGTGTGTATTGACCATGTCTTGGCTGCTTTCCATGCTTAATATGTTGTATTATACCTCTATTTTTTGTTGGTTTTGGTACACCATGCATGCTTAGCATACCTACCATGTAATGCCATGTTATTGCCTCAATGTGCCTTAGGTTGTTAGCCCTTGTTGGAGCATGTTTTAGGCTTAGTCTTGTGAAGATTTTGTGCATATTTTGCCATGTTCTAGGTCTGTCCTAGGTTGTTTGGGTCGAATTTGGCATGCTTAGTATAGCTCCCTTGCATTCCGGCTTGTTGGCCTTAAGTGTATGAGTGTGTAGCATGACATTTTTGCATTGATTTGGTGATTTGGCAACCATCCACCATGTCATTTCAGTCCCATTTGCACACCTATATGTTTACCTTGGATGCATCTTTAATGCTTTGGAAGCTTGTGTAGTATGCTCCATGTTTTGGCACTTGTGCATGCCTTTGAATTTGAGCCATTTAGATGCCATCTAAGTGGTCTTTTGGGCTTCATTTTATGTGCTAAAACTCTATTTTTGGTCAATAAGTTCATGCCATGTTTGGTCTTGCTAAGTGTAGTTCAATACTCCATTGCTTTGCTTTGAGCATTTGGGCTATTTGCATGCTAATGTTTAGCTTATCTTGTTGCTTGGTATGACATCATCCTAACATGATTTATAATGCTTACTTTGCGTGCTAATTGTCCATGATATCCTTCTTTCAAATGTGTTTGAGAGTTGTCCAATTTGTGCCTAAGTGTTGGCCTTTCAACATGTGCATGTGTGCATGTGTATTTGGTCCCTTATTATAGCACTTTGGCCCTTGTTTTAGGCCTAATTAGAGCTGCCTAAATCATGTTTTAGTCCATCTTTTTTATTCATTTGCATTGCCATATGTATGCTTGTATGCTTGCATAAGTGCCTTGCCATGCCTTGTTACATCCTTAGCTTGTATGCCTAGGTTGCATTTCATCTTGCATGCATGCCTTGTTCCTTAACTTGATGATAGGAATTGGGCCTTGATTTGTTTGTATGGTTTGCATTTCATTTGTTTGTATGGTTTGCATTTCATTTGACATGAAAGTTGCATACTCGATTCTTTGGGCCATCATGCATGGAAATGCGTGTTTGGTGGTCCGAGAATCGAGACACATGTCCCTTTGAGTCACAACCATGATAGGGGGCATGATTAGTGCATACATGCCTTGAATTGTGCTGCCATGCTTTGCCTTGCCCTCTGTTGCTGTCAATTGCAGATTTTGCAGGAACACTTTGCCGACCGGCAATCCTTTCTCTGCCGATAGCTTCACCAATGGCCGGTGGCCACATCTCATTGCCGGTGGCAATTTCATTCAGCCAGTGGTATTCCCCGATGTCCAAGGAATCAGTCCTGAGGTTTTGACAACCTCCAGAGGAGTGAAGGAAGGAAAACAGAGGCAGCCTATGCATGGCGGTACATTTTCGAGCAAGATCCGGGCATGCGCTGCATTTGGCTCTCCTCCCGAGGCGATTTACTGCTTTTCCTAGATTAATTAATTTGCTTAGTTGATTAGGCAATTTGTAATATTTAATTAGCTTACGTAGTTAATTAATTTGTAATATTTATTTGGTCCCTCTGAGTGAGGGCAAATTTGTAATAAGTGTGGGTGAGTGTGTGTATGTCTTCCAATCCCCACTTCTTTCTTCCCTTTTATTTACCTGCTTATGATGGTAGATTAGGGCATCTTTAAAATTAGCATACCTTATGTTGTGCATGCGTGCATTCATGCATTTGTATTGCATACATTAGGCTCGGTACATCATGCTAACTGCATTTGTACATCAATTCCAATTTAAATACGTGCATCGATTAATCGTATTTCACATGCCATGTTTAGGGTTAGCCGAGCCTGCCTAGATTGCATTTTTGCATGTGATGCATTAGCCATTTTTAACATGAACTAGGACATGCATGTTTGTTAACTAGTTTATTGTTTTGGCACGGAGTACGATGTAAGTATTTATGCTTTAGCATCCCGCATGCGTGTGAGTGTTGCCATGACAGTATGCCTGCCATGCAGCTAAGTGCTTCTGTGTTAAATTGTTTTAATGCCTGTGGGTGGAGGTTGGATTGTTTGAGTTGGAAAAACTCGTTGAAATCCGTATTTTAGCCTACTTGCGAGTAGCAAATTCCAAAGCACTTTTCAAAACCGAACGGATATGCAATACTTATTTCCAAATTAGGCAATCTAGTCTATACTTGTTTGCTGCGCGCATAACATAGTAATTCTAGGCTAATAAATGGAATAGGAACACGAAATGTTTTCAAAATCGAATATCATGGTTAGTAGAGGCCGGTCTTCGGACCAGGCGAAAGGGGGTGCTCATAGCTGACCTTCCCCGATCGTACCCAAGCTCCCGAGCCGAGACAACTCCGGTGGTGTTGGACATGTGGCCTTTGTAGAACGCATCCCGCGAGGGGGCCTTCGCTACTACAGTTCGGACTCGCGATTTTGTTGTCGCGGTTCTTAATCTGAACCAAAGAGTCCAAATCTGGCAAATCGTTTTGAGAAACAGATTTTTGAAAAAGTAGTGCCAAACATGGACCGCTTTGCCAGATACAGAGTCGCCACCTAAATATTTTAAAATGGGGAAATTTAGGAAACCCTGACTCGGTGCCGAAGGCCACATGTCCGTCATCACCGGAGTTGTCTCGGCTCGGGAGCTTGGGTACGATCGGGGAAGGTCAGCTATGAGCACCCCCTTTCGCCCGGTTCGAAGACCGGCCTCTACTAACCGTGATATCTGATTTTGAAAACTTTATGTGTTCTTATTCCAATTATTAGCCTAGAATTACTATGTTATGCGCACAGCAGACAAGTATAGACTAGATTGCCTAATTTGGAAATAAGCATTGCATATCCGTTTGTTTTGGAAAGCGCTTTGGAATTTGCTACTCGCAAGTAGGCTAAAATACAGATTTCAACGAGTTTTTCCAACTCAAACAATCCAACCTCCACCCACGGGCATTCAAACAGTTTATCACATAAGCATCTAGCCACATGGTAAACATACTGTTATGGTAGCATTCACACGCATGCGATATGCTAAAGCATTAAAATACTTACATAGTACTCCGTGCCAAAACAATAAACTAGTTAGCAAACATGCATGTCCTAGTTCATGTTAAAAATGGCTAATGCATCACATGCAAAAATGCAATCTAGGCAAGCTCGGCTAACCCTAAACACGGCATGTGAAATACGATTAATCGATGCACGTATTCAATTTGGAATTGAAGTACAAATGCAGTTAGCATGATGTACTGAGCCTAATGTATGCAATACGAATGCATGAATGCACGCATGCATAGCATAGGGTATGCTAAATTAAATGTGCCCTAATACTAACCATCAAGGCAGGTAAGTAAAAGGGAAGAAAGAAGTGGGGATTGGAAGACATACACACCACTCACACACAAATAACTAATACAAATAACTAACTACGCAAGCTAATTAAATATTACAAATTAATTAATTAATTAACAAATTAACTAATCTAGGAAAAGCAGTAAACCGCCTCGAGAGGAGAGCCAGATGCAATGCGCGCTCGGTCCTGCTCGGAAATGCACCGCCATGCATAGGCTGCCTCTGTTTTCCTTCCTCTGCTCCTCTGGAGGCTACCAAAACCTCAGGACTGCTTCCTTGGACAATGGGGATCACCACCGGCTGAATGGAATTGCCACCGGCAGTGTGGTGTTGTCACCGGCACAAACAAAAGCTATCGGCTGGTGATTTACTACCGGTCGGCAATATATACTGCCGGTCAGCAAAGAAAGTCTGCAGAACCTGCAACTCACAGCAACAGAGGGCAAGACAAAGCATGGCAGCACAATTCAAGGCATATATGCACCAACCATGTCCCTTATCATGGTAATGACTCAAAGGGGCATGTGCCTCGATTCTCGGACCACCAATCACGCATTTCCATGCATGATGGCCCAAGGAATCAAGTATGCAACTTTCATGTCAAATGAAATGCAAACCAATCAAACAAACTAAGGCCCAATTCCTATCATCAAGTCAAGGAACAAGGCATGCATGCAAGATGCAATGCAACCTAGGCATGCAAGCTAAGGGTGCAACATGGCATGGCAGCAAACTTATGCAAGCATACAAGCAAACATGGGGCCATGCAAATGGATGCAAGGATGGACTTATACATGATTTAGGAAACTCTAAATAGGCCTAAAACAGTAGCCAAAGTGCTATAATAAGGGACCAAATACACATGCACACATGCACATGTTGAAAGGCCAACACTTAGGCACAAATTGGACGACTCTCAAACGCATTTGAAAGAAGGATATCATGGACAATTAGCATGCAAAGTAAGCATTATAAATCATGTTAGGATGATGTCATACCAAGCAACAAGATAAGCTAAACATTAGCAAGCAAATAGCCCAAATGCTCAAAGCAAACCAATGGAGTATTGAACTACACTTAGCAAGACCAAACATGGCATGAACTTATTGACCAAAACAGAGTTTTAGCACATAAAATGAAGCCCAAAAGACCACTTAGATGGCATCTAAATGGCTCAAAAACAAAGGCATGCATAATCACCAAAACATGGAGCATGAGATGACAACCTTACAAGGCATTAAAGGGACATCAAATGCAAACTTACAAGCATACAATGAGGTCTGAAATGACATGGTGGATGGTCCCAAATCACCAAATCAATGCAAAAGTGCCATGCTATACATGCACAAACTTAAGGCCAACAAGCCAAAATGCAAAGGGGCTATATGATGCATGCCAAATCCGACCCAAACAACCATGGACAGACCTAAAACATGGCAAAATATGCACAAAACCTTCACAAGACTAAGCCTAAAACATGCTCCAACAAGGGCTAACAACCTAAGGCACATTGAGGCAATAACATGGCATTACATGGTAGGTATGCTAAGCATGCATGGTGTACCAAAACCAACAAAAAACAGAGGTATAATACAACATATTAAGCATGGAAAGCAGCCAAGACATGGTCAATACATACTCTAACATGGTGCTCCCTCAAGAGGCCAAAAATGGTCCATTTCAAGGACAATAAGGAGAGGGGGTGGCCCTCTCCTTTTGGAGACTTCAAGGAACCATCTTCACCACTGAAATCCCTCAAGATTTCAGTGGTGAAGAGGTCCAAGCACCAAAGTCCCGAAACTAGCACAAAATAGCACAAAACGAGACCTTTCAAGGCCTAAGAGGGGTCAAACACCCTCAAACCACAAAACACTCTTAATAAACAATCAAGAGGACTAAAAAACAGAACTTTTTTGTATTATACACTAAGCACAAAAATAGTTCTAAGATAGGTAGAAATAAGGTGCAAAAATGGGGAATAAAGGGGTGAGATTCTTACCCTTGAAGACCTCTTCAACAATGATGCTCCAATGGCCTTCCTTGGCTTGAATCCAACAATAAAACACTAAAATCAGTCCCTTAGAACCTCAGTAGCTAGACAAAGGTGAAACACTAGGTGCTTATGTGCAATAGTAAGACACAAAACACCTAGAGCACAAAAGAGAGGGAAAGAGAGATAGGATGTGTATCTAACCCTAACCCTAAAACTAGAGCTTAACAATGGCTGTCTAAGCTCTCCAAAATATCTCAAGTCTCTAACCTCTAGCCAAGAGAGAAGCCCCTCCCTTTATGGAACTTCTTGTCTTGTAAAGCTTACAAGACAATCTTCATAAGAGGGAGATCCCTCCATACACGTGTATGGAGGGGAGCAAAAAGCAAGACAGCTGTCTTAAAATATCTGCAAAAGCAGATGCACAATAGTCGGCCGGCCAAAAAGGTCATTTTGACAAAAAAGAGTGCCGGCCGGCACTAAATAGTGCTGACCAGCAACAAATAGTGCCGGCTGGCAATCTACATTGCCGGTGGCAGCAAAAACCAGCCGGTGGCCTCTAGCCACTGCCGGTGGTGTGTGGGGATGCCTCACAAGGCATTCCCTGCCCCTCCAAGGCAAAACACAAGTGTTTGGTGTAAAACCAGACACTAAACAGTCAAGTTCGGAGATCCTGAGGCAAAGCGCGCGAGCCGAGACCTCCGGGAACTCCAAACGAACACAAACATGGATAATCACCGAGTGTTCAAATGGTGACGTCCAAGTCTTGAGGACGGTCAAAAATGGGGTGTCTACAGTTGCCCCTCTCTGACAGAACTCGAAAGTCATAACAATGACGGGAGTGAATGTCAAAGCCCGGAGATGACCCATTTTTGACAAGGTCGAAGACTCAGACAAACATGCAAGACAAACAAGATATGCGCCCGAAGGCAGGGGCAAAATGCAAGACAATGCACAGAGCCGAGCATAACTTATGATCATGCAAAGAAAGCTGTAACGACGCACACATGCGACAATTTTAAGCTAGCATATACCAAACTACACTACAATGCAGAAAGGATGTAAGAGAATTATGTAATTCTCAATACGTCTCACTCGGAGGATACAATACCTGTGCGGCTCGTCTGGTTGCACCAGCCTCAAATGAACCGTACATACAATATCGTGCCTGAAAAGAAAACAAACTTAACAGGTACAATATCGTTAGCAACATGCATAGTAGTGTACTCGAAATGCGTGACAGCGCAAAGCAAGTGGGAAGCATAACAATGCTGTGAAAATACAGATATGTAATGGGGCATGCGGTCTACGCAGGCAACGAAATTGATCATAAGCATGCGGTCTACGCAGGGGTAATGAAATTAACAAGTATGCGGTCTACACAAGCAAAACATGCGGTCTACGCAGGTAATGAATTTTGAACAATTATGCGGTCTACGCAAGCAATACATGCGGTCTACGTAGGTAATGAAATTGAACAATTATGCGGTCTACGCAAGCAATACATGCGGTCTACGCAGGTAATGAAATTGATATGCGGTCTACGCAGTCAAAACATGCGGTCTACGCAGGTAATGAAATTAATAAATATGCGGTCTACGCAATCAAAACGTGCGGTCTACGCAGGTAATGAAATTAATAAATATGCGGTCTACGCAATCAAAACATGCGGTCTACGCAGGTAATGAAATTAATAAATATGCGGTCTACGCAATCAAAACATGCGGTCTACGCAGGTAATGAAATAAATAAATGTGCGGTCTACGCAATCAAAACATGCGGTCTACGCAGGTAATGAAATAAATAAATATGCGGTCTACGCAATCAAAACATGCGGTCTACGCAGGTAATGAAATTAATATGCGGTCTACGCATTCAAAACATGCGGTCTACGCAGGTAATGAAATTAATAAATATGCGGTCTACGCAATCAAAACATGCGGTCTACGCAGGTAATAAAATAAATAAATATGCGGTCTACGCAATCAAAACATGCGGTCTACGCAGGTAATGAAATAAATAAATATGCGGTCTACGCAATCAAAACATGCGGTCTACGCAGGTAATGAAATAAATAAATATGCGGTCTACGCAATCAAAACATGCGGTCTACGCAGGTAATGAAATAAATAAATATGCGGTCTACGCAATCAAAACATGCGGTCTACGCAGGTAATGAAATTAATAAATATGCGGTCTACGCAATCAAAACATGCGGTCTACGCAGGTAATGAAAGAAATTAATATGCGATCTACGCAGGTAATCATATAAATAAATATGCGGTCTACGCAATCAAAACATGCGGTCTACGCAGGTAATGAAATAAATAAATATGCGGTCTACGCAATCAAAACATGCGGTCTACGCAGGTAATGAAATTAATATGCATGACAATGCAAAAGTGGATGCAAAATGATATACAAAACAATGTATGAACAAGGCAAACGAGGCACACATGCTAATGCAAACGAGGCACACGTGCCGATGCAAATGAGGCACGCATGCCGATGCAAATGGGGCACGCATGCCGATGCAGAATGAGGCACACGTCCCGATGGGAATGAGGCACACGTGCCAATGAAAATGAGGCACATGTGCCGACGCGAAATGAGGCGCACGTACCGATGGGAATGAGGCACACATGCCGATGCGGAATGAGGCACACGTGCCAATGCAAAATGGGGCACGCATGCCGATGGGAATGAGGCACACGTGCCAATGGGAATGAGGCACACGTGCTGATGCGGAATGAGGCACACGTGCTAATGAAAATGAGGCACGCATGCCAATGCAAAATGGGGCACGCATGCCGATGCAAAATAATACAAATGAAATAAATAAGACACGCATGCCTCTTAAGATGCAAAATGATGCAAGTGTAGCACGCATGCCACACGGAATGTAAGATGATGCTAAGTGTGACACACATG
This sequence comes from Camellia sinensis, assembly GCF_055761805.1. Lineage (NCBI taxonomy): Eukaryota > Viridiplantae > Streptophyta > Magnoliopsida > Ericales > Theaceae > Camellia > Camellia sinensis. The sequence goes on along the minus strand of NC_138965.1, from coordinate 221,330,955 downwards.
CCACACGGAATGGACTAAAATGCGTAACAACGCACGTGTTTCGGAATGCACGACAATGCACGGAATAAAAATGTAATGACAATGAGAGATGTGCATGACAGTGCAAGGGGTGCGTGTTACAGCGCATGTAGTATGTGCATAACAATGCGAGTGTGAGGCACATGACAGCGCGACGTAATGCACCGAAGTAGTGCGATGAACGCGTGCAACGCACATGGGGCAACTTTTGAATTTAAAAGGATACAAAAAGGATACACCTTGCACGAATTCGAGTGCCACGCACAGAAGACACGACCCGAGGTCACAACAGAGGCCGGTTGAGCGTCGGAAATGCACTTTCTTGCACTTTCTTGAGCTATGAAGACCACAGACTACTCTTATGGCCTAAACAAGGCTGTGGGAACACCACCGGCCTGAAGGGGAGGCCACCGGCTGTCCACCGGCTGCAGAATAACTCCATCGGCACAATATACTGCCGGCCGGCACAAAATGTTGCTGACCGGCAAACAGTTGCTGAGTCGGGGCAGTTTCGAGATTTCACTTCGGGTGTTTTAAAATAGGGTTTCAAACCCTATTTTCTCATTTCCACCACCGCCGAAAACTCACACACTCTCTCTCTAGAGCGTTTTTCTCTCCTTTTTCGCCCGTTTCTTCGCGTTCTACGCCCGTTTCGTCGTCAGATTTACGATTTCCTTCGCGTTTCGGACATTTTCAACCGAACATATCTTTGTTTCGGTGCCTCGTTTGGCGTTCCCGCCTTTTCGGGGTTTGTTCCCCTCACTTTCCTCTTGATTTCCGTGCCTTTTCACATTCCGGCCTTCCCGGCCATTTCCGACCCTCTCGGGAGTTGACTTTTCGGTTGACTCTTCGTATTCCGGCCCGGTTTTCCTTCCTCCAGCTATTTTCTCATCACTCTTGACATGGCGGACGACATTCCACGTGGCGGGACTCCCCCGATCCCGGGGTTGAGCTCCTACCTTTGAGCTCGCGCCCGTTCGACCCGGCGACCTACCGACCGGCGATCCATGTTCTACCCCCTGACGGTCTGCGCCAGTTCCGGAGCTTCGAGAGGCATGTGGCGCCCGAGCTATTGCTGCGCGAGCCTACCTCCCACCTTTCATTCGGCGCTTCCGAGGTAATTCTCTGTCTTCTACTTTACTTTCCGCAATGTAGGATACAAAACTGCCGTAGCTAGTTGTACTCTTTAACTGCTGAAATCTGATATACCGTAGACTGTAGTTGACTGTAAACATACATACAACTGACATCTTTTTGAGATTGGCACATGCACACACACTGCACTAACCCCGAATCACTCAAACACACGGCGCACACTGTTTTTCACTGAAAACACACCGGTACCCGGTATTTGTCTGAATCTGTTAAATTTGCACGCTTGCTATATCTGTTCTGAACCCCCCAAACATGTTGACGCATCACACACTGTAGTTCACTGTAAGCACACCGGCACCCGATATTTGTCAAAATCTGTCAAACTTGCACGCATGCTGTATCTGTACTGAACCACCCGAACAGGCTGACGCATCACACGCTGTAGTTCACTGTAAGCACACCGGCACCCGGTATTTGTCAAAATCTGTCGAACTTGCACGCATGCTGTATCTGTATGCTTTTCAAAACTGCATTTTGAATGTTTCCTTGCCATTGTTATTTTCTGTTTACAGGAGGATTCCCATACCATCCGCGGGTATGGGAACACTGGCGCTCGGGAGTGGTACGATGAGCTCCCTGACGCGGTCTGACGCATAGTGGACCGGGCGGGCTTCGGCGCCTTCTGCCGAGGACTCTCCAGGCTTTCCACATGCAGACCTCTCCTTGCCGCTCTAGCGGAGAGGTGGTGGGACACCACCGATTCGTTTCACTTTTCCACAGCAGGGTGTAGACACCCATTTTTGACCGACCTTAAGACTCAGATGTCGCCAGTTGAGCGCTTAGTGATATTGCATAATGTGCTCGTTCAGAAGTTTCAAAGTCTTGGTCGTGAGCCCTGCCTCTGGATTTCCGAACCCTCTTCTGTGCCTTGCCTCGGTTTGCAAACCAGACTCGGTTTTCTCTGTTTCTTTTCCTGAGGGGAGGGAGAGGTCCCGTAGACTATCTCTCAGTGGCCGTGGGCTACATTTGGTGGCCGTAGGCCATTTTGCCCATTTCGGAGCCCGGTTTCCGGTTTTCAGAGCTGTCAGGCCGTGTGCCTCGGTTCGGGACCGCCTAACCATCTCCGTTTGTTCTGATTTTTGGCATACTTCCTTTTTACTCCCTTTTGAGGGACACTGGGGTCTGAGAAACCCACTTCGTGGCCGAACGCCACTTTCGGTGCTTGGCAGCCCATTTTCGGGACCTCGAACTGCGTGTTTTGGCCCCCGAGCATTCGTTTTGCATCGGTTTTCGTTCATTTTTGGCAGGTGCCTCTGTTTCATCACCAGGAAGGTCACTGGAGGGTGGGAGGCCAGCAATTATCTTGGCAACCAGTTATATTCCATTTTCGCCCTCCGACACCCGTTTTTCGCACTTTCGAGCCAATGTTGAACACCTTGGGGCCACTTTCTTCAACCCCAAACTACATATTTGTGTTGTACACACATGGGAGGATCCTAATATTATATGGCCGGCCATAAAATCCAATTGAACCTTTTGAACCCCTCCTAAAAATGGCTTGTTCTCTCTCCTGTTTTAGAGTTTCCAAATTCGAACCATAGGGTTGTGATGAGGGGACCTGAGAGGCCACCTTTTTGTGGTGGCCGGCCACTAAAGCAAGTTGACCTTTTTGACCCCTAGCCGGCCGGCTAGGGGAGGTGGCCGGCAGGCCACCTGCAAGTCCAGAAGGTGGCCGGCCATGTTCCTTGCACTGCACACTTTACAACTGTATAGCTGTTTCCCCCAGAAAATATCTCAATCCGGGGGATATTTTGTGGGGAAAAGCCTTGGTCCTTATCCCCCACCCTTTCCTTCCATGATCCCCCTCCTTTTGGTCCTTATAACCAACTGCAAGCATTTGTTTTAGAGGTGAGGAAAAATTATCTCAAGCATACATACACCTATCTCCCTCCATCTCTCTCATTTTCCTAAGTTCTAGCCCCATTCCTTCATCACCACCAAGCACCACCGCCACCACTCCATTTCCAGCAACAAGGAGGGCTTCTCAGAGGCTAAAGGTGCTGCAACTTGGTCCAAGAAGCAACCAAAGATTGGTCTACAAGGGTGAGTTGCCATTTCCCCCTTTTTGAGCTTATTTTTGCAACATTTCTTAGCCATATATGCTTTTTGCTTTGAGCTCCAGACATAACTGAAAGTGGCCTTCTTTTGAGCTCTTTTTCACTTTTTCTTAAGGGCTCAACCCTGTTCGAGCCCCCCATCTTGCACTTGCTTCAAAATCTTCCTTGAATGCTATTTTCTTGCATGCTTTGGCAGCCCATTATGCTTCCATTTTTGGGCATTTTATAGAACTAAAAATAGTCTTATTTTGAGCCCCTCTTCAACATTGAAGAAGGGCTCAACACTGTTTGGGACCTCCATGCTATACTTGCCTTTATATCCCCTCTTTGGTCCCCATTTTTGCATGCTTTGGCAGCCTATTGTGCTTTTGTTTTTGGTCATTTTACAGAGATATAAATAGTCTTATTTTGGCCCATTCTTCATATTTCATTAAGGGTCTTTGGCCGTTTGTGGAATATTTTGTAGACTTTGTGTTATAGCCACTTTTGAGCCTCATTTTGCATCGCATTTCTAGCATGTTTGTATACTGTTTTGGGGTTTTTACAGTTCTGTAAACATGCGTATTTTTGGTCCCTCTTTAATGTTGTAGAAGGGAATTTTTCAGTTTGGGCTTTGCATATACCACTTGCTTCTTTGGCCACCTTTTGGCCCATTTTCTTGCGTAAGAGCTTAGCCATATCTATGTTTGTTTTTGAGGTTTTTACAGTTCTGTAAAGTGGCTTATTTTTGGCCCCTCTTCAATGTTGTTGAAGGGCCCTAACCTATTTGGAGTCAGCAGCTGTGAGTTGCTTCATAATCTCATGTTTAGGGCCATTTTTGCATGCCTTTGTTGCCCTATCTTTGTTTGCTGGTTGGGCATGATTTGTACTAGTAAAATGCTAATTTTGGGGCTGCCTTGCTTCTGTATTTTCATTCCATGTACCAATTATGCAAGCTTTGTATAGCTGTAGTTCATTCTATGCGCCTAATTTGCATTTCGGGAGAGATTCCATGCATCGGGTGTGTTTTCGCCTCGTTTCGGGGCTTTTTTCCCCCACATTTCAGTGCTTAAATTCCATTAGCATGTTTGCATACCATTTCCATGCCATTGCATTGCATATGTCATTGCCTCAGTTTGCGTGCCCGTGTGCACGCATTTCGAGGCACTTCATTTTCATCCATCGGCCTCTTATGTGAGTGTGGCTGAGGCTCTCTCATGTTAGTATAAGTCCATGTTGCATTCTATATGCCATTTTAGTCATTTGCATTGCGTATGCCATTGCCTCGGTTTGCGTGTCCGTGTGCACGCATTTCGAGGCACTTCATTTTTCATCCATCGGCCTCTTATGTGAGTGTGGCTGAGGCTCTCTCATGTTAGTATAAGTCCATGTTGCATTCTATATGCCATTTTAGTCATTTGCATTGTGTATGCCAATGCCTCAATTTGCGTGCCCGTGTGCACGCATTTCGAGGCACTTCATTTTCATCCATCGGCCTCTTATGTGAGTGTAGCTGAGGTTCTCTATCTTTGGGATACGTAGGCAACTTCATTCTGAAGTCCAGCCCTAAAACACTTCAAATTCAACTGTGTCCATGTGATGGTTCTAGTCATCTTTGTCTTTTCTGTATCCGGGAGTTCGGTTGCAATCATCGCTCTGAGGACTGATTACAATGCGCTACGGTGCCATTCAGACAATGGGCAACTTTCTGTTGCCATTCAATGCCCTGCGGTGCCGTGCAAACAAGGGGCAACTTTCCGTTGCCATGTAGCTCTCTTCGAGCAAGGGGGCAATTTTCCTCCAAATCCGAGGTTGTGCGTCTCAAGAGTGGGTTCCGTGCTTGTTAAGCATTGGCCGTTTGCAAAAATTGTTTTTGAGAATTTTTACTGAAGCTGACTACTTTTCTCGAAAATTGTTCCATCTTTTCCAAAAACTGGACCATTTCTTGGACCCAAAATAGGAAAATTTTCAGTGCTCATAGCCTGACTTGCATGATTTCAAATCAAAAATCGAACAAGTGTGTTAATCTAAACTCTCATATTGGTCAAAATTGTTTTCGTAGAAAACCAAAAAAAATGGTCAGAATGATGAACTAGGGGCACAGTTGAGTTAGGTGTTCTGTCTTTCCCCCGTCATCAACTACTCGCTAAGAAGGGCACCCTACTTGCCAAGAAGGGCACAACTGAAGTCAACAACAAAGGGCTAAAAGCTCTCTCATCCTCCAAGCAACGAGGAATCAAGTCAAGTACGAAGCACGAACTGGAATGGGGCGAGATATTCCACTCCCTCATCTGGACAGATCTAACCACGTCCAAACTCCCCAGCAGGGCATCATCAACCGATGTTAGCTGCAAATTTGCTACACACCCAGTGGTAGCACAACCCCTCTGTGGGAGAAACTTACTGTTGTGAACAAGAGTCTGGTAGAATACCAGGGGCAAGAGCCCACAATTTCCAGCTTATCCATCAACCACCCAGGGGAGGGATGAAAAACGAGAGATTAAAGAATAGAGAGATGTGCGCTGAGAGAAAAAGCGAGAAAAGGGTTTTGAGAGAAAAACCGAGCTTGAGAGCCGAGTGATGTGAGAATCACAAATAAGAAAGGGTGGGAATAATACCCGGTGAAACAGGCTCCCTGTGCACGTCTGTGTGTCGTGTCTTTTGTTTTGTTTGTCTCAATTCTTGCTTTGAATAGTTCCGAGCGTGTCTCGACGTGTTTAGGTTGTTTACCTTTTGTTTTCCGTTGTTGAGTCTTTCTCGCTGTGTTCAGTCGTAGGCTCAATACCTGGTCGAAAACTCATCTCTCAATTTCAAAAATAAATCGTTTTGTGCTCAGAGTGCTGTGTCATCCTTCACGTTTGTGCAAAACAAGATTCCTTTTTCCATAAAACTGCAGGGTCCACCCCCGATAAGTGTGAACGGTGAAACCAGGACCTATCTGAAGCTATGATGGTTTCAGACTGCAAAGCAAAAACGAAAGAGCGAAAATCGAAGTATCTGAGTTTGTGTCAACTTCAGAAAATTCCGTGATTGTATTCCGGACGTACCTCTTCAGGGCCTTGTCAATGCTCCGAAATATGAGTGTACCTCTACCTCAGGCGCAAGATCAATCCTGCTTCAAGGTTATGCACTCTTCCACTTGCATTGTTATGCACCCACTTCACTTGCATTGTAATGCATTATACCTATCAAGTTTCTTCCTCAGTCGTGCACGATATTGTATGCACGGTTCATTCAAAGAAGTTCCGTTTTAAGGTCATTCACTTTTGTGTATCAATCACACACACTCACTTTAGTGTATCAATCACACTTCATTCGCTTAGTGTATCAATCACACTTCATTCACTTAGTGTATCAATTACACTCTAATTTCAATTACACTCTAATCTACTTAGTGTATCAATCACACTCAGTTCACTAAGTGCATCTATCACACTTCGTGTTCACTTTTAGTGTATCAATCACACTCTGTTCACATAGTGCATCTATCACACTTTGTGCTCACTTTTAGTGTATCAATCACACTCTGTTCACATAGTGCATCTATCACACTTTGTGTTCACTTTTAGTGTATCAATCACACTCTACTCGCTTTGAGTATCTATCACCCACATTCTCATTTAGTGTATCAATCACACTCTCTTCACTTAGTGTATCAATCACATTTCTTTCATTTTGTGTATCTATCACACACATTCTCATTTTGTGTATCTATCACGCACATATTCGCTTTTGTGTCTATTGCACTTTCACTTAGTGTATCAATCACACTTCTTTCATTTTGTGTATCTATCACACACATTCTCGTTTTCTGTATCACACTTCATTGATTTAGTATATCAATCATACTTGTTCACTAAGTGCATCTATCACACTTTGTGTTCACCTTTAGTATATCAATCATACTTGTTCACCGAGTGCATCTATCACACTTCATGTTCACCTTTAGTGTATCAATCACACTCTGTTCACTAAGTGCATCTATCACACTTCGTGTTCACTTTTAGTGTATCAATCACACTCTGTTCACATAGTGCATCTATCACACTTTGTATTCGCTTTCAGTATATCTATCATACTTGTTCACATAGTGCATCTATCACACTTTGTGTCCACCTTTAGTATATCAATCATACTTGTTCACTGAGTGCATCTATCACACTTTGTATTCACTTTTAGTGTATCAATCACACTCTGTTCACATAGTGCATCTATCACACTTTGTGTTCATTTTCAGTATATCAATCATACTTTGTTCACACTGTGCATCTATCACACTTTGTGTTCGCTTTTAGTGTATCAATCACACTCTGTTCACATAGTGCATCTATCACACTTTGTGTTCATTTTCAGTATATCAATCATACTTTGTTCACACTGTGTATCTATCACACTTTGTGTTCGCTTTTAGTGTATCAATCACACTCTGTTCACATAGTGCATCTATCACACTTTGTGTTCCCTTTTAGTATATCTATCATACTTGTTCACCTAGTGCATCTATCACACTTTGTGTTCACCCTTTGTGTATCTATCACACTATGCTCACCATACTCGCTTAGTGTATCTATCACACGCTCAACTACTGTATGTATCACATGTTGCTTCATATAGTGTATCTATCACATGCTCGCTTTTGTGTATCAATCACACACGTTCGCTTTGTGTATCAATCACACACTCTCACTTTGTGTATCTATCACACACTCACACTTTCCATCATATAGTGTATCCATCACACTCGCTTCACCTTTTATGTATCTATCACACTATGCTCCCTTTGTGCATCCACCATACACGGTCGCTTTGTGTATCTATCACACTTTGCTTTGCTTAGTGTATCAATCACACTTTATTCGTGTTAGTGTATCCATCACACTCTCTTCACTTTTGTGTATCTATCACACTTCGTTCACTTTTGTGTATCTAACGCACATGTTCGTGAGAATTGCATAATTCTCTTACATCCTTTATGCATGAGATGTAGTTTGGTTCATGTCTACTTGCTGGCATAGCATTCGCTTAAAATGTTGCATTTATTTTGCATAATTGCTTCATCACAGCTACATTCGCGCTATTTTGCGCATCGCACTGTTTTGTGCAGTTTACATTCGCGCTATTTTGCGCACCTCACTTGTACTTGTTAGTACATTGCATTGTTTTGAGTGCAAACCGGCTTCGCGCAGCGTAAAAGTCCAATTGTCAAAGTCTTCCTGCATATCATTTGCATCCTGCCCCTGAACTACGCTGGTTTGATTCCTTGCAAAGGGATACGTAGGCAGCCTGTGGGCACAACCATTTATTTATCGATATTTTGTTTGTTTGTCCAAGTCTTCGGCCTTGTCAAAAATGGGTCGTCTCTGGGCTTTGACATTCACTCCCGTCATTGTTATGATTTTCAAGTTCTGTCAAAGAGGGGCAACTGTAGACACCCCATTTTTGACCGTCCTCAAGACTTGGACGTCACCGTTCGAACACACGGTGATCTTCCATGTTTGTGTTTGTTTGGAGTTCCCGGAGGCCTCGGCTCGCGCGCCTTGCCTCAGGATCTCCGAACTCGACCGTTTAGTGTCTGGTTTCACACCAAGCACTTGTGTTTTGCCTTTGAGAGGCAGGGTAGGGCTTGTAGACCATCCCCACCCACAACCGGCAGTGGCTAGAGGCCACTGGCTGGTGTTTGCTGCCACCGGCAATTTATATTGCCGGCCGGCACTATTTGTTGCCGGTCAGCACTTTTTAGTGCCGGCCGGCACTCGTTTTGGCCAAGATGGCATTTTTGGCCGGCCGATTGCTGTTCATCTGCTTTTGCAGATATTTTTAGACAGCTGTATTGCTTTTTCATCCCTCCATACACGTGTATGGAGGGATCTCCCTCTTTTGAAGCTTGTCTTGTAAGCTTTACAAGACAAAAGCTTCTATATAGAGGAGCTCTCTCTCTTGTTGCAAGGGTTAGAGATTTTAGACATTTTAGGGAGAGGAAAATACAGACCAAGCTCTGGTTTTTCTAGGGTTAGGGTTAGATATACACACTCTATCTCTCTTTCCCTCTCTTTTGTTCACTAGGTGCTTTGTGTCTTACTATTGCACACAAACACCTAGTGTTTCACCTTCCTCTTGCAACTAGGGTTCTAAGGGCTTGTTCTTGAGTTTCTTGACTGGTTTGGAGCCAAAGGAGGGCATTGGAGCATCATTTGTGAAGAAAGCTTCAAGGGTGAGAATCTAGTCCCTTTTTCCCCCATTTTTGCATTGATTTTATACCTATCTTAGAGCTGTTTTTGTGCTTATCGTATAACATAAAAAAGTTCTATTTTTAGGCCCTCTTTATTGTTTATTAAGAGTGTTTTGTGGTTTGAGGGTTGTTGACCACCCTTAGGCCTTAAAAGGCCTCATTTTGAGCCATTTTGTGCTAGCTCCGGGATTTTGGTGTTGAGGTCTCTTCACCACTGAAATCTTGAGGGATTTCAGTGGTGAAGATGATGCTTTGAAGTCCCAAGAAGGAGAGGGCCACCCCCTCTCCTCGTTGTCCTTGAAAAGGGCATATTTTGGCCTCTTAAGGAAACCTATGCTTGAGTGTGTGTTGAGCATGTTTGGGCTGTTTTTCATGCTTATATATCCATGATATAACATGATTTCAAGTTGGTTTTGGAACTCCATGCATGCTTAGCATAGTTGCCATGTAATGCCTTGTTTATGCCTTAACATGTCTTAGGTTGTTAGCCTTTGTTGGAGCATGTTTTAGGCTTAGTCTTGTGAAGATTATGTGCTTATCTTGCCATGTTCTAGGTCTGTCCTAGGTTATTTGGGTTGATTTTAGCATGCATTATATAGCTCCTTTGTATTTGGGCTTGTTGGCCTTGAGTATGTGCATGTGTAGCATGGCGTCTTTGCATTGTTTTGGGGATTTGGGATCATTCCATATGCCATTTCAGTCCCATTTCCATGCTTGTTTGATTGCCTTGCATGCCCCTTAAATGCTTTGGAAGCTTGTGTAGCATTGCTCCATGTTTTGGTGCCTTTGCATGCCTTTGTTTTCGAGCCATCTAGATGCTATCTAAGTGGTCTTTCGGGCCTTATATTATGTGCTAAAAACCTGTTTTAGGTTGTTTAATACATGCCATGTTTGTTGTGATAAACATGCTTCAAAGCTTCATGACTTGCCTCAAGTATTTGGACCATGCTTGCATGCATTCACTTGTCTTGTTTAATATGATTTGGCATCATTTTATAGCATGATTTTCAGAGCTTGTGTTGCATGCTTTTAGTCCATGAATGCCTCTTTCAAGTGTGCTTGAATGTTGGTTGATTTGTGCTTAAGTGTTGGTCCTTACATGCATGTGTGTGTGCATGCCATTTAGCCATCACTTTTTAGCACTTCGGCTACTGTTTTAGGCCTTATTAGAGTTGCCTAATTCATGTATAAGACCATCTTGCCATCCATTTGCATTGCCATATGTATGCTTGTATGCTTGCATAAGTGCCTTGCCATGCCATGTTGCATTCTTAGCTTGTATGCCTAGGTTGCATTGCATCTTGCATGCATGCCTTGTTCCTTGAATTGGTGATAGAAATTGGGCCTAAGTTGTTTGATTGGTTTGCATGCATTTGAAATCGAAGTTGCATACTTGGTTCTTTGGGCCATCATGCATGGAAATGTGTGATTGGTGGTCCGAGAACCGAGACACATGTCCCTTTGAGTCATTACAATGATAAGGGACATGGTTGGTGCATACATGCCTTGAAATGTGCTGCCATGCCTTGTTTTGCCCTCTGTTGCTGTGAGTTGCAGGTCCTGCAGACTTTATTTGCCGACCGGCAGTGTAAGGTGCCGGCCGGCAACCTTTTCTCTGCCGACAGCTTCAACTTTGTGCCGATGGACACATACCAGTGCCGGTGATGATCCCACTCAGCCGGTGGTACTCCACAGTATCCAGGGATGTAACCCTGAGGTTTTGACAGCCTCCAGAGGAGGAAATGAAGGAAAACAGAGGCAGCTTGTGCATGGCGGCGCGCTTCTCGAGGCGTTTTACTGTTTTTCTTAGTCTATTTAATTTGTTAATTAAATTAGGCAATTTGTAATATTAATTAGCCTGCGTAGTTAATTAATTTGTAATATTTATTCGGTCCCTCCGAGCGAGGGCAAATCTGTAATAAGTGTGTGTGGGTGGTGTGTATGTCTCCCAACCTCACTTCTTTCTTCCCTTTTATTTACCTGCTTACGATGGTAGATTAGGGCACGTTTAATTTAGCATACCTTATGCTGCGCATGTGTGCATTCATGCATTCGTACTACATGCATTAGGCTCGGTACATCACGCTAACCGCATTTGTACTTCAAATTCTAAATTGAATATGTGATAATTGTGCATTTTCACATGACATGTCTAGGATAGCCGAGCCTATTCTAGTAACATTTTGTATGCGGTGCATTAGACACTTAACATGAACTAGGACATGCATGTTTGCTAACTAGTTTATTATTTTGGCACGGAGTACGATGTAAGTGTTTATGCTTTAGCATCCCGCATGCGTGTGAGTGTTGCCATGACAGTATGCTTAACAAGTGGCTAGATGCTTATGTGTTATAAATTGTTTGAATGCCTGTGGGTGAAGGTTGGATTGTTTGAGTTGGAAAAACTCGTTGAAATCCGTATTTTAGCCTACTTGCAAGTAGCAAATTCCAAAGCATTTTCAAACCGAACGGATATGCAATGTTTATTTCCAAATTAGGCAATCTAGTCTATACTTGTTTGCTGCGCGTATAACATAGTAATTCTAGGCTAATAAATGGAATAAGAACACATAACGTTTTCAAAATCGAATATCATGGTTAGTAGAGGCCGGTCTTCGGACCGGGCGAAAGGGGGTGCTCATAGCTGACCTTCCCCGATCGTACCCAAGCTCCCGAGCCGAGAGAACTCTGGTGATGACGGACATGTGGCCTTCGGCACCGAGTCAGGGTTTCCTAAATTCTCCCATAAAAAAATATTTAGGTGGCGACTCTGTATCTGGCAAAGCAGTCCATGTTTGGCACTACTTTTTCAAAAATCTGTTTCTCAAAACAATTTGCCAGATTTGGACTCTTTGGTTCAGATTAAGAACCGTGACACAAAATCGAGTCCGAACTGTAGTAGCGAGGTCCCCCCCCCCCCCCCGCGGGCGCGTCTACAGTTTCTCCCGTTCTGTTCATTTTGGGGTCACTACAGCTCAAGATTCTCAAATTTGTCACGGTTCTAAGTCTGAACCAAAGAGTCCAAATCCGGCAAATCGTTTTGAGAAAACAGATTTTTGAAAGAAGTGCCAAACATGGACTGCTTTGCCAGATACAGAGTCGCCACCTAAATGTTTTTTTAATGGGAAATTTAGGAAACCCTGACTCGGTGCCGAAGGCCACGTGTCCGTCATCACCAAAGTTGCCTCGGCTCGGGAACTTGGGTACGATTGGGGAAGGTCACTTCGTGAGCACCCCCGCTCGCCCGATCAAAGATCGGCCTCTACTAACCATGATATCTATTTTTGAAAACATTGTATGTTCTTATTCCGGTTTATTAGCCTAGGTTACTATGTGATGCGCACAGCATACAAGTATAGACTGGATCGCCCGAATTGGAACAAAACATTTCATGCTTGTTTATTTGAAAGATGGTTTGCTACTCGCAAGTAGGCTTAAAATGCAGATTTTGCCACCCGCAGGTGGGCTTAGAAAAGATGGTTTTGCCACTATCTAGTGGGCTTAAAACATTTGATGATTTATTCCAATCCAACTAACGCAACCTTCACCCACAGGCATTCAGGCAGTTATATCACATAAGCATATCGCCTCATGGTAAGCATGCTATCATGGCATTCACTCACACGCATGCAAGGATGCTAAAGCATAAAGCCTACCGGGTACTCCAAGCCAAAACAAAAACTCAGTAGAAATAGTGCATGAATCCTAAGTATACAGAAATGCCTAATGCAACACATGCAAAAATGCAAACTATCGCAGGCTCGGCTATTCTAAACATGGCATATGGGATGCTACAGCTAACATGTATTCAATCTTGGAATTGAAAATACAATGCAGTTAGTATGATGCGCCGAGCCCGGTGCATGAAAAACAGATGAATGATGCAAACATGCTGTCATACTGTATGCTAATTGAAATATGCCCTAATCTAAACATCATAAGCGGATAAATAAAAGGGAGAAAGACGTGGGGTTGGAAGACATACAACACACACACGCACACTTATTACAGTTATGCCCTCACTCGGAGGGTCCGAATAAATATACAGTCCCGAATAAAAGAATATTACAGTCCAAAAAATATACAAATTCCTAATTAATTAATCAAATTAACTAAGAAAGCTGTAAAACTGGCGTGCAAGCTAGGGACTGCCTTGCTTCCGATGAATGATGTATGTCTGGGCTGCCTTGCGCGGAAATCCACTGGGATGCCCCGATTAGCCTCTGTTTTGTGATTTTTCTTGGAAAGCGTGTCAAACTCCGGAAGTTTGCTGATTCTTCATTTTGCTACAACAGAGAGCAGGAAAGGGGCATAGCAATGTATTTTCACAAATATATGCATGCCTCGATCCTCGTGCCACCAATCACGCATATCGATGCATGATGGAAGAGGAGTCGAAATGTGCAACTCAATATAGAATGACTGCACGTATAAACACAACAAACCCTAACTCCATCATGGATAATCCGGAGTGTCGGTGACTAGGAATTGAGACACGTTCCGTCACTCGGAGTACGAAACGTACCTCGTTTCCCGTGCTCGGGCTAACTCCTATCCCGAACACGATGCAATATGCATGATATGCATGAATGCAACTAAGATACAGCCTAGCATGCACAATGCTATGAAAATGAGATGTCTCGAAATGCGTGCACACGGGCACACAAATCGAGAAAATGACAGAATGCGATCTAAGATACAACCTAGTATGCACTATGCTGTGAAAATGAGATGCCTCGAAATGCGTGCACACGGGCACGCAAATCGAGACAATGACATACGCAATGTAAATGACATGGAAATGTAACATGGACTTATACTAACATGAGAGAGCCTCAGCCACACTCACGTAAGAGGCCGATGGATGAAAATGAAGTGCCTCGAAACGCGTGCACACGGGCACGCAAATCGAGGCAATGGTATATGCAATGCAAATGACATAGAAATATGATATGGGCTTACACTAATATGAGAGAGCCTCAGCCACACTCACATAAGAGGCCGATAGATGAAAATGAAGTGCCTCGAAATGCGTGCACACGGGCACGCAAACCGAGGCAATGGTATATGCAATGCAATGGCATGGAAATGGCATATAGAATGCAACATGGACTTATACTAACATGAGAGAGCCTCAGCCACACTCACATAAGAGGCCGATAGATGAAAATGAAGTGCCTCGAAATGCGTGCACACGGGCACGCAAACCGAGGCGATGGCATACGCAATGCAATGGCATGGAAGATGATATGTAAACATGCTAATGGAATTTAAGCATTGAAATGTGCGGGAAAACAGCCCCGAAACGAGGCGAAAGTACACCCGATGCATGGAATAGTCCCGAAATATGAATTTTGGCACCCGAAATGGCCTATAGCTATACCAAACATGCACAATATGGACATGCAATGAAAATACAGAAGCAAGGCAATCCTAAGATAAGCATTTTTCCAGTTCAAAACATGGCCAAATAGCAAGCAAAAACAGTGCAAAACTAGCATGCAAGAAATGGCCCTAAACATGGGGTTAAGAAGCAACTCACAGCTGCTGTCCTCAAACGGGTTAGGGCCCTTCAACAAAGTTGAAGAGGGGCCCAAAATATGATATTTTCCAGAACTATAAAAACCTCAAAAACAAACATAGATATGGCTAAGCTTTTGTGCAAGAAAAAGGGCCAAAAGGTGGCCAAAGAGGCAAGTGGTATATGCAAAGCCCAAACTGAAAAATTTCCTTCTACAACATTGAATAGGGACCAAAAATATGACTATTTACAGAACTATAAAAACCCCGAAACAGTATACAAACATGCTAGAAATACACTGCAAAATGAGGCTCAAAAGGTGGCTATAACACAAAGTATGCAAAGCATTCACCAAACAGCCAAAGACCCTCAATGAAACATGTTAAGAAGGTCAAAATAAGACTATCTATAGGCCAGTAAAAAGGCCAAAAACAGAAGCATGATAGGCTGCCAAAGCATGCAAGAAAATGGCATTCAAGGAGGATATTGAAGCAAGTGCAATATGGAGGGCTCAAACCGGGTTGTGCCCTTAATGAAACAAGAAAATGAGCTCAAAAAAATGCCCTTTTCAGTTTTGGTCGGAGCTCAAATCAATAAGCACATATGGGTAAGAAAAGATACCAAAATAAGCTCAAAGAATGAAGAACACTACTTACCCTTAAAGGCTTGACTTTGGTTGCCTCTTGGCTTGAGTTTGTGGTTCCCTTAGGCCTCGGAGAACACCTCCTTCCTGCTGGAAATGGAGTGGTGGTGGTGGAGCTTGGTGTTGTAGAAGAAATGGTGGTGTAGGGCTTGGAGTTTCTTGCTTGAAAGAGAAGGATAGAGAGAGATTTTTGTATGCAAGTTTGAAGATGAATTTTTCTAACCCCCATCCCCAATGCCACCTGCTGGTTATATGAACAAAAAAGAGGGAGCAAAGGGAGGCAAAAGGTGGAGGAAAAGTAGGCAAGCTTTCCCCCACAAAATATCCCCCGGATTGGGATATTTTCTGGAGGAAACAGCTATACAGTTGTAAAGTGTGCAGAGAGAGGAACATGGCCGGCCCATTATTGGACTTGGATGTGGCCGGCCGGCCACCCCCCCTAGCCGGCCGGCCAAGGGTCAAAATGGCCAAGTGGCTTTAGTGGCCGGCCACCACATATTGGTGGCCTCCCAGGTCTCCTCTTCACAACCCTGTGGTTCGAATTTGGAAACTCTAAAACAAGAGAGAGAACAAGCCATTTTGAGGAGGGGTTCAAAAGGTTCAAATGGAATTAATGGCCGGCCATAAGCTTTTAGGGTCCTCTCATGTGTGTACATCACAAATATGTGGTTTGTGGTTGAAGAAAGTGGCTCCAAAGTGTTCAACATTGGCTCGGAAGGAGGGGTTCAAAAGGGTTAAGCAACATTAGTGGCCGGCCATAAACTTTTAGGGTCCTCCCATGTGTGTACATAACAAATATGTGGTTTGTGGTTGAAGAAAGTGGCCCCAAGGTGTTCAACATTGGCTCGGAAGTGCGAAAAACGGGCGTCGGAGGGCGAAAATGGAATATAACTGGTTGCCAAGATAATTGCTGGCCTCCTACCCTCCAGTGACCTTCCTGGTGATGAAACAGAGGCACCTCCCAAAAATGAACGAAAAGCAATGCAAAACGAATGCTCGGGGGCCAAAACACGCAGTTCGGGGTCCCGAAAATGGGCTGCCAAGCACCAAAAGTGGCGTTCGGCCACGAAGTGGGTTTCTCTGACCCCAGTGTCCCTTGAAAGGGAGAAAATAAGATGTATGCCAAAATTTAGAGCCAACGGAGATGGTTAAGCGGTCCCGAACCGAGGCACACGGCCAACGGTCCCGAAAAATCGGAAATCGGGCTCCGAAATGGGAAAAATGGCCTACGGCCACAAAATGTAGCCCTCGGCCACTGAGAGATGGTCTACAGGACCTCTCCCTCCCCTCAGGAAAAGAAACAGAGAAAACTGAGACTGGTTCGCAAACCGAGGCAAGGCACAGAAGAGGGTTCGAAAGTCCTTAGGCAGGGCTCGCAGCCAAGACTCTGAAACTTCTGAACGAGCACATTATGCAATATCACCAAGCACTCAACTGGTGACATCTAAGTCATAAGGTCGGTCAAAAATGGGGTGTCTCCAGTTGCCCCTCTTTGATAAAACTCGAAAGTCACAAGTGACGGGAATGAATGTCAAAGCCCAGAGACGACCCATTTTTGACAAGGCCGAAGACTTAGACAAACATACAAAATAGCGAAGAATTGTGCCTGCAGGCAGGGGCAAAATGCAAAATGATATGCAAGAAGATTTTGAAGATTGGACTTATTCGCTACGCGAAGCCGGTTTTGAAAGTTGGACTTATACGCTACGCGAAGCCGGTTTGATAATTGGACTCATACGCTACGCGAAGCCGGGTTTGATAATTGGACTTATACGCTACGCGAAGCCGGGTTTGATAATTGGACTTATACGGTACGCGAAGCCATGTTTGATAATTGAGGATTCATGCAATGCACTGTAATGTAGTGGCTAAAATGCAATGTAATGGCTAAGAGGTAAAGGTATCTTACAGGGGCAATTGGCAATGACTTACCTCATGCTGCTGGGGATCTTTCACTTCTTCTCGGTTGAACCACAAGTACTACTTTTCTCCCTGACCATGGTCGCAGCTTTCCCTATTCTCTAACGGGGTGACAGACTACGTTGGTTCAGTATCCAGAATTGAGGTGTATACACGTTATCTCAACCTATGGGGCTTCCATACAGATTTCAAGCCGAGGACACGCCTCTGGGTATTTAAACCAGACTTTAGTCCCGGAAATCCCAAACCTTTACGTTCTAGGCATCAGCCATTCGAACTCTAGTTTCCACCGTCGCAGTTGGTCTCCTAGGAACTCACTGTAAACACAGGCAGGTGGCTATACCGGACCACCGGAAGTCGTTCGGGCACGACAAACACCAAAGGAATTGCACCTTTAGAGGATTTAAGGTCTCCCAGACCGGGGAGTGCACAAGACAGTGCGATGCAGAGTGAATGCACAAAACAGTGCCAAACAGATGCACAAAATGGTGCGATGCTAAAGGTGTACAAAACAGTACGAGCAAGGTGAATGCACAAAACAGTGCGATACAGATAAGATGCGCAAGATAGCATGATATAATGCACTAACAAGTACAGGTGAGATGCGCAAGATAGCGCGATGGAACGCATGCAAAATGCAAGTAAGGTGCACAAAACAGTGCAATGCGCAAGAAAGCGCTAGTGATTTGAAATGCACAAGACAGTGCGAGTGATGTGCGTAAAATAGCGCGAAATGTAAACTGCACAAAACAGTGCGATGCGCAAAATAGCGCGAGTGATTTGAAGTGCACTAAACAGTGCGATACGCTAAACAGCGCGATTGATTTTGAAATGCACAAGACAGTGCGATACGCTAAACAACGCGATTGAGATGCACTAAATAGTGCGATACGCTAAACAGCGCGATTGAAATGCACTAAACAGTGCGATACGCTAAACAGCGCGATTGAAATGCACTAAACAGTGCGATACACTAAACAGCGCGATTGAAATGAAATGCACTAAACAGTGCGATACGCTAAACAGCGCGATTGAAATGAAATGCACAAAATAGTGCGAGTGAGATACAACCACAAGATGCACAAGACAGTGCTAGTGAGATACAAAGTGTAAGTGCACAAGATAGTGCAAGTGAATGCATGTTCTATGCAAATGAGGTGCATATTCTATGTAGTAGAGGAGCATCAAGTATGTACTCTGGTGCCTCTGATTTACCTCTTAGAGGACTTTGCAACACGCTCAACTCAAAAAGGGCTCACCCTGTTCATATTGGCGAGAGATAACATCTGCTGCTGCTGCTTTAATTGCCATTCTGACTTGAAGCATGCTTAAGCTTGGAGTAGAGGCACACTCATTCTTCAGAGCACTGACAAGGCCTGAAGAGGTACATATGGAATGCAATCTCAGAATTTTCTGAAGGTGAAACACGCTCAGATGCTCAAAATTTTCCCTATTTTCTTTTGCTTTGCAGTCCGGAACTTATATAGCTTCAGATAGGTCCTGGTTTTGTTGTTCTGACATGACCTGGGTTGAACCCTGCAGTTTTATGAAAGAATGAATCTTGTTTTGCACAGATGTAGAGAATGGC
The DNA here is from genome assembly GCF_055761805.1 of Camellia sinensis. Taxonomy (NCBI): domain Eukaryota; kingdom Viridiplantae; phylum Streptophyta; class Magnoliopsida; order Ericales; family Theaceae; genus Camellia; species Camellia sinensis. Next base: position 221,311,845 of record NC_138965.1, on the reverse strand, counting down.
ACGGCACTTTGAGCGCAAAACGATTTTATTTTTGAATTGATAAATGAGCTTTTGACCGGGTATCGAGCCTACGACTGAACACAGCAAGACAACTCAACAAGGAAATAAAAGGCACACAACCTAGACACATCGGGTAACACTCGAAACGACTCCAAACAAGAATCGAGATAAAACAAAAAGACACGGCACTCAGACGTGCACAGGGAGCCTGTTTCACCAAGTAGTGTTTCCCACCCTTTCTCATTTGTGGTTCTCACATCACTCGGCCCTCAAGCTCTGTTTTTCTGAAAAAGCCCTCTTCTCACTTTTCCTCTCATCGCACGTCTCTCTATTCTTCAATCTCTCATTTTTCATCCCTCCCCCAGGTGGTTGATGGATAAACAGCAAATTGCGGGTTCTTGCCCCCTAGCATGCTGCTAGATTCTCTTTCTTCCGCTCACAGCTAGTGACTTCCTCCCACGGAAGGGTTGCGCTACAACTGGGTGTGCGGCAAATCCGCAGTTAACATCAGTTGATGATGCTTTGCTGGGGAGCTTGGACGTGATAAGATCTATCCAGATGATGGAGTGGAATATCTTGCCCCATTCTAGTTCGTGCTTCGCACTTGGCTTGATACCTCATTGGTTTGGAGGATGTGAGAGCTTTCTGCCCTTCGTTGTGCCCTTTTCTGGCGAATACGGTGCCCTTCTTGGCAAGTATGTTGACAATGGGAAAGTCAGGAAGTCTGACTCAACTGTGCCCTTAGTTCATCATTTTGACCATTTTTTGTTTTTGCTTTCTACTAAAACAGTTTTGACCAACATGAGAGTTAGATTAACGCGCTTGTTCGATTTTCTGATTTAAAATCATGCAAGTTAGGCTGTGAGCACTGAGAGTTTTCCTTTTTTTTTTTTTTAGGTTCGAGAAATGGTCCAGTTTTGAAAAAATGGAGTACTTTTCAAGAAGATTAGTCAACCTCAGTAAAAATTCTGAAAAACTATTTTTGCAAACGACCACTGCTCAACGAGCATGGAATCTACCTTTGAGATGCACAACCTCGGATCCATAGCAATGGAAAATTGCCCCTTGTCTGAAAGACATTGCATGGCAACAGAAAGTTGCCCCTTGTTTGAAATGACACTGCGGCGTTTTGAATGGCAACAGAAAGTTGCCCCATGTTTGGATAGCACCGCAGCGCCTTGAATGGCAACGGAAAGTTGCCCCCTGTTTGGATAGCACCGCAGCGCCTTGAATGGCAACGGAAAGTTGCCCCTTGTTTGAATGACACCATGGTGCATTGAATGGCAATGGAAAGTTGCCCCTTGTCTGAATGGCACCATAGTGTATTGTAGTCAGTCCTCAGAGCGATGATTGCAACCGAACTCTCGGATACAGAGAAGGCAAAGATTATCAGAACCATTACATGGATATGATCGAATTTGAAGTGTTTTAGGGCTGGACTTCAGAATGAAGTTGCCTACGTATCCCAAAGATGGGAATCAAGCCTTACGTAGTTCGGGATTAAGGTACACTCGGGTATTAACCTCTCCTTTTTAGGCTCTAACTTTTGCCAAGGCGTCCGTTGCGGGTCTTCGACCTTGCGAGCTTTGTTCTTCTTTTCTTTTCAATTCTTTTAATTTCTTTTTCCTTTTTGATTTTCTTTTTTTTTTTGCATCTTTCCTTTGCATCTTTCTTTTTTTGTTCTCTTTTTGTTTTCTTTTGCATTTTTGTATTGCTTCTTTTTTTTGTACTTTTCTCTTGCTCTAACTTTTGCCTGGGTCGCCCTTCCGGGTTTTCGGCCCAGCGAGCCTCTCAAGGGTAAAAATTTAGTAAGTCCATGCCAAATGGTTTTGAGATCCTGAAATTATCTGAATCCAGGAGAATGGCTGTTGTTCTAGCTTCGCAAGCTTCTTTTGATGGCATTTGATCTTCTTGATCTGACTTTCTTGCCTCTTGTTCGAGGGCTGCTTTGAATTTGGACACACAGGCCTCACATTGTAGTTGATTGTTTGAACGTTCTGAATGGGCCCAAGGTTTGAAGGCAAGGGCTCGAGTCTCGAGGCTGAGAGCGATCCTAAGCTGCACGATCTCAAGAGCGATTCCACCTAGGTCTTCGTAGGACTGTGCAAAATATTTTGTTTTTGAAAGTTTTTAAGAAAGCGACAAATCACTCGTGCTGAAGATAGTGTGAAACCAGTCTGGATCAAGCTAGGGTCCTTCCCAGTACTCACGCTAACAAGCATGGCCTCAATCATTAAGGGCTTAGCATGCCTCTCTTTCTCTCAATTGATCAAAATTTTGCAAATCCCGAGGAATTCCTTCCTCTTCGTTTTCACCGCAGTGTTCAAAAGCTTTGAAAAACTTAGGTCAATGGAATGATTTCAAGGTGCAGAAGAGTAGGCGAAAAGTACTGCTATTTCATTCAAACTTTCTAGCACAACTGGCACAAAGCAGAAGCAAGCACAAAGCATGAAAAACCACTGCTGTTTCATTCAAATCTGTTGGTACAGCTGGCTCCCCGGCAGAAACAGACTCAAAACAAAACGAAAAGACGAACACAAAACAAAATGGTGATGCTCGAGGTAACACCCCCCCCCTCGGAATCACCCGACTTCTATACAACAGGACTGACTCGATACAACAAGACAGACCCAAAACAAAAGAGACTGACTCAAAACAAAAAGACAGACTCAAAACAAAACAAGAAGACCGACCCAATACCCAGGTCAGAAAGCACAAAAGCTAGCATTCGCAAATGCTCAAAACAGTGCATGCCATCCACCATATCTAGAGTAAACTTAGCGCTGCCCACAGGTGGTTCATCCCTCCAATCACATCATATTATCCCCCAAGTTCACTGATCAAGTGCCGATAGACTTTGCAGGACCTGGTGCGGGGATGACCCCATTGTCAAATAGATCCTGTACTTCATGGCGAAGACGGAAGCAGGCGTTGGTAGTATGGCCAGTTTGTTGATGGTACGTGCAGTACTGGGTAGTATCATGTGTAGCCGGAAGAGGGTTCGGGAGAGGCCGAGGTTCAAGGGGTTTGAGATGGCCGTGTCCAACAAGGATCTGGAGAGCTTTGGACAAAGGCATATAGAGGGCATGGAAGACCCTCCGACCTCGGGGTTGGTACTTCCAGGCTTGTGGATTTTTACTGGGCGTACCAGCAGAGGGATTGGCAGGTACTGGCCTAGTTTGTTGATCTCTTCCGAGTGGAGGATTAGAGATAACAGGATCGTCTCTGGTACAACGGCCCTTCTCCCGATGTTCCCTTTGATTCAAACTACCCCCAACTTGAGTGGCGAAAGTGTCACCCACAGTTTTTGCAACCATTGTAAGCACTTGCTGTTTGTTTAGTCCTTCGGCCCTACAAACGCGTCAACAGCCAACATCAGATGTTCGCGGGGACCAATGCCTGCCCCTACCTTGTCCTTACCGTCTGCCTCCACTTTGCCAAGGGATTGGCTTTCCTCAAATGCAGCCCGTCCCAACATCGGGGAGTCTTTTGACATGAAGTCCCCGGTATGTGGTGTGGTCGATGATGGAGCCAATGTCCCGGAGGCCAGATCCGTCACGGTTTTTTGAAGATCTTTAATCATTCCCATCAACTCAGAAGTAGTGGGTTCACGGGTTTGAGATGGTTGAGGTTCAGGTGCACCCATCATGCATAAGTCCATGCTTTCTGGGATAAACACCTCAGGCTTGGGTAGATGGGCCGGGGTGATGTATATGCTGGGGTCAAAGGTGGATGACAGTATGTGGATGTGATTGAGGTAGGCAGGAGATGTTTGGTCATTGGGGTCTGAAGGTGGAGCTATCGTCCGGTTGTCGATGAGATTTTGGACCTTATGACGAAGGCGGTAGCAACGGTCGGTGCCATGACCGCGCTGCTGATGGTACATACAGTGCTTGGCTGGGTTATGTCTGGCTGGGAGTGGGTTCGGAAGAGGTTGAGGATCGAGGGGTTTGAGATGCCCTTTTTCCATCAAGGCTTTTAGTGTGCTAGTCAGGCTCATATAGAGGGGGGTAAAAGTTCTACCCTGAGCTCGTGCTGGGCCAGCTGTTTGTAGGCTTGGTTTGGCAAAAGGATCGGCTGTGGCGACTGTATTGATTTCGGTGGGTTTGGGAATAGCGCTACTACCAGCGTTGGTACTCCCTGAAATTACCTTCCTTGTCGGTTCACTTGTTCTGGGAATGATCCCGCTGTTGAACGCATTTTCGACTTGAACCCCCAGTTCATGCAAACTTTTGAAAGTGAATAGTGTTGCGACTATCAACTTTTGCAACATGTCATGCTCGAGGTTTCGGACCATCATCTGCACTTGATCCCTCTCAGAAGGGCGACGATCTGTCATTTGTGCTGCCTTTGCTCTCCACCTTGCAATGAATTCCACAAAAGGCTCTGTTGGGTTCTGGCGAGTTGCTTCAAGCTCTTGGATGGTCATTTCAACTTGGGTATTGTAGGAATACTGATCGACAAAGGCCTCAGCCGGTTCTTCCCAGTTTTGCTTCACTGTATCCTCCAATTTGGTATACCAAATGGCTGCTACACCCGACAGGGTTCTTCCATACAGAGAGAGTTTCTGTGGCTTAGTCAGACCCATCGGCTTCAGGACGTCTAAGAAAAGTCGGATATGTACCATTGGATCTCCAGACCCATCGAAACGGTCGATATATGGCATTTTGAATCTGTCTGGGAGCCGCACGGTAGACTCGGTGTACCCGTCCTCAATGTCGGGAATGGAATTAAGGCCCTGTGCCTTTTTGAACTGCTTCTCAAGGTTCGCAATTTTCACTGTAGTCAGATTGAACTCATCAACATGAAAGGGTTGAGTTCTCTCATTAGGCTGCACCAGGGGTCTGAGCACCTGAGCTTGAGCCAACCCTTCTCGAGGATTCAGACACTGCAAGTCTTCAACTGGCGAAATTGGGTCAAAGTTCGGCTGGGGTCCCAAAGTTGGATGTGAGGCAGATGCCCTAGATGGGCGCTGCGTTTCAATACTGGTCTCAGCCTGTATGGTAGTTCCCTGATTTAGCGCTGCTGTCACGGCCGCAAACTCTTCCGAACCTTGTGCCATCACGGTCTGCTGAGTCTGAACAAAGGTGATGTGACTGGCGACTGACGGATTAGATGAACAGATGAGCCCTGACCGGCTTTTCTTTACCTTGCCTCAGCGAAAGAACACTGGTTGCCCTTGAATTGAATTTCTGACCTAACAAAGTCTATCAGCACTAGTCCAATGTACCCGGGGGATATCGAAGCCTTCTGAAGCTATGGTTCCCAGACTACCCTAGCAAAAGAGAAAACAGACAGCATCTCAGCCTGATTCCATCTGAACAGATACGAGCATAATTGAATGAGTGTGCCCTCTACTGAATTCTGCCCCAAAGTTTGGCCTGTAAACCGTTACCCTCGGGTAAACTGAATCCCAAAATACTGAACTGGGGCCCGCAGGCCTGATGCCCAAATTTGCAAACTGGTGCCCGCAAGCCTGATGTCCAAACTCATTCACTGATACATGCATTCCTGTAGAGACGCACTCTAAAGCACATAACAGATAAGTGAGAGCCAAAACACCCCTATGAAGGGGTAGGGTTTCCCTGTCCTATTTTGTCAGGAGCTAGGGTTTCACTACGCACACAGCGGTTTCAAACAATCTATAAACGGGTACGCAACCTGTCCTAGTTTGGAATGGTCACTGTGGATCCGAATATGCACTAGGTCGAATGGCCAAAGAGGGTGCCCCGGTAAAACCGGGGTTTGTGTTCCCAAACTGGCAGAGCCCACAACCGGTCAGCCTTATGGTCATGTCTTGACAAGGCAAGCCTACGGCAAACCGTTCAGGAATAGCAGATGGCAAACACGGTGTCCTAGGCGCACCAATGCAAAATGCAATGCAAAGAAACACACAAGTGTAGTCAAAAACAGATATCACGAGTTCGAGTCAAGTTCTCTAAATCCCCAGCGGAGTCGCCAGAAACTGTACACGTCCCCGAACGCCCCGGGAGGAACGAGCTCCCGTTCTGTTCATTTTGGGGTCACTACAGCTCAAGACTCTCAAATTTGTCACGGTTCTAAGTCTGAACCAAAGAGTCCAAATCCGGCAAATCGTTTTGAGAAAACAGATTTTTGAAAGAAGTGCCAAACATGGACTGCTTTGCCAGATACAGAGTCGCCACCTAAATGTTTTTTTAATGGGAAATTTAGGAAACCCTGACTCGGTGCCAAAGGCCACGTGTCCGTCATCACCAAAGTTGCCTCGGCTCGGGAACTTGGGTACGATTGGGGAAGGTCACTTCGTGAGCACCCCCGCTCGCCCGATCAAAGATCGGCCTCTACTAACCATGATATCTATTTTTGAAAACATTGTATGTTCTTATTCCGGTTTATTAACCTAAGTTACTATGTGATGCGCACAGCATACAAGTATAGACTGGATCGCCCGAATTGGAACAAAACATTTCATGCTTGTTTATTTGAAAGATGGTTTGCTACTCGCAAGTAGGCTTAAAATGCAGATTTTGCCACCCGCAGGTGGGCTTAGAAAAGATGGTTTTGCCACTATCTAGTGGGCTTAAAACATTTGATGATTTATTCCAATCCAACTAACGCAACCTTCACCCACAGGCATTCAGGCAGTTATATCACATAAGCATATTGCCTCATGGTAAGCATGCTATCATGGCATTCACTCACACGCATGCAAGGATGCTAAAGCATAAAGCTTACTGGGTACTCCAAGCCAAAACAAAAATTCATTAGAAATCATGCATGAATCCTAAGTATACAGAAATGCCTAATGCAACACATGCAAAAATGCAAACTATCGCAGGCTCGACTATTCTAAACATGGCATATGGGATGCTACAGCTAACATGTATTCAATGTTGGAATTGAAAATACAATGCAGTTAGTATGATGCGCCGAGCCCGGTGCATGCAAAACAGATGAATGATGCAAACATGCTGTCATACTGTATGCTAATTGAAATATTCCCTAATCTAAACATCATAAGCGGATAAATAAAAGGGAAAAAGACGTGGGGTTGGAAGACATACAACACACACACGCACACTTATTACAGTTATGCCCTCGCTCGGAGGGTCCGAATAAATATACAGTCCCGAATAAAAGAATATTACAGTCCAAATAATATACAAATTCCTAATTAATTAATCAAATTAACTAAGAAAGCTGTAAAACTGGCGTGCAAGACAGGGACTGCCTTGCTTCCGATGAATGATGTATGTCTGGGCTGCCTTGCGCGGAAATCCACTGGGATGCCCCGATTAGCCTCTGTTTTGTGATTTTTCTTGGAAAGCGTGTCAAACTCCGGAAGTTTGCTGATTCTTCATTTTGCTGCAACAGAGAGCAGGAAAGGGGCATAGCAATGTATTTTCACAAATATATGCATGCCTCGATTCTCGTGCCACCAATCACGCATATCGATGCATGATGGCAGAGGAGTCGAAATGTGCAACTCAATATAGAATGAATGCACGTATAAACACAACAAACCCTAACTCCATCATGGATAATCCGTAGTGTCGGTGACTAGGAATTGAGACACGTTCCGTCACTCGGAGTACGAAACGTACCTTGTTTTCCGTGCTCGGGCTAACTCCTATCCCGAACATGATGCAATATGCATGATATGAATGAATGCAACTAAGATACAGCCTAGCATGCACAATGCTATGAAAATGAGATGTCTCGAAATGCATGCACACGGGCACGCAAATCGAGAAAATGACAGAATGCAATCTAAGATACAACCTAGTATGCACTATGCTGTGAAAATGAGATACCTCGAAATGCGTGCACACGGGCACGCAAACCGAGACAATGACATACGCAATGTAAATGACATGGAAATGTAACATGGACTTATACTAACATGAGAGAGCCTCAGCCACACTCACGTAAGAGGCCGATGGATGAAAATGAAGTGCCTCGAAACGCGTGCACACGGGCACGCAAATCGAGGCAATGGTATATGCAATGCAAATGACATAGAAATATGATATGGGCTTACACTAATATGAGAGAGCCTCAGCCACACTCACATAAGAGGCCGATAGATGAAAATGAAGTGCCTCGAAATGTGTGCACACGGGCACGCAAACCGAGGCAATAGTATATGCAATGCAATGGCATGGAAATGGCATATAGAATGCAACATGGACTTATACTAACATGAGAGAGCCTCAGCCACACTCACATAAGAGGCCGATAGATGAAAATGAAGTGCCTCGAAATGCGTGCACACGGGCACGCAAACCGAGGCGATGGCATACGCAATGCAATGGCATGGAAGATGATATGCAAACATGCTAATGGAATTTAAGCATTGAAATGTGGGGGAAAACAGCCCCGAAACGAGGCGAAAGTACACCCGATGCATGGAATAGTCCCAAAATATGAATTTTGGCACCCGAAATGGCCTATAGCTATACCAAACATGCACAATATGGACATGCAATGAAAATACAGAAGCAAGGCAATCCCAAGATAAGCATTTTTCCAGTTCAAAATATGGCCAAATAGCAAGCAAAAACAGTGCAAAACTAGCATGCAAGAAATGGCCCTAAACATGGGGTTAAGAAGCAACTCACAGCTGCTGTCCTCAAACGGGTTAGGGTCCTTCAACAAAGTTGAAGAGGGGCCCAAAATATGATGTTTTCCAGAACTGTAAAAACCTCAAAAACAAACATAGATATGGCTAAGCTTTTGTGCAAGAAAAAGGGCCAAAAGGTGGCCAAAGAGGCAAGTGGTATATGCAAAGCCCAAACTGAAAAATTCCCTTCTAAAACATTGAAGAGGGACCAAAAATATGGCTATTTATAGAACTGTAAAAACCCCGAAACAGTATACAAACATGCTAGAAATGCAATGCAAAATGAGGCTCAAAAGGTGGCTATAACACAAAGTATGCAAAGCATTCACCAAACAGCCAAAGACCCTCAATGAAACATGTTAAGAAGGTCAAAATAAGACTATCTCTAGGCCTGTAAAAAGGCCAAAAACAGAAGCATGATAGGCTGCCAAAGCATGCAAGAAAATGGCATTCAAGGAGGATATTGAAGCAAATGCAATATGGAGGGCTCAAACCGGGTTGTGCCCTTAATGAAACAAGAAAATGAGCTCAAAAAAATGCCCTTTTCAGTTTTGGTCGGAGCTCAAATCAATAAGCACATATGGGTAAGAAAAGATACCAAAATAAGCTCAAAGAAGGAAGAACACTACTTACCCTTAAAGGCTTGACTTTGGTTGCCTCTTGGCTTGAGTTTGTGGTTCCCTTAGGCCTCGGAGAACACCTCCTTGCTGCTGGAGATGGAGTGGTGGTGGTGGAGCTTGGTGTTGTAGAAGAAATGGTGGTGTAGGGCTTGGAGTTTCTTGCTTGAAAGAGAAGGATAGAGAGAGATTTTTGTATGCAAGTTTGAAGATGAATTTTTCTAACCCCCATCCCCAATGCCACCTGCTGGTTATATGAACAAAAAAGAGGGAGCAAAGGGAGGCAAAAGGTGGAGGAAAAGTAGGCAAGCTTTCCCCCACAAAATATCCCCCGGATTGGGATATTTTATGGGGGAAACAGCTATACAGCTGTAAAGTGTGCAGAGAGAGGAACATGGCCGGCCCATTATTGGACTTGGAGGTGGCCGGCCGGCTACCCCCCTAGCCGGCCGGCCAAGGGTCAAAAAGGCCAAGTGGCTTTAGTGGCCGGCCACCACATATTGGTGGCCTCCCAGGTCTCCTCTTCACAACCCTGTGGTTCGAATTTTGAAACTCTAAAACAGGAGAGAGAACAAGCCATTTTGAGGAGGGGTTCAAAAGGTTCAAATGGAATTAATGGCCGGCCATAAGCTTTTAGGGTCCTCCCATGTGTGTACATCACAAATATGTGGTTTGTGGTTGAAGAAAGTGGCTCCAAGGTGTTCAACATTGGCTCGGAAGGAGGGGTTCAAAAGGGTCAAGCAACATTAGTGGCCAGCCATAAACTTTTAGGGTCCTCCCATGTGTGTACATCACAAATATGTGGTTTGTGGTTGAAGAAAGTGGCCCCAAGGTGTTCAACATTGGCTCGGAAGTGCGAAAAACGGGCGTCGGAGGGCGAAAATGGAATATAACTGGTTGCCAAGATAATTGCTGGCCTCCCACCCTCCAGTGACCTTCCTGGTGATGAAACAGAGGCACCTCCCAAAAATGAACGAAAAGCAATGCAAAACGAATGCTCGGGGGCCAAAACACGCAGTTCGGGGTCCCGAAAATGGGCTGCCAAGCACCAAAAGTGGCGTTCGGCCACGAAGTGGGTTTCTCTGACCCCAGTGTCCCTTGAAAGGGAGAAAATAAGATGTATGCCAAAATTTAGTGCAAACGGAGATGGTTAAGCGGTCCCGAACCGAGGCACACGGCCAACGGTCCCGAAAAACCGGAAATCGTGCTCCGAAATGGGAAAAATGGCATACGGCCACAAAATGTAGCCCTCGGCCACTGAGAGATGGTCTACAGGACCTCTCCCTCCCCTCAGGAAAAGAAATAGAGAAAACCGAGACTGGTTCGCAAACCGAGGCAAGGCACAGAAGAGGGTTCGAAAGTTCGGAGGCAGGGCTCGCAGCAAAGACTCTGAAACTTCTGAATGAGCACATTATGCAATATCACCAAGCACTCAACTGGTGACGTCTAAGTCTTAAGGTCGGTCAAAAATGAGGTGTCTACAAACCTGCAACTCATAGCAACAGAGGGCAAGACAAAGCATGGCAGCACAATTCAAGGCATATATGCACCAACCATGTCCCTTATCATGGTAATGACTCAAAGGGGTATGTGCCTCGATTCTCGGACCACCAATCACGCATTTCCATGCATGATGGCCCAAGGAATCAAGTATGCAACTTTCATGTCAAATGAAATGCAAACCAATCAAACAAACTAAGGCCCAATTCCTATCATCAAGTCAAGGAACAAAGCATGCATGCAAGATGCAATGCAACCTAGGCATGCAAGCTAAGGGTGCAACATGGCATGGCAACAAACTTATGCAAGCATACAAGCAAACATGGGGCCATGCAAATAGGCCTAAAACAGTAGCCAAAGTGCTATAATAAGGGACCAAATACACATGCACACATGCACATGTTGAAAGGCCAACACTTAGGCAGAAATTGGACGACTCTCAAACGCATTTGAAAGAAGGATATCATGGACAATTAGCATGCAAAGTAAGCATTATAAATCATGTTAGGATGATGTCATACCAAGCAACAAGATATGCTAAACATTAGCAAGCAAATAGCCCAAATGCTCAAAGCAAACCAATGGAGTATTGAACTACACTTAGCAAGACCAAACATGGCATGAACTTATTGACCAAAACAGAGTTTTAGCACATAAAATGAAGCCCAAAAGACCACTTAGATGGCATCTAAATGGCTCAAAAACAAAGGCATGCATAATCTCCAAAACATGGAGCATGAGATGACAACCTTACAAGGCATTAAAGGGACATCAAATGCAAACTTACAAGCATACAATGAGGTCTGAAATGACATGGTGGATGGTCCCAAATCACCAAAGCAATGCAAAAGTGCCATGCTATACATGCACAAACTTAAGGCCAACAAGCCGAAATGCAAAGGGGCTATATGATGCATGCCAAATCCGACCCAAACAACCATGGACAGGCCTAAAACATGGCAAAATATGTACAAAACCTTCACAAGACTAAGCCTAAAACATGCTCCAACAAGGGCTAACAACCTAAGGCACATTGAGGCAATAACATGGCATTACATGGTAGGTATGCTAAGCATGCATGGTGTACCAAAACCAACAAAAAACAGAGGTATAATACAACATATTAAGCATGGAAAGCAGCCAAGACATGGTCAATACATACTCTAACATGGTGCTCCCTCAAGAGGCCAAAAATGGTCCATTTCAAGGACAATAAGGAGAGGGGGTCGCCCTCTCCTTTTGGAGACTTCAAGGCACCATATTCACCACTGAAATCCCTCAAGAGTTTAGTGGTGAAGAGGCCCAAACACCAAAGTCCCGAAACTAGCACAAAATAGCACAAAATGAGGCCTTTCAAGGCCTAAGAGGGGTCAAACACCCTCAAACCACAAAACACCCTTAATAAACAATCAAGGGGACTAAAAAACAGAACTTTTTTGTATTATACACTAAGCACAAAAACAGTTCTAAGATAGGTAGAAATAAGGTGCAAAAATGGGGAATAAAGGGGTGAGATTCTTATCCTTGAAGACCTCTTCAACAATGATGCTCCAATGGCCTTCCTTGGCTTGAATCCAATGCCAAAACACTAAAATCAGTCCCTTAGAACCTCAGTAGCTAGACAAAGGTGAAACACTAGGTGTTTATGTGCAATAGTAAGACACAAAACACCTAGAGCACAAAAGAGAGGGAAAGAGAGATAGGATGTGTATCTAACCCTAACCCTAAAACCAGAGCTTAACAATGGCTGTCTAAGCTCTCCAAAATATCTCAAGTCTCTAACCTCTAGCCAAGAGAGAAGCCCCTCCCTTTATGGAACTTCTTGTCTTGTAAAGCTTACAAGACAAGCTTCATAAGAGGGAGATCCCTCCATACACGTGTATGGAGGGGAGCAAAAAGCAAGACAGCTGTCTTAAAATATCTGCAAAAGCAGATGCACAGTAGTCGGCCGGCCAAAAAGGTCATTTTGGCAAAAAAGAGTGCCGGCCGGCACTAAATAGTGCTGACCGGCAACAAATAGTGCCGGCCGGTGGGAGCAAAAACCAGCCGGTGGCCTCTAGCCACTGCCGGTGGTGTGTGGGGATGCCTCACAAGGCATTCCCTGCCCCTCCGAGGCAAAACACAAGTGTTTGGTGTAAAACCAGACACTAAAAAGTCAAGTTCGGAGATCCTGAGGCAAGGCGCGTGAGCCGAGACCTCCGGGAACTCCAAACGAACACAAACATGGATAATGACCGAGTGTTCAAATGGTGACGTCCAAGTCTTGAGGACGGTCAAAAATGGGGAGTCTACAGCCTTCGGCACCGAGTCAGGGTTTCCTAAATTTCTCCATTAAAAAATATTTAGGTGGCGACTCTGTATCTGGCAAAGCAGTCCATGTTTGGCACTTCTTTTCAAAAATCTGTTCTCAAAACGATTTGCCAGATTTGGACTCTTTGGTTCAGATTAAGAACCGCAAACAAAAAATCGAGTCCGAACTGTAGCGGGGTCCCTTGCGGACTTGTTACACCGTCATGCATGGAAATGCGTGATTGGCGGTCTGAGAATCGAGGCACATGCCCTTTTGAGTCACAAACATGATAGGGGGCGTGATTGGTGCATATATGCCTTGAATTGTATTGCCATGCTCTGCCTTGCCCTCTGTTGCTGTCAATTGCAGATCCTACAGGAACATTCTGCCGACCGGCAGTGTTAAGTACCGACCGGCAATCCTTTCTCTGCCGATAGCTTCACCCATGGCCGGTGGCCACATAACACTGCCGGTGATAGTCCCATTCAGCCGGTGATGTCTCCCAGCATCCAAAGAAGCAGTACTGAGGTTTTGACAGCCTCCAGAGGAATGAAGGTAGGAAAATAGAGGAAGCCTATGCATGGCGGTGTATTTCTGAGAAGGATCGAGCATGCATTGCATCGAGCTCTTCCCCCGGGGCGGTTTATCTGTTTTCCTAGCTTAATTAGTTTGTTAGCTGATTAAGAAATTTGTAATATTTAATTAGCTTGCGTAGTTAATTAATTTGTATTATTTATTCGGTCCCTCTGAGCGAGGGCAAATCTGTAATAAGTGTGGGTGAGTGGCGTGTATGTCTTCCAATCCCCACTTCTTTCTTCCCTTTTATTTACCCGCTTTGATGGTTAGTATTAGGGCACATCTAAATTAGCATACCTCATGCAATGCATGCGTGCATTCATACATTTGCTTTGCATGCACTGGGCTCGGCACATCATTCTAACTACATCTGTATTTCAAACCCCAAACTAAATACATGTTGGTTGTGCATTTTCACATGCCATGTTTAGGTTAGCCGAGCCTATCTAATTGCATCCCGTGTGTGCTGCATTAGTCAATTCAACATGAACTAGGACACGCATGTTTGCTAACTAGTTTATTGTTTTGGCACGGAGTACAATGTAAGTATTTATGTTTTAGCATCTCGCATGCGTGTGAATACTATCATGACAGTATGCTTACCATGTGGCTAGATGCTTATATGAGATAAACTGTTTGGATGCCTGCGGGTGAAGGTTGGATTGCTTGAGTTGGAAAAACTTGTTGAAATCCGTGTTTTAGCCTACTCGCGAGTAGCAAATTCCAAAGCGCTTTTCAAAACAAACGGATATGCAATGCTTGTTTCCAAATTAGGCAATCTAGTCTATACTTGTTTGTTGTGCGCATAACATAGTAATTCTAGGCTAATAAATGGAATAAGAACACATAAAGTTTTCAAAAATGGATATCACGGTTAGTAGAGGCCGATCTTTAGATCGGGCGAGAGGGGGTGCTCATAGCTGACCTTCCCCAATGGTACCCTAGCTCCCGAGCCGAGACAACTCCGGTGATGACGGACATGTGGCCTTCGGCACCGAGTCAGGGTTTCCTAAATTCCCCATAAAAAATATTTAGGTGGTGACTCTGTATCTGGCAAAGTAGTCCATGTTTGGCACTTCTTTTCAAAAATCTGTTTCTCAAAACGATTTGCTGGATTTTGACTCTTTGGTTCAGATTAAGAACCGCAAACAAAGATCGAGTCCGAACTGTGGCGAGGGCCCCACGGGGGCGCGTCTACAGTTTCTGGCGACTCTGTTGGGGATTTTAGAGAGCTTGACTCAAACTCGTGATATCCTGTTTTGATTACACTGATGTGTTTCTTTGCATTGCATGTGCATTGGTGCGCCTAGGAACACAGTGTTTGCCATCTGCCATTCCTGAACGATTTGCCGGAGGCTTGCCTTGTCAAGGCATGACCATAAGGCTGACCGGTTATGGGCTCTGACAGTATGGGAACACAAACCCCGGTTTTACCGGGGCACCCTTCTTGACCATTCGACCTAGTGCATATTCGGATCCATAGTGACCATTCCAAGTTAGGACAAGCTGCTTACCCGATGTTAGGTTGTTTGAAAACTGCTACGTGCATAGTGAAACCCTAGCTCCTGACGAAATAGGACAAGGAAACCCTACCCCAATATAGGGGTGTTTTGGTTCTCTTTACTTGCTATGTGCTTTTAGAATGTATTTCTACAGGGAAAGTATATATCAGTTTGCAAGATTGAGTATTAGGCCTGAGGGCATCAGTATCAGTTTATGAGAATCAGTTATCTGCGGGTATCGGGTTCAGTTTTTGGGGACAGTGATTTCTGGGAACAGTGATCAGCAGTAGAGTACAGTTTTTCAGCTACACCCGTGTTTGATCGGTTTGGGCTGAAATGCTGTTTGTTTCTCCTTTCAGTTTAGAGTGTCCAGAGAATTGACACAGAATAGTTAGTGCTCTCCCTCGCCGAGGCAGGGCTTATGATGATGCAGAATTCAGAAGAGATCGTAGTTATGACGGCTGCATTGGAGCAGGGGATCACTCTGCAAAGTGAGGCCAACACTGATGTGTCACATCCACCCAGGTCACCTGCTGTGCACCCGGTCTGGGCACCCCAGTTATATCAGGCTCGCGAGCCTACTACATTTGAGCTAATGGGGATGATAGGTGATCTCCAGAGGTCTGTGGCGGATCTCGCCTATGGAATGTCAGCTTCACCACCAGCCGCACCGTATGCCGGGAGTTTTGTACCCCAGGAGCCCCCGCTGTTGGGGCGAATTGTGATCGAACTTAGCCAACCGGAGATGGCCTCCAGCTATGGTAATGACATATCAACATCAACTCAAACCCCCGATCAGGCTGAGGCCAGAGGAAAAGACAAAATGAAGGTAGATGTCGATCCCATTGAACAACTGCTGTGGGCAGTCGAGGCTTTGAAAGCCGAGGGGAATGAACAAGCAACAGATATCCGCAGTTGTGGCAAAAACTGTGGAGGATGCTTTCCCCACTCCGCCTGAGGGTAGTTCGAGTCAGTCAGAAAATCGGGATAGGTCCCGTCATGCCAAGACAGTTCCTCCTATTCTCGCCCCTGCACCCGGGAAAGATCAGAAAGCTAAAGTGGCGCCTGCCGACCCTTTCGCTTGTGCAGCTAGTAAGAGCGCTCAGACCCCAAAGTACCTGCCCCGGGGGCGCAGGACCTTTCATGCTCTCTATATGCCTTTGTCCAAGGCACTTCAGATCCTTGCCGAGAGGGGACACCTTAAACCCTTGGAGCCTCGGCCTCTCCCGAAGAATCTCCCTGCCACGCATGATGCTGCTCAGTACTGTGCGTACCACCAGCAGACAGGCCATGCTACTGATAATTGCTTCCGCCTCCGTCATGAGGTGCAAGATTTGATTGACAACGAGGTTATCCTCCCGCCTACCTCAGCCAAGTCTGTTACCACCCAGTTATTGGATTTTGAGGACACAGATACTGCAAGTATGTAATCAGAACGTGAACCACCTGCGGGCGGCATCTGGTATATTTTGAATGTGGCGTCTGGCACGCATTTTTGAGCATCTGTGAATGCTAACTTTGTAAATTCTAGCTTGGGTATCGAGTCAGTCTTTTGTTTTGAGTCTGTCTCTTTGTCTGGAGTCAGTCTTTTTGCATAAGGGTCTATCTTGTTATAGCAAGTCAATCCCCTTTGTATAGAATACCAGGTGAGTCCGGGGTTGTTGCCTCGAACACCGTTTTGTCTTGTAATTACCCGTTTTGTTCGTGAGTCTGTTTCTGCCGAGGGGCCAGTTACACCAACAAATCTGAATGAAACAGCTGTTGCTATCTCAACTTCATGCTTGCTTTCAGTTTAAGTGCCAGAGAATTTGAATGGGCTGACAGTACATCTCGCCTGCTCTCCTGCGCACCAAGCTCATTGCATTAACCTAAGTTTTTCAAAAACCCCTTTTGAACACTGCGGTGATAAAAACGAAGAGGAAGGAATTCCTCGGGTTTTGCAAATTTTGATCATTTTGAGAAAAAGAGAGGCGTGCTAAGCCTTTTAATAAATGAAATCATGCTTGTTGACATAAGTACTGAGAAGGATCCTGGCTTGATCCAGATTGGTTCCACACTATCTTCGGCACGAGCGATTCGTCGCTTTCTTAAAAACTTTAAAAAACAAATGTTTTACACGGCCCTGTGAAGACCTGTGTGGATTCGCTCTTGAGATTGTGCAGCCTAGCATCGCTCTCAGCCTCAGGATTCAACCCATCCGTTTCGAACCTTGAACCTGTTCAGAAAGTTCAAGCGGTCAAACGTCATGCAAGGTCTGTGTGGCCAGATCAGAAGCAGCTCTCGAGCAAGAGACACCGGAAGCCGAATCAAAAGAGTAGATCTCACCTGAGAGAGCTCGTGGAGCAGCCATGACGGAGTCTCCTACAAATCATTGCAACAGCCGTTCTCCTAGACACAGAGAGGCTTCAACTTCAAAAACCATTTGGCATGAACTTGTTACACTTTTACCCTTTGAGAGGCTCGCTGGGCCAAAAACCCGGAAGGGCGACCCAGGCAAAAGTTAGAGCAAGAAAAAAAAATATATATATATATACAAGAAAAAAAGGAAAAGAAAAGAAAAGAAAGAAAAAAAAAAGAAAAAGAAAAAGAAGTGAAAAAAAAAGAAGAAAAAGAAAAAGAAGTGAAAAAAAAAAGAAAATGAAAAGAAAAGCTCGCAAGGTCGAAAACCCGCATCGGGCGCCTTGGCAAAAGTTAGAGCCTGAAAAGTGAAGGTTAAAATACCCGAGTGTACCTTAACCGGAACTACGTAAGGCTTGATTCCCATGTTTGGGATACGTAGGCAACTTCATCATGAAGTCCAGCCCCCAACGCTTTCATAGCGTCTCAGTCCATGCAATGGTCTCGATTTCATCCCAAAGTCCAGTCACCAACGCCTCCAAGGTGACTGTGTCCATATATCTATTATAACCGTCTTCGTCATCTCTGTGTCCGAGAGTTCGACCACCGCCAACGAAGACTGTTTGCGGACTGCTGCGGCATCATCCAAACAAGGGGCAACTTTCCGTTGCCACGAGTCGTCGCAAGCCGCTATTCAAACCAGGGGAAACTTTCCGTTGCCATCCACCCCTTTCAAGCCAGGGGCAATTTTCCATTGCCTCCGATCCGGGGTTACGCATCTCAAAGAGTAAGTTCCATGCTCGTTGAGCATTGACTGTTTGTAAAAAAGTTTTTGAAAATTTTTACTAAGGTTGACTATTTTCTCGAAAATTGTTCCACTTTCCAAAACTGGACCATTTTCTTGGACCCAAAAGGGAAAATTTTCAGTGCTTACAGCCTGACTTGCATGGCTTTCAAATCAAAAATCGAACAAGTACGTTAATCCGACTCTCATTTTGATCAAAACTGTTTTAGTAGAAAGCAAAAACGAAAAAAATGGTCAAAATGATGAACTAGGGGCACAGTTGAGTCAGGCGTTCTGTCTTTCCCCCGTCATCGACGTACTTGCCAAGAGGGCACTCTACCCACCAGAAGAAATAGCTGTGAGCTAATGGCATTGGGCATGAACCCGCAACTTCCTATTCACTCATTAACCACCTTGGGGAGGGACGAAAAATGAGAGAATGAAGAATAGAGAGGTGTAAGTTGAGAGAAAAGTGAGGAAAAGGGTTTTGAGAGAAAATCCGAGCTTGAGAGTCGAGTGATGTGAGAATCACAAATCAGAAAGGGTGGCGAGCAATACCCAGAGAAACTGGCTCTTCGTGATCTGAGGTCCCCCGTCTTCGCTAACGCGTCTGTGTGTCGTGTCTTTTTGATTTGTTGGTTTCATCCTTTGCTTTAGGTTTCTCCCGAGCGTGTCTCGTTATGTTTAGGTCGTGTACCTTTTTGTTCGAGTCCTCCCCGCTGTGTTCAGTTGTAGGCTCGATACCCCGGTTTGAAAAACCCTCATTTAATTTCAGAATTGTTTATACCCAGAATGCTGTGCCATTCTCTACATTGGAGCATGCTTCAACTCCAACCGGTTCCGTCTTTGAGCTCCGTCTTGTCAGATTGGGCTATTTTGTTTAAAGTTTGCTGTGTGCAGAATGAACCGAATGTTGTGTTATGGGCTGTATGCAGATTAATCCCCAACAGAGTAAGGGCTGTGTGTCCAGAATCAAGCAGTGGGCTGCTTGGGTTATTTTGTTGTTGGCTGTTTAGTTATCTGATTATTACAGTGCAAGTGTTCAATTTTCAGACAACCAATCAATTTCATTTACATTGAATCCTGACTATCAAAAGAGAAAAGTACAAAGAAAAGAAAAATAGCAAAAATCCGTATCCGTGTCCAGCGACTCCAAAGGCTATCAGTCTGTCCTGGTCCTCTTCCTGGACGAGGGTCCAGGAGCATCATCAGCATCGTCGTCAGAGCCTGAGCTAGAACCGCCTCCGGTCTCCTCCTCCGATGACTCGGACTCCGCCTCTGCCTCCGCCTCTGACTCCTCGTCATCATCATCATCCGGGACTGGAGCTCGCGAGCTACTCCCGACATGAGTGTGCCCCGCCTTGGTCCGGGGGAATACTCGGCCCTCCTCATCTCTCCCTCGGGCAGGGCCTGAAGGTCCAGCTGAAGCACCTCCTACCCCGGGAATCTGGAAGGGAGGCCGAAAAAGTACACAAAAGGCAAATGCATCAGTATGCCGTGAACAGTTTATTACTGCAGAATGCAGTGTACAGCGCAGTGTATGTCGTGACCAGTTTATCAATGCAGAATGCAGTGTATGAGTACGGTGTGTGAATACCGTGGGCAGTTTATCAGTGCAGAATGCAGTATATGAGTACAGTGCAAGAATGCTGTGAGCAGTTTATCAGTGCAGAATGCAGTGTATGACTACAGTGTGTGAATACTGTGAGCAGTTTATTAGTGCAGAATGCAGTGTACAGCCCAGTGTATGCAGTGTATCAGATGCTGTGAGATCAGTGTATCAGGTGTTGTGCCGTGCATCAGATTACGTGAAGCAGTGTATGAATGGTTTGAGGTCGTGATCAGAAGAACATACCGGAATGCTGTAGAGGGCCAAGAGGTCAAAGGTCCGCTGAAGCATCCCCATCATGGAAGCATTCATCTCCAATGACTGCCGGGTGTACTCGGAAGAAGCCTGCAAAAATACCAAATACATCAATATTCTGTGGAATACCAAATAAACTGAAATGAAATGGCTGTACAGAAATGCAGTAATTCATACCGAAGGTAAGTCGGGGATACCGACGAACTCATGATCAGCCGACGGAGGGGCGAAGGGGATCTGATAGGTCGCCCCACCCTGCCCTCGGAAAGTCAATGAAGCGGGCAGAACAGGCCAACCAGTCCCCCGTCCCTCCTGAACTCCGCCCCTGCTACGGAATCGGGCCCTCCTCGAAGCTCCAGCTCCAGCTCCCGCTCCTGCCCTCGCCGCTGGCACCGCAGGCCTAGCTCCCTCAACCCGACGGCCGCCGCTCAGAGGCCGCATAAGGTACGCCTGTATGTACCCTCGGCAGTCACCGATATCTCCGAAGCAGGTCGCCTCCCAACCGATGGTATAGTCGGCCATCTGCTCAGTGGTGAGCCTCTCGGTCTCCCTCATATCCTCAGGAGGGTGAGCCGGGACTATCTGCTCCGGTAACCTTAGGGTCTGGCGTAAGAAACGCTCACCTAGGTACCAAGCCCGACAGACCGGGCCCTCCAACAAGATCCGAAAACGCGAGGTCTCATCGGCACTGGCAAACCGATCCCGCATCACGGCTGGCAAAGGAGCCCAAGGCTGCCAGGTGATCTGAAAATGCAATACAATTTGTTATCTACTGTTATTGAAATATGCAGTGGAAAAGCGAAGCTTAAATGAACTGCAAGTAAAACATACCTCTGCGGGGGTGATGGTATCAAAGAAGCGGCGGAAGAAGCTGAATGTCTCTCGCGGCCTCCGGGTGCATCTCCCGTCAAAGCGGCGCCAAAAGGGGACGACCAGAGGGGTCTCCGTGACCGGTACGGGTGCAAGCCTAGGAAAGTAGGCGTAAACCCACAACTGCAAGGTAAATACCAGTGCATTTATCAGATAAAGCAGAATACAGAATAAAGCAGAAATGGCAGAGTCGTGTGTTGTGCAGTGTATTGTGTATAGTGTACAGTGTGAGCAGTGTACAGTCAGTGTAAAGCAGAATGTATGTGTGTGCCGTGTGTACAGTATACAACAAGTATAAAGCAGACTACAGTGTGTGCAGTGTACAGAGTACAGAAAATATAAGGCAGAAATGAAAAGCGGAGAAGAAATGTACCTCCCAAGCCCGCCAATAGCCTCCGAGCAACTGGCCGCTACCGCGGGAAGCTAAGCTCATGTATCCATAGAGAGTGGCCAGAGCGGCGCCACCCCAATCATAATGCAGGATGTCTCGGACATCCACCAATGCGCTGAGAAGGCAGAGAGGCACGGTGTTCGCCCGGTCGGCGAAGATGGTCGTCCCGAAAAAGAACATGAGGAAGCCGCGAGCGTACCTATCCACGGCCTCCGGGGTCATCGGGGCTGCGTCAACAAGGGTAGGCGAGACCCGGAACTGCACCTCAAACCAGGAGTATCGGACAAAGCCTGGACGAGCGAGAGGTGGCGCCTCACCGAGTAGATGGACCTGAGCGGCAGTCCACTCGTCCATGTCAATATCAAAGGGGATCGGATCACCCCCTACCCCGATGCCTGTGAGCATCGAGAAATCGTAAGGGGTCATCGTCATATCCCCTGCCGCAGAAAAATGAAATGAATCGGTGGTGTCCCACCACCTCTCCACCAGAGCCGGGAGTAGAGGTCTGCACATAGTGAGTCGCGAGAGCCCTCTGCAGAAGGCGCCGAAACCCGCCTGGTCCACTATGCGACGGACCGCATCAGGAAGCTCGGCGTACCACTCTCGAGTGCCGGTGTTCCCATACCTACGAATGGTATGGGAATCTCCCTGTAAACAGAAAACAACAATTGCGAGGCAATTTTGAAAATGCAGTTCTAAGAAGCATGCAGATGTGGCATGCGTGCAAGTTTAACAGATTCAAGCAAATACCGGGTGCCGGTGTGCTTACAGTGAACTACAACGTGGGATGCGTCAGTGTGTTTGGGTGGTTCAGTACAGTATAGCATGCGTGCAAGTTTAACAGATTCAAGCAAATACCGGGTGTCGGTGTGCTTACAGTGAAGTACAACGTGTGATGCGTCAGCGTGTTCAGATGGTTCAGTATAGTATAGCATGTGTGCATACGTTCAGACTCAAGCAGATGTCGGGTGCCAGTGTTTGCAGTGGAATACGGTGTGCGCCGTGTGTTTGGGTGATTCAGGGCTAGTGCAGTGTGTGTGCATATGTGAGTCTCAAATAGATAATCAGTTGCAAGTGCATTTGCAATCGACTACAGTATACAGGGTATCTGGGCTAAAGTAATTAAAGAGTACAACTAGCAGTTGACAATTTTGTATCCTACATTGCAGAAAGTAAAGCAGAGAAAAGAGAGTTACCTCGGAAGTGTCGAAGGACAAGTGGGAGGTAGGCTCACGCAGTAGTAGCTCGGGCCGCGCGTACCTCTCGAAACTCCTGAACTGACGCAGTCCGTCTGGGGGCAGAACGTGGATCGCCGGCCGGTAGGTCGCCGGGCCGAACGGGCGCTCGCTCAAGGGTAGGAGCTCGACCCCGGGATCCATCTCGTGATCCGGGGGAGTCCCACCGCATGGGATGTCATCCGCCATATAAAAAATGATGAGAAAATAGCCGGAGGAAGGAAAATCGGGCTAGAATACGGAAAGTCAACTGAAAAGTCAACTCCCGGGAAGGCCGAAAATGACCGAAAAGGCCGGGATGTGAAAGGGCATGGAAATCAAGAGGAAAGCGAGGGGAACAAACCCCAAAAAGGTGGAAACGACAAACGAGGCACCGAAACAAAGTTTTGTTCGGTTGAAAATGTCCGAAACGCGAAGAAAATCGCGAATCCGACGACGAAACGGACGTAGAACGCGAAGAAACGGAGAAAAAAGGAAAGAAAAACGCTCTAGAGAGAGAGAGAGAGAGTGGGTTTTCGGCGGTGAAGGAAGTAAGGAATAGGGTTTAGGAACCCTATTTTATAACACCCGTGGTGAATTGTCGAAACTGCCTCGACTCAGGAACTGTTTGCCGGTCGGCAACATTTTGTGCCGGCCGGCGGAATATTGTGCCGATGGGATTTTTTTTTCAGCCGATGGACAGCTGGTGGATTCCCCTCCCGGCCGGTGGTGTTCCCACAGCCTTGTTTAGGCCATATGAGTAGTTGTTGGTCTTCATAGCTCAAGAAAGTGCATCCCCGACGCTCAACCGGCCTCCATTGTGACCTCGGATCGTGTCTTCCATGCGTGGTACTCGAATTCGTGCAAGGTGTATCCTTTTTGTATCCTTTTAGCTTTTACGAAATTCAAAGTTGCCCTACGTGCATCGCACCTCAATCGCACTGTTTTGTGCATTGCATTCAATCGCGTTGTTTAGCGCATCGCACTGTTTTGTGCATTTCAAATCACTCGCGCTATTTTGCGCACTGCATCGCACTGTTTTGTGCACCTTACTTGCATCTTGCATGTATCCTATCACGCTATCTTGTGCACCTCACTTATACTTGTTAGTACATTGCATTGCTTTGAATACGAATCGGCTTCGCGTAGCGTATAAGTCCAATTGTCAAAATTTTGCATTCCGCGTGGCATGCGTGTCACACTTGTATCATTTTGCATCTTATGAGGCACGCGTGTCTCATTTGTTTCATTTTACATTCCGTGTGGCATGCGTGTCGCACTTGCATCATTTTGCATCTTATGAGGCACGCGTGTCTCATTTGTTTCATTTTACATTCCGTGTGGCATGTGTGTCACACTTGCATCATTTTGCATCTTATGAGGCACGCGTTTCTCATTTGTTTCATTTTACATTTCGTGTGGCATGCGTGTCACACTCGCATCATTTTGCATCTTATGAGGCACGCGTGTCTCATTTGTATCATCTTGTATCATGCTTCATTTGCATCGGCATGCGCGTCACATTTTCGCTGGCATGTGTGTCGTCATTAGCATTGGCAGGCGTGCCTCATTCTTGCATTGTCATGCACATTGCAATTGGTCTGGCGAGACCTTAAACACACACGGTCTAGGAGACCTTAAATCCTTTGGAAGTGCGAAACCTTCGGTGCATTCCTCGTGCAGCAACCCGGTCTAGGAGACCTTAAATCCTTGGGAGGTGCAAAACCTTCAGCACATTGATGTGTGCAGTTCGGTTGCATTGTCATGCATATTGCTAACGACATTGTACCTGTTAAAGTTTGTTTTCTTTTCAGGCACGATATTGTATGTACGGTTCATTTGAGGCTGGAGCGACCAGACGAACTGCGTAGGTATCTACACGGTCTAGGAGACCTTAAACCCTTGGAAGGTGCGAAACCTTCAGCACACTAACGTGTGCAGTTTGCATACATTTTGCATCCCGGTCTAGGAGACCCTAAATCCTTTGAAGGTGCAATTCCTTTAGTGTTTGTCGTGCCCGAACAACTTTAGGTGGTCTGGTAAAGCCACTTGCCTATGTTTGCGGTGAGTTCCTCGAAGACCAACTGGGACGGTGGAAACTAGAGTTCGAACGACTTATGCCTAGAACGCAAAGGTTCGGGAGTTCTGAGACTAAAGTCTGGTTTAAATACCCAGGGGTGTATCCTCGGCTTGAAATCTGTATGGAAGCCCCATAGATTGAGGCGGCATGTCGGCGCCTCAGTTCTGGATACTGAACCAACTTAGTATATCGCCCTGTTGGTAAGATAGGGAAAGTCGCAATCATAGCCGTTGCATCATAGTGCATTGTCATGCATTTCCATTGTAGCTTGCATGCATCCATTGCATTTTCCCCAGTAGATCGCATCATACTGCATTGTCATGCATTTTGTAAATATCCATTCCATTGCATATTTGTAGATATTGCATTATAGTTTGCATGCATTCATTGCATTACATCCACCTATGGCTCGCGCCTCTCCATGATTGAGCTTGGTTTGGTATGTGCCCATACTTCTCGTGTCAAAGCATAGTTCAGTGGACCGTTCTATGTTAGCCGCGGCTTGTTTGTGTACATGCCTTTCCTAGGCAAGATTCGGTTTGGCCCGCGTGCCATATCCATTGCATTGTAGTTTGCATGCATCCACCGCATTACTTCCATCTATGGCTTGCGCCTTTCCATGTTGAGCTTGGTTTGGTATGTGCCCTTACTTTTCACGTTAAAGCACAGTTCTGCATGTGTACGCGCCTATTCCACGCTGGTATGTTGGTTTGAGGGTTGCGGCACCTTTTCTGTGTTAGACATGGCTCGTATGCATACATGGCTTTCCTAGGCAAGATTTGGTTTGGTTTGCGTGCCATATCCATTGTAAATACCCATTTCCATTGCATTTTAGATTGCACGCATTCATTGCATCACCTTCCATCTATGGCTTGTGCCTTTCCATGTTGAGCTTGGTCTGGTATGTGCCCATACTTCTCGTGTCGGAGCATAGTTTAGTGGACCGTTCTATGTTAGACGTGGCTTGTATGCGTACATGCCTTTCCTAGGCAAGATTTGGTTTGGCCCGTGTGCCATATCCATTGCCATCTCCCCTGCATTTTCATTTATATATTACATTGTAGTGTAATTTTTGCATCTGGCATTAGGATCATTGTCCTTTCTCCAGCGGGTCGTTTCCCCACTTATGTCAATCCCCCCCAATACTTGTTCTTGTGTCTGTCTACGATGCTCATAGTTCAGTTGACCGTTCTATGGTAGATAGACTTGTTACCTCCATCAATCTATTTGACATAGGTGTGGTTTCGAACCACTCGTGATTGGATCGTGATTCAATTGCTTCGCATATAGCTTGCATTGTTTCAATTGCATTGTGTAGACACCCCATTTTTGACCGACCTTAAGACTCAGATATCACTGATTGAGCGCTTGGTGATGTTGCATAATGTGCTCGTTCAGAAGTTTCAGAGTTGTGGCCGTGAGCCCTGCCTCCGGACTTCCGAACCCTCTTTTGTACCTTGCCTTGGTTTGCGAACCAGGCTAGATTTTCTCGGTTTCTTTTCCTGAGGGAAGGGAGAGGTCCCGTAGAGCATCTCTCAATGTCCGTAGGCTACATTTTGTGGTCGTAGGCCATTTTGCCCATTTCGGAGTCCGGTTTCCGGTTTTTCGGGATCGTTGGCCGTGTGCCTCGGGTCGGGACCGCCTAACCATCTCCGTCCGTTCTGATTTTTGGCATACTCCTTATTTGCTCCCTTTTGAGGGACACTGGGGTCTGAGAAACCCACTTCGAGGTCGAATGCCACTTTCGGTGCTTAACAGCCCATTTCTGGGGCCCCGAACTGCGTGTTTTGGCCCCCGAACATTCGTTTTGCAACGGTTTTCGTTCATTTTTGGCAGGTGCCTCTGTTTCATCACCAGGAAGGTCACTGGAGGGTGGGAGGCCAGCAATTATCTCAGCAACCAGTTATATATCCTCCGAACCCCTCCGACGCCCGTTTTTCGCACTTCCGGGCTAATGTTGAACACCTTGGGCCCACTTTCTTGAACTTTGAACCACATACTTGTGATGTACACACATGGGAGGACCCTAAAAGTTGGTGGCTGGCTAGTAATGTTGCTTGACCCTTTTGAACCCCTCCTTCCGAGCTAATGTTGAACACCTTGGGCCCACTTTCTTGAACTTTGAACCACATATTTGTGATGTACACACTTGGGAGGATCCTAAAAGTTGGTGGCCGGCCAGTAATGTTGCCTGACCCTTTTGAACCCCTCTTTCCGAGCTAATGTTGAACACCTTGGGCCCACTTTCTTGGACTTTGAACCACATATTTGTGATGTACACACATAGGAGGACACCATCAGTTAGTGGCCGGCCACTAAATCAGCTTGAACCTTTTGACCCCTAGCCGGCCGGCTAGGGGATGTGGCCGGCCGGCCACCTGCAACAAAGATACCTGGCCGGCCGAGATCCTCACACTGTTCCCTTTACAGCTGTAGGGCTTTATCCCCCAGAAAAGATCTTTATCCGGGGGATATTTTGTGGGGGAAAGTTTGTCTCCTTTTCCCCCACCTTTACACCCCCTTTTTTGGCCCTTATAACCAGCTGATGGCATCACTTATAGGGGTTGGAAAATTTGTTCTTCAAGCCTCAAGATCCATATCTCCCTCCATCCTTCTCATTTGGTTAAAAAACCTTAAGTCCTATACCTTATTTTCTTCATCACCACCAAGCTCTACCACCACCACTTCATTTCCAGCAGCAAGGAGAGCTTCTCAAAGGCTAAAGGAGCTGCAAATTGGTCCAAGAAGCAACAAAAGACTTGTCTCCAAGGGTGAGTTACCATTTTCTCTTTTTTGAGCTTTTTTTTGCAATATTTCTTAGCCTCTCCTTCTTATACATTCAAGCTCCGGCCCTAACTGAAAGTGGCCCTATTTTGAGCTTATTTTCACTTTTCATTAAGGGCTCAACCCTGTTTGAGCCCTCCATGATGCACTTGCTTCATTGATCCTCTTATATGTCATAATCTTGCATACTATTTTTGGCCCATGAGTAATCTGTTTTTGAGCATGATGTAATCTGTGAATGTGCTTATTTTGGGCCCTTCTTCAACATTGTTGAAGGGCCTCTCACCATTTGGTGCCTCCATGTGTCACTTGTAGTTATATCCCTTATTTGGCCCCATTTTTGCATAAATTGGCAGCCCCCTTTGCTTCTGTTTTTGGACATTGGTCCGAACTGAAAGTGGCCTTATTTTGGCCTATACTTCATGTTTCATTAACATTTTTTTTTCTGTTTGATGATTATTTTGTATACTTCATGTTATAGCACCTTTCGAGCCTCAGTCTTGTGCTTTTTTTTAGCATGTTTGTATAATGATTCGAGGCTTGCCATATACTGTAAACATTCATATTTTTGGTCCCTCTTCAATGTTGTAGAAGGAAATTTTTCAGTTTGGATTTTGCTTATATCACTTGCTTCATTACCCCTCTCTTGGCCCCTATTCTTGCATGCCATTTTTGCCATATCTATGCTTGCTGTTTGGCCATGTTTATAACTGTGAAAGTGCCTTTTTTGGGACTGCCTAGCTTCTGTCTTTGCATTACATGTCCATATTGTGCATGTTTGGCATAGCTATAGGCCATTTCGGGTGTCTAAATTCGCATTTCGGGACAATCCCATGCTTTTGGTGTCATTTCGCCTCATTTCGGGACTGTTTTCCCCTATATTTTAGTGCTGAAATTCTATTAGAATGATTGCTTATCATTTTCATGTCATTGCATCACATTCTGCCATCGCCTCGGTTTGCGTGCCCGTGTGTACGCATTTCGAGGCACTTCATTTTCATCCATCGGCATCCTATGTGAGTGTGGCTGAGGCTCTCTCATGTTGGTATAAGCCCATATCATGTTTTCATGTCATTGCATCACATTCTGTCATCGCCTCGGTTTGCGTGCCCGTGTGCACGCATTTCGAGGCACTTCATTTTCATCCACCGGCATCCTATGTGAGTGTGGCTGAGGCTCTCTCATGTTGGTATAAGCCCATATCATGTTTTCATGTCATCGCATCGTATTCTGCCATCGCCTCGGTTTGCGTGCCCGTGTGCACCATTTCGAGGCACTTCATTTTCATCCATCGACATCTTATGTGAGTGCGGCTGAGGCTCTCTCATGTTAGTACAAGTCCATGTTGCATTTTGTATGCATTTTCCGTGCCATATTGCATCGCGTATACCATTGCCTCGGTTTGCGTGCCCGTGCGCACGCATTTCGAGGCATCTCATTTTTACAGCATAGTGCATACTCGGTTGTATCTTAGATCGCATTCATGCATTTTCTTGGTTTGCGTGCTCGCGTGCACGCACTTTGAGGTATCGCATTTCCATAACATTGTGTATGTTAGGATTGTATCTTAGTTGCATTTCATGCATATCATGCATATTGCATTGTGTTCGGAATAGGAGTTAGCCCGGGCACGGGAAACGAGGTACATTTCGTACTCCGAGTGACGAAATGTGTCTCAATTCCCCAGTCACCGACACTCCGGATTATCCATGATGGAGTTAGGTTTTAGCTGTATTTTCATGTGCATTCATCCTATATTGAGTTGTGCATTTCGACTCCTCGGCCATCATGCCTCGGTATGCGTGATTGGTGGCACGAGGATCGAGACATGCATACATTTGTGCAAATACATTGCTATGCCCCCTTTCCTGCTCTCTGTTGCAGCAAAACGAAGAATCAGCAACCTTTTGGGGCTTGGCACGCATTTCAAGAACAGGTGTAAACAGAGGCTAATTGGGGCATTCCGGTGGATTTCCGCGCAAGACAACCCGGACATGCATCATCCATCAGAAGCAAGGCAGTCCCTGGCTTGCATGCCAGTTTTATTTATTTTCTTAGTTAATTTGTTAATTAATTAGGAATTTGTACATTATTCAGACTGTAATATTGGGACTGTAATATTTTTTTTTATTTTTTATTCGGGACTGTATTATTTATTCGGACCCTCTGCGCGAGGGCACAACTGTAATAAGTGTGCGTGTGTGTGTTGTATGTCTTCCAACCCCACGTCTTTCTCCCTTTTATTTACCTGCTTATGATGGTTAGATTAGGGCATATTTCAATTAGCATACAGTATGACAGCATGTTTGCATCATTCATCTGTTTTGCATGCACCGGGCTCGGCGCATCATGCTAACTGCATTATACTTTCAATTCCAAATTGAATACATGTTAGCTGTAGCATTCCATATTCCATGTTTAGAATAGCCGAGCCTGCTATAGTTTGCATTTTTGCATGTGTTGCATTAGGCATTTCTGTATACTTAGGATTCATGCATGATTTCTAATGAGTTTTGTTTTGGCTTGGAGTACTCGGTGAGTTTTATGCTTTAGCATCCTTGCATGCGTGTGAGTGACTGCCATGAATAGCATGCTTACCATGAGGCTATTTGCTTATGTGATATATCTGCCTGAATGCCTGTGGGTGAAGGTTGGGTTATTTGGATTGGAACAAATCATTGACTGTGAGTTTTAAGCCCACTAGATAGTGGCAAAACCATCTTTCCTAAGCCCACCTGCGGGTGGCAAAATCTGCATTTTAAAGCCTACTTGCGAGTAGCAAACCATCTTTCAAATAAACAAGCATGAAATGTTTTGTTCCAATTCGGGCGATCCAGTTTATACTTGTATGCTGTGTGCATCACATAGTAACCTAGGCTAATAACCGGAATAAGGACATACAAAGTTTTCAAAAATAGATATCATGGTTAGTAGAGGCCGATCTTTGATCGGGCGAGCGGGGGTGCTCACGAAGTGACCTTCCCCAATCGTACCCAAGTTCCCGAGCCGAGGCAACTTTGGTGATGACGACACGTGGCCTTTGGCACCGAGTCAGGGTTTCCTAAATTTCCCATTCAAAAACATTTAGGTGGCGACTCTGTATCTGGCAAAGCAGTCCATGTTTGGCACTTCTTTCAAAAATCTATTTTCTCAAAACGATTTGCTGGATTTGGACTCTTTGGTTCAGATTTAGAACCGTGACAAATTTTAGAGTCCTGAACTGTAGTGACCCCAATATCGAACGGAACGGGGGGACTCGTTCCTTCCCGGGGCGTTCGGGGACGTCTACACATTGCATCTTCATTTGCATTGTTTATACATTGTTTTGTATATATTGCATATCATTTTGTATCCATTCTTGCATTGTCTTGCATGTTGCTAACAATATTGTATCTGTTAAGTTTGTTTTCTTTTCAGGCACGATATTGTATGTACGGTTCATTTGAGGCTGGTGCAACCAGACGAGCCGCACAGGTATTATATCCTCCGAGTGAGACGTATTGAGAATTGCATAATTCTCTTACATCCCTTCTGCATTGTAGTGTAGTTCGGTGTATGCTAGCTTAAAATTGTTGCATGTGTGCTTCGTTACAGCTTTCTTTGCATGTTCATAAGTTATGTCTGGCTCTGTGCATTGTCTTGCATTTTGCCCCTGCCTTCGGGCGCATATCTTGTTTGTCTTGCATGTTTGTCTGAGTCTTCGACCTTGTCAAAAATGGGTCGTCTCTGGGCTTTGACAATCACTCCCGTCATTGTTATGACTTTCGAGTTCTGTCAAAGAGGGGCAACTGTAGACAACCCATTTTTGACCGTCCTCAAGACTTGGACGTCACCATTGGAACACTTGGTGATTATCCATGTTTGTGTTCGTTTGGAGTTCCCGGAAGTCTCGGCTACGCGCCTTGCCTCAGGATCTCCGAACTCGACCGTTTAGCGTCTGGTTTTGCACCAAACACTTGTGTTTTTCCTTGGAAGGGCAGGGAATGCCTTGTGATGCATCCCCACACACCACCGGCTATGGCCAGAGGCCACCGGCTGGTCGGCACTATTTTTTGCCAAAATGGCATCTTTGGCCGGCCGACTACTATGCATCTGCTTTTGCAGATATTTTAAGACAACTGTCTTGCTTTTGGCTCCCCTCCATACACGTGTATGGAGGGATCTCCCTCTTTAGAAGCTTGTCTTGTAAGCTTTACAAGACAAAAGCCTCTATAAAGAGAGGTCTTCTCTCTTGTTGCAAGGGTTAGACACTTGAGACATTTTAGAGATAGAAAAGACAGAGAGAAGCTCTGGTTTTAGGGTTAGGGTTCATACATATCTCCTATCTCTCTTTTTCTCTCTTTGTGCTCTAGGTGTTTTAGTTCATACTATTGCACACAAACACCTAGTGTTTCACCTTCCTTTGGCTCCTGAGGTTCTAAGGGGCTGATTTTGTTGGTTTGGTGTTGGATTCAAGCCAATGAGGGCCATTGGAGCATCATTTGTGAAGGTGGTCTACAAGGGTGAGAAACTTCCCTTTTATTCCCCATTTTTGCATCTTGTTTTTGCCTATCTTTGAACTATTTTTGTGCTTAGTGTATAATACAAAAAAGTTCTGTTTTTTAGCCCTCTTGATTGTTTATTAAGAGTGTTTTGTGGTTTGAGGGTGTTTGACCCCTCGTAGGCCTTGAAAGGCCCTATTTTGAGCCATTTTGAGCAAGTTTTGAGACTTTGGTGTTTGGGCCTCTTCACCACTGAAGTCTTGAGGGATTTCAATGGTGGAGATGGTGCCTTGAAGTCTCCAAAAGGGGAGGGCCACCCCCTCTCCTTGTTGTCCTTGAAATGGACCCCTTTTGGCCTCTTGAGAGAGCATCATGTTAGCATGTGTATTGATCATGTCTTGGTTGTTTTCCATGCTTATTATGTCATGATATAACCTTGTTGTGTGTTGGTTTTGGTACACCATGCATGCTTAGCATACCTACCATGTAATGCCATGTTATTGCCTTAATATGCCTTAGGTTGTTAGCCCTTGTTCAAGCATGTTTTAGGCTTAGTTTTGTGAAGGTTTTGTGCATATTTTGCCATTTCTTAGGTCTGTCCATAGTTGTTTGGGTCGGATTTGGCATGCTTAGTATAGCCCCTTTGCATTCCGGCTTGTTGGCCTTAAGTATGCGAATGTATAGCATGACATTTTTGCATTGATTTGGTGATTTGGAATCATCCACCATGCCATTTCAGACCTTATAGTATGCTTGTATGCTTGCTTTAGTTACCTCTTTGATGCTTTGAAGGTTTGTGTAACATGTTCCATGTTTTGGTGATTATACATGCCTTTGATTTTGAGCCACTTAGATGCCCTCTAGGGGGTCCCCTTTGCATGGTCTAGGTCTGCCTTGAACATATTTTAAGCCCCCTTTGCCTTGTGAGGCTTGGTTGGCTTGGCCATGGTTCAAGCCCCTTTGACTTGCTTCAAGCACTTAGGCCATTTGTTGTATGTTTGGCTTGATTTGTTACTTGATTTGGCTCCATGTTTTAACTTGATTTTCAATGCTTATGTTGCATGCTATATGTCCATGATTACTTTCTTTCAAATGTGTTTGAGAATTGTCCAATTTGTGCCTAAGCGTTGGTCTTTAATCATGTGTATGTGTGCATGTGTATTTGGTCCCTTATTATGGCACTTTGGCCATTGCTTTAGGCCTATTTAGAGTTGCCTAAATTATGTGTAAGTCCACCTTTCCATTGATTTGCATTACCTTATGTTTGCTTGTATGCTTGCATAAGTGTCTTGCCATGCCATGTTGCACCCTTAGCTTGCATGCCTAGGTTGCATTGCATCTTGCATGCATGTCTTATTCCTTGACTTGGTGATAGGAATTGGGCTTTGGTTTGTTTGTTTGGTTTGCATTTCATTTGACATGAAAGTTGCACACTTGATTCTTTGGGCCGTCATGCATGGAAATGCATGATTGGCGGTCCGAGAATCGAGGCACATGCCCTTTTGAGTCACAAACATGATAGGGGGCGTGATTGGTGCATATATGCCTTGAATTGTATTGCCATGCTCTGCCTTGCCCTCTGTTGCTGTCAATTGCAGATCCTGCAGGAACATTCTGCCGACCGGCAGTGTTAAGTGCCGACCGGCAATCCTTTCTCTGCCGATAGCTTCACCAATGGCCGGTGGCCACATAACACTGCCGGTGATAGTCCCATTCAGCCGGTGATGTCTCCCAGCATCCAAAGAAGCAGTACTGAGGTTTTGACAGCCTCCAGAGGAATGAAGGAAGGAAAACAGAGGCAGCCTATGCATGGCGGTGTATTTCCGAGCAGGATCGAGCATGCGTTGCATCGAGCTCTTCCCCCGGGGCGGTTTATCTGTTTTCCTAGCTTAATTAGTTTGTTAGCTGATTAAGAAATTTGTAATATTTAATTAGCTTGCGTAGTTAATTAATTTGTATTATTTATTCGGTCCCTCCGAGCGAGGGCAAATCTGTAATAAGTGTGGGTGAGTGGCGTATATGTCTTCCAATCCCCACTTCTTTCTTCCCTTTTATTTACCCGCTTTGATGGTTAGTATTAGGGCACATCTAAATTAGCATACCTCATGCAATGCATGCGTGCATTCATACATTTGCTTTGCATGCACCGGGCTCGGCGCATCATTCTAACTACATCTGTATTTCAAACCCCAAACTGAATACATGTTGGTTGTGCATTTTCACATGCCATGTTTAGGTTAGCCGAGCCTATCTAATTACATCCCGTGCGTGCTACATTAGTCAATTCAACATGAACTAGGACACGCATGTTTGCTAACTAGTTTATTGTTTTGGCACGGAGTACAATGTAAGTATTTAAGTTTTAGCATCTCGCATGCGTGTGAATACTATCATGACAGTATGCTTACCATGTGGCTAGATGCTTATATGAGATAAACTTTTGGATGCCTGCGGGTGAAGGTTGGATTGCTTGAGTTGGAAAAACTCGTTGAAATCCGTGTTTTAGCCTACTCGCGAGTAGCAAATTCCAAAGCGCTTTTCAAAACAAATGGATATGCAATGCTTGTTTCCAAATTAGGCAATCTAGTCTATACTTGTTTGATGTGCGCATAACATATTAATTCTAGGCTAATAAATGGAATAAGAACACATAAAGTTTTCAAAAATGGATATCACGGTTAGTAGAGGCCGATCTTTAGATCGGGCGAGAGGGGATGCTCATAGCTGACCTTCCCCAATCGTACCCTAGCTCCCGAGCCGAGACAACTCCGGTGATGACGGACATGTGGCCTTCGACACCGAGTCAGGGTTTCCTAAATTCCCCATAAAAAATATTTAGGTGGCGACTCTGTATCTGGCAAAGCAGTCCATGTTTGACACTTCTTTTCAAAAATCTGTTTCTCAAAACGATTTGCCGGATTTGGACTCTTTGGTTCAGATTAAGAACCGCAAACAAAGATCGAGTCCGAACTGTGGCGAGGGCCCCACTCGGGCGCGTCTACAGCGTCTGAGTGTTCGATCCCAAATGCAAGAGAAATTGTAAATAAACACCATAATTACATATCTGCCATCATACGACAGGGTCCGAATAAGTGTCTGAGTGTTCGAACCCTAATGCATGAGAAATTGCAAGTAAACACCATATTTACATATCTGCCGTCACGCAAGCAGATCCGAACAAATGTACGACTCTTCAAACCCTAATGCTTGAGAAATGGTAAGTAAACATCAAAATTACATATTTGCCTTCACCCAAGCGGGTCCGAAAAAGTGTCCGAGTGTTCGAACCCTATTGCTTGAGAAATGACAAGTAAACATCATAATTACATATTTGCCATAATGCAAGAAGGGCCGAATAAGTCTCCGAGTGTTCGAACCCAAATGCATGAGAAATTGTAAGTAAACACTATAATTACGTATCTACCATCATGCAAAAGTGTTTGAATAAGTGTCTTAGTGTTCGACCCCAAATGCATGAGAAATTGTAACTAAACACCATAATTACATATTTGGTATCATGCATGAGGGTCCGAATAAGCGTCCGAGTGTTCGATCCCAAATACAAGAGAAATTGTAAATAAACACCATAATTACATATCTACCATCATACGACGGGGTCCGAATAAGTGTCCGAATGTTCAAACCCTAATGCATGAGAAATTGGAAGTAAACACCATATTTGCATGTCTGCCATCACGCAAGTGGATCCGAACAAGTGTACAACATTTGAAACCCTAATGCCTGAGAAATGGTAAGTAAACACCATAATTACATATCTACCATCATGCAGAGGGTCAAAATAAGTGTCCGAGTTTTCGAACCCTAATGCGTGAGAAATCGTAAGTAAACACCATAATTACATATATGGCACGATGCAAGTGGGTCTGAATAAGTGTCCTACTGTTCGAACCCTAATGCATGAGAAATGATAAGTAAAGGCCATAATAACATATTTTTCATCATGCAAGAGTGTCCGAATAAGTGTCTTAGTGTTCGAATCCAAATGTATTAGAAATTGCAAGTAAACACCATAATTACATATGTGCCATGATGCAAGAGGGTCCAAATAAGTGTCCGAATGTTCAAACACAAATGCATGAGTAATGGTAAGTAAACACCATAATTACATATCTACACCATCATGCAATGGTGTCCGAACAAGTGTCTGAGTGTTCGAATCCTAATGCATGAAAAATGATAAGTAAACACCATATTTACATATCTGCCATCATGCAAGAGCGTCTGAACAATTGTACGACTATTGAAACCCTATTGCTTGAGAAATGGTAAATAAACATCATAGTTACATATTTGCCACCATGCAAGAGGGTACGAATAAGTGTCTGAGTGTTCAAACCCTAATGCTTGAAAATTGTAAGTAAACACCGCAATCACGTATTTTCCATCTTGCAACAGGATCCGAATAAATATCCGAGTGTTCGAACCAAATGCGTGAGAAATTGCAAGTAAATGCCACAATTACCTATCTGCCATCATGCAAGAGGGTACGAATAAGTGTCCGAGTGTTTGAATCCTAATGCATAAGAAATTGTAAGTAAACAACATAATTACATATTTGTCATCATGCAAAAGGGTCCGAATAATTGTCTGAATGTTCAAACCCAAATGCATGATAAATTGTACGCAACCACCAAATTACATAGCAACCATCATGCAAGAGGGTGCAAATAAGTGTCCGAGTGTTCGAACCCTAATGCAAGAGAAATTGTAAGTAAACACCATAATTACATATCTGCCATCATGTAAGAGGGTCTGAACAATTGTTCGAGTGTTCGAACCCTAATGCATGTGAAATGTTAAGTAGACTCCCTAATTACATCATGCAAGAGTGTCCGAATAAGTGTTCAAGTGTTTGAACCCAAATGTTTGAGTGTCCGAACAAGTGTTCGAGTGTTCGAACCCAAATGCATTAGAAATTGGAAGTAAACACCATAATTACATATTTGTCATCATACATGACAGTTTGAATAAGTGTCCGAGTGTTCGAACCCAAATGCATGAGAAATTGTAAGTAATAGCATAATTACATATCTGCCATCATGCAAGGGGGTCCGAATATGTGTCCGAGTGTTCGAACCCTAATGCATGAGAAATTATAAGTAAACAACATAATTACATATCTGCCATCATGCAATACGGTCTGAATAAGTGTACCATTGTTCAAACACTAACGTTTAACAAATTGTAAGTAAACGCCATAATTACATATCTGCCATAATGCAAGATGGTCGTAATAAGTGTCCGAATGTTCGAACCCCAATGCATGAGAAATTGTACGTAAACACCATAACTACATATACACCATCATGCAAGAGGGTCTGTAGACACCTTATTTTTGACCGCCCTTATGACTTCGGCGCTACTGATGGTTTGCTTGGTGGTGAAAGTTGTGCAGTGCAAAGGTTCGATCTCTTTGGCAAGGAGAGAGAATCAAATCCCAACTTCATACCCATTTTTGACTAAAACGATCTTGATCAAAATATTTTAGACCTTGAAACCATCTCTTTCAAAATATTTTTGAAACAAAGTTCCTACGATGTTCTGACGCTCACATTTTGTTAAATGTTGCGCTTTTCGGTAAACCAAGCAAGGAGAAACTGGAAATGAATGAAAGAGAGATGAACTCTTTGAAAAATATTTCAAAAAACCTTGTTTAGGGGTTTGGAGTTGAAGAAAAGAGGAGAGGAGAGAAGAAAACAAGTTGGAGGAGAAGTTTGGCATGAATCCGGGCAGGATTGAAACTGAGCAGTCTTCACTCAAATAGGCATAACTTTTTTCACACTTGGAATTTTGAAGTAAGGCAGCTACCGTTGGAAAGCTTACGTGTTGGGCTTCAATTTGGACATAAGAATGACCTAAAAAGGAGTCTAAATGAAGGAGTTATGTCCATTTGAAGTTAGACCTGGAGAACAGATTTTCTCTGCCGGCCACTGGTGAAGGGTGCCGGCCATTGATGGTCCTTGCAGGCCAGAAATGGGTTAGTGTCGGCCATCTATGATCCTCTGCCAGCCAACAGTGGAAAAACTCATTTTTTTACAGCTATTTACCTCCAGCTGTCTCCATATTGCTCCAGCTGTCTTTGGCTTGATATTTTCGACCAAACGCTTGTATTTTGCTATATATTGAAGCCTTATATCTCATATTCAAGAGTGAGAAAAATTTAGCAAAAGGTTTGGGAGCCTCTCTCTTGAGCATTTGAGCTTGAAGGCTTGCATACAACCATCTTCAACCTATCAACCCTTAACAAGAGTGGATCATCTTTGGGCTGAGGTAGCATGGGACTTTGTTTGAGCTCCAAAAGGTGGCTTTGGCTCAAGAAAAGTGGTTGTTCTTGTGTTGTGCTTCAAGGGTGAGCATCTCCCTCTTTTAAGATTATTTTTGTACACAATCTTGGTCACCTTTGCATGTTGATTTTGGCCTAGTTTCCAACTACAAAAACCTCTATTTTTGAGTGCTTAAAATGATGGTTTGGGGCCTCTTTGTAGTTAGGGGTGGTCTACCCCCCTTTGTGGCTTATTTTGCTTTGCTTTGAGCTATGTTTTAAAGCCTTTCAAACCATCTTTTCTTGGCCTTTAAACCACTGAATTCTAGAGGAATTTTAGTGGTGGAAAGGTGGTTTTGAGGTCCAAAATAGGAGGGGGTGGTCCCTCTCTTCATCTCTTGTTTACATGTATTGACGGCCTACAAAATGAGCATGCTTTTCAATCCTTTCGAAGCATGATTTAAGCATGTTTTTGCCACTGATTTTCCATGTTATAACTCTGTTTTTGGCTGGTTTGGCCACTCATTGCTTACGTCTTACACTTGTAGAGTAATCTTGCTTACTAGCTTAACGTGCCTAATGAGTTAGTCCATCTTTCTACTACTTTGTGGCTTAGTTCAATCATGTTTTTCGTGTTATTTTGACATGATTTAGCTTTGATTTTGGTTGGTGGGGTCACCTCTTGCTTGGTTTTTGCACTTGTAGTGCAATCTTGCTCACTAGCCTAGCATACTTGGTGTTTTGGCCTATTGTTCTAGCTTGTTTTGGCTATACACCAGCATGTTTTTGCTAATGTTTTGGCATGTTTAAGCTCTATTTTGAGCTGGTTTCATCACTCAAGCTTTTCTTTGTATGCTTGTAGTGCAAGTGTGCTAAATTGCCTAACATGTGCTATTGTTTTAGCCTCTCATTCTAGCTCTTTTTAGCCTACTTCAAGCATGTTTCAAAACTTCATTTAAGCTGTTTTAGGACTGTTCTGGACTGTTTGTCCCTTTTGAGCTTTGTATTGCATAGCTATAGTGCAAATGCCTTCACTAGCATTGAGTCTTGAGGCCTCTAACATGCTTTACTTGAGATGTTTGCATGATATAATATCATTTTGTATGTGATTTCAGAGCATGTGCCTCTATCATACTCTCACATTTATCACTTCTTCATTGTGTTTGAGAGTTGTGCCTTTATGCCTTGTTTATGAGCCAATGCATGAGCATGCATTTCTTGCCTTTCATGCTATCATTTTAGCTCATTTTGGCCACTGTTTTGGCATGCTTGAGGTTTGTCTAGGACTGGTTTGGTCCTTTGTGATTGATTTTACATAGTCCTAGTGTAAAGCTCTTCACTAGTTTTAATGCTTAAGCCTTCTAGCATGTTGTACATGAAGTGTTAGCATGTTAGAGTCTTGTATTTCATGCCACTTTAGCATTGAAAAATCTGCCATCTCCCTCATTTCTTCACTTTTGATTTGTTTTAGGGATTGGTTAGTCTTGAGTTTGAGTTAAATGCATGGGATTGAGGCTTGTGCTTAAATAGCTTTAACCCTCTTTTGAGGGTTCCTCCTAGTCAAAGGCATGGTTTCTCCAATGCCTTAAACCATTCTCTTGGTTGACCTCCTCTCCTTAGAGGACTTTCACCTTTGGACAAATTGGTTAATGAATGACTTGGTAACTTAAAATGTGTAAACAATAATTGAGCTAAGTAAAACATGCTAAGATAATCATGTTTTGTGTGCATTGCATTGTGTTCGATCGGACGTTATATTGAACACAAGGTGGATTGGTCCATTTCATACTCAAAGTGCTGAAAATGAGCCAATCCCCTTTGTCTCCGTTGCCTTTGATCACCCTTGATAAGGTAGTGGTCCTAGTGTCTTGTTTGTTGCATTCATTGAATTTATACAAGTTGGATCCTTGGCCATCATGCATTGAAATGCTTGATTGATGGTTTTCGATCCAATGGTACCCCTCCCTTGATGTTTTGAGATGATAAGGAGTGGTATAGTACATACATATCCTTGGGAGACCCTCCCTTTCCTCTGTCATGTGCTCTGTTGTAGTTTGGTGTCACAGCACTCCAGTGGCCAGCAGTGCTTCACAGATGGCCGGCACCCTTCCATTTTTGGCCGGCAGTGGCCATCCTTGGCCAGTAGGTGGCCGGCAGGCCACTAGTGCATTCCCCAGCCTTGATTTGGTAAGGTTCAACAGAGAGTTCTTGAAGACACCTTGCAAACAGAGCCTCTAAAGAGAAAACCGGAGAGCTTTTCGGGGTGAAAACCGAGCATGCATCTTCTACTTCTTTGAACAGAGCTAAGGCAGCATAGTTTTAAAGCTTTACTTGTTAGTTAGCTTGAATTTGTAAATTATTTAATTTGTTAATTAGTTAATTGTTGTAATAATTAGTAAGTAGTTTACTAGTTATTTGATTGGTTTGTAATAATTAGTCTAAATAGCTTAATTAGATTAGTTGATTAGCTTAGCTTAGATTAGCTTAGCTTTTATTCGGACCCTCCTGGGAGAGGGTGCATTGTATTTCAATATACTTACTTGAATACGTGTTCCAAAACATGTTATCAAGTGTTGCATTCATATGCCATCTTAGATAGCCGAGCCTATTTAGTTGCATTATTGCATGTGTTGCATTAGGTGCCTTATATAGTTAGGATCATGCATGATTTCTAACTAGTTTTCTGTTTTGGCTTGAAGTACACTGGAAGTATTTACGCTTTAGCATCCTTGCATGAGTGTGAGTGTTGCCATGATAGCATGCTTGCCATGAGGTTATGTGCTTAAATGCTTAGCTGCATGAATGCCTATGGATGAAGGCTTCTTTACTTGAATTGGAACAGTTCATCAAAATATGAGTTTTAAGCCCACTTGAAGTGGCAAATCATCATGTTTTAAGCCCACCTTGTATGGTGGCAAATCCACATTTCTAAGCCCACTTGAGGGTGACAAATTCAAACCATTTTTGAAAAAAACAAACATGAGATGTTTTGTTCCAAATCGAGCAATTTAGTCTACACTTGAATGTTGTGCGCATCACATAGTAAGTTAGCTAATAAATTAGAATAAGAACACGTGTGTTTTCAAAAACAACATATCGTGTTAGTAGAGGCCAATCTTTGATAGGGCGAGCGGGGGTGCTCATTTCAGGACCTTCCCCTCTCGTACCCAAGCTTCCGAGCCGAGACAACTTTGGTGATGACGGACACGTGGCCTTAGGCACTGTAGACACCCCATTTTTGACCGTCCTCAAGACTTGGACGTCACTGTTTGAACACTCGGTGATTATCCATGTTTGTGTTTGTTTGGAGTTCCCGGAGGTCTCGGCTCGCGCGCCTTGTCTCAGGATCTCCGAACTCGACCGTTTAGTGTCTGGTTTTGCACCAAACACTTGTGTTTTACCTTGGAAGGGCAGGGTAGGGCTTGTGGACCATCCCCACCCATCACCGGCAGTGGCTAGAGGCCACCGGCTGGTTTTTGCTGCCACCGGCAATGTTTATTGCCGGCCGGCATTATTTGTTGCCGGTCAGCACTTTTTAGTGCCGGCCGGCACTCCTTTTGGCCAAGATGGCATTTTTAGCCGGCCGATTACTGTGCATCTGCTTTTGCAGATATTTTAAAACAGCTGTCTTACCTTTTGCTGCCCTCCATACACGTGTATGGTGGGATCTCCCTCTTATGAAGCTTGTCTTGTAAGCTTTACAAGACAAATGCTTCTATATAGGGAGGGCTTGGTGTCTTGGCTTGGGAGGTTAGACACTTAGGATATTTTGAGAGCTTAGACAGCCATTGTTAGGGTTTGAGTTCTAGGGTTAGGGTTTGTTACACATTCTATCTCTCTTTCCCTCTCTTTTGTGCTCTTGTGTGTGTTTTAGTCCATACTATTGCACACAAGCACCTAGTGTTTCACCTTCCTCTTGGTGCTGAGGTTCTAAGGGACTGATTTTGAGGTTTTGGTGTTGGATTCAAGCTAAAGAGGGCCATTGGAGCACCATTGTTGAAGAAGGCTTCAAGGGTAAGAATTTCCTCCCTTTTTACCCCATTTTTGCACCTTATTTTTACATGCCTTAAATTCGTTTTTGAGCTTGGTATATAATACAAAAAAGTTCTTTTTTTAGGCCCTCTTTATTGTTTATTAAGAGTGTTTCTTGGTTTGAGGGTTGTTGACCCCTCTTAGGCCTTGAAAGGCCTCATTTTGAGCCATTTTGTGCTAGCTCCGGGATTTTGGTGTTGAGGTCTCTTCACCACTGAAATCTTGAGGGATTTCAGTGGTGAAGGTGATGCCTTGAAGTTCCAAGAAGGAGAGGGCCA
The DNA here is from genome assembly GCF_055761805.1 of Camellia sinensis. Classification (NCBI taxonomy): domain Eukaryota; kingdom Viridiplantae; phylum Streptophyta; class Magnoliopsida; order Ericales; family Theaceae; genus Camellia; species Camellia sinensis. The sequence goes on along the minus strand of NC_138965.1, from coordinate 221,269,360 downwards.
CCCCCTCTCCTTGTTGTCCTTGAAAAGGGCATATTTTGGCCTCTTGAGGGAGCACCATGTTAGAGGGTGTATTGACCATGACTTGGCTGATTTTTATGCTTAATATGTCATGTTGTGCCTCTGTTTTTAATTGGCTTTGGTACTCCATGCATGCTTAGCATAGTTGCCTTGTAATGCCATGTTATTACCTCAATGTGCCTTAGGTTGTTAGCCATGGTTGGAGCATGTTTTAGGCTTGGACTTGTGAAGATTTTGTGCATGTTTTGCCATGTTTTAGGTCTGTCCATAAGTGTTTGGGTCGGATTTGGCATGCATCATATAGCCTCTTTGCATTCGGGCTTGTTGGCCTTGAGTATATGAATATATAGCATGCCATCTTTGCATTGATTTGGTGATTTGGGGTCACTTTATATGTTATTTTAGTCCCATTTCCATGCTTGTTTGATTGCCTTGCATGCATCTTTAATGCATCTTAAGCTTGTGTAGCAATGCTCCATGTTTTGGTGATTATGCATGCCTTTGTTTTTGAATCATTTGGATGCCATCTAAGTGGTCCTTAGGCCTTGTATTAGTGTCCCAAAACTCTGTTTTTGGTCAATGAGTTCATGCCATGTTTGGTCTTGCTAAGTGTAGTTCAATACTCCATTGGCTTGTTTTGAGCATTTAGGCCATTTGGTGCATGCTTGGCTTGATTTATTGTTTGGTTTGACACCATGTTTTAGCATGATTTCAATGCTTATGTTGCATGCTAGTTAGTCCATGATTCCCCCTTTCAAATGTGTTTGAGAGTTGTTCAAGTTATGCCTAAGTGTTGGCCTTTCAACATATGTATGTGTGCATGTGTATTTGGTCCCTCATTATAGCATTTTGGCTACTGTTTTTAGGCCTATTTAGAGTTGCCTAATTCATGTTTAAGTCCATCTTTCCATCTATTTGCATTGCCATATGTATGCTTGTATGCTTACATAAGTTTGTTGCCATGCCATGCTGCATCCTTAGCTTGTATGCCTAGGTTGCATTGCATCTTGCATGCATGCCTTGTTCCTTGACTTAGTGATAGGAATTGGGCCTTGTTTGGTTTGATTTGGTTTGCATGCATTTGAAATCAAAGTCGCATACTTGGTTCTTTGGGCCATCATGCATGGAAATGCGTGATTGGTGGCCCAAGAATCGAGGCACATGCCCCTTTGAGTCAATATCATGATAAGGGACATGGTTGGTGCATATATACCTTGAATTGTGCTGCCATGCTTTGCCTTGCCCTCTGTTGCTGTCATTTGCAGATTCTGCAGGAACACTCTGCCAACCGGCAGTGTAAGGTGCCGACCGGCAACAATTCCTCTGCCGACAGCTTCATTTTGTGCCGATGGCCACACACCACTGCCGGTGGCGATTCTACTCAGCCGGTGGCACTCCCCAGTGTCCAGGGATGCAGTCCTGAGGTTTTGACAGTCTCCAGAGGAGTGAAGGAAAGAAAACAGAGGCAACCTATGCATGGCGGTGCGTTTCCCGAGGCGTGATTATCTGTTTTCTTAGCTTAAATTAATTTGTTAATTAATTAGGCAATTTGTAATATTAATTAGTTGGCGTAGTTAATTTGTAATATTTATTTGGTCCCTCCGACTGAGGGCAAATCTGTAATAAGTGTGCGTGGGTGGTGTGTATGTCTTCCAATCCCCACTTCTTTCTTCCCTTTTACTTACCTGCTTTGATGGTTAGTATTAGGGCACGTATAATTTAGCATACCTTATGCTATGCATGCGTGCATCCATACATCTGTATTACATACATTAAGGCTCGGTACATCACGCTAACTGCATTTGTACTTCAAATTCTAAACTGAATATGTGATAGTTACGCATTCTCACATGCCATGTTTAGGTTAGCCGAGCCTATTCTAGGAACATTTTGTATGCGATACATTAGGCACTTAACATGGACTTGGATCATGCATGTTTGCTAACGAGTTCTCTGTTTTGGCACGGAGTACGATGTAAGTATTTATGCTTTAGCATCCCGCATGCGTGTGAATGTTGCCATGACAGTATGCTTGCCATGCGGCTAAATGCTTATATGATAAACTGTTTGAATTGCCTGTGGGTGAAGGTTGGATTGTTTGAGTTGGAAAAACTCATTGAAATCCGTGTTTTAGCCTACTTGCGAGTAGCAAATTCCAAAATATTTTCAAAACAAACGGATATGCAATATTTCTTTCCAAATTAGACAATCTAGTCTATACTTGTTTGCTGCGCGCATAACATAGTAATTCTAGGCTAATAAATGGAATAAGAACACATAATGTTTTCAAAATCGGATATCATGGTTAGTAGAGGCCGGTCTTCGGACCGGGCGAAAGGGGGTGCTCATAGCTGACCTTCCCCGATCGTACCCAAGCTCCCGAGCCGAGACAACTCCGTTGATGACGGACATGTGGCCTTCGGCACCGAGTCAGGGTTTCCTAAATTTCCCCATTTTAAAAATATTTAGGTGGCGACTCTGTATCTGGCAAAGCAGTCCATGTTTGGCACTACTTTTTCAAAAATCTGTTTCTCAAAACGATTTGCCAGATTTGGACTCTTTGGTTCAGATTAAGAACCGCGACAACAAAAATCACGAGTCCGAACTGTAGTAGCGTAAGGCCCCCCTCCGCGCGGGCGCGTCTACATGCACCAGTCAAGGTTTCCTAAATTTCTAAAAATAAAATATTTAGGTGGTGACTCTGAAATCTGGCAAAGCAATCCATGTTTGGCGCTTTTTCATTAAAATCAATTTTCCAAAACGATTTGCCGGATCTGGACTCTTTGGTGATTTATAAGTCTTACATTGCACTTTGTGAGATTAGATTCAACACCATGACAGGAGTCCGAACTGTAATAGCGAGAACCCAAATCCGTGCCTTCTCCGAAAAGGGGGCGCGCGAAGGAAGTTCGGGCGTTCTACAGTGTCCAAATAAGTGTCTGATGCTCGAACTCTAATGCAAGAGAAATTGTAAGTAAACACCATAATTACTTGTCTGCCATCATGCAAGAGGATCCGAGTGTGCAAACCCAAATGCAAGAAAATTGTAAATAAACACCACAGTTACATATCTGCTATCAAGTAAGAGGATCTGAATAAGTGTCACAGTGTTCGAACCGCAATGCATAAGAAATAGTAAGTAAACACCATAGTTACATATCTGTTATCATGTAAGAGGGTCCGAATAAGTGTCCGAGGGTTCAAACCCGAACGCAAGAGAATTTGTAAGTAAACACCATAATTACATATCTGCCATCATACAAGAGGGTCTGAATAAGTGTCTGAGTGTTCAAACCCTAGGGCATAAGAATTTGTAAGTAAACAACATAATTACATATCTGCCATCATGCAAGAGTGCCCGAATAAGTGTCCCAGTGTTCGAACCCTAACGTACAAGAAATTGTAAGGAAACACCATAATTACATATCTGTCATCATGCAAGAGGGACCGAATAAGTGTCCGAATGTTCGAACCCCAATGCAGGAGAAATTGTATGTAAACACCACAATTACATATCTTCCATCATGCAAGAGGGCGTAAATAAGTGTCCGAACGTTCGAACCCTAATGCATGAGAAATTGTAAGTAAACACAATAATTACATATCTGCCACTATGTAAGAGGGTCCGAATAAGTGACTGAGTGTTCGAACCCTAGTGTATGAGAAATGTTAAGTAGACACCCTAATTACATATTTCCCAACATGCAAGAGCATCTGAATAGGTGTTCGAGTGTTCGAACCACAATACATGAGAAATGATAAGTAAGCACCATATTTACATATCTACCATCAAGCAAAAGGGTCCGAACAAGTGTACGACTGTTCAAACCCAACTGCTTGAGAAATGGTAAGTAAACATCAGAATTATATATTTACCATCATGCAAGAGGGTCCAAATAAGTGTCTGAGTGTTCAAACCCTAATGCCTGAGAAATGGTAAGTAAACACCATAATTACGTATCTGTATAATTACATATCTTGCATCATGCAACAGGGTCCGGATAAGTGTCCAAGTGTTCCAACCCAAATGCATGATAAATTGTAAGTAAACACCATAATTACATATGTGCCATAATGCAGGAGGATCTGAATAAGTGTCCAAGTGTTTGAACCCAAATGCGTAAGAAATTGTAAGTATACACCATAATTACATATCTGCCACCACGCAAGGGGCTCCAAACAAGTGTCCGAGTGTCCGAACCCGAAGGCATGAGAAATTGTTTGTAAACACCATAATTACATATCTGCCATCATGCAATATGGTCCGAATAAGTGTGCGAGTGTTCGAACCCAAATACATGAGAACTTGAACCTAAACCCCATAATTATATATCTACCATCATGCAAGAGGGTCCGAATAAGTGTCTGAGTGTTCGAACCTTAATGCAAGAGAAATTGTAAGTAAACACCATAATTACATATCTGCCATCATGCAAGAGGGTCCGAATAAGTGTCCTAGTTTTCGAACCCTAATCTATGAGAAATCATAACTAACACCATAATTACATATTTTCCATCATGCAAGAGTGTCCGAATAAGTGTTCAAGTGTTCGAAGCCAAATGCATTCGTAACTGTAAGTAAACATCGTAATTACATATTTGCCATTATACATGAGGGTCTGAATAAGTGTCCATGTGTTCAAACCCAAATGCATGTGAAATTTTAAGTAAACAACATAATTACATATCTGTCATCATGCAAACGGGTTTGTAATAGTTTCTGAGTGTTCGAACGCAAATGCATGAGAAATTCTAAGTAAACAACATATTTGCATATCTTCCATCATGCAAAGACAGTTCGAATAAGTGTCCCAGTGTTCGAACCCTAACGTATAAGAAATTGGATGTAAGCTGCATAATTACATATCTGTCATCATCTAAGAGGGTCCGAATAAATGTCTGAATGTTCAAACCCCAACGGATGAGAAAATGTATGTAAACACCATAACTACATATCTGCAATCATGCAAGAGGGTCCAAATAAGTGTTTGAATGTTCGTGCTCTAATGCATGAGAAATTGTAAGTAAACACCATAATTACATGTCTGCCATCATGCAAGAGAGTCCGAATAAGTGTCCGAGTGTTCGAACCCTAGTACAAGAGAAATGATAAGTAAACACCATATTTACATATCAAACATCATGCAAGAGAGTCCGAATAACTATCTGAGTGTTCGAATTGTAATGCATGAGAAATGGTAAGTAAACATCATAATTACATATCTTCCATCATGCAAGAGGGTCCGAACGAGTTTACGACTGTTCAAACCCTAATGCTTGGGAAATAGTAAGTAAACAGCATAATTACATATTTCCCATCATGCTAGAGAGTCCGAAAAAGTGTTCGAACCCTAATGCTTGAGAAATGGTAAGTAAACATATTAACTACATATTAGCTATAATGAAAGAAATTCCGAATAGGTGTCCGAGTGTTCAAACCCAAATGCATGAGAAATTGATAGTAAACACCATAATTAAATATCTGCCATCATGCAAGAGGGTCCGAATAAGAGTCCAAGTGCTCAAACCCTAATGCATGAGAGATTGTAAGTAGACAACATAATTACATATATGCCACCATGAAAGAGGGTCCGAATAAGTATCCGACTGTTCGAACGCTAATACATGTGAAATTGTAAATAAACACCATAATTGCATATCAGCCATTATGCAAGAGGGTCAAAATAAGTGTCCGATTGTTCGAACCCAAATGCATTAGAATTTGTAAGTAAACACCATAATTATATATCTGCCATCATGCAAAAGGGTTTGAATAAGGTCCGAGTGTTCGAACCCTAATGCATGAAAAATGGTAAGTAAACACCATAATTACATATTTTCCATCACGCAAGAGGGTCCGAATAAGTGTACGAGTGTTAGTACCCAAATGCATGAAAAATTGTAAGCAAACACCATAATTACATATCTGTCATCACGTAAGAGGGTCCGAATAGGTGTCCGTGTGTTCGACCCCTAATGCATGAGAAATTATAAGTAAACACCATAATTACATATTTTCCATCATGCAAGAGCATCCGAATAAGTGTTCGAGTGTTCGAACCCTAATGCATGAGAAATTGTCAGTAAACACCATACTTACATACCTACTATCATGTAAGAGGTTTCGAAAAAGTGTCCGAGTGTTCGAACCCCAATGCATGGGAAATTGTACGTAAACACCATAATTACATATTTCCAATCATGTAAGAGGGTCTGAATAAGTGTCCAAGTGTTCGAACCATAATGCCTGAAAAATGGTAAGTTAACACCATAATTATATATATGCCATAATGCAGGAGATTCTAAATAAGTGTCCCGGCGTTCGAACACTAATGCATGAAAAATTATAAATAAACACCATAATTACAGATCATCCATCAAGCAAGAGGGTCTGAATAAGTGTCCGAGTGTTCAAACACAAATGCAAAAGAAATTGTAAGTAAACTCCATATTTACATATCTGCCGCCATGCAAAAGCGCTCGACTAAGTGTTCGAGTATTCGAACACAAATGCATGAGAAATTGTAAGCAAACACCATAATTACAAATCTGGCAATATGCAAGAGGGCCCGAATAAGTGTCCGAGTGTTTGAACCCTAATTAATGAGAAATTTTAAGCAGCACCATAATTACATATCTGCTATCATGCAAGAGGGTTCAAACAAGTATCCGAGTGTTCGAACCGTAATGCATGAGAAATGGCAAGTTAATACCATAATTACATACATGCCATCATGCAGGAGGGTCCAAATAAGTGTCTGAATGTTCGAATCCAAATGGATGAGAAATTTCATGTAAACACCATAATTACATATCTACCATCATGCAGGAGGGTCCAAATAATTGTCCGAGTGTTCGAACCCAAATCCTTGAGAAATTGTAAGTAAATACCAAAGTTACATATTTGCCATCTTGCAAGAGGGTCCAAATATGTGTCCGAGTGTTCGAGCCCTAATGCATGAGAAATTGTAAGTAAACACCGTATTTACATATCTACCTTTATGTAAGAGGGACCGAACAAGTGTCCGAGTGTTTGAACCCAAATGCATGAGAAATTGTAAGCAAACACCATAATTACATATCTGCCATCATAGAAGAGTGTCCGAATAAGTGTCCGAGTGTTCGAACCCTAATGCATGAGGAATTGTAAGCAACCACCATAATTACATATCTACCATCATCCAAGAGGTTCCGAATAAGTGTCTGACTATTGGAATCTGAGTGTTTTAGAAATTGTAAGTAAACACCATAAGTACACATCTACCATCATGCAAGAGGGGCTGAATAAATTTTCTAGAGTTCGAACCCTAATGCATGAGAAATTGCAAGTTAATACCATAATTACATACATGCCATCATGCAGGAGGGTCCGAATAAGTGTTTGAGTGTTCGAATCCAAATGGATGAGAAATTTTATGTAAACACCATAATTACATATCTGCCATCATGCAGGAGGGTCCGAATAAGTGTCCATGTGTTCAAACCCAAATGCTTGAGAAATTGTAAGTACATACCAAAATTACATATCTGCCATCTTGCAAGAGGATCTGAATATGTGTCCGAGTGTTTGAACCCTATTGCATGAGAAATTGTAAGTAAACACCGTATTTACAGATCTACCTTTATACAAGAGGGACCGAATAAGTGTCCGAGTGTTCGAACTCAAATGCATGAGAAATTGTAAGCAAACACCAAAATTACATATCTACCATCATGGCAGAATGTCCGAATAAGTGTCCGAGTGTTCGAACCCTAATGCATGAGGAATTGTAAGCAACCACCATAATTACATATCTACCATCATCCAAGAGGTTCCGAATAAGTGTCTGACTATTTGAATCCTAATGTTTGAGAAATTGTAAGTAAACACCATAAGTACATATCTGCCATCATGCAAGAGGGGTCGAATAAATTTTCTAGAGTTCGAACACTAATGCATGAGAAATGGCAAGTAACACCATAATTACATATTTTTCATCATGCAAGAGGGTCCGAATAAGTGACCGAGTGTTGGAACCCTAATGCATGAGAAATGGTAAGCAAATACCATAATTACATATTTGCCATAATGCATGAGGGTCGGAATAAGTGTCGGAGTGTTCGAACCCAAATGCGTTAGAAATTGCAAGTAAACACCATAATTACATATATGCCATCATGCAAGAGGGTCCGAATGATTGTCCATGTGTTCAAACCCTAATGCATGAGAAATTGTAAGTAATTTTTCACCGTAATTACATATCTGCCATCATGTAAGAGGGTCCAAATAAGTCTCCGAGTGGTCGAACCCTAATGCATGAGAAATTGTAAGTAAGCATCATAATTACATATCTGCCAACATGCAAGATGGTCCAAAGAAGTGTCCGAGTGTTCGAACTATAATGCATGAGAAATGGTAAGTTAACACCATAATTACATATATGCCATCGTGCCGAAGGTTCCGAATAAGTGTCCTGGTGTTCGAACACTAATGCATGAGAAATTGTAAATAAACACCATAATTACATATGTGTCATCATGGATGTGGGTCCGAATAAGTGTTCGAGTGTTCGAACCCAAATACGTGGAAAATTGTAAGTAAACACTATAGTTACATATCTGCGATCAGGCAAGAGGGTTCAAATAAGTGTCCGAGTGTTCGAACCCAAATGCATTAGAAATTGCAAGTAAACACTATAATTACATATCTGCCATCACGCAAGAGGGTCCGAATGATTGTCCGTGTGTTTGAACCCTAATGCATGAGAAATTATAAGTAAACACCATAATTACAATTCTGCCATCATGCAAGAGGGTACGAATTATTACATATATGCCATCATGCAAAAGGGTCCGAATAAGTGTTCAAGTGTTGGAACCCTAATACATTAGAAATTGTAAGCAAACACCATAATCACATATCTGGCATCATGCAAGAGGTTCCAAATAAGTGTCCGAGTGTTCGAACGGCAATGAATGAGAAATTGTACGTAAACACGATATTTACATATCTGCCATCATGTAAGAGGGTCTAAATAAGTCTCCGAGTATTCAAACCCTAATGCATGACAAATTGTAAGTAACACCATAATTACATATCTGCCATCATGGAAGACAGACCGAATAAGTGTCCGAGTGTTCGAAACATAATGCATGAGAAATGGTAAGTTAACATCATAATTACATATATGCCATCATGCCGAAGGTTCCGAATAAGTGTCCCTGTGTTTGAACACTAATGCATGGGAAATTGGAAATAAACATGATAATTACATATGTGCCATTGTGGAAGTGGGTCCGAATAAGTGTTAGAGTGTTCGAACCCAAATGCGTGGAAATTGTAAGTAAATACCATAGTTACATATCTATGATCAAGCAAGAGGATCCGAATAAGTGTCCGAGTGTTCGAACCCAAATGCATGAGAAATTTTCAGTAAACACCATATTTACATATCTGCCATCATGCAAGTGGGTCCGAATAAGTATTCGAGTGTTCAAACCCAAATGCATGAGAAATTGTAAGTAAGAACGATAATTACATATCTGCCACCATAGAAGAGGGTCCGGATAAGTGTCCGAGTGTTCAAACCCTAATGCATGAGGAATTGTAAGTAAACACCATAAATACATATCTACCATCATCCACGAGGTTCCGAATAAGCGTCTGATTGTTCGAACCCTAATTTTTGAGAAATTGTAAGCAAACACCATAAGTACATAGCTGCCATCATGCAAGAGGGACAGAATAAGTGTCCTAGAGTTCGAACCCCAATGCATGAGAAATGGTAAGTAACACCGTAATTACATATTTTCCATCATACAAGTGGGTCCAAATAAGTATTCAAGTGTTCAAACCCAAATGCATTAGAAATTGTAAATAAACACCATAATCACATATCTATCATCATGCAGGAGGGTTCGAATAAGTGACCGAGTGTTTGAACCCTAATAGATAAGAAATTGTATGTTTACACCATAATTACATATCTGTTATCATGCAAGAGGGTTTGAATAAGTGTCCGAGTATTCGAACCGTAATGCATGAGAAATGGCAAGTTAACACCATAATTACATATTTGCCATCATGCAGGAGGCTCCGAATAAGTGTCCGAGTGTTCGAACCCAAATGCATGAGAAATTGTACGTAAATGCCATAATCACATATCTACCATCATGCAAGAGGGTTCGAATAAGTGTCCGAGTGTTCGAACCCAAATGCATGAGAAATTATAAGTAAACACCATAGTTACATATCTGCCACCGCGTGAGAGGGTACGAATACGTGTCCGAGTATTTGAACCTTAATGCATGCGAAATTGCAAGGAAACATCATAATTACAAATCTGCCATCATGCAAGAGGGTCCTAATAAGTGTCCGAGTGTTCAAACCCTAATGCTGGAGAAATTGTAAGTAAACACCATAGTTACATGTCTACCACCATACAAGTGGGTCCGAATAAGTGTCTGAGTGTTGGAACTCAAATGCATGAGAAATTGTAAGTAAACACCATAATTACATATCTGCTATCATGCAAGAGAGTTCGAATAGGTGTCCGAGTGTTCGAACAGTAATGCATGAGAAACGGCAAGTTAACACCATAATTACATATATGCCATCATGCAGGAGGGTCTGAATAAGTGTCCGAGTGTTCGAACGCAAATGCGTGAGAAATTGTACATAAACACCATAATTGCATATCTGCCATCATGCATGAGGGTTCGAATAAGTGTCCGAGTGTTTGAACCCAAATGCAATAGAAATTGCAAGTAAACACCATTATTACATATCTGGCATCATGCAAGAGGGTCCAAATGATTCTTCGTGTGTTTGAACCATAATGCATGAGAAATTGTAAGTAAGCACTATAATTACATGTCTGCCATCTTGCAAGAGGGACCGAATAAGTGTCCGAGTGTTCGAACCGTAATGAATGAGAAATTGTAAGTAAACACCATAATTACAAATCTGTCATCATGTAAGAGAGCCCGAAAAAGTGTCCGAGTATTCGAACCCTGTTGCATTAGAAATGGCAAGTAATCACCATAATTACATATTTGGCATCGTGCAAGAGGGTCCGAATAGGTGTCTGAGTGTTCGAACCCTAATGCATGAGGAATTGTAAGTAAACACCATAATTACATACCTGCCATCGTGCAAGAGGTTCCGAATTAGTGTCTGAGTGTTCGAACCCTAATGTTTGAGAAATTGTAAGTAAACACCATAAATACATATCTGCCATCGTGCAAGAGGGACAGAATAAGTGTCCTAGTGTTCTAACCCTAATGCATGAGAAATCGTAAGTAAACACCAAAATTACATAATTTCCATCATGCAAGAGCGTTCGAATAGGTGTCCGAGTGTTTGAGAAATTGTAAGTAAACACTACAGTTACATATCTACCATCACGCAAGGGGATCCGAATAAGTGTCTTTGTGTTCGAACCCTAATCCATGGGAAATGGTAAGTAAACACCATAATTACATATCTGCCACCATGCAAGAGGGTTCAAATAAGTGTCCGAGTGTTCGAACCCTAATGCATGAGCAATGGTAAGTAATCACCATAATTACATATTTGGCATCATGCTTGAGGTTCAAAATAAGTGTCTGAGTGTTCGAACCCAAATGTATTAGAAATTATAAGTAAACACCCTAATTACATATCAGCCATCATGCAAGAGTGACCGATTAAGTGTCCTAGTGTGCTGACCCTAATGCATGAGAAATCGTACGTAAACACCATAATTACATAATTTCCATCATGCAAGAGGGTTTGAATAAGTGTCCGAGTGTTCGATCCCTAATGCTAGAGAAATGGTAAATAATCACCATAATTGCATATTTGGCATTGTGAATGAGGGTCCGAATAAGTGTCCGAGTGTTCCTACCCAAATGTATTAGAAATTATAAGTAAACACCCTAATTACATATTTGCCATCATGTCAGAGACTCCGAATAATTGTTCTTGTGTTTGAATCCAAATGCATGAGAAATTGTAAGTAACACCATAATTACATATTGTCCATCATGCAACAGGGTAGGAATAAGTACCTGAATGAGAAATTGTAAGTAAACACCATAATTACATATCTGCCATCACGCAAGAGGGTCCGAATAAGTCTCCGAGTGTTCGAATCCTAATGCATGAGAAATTGTAAGTAAACACTATAGTTACATATCTACTATCATGCAAGGGGGTCCGAATAAGTGTCTTTGTGTTCGAACCCTAATCCATGGAAAATGGTAAGTAAACACCATAATTACATATCTGCCACCACGCAAGAGGGTTCGAATAAGTGTCCTAGTGTTCGAACCCTAATGCATGAGAAATGGTAAGTAATCACCATAATTACATATTTGGCATCATGCATGAGGGTCCGAATAAGTGTCTGAGTGTTCGAACCCAAATGTATTAGAAATTATAAGTAAACACCCTAATTACATATCTTCCATCATTCAAGAGGGACCGAATAAGTGTCCTGGTGTTCTAACCCTAATGCATGAGTGTAGACGTGCCCGAGGACTCCCAAGCTCCGCGCTGCGAAATGGCGCGAAATTTGTTTGCTCTCTAGCTACTACAAGTTCGGACTCAATTTCATGGTTCTGAATCTAATCTTGCAAAGTGCAATGCAAGATCGATAAATCACCAAAGTTTCCAAATCCGGCAAATCGTTTTGGAAAACTGATTTTAATAAAGAAGTGCCAAACATGGACTGTTTTGCCTGATACAGAGTCGCCACCTAAATATTTTATTTTGGGGAATTTAGGAAACCTTGACTCGTGCCTAAGGCCACGTGTCCATCATCACCAAAGTTGCCTCGGCTCGAGAACTTGGGTACGAGAGGGGAAGGTCATGCAATGAGCACCCTCTCTCGCCCGATCAAAGATCGGCCTAAACTAAGCATGATATATTGTTTTTGAAAACACATGTGCTCTTATTCCGATTAACTAGCTAAACTTACTACGTGATGCGCACAACATACAAGTATAGACTAGATCGCCTAATTTGGAACAAAACATTGCATATCCGTTTGTTTGAAAACGGTTTGATACGTGTATTCAACTTGAAATTGAAATACAATGCAGTTAGTATGATGCGCCGATCTCGATGCATGCAAAACAAATGAATGATGCACGCATGCGAGCATAAAAATGCTAATTGAAATATGCCCTAGACTAACCATCGTAAGCGGTTAAGTAAAAAGGAGTAAGATGTGGGGTTGGAAGACATGCACACACGCACGTACACTTATTACAAAATTCGCCCTCTCGACGGATGGTCCGAATGAAAAATACATACCGACTAATTAACTAACTAAGAAGCTAATTAATTATTACATAACCGAATGAATAACTAGCTACAACTAATTATTACAAAACTTAATTAATTGACAAATTAATTAACTAACTACAAATAAAAAGCAACAAACAATGTTGCTCCAGCTCTGTTCAAAGAAGCAGAAGGTGCATACTCGGTTCTTGTCCCGAAAGCTCTCCGGATGCTCTTTAGAGGCTCTGTCTACAGGGTGTCCTTGAGAACTTGCTGTTGCTGCTGGATCTTACCAAAACATGCTGGGGAGTGCATCAGTGGCCTGTCGGCCATGGGGAGCTGCTGCCGACCATCCTGTTGGCCAAGGATGCACACTGCCTGCCATCAACAAGAGGGTGTCGGCTACTGATGTGTTGGGACACCAAGCTGCAGTAGAGCACAAAACAGAGGAAAATGAGGGTCTCCCAAGGGTATGTATGCACTATGCCACCCCATATCAACTCAAAACATCAAGGAGGAGGCATAATCAGATCTACGACCACCAATCACGCATCCCGATGCATGATGGCCAAAGATCCAACATGTGCAAATCAATGTGAAATGAATGCACAAATAAACACATAAAGCCTAAAACTCTATCATGTGTGATCAAGAGCATCGGCGACCGAGAATTGAGACACATTTCATCACTTGAAGTATGAAACGTCCCTCATTTCTCATGCTCAAATTAAGACTTAATCCAAACAACAATGCAACACAAGCATGGCATACACAATGCGACTTAAGCATGCAAACATACAAAGCAACCTAAACATGCAAACATGCAAAGTACCAAGCATGCAACAACATGCAAAGATCATGCAATGCGACAAGCATGCGACAACGACAAAATGAAGCAAGCACGCACCAACATTCAAGACAAGCATACAGCAACATGCAAAGATCATGCAATGCGACAAGCATGCGACAACGACAAAATGAAGCAAGCACGCACCAACATGCAAGACAAGCATACAACAACATGCAAAGATGGACTTAAACCAAAATGGACAGACCTCAGTCGTGCTCAAATCAGTGGCCAAAATGCTAAGATGAAGGCACCGAAAACACATACAAGCATGCATGCCAATTGGCCCACCAATTAAGTTATAAAGGTGCAACTCTCAAGAACACCTAAAGAGTAAAAAGTATGGAAGTGTAACAACACTAAGTTCTCTGAAATGAGGTGAGAAATGATGCTAAATCATTTAAACAATACAAGCAAAGCATGCAAGGGTCCTAAAGCATGAAGGCTAATAAAGAGGACCACAAAGGAGGCATGCAATACATGGCACAAATGCATGAACTAAGCATGGACATAGCTCAAATAGGTCAAACTAAGGACCTAAACATGCTGAGATGAGGGCCCAAAGACCTAGGCATGCAAGCATACAAGCTAAGCCATAAACTAGGCAATAAGGCACAACACTCAAAGGCACTTAAAGCATGATTGAAGTGGGAATATGGCAATGCTATAGGCTCTAAAATGTCATATTAAGTGATGCCAAATCACATACACAACACAAATGAAGCATGCAATGGTGCTCAAAGCTTGAGGCAAGCAAGAGCATTTATACTACAAGTATACAAAACATGAAGCACGTGGTTAAGGCAACCCAAAACAGCCCTAGAACATTTTAAAATGAGACTAAAACATGTATGGAAGTAAGCCAAAACAAGCTAACATGGTGAGCATGAGGCATGAGGCATGAGGCATGAGGCATACAAGGCAAATAAGGTGGATTACACTAAACCTATTAAGACCAAGCATGGGATGACTCAACCAACAAAAATCAAAGTTAAGGCATGTCAAAATAAGCCCAAAAATCCACTAAGATGGCATCCCAAAGACCTAATCATAGAGGCATGCACAATGATCCATTCATGAGGCATAAAACCCAAACTCTCCAAGGCATTGAAAGCATGTCAAATGCAACTGTATGACCACATTACATGGCCTGAAATAACATAACAAGTGATGCCAAATTGTTGAAATAGGCCAAGTAACACATGCTAGTGGACTCAATACACAAAGCCAACAAGCTAGATTGAACCAAGGCTATACAAAACAAGTCATGTATGACCAAAACAACACAAATCAGACCTTAAACATGCTAAAACATGAACAAAGTCTCCTCAGAGCTAAGCCAAAAACATGCTAGAATGGCATGTCAAGGCATGATGCATGTTAAGGCAATAGAAAGGATTACACTGCAAGTGTATTAGGCATGGAAGAGGTGACCAAACCAAACCCTAATAGAGGTATGACATGGTGAAACATCACCAAAAACCAACTAAAATGGAAACAAAACAAGCTAAAATGACATGTCAAAGCATGAAGCATATAGAGCTAGTTTAAGAGATTTACACTACAAGTGTATTAGGCACGCATGGAGTAACCAAACCAAGTAAAAAATGGGGCATGCCATGCTAAAATTAGCCCAAATACAAGCTAAGATATGTCCAACATAAACTTACCAAAGGTGCTCACACATGAGGCATTCAAAGCAAGTAAACAAGACACGAAGGAGAGGGGATGACCCTCTCCTATTTAGGACACCAAAACCACCACTCCACCACTGAAAATCCTCTGGATTTCAGGGGTAGAAAGGTCATGCAAAGGCTTCAACAAGAGCCTAAAGGGATGGCTCAAAATAAGGCCTAACAAGGCCTAAGAGGTGGTAAACAACCCCCAACGAAAAAATGACCTTAAACAAAGATCTAAAGAACTTAAAAACAGAACTTGTTTCAGTTGAAAGAAAGGCCTAAAACAATATGCAAGGATGGCCAAAATGAGGTACAAATAAATGCTAAAATGGGGAATATGCTCACCCTTGAAGTTCAACTTCGAAACCAGCAAGTTCTGAGGCTAAAAACCAACTTTCAGAGCTCAAGTAACACTCCCAAGAACCTCAGCCCAAAGATGGTGGTGTATCTCTATGTGTTGTAGTGCAAAAGTGCAAGAAAAATGGACTTTAGAGCACTATTCTATGCAATATAGAGAGAGAGAGAATGAGAAATACAGAGAGAGAGAGAGAGATCTTTCTTCTCTAAAATGGATGAACTTCTGATAGGGAGGGAGAGCCTCTCCTTATATAGAAGAAAAACAATGCAAACCTTGTTAAACAAGCTTGGAAAGGGGCTCATCCCTCCATACACGTGTATGAAGGAGAGATGAGTGAAAACCAGCTGGCTCAAAAGATCTGGCGTGAAACCTGCTGAGACAAGGGTTCTGTCGGCCATTAGTGGTGGCCGGTAGTGGCTCATTGATGGACGGCAGTAACAAAGCCATGGCCGGCAGTGGCAGGCAATGGCCGACAGTGCACTAAGAGAAACATGCTGGAAGGGCCAACACATGATCCAAAAAAAGGGACAAAAATGATACAAGGTTTGGAAAGCTCAAACCTGTGACGTTCCGCCGCGAAAGTCGAGTACTCGACGAGCAATCGATCTGATGGATGGATGTACCTGAAAGCACAACCAAGTCTTGAGGATGGTCAAAAATGGGGTGTCTATAGTTGCCCCTCTTTGACAGAACTCGAAAGTCACAAAGTGACGGGAGTGAATGTCATAGCCCAGAGACGACCCATTTTTGACAAGGCCGAAGACATAGGCAAACATTCAAAATAAACATGCAGAGATGCGCCCGTAGGCTGGGGCAAAATGCAAATGAGATGCATGATGCAAGAGCATAACTTATGATTATGCAAAGAGAGTTGTGATGAAGTATAACATGCAAAGTAAAATGCGACATTTTAGCAAACTGACAAGTTGTAGAAATCTCACACATTTCAACAGAAAGGATGTAAGAGAATTATGCCATTCTCACCACGTCCCACGCGGAGTAAATGCAATACCGTCCGGTTTGTCTAGTCATGCCAGCTACAAATGAACCGTACATACAATATTGTGCCTGCACAAGAAAGAAACTCAATAGGTACAATATCATTAGAAATATGTATAGCAATGCAAGTGAAAAGTGTGTGACAACACAAGTGAAATGGGCGTGACAACGCGAATGAAGTAGTGCATAACAATGCAAGTAACGTGCGTGACAGAACAAGTAAGTGAAGTGCGTAACAACGCAAGTAAAACGTGCGTAACAGCGCAAGTAAATGAAATGCGTAACAGCGCAGGTGAAACATGCGTAACAGCGCAAGATAGAGATATGTGCGTAAAGTGCAGGATAAAGATATGCAAAACAATGCAAGGTAACAAGCGTAACAGCGCAAGTTAGAGATATGTGCGTGATAGCACAGGATAAAGATATGCAAAACAATGCAAGTAACAAGCGTAACAGCACAAGTTAGAGATGAGTGCGAAACAACGCAAATAACGAGCATAACAGTGCATGATAAAGATAGGTGCGAAACAACACAAATAACGAGCATAACAGCGCAAGTTAAAGAGGGGTGCGAAACAATGCAAATAACGAGCGTAACAACACAAGTTAAAGAGGGATGCGAAACAATGCAAATAACGAGCGTAATAGCACAAGTTAAAGAGGGATGCGAAACAATGCAAATAACGAGCGTAACAGCACAAGTTAAAGAGGGGTGCGAAACAACACAAATAACGAGCGTAACAGCGCAAGTTAAAGAGGGGTGCAAAACAACACAAATAATAAGCGTAACAACGCAAGTTAAAAAGGGGTACGAAACAACGCAAACAACGAGCGTAACAGCGCAAGTTAAATGAGGTGCAAAACAATGCAGGTTAAATGAGGTGCAAAACAATGCAAGTATAAATGAGGTGCAAAACAATGCAAGTATATAGAATAGATATTTAATACAACAAGTAAATGCTAGGCGACAACAAAAACATGCTTGATAAAGACATCTTGAAGGCAACTTCCGGTTTACCTCCCGAAAGATTTGCGATGCGTCAAAAGGATATACCTTGTACGCTTTGGTGGGCGATGACCACCATACATTGAGGACATGATTTCCGAGTTTCCACGGAGGTGTTTTGAATCGAATTTTGAGCACTCCTCGGAATTGTTGGAACCCAAGGACACATACCAATGTATAATAGGCAAAAGAAGCTGGTGGAGGATCTCCGGCCATCAGGGAAAACCGCCGGCCCCCTACCGGCCATCTGAGGCCACCACCGGCCATCAATAATGGACTGCCGGCCATAGGTGGCAGATTCGGGCAAAGTGGTCTTTTCGGCCATGGGTCTTTAAATAGACCCAAAATTACTCCATTTCCTCACAAACCCTTGCACAGAAAACATTTCCCTTGCCCTCTAGGTGTGCCTTCTCTCTAGATTCGCATGTTCTATGCGTTTCCTAACACCCTAAACAACCTTGAATCGTTAGAACTCCTTTGTTCTCATGGATTTGAACTGATCAGAAATTGAATCTGAGGCCTCTTTCATCATTTCCCCCATTCAAGGATCATTTCCTCCAAATTTCTCTCGAGGTTAGTTCACTTTTCTCGGGTTTTCAACTTTATTTGAATTTTCTCTCTCCTAGGGTTTGATTTGTTCAAAATTTCACCATTTTGCTCATTTATGCTCGTTTTTGCATCTATCTCAGATGGCCAACGATATCCCGCATGATGAGGGCTTCCCCGCACTCCCTCCAGTAGAGTTAGCGGCAGGCTTTGTGGCTGAGCCGGCGGTTAAGCCTCAACCTTTACCATTGAGCATACGTCCCTTTGACCCCGCGAGGTATCACACAGAGACTCACATTATTCCGGTGGCGGGAGGCATCCACACTTTCACTGATTTCGATGAGGGTGCACCAGATGACCTCTTACTGAAAGAGCCGATGTCTTATTTGTAGGTCATTACTATGGAGGTATGAACTCTGCTTTTCTGCAGTATTACTTTCAACTACTTGCATTTCTTGCACAGTTTCGATCCGATTGCATCACATGCTTTTTTCTGACTGTATTTCATACATTGTTGCTCTGCATTTAACTGTACTTCACGCATTACTGCCATGTATGTATTGTATATGATCACACCTCGTGCGTCACTGCCCTGAATTCAATTACGTCTTCGATACATCACTGCTCTGGATGCAACTGTACTTTAAATACATCACTGATCTGATCTGAACTGCATTTTCAATACATCGCTGATCTGACCTGAACTACATTTTCAATACCCGGCTGATCTGATTTGAATTGCATTTTCAATACACTACTGATCTGATTTGAACTGCATTGCTGCAGGATGGATCCCGCTCCTTCCGAGGTTATGGTGCTATGACTGCTGGGGATTGGTATGATGTGCTTCCCGCGAGGGTTCGTCGGATCATCGACGGGACTAGCTTCGATCTATTTTGTTGCAGGTTGACGTGGGTCACTGCGAGTCGCCCCCTCCTAGGGGCTCTTATGGAGAGGTGGTAGGATACCACCAACTCTTTCCACTTCTCCACGGCGGGAGAGATGACGATGACTCCCCTCGACGTTGCTATGATCACTGGCCTGGGTGTAGGAGGTGATCCGATTCCTTTTGATCCCGACATGGGAGAGTGGATGGCTGCATAGGATACATTACTTGGAGCGCGTCCACCAACACTTCAAGCATGTATGGTTAGATATACTTGGTTCGAGGAGCATTACAGAGGGGAGGAGCCCGATACTGATGAGGAGGCAGAGCAGTATGCCAGGGGCTTCCTCTTGTTCCTTTTCGGTACCACCTTGTTTTCGAACAGGTGCAATACTGTGGGTTTATATTACCTGGGCGCTCTGGTGGTGCTCCAGTGGGTCCGTTCGACCTCTTGGATGTGTGGGAGGTTGCTTGGTGGTTACTGGCGAGCTTGGGAGGTACACCGCTTAATTTCCCCTTTTCATTCCTTAGTATTTCATGCTTTTGCTTTGTTCAACACTTATACTTTCTTCATTTTCTGTATCTGTTCTGTATGCTTTCTGCTTCGCATTTTTTGTACATCATACGTACTGCACACTACGCACCACACACTGCACACACAAAATCAAATATCCACTCTAGGCATGTACCCTTTATGCATTGTACTGCATTTTGCTTTCAGCATGTTCTATATTCTGTTCATACACCGTATTTGATCACATCTTTCTCACAGCTGTGGGTATATGCATACTTCCCGACACTTGCTCCAGAGCCTGTGGAGGGGACCCCAGCGACAGTCCCATTCTCTGATGTATACGACAGTCAACTCCGTCGTAGGACTCGAGAGAGCTTTATGTTCTTCCGACAGTATTTCGACACGGTCACGACGCACGAGGTAAGTTTGCAATGAGATTATTTCAATTAACCCGATGCACCCACATTAGTTATTTGACGACTGATCATCTTGTTCGTTCTCTTTTCTTAGATGACGTGGCAGCCATGGGATGCGTTTCCATCAGGATTCTGAGATCAGTACCACACTGCCCGGACTATGTCTCACTACCACATTCTCTTCGAGGGCCCGATCTGTCACGCCTAGTTTTTAAGTGAGCGCTTCATGTGTCAGACCTTGGGATTGCCTGCTCCATTCATACCGATGACACCCCCACCATCAATGAGGGAGACACACAGGTTGTCTGCCGACCAGGTGATTTAGTTCATGGTAGGACTGGAGACGGATTTCTTCCGCGCCAAGGGCGACTACGCAACCTTTATTCAGACGTATCTAATGCCACCTTTGTCCGGTGTCCGAGGAGGAGATGGAGCGAGGGCTCCAGCTGCGAGAGGGAGAGGCGGAGCGACCAGGTCTCGTAGGAGGAGAGGTCCTGAGGGGAGACAGGGCACTGCTACTATGACATGCCGAGGGCAAGCGGGATAGACTTATCAGATTCCCATCGCTCTTCCTCCAGCTGGTCACGAGCTTGTCAGAGTTTACGGCTCGACCCCGGTATGCGCTATACTTTTCATTCTGTACAATCATTTGATTTCATTTGATGTCTTGCAGAATACTAATGACTTCAACAATTTTGCAGTCTCCCATTAAGTACACTCGTCAGTCTCTCGAGTTGACGGCTTCGGTGATGGAGATGCTACAGACGAGCATGGACCTGCTCAGTATTTACAGTATTCTGGTGAGTCCTTTCAAACTACACTTCATGCCACACAGTCTTTTCTTGACATGCCATCATTTGCACAGTTGCACACCGCACTGATCTGATACATTGCTCTCATACACCGCTCATGGTACACATACACTACAAATCATTCATTGCTCACAGCACATTATTCTTTGCATCTAATACATTTTGATTACTAATGCATTTTGGTGGATTGCCCTTTTTCAGATTCCTTTCACGATGCCAGACCCATCAGATATCCCAGCAGGAGCAGGGGCGGGTCCTTCAGCACCTCCCCGAGCAGCAGGGGGAATGGGACGAGGGACTAGTTCACGGGGGCCTACCCCAGATGATGATGAGTCTGATAAAGAGGCAGTGAGTCTGCGGTCCAAGTCATGTCAGGATGGAGATGGGGCTGGGGATAGTTCGAGTTCAGACGCCGATGGTGACGATGTTCCAGAGTCCTCTCAGTCGAGGAAGAGGGCGAGGAGGACCTCTCAGCCTTGAGGCGACTGGCGCCGATCTAGACATTTTGCTGATTCAGACGATGCTCTTCCTTTTGCTTTACTTTTCTTCTTACTAGTAGTTTTGCACATTGTACTGCGTCAGGCAGATTCATTTTCTTGAAAACTATGCTCTTTTGTAAAAAGAATCTATGATGGAATGAAAGCAGTCTTTTTGTTGAAAAAGTGTTACATTTGTACATTCTATACATTGCATTGCATCACTTTACACAACAATGTAAATGAGATTGAACTTTGTTTTGAAAACTAAACACTCGAAAGAATTAATCAGGTAGTGAACCAACTAACAACAAAACAACTCGATAAGAAAAACAAGCCTTAACAAGTTTACAACTTGATAAGCAAGTTACAACAACTCGATAAATGAGAGGAAGAAGATTACAACTCGATACAAAAATCGAAGACTTATACGTCTTAAATGAGACTCAACAGGACAGAAATAAGACCTTAAAAGACATGAGTAACAAGACTTTTCTGCAACAAACAACTGGATCTTCACCAAGAAGGCCAGTGAGCATGAGGGAGGGACTGCCAGCCACAGAAGAGGGCCTGTCGGCCATCAGTGTGCCACTGCCGGCCACTGATGAGCCACTGTCGGCCATTGATGGCAGACTCTCTGAAGCGTCGACATCTGTCCTCCACTCACTGCCTTATCTTCTATATGAGTTCCAACTTCGGGATTCTCTTCATTTCAGCTCAATTTTGCACCAAATGGAAGCATTTCTTGTCCAAAACCTCACAAATTGGATTGCCAACTTGGATGGCTCGGAAAAGTTGAGTTTCCGGGGCTTTGATATAAATGCACTATTCACGTTGAGTCGCACCCCGCTGTGTTTTCCAATCCTTCATGCCGCGGCAAGATTTTGGAATCCAGTGACACACGTCTTTAACTTTGGCAGACAAGAGATATGTCCCACTTTCAAAGACTTCCAAGCTTTAATGGAGTCCGAGTGCGAGGAAGAGATTTTGCCACAATTCTGCTTCGGCCACGTCCAAGCCTTAGGACGGATGTGCGGGCTCACTCTGCATGACACTCGATCGTTGATTCAAGACAAAGAGCTAGACATTCTGAGCTTGATTTGCAGGTTTTCTGATGTCGGTGACCGCAGCGATCATCATTGGCAGGGTTATCGGTGTCATGCACTTTGCTTGTGCATGTTGTCTCATTTCTTGCTTGCCCTAGGCTCTGGTGGGTTTAGCACTTGTTTGATCGAGGTCGCCGAGGGCTTGAAAGAGGGCAAGGGCTGCATCGCCATGGCACTAGCTGAGACATTGATAGGCTTGGACGATTTTCATCGCCGGGAGACGGCTAGCTTGGCGGGGAGTCCACTACTATTACTGGCAATGTTTCCCACCCCATCTCATATATATTTCTCACATCACTCGGCCCTCAAGCTCGATGTTTCTCTCAAAACCCTTTTCTTACTTTTTCTCTCAACATACACCTCTCTATTCTTTAATCTCTCATTTTTCATCCCGCCCCAGATATGGTTGATGGACAAATTGAAGATTGTGGACTCCTGCCCGCATACTCAGCTCGCAGCTATTTCTTCCAGCAACGTCTAGTCGATGCCCCTGATGAGGAATAGTGGTGCAACTGGATGTGCAGTTTGTTCGCTACAGACATTGCTTGGAATCGTCCTTGGCTCAATCTACCGGCAATGAGTTACAGCATGACCTGCCAGCCCGGGATTCAGCTGATTGCCCTGACACACTACGCGTTCTATTTTCCATTCCGACGCCGACACCAGTTCGGCCATGATCAAACTTGGCCAGCAGAGGGGATTGAGTACCCTGCTACATTTCTGGTCTGAAGCGCACAGCTGGCTCAGTATGCCATAGCATGGAGGACTAGAGAGCTTCTGGCCCCCGCTCCAATTTTCAGTTGCATTCTTTCTGATGAGTACATAGCTTGGCTTGCTAAGGAGGCACAGAATGGGCCTACTTTGGCATCAAAGGCTTCCACCAGCTCTGGGAGGGGATGCAGGAACACCTGACTATGCCCCAGATTTATTTGCTTTATTAGTACTTTCAAGTTTTCTTTATGAACGTAATAAAAAGTAACTTCAATTTGTATTCAAGAGTAGGAGAACTCTGTATTGAAGTCAATGAAATTGCAGGTTGTGAGTACTGAAAATTTTTCGTTTGGTCCAAAAATGATCTAAGTTGTAAAAAGACTAATTTGAGGAAAATCAACTTTTATTAAAACTTTTCAAAACCATTTTCGATATGGATCAGAACTGGACATGCCCGAGATCTATCACTGAGATATACAACCCCGAATCCTAGCAACTGGAAAGTTGCCTCTAGTCTGAATAGCATTGCACTAGAGATCACAACCGAGCTCTTGAATGCAGAATAGATGAAGATGACCAAACATGATCACATGGACAAAGTTGATCGGGGAAATTTTTATAGCTGGACTTCAGGACGAAGCTGCCTACATATCCCAAAGATGGGAATCAAGCCTTATGTAGTTCGACTTGGCTTCACTCGAGTGTTAACTCTCTACTTTTGCGCTCTAACTTTTGCCAAGGCTGCCCTTTGCGGGTTTTCAACCTTGCGAGCTCAGTTTTTATAATTTCAAATTTTTCATACTTTAACTTTTGCTTAGGTTGCCCTTTCGGGTTTTCGGCTTAGCGAGCCACTCAGGGGTAATATTTCTTCAACTTGTCCACGTTAATCGGTTGGGAAAACTCTAGGCCATCTAGGTCCATTGGAATAACAGCTCCATCTGACCAAATAGACTTGACGATGTAATGGCCAGTCCAATTGGGTCTGAACTTGCCCCTAGGGTCATGGATGGGAGCTCGGTTGTCTTTAAGCACCAAATCTCCTTCTTTCAAATTCATGGACTTAACTTTCTTGTTGAAAGCCCTGGCAATTCTCCGTTGATAACCCTGAACATGGTACAGTGCTTTCAGCCTTCTCTCGTTAAAGAGCATTAGTTCTTCGAATCTGCTCTGCTGCCAATCTGCCTCAGCTATCTGACACTCAGCCAGTACTCGCAATGATGGAACCTCTACTTTGATAGGTAGAACAGCATTCATCCCGTAAACCAAGGAATACGGAGTTGTCCCAGTAGAAGTTCGAATTGAAGTTCGGTAGCCCCACAGAGCAAATGGCAACTTATCTGGCCAGTCCCGGTAGGTTTCCACCATCTTCTGCAGAATGTGCTTGATGTTCTTGTTGGAGGCCTCAACTGCTCTGTTGGTTTGCGGCCGGTATGTAGATGACTTATGAAAAGCCACGTTGTACTTGTCCAACAAGTTGATCACTTCCTTCTTGAAGTGGGAACCATTATCTGAAATAATCTTGTTCGGGACCCCGTAGCGACCGATGATGTTGTTCCTGATGAACTTTGCAACATGTGATGCCTTCAACACCGCATAAGATTGGGCCTCAACCCACTTCGTAAAATAGTCTATCACGACCAGAATGAACTCATGCCCATTGGACCCCTTCGGAGTGACAGCCCCGATCACATCAATCCCCCAGACTGAAAACGGCCATAGAGAAGTCATGTTCTACAACTTAGATGGCGGAATGTTTATGCGATTTGCATGGATTTGGCATTTGTGGCATCGTCGAACAAAGCCAATATAATCCTCCTCCATGGTGGACCAGTAGTAACTCTGTGTAAGGATCTTCCAGGCTAGCATCACCCCGTTCATGTGCGCTCTGCACTCTCCTCCATGGATGGCCTCCATCAGGTGCTTCAATTCTTCAGCATCAACACACAGTTTATGCATCCCGAGATGACCTCTATTGTACAGTTTACCCCCGTAGACGATGAAGTGAGCAGCCATTCTTTGAATTGCCCTCTTATCTTTGCCATTTGCCCTTGGTGGGTATGCTTCCTTCTCCAAGAAGTTCCAAACATCGTAATACCAGGGCTTTTCATCTTGAACCTCATCTATGGCAGCAATCAACTCGTAGGCCGGTACAAATTTCTGTTGGATGATGACCGGACGCATCCGGACTCCAAAAGGGATGACTATCATAGAAGATAGAGTTGCTAATGAATCTGCGAACCTGTTGTTCTCTCTTAACAGATGAGCGAAATTCTGTTTCTCAAACCGAGGAATCAGCAAGTCCAAGGTCTGGTGGTAGATTTTCATCTTTTCTTCTTTAACTTTCCAGTCTCCTTTAGCTTGAGACACAACAAGGTTCGAGTCCCCAATGACGTCCAATCGTTTTGCCCCTAGTTCTAGGGCGGCTTCTAAACCAGCAATGCATGCCTCATACTCTGCTTTGTTGTTCGATACTTTGAACCAAAGTTTGAATGCTAAGGGTATGAGGCGATTGTCGGGTGCTATCAGCAAAACCCTTATCCCATATCCATATTGGTTTGACGCTCCGTGAAAGTACATTGTCCAAGTTTCATCTTCGACATGCAAAATAGTCTCGTCTGGGAATAAATACTCAACTGCTTCATCCCCTTCCACCAGGTGATCGGCTAGGAACTCCACTACCGCTCTCCCTTTTACTAACTTGCACGTCACATATTTCAGATCGAATTCGAAAAGCAGAAGCAACCAACAAGCTAGCCTACCCGTAATGCCAGTTTCTTGAAGAGATATTTGATGAGATCTAATCTCCAAACCAGCATTACAGAGTGAGCTAGTAGGTAGTGCCGCAACTTCCTGGTAGCAATACCAAGGCCAGACAAGCCTTCTCCAGCGGAGTGTAGCGAGTCTCGTAATCCAACATCTTCTTGCTTAGGTAGTAGATAGCTCTATCCACCTTGTCCTCAGACTCTTGTGCAAGCATGCAACCCATTGTAGTTTCAGTCATTGAAAGATACGAAATCAACAGTTTCCCCGACTCAGGCGGTGATAACACAGGTGGGTTCTATAAATATTGCTTGATTTGCTAGAAAGCTGCTTGGGTGGTGGCATTTCTAAGATGGCCTTGATTTTGGAAGGGTCGACTTTGATACCTCTTTGTGTGATCAAGAACCCCAGTATTTTCCCTGCTGCAAGACCAAACGTACACTTCTGAGGATTCAGCCACAGCCTATACTTTCTGATTCGTTGAAAGGACTTTTGTAAGGCGGTATAGTGGCCCTCTCTTTCCTTGGACTTGACGATCATGTCGTCCACGTACACCTCAACCTCCTTGTGGATCATATCGTGTAATATTGTGGTCGCAGCCCATTGATATGTAGCTCCAGCATTCTTCAGCCCAAATAGCATCACCCTATAACAATAGGTTCCCTACGAGGTGGTATAAGCGGTGTTCTTCCGGTCTTCGGGTGCCATCAATATCTTATTGTAGCTTGAGAAGCCATCCATGAATAAAAGCAATGAATGCCTAGTAGTGAAGTCCACTAATTCGTCGATATGCGGCAAAGGAAAGTCATCCTTCAGACTAGCTTTATTCAAATCCCTGAAGTCCACACATACTCGAATTCTGACGTCCTTCTTCGGCACTGGAACGATATTGGCCAACCAAGTTGGGTATTCAAATACCAGCAGGAACCCTGCGTCAATTTGCTTGGTGACCTCTTCCTTGATCTTGAGAGCCCAGTCTGGGTGGATCTTTCTGAGTTTCTGTTTGATAGGTCGGGCCCCTGGGTCAAGAGAGATCTGGTGCTGTACAATCTCGGGATCGATTCCAGGCATGTCTTCGTAGGACCACACGAAAACATCTTTGAAATCTTTTAATAAAGCGACTAAGTGCTCGCGCTCCTCCAAAGACAACGTGGACCCGATCTGGACCAGCTGCGTGTCCTTCTCAGTACCAACGTTAATTTGGGTGATTTCATCAACCAAGGGTTTTACAAACCTCTCCTCCTCTTGATCAAGCAAAAATTTCAAAACCGGAGGAATTTCTTCCTCGTCGTTATCATCGAAATTTTGAAAGTTCTGATTAACACAATAAATCAAAGGCACAGACAAGTAATTGAAGGCCACAGCCGTACAATTCTCATATAACACTTCCAAGTCGCCTGATTCCTCTGTTACAACAGACTCAAAAGAAAAAGAAAAAGATGACCTAGATAGGACTGTGGCATCTGGGTTATAACTCCCAGCAATACCGGACCCGGACTCAGACTCAGACAAGCTAGAACTTGATTCCAACTCTACAGACTCGATGGAATCAGATTCTGGCCCACTACCTGACCCGGTGCTACTTGATAAGAATCTCTCCTCGTACTGCCAGACAAGGGAGGGTGCGATGGATGCATCCAAAATGCTTGAAGGTGGGCTCGCAGCCGTTTCATTCCCGATCATAGACACTGAGAAGGCATTCCCCAAGCACTCATGTATGATCGGAGGATCTGAAAGTAGACAAGCCAGTGCTACCCCCATTTTAATCACGGTGCTCTCGGAATCCACTTCCTTACACTGCTTAACATCAGCTGATGGGTCTGTCTGCTCTTCGGCAACATAATCCCCGGACAACTGTAAGTCGGAGAAGAATTCAAATCCCGGCAGGCATCTCCTCTCTGTGTTCAGCCATGGCTCTAGGAAGCCATAGAATGGAAGGTCTTTCTCCTCCCGGACGAAGCGTATGTTCAGGGTGCCCTGGATAGGCCGATGCATCAACTCAAAATGCTTCCCGGTCTGCTTGGCTCTGGCTCTTCCAGCCATCTCTTTCCCTTTCCTTACCCAGTCCTCCTTGGTAGGCTGATAGCCTAAGCCAAAGGTATGCGGGTTGCGTGGCACTTCGGCCGATACAGTAATGCCCTTCCGGCCACTTCTTCCTAGTCCCATCCCGAGGATGTGCTGGAGTTTATTCATGAGGTACACTGACCGTGTGCTGACATACAACCCCTCATCAACAGCTAAAATATTTTGAACAACCCGGGCCTCAGCTAGGGTAAACCCTGATAGGAACACATCCTCCATGCCATGCTCGATTTCCAAGACCGGTGTAGACATCTCTGGCGGTGGGTGAATTGATGAATTCCTAAAAACTATAGCTACCCCCTTCCCGTGAGGGTACTTCAACCTCTGGTGTAGCGTGGAAGAGACTCCCATCACTTGGTGCAGCCACGGTCGCCCTAGGAGTAGATTGAAGGTTGCGGGAACGTCCAAGACATGAAAGTCAACATCGTGTTGTCTTGGACCAACCTGGGTTTGAATCTGTACAGTCCCCATCATTTCTCTACTTGTATTGTCGTAGGCCTTTATCACCTAGGTAGTTGGCACAAAGTCCGCGGGCTTTAACCCGATTGCATATGCTGTCCTCGACGGGCACACGTTAATGGCGGATCCCGTGTCGACAAGAACCACCGATATCCACTTGTCTCTACAGTCCACAGAGATGTAAAGTGGTTTGTTGTGATCCGAGCCCTTAGCTGGTAGTTCCTTGTCAGAAAAGGTCAACATCGGGGAAGCTCCTCCCGAAAAGACCAGCCCTACCAGCTGTTTAGGTGTGGTGCCGATTGAAAGTTTAGCCTCGTCCATTGCAAAAAGGGCAGCCTATCTGTGTACTCTGGAAGCCATAAGCAGTCCCCAGATGGAGATGTCTGCCTGTATCTTCTTAAGCTGTTTCAGCACAGCCTCCTCTTCAAGTAATTTCTCTTCCTACTTCTCCGCCTCCTTGTCCTTTCCGGACACTTTTGGTTGATCTATGTGCGGGGGCTTGAAATATCGCCCGCTCCTAGTCATGTGGTCAATTTCGCCAATATTCTAGGTATCATCAGGTTGGCTTTTTCCCCAGTCTTCATCGGTGTGGGTAAGACGTAGATCATCATCTTCCCACCACAAACCATCGGCTGCCGACAGACACCTGTCACAAAATCGGAGAAGCTCTCCTTCAGCTCTTACCTAGTGGTCTCAAGATCACAGGTTGTAATTTCAATCTGCGTGTTACAGGAGTCCTCCAGTTTTGCATACCTCAGCCATCTCCTCCCAATTCCTCTTGACGGAGTCCTCCAGTTTTGCATACCAAATAGCTGCTACACCCAACAGGGTTCGGCCAAACAAGGAAAGCTTCTGCAATCTGGAGAGGCCCATCGACCTTAGTATGTCTGAAAAAAAATGCAGATACACCATAGGATCTCAAGGCCCGTTGAAACGGTCTATGTGCGACATTTTAAACCGGTCTGGTAGAGTCACGATCGAGTCGGTGTACCCATCCTCAATATCTGGAATGGACTTCACGCCCTGAGACTTCTTGAACAACTTTTCTAGCTTGCTAACTTTTAACGTTGTAGGGTCCAGCTTAAACTCAAAGGGAGAATCCGGTAGGTTGGTCTGTGCTTTGGATAGTTGGGGTAGGATCGGGGGCGAAGCCGGCCCGATTGGAATGTCCGTATTGTCCTGGACGTTAGTTGTCTCCCCGAGTATGGGAACTCTTGGTGGAGAAGGAGCTTGGTGTGAAGCAGATGCTCCAGTCTACTGCTGTAGCCTGGTATTTACCTCTGCCTATTGGACCATAACCTCGGCCTGGCGTGTAGCAAATTCTGTTTGACAGGCAGCATCCTGCTGCATGGTTTTCATACTTTCCTGGAGTTGATGCATCATCTCTTCCAAGCCTGCCATATTGTGCTAATCTAACTGAATAACCGATATATCTGTCCCTGCAATAGAAATTAAGACCTCAGCCTGACTGTTCACTGGTGGGGTAGACCACTGATCTGACGACCGCTGTACCGATACACTGTGCCTTACTAATCTCCGTCTAGTAACCGGAGGTAAAGAAAGGAACACTGCTTGTCCGTCAATCAGATCCCTGGATCGATTAAGTCTACGACCTCTAACCCAGAGTGCTCGAGGAATATCTGCCTGGTCGTATGCAATTGTGCTAAACTACCTTACAAAAAGATAAATAAAGCATAATAAGGAAATAACGTACAAAAAAACGGATAGCATAACAGCTTAAATAAAGACAACACACAATTGTTAAATACATGCTGGAAGAACTGTTCCCAAAATCATTGCCCCAAATCTGAATCTGATACCCACAGATATAACTGATTCCCAAATACTGATGCCCGCAGGCCTGATACCCAGACTTGCAAACTGATACGCGCATTCCTATAGAGGCGCACTCTAAAAGCACATAGCAAGTAAATGCGAGCCAAAAGCAGCCCTATGGAGGGGTAGGGTCTCCCTGTCTTATTTTGTCAGGAGCTAGGGCTTCACTATGCACATAGCGGTTTCAAACAACCTATAATCGGGTAAGCAACATGTCCTAGTTTGAAATAGTCAGTATAGATTCCGATATGCACTAGGTTGAATGGTCAAAAAGGGTGCCCCGGTAAAAACCGGAGTTTGTGTTCCCGTCGTGGCAGAGCCCGCAACCGATCAGCCTTATGGCACGCTTCTCAAAGTAAGCCTCTAGCAAACCGTTCAAGAATAGCATACGGCAAATACGGTGTCCTAGGCGCACTAATGCAAATACAATGCAAAGAGACACATAAGTGTAATCAAAAGAAGATATCATGAGTTCGAGTCAAGCTCTGTAATTCCCCAGCAGAGTCACCAGAACCTGTAGACGTGCCCGAGGACTCCCGAACTCCGCACTGTGAAATGGCGCGAAATTTGTTTGCTCTCTAGCTACTACAAGTTTGGACTCAATGTCACTGTTCTGAATCTAATCTCGCAAAGTGCAATGCAAGATTGATAAATCACCAAAGAGTCCAAATCCGACAAATCGTTTTGGAAAACTGATTTTGATAAAGAAGTGCCAAACGTGGACTGCTTTGCCAGATAGAGAGTCGCCACTTAAATATTTTATTTTGGGAAATTCAAGAAACCATGACTCGTGCCTAAGGCCACGTGTCCGTCATCACCAAAGTTGCCTCGGCTCGGGAACTTGGGTACGAGAGGGGAAGGTCATGCGATGAGCACCCCCGCTCACCCAATCAAAGATCGGCCTGTACTAAGCATGATATATTGTTTTTGAAAACACATGTGCTCTTATTCCGGTTAACTAGCTAATATTACTACGTGATGCGCACAGCATACAAGTATAGACTAGATCGCCTAATTTGGAACAAAACATTGCATATCCGTTTGTTTGAAAATGGTTAGAAGTTTGCTACTCGCAAGTAGGCAAAATCGAGGATTTTTATGAATTGTTCCAATTCAAGCAATCCAACCTTCACCCACAGGCATCCAAGCAGTTATATCAACTAAGTAGTTAGCCTCATGGCAAGCATGCTTTCATGGTAGTCAATAACACACATGCAGTATGCTAAAGCGTAAAAGCTTACCTATTACTCCGAGCCAAAACAATAGCTAGTTAGTAATCAATGCATGATCCTAACTATGTTAAGATGGCTAATGCAACACATGCAAAATGCAACTAGAAATAGGCTCGGCTATTCTAAGATGGCATATGTGATGCAACAATTGATACATGTATTCAACTTGAAATTGAAATACAATGCAGTTAGTATGATGCGCCGATCCCGGTGCATGCAAAACAGATGAATGATGCACGCATGCGAGCATACGAATGCTAATTGAAATATACCCTAGACTAACCATCGTAAGCGGTTAAGTAAAAGGGAGTAAGATGTGGGGTTGGAAGACATGCACACACGCACGCACACTTATTACAAAATTCGACCTCTCGACGGAGGGTCCCAATGAATAATACATACCGACTAATTAACTAACTAAGAAGCTAATTAATTATTACATAACCGAATGAATAACTAGCTACAACTAATTATTACAAAACTTAATTAATTGACAAATTAATTAACTAACTACAAATGAAAAGCAACAAACAATGCTGCTCCAACTCTGTTCAAAGAAGCAGAAGGTGCTTACTCGGTTCTTGTCCCGAAAGCTCTCCGGATGCTCTTTAGAGGCTCTGTCTGCAGGGTGTCCTTGAGAACTTGCTGCCGGATCTTACCAAAAACATGCTCGGGAGTGCATCAGTGGCCTGTCGGCCATGGGAAGCTGCTGCCGACCATCCTGTAAGAGAAATTGTAAGTAAACACCGTAATTACTAGAAATTGTAATTAAACACCTTAATTACACCGATTGTTCAAACCCAAATGCACACGAAATTGTAAGTAAACACCTTAATTGCATATCTACTATCATGCTAGAGGGTCCAAATAATTGTCTGAGCATTCGAACCCTAATGCATGAGAAATTGTAAATAAACACCGTAATTACATATCTGCCATTATGCAAGAGGGTCCGAATAAGTGTCCGAGAGTTTGAACCTAATGCATGAGAAATTGTAAGCGAACACCGTAATTACAATTCTGCCATCATGTAAGAGCGTCTGAATAAGTGTCAGAATGTTCGAATCCTAATGCATGAGAAATTGTAGAAACA
This sequence comes from Camellia sinensis, assembly GCF_055761805.1. Lineage (NCBI taxonomy): Eukaryota > Viridiplantae > Streptophyta > Magnoliopsida > Ericales > Theaceae > Camellia > Camellia sinensis. Next base: position 221,236,275 of record NC_138965.1, on the reverse strand, counting down.
CCTTAATTACATATCTACCATCATGCAAGAGGGTCAGAATAAGTGTCTGAATATTCGAACCCAAATGCACGATAAACGGTAAGTAAACACCATAATTACGTATCTGCCATCATGCAAGTGGGTCTAAAAAAGTGACGAAGTGTTCGAACTCTAATGCATGAGAAATTGTAAGTAAACACCGTAATTATATATCAACTATCATACAAGAGGGTCTGAATATGTGTCCGAGTGTTCAAACCATAACGCAAGAGAAATGATAAGTTAACACCATAATTACATATTTGCCATCATGCAAGAGGGTCCGAATAAGTGTCCCAATGTTCAAACCCAAATGATTGGGAATTCAAAAGTAAACACCATAATTACATATCTGCCATCATGGTAGAGGGTCCGAATAAGTGTCTGAGTGTTTGAACCAGAATGCATGAGAAATTATTTCTAAACACTATAGTTACATATCTGCCGTCATGAAAGATGGTCCGAATAAGTGTCCGAGTGTTCGAACGCTAAAGCGTGAAAAATTGCAAGTGAGACCACATTCATATATCTGCTGTCATGCAAGAGGGTCCGAATAAGTATCCGAGTGTTCAAACCCAAATGCATGAGAAATGGTAAGTAAACACCATATTTACATGTCTGTCATCATGCAAGAGGGTCCAAATAAGTGTCTGAGTGTTTGAATCCAAATGCATGAGAAATTGTAAGTAAACACCATAATTACATATCTGCCATCATTCAAGGGGGTTCAAATAAGTGTCCGCGTGTTCGAATCCTAATGCAAGAGAAATTGTATTTAAACACGATAATTACATATCTGCCATCATGCAAAGAGGTCTGAATAAGTGTTAGATTGTTCGAACCATAATGCATAAGAAATTGTAAGTAAACACTATAATTACATATTTTCCATCATGCATAGGGGTCCGAGGAAGTGTCCGATTGGTGGAACCCAAATGTGTCAGAAATGGTAAAAAAACACCATAATTATATATATGCCATCATGAAAGAGTGTCCGAATAAGTGTTCGAATGTTCAATCCCAAATGCATGAGAAATTGTACCTAAACACCATAATTACATATCTGCCATCATGCAAGAGGATACAAATAAGTGTCCAAGTGTTCGAACCTTAATGCATGAGAAATTGTAAGTAAACTCCATAATTATATCTCTGCCATCATCTAAGAGGGTTCGAAGAAGTGTCCAATTGTTTGAACATAAATGCATGAGAAATTGTAAGTAAACTGCATAAATACATATATGCCATAATGCAAGAGGGTACCAATAAGTGGCCGAGTGTTCGAACCGTAATGCATGAGAAATTGTAAGTAAACACCATAAATACATATATGCCATCATCCAAGAGGGTCCCGGTCACGCCCCAGACTCGCCCCTAAAAGTTCGGGCATGACCTAAGCAGAAACGGACACTTAACCTGATATACATAATATATGGGGCCTGAACGGAAGCATTGAACATTACAAAGTAACGTAGAATAACATCCACTGAGCTAAAACTAATATGCCAGGATCACATACGTGAGAGCCATCTATCTATATACATACCCATACACATAATGGAGCGCATGACCGAATTTTGGTAAAGAAATGGGTCATATACATAGATTTTAACCTTAGGTAAATAATTAAAGTGTAAGCCAAAATCTTAACAACACTTCACATAAATGCATGGGTTTGGTCTGGGAGCCTGGGCATACTGAGGTTGACAACTGAAGGGTGAGCATCAAGGATTAAAACGGACTTCCAAAGTGATTACCTACAGAACAGATATAACACAAAGTGAGCGAAGCTCAGTGATTAATAGTACATAACAATTCAATATTCAACTTGAATTATAATACATTTCAATGCATACATAAATAAGAGGGCATAAGGTTAATTGATTCTGTACTAATTTCATAACGGCCTTAGGCCCAGTCTTGTCTTGAAACATAATGGCTTGAAACCCTTGAACAGAGTGGCATAAAGCCCTTGAATATAGTAGCATTAAACTTTTAAACATGTTGGCATATAGCCCTTGAACTTATGGCATGAAGCCCTTAAACATGTTTGTATGAATTCAAGAGGTGTCTCACACGGATTCTAGAGGTGACTCACATCGTAGCACTTAGTTCCGTGTAGCACTTTGTTTCATATCATAACAACTTGTACGGAATGGCCATAGGCCTCATAACTTGCACATATGTATGGACTCAAGAGGTGGCACGTACGGATTCTAGAGATGACTCGCATTGCAGCACTTAGTTCCGTACAGCACTTTGCTCCATACCAAAAATACAGAATGGCCTCTGCCCTAATAGATCATATTGAATGGCCATAGGCCCAGATTGGCTATAAGCCTAGTTCATATATGTATGGACTCAAGAGGTGTCTCACATGGACTTTAGAGGTGGCTCACAATGTAGCACTTAGTTCCAAGTAGCACTTTGTTCCATACCAGTGATTAACAGGTTTTACAGACCAACCATACATATCATGTCATATCATAAACGGAAACAAATTCATACATATGCATTATGCTTGAATCATAAACAGAAATCATAATTCATACTTAGTTATACTTGGCACTTCAATAGCGCTAATAAATCAATATAAAGCATTCTTGTTAGTTCCATAAAGGAAACCTGTAACATCCTTGAACTTGTAACAGACTTAAACTTGTAACATACGTAAACTTGTAATATATGTGAACTTGTAACATACGTGAACTACGGTATTATTACCCCCGGGTAAGGGTCTTGTGCTAAGGATGCCTTGAATACCTTTATATGAATGAGCAATCTTTTAGTGAGTCAAACGTAACATGTTAGAAAATAGAGCATTTCTTGTCATATCATGTTATTATCGTACGCTTAACAAAGATAGAATAATTCACATTCTCATGAGGGTTACATAAAAATGTTAAACGTTTGCCCTTATGTTGTGGTTTTTGAATAACTTCCAATTCACACGAATACACATAGCTTTCCAATTATTCTGATTCTTCGAAGGTGTCTACCCTTGATAACCTATAACTGTCTCATATTTACTCAAATCTGTTCTTCAAGAATGAACATAATTTCTCTTTATTCCTTAAGAACGGCGTAGTTCACTTGATCTATTAATCAGTAGCACATAGAAGCATACACCTTTGTTTGATCGTTCATATATGTTAACATAGTTGACTTGCAATCAACAGAGTACTAATAGTAACCATTACATCATTCACATGAGTTAACATAGTTAACTTAAGTCTAACAGGACATTCCTGAAGCAGATTGTACAGATTGAATAATATTAGGGATACGTGAATACCATGGTTCCATAATGCTTATACGTTCCCTTGGTTCGCCATGAATCACTACAGCTATCTTGCAAATAACGTTAGTATTCTTTATCAATAGTAAATAAAATGTACTGCGCAACAATGCCCTTAGATTTTCCAATCAATACTGTTAACATGATTGCATGCAAGGAACAGAATGTTAACAATTGGAATCATTAACAATAATTGAACGTACGACTACCGTACTACTACTCACAGTGCTACAACGGAGTGCTTGCCCCTCCTGGAGTGTGCCCTGTACACACACATAACTTAGTCATTAGTTCTTTTGCTTTCTTAATTCCTTTCCTGCTTCAGTTTACTTCGAATGAATTTACAGGCATCTTAGGGACATCAAACACCTATTTCAAAAATACTAGAGGGTTAAGCACGCAAAATGGGGCGAACAAACTTTTGCAGCTTGGGCCGCACATGCGGCTGTGAGCCCCGCACGTGCAGCAGTGCTTCCCATACGTGCAGCAGTGAGCCCCACACATGCAGCGATCTGGGCAGAAAACAGTTCGAAGCTTCAGCAAAGCTCAGTTTTGGGGAGTATTCTTGAAGCTCAAAATAGATCTTTTAATTGTTAAAACATAGGTCAACCATCATGTAAATAGGAGCTATAACATAAATCAATCTTCATACAATTTGGACCTTTGATCTTAACTCCCAAACACAACTTAACTTCATAACATTCCCATCTTCACATACATAGACATATATACACACATGATCATTTAGCTACATGAGCTCAAGAAACATGATTCTCATTAATCATTCACCACATACTTGTTCCACAACATAAACCCTAACTTGTATAACATAAAGAACTTTCTACTTAATTATCAAAGAGAGGAACCAATTAGAATGAATTACACATACCTTACATTAAAATCTTTATAACCCCTCTAATTCCTCATTCTTCTTCCTTGATGAACTCCCTCACAAACCCTCCTCCTCTCTAATTCTCTCTCTCTCAGGAAATATTGATATAAGGGTCCCAAGTCAAAGAGCTAACATATACACACATATATATTTTATAAAAGAAAAAGTTGAATAGGACTAAAATCAATCGTTTAAGCATCCCAAATTGAAATTTCACAGAAACATTTAATATTACTTAAAAAAATATGCTGATCACATATATAAAATCAATTTCAGATAATTAAGCCCCTAAGGCTTCCAATTTCTGCTTCAAGCATTCTACATGTAACAGATACTTTTCGTGTTCAACAGATAGACATCCTTAAACATGGGATTCACTTACTTAACCGTAATTCCACATGGAATTTCACAATGAGCATATAAATATACAGAATAAGGGAACTGAAAGTATACTAGAATCATAGATGAGGGTCGGGTTATTACACTTTCCCCCCCTTAAAATAAGTTTGGTCCCTCAAACTTGCTCTATTATGTAATTCTGTTACAAATGCTCATGTAATTCTTCAGTTCAAATCATTCACAGGCTAACTAGATATTCCACACAGTTATTTCAAAATTCTCAATATAATGAGCATCTTCTAGTTGTATCCATACATCAAATAAGATAAGACCACAAGAGTCTGAACACTCAGGGCATAAAATCTTCTGTAGGCAAGTTCTATATCCTAACAATAAGTTCCCTAGCATCCTTTCTCATATACCAACCAAAATATACAAATTTGTTTTTTTATTTTTTTTTTTGTAAATACAGAGACATAATAAATATCATTTTTTTAAGCATATTCCTCAGGTGTTTCCGTAACATACGTTAATTTCGGTTGCCATAAAAAAACATTGTTCTTCATTACATTCATAATTAGATCAACCTAATATTAGTAAGTCATATGCAATTCTCATTAGAAGGGCCATATTCAACTTGTTCAGTTAAGTAGTTCCTTGGGTAAAGTGCATATCACAAGCCACTCAAAGACGAGTCATTAATTAAGATCATATATAGGTTACAAAAGAAATCAATTACGTGGCTAGATTCAAATATGAGTATGCACAATTAAATCAGGCTTCAGAGCCGCTTAAGCAAGATTCTGTCCAATTGACAAGAGACATTTTATCTTAGCAGTCACAAATAAGTCGTGTAGGTACACAGTTACTAGCTTCATTATTAATTTCTAGTATTTCTCCTTTTCCAAAAACATATCACGGTCATATCGTTCCATTGCTTCAAAATTATATCTACTACTTCTTGACAAGGTCAAAAATATGGGAAAAGAGCCCAAGTCAATAATTCTTCATAGTTGCACTTCTACATATATTAGCACAAAAAGAACCATATTCCAAATCAAATAATTACGGTGTTACCCAAGCAAATAACATACAGCTTTTCATGCAGACATACCATCGTAGTTACTTAGTCATGTCATCACAAGTCTAAATCTGAATAATAAATACAACTATAAAAGCCATTATTTTGAACAAATAGAACCACTCAAAACCAAAACCAGAAATCAAATCCAAAATCATGCTTAACTGATTAATCATAACCATAAGGTGTAACATCTTTCTTTAATAAGCATTTCTTTTTGTTACAGCACAAACTAATTTAGTCTCCTCTTAATCATTGTAGTATCCCCCATTTCAAATGGTTCTATCTCTTCCTATCGTAAGACATGAAATCAGCCACAGGGTTTCGTGTTCACAACTTACCATTATAATTATAGTGGGTTAGCACATAGTCATACAGAAATTGTAGATCAGCCACAGTCAATTAACATAACAAGGTATATAGGCGCTGTTTGGGAAGTGCCTAAAGAGGCTGTTATAGCCTAAAAAAAATTTTAGCCAAAAAGCCACTTTCGCAAACTTTTTCAAAAAAAAAAAAAAAAAAAAAATTAGGACTGCACAGCCGGCAGTGTAGGCACAGCCTACACTGTCAGCTTTGTCACTTGTTCCATCAATGAACATTTTACGATTTTACCCCTTCATAGCAATTTAAAAAAATATTTTTTTAGGGACAAATTTGTCATTTTCATTTCAAACATCATTTCAACACATTTTTTAATACAACAACTCAAATAAAATCCATCTCATCTTCCCAAACACAAAAACTAAAATAGCCTACTAAAATAGCCAAAAAGCCAAATAGCCTACTAAAATAGCCACTTCCCAAACGAGGCCATAGTATTCACATCCATCCAGAATCTATACGGTCCTGAGATTCAACAATTTAGCGACAAAATGATTTGGCCAATTAATATCAGAGTTAGGATAATTAATATCAGAGTTAGAATAATTATCCAGATCAGTTCAATAGGATAGAAAATCGATTCGGAATCACGTTGCGCATATTAGTGTATCAGAAGAGGTAAGTGTCCAGTACATATCATTAACTTGCCATCAATAATTCCCTAGATTCCCCATCAGGAGTTGTCAATAATTTCCCGGTTTACAAAATCATCTTAATTATAACTCGTTTCGAAATCATAGTTCATAGTGTTTGACCAAGTCGGTTCAAGATTAATAGTCAATTTCCTTATCCATCTTAACAATCAGTAAAAACAAAATTACATTCAATTAACCTCGGGAATCACTGCATACATAGGCCGGTCACAGTTAACATAATTCAACGATCATGCAAAACACAACTTATCAGAATGCCTAATACGCTAGCTTTTCAAAATCATAGGTCTAACCATTATTAACGTTTAGTGTTTAAGCAATTCGTCTAAACAGAGGATAGGTAACTATCAATCCAAAAATAACAACTGATAACATAAACCTTACTTAAGCATTTGCATATAAATTTCCTTACCAACCAAAGTTCCTTTTCATTCTGTTTAACCAGACGATGGTAGGATCTCTATCCTTATTCTCGCCATGTTCTGCACAACCAGCAATCACAATATGCACAAGGAATGTCCAATCGACATAAATCAGAATCGTTAGCGTTAACAGCTTGCGTTTAACGTTGCTATCATTTTCTTTCATATGCACTAAGGATGTCATGCATGAGGCCTAAATCTTTCTAGACATCCTAAAGCTCAATGGATTCGTGTGTGAGATGGTAACTCGTGCTCTGATACCACTTGTCACGCCCCAGACTCGCCCCAAAAAGTTTGGGCATGACCTAAGCAGAAACGGACACTTAACTTGATATGCATAATATATGGGGCCTGAACGGAAGCATTGAATATTACAAAGCAACGTAGAATAACATCCATTGAGCTAAAACTAACATGCCAGGATCACATACGTGAGAGCCATCTATCTATATACATACCCATACACATAATGGAGCGCATGACCGAATTTTGGTAAAGAAATGGGTCATATACATAGATTTTAACCTTAGGTAAATAATTAAAGTGTAAGCCAAAATCTTAACAACACTTCACATAAATGCATGGGTTTGGTCTGGGAGCCTGGGCATACTGAGGTTGACAACTGAAGGGTGAGCATCAAGGATTAAAACGGACTTCCAAAGTGATTACCTACAGAATAGATATAACACAAAGTGAGCGAAGCTCAGTGATTAATAGTACATAACAATTCAACATTCAACTTGAATTATAATACATTTCAATGCATACACAAATAAGAGGGCATAAGGTTAATTGATTCTGTACTAATTTCATAACGGCCTTAGGCCCAGTCTTGTCTTGAAACATAATGGCTTGAAGCCCTTGAATAGAGTAGCATAAAGCCCTTGAATATAGTAGCATTAAACTTTTAAACATGTTGGCATATAGCCCTTGAACTTATGGCATGAAGCCCTTAAACATGTTTGTATGAATTCAAGAGGAGTCTGTAGACACCCCATTTTTGACTGACCTTAAGACTCAGACGTCACCGATTGAGCGCTTGGTGATGTTGCATATCGTGCTCGTTCAGAGGTTTCGGAGTCTTGGCCGCGAGCTTTGCCTCCGGACTTCCGGACTCTTTCATGCTTTGCCTCGGTTTGCGAACCAGGCTTTGTTTTCTCTGTTTCCTTACCAAAGGGAGGGAGAGGTCTCGTAGATCATCTCTCAGTGGCGGCAGGCTACGTTTGGTGGTCGTAGGCCTTTTTGCCCGTTTGGAGTCCAGTTTCCGGTTTTTCGGAGCCGTTGGCCGTGTGCCTCGGTTCGGGACCGCTTAACCATCTCCGTTTGCTCCGGTTTCCGGCGTGCATCCTATTTTCTCCCTTTTGAGGGACACTGTGGTCCGAGAGACCAACTTCGTGGTCGAACACCACTCCCGGTGCCCAACGGTCAGTTTTCGGGGCCCCGGACTGTGCGTTTCGGCCCCCGAACCTTCGTTTTGCATCGGTTTGGGCTCATTTTTGGTGGAGACCTTATTTCACTGTTAGAAAGCTTGTAGGAGGGTGGGAGGCCAGCAATTTTGCTGAAAAGCCAACTTCATTTTGGTCAAAAGTGGTTCAGCATGAATCCGGGAAGGAGAAAAATCTGCGCGGCTTCACCGAAACGGGCGTAACTCTTTTCACAAGAGGAATTAAGATATGAGGCCACCACCATTGGAAAGATTACTTCCTAGGCTTCATTTTGCACTGAAGAATCTCCCAAGTCCAAGTCCAGGGGGGAGAGATGTGTTTGGTTGAAGTCCGCTTGGACCGAATCTGCGCGGCTTCACGGAAAAGGGCATAACTTTTTCTACAGGAGGAATTTTAATACAAGGTTTGCGCCATTGGAAAGCTAACTTCTGGGGCTTCATCCTAGTGGGTGGCCGGCCACTTTTTTCCCTTTGACCTAGCCGGCCGGTCGCTTTTTCTGGCCGGCCAGACACTTACCTAGTGGATGACTTTTTTTCCCCTTTTAAACTGGCCGGCCATTTTTGCCCCTGTGAGTGCATTCCAGCCATGTATTTGTTTTTACACTTCACCCATGTCCGAGGGTTTGGCATTTTTTGGAGGGCCAGCAGCTTAGAGGTCTTCTCAGAGGCTAGGAGGCAGCAAATTTGGTCCAAGAAGTTGCTAAAGGTTGGTCTACAAGGGTGAGTACCATTTCCCCCTTTTTTGAGCTTATTTTTTGCAACATTTCTTAGCCATACATTCTTGCTGTTTTGAGCTCCGGCCATAACTGAAAGTAGTGTTATTTTGAGCTCTATTTCATGTTTCATTAAGGGACTTTTGTCATTTGAGGTCCATATCTTGCATGATATTTTTAGCCTATGTGTGATCTGTTTTGGAGCATGATGTAATCTGTAAGTAGGCTTATTTTGAGCCCCTCTTCAACATTGAAGAAGGGCTCATCACTGTTTGGGACCTCCATGTACCACTTGTCTTTATATCCATCTTTGGTCCCCATTTTTGCATGACTTGGCAGCCTATTATGCTTCCATTTTTGGACGATTTTCAGATCTAGAAAAGGTCTTATTTTGACCATCTCTTCATGTTTCATTGAGGGTCCTTCACTGTTTGAGGCACCCTTCCTATACTTTGTGTTGTATCTCTCTTTTAATCCCCATTTTTGCATGATTTATTAGCCTATCGTGCTTCTGTTTTTTGTCATTTTACAGAGCTAGAAAAGGTCTTATTTTGGCCCATTCTTCATGTTTAATTAAGGGCCTTTCATGATTTGAGGCATCTTTTATACACTTCATGTTATATCTCTCTTTTGGACCTCATTTTGCATAGCATTTTTGACATATTTGCATACTGTTTTGGGTCCGACCCTCAACTATAAAATGCCTTATTTGTGGTCCCTCATCAGTATTGTAGAAGAGTCTTTTTTTGTTTGGGCTTTGCATCTACCACTTCCTTCTTTGGCCATCTTTTGGCTCATTTCTTGCATGAAAGCTTAGCCATACCTATGTTTGTTTTTGGGCTATTTTCAGAACTGTAAAAGATCATGTTTTGGGCCCCTCTTCAACTTTGTTGAAGGGCCTTAATCTATTTGAGGACAGCAGCTGTGAGTTGCTTCTTAATCTCATGTTTAGGGCCATTTCTTGCATGCTAGGTTTGCCCTGTTTTTTTTTTGCTGTTTGGCCATGCTTTGAACTGAAAAAGTGCTTATTTTGGGGCTTCCTTTCTTCTGTCTATTCATTGCATGTCCATATTGTGCATGTTTGGTATAGCTATAGGCCATTTCGGGTGCCAAAATTCATGTTTCGGGACTATACTATGCATCGGGTGTACTCTCGTCTTATTTCGGGGCTCTTTTCCCCCACATTTCAGTGCTAAAATTCCATTAGCATATTTGCATATCATTTTAGCCATATTGCATTGCATATGCCATTGCCTCGGTTTGCGTGCCCGTGTGCACGCGTTTCGAGGCACTTCATTTTCATCCATCGGCCTCTTGTGTGAGTGTGGCTAAGGCTCTCTCATGTTAGTATAAGTCCATGTTGCATTCTATATGTCATTTTAGCCATATTGCATTGCATATGCCATTGCCTCGGTTTGCGTGCCCGTGTGCACGCGTTTCGAGGCAATTCATTTTCATCCATCGGCCTCTTATGTGAGTGTGGCTGAGGCTCTCTCATGTTAGTGTAAGTCCATGTTGCATTCTATATGCCATTTTAGCCATATTGCATTGCGTATGCCATTGCCGCGGTTTGCGTGCCCGTGTGCACGCATTTCGAGGCACTTCATTTTCATCCATCAGCCTCTTATGTGAGTGTGGGTGAGGCTCTCTCATGTTAGTGTAAGTCCATGTTGCATTCTATATGCCATTTTAGCCATATTGCATTGCGTATGCCACTGCCTCGGTTTGCGTGCCCGTGTGCACGCATTTCGAGGCACTTCATTTTCATCCATCGGCCTCTTATGTGAGTGTGGCTGAGGCTCTCTCATGTTAGTGTAAGTCCATGTTGCATTCTATATGCCATTTTAGCCATATTGCATTGCGTATGCCATTACCTCGATTTGCGTGCCCGTGTGCACGTATTTCGAGGCACTTCATTTTCATCCATCGGCCTCTTATGTGAGTGTGGCTAAGGCTCTCTCATGTTAGTATAAGCCCATGTTGCATTCTATATGCCATTTTAGCCATATTGCATTGCATATGCCATTGCCTCGGTTTGCGTGCCCGTGTGCACGCACTTCGAGGCATCTCATTTTCATAGCGTTGTGCATACTAGGTTATATCTTAGATCGTATTCATGTATTTTCTCGGTTTGCGTGCCCGTGTGCACGCATTTCGAGGCATCTCATTTTCATAGCATTGTGCATGCTAGGCTGTATCTTAGTTGCATTCATGCATGTCATGCATATTGCATTGTGTTCGGAATAGGAGTTAGCCCGGGCGCGGGAAACGAGGCGCGTTTCGTACTCTGAGTGACGGAACACGTCTCAATTCCCCAGTCACCGACACTCCGGATCATCCATGATGGAGTTAGGTTTTGTTGTGTTTTCATGTACATTCATTCTACATTGAATTGCGTAATTCAGCTCCTCGGCAATCATGCATCGATATGCGTGATTGGTGGCACGAGGATCGAGGCATGCATATATTCGTGAAATACATTGCTATGCCCCTTTCCTGCTCTCTGTTGCAGCAAAAATCAAGAATCAGCAACTTTTCGGAGTTTGGCGCGCATTTCAAGAAAAAGTGCAAACAGAGGCTAATCGGGGCATCGCCGTGGATTTCCGCGCAAAGGCACCCGGGCATGCATCATTCATCATCCGGAGCGGAGTTAAGGCAGTCCCTGGCTTGCATGCCAGTTTTACAGCTTTCTTAGTTAATTTGTAAATTAATTAGGAATTTGTACATTATTTGGACTGTATTATTTGGACTGTACTATTCTTTTATTCGGGACTGTATTATTTATTCGGACCCTCTGCGCGAGGGCATAACTGTAATAAGTGTGCGTGTAGGGCATATTTCAATTACTATACAGCATGACAGCATGTTTGCATCATTCATCTGTATTGCATGCACCGGGCTTGGCGCATCATACTAACTGCATTGTACTTTCAATTCCAAATTGAATACGTGTTAACTGTAACATTTCATATGCCATGTTTAGAATAGCCGAGCCTGCCATAGTTGCATTTTGCATGTGTTGCATTAGGCATTTATGTATATCTAGGATCATGCATGATTTCTAATCAGCTTTTGTTTTGGCTTGGAGTACTCGGTGAGTTTTATGCTTTAGCATCCTTGCATGCGTGTGAGTGACTGCGATGATAGCATGCTTACCATGAGGCTATTTGCTTACGTGATATAACTGCCTTGAATGCCTGTGGGTGAAGGTTGGGTTATTTGGATTGGAACAATTCATCAAATGTTTGTTTTAAGCCCACTAGATAGTGGCAAAATCATATTTTTCTAAGCCCACCCGAGGGTGGCAAATTCACGTCTTAGCCTACTTGCGAGTAGCACCATCAAACCATTTTCAAACAAACAAACATGAAATGTTTTGTTCCAATTCAGGTGATTCAGTCTATACTTGTATGTTGTGCGCATCACATAGTAATCTAGGCCAATAACCGGAATAAGAACACACAATGTTTTCAAAACTTGATATCATGGTTAGTAGAGGCCGATCTTTGATCGGGCGAGCGGGGGTGCTCACCTTCCCCAATCGTACCCAAGTTCCCGAGCCGAGGCAACTTTGGTGATGACGGACACGTGGCCTTAGGCAAAGGAGTCAGGGTTTCCTAAATTTCCCAAAATAAAATATTTAGGTGGCGACTCTGTATCTGGCAAAGCAGTCCATGTTTGGCACTTCTTTCAAAATCTGTTTTCTCAAAACGATTTGCCGAATTTGGACTTTTTGGTTCAGATTAAGAACCGTGACAAATTTGAGAGTCCGAGCTGTAGTAACCCCAAATGAACAGAACGGGACCTAACCCTCCCGGGGCGTTCGGGGACGTCTACAGTTTCTGGCGACTCTGCTGGAGATTTAGAGAACTTGACTCGAACTCATGATATCTGTTTTTGACTACACTTATGTGTTTCTTTGCATTGCATGTGCATTGGTGCGCCTAGGGCACCGTGTTTGCCATCTGCTATTCCTGAACGGTTTGCCGGAGGCTTGTCTTGTCAAGGCATGACCATAAGGCTGACCGGTTGTGGGCTCTGCCAGTATGGGAACACAAACCCCGGTTTTACCGGGGCACTCTCTTTTGACCATTCGACCTAGTGCATATTCGGAATCCATAGTGACCATTCCAAACTAGGACAGGTTGCTTACCCGATCATAGGTTGTTTGAAACCGCTGTGTGCATAGTGAAACCCTAGCTCCTGACAAAATAGGACAGGGAAACCCTACCCTAACATAGGGGTGTTTTGGCTCTCACTTGTCTGCTATGTGCTTTAGAGTGCGTCTCTACAGGAATGCATGTATCAGTTTGCAAGTCTGGGCATCAGACCTGCGGGCATTACCATCAGTATCTAGAAATCAATTTTACCTGAGGGTATCAGTTTGCAGGGGCAGAAATTTGGGCAGAATTCAGTAGAGAGCACACTCATTCAACTACGCTCAAATCTGTTCTAGGAAATCAGGCTGAGATGCTGCATGTTTTTCCTTTTGCCAGGTAGTCTTGGAACCATAGCTTCAGAAGGCTCCGATATCCCCCGGGTACATTGGATCCGCGTTGATAGACTTTGTCAGGTCGAAAATTCAGTTCAAGGGCGAATCAGTGTTTCTTTACTGAGGTAAGGCAAAGGAGGGCCAGATAAGGTTCACTTTGTTCATCTGATCCGACAGTCACCAGTCACATCATCAGCAGACTCGTGATGACGCAAAATTCGGAAGAAATTATGGTTATGGCAGCCGCATCAGACCAAGGAATCACATTGCGGGATGATACCGATGTTGGAGTGCCACACCCACTCAGGTCACTTGCCGCACATCCGATCTGGGAACCCCAGTTATTTCAAACCCGTGAACCCACTACTTCTGAGCTAAGGAGAATGATCGAAGACCTTCAAAGAACTGTGACAGATCTAGCTTCTGGGACATTGGCTCCATCATCGGCCACAGCACATGCCAGGAGTTTCACGACAAAAAGCTCTCCAATCTTGGGACAGGCTGCATTTGAAGAAGGCCGATCCCTTGACCAAGTGGGGGGAAGTGGTGAAAACAAGATAGGGACGGACATGGATCCCCATGAACATCTTCTGTTGGCTGTTGAGGCTTTGAAAGCCGAGGGACTGAACAAAGAGCAAGTGCTCGCGGTTGTTGCAAAAACTGTGGACGACACTTTTGCCACTCAGAATGAGAGCATTTTGAATCAAGGGGCAAGCCGGGAGAAGGGTCGTTGTATCAGAAACGTTCCTTTCAGTTATAATCCTGCACTCGGAAGAGATCAACAAACCAGGCCAGCACCTACCAATCCCTTTACTGGTGCGTCTAGGAAAAATCCACAAACCTCGAAGTATCTACCCCGAGGTCAGAGAGTCTTCCATGCTCTCTATATGCCTTTGTCCAAAGCTCTCCAAATCCTTGTTGGACAAGGCCATCTCAAACCCCTTGAGCCTCGGCCTCTCCCGAACCTTCTTCCGGCTATGCATGATGCTACCAAGCACTGCGCTTTCCATCAACAAATCGGTCATAACACCGACAGTTGCGTCCGTCTCCGCCACGAGATACAAAATTTGATTGACAACGGGGTCATCCCCGCACCAGGTCCTGCAAAGTCTATTGGCACTTGATAAGTGAACTTGTGGGGGGATAATGTGATGTGATCGAGTGATGAACCACCTGCGGGCGGTGTTCAGTTTATTTCAGATATGGAGTATGGCACGCACTGTTTTGAGCATTGGTGAATGCTGGTTTTTGTACATGCCGACTTAGGTATTGAGTCAGTCTTGTTGTTTTGTTTTTGAGTCTGTCTTTTTGTTTTGAGTCAGTCGCTTTTGTTTTGGGTCTGTCTTGTTGTATCAAGTCAGTCCTGTTGTATAGGAGTCGGGTGATTCCGGAGGGTGTTACCTCGGGCGTCACCATTTTGTTTGTCTTTTCGTTTTGTTTTGAGTCTGTTTCTGCCAGGGAGCCAGTTGGGCCGACAGATTTGAATGAAACAGCAGTGGTTTTTCGCGCTCTTGTGTTTGCCTCGGCCGTGTGCCAATTGTGCCA
Organism: Camellia sinensis; assembly: GCF_055761805.1. NCBI lineage: Eukaryota > Viridiplantae > Streptophyta > Magnoliopsida > Ericales > Theaceae > Camellia > Camellia sinensis. The sequence goes on along the minus strand of NC_138965.1, from coordinate 221,220,997 downwards.
GAAAGTTTGAATGAAACGGCAGTACTTTTCGCCTACTCTTCTGCACCCCAAAATCATTGCATTGACCTAAGTTTTTCAAAACTTTTTTTAAACACTACGGTGAAAACGAAGAGGAAGGAATTCCTTGGGATTTGCAAAACTTTGATCATTTGAGAGAAAGAGAGGCGTGCTAAGCCCCTTTATGAATGAAATCATGCTTGTTAGCGTGAGTACTGAGAAGGACCCTAGCTTGATCCAGACTGGCTTCACACTATCTTCAGCGCGAGCGATTTGTCGCTTTCTTAAAAATTTTCAAAAACAAAATGTTTTGCGTAGTCCTGCGAAGACTTGTGTGGAATCGCTCTTGAGATTGTGCAGTTTAGGATCACTCTCAGTCTCAAGACTTGAGCCCTTGCTTTCAAACCTTGACCTTGGATTCAGAGTGTTCAACGGTCAACCGCGATGTGAGGCCTGTGCGGCCAGATTTGAAACAGTCCTCGAACGAGAGGCACCAAAGTCAGATCAAGAAGATCAGACCTCATCAGAAGAAGCTTGCGAAGCTAGAACAGAAACACCCCTCGAACTAGGGGCGAAAATGTCCGATGTGCTCGAAGAGCCGAAGATGGATCCTTCTGCAAATCGATACAACAGCCACTCTCTTGGATACAGATGGCTTCGAGATCCAACCATTTGGCATGGACTTGTCACACTTTTACCCTTTGAGAGGCTCGCTGGGCCGAAAACCCGGAAGGGCGGTCCAGGCAAAAGTTAGAGCATGAAAAGAAGAAAAAAAGAACAAAAAAGAAAGATGCAAAGAAAAGAACAAAAAAAAAAAAGAAAATCAAAAAAGAGAATTGAAAAAGAATGAAAAGATACAAAAATTGAAAAAAGAAGAACAAAGCTCGCAAGGTCGAAAACCCGCAACGGGCGCCTTGGCGAAAGTTAGAGTCTAAAAAGGAGAGGTTAATACCCGAGTGTACCTTAACCCCGAACTACGTAAGGCTTGATTCCCATCTTTGGGATACGTAGGCAACTTCATTCTGAAGTCCAGCCGTAAAACACTTCAAATTCGACTGTGTCCATGCGATGGTTCTGGTCATCTTTGTCTTCTCTGTATCTGAGGATTTGGTTGTGTTCGTTACTCTGAGGACTGACCACAATGCGCTGCGGTGCCATTCAAACAAGGGGCAACTTTTCGTTGCTATTCAATGCGCTGCGGTGCCATTCAAACAAGGGGCAACTTTCCGTTGCTATTCAATGTGCTGCGGTGCCATTCAAATAAGGGGCAACTTTTCGTTGCTATTCAATGCGCTGCGGTGCCATTCAAACAAGGGGCAACTTTTCGTTGCTATTCAATGTGCTGTGGTGCCATTCAAACAAAGGGCAACTTTCCGTTGCTATTCAATGTGCTGCAGTGCCATTCAAATAAGGGGCAACTTTCCGTTGCCATGCAGTGTCCTTCAGACAAGGGGCAATTTTCCATTGCCATGGATCCGAGGTTGCGCATCTCAAGAGTAGGTTCCGTGCTCGTTGAGCAGTGGTCGTTTGCAAAAATAGTTTTTGAGAATTTTTACTGAGGTTGACTAATCTTCTCGAAAAGTATTCCATTTTCAAAACTGGACCATTTCTTGGATCCAAAAGAGGAAAATTTTCAGTGCTCATGGCCTGACTTGCATGATTTTAAATCAGAAAATTGAACAAACATGTTAATCTAACTCTCATTTTGGTCAAAATTTTTTAGGAGAAAACTAAAAGAAAAAATGGTCGAGATGATGAACTAGGGGCACGGTTGAGTCAGGCTTCCTGTCTTTCCCATTGTCATCATATTTTTCAGAAAAGGGCACAACAAAGAGTAGAAAGCTCTCACATCCTCCAAGCAACGAGGTATCAAGCAAAGTGCAAAGCACGAACTAGAATGGGGCAAGATATTCCACTCCGTCATTTGGACAGATCTTATCACGTCCAAACTCCCCAGCAAAGCATCATCAACTGATGTTAGCCCCAAATTTGCTACACACCCAGTTGTAGCGCAACCTTTCCGTGGAAGGAATTCACTAGCTGTGCACAGAAGAAAGAGAATCTAGCAGAATGCTAGGGGCACGAGCCTACAATTTGCTGTTTATCCATCAACCACCCAGGGGAGGGATGAAAAATGAGAGATTGAAGAATAGAGAGATGTGCGATGAGAGGAAAAGTGAGAAGAGGGCTTTTTTTTTCAGAAAAATAAAGCTGGAGGGCCGAGTGATGTGAGAACCACAAATGAGAAAGGGTGGGAAACACTACCCGGTGAAACAGGCTCCCTGTGCACGTCTGAGTGTCGTGTCTTTTTGTTTTATCTCGATTCTTGTTTTGAGTCGTTTCGAGTGTTACTCGATGTGTTTAGGTTGTTTACCTTTTGTTTTCCGTTGTTGAGTCGTAGTGCGTTGTGTTCAGTTGTAGGCTCAATACCCGTTCGAGAACTCATTTATCAATTTCAAAATAAAATCGTTTTGCGCTCCGAGTACCGTGCCGTTCTCCACATCTGTGCAAAACAAGATTCGTTCTTTTTATAAAATCGCAGGATTCAACCCAGGTCATGTGAGAACAGTAGAACCAGGACCTATCTGAAGCTATATATGGTTCCGGACTGCAAAGCAGCAAAAGCAAAAGAGGAAAATGTCGGGTATCTGAGTTTGTTTCAACTTCTACAGGTTTCATTTTGCGTCCTGTCTTTTCAGATCAGATTGTCTGTTCAGAATGAGCTGTGTGCCGAATAAACCAAATACTGTGTTATGAGCTCCGTGTTCAGAATGAGCAGTGTGCTGATATGAGTTGTGTGTTCAAAGTGAACAGATTACTATGTTGACTGTTTCACTGTCTCAAGCCAGAATGGCGATCACAAGTGCTCTCCACGAGTACCATTCCCCGTCAGAGTTATCTTGGCTTTTGTTTGTAATGAGGGAAAGTTGTGAATATGATCAGAAAGAAAAGTGGCATCCGTGGCTTTTACATGTAGAGATTTCCCTTTGTCAGCAAGAAATCATCTTACCATTCTTCCACTCGCGTGAGACGCATTCGGATTTCGAATCCACCTTTCCTCCTTTCACATGAAACGTATTGGGATGTGACGTTTACCCGGTTAAAACCTTCCCTCTCTCCGTATGAAATACGTTGAGATATGCCTATTGGTTACACCATTGTTATTCTTACCTGGTTAAAACCTTCCCTCTCTCCGTATGAAATACGTTGAGATACGTCTGTTGGTTACACCATTGTTATTCTCCCTGGTTAAAACCTTCCCTCTCTCCGTATGAAATACGTTGAGATACGCCTATTGGTTACACCATTGTTATTCTCCCTGGTTAAAACCTTCCCTCTCTCCGTATGAAATGCGTTGAGATACGCCTGTTGGTTACACCATTGTTATTCTCCCCGGTTAAAACCTTCCCTCTCTCCGTATGAAATACGTTGAGATATGCCTGTTGGTTACACCATTGTTATTCTCCCTGGTTAAAACATTCCCTCTCTCCGTATGAAATACGTTGAGATACGCCTGTTGCTTACACCATTGTTATTCTCCCCGGTTAAAACCTTCCCTCTCTCCGTATGAAATACGGTGAGATACGCCTGTTGGTTACACCATTGTTATTCTCCCTGGTTAAAACCTTCCCTCTCTCCGTATGAAATACGTTGAGATACGCCTGTTGGTTACACCATTGTTATTCTCCCTGGTTAAAACCTTCCCTCTCTCCATATTAAATACGTTGAGATACGCCTGTTAGTTACACCATTGTTATTCTTCCTGGTTAAAACCTTCCCTCTCTCCGTATGAAATACGTTAAGATATGCCTATTGGTTACACCATTGTTATTCTCCCTGGTTAAAACCTTCCCTCCCTCCGTATGAAATACGTTGAGATACACCTGTTGGTTACACCATCGTTATTCTCCCTGGTTAAAACCTTCCCTCTCTCCGTATGAAATACGTTGAGATACGCCTGTTGGTTACACCATTGTTATTCTTCCTGGTTAAAACCTTCCCTTTCTCCGTATGAAATACGTTGAGATATGACTGTTGGTTACACCATTGTTATTCTCCCTGGTTAAAACCTTCCCTCTCTCCGTATGAAATACGATGAGATACGCCTGTTGGTTACACCATTGTTATTCTCCCTGGTTAAAACCTTCCCTCTCTCCGTATGAAATACGTTGAGATACGCCTGTTGGTTACACCATCGTTATTCTCCCTGGTTAAAACCTTCCCTCTCTCCGTATGAAATACGTTGAGATACGCCTGTTGGTTACACCATTGTTATTCTTACCCGGTTAAAACCTTCCCTCTCTCCGTATGAAATACGGTGAGATACGCCTGTTGGTTACACCATTGTTATTCTCCCCGGTTAAAACCTTCCCTCTCTCCGTATGAAATACGTTGAGATACGCCTGTTGGTTATACCATTGTTTTTTCTCCCCGGTTAAAACCTTCTCCCTCTCCGTATGAGATGCGGTTAGGTATGCCCGCTGGTTACACCACCTTCGCACCTTTCACGTGAAACGTGTTAGGATTTCGTGTTCATTTTCCTGCAGTCGCGTGGATCGCGTTTGAATCTTATAGTTCCATCTTTCCGCCTTTTGCGTGAGACGCGTTAGGTCGCTGATTCACTGGGTTAGAAACATCAGGACGCGTGAAGCGCAAGCCCGAGCGGTTTCGGACCTCTTCTCACGAATTCAGCGTAGTTTGAGTGTCCCATTCCTCACACGATTTCAGCATGTTTGGAATTTATCCTAGGTTGCGTTGTGTACGCACCTGGGTGGTTGTTTTGAGGCCTCCTCTCACAATTTCACCGTGGTTTGAGTGTCCCGTTCCTTATACGATTTCAGCGTGTTTGGAACTTATCTTAGGTTGCGTAGAACGCGCTCCTGATTGATTTCCTTTGTTCTGCCTCTACTCACGAATCCAGCGTGGTTGGAATATGTCGCCCTTTGCATCTGTTGTACTCTCTGTTGCATCGCATCTATTATCTATTGCATCACATCTGTTACATCCATTGCATCGTATCTGTTTTATTATCTGGTCTAGGAGACCTTAAATCCCCTGGTCTAAGGAGACCTTAAATCCTGCATCATCATTCACGCTGTTTTGCGCATCGTACTTGCATTTCTTCGCACTATCTTGTGCACTCCCGGTCTAGGAGACCTTAAATCCTCCAAAGGTGCAATTCCTTTGGTGTTTTTTGTGCCCGAACGACTTCCGGTGGTCTGGTATAGCCACCTGCCTGTGTTTGCGGTGAGTTCCTAGGAGACCAACTGAGACGGTGGAAACTAGAGTTCGAATGGCTTATGCCTAGAACGCAAAGGTTCGGGATTTTCGAGACTAAAGTCAGGTTTAAATACCCAGGGGTTTATCCTCGGCTTGAAATCTGTATGGTAGCCCCATAGATTGAGATAGCATCTGTATGCACCTCAATTCTGGATACTGATCCAACCTAGTCTGTCACCCTGTTGGAGAATAGGGAAAGCTGCAACCATAGTCAGGGAGAAAAGTAGTACCTATGGTTCAACTGAGAAGAAGCGGGAGACCCCCAGCAGCATGAGGTAAGTCATTGCCAATGCCCCTGTGAGGTACCTTCATTTCCTAGCTATTACATTGCATTTCAAGTTATTACATTACAGTGCATTGCATGAATCCCCAATTGTCAAACCGGCTTCGCGTAGCGTGTAAGTCCAATTTTCAAACCGGCTTCGCGTAGCGTGTAAGTCCAATTTTCAAATCGGCTTCACGTAGTGTATAAGTCCAATCTTCAAACCGGCTTCGCGTAGCGTATAAGTCCAATCTTCAAACCGGCTTCGCGTAGCGTATAAGTCCAATTTTCAAACCGGCTTCGCGTAGCGTATAAGTCCAATTATCAAAATCTTCCTGCACATCATTGTGCATCTTGCCCCCTGCCTGCGGGCACATCTTTGTTATCTTGCCTGTTTGTCTAAGTCTTCGGCCTTGTCAAAAATGGGTCATCTCTGGGCTTTGACATTCACTCCCGTCACGTGTGACTTTCGAGTTCTGTCAAAGAGAGGCAACTGTAGACACCCCATTTTTGACTGACCTTAAGACTCAGACGTCACCGATTGAGCGCTTGGTGATGTTGCATATCGTGCTCGTTAAGAGGTTTCGGAGTCTTGGCCGCGAGCTTTGCCTCCGGACTTCCGGACTCTTTCATGCTTTGCCTCGGTTTGCGAACCAGGCTTTGTTTTCTCTGTTTCTTTACCAAAGGGAGGGAGAGGTCTTGTAGATCATCTCTCAGTGGCCGCAGGCTACGTTTTGTGGTCGTAGGCCTTTTTGCCCGTTTGGAGTCCGGTTTCCAGTTTTTCGAAGCCGTTGGCCGTGTGCCTCAGTTCGGGACCGCTTAACCATCTTCGTTTGCTCTGGTTTCCGGGGTGCAACCTATTTTCTCCCTTTTGAGGGACACTATGGTCCGAGAGACCAACTTCGTGGTCGAACACCACTCCCGGTGCCCAACGGTCAGTTTTCGGGGCCCCGGACTGCGCGTTTCGGCCCCCGAACCTTCGTTTTGCATCGGTTTGGGCTCATTTTTGGTGGAGACAGTTTGGTGGAGACCTTATTTTCACTGTTAGAAAGCTTGTAGGAGGGTGGGAGGCCAGCAATTTTGTTGAAAAGCCAACTTCTTTTTGGTCAAAAGTGGTTCAGCATGAATCCGGGAAGGAGAAAAATCTGCGCGGCTTCACCGAAACGGGTGTAACTCTTTTCACAAGAGGAATTAAGATATGAGGCCACCACCATTGGAAATCTTACTTCCGGGGCTTCATTTTGCACTCAAGAATCTCCCAAGTCCAAGTCCGGGGGGGAGAGATGTGTTTGGTTGAAGTCCGCTTGGACCGAATCTACGCGGCTTCACGGAAAAGGGCATAACGTTTTCTACAGGAGGAATTTTAATGCAAGGTTTGCGCCATTGGAAAGCTAACTTTTGGGGCTTCATCCTAGTGGGTGGCCGGCCACTTTTTCCCTTTGAACTAGCCGGCCGGCCACTTTTTCTGGCCGGTCGGCCACTTACCTGGTGGATGACTTTTTTTCCCCTTTTAAACTGGCCGGCCATTTTTGCCCCTGTGAGTGCATTCCAGCCATGTATTTGTTTTTACACTTCACCCATGTCCGAGGGTTTGGCATTTTTTGGAGGGAAACTTGATCCATTTTCCCCCCACTTTTTTCCCCTCTTTTTCCCCCCATTCTTGCCTATTTAACAGAGGCTCCAACTGCTGGTTTAGGGTTGAAAAATTTCCCTAAGAGCCTCTTGCATTATATCCCTCCATCTCTCTCATTTCCTTCAAAAAACCTTCAAACCCTACACCATTTTACACTACACCACCAAGCCTCACACCACCAGTTCCATTTCCAGCAGCTTGGAGGTCTTCTCAGAGGCTAGGAGGTAGCAAATTTGGTCCAAGAAGTTGCTAAAGGTTGGTCTACAAGGGTGAGTACCATTTCCCCCTTTTTTGAGCTTATTTTTTGCAACATTTCTTAGCCATACATTCTTGCTGTTTTGAGCTCCGGCCATAACTGAAAGTAGTGTTATTTTGAGCTCTATTTCATGTTTCATTAAGGGACTTTTGTCATTTGAGGTCCATATCTTGCACTTGCTTCAATATCCTCCTTGAATGCCATTTTCTTGCATGATATTTTTAGCCTATGTGTGATCTGTTTTGGAGCATGATGTAATCTGTAAGTAGGCTTATTTTGAGCCCCTCTTAAACATTGAAGAAGGGCTCATCACTGTTTGGGACCTCCATGTACCACTTGTCTTTATATCCATCTTTGGTCCCCATTTTTGCATGACTTGGAAGCCTATTATGCTTCCATTTTTGGACGATTTTCAGATCTAGAAAAGGTCTTATTTTGACCATCTCTTCATGTTTCATTGAGGGTCCTTCACTGTTTGAGGCACCCTTCCTATACTTTGTGTTGTATCTCTCTTTTAATCCCCATTTTTGCATGATTTATTAGCCTATCGTACTTCTGTTTTTGGTCATTTTACCGAGCTAGAAAAGGTCTTATTTTGGCCCATTCTTCATGTTTAATTAAGGGCCTTTCATGATTTGAGGCATCTTTTATACACTTCATGTTGTATCTCTCTTTTGGACCTCATTTTGCATAGCATTTTTGACATATTTGCATACTGTTTTGGGTCCGACCCTCAACTGTAAAATACCTTATTTGTGGTCCCTCATCAGTATTGTAGAAGAGTCTTTTTCTGTTTGGGCTTTGCATCTACCACTTCCTTCTTTGGCCATCTTTTGGCTCATTTCTTGCATGAAAGCTTAGCCATACCTAGGTTTGTTTTTGGGCTATTTTCAGAACTGTAAAAGATCATGTTTTGGGCCCCTCTTCAACTTTGTTGAAGGGCCCTAATCTGTTTGAGGACAGCAGCTGTGAGTTGCATCTTAATATCATGTTTAGGGCCATTTCTTGCATGCTAGTTTTGCCCTGTTTTTTTTTGCTGTTTGGCCATGCTTTGAACTGAAAAAGTGCTTATTTTGGGGCTTCCTTTCTTCTTTCTATTCATTGCATGTCCATATTGTGCATGTTTGGTATAGCTATAGGCCATTTCGGGTGCCAAAATTCATGTTTCGGGACTATTCCATGCATCGGGTGTACTCTCGTCTTATTTCGGGCTCTTTTCCCCCACATTTCAGTGCTGAAATTCCATTAGCATGTTTGCATATCATTTTAGCCATATTGCATTGCATATGCCATTGCCTCGGTTTACGTGCCCGTGTGCACGTGTTTCGAGGCACTTCATTTTCATCCATCGGACTCTTATGTGAGTGTGGCTGAGGCTCTCTGATGTTAGTGTAAGTCCATGTTGCATTCTATATGCCATTTTAGCCATATTGCATTGCGTATGCCATTGCCTTGGTTTGCGTGCCGTGTGCACGCGTTTCGAGGCACTTCATTTTCATCCGTCGGCCTCTTATGTGAGTGTGGCTGAGGCTCTCACATGTTAGTGTAAGTCCATGTTGCATTCTATATGCCATTTTAGCCATATTGCATTGCGTATGCCATTGCCTCGGTCTGCGTGCCCGTGTGCACGCATTTCGAGGCACTTCATTTTCATCCATCGGCCTCTTATGTGAGTGTGGCTGAGGCTCTCTCATGTTAGTGTAAGTCCATGTTGCATTCTATATGCCATTTTAGCCATATTGCATTGCGTATGCCATTGCCTCAGTTTGCATGCCCGTGTGCACGCATTTCGAGGCACTTCATTTTCATCCATCGGCCTCTTATGTGAGTGTGGCTGAGGCTCTCTCATGTTAGTGTAAGTCCATGTTGCATTCTATATGCCATTTTAGCCATATTGCATTGCGTATGCCAATGCCTTGGTTTGCGTGCCCGTGTGCACGCATTTCGAGGCACTTCATTTTCATCCATCGGCCTCTTATGTGAGTGTGGCTGAGGCTCTCTCATGTTAGTGTAAGTCCATGTTGCATTCTATATGCCATTTTAGACATATTGCATTGCGTATGCCATTGCCTCGGTTTGCGTGCCCGTGTGCACGCATTTCGAGACACTTCATTTTCATCCATCGGCCTCTTATGTGAGTGTAGCTGAGGCTCTCTCATGTTAGTATAAGTCCATGTTGCATTCTATATGCCATTTTAGCCATATTGCATTGCATATACCATTGCCTCGGTTTGCGTGCCCGTGTGCACGCACTTCGAGGCATCTCATTTTCATAGCATTGTGCATACTAGGTTCTATCTTAGATCGCATTCATATATTTCCTCAGTTTGCGTGCCCGTGTGCACGCATTTCGAGGCATCTCATTTTCATAGCATTGTGCATGCTAGGCTGTATCTTAGTTGCATTCATGCATGTCATGCATATTGCATTGTGTTCGGAATAGGAGTTAGCCCGGGCGCGGGAAATGTGGCGCGTTTCGTACTCCGAGTGACGGAACGCGTCTCAATTCCCCAGTCACCGACACTCTGGATCATCCATGATGGAGTTAGGTTTTGTTGTGTTTTCATGTACATTCATTCTACATTGAATTGCGCAATTCAGCTCCTCGGCCATCATGCATCGATATACGTGATTGGTGGCACGAGGATCGAGGCATGCATATATTCGTGAAATACATTACTATGCCCCTTTCCTGCTCTCTGTTGTAGCAAAAATCAAGAATCAGCAACTTTCAGAGTATGGCGCGCATTTCAAGAAAAAGTGCAAACAGAGACTAATCGGGGCATCGCAGTGGATTTCGCGCAAAGGCACCCGGGCATGCATCATTCATCATCCGGAGCGGAGTCAAGGCAGTCCCTGGCTTGCATGCCAGTTTTACAGCTTTCTTAGTTAATTTGTAAATTAATTAGGAATTTGTACATTATTTGGACTGTATTATTTGGACTGTACTATTCTTTTATTCGGGACTATATTATTTATTCGGACCCTGTGCGCGAGGGCATAATTGTAATAAGTGTGCGTGTAGGGCATATTTCAATTAGCATACAGTATGACAGCATGTTTGCATCATTCATCTGTATTGCATGCACCGGGCTTGGCGCATCATACTAACTGCATTGTACTTTCAATTCCAAATTGAATACGTGTTAACTGTAACATTTCATATGCCATGTTTAGAATAGCCGAGCCTGCCGTAGTTGCATTTTGCATGTGTTGCATTAGGCATTTCTGTATATCTAGGATCATGCATGATTTCTAATCAGCTTTTATTTTGTCTTGGAGTACTCGGTGAGTTTTATGCTTTAGCATCCTTGCATGCGTGTGAGTGACTGCCATGATAGCATGCTTACCATGAGGCTATTTGCTTACATGATATAACTGCCTTGAATGCCTATGGGTGAAGGTTGGGTTATTTGGATTGGAACAATTCATCAAATGTTTGTTTTAAGCCCACTAGATAGTGGCAAAATCATATTTTTCTAAGCCCACCCGAGGGTGGCAAATTCACGTCTTGGCCTACTTGCGAGTAGCACCATCAAACCATTTTCAAACAAACAAACATGAAATGTTTTGTTCCAATTCAGGTGATTCAGTCTATACTTGTATGGTGTGCGCATCACATAGTAATCTAGGCCAATAACCGGAATAAGAACACACAATGTTTTCAAAACTTGATATCATGGTTAGTAGAGGCCGATCTTTGATCGGGCGAGCGGGGGTGCTCACGAAGTGACCTTCCCCAATCGTACCCAAGTTCCCGAGCCGAGGCAACTTTGGTGATGACGGACACGTGGCCTTAGGCAAAGGAGTCAGGGTTTCCTAAATTTCCCAAAATAAAATATTTAGGTGGCGACTCTGTATCTGGCAAAGCAGTCCATGTTTGGCACTTCTTTCAAAATCTGTTTTCTCAAAACGATTTGTCGGATTTGGACTCTTTGGTTCAGATTAAGAACCGTGACAAATTTGAGAGTCCGAGCTGTAGTAACCCCAAATGAACAGAACGGGACCTAACCCTCCCGGGGCGTTCGGGGACGTCTACAGTTGCCATCTCACACACGACTCCATTGAGCTTTAGGATGTCTAGCAAGACTTAGGCATCATGAATAATATTCCGAAAGTACATGAGAAGATTGATGGCAACGTTAAATGTATATGTTTATTTGCTATTTCTAAGGATTACAATCTATGTCGGTTGCATATTCTTTTGTTGCCTCTGTTTATCTTATGTAGATTTTGCAGATGGGAGTAAGTCAACAATGTTGTACTACGGAGGTGTGGTAAGATTTGAGATGATTGGTGAGACTGTTTACATGTCAATACTTAGATAAATTTGTGTTATCGGTTGATAGTTATCTGTGGGAAATGATGGCGATATAATTGGGCTTTTAGCATCTATTTAAGTGAATTGATTAAATTTATGATGCTCTACTTTTATACTAGAGGTATGTCTTCCTTGCCCTAACCAGATTTAAATCTGCAATTTGAAAAATAATAATAATAATAATAAATAAATAAATAAATACAATTTGATGTGTTTGAATATTTTGATGAGATGCGTTTTGCGTGATAATTGAAATTGTGTTAAGTAGGACTGGTTGAAAGAAGAAATTACGCAGATAATGACCCCTTTTCAAATTATGGAAGGAATTAATTAATTATGAATTTACTTCTGGCTGATGATTTAAAGAGATAGGCTATGCTGGGGGAATTAGTTATGAACCTTGAAACAGTGCGTAAGTTAGATGATTTTGTACGACTTCTGATAGGGAATTATTGATGGTGTCTAATGAGTATTGTTTATGTGTACTTGGAATGTGATCGTGAGAATCTGTATTCTATACTCTGTACTCTCATCTCTGTAATCTACAATCTGCAATCTGAAATCCGTAATTTGTAATCTGTTCTATTTATGCGTAACCTGTAATCTATACTTGAGACTTCTCATAAGGAACAATCGAATGACATGCGGAACCCCGCTTATGATACGTGTCTGTCCATATGATACTCGCAAAACAATAGAGAATCATTAACAAATTTGATATCACATCTAAATGATTGATCTTCTGATCAGTTACTGCAAGAATTAGAATCCTGCTTCTGTGTAGTGATAATCTATGATTGAGGAATCATTTCTATGATTTAATTCTGTGTAGATATTACAAATCATCAAACTAATCCCTATTTCGTATTTAAAGACTCCAATGTAAATTATTCCGCATGACACTGCGAAATATTTGTATGAAAATTAATTCAAGGCTTGTTCCTTTAATGTGATTTGCAAACGAGTGATTATCGGCGTGAAACTTATGTGATCCGTGTTAGTTTGAGATGTCATACCATCAATTACATTCGGTACTTCTGACAAGTGCGACCTTGTGTGAGTTGACCATGGACCTAAGTGATTAAGGTCTTTGTAAAAGATACTTTTGTATAAATGACTATGCTATACAATGTTTAATGAAATCCATATTTTGGGTTACAAAATGTTTTATATGATAAGTATTTTCTGAAATGATAAAAATGCTATGAACTTCCGACATGTTTATGATATGATAAACTTTCTGGGAAATTTTCCCAAAATGACTAGATACGCTACAAAACTCCGAATGTTCAAGATATGACAAGTTTTCTGAAAAGGATATTTTATTATGCATGAATGAATTCTTCATTTGATAATTTATTGTGGCATGCTTGATAAAGGCTCTATGTTGAGCTTCAAGTTACTCTGTCTTATCTGGTATAAGTTGAATCGGAGATTGTTCTGTTTAATGCTACTGGGAATTTTCCCATCATCTGATATCTTTAAAAGGTCTGATAAGTTTCTGAATAATATCTCTGAACAACGAATTGTATGTAATTATGAAGGGTTTGAAGAACTTTATGTATTACATATTTTTGGAAAATATTTTTGTCCATGATAGGAAGTATGACCATTAAGGTTCGATCTGTATGTGATTTTCCTAACACTCTACTCTGAACAAGTAATTCGTTGATATGAGATTTAAGTTGGTATTTGAAGCCTGTTAGAGACTCGATTTACACTGATAAGTTTAATACAGATAACAAGCAAAGAACCCCGAAGTCGTCGATTTAGCACTTAATTGCTATTATGGGTCTAATTGTTGTAAGAAGCATATACCTTTGTGGAATTGTGATAATGGGGGTTACTTATGAACTTAAAAGTTTTGAATTATGTTTGATAATTGATGAAATGATTAAGAAATGTTATATGTCCAGGACGGAACTAAACTTATAACAAGGCGAATCAAGTTTGGAGGACCAAACTTCTTAAGGTGGGGAGAGTGTAACGACCCCAAAGTGCGTATAGAAAGTTATCCTTATTTAATTAGGGGTTAATGTGCTTGCTATTGGAATTGAAGAACTATCCGTTGGGTTATGTCTTTGAAACTGGAATGGGTGACCTTCACCAAACAATCTGAAATTTTTCCCTCTGCTCGAGCGGAGTAGTTGGCGCTCGAGTGTCGTTTTGGAGTTCCCAGTAATTTTGCAGGCGGACTGAAATTCTGGGAGAGGTGATTTTCCGCTCGAGCATATAAGTGGACGCTCGAGCGGGCCGCCTGGTTAAGTTTGATTCTGAGACACGTGGACTCATTTTTGATGTTCTTTTTAGTATGTTTGGAATGTTCTTACCTTATTTTGGCGTATTGATTGAGATGATAATATGATGGTAAAGTAAGATTGGATCAAAAACTTTAATTTGAATAATTCGTTTACGACCAACCATCACTCTTTTGCCCTTTTCTTTTTCCACACTTGGAATTTGGATGTGACGTTATAACCATTGGAAAGCTTATTTTCAGAGCTTCAATTTGGGCACAAGAACGACCTAAAACGGAGTTTGGATGGGAGAGTTATACCTATTTGAAGGTTTGAAATCTCTGCTGGGAGCAGGTCCGCTCGAGCGGGAATAGCGGGTACAGCAGCTTATAAAGGGGATTTCTAGATCATTCTTGATATTTTCTTTTTCCCTCTTCTTTCCTCTATCCTAGGATCGAAAAACCCTAGGTCCTTGATTCTCAATACCTTCCATTTCCCTTAGTTTTGATCAAGATTACCAATCAAGAAGTGAAGAAGCTTGAAGATTATCGTGTTCTACCAATTGGAATTTCGAAGTTGTGGAAAAATCTCATCCAAGCTTACTCCTTTGTTTGTTCCTCGAGGTAGGGGTTCTAGATCTCCTCAATACTTACATCTATGGATGGATTTATGGTAATTTCAGTATATAAAGGCAAACCTCTTCATTTTTATCATCTAGGGCATATTATGAGATTTGGGGATTTAGAATTTGAGATGTTGGAAGTTAAATTGCTAGGTTAAAATGATGGATTGTAAACCCTAGATGTAGAATCATTGGGAAAATTAGAATTAAATGTGGTGATTTAAGAAGTTTGAATTTTTGTTAAAAATCCTCATTTTTCTTGAAATCCTAGGTTGATTAATGATGATAACCAATGAATTGGACCAAATTGAAAGTAGAATAATGAAATTGAGATATTGAATTATATATGTATAAGTTTAATTGGAATTTGGAAATGTTTGGAAATTATGTTTAAAATTTGCGAATGAACTACGTTATGAACATTGAAATTCATGCTACAATGTGAAGGGAAAAGTGGAGAAATGATCTATGACTGACATGGATGATATGAACTCGGTTTTGGAATATTGAAATGAGATTCAAGGGTTTATTTTGCATTATCTTGAATTACAAATGGTGTAATGAACTAAGTGGTGTTGATTTTGTTGGATTGTGTTGTGTTGACTAATATTGAATTGAATAGACTATGATGAGTTATGTTTGAATTACGTGAATTGTGTGGGGTCAGCTACGAGGGCGGACCAAGCACCTAAACACTGTGAGTAATAATACAGGAATCACACATTTGATTACCAGTAATGATTCTTTTGTTTAACGTTCTGCTCTTTACAAGTAGTTATGTCAAAATTATATTGGGAAACAGTAGAAACATTGAAAGATTTTGGTGTACATTGGTAGGACTCTGAACCTCCCCTGTACTTTGGTTATGGCTAATGATTATTGTTAATGTACTATTCTAAGAATTACACATGTTTCCGTATCAAAGTTCATACGAAGTGGTAAAACGGTGAGGTCGGTTAATAGAAAGGAATTGATTGCTAACGACATTGTTATGTGCCTCATGTTGTGAAAGGAATTGTTCTAACCTATTGATGTACCGGTACCATTACTTTCAGATTATTGTTAATGTTAAGATTCGGTTAATTACAAGTCAGGTATGTCGACTTCCAAAAGAACCATGAGGAAATCTAAGTGCATCATTGCACTAGACATTTTGGTTGCTATGGATAATGGATGTCAGCATTATGTTATCTGTTAGCTAGTGGTATTGAAACATGACAAGCAAATAGATGTATATACAGTATGGAACTACGATATCTGCGTATTTCTGAAAGCGTTCAGTCTGTGAAATGACCTTCTGCTAACAAAAATTAGCAACACTCTGTTAAACTTATTTTAACTATGGTAATGTATGTGAATAATGGGAAGAATGTATGTAGTTTCTGTATACTTCTGAAGTTAATCTGTTCTGTTACCCTACGCTTATGCGTTCTGATATCTTACGCTTATGCGTTCTGTTACCTTACGCTTATGCGTTCTGATATCCTACGCTTATGCGTTCTGTTACCTTACGTTGATGCATTCTGTTACCCTACGCTTATGCGTTCTGTTATTTCTGGGCCGTTAGGCCATTCTGTTATCTCTGGGCTGCTAGGCCATTCTGTTATTTCTGGGCCGTTAGGCCGTTCTGTTATTTCTAGGCCGTTAGGCCGTTCTGTTATTTCTGGGCCGCTAGGTCGTTCTGTTATCTCTGGGCCACTAGGCCGTTCTGTTATTTCTGGGCCGCTAGGCCGTTCTGTTATCTCTGGGCTGCTAGGCCGTTCTGTTATCTCTGGGCCGCTAGGCCGTTCTGTTATTTCAGGGCCGATGGCTGTTCTGTGTATTACTGGGCTTAAAGCCACTCGGTTAAGGAAATTGGGCCCATGGCCGTTCTAGAAATGACTACAGAATGTAATTAATCATATGCCTTCACAGTTATATGCTTTGTTATTTAAGTTAACCATTACATTATTTATGTGTGCTATTATTCACTGAGTTTTACTCACTCTCTATTTTGTCTATTTCTGTAGGTAACCAACTGGAAAGCCAGTCCTAACCCTTGAGACTTGTCTATCTCTTGTCAACCTCAGTGTGTCCAGGCACTTAAGATGGAACCCGTGCATTTTGTAAAGCTTTAACTAGGTTTTTGGTTTATGCTTTGATTGTCTGCCTATGGTTGAATGTAAATAACCCCTTTCTTCTTTAGTACTTTTATATAAATGTGAATGACTATAACTAAAGCTCGGGTGTATGCTTCCTGTGTATTATCTACCTAATGTAATGTTTGCGGTCCTGGCATAGTAGTGGTAGCTCAATGGATGATGTTTTATGTTATTTAATTTTATTAATGCTTCCGCCCAGGCCCCATATATTACGTATATCAGGTTAAGTGTCTGTTTCTGAATAAGTCATGCCCGAAACTTTTAGGGGCGGGTTTGGGGTGTGACAGTGTCTCTACAGGTTGTATGTATCAGTTGCAAGTTTGAGTATCGGCCTGAGGGTATTAGTCTACAGGCAGAATTTTGGGCAGAATTCAGTAGAGAGCACGGTCATTCAACTTCGCTCATATCTGTTTTGGTGAAATCAAGCTGAGGTGCTGTCTGTTTTCTCTTTTGCTAGGGGTAGTCCTGGAACCATAGCTTCAGAAGGGTCCGATATTCATTGGGTACACCAGAATTGTGTTGATAGACTTTGTCGGGTCAGAGATTCAATTCAAGGGCAACCAGTGCTCCTTCGTCGAGGCAAGGTAAAGAAGGGCTAGACAGGGCTCATTGGTTCATCTGATCCAACAGTCACCAGTCACATCAACTTTGTTCAAACTTAGCAGACCGTGATGGCACAGAGTTCATAAGAAGTTGTGGCCATGCTAGTAGCATTAAACCAGTGAATCACCATGTAGGGTGAGACCGATGCCGAGATGCAACGTCCACCTGGGGCACCTACCACCCATCCAATCTCGGAACCCCAATCATCTCAAACATGTGAATCCACTACTTTTAAGCTGATGAGAATGATTGAAGATCTTCAGAGAGCAGTGGCAGATTTAGCCTTTGGACTTTTGGCTCCGTCATCAACCACATCGCCTACCAGAAGTTTCACGCCAAAAGGCTCCCCAATCTTGGGACGAGTTGCATTGGAAAAAGGCCAATCCCTTGGCAAAGTGGAGGCGAGAGGTAAAAACAAGGCAGGGGCAGGCATTGATCCCCATAAACACCTCCAGTGAGCTGTTGAGGCTTTGAAAGTTGAGGGGCTGAACAAACAGCAAGTGATTGCAGTCATTACAAAGACTGTGGATGATACTTTCATCACTCAAGTCGAGGGCAGTTTGAATCGTGGAGCAAGCCGGGAGGAGGGTCATCATACTAGAAATGTTATAACCCTATTTCGTATTATGCTAATTGATCTTTGTTATGAATGTGATTATGTGTTTGTTATGATTTTGAGTGCCATTTATATGAATATATGTGGTTTTGAATTTCTATCTGTTCACCGTAGAAAAATCTGTTTGATTATCTGCTTTAGAATTTAAATTGAAGGCCTTACCGGCCACAGAAATCAAAATTGAGTACGCCATTGTGATTGGCACAATTTTTAGAGCCTACGGTGAAATTTAATTGAAAATTTATTCGAATCAAAATAATTAGATTCAGAACGATTAATTAGGCACTATTATTAACCTTAATCAATTTGATTACGTGTGACACTATAAAAGGGGCTCTATTACACTTATATTCACTTTGTTTTTGAGCTCAAGCTGAAAAATCACTCTAAAGAGAGGGAGTGCGGGTCGATTAGAAAGACAGGGTAGAAGAATTGGAGCTTTGATCTTGAAGCTTGGAAATCTTGAAGATTAACTCAAGAATTTGCTATAGATTGGAAGAATTGAACCTCTAGGTGAGCAATTGAGCATGGGTTCATGAGTATAAGATTGTAAATTTGTGCATTCAAGCTAGTTGGGTAATCAAGAACATGAATTGAAATGAAATTGAAGAAATTAAAGCTTATGTGTGCATGCATGTAAGAATTTTCCATGAAGTTGTATAATTGAGCATGGAAAATATGATCCATGTAGAATTGTGGTTAAAATTCATGCTTTTGATCATCATTTGTATCACCTAAGTTGAAAATGGAAGTTATAGTTCACATGTAAGTGCAATTCATAGAAGCATGAGTGTTGGATGCATGAAATTGAAGCATTGATGATGGGTTTTATATGAATCGTGCGTGTGTGTAAGTAATTCATGGAAATTAAGCTTCATAATGTTGTAATATAGGATTTATAACATGTTAGAAGGTTTACATGTGAAGTATAAGTCGTGGTATGCAAGTTGTTTGAGTTCGAATGCAAGTTTGAGCCTCAAGAACAGTTCTGGAAAACCCAGAATTTGGCATGTCCGCTCGAGCGGGGAAAGCGCCGCTTGAGCGTGAAATGCAAGCTCCCAAAACTTTTGTAGACATTGATGTCCGGTCGAGCGGCGAAGTTCACGCTCGAGTGGGGAGCTATGTAGAATGACTTTCAGCTTGAGTGTCCGAGTTCACGCTCGAGCGTAGAAATGAGGCAACCAGTACTTCTGCAGACTATGAGGGTCCGTTCGAGCAGGGACCCCTATTTCATAAATTTCGTAAAGGTGTTCTATGTTTCGTTTTCCATTCTGTTTCATTTATAAGCACACTTAGGCATGCATTGAGCATCGTAAATGAGTTAAAAGGATAAGAAAGAAGCCTAAAAGAGATGTATGAATTAAGAACGGATTGAATTGTTTGTGACCCATATGTGTTATGTAATGTATAAGGTCGAGCTCAAGGGTGAATCCATCGGCAGAACACTGTGTGTAATATCTTTGTAAAGATATTTTGAAGTATGTTAATTGTCCAATTGCTTATTATAAGTCTTATAAGTTTGTTAATTTGAATTGTGGACAAATGTTTGCTATGCCATATGGTTGGGCCAGAGGCCGTTGGGTATGAATGAATGGCCAATGATTGGGCCAGAGGCCGTTGGATATGAATGAATGGCCAAGGAGTGGGCCGGAGGCCGTTGGACATGAATGATTGTGCCAAAGGCCATTTGATATACATGAATGAATTGGGCTTGAGGCCTTTCGTTTAAGAACAAAGTGGGCTAGAGGCCGTTTGATATGTCCGGGCTTGAATCGCCTAATGTGCTGAATAATACACGAAGTAGAATACTAAATGGGCCCAAGGCCGTTCGATATATGTGAATCTCATTCATATACTTTCTTTATTTGATATTATTCACTGGGCTTTCGCTCATGCTCATTCATGTGTATGTAGGTGAGCCAAGGGATGTCCAAACCCAGCCTCGGTGAAATATGTGAGAAACAGTCAAAGTTTCGAAGAGTCAGCCCAACGTCTCATGCACGAGACTTGTCTTCGCCTGTTTTGTTCTTTTCTTATAGTCTTGTTATGTTGGTGAAAACATCAGACTACTTTTGTATATAAACTTTGGGTTTGACTGACTTAGACTCAAATGATCCTGTATGTACAGTTTATATGTTAACTTCCCTTTTGATGTGAGTTATTAACGAATACTTATGTGAAAGGTTATGACGTGCATATAAGCCCAACTCTTTGGACAAAGTTTTAAATTTGCTTCCGTTTGGCCCTTTACTCTGATGAGTTATGTCTTATATGGTTTGAGGTCATAAGTAATCTCTTGATTACTGGCTGGTTATGTCCATAACCCATAGGGGCGGGTTCGGGTCATGACAGAGTGGTATCAGAGCACGAGTTAATAACTCACACACTTGTCCAAATGAGCAATAAGCGTCTAGAAAAGATCTAGGATGCATTAATGTGATAAGTATGAATCTGAAAGCATCAAGAATACGCTTAAATGTTTTAATGTGAATGATTATGTGTTATAAGTTTGTGATTTGCTTACATTGCAAATTATTTGAATATGTATGCTCTTTAGTATATGCATACCTGTGAATCTTTTGTATAAGTACAATGCAAATCTAATTAGATGGTGAGAACAAGAGGTGATGAGATAGATGAGTCTTCTATTGCCAGACTGGATGGAATGGAAAGATTGCTTCAGGAAATGGCAAAAACATTGAGGCAACAACAACAGTGGCAACAACAATGGCAACAACCGCATCCTCCACCTCCACCTCCACCTCCGGCACCTCCTGTGCCAGACTTACAGGATGATGACCGGGTAATAGCTCTCACCAAAGAGTTTAAGAAAATGAAACCACCACAGTTTCATGGGGGATTAGATCCGTTAAGAGCCGAGGCGTGGGTTCTCGGCATTGAAAAGCTGTTTGAGGTGTTTCCTTGTTCAGAGACACAGAAAGTACTTCTGGCCACCTTTACGCTAGAAGACGAAGCAAGAAGATGGTGGATGTTAATGCGTGAGAATCATAAAGACATTAACTTGGCAAAATTCCTGGAAGTTTTCTAGGATAAGTACTTCTCTCAATGTGTCCGTGACAGAAAAGTATCGGAGTTCGTGGAACTCAAACAAGACAGCATGACAGTGGCTGAGTATGAGGCCAAATTCACTGAGTTGGCCAGGTTTGCACCACATGTGATCGATACCGACTACAAGAAAGCAAGGCATTTCGAAGGTGGGCTTCGAAGTGATATTTTAGAAAGGGTAAATGTGCTGAAGTTGGAAACCTATATTGGGGTGCTTGATCGGGCCATAATATCAGAGGCTAACATAGCTAGACAGACCAAATCAACAACTGATTGGAAAGGTAATAAGAGACAAGGCTTCTTCTCGAAGAAGAAATTCTTAAAGAAGCAGAATACAGGCTCCTCAAGTACTTCTAATTCTTCCCGAGATACATCTCCTTTGTGCAATATCTATAGTAAAAGGCATCGTGGGGTTTGTTACCGTGCGTTAGGAGCCTGTTTTAAATGTGGTAAACAAGGGCATATGGCCAGAGATTGTAATCAGAACAGTGGAAAATTAGCTGCTAGCTCAACTGCATCGATTCCAAAACCGGGAAATACTATGAGATCAACTACCACTGGAGATATCGTGAGGCAAGGGAGAGTTTTCGTGCTTATTCCGGGCGATACACGGAATGTTAATGCAGTTCTCTCAGGTACTATTTCTATATGTAATCAGGATGCTTTTGTGTTAATTGACTCCGGATCAACACACTCTTTCGTAACATGTGCATTTGCATCTAGATTGAGTAGACCTCTAGAATTATTACCATATCTACTATGTGTATCTGCTCCATCCGGGGAATCTGTATTGTGTGAATTTGTATATCGTTTTTGTGACATGCAAATTGGGAATGCTATTTGTAGACCGCCAGAACGTCCCAGCTCTGTGCGCGAAATCCATTTTGTTCATTAGCTACTACAGTTCGGACTCAATGTCACGGTTCTGAACCTAATCTTGCAAAGTGCAATACAAGATTGATAAATCACCAAAGAGTTCAAATCCGGATCGTTTTGAAAAACTGATTTTAATAAAGAAGTGCCAAACATGGACTGCTTTGCCAGATACAAAGTTGCCACCTAAATGTTTTATTTTGAGAAATTTAGGAAACCCTGACTCGTGCCTAAGGCCACGTGTCCATCATTACCAAAGTTGCCTCGGCTCGGGAACTTGGGTACAAGAGGGAAAGGTCATGCAATGAGCACCTCCACTCGCCCGATCAAAGATTGGCCTTTACTAACATGATATTTTGTTTTTGAAAACACATGCGTTCTTATTCCGGTTTATTAGCTAGCTTACTACGTGATGCGCAACATACAAGTATAGACTAGATTGCCTATGTTGGAACAAAACATTCATGTTGGTTTTTGAAAATGGTTTAGAGGTGCTACTCGCAAGTAGGCTAAGTCGTGGATTTTGCCACCCTCAAGTGGGCTTAGAAAACATGATTTTTCCACTTCTTGTGGGCTTAAAACTCGCATTTCAATGAATTGTTCCAATTCAAGCAATCCAACCTCCACCCACAGGCATTCAAGTAGTTATATCAATTAAGCAGTTAGCCTCATGGCACGCATGCTGTCATGGCAACACTCACACTCATGTAGTATGCTAAAGCGTAAGCACTCACAGTGTATTCCAAGCCAAAAAAGAAGCTAGTTAGTAATCATGCATGATCCTAGTTCATGTTAAGATGGCTAATGCAACACATGCAAAATGCAACTAGAAATAGGCTCGGCTATTCTAAGATATCATGTGAGATGCAACTTGATAACATGCTGTTGAACACGTATTCAAGTAAATGTATTGAAATACAATGCAGTTTGTATGATGCGCCGAGCCCGGTGCATACAACACAGATGAATGATGCAAACATGCGAGCATAAGGATGCTAATCAAAACATAACCTAGAACTAACCATCGTAAGCGGTTTAAGTAAAAGGGAGAAAGACGTGGGGTTGGATGACATTCACACACTCACGCACACTTATTACAAAATTCGCCCTCTCGACAGAGGGTCTGAATAAATAATACAAACCAGTTAATTAACTAACTAAATATCCTAGCTAATTAATTATTACAAAACTCTTAACCAATTAAACAAATTAATTAAGTTACAAAGTCCGCTCAGTAAGGAAGGAAAGAAGCTGAAATGAGCTACCACAGCTCGGCCTCGGAATGATGAATGATGCATGCCTGATCGTCTCGCTCGGAAATCCGTTGCCGTGCCTCATGTTGCCTCTGTTTGCACTGTTCTGTACCTTTGAAAACTGTACAAATCTCCAAAACACTTCTGATCCACCTCATGGATATGCTGAGAGGCCATCGGCCAAATGGTATTGTCATTGGCCAAGCGATGAGGGCCATCGACCACTTTTGAGTCCGTCAGCCAAATAGTATTAGCCGATCGGCACACTAGATAGCCGATCGGCCATCTCTTCCTATGTAGACACCCCATTTTTGACCATCCTCAAGACTTGGACATC